>NW_024429204.1:29498409-30698409 GCF_017639785.1 Mesocricetus auratus
ATGAGGATCGATCCATGTTTATCGCCATGCACAAAACTTAAGTCCAAATGGATCAAAGACCTCAACATAAACCCAGCCACACTGAACCTCTTAGAAGAGAAAGTGGGTGGTACCCTTGAACAAATTGGTACAGGAGACAGCTTCCTGAACATAACACCACTAGCACAGACAGTGAGATCAACAATTAATAAATGGGACCTCCTGAAACTGAGAAGCTTCTGTAAGGCAAAGGACACAGTCAGCAAGACAAAAAGACAGCCCACAGAATGGGAAAAAATATTCACTAACCCCACATCTGAGAGAGAGTTGATCTCCAAAATTTACAAAGAACTCAAGAAGCAAGTCTCCAAAACACCAAAGGATCCAATTAAAAAGTGGGCTGCAGAACTAAATAGAGAATTTTCAATAGAGGAGTCTAAAATGGCTGAGAGGCACTTGAGAAAGTGCTCAACATCCTTAGCCATCCAGGAAATGCAAATCAAAACAACTCTGAGATACCATCTCACTCCTGTCAGAATGGCTAAAATCAAAAACACCAATGACAATTTATGCTGGAGAGGATGTGGTGAAAGGGGAACACTCCTCCATTGCTGGTGGGAGTGCCAACTGGTTCAGCCACTTTGGAAATCAGTATGGAGATTCCTCAGAAAAATGGGAATAAACCTACCACAAGACCCAGCAACTCCACTCTTAGGCATATATCCAAAAGATGCCCATTTATACAACAAGGATGTCTGTTCCACTATGTTCATAGCAGCATTATTTGTAATAGCCAGAACTTGGAAGCAACCTAGATGTCCCTCAACTGAAGAGTGGATAGAGAAAATGTGGTACATTTACACAATGGAGTACTACTCAGTGGAAAAAAACAATGGAATCTTGAAATTTGCAGACAAATGGATGGCACTAGAAGAAACCATACTGAGTGAGGTAACCCAGTCACAAAAAAAGAAACATGGTATGTACTCACTCATATATGGATTTTAGACCTGAATCAGGGGAGTGCCAGCATACAATCCCATTGCCAGAGAGCCTAAGGAAACAGAACCTTCATCCACAGACTGATGAAAGCAGAGGCAGATACCCACAGACAAACACTGAACTGAACTCCTGGAATCCAGTGTCAGAAAGAGAGAACTGATGGGCAAAGGAGTTAAGAGTGGGCTGGTTTAACCCACAGAAACAGTTGACCTGAACAAGGGGGAGCTCTTGGACTCCAGATTGTTGGCTGTGTGGAAAGCATGGGACTGACCCAGACCCCCTGAATGTGGGTGTCAGTAAGGAGGCCTAGGTAACCTATGGGGCCTTGGGTAGTATTTATCCCTGATGTACAAATAGACTTTGAGTGCCCATGCCACAATATGGGAGGCTCTCTCAGCCGGGACTCTTGGGGGGAGGGCCTAGGCCCTGCCCTGGATGAAATGACAGATACTGGAGATCCACCATGGAGGGCCTTGCCTTCCTTGGGGATTGGAGTGGAGATTGGGTAGGGGACTGGGGGACCTGGCAGGGAGGGCGGAGAAGGAGGGGAGGGAGAGGGAGCTGGGATTGACATGATTGTTTCTAACCTAAATTAAAAAAAAAATGGAAAAAAAATAAAACCACCCTTGTAACTTTGAAAAAAAAAACCCACAGAAGGCCTTACCCTTCCTGGGGAGGGGAGAGGAGATGGGATGGTGGGTTGGGAAGATGGGGGGTGGGGAGGATGGGGGGCGGGGAGGGAGAGGGAGCTGGGAGTAACATATGTAAAAAGTTAAATAACTTAAGAATTAATTTAAAAAGCACACACCCTTACAGCTCCAAGGCCGAAGCCCCTGTCAAAGGCCGACAAAACAAGAAGTCTACTAACGTAAGCCCTTTCTTTTGCATCCCTCAAGTTTGTGAGGCTCTACTCAGGTGTGCCCTCATTTCGTTGTTATAAAAGCTCTGTGAGGTGTGTATACCAAACGTAATTCACTCTGTAGGAAACAAGCGGAAGAGCCACAGGTTCCCAGGGCTTGGCACTCTTTCCAGAGCCATCTGCCCAGCTTGCAGAGCAGTAAGGTGGGTGTTCTCATCCTCTCCCACAGACGCTACTGCTCCTCGGGGCTGGCTGACGATGGGCAGCCGTGAACATCTGGGTGGACGCAGTGTACAGGGCAATGCCTTTGAGTTGGATGGCCCTGGATTCAGCCCTCCCTACACTCAAGTTTCTAGGCCCAGAACAGTGTGCACTTTACAGAGCCCCTGTTACGAACGTGGCCGCTGTAACACAGCGGGTCGAGCACTCAAGAATGACCGACGGGGTGGCAACTGTTTGTCACCCCACCCCCAGCCTGAACATTTCTGACGTGCAATATCCTAGTTAAGAAATTACTGCCTTCCCAACCAGGCCATCATTAGATAATGTGACTCCTAGATGTGCGTGCATTCATTCCTGTTCACTCTGATTCTGTTGTTTTAAAATAGCTCATACACCAAGAAACCAATGCAGAATTAAGGTCACACTGATCTTATTATGGCCACACCTCGGATAACCAGCTTCCCAGCGCTCTTATGCGGCAGCTTGGTCTGAGTCACAACAGCTCCAGAGCTGGGCAAGTCTGGAAAGATTAACACTGTAGGACCCTGACAGTCAATCTTCCTGACATTTATTTCCAAAGGAAGCGAGAGGGGAGACAATGAATTATTTATCAGAACCCAGGGAGCCTCAGCCTTTTAGGTTTCTGAACATCGCCACGCCCCTCTGCGAGGAAAGACTGCGCCCTGTTCTACAGCTGAGGCACCAGAGGCCAAAGGCCGAAGCTGCTCTCTCGCTGAAGTTTTATCAGCCGTACTGTGGAATTGACAGCCACAGTTAACAACGCAGGCGCACGCTCACCACAGGCACCGTGCTGGGCACTTCACAGGCACTATCCCATTACACAGTCACGAAGACAGAGGCAGGGTGAAGTAATCAATCCCCAGATACTATCCCATTACACAGTCAACAAGACCGAGGCAGAGTGGAGAGCCAGCACAGGGGTTAAGAGTGTTCACCTGCAGCTTCTCGGACAGACCCCAAGTTTGTTTACTAGTACCCACACCGGGTGGTTCCCAACAACCTGTAACTCCAGTGCCGTGGAATCTGATGTCCTCTCCTGGTCTCTGTTGGTACCGGCACACTTGTGGTGTATGTGTATACACACGATAGCTCTCGTACACACAGATGACAAAATGAATAAAATTCATGACACTTGCAAAAAGTAGTTAATGTGACCCAAGTCACAGAACTAGTCAGTGGCCAAGGTAAGATATGAATGGAACTGTCTCAGTCAGTGAATCTGGCAACCATGTTAGACCAAAACACGCGTACATCATTCAAAATGGCCTGACCTCTTTAAAATGTCCAGAAGAGAAAACAAAACAGACTGAAAGTTTTTGATATCACTTCCCCAGGAAGCCTTCTACTTCAAGTCAGAGCATATGAACCCCACTTGAGTAGTCCAGACTTCAGCACCCAAGAGCTCTCGGCCACTGCATTCAGTGTGTCTTAACTACACATCATCCTCCAGCGAGGCTCAGGAGCTCTCGGCCCCTGCATTCAGTGTGTCTTAACTACACATCATGCTCCAGCGAGGCCAGCTAACAGGCACAGCACCTGGGACCCCGCAGCACCTATCACAGAAGCAGGCACAGAGCTACCCATGATCAATGGGTACAGAGTGAGTACCGAAGTGGAAAGGAAAGGAAAAGAGGAAAAGGAAGGGGAACTCAGAGGGGGAAGAAGAGGGAGAAGACAAAACAGCCCAAACAGGGCTCTTGGACGACCCATAAGTTCCTCATCATTAAATGAGCTCAGTGACCCAGCTCTCCATGCACACAAACACCATCACACACATGCACGCGCGCGCACACACACACTTACAAGTATGCACACACATACTCACAAAATAAACCATATATCACAATCATACACACAGGTGTGCTCACATGTGCATACACACACACACACAAAATAAGCCATTTATCACAGTCATGCACACACACTTATACAAAACAAACCTTATATTACAATCATACACACACACTCCAAATCATATATTACAATCATGCACACACACACATACACAGGCACATGCACACACAGAACAAAACAAATCACACACACACACACACACACACACACACGTGCGCGTGCGCACGTGTACCCACACACGTGCCAGGGAAAATGAACTTGATCCAATAGGCAATTTTGTTTTCTGGATCACAGCGTGGATCACAGCCAAAGACTTGATTTGCAAGAGGGAGAAAGTGAAAGGTCATTCTGCAGGCCACATCCTCTGTGAGGAAAGAGGATTAAAGGACTATCAAACAAACCAGAGGATTTAGGAACCTTCATGTTATAATGGGAGAGAAAAACAATAAATCAATTACTACTCAGTTAAGATTTTAATTAAACTGTTTCAAGTATCTCTCGAGTTAAAATGAATCGTGAAGGTTAAACCTGAGTGGAAGCCATTAGAGAGAAACGAAGCCAGAACAAGCTTCAGTCTTTGCGGACTTTCACAAAGAGAAACACAACACGATGCTCCTAATCACAGACTCTGGGACAAATTTTCTCATTGTAAGAACCTGGCTTTAATTAAATTCTTAGGAAATCATTTTTAAAATTAGCAAGCAATAAATCTTCTACTAAACACAAAAAAGGGAAAAAATGTACTAGAGAGAAATTTAAGTCAAAGGTAAGTTACATAGAAAAACACACATACACATGTATGCATGTGTGACAATGACGCGGAAAGGCAGCTCAGCTCAGTGGGGACTCCCTGCCTGCGCTGCTGGTCCTCCTCAGCATCAGTTTCACTTTCCATGAGCTCCATGATCCGTGATCCACACCGATCCAAACATACCAAACGAGCAATTGCAGAACTAAACAAACCACAGCCTGAGGCAGTCTCCGGCACCGCCGCTCTGTTCAGCACATAAACACTGTTTATGATACCTACCTGTTAGCCATTCTGTGATAGTTGCCCCGAGAGCAACTATCCAGGTAGCACAGTGCTGATGCTGAAGTAACCTTTATTTTACTTTACAATAAACTCAAAGTGTAAGATTAGCCATGCTGGCGACTTTACTAGAGACTAGCAGAGTCTTAACTGGTCTGTGTTATGTTATGGTTGCTCAACTCTCACTATGCTGCATATGTAATAAGAGGCAGAGACAGCTCACCATGAGAGGCCTGTCTCTCAACAATAAAACAGAGAGTGAGAGGTAACAAATAACAGCCTACTGTGACCTCCACATGCAGACACACACACACACACACACACACTCAAAAAGTTTAAACACAGAATTACATAACCCAGCCATTCCATTCCTAGGCACATACTCAAAAGAAATGAAAACTTATTTATGTGCAAACCTGTACATTAATGTGCATAGAAGCATTATTCACAATAGAGTAGAACATACCCATGCTCTGTGATGCCACTCATTCATGAGAGTGACCTGGCACATGCTACCACGCGGATAAGTCCTGAAAAGAGCACAGTGAGCGAGAGGAGCCAGACACACAAGGCCACGCTTTACGACTCCTGTTTATACGAAACATACAGAGCATGGACATCCACGGGGACACGCGGTCAGTCAGTGAGCTCCAGGGTGTAAGAAGAAAGGAAAATAGGATTGCTTGGTGGGTACAAGGGTTTTTATTTTAGTTTTGCTTTGCAGTGATGAGAATGTTCCAGAATTGGGTAACTGTGACAGTGTACATATTTTTACCATGCTTAAAACCATGGAAATTGATGCTCTAAGGTTATTAATATGGTGAAATTTTACATCCGCTTTATCTCAAAAAGGTAACAGAATCAGCGGACTGAAAAATAGGTCACAAAGAACTTGAAATGCATAGAGGAACAAAAGCAGGGAAACCCTAAAGTCAATGGATAGAAAGGCAGAGAGAAAAGCTCACGCACGCCCAGCTCAGCAAAGTTCAAGCATGACTCAACGTGTTATTAGCATTTCTCCTGGTTCTTCTTATGTCTGGGTGGTATTTGCTTCTACAGGAAAAAACTATACAATTCACTTAACTTTTCTGGGCAGCTATCTCTTCTCCAACTTATAGACAATGCACCATGAACACTACACTGTGTATGTATGCAGGCTGTGCTTGGGCAGAGAGAGGGTGTGCTCACTTAGAATGCCAAAGGCTTCTATCAGAATGCTCTTTGAAACAGATTGCCCATTCGCATTCTGCCAGGATCTAGAAGCTTCTATTTTCCCATACTCATGACAACCAAGAATACTATTACATGCTTAATATCTTTCACCAATCTGACAATAAAAGATTTTCAATTATGTATCATTTTAATTTATATTCTGTTGGTCTCTAGTGATGTTCCCTGAGAAGTGACAGGTGGGGTGGAGCCCATCCTCTAAGAGACAAGGGAAGGCAGCAAAGCCAATGCAAAAAAAAACCAAACAAAGCAAAAAACAGAAGACGACCATTTCAAGTGGTGACACGCTCTTCTGGTACTTGGGTAAGAGGATTCAGGGTGTACCAAGCCCTGTGCTGGGGCACTGTCCCCAAGAAAGGAATGGGCCAATGCCATCTCTGGGGTCAGTGAGAAAAAGCACCACAGATGTGGCCAGGGATGATGGATTTGAGACTCAAGAGTGGGGTCCTGGAGCCCAGACAAAGGGGCTCTGACCCAACACATGGCTATGCCAACGCAAGCTGGTTAAGGCCGAGGACTGTGCATAAGTGAGCAAGATAAAACGGTCTTTGAGGAACTAGCTTCCCAAGGCGGAAGGGTCGCCTTTCCTTCCGTCAATTGCCGGTTCCCAGGGGCTAGACCGCAGGTGATAAAGGGCACGAGAAGACAGGTTTGGGGGTTCTAGCGTCAAATACGGGTCATATCATCAGGAAGGGGACAAGGTTCTGAGGGGATACTGATATCTCTAGGTAAGGAGGGACAGGGTAGAAGTCAGCATACACATCTCACGATCTCATAAAACACCCACACACAGAACTCCCTGGAAGCATACACGGGCTTTACTATCGTTTTTCTAGTTCTTGTTTATAAAAGAAACAGAAATGTAAAATTATTCTCTGTTTGATTCATGCCCCATTTCACCTCAAGCAACACTGAAGAAAAAGAACTAACACCTCTGTGAAAGCTACTCTCACTGGCTGGCCATGCTAACCCACCATCTCCTGCCTGCCAGGTGATTTGATAGAGAAACCTCCCATTTTCCTGAGTTCACGTCTGTCCGACCCAAACAGTCAAGGTGTTTCTTACCCGAGCCTCTCCTCCTGGGAAACCTCACTCCGCAGGCTCAGTGGGGAAGCAGTTCTGCAGATGGCCTTTTACTAGTAGCTCCTCCCTGGGGTCAGCACTCCTCAAGTGGCAGGGAAAGGGTCTGGACTGAGGCTCCCTGTGCTGAGGAGGTGCAGCTCTCAGAGCCCAGGAAGGCTTTCTCTGTTTCTTCAAAGCAGAGCACTAAGCGTACCCTACAGGTTGGCCAGTGACTATGGACAGTCTATGGATGTAGGACTATCCACAGACTGGCTTTTCTGTGGGAGAGAGGACAGTCTGTCCCAAAGCCTCGAGGGTGGAGGAGGCAGCAGAATTCCTCATCTTCCTTTGCCTATTCAGGTGCCGTATTTTCTTAGTTTCTCAACACACAACACAAATCGCAACTAATAAAACTTTCTATCAACAACTTAATCATCTGCCAGATGTATTTCTCCAGCACCTAGGCCTTGGCCGGAGGGACTTATTAACCAAACAGATTTTGTCTGGAGTCTCTCCTTGTTAACAGCGTCCGACAGATGATCAATAAGCCAGGCTGTTCTGAATGCCAGTTGAGCGTCCCAGGGAGGGAGCGACTGTGGGATGAGAGAGACTATGAAGCCCTTGATGGGGGCAGTCACCACCAAGCCTGGGCATCCATGGCTGCCGCCCCTCGTCACAGAAAGGGTTTGGTGGGGAATTTTTCTAAGTCTCGTTCCCAGCTGTTCCTCCTGTGCCGTATCTTCTCCTTGTCGTCTGCGGGGACCTAATTACAGTGCCTGGATGGCTTCTCTAACCCATGGTACCTGCCGGAGCCGATGTCACTCAGGAATGGAGGTACAGCAGCTGCAGACAGATGTGTCTCACTCTGCCCACTGACTGCGAACCTGGAGGATGCTGTGTCACTCCAAGATTCACAATCTGGACCCTCCTTTAGGTTTATAATACAGCTTTGTTTATAATACACCGACTAAAGATAGTCATTTATTCATAGTGTGTAACAGCACCTCCCTTCATCCTCATCTATTCCGGACCCGAGGCACAGGAGGCGCATTCTCTGACTTAGTGTGAATGCTTGTCTTCACTTCTCAGATAAGCAGTGACGATTAGAAAAGAAACTTCGATGGTTTTAAATAACTCAGCTGGTGAGTGCCAGAGCTGAACTCACCCCACAGACAACTGTTTGAGGTCAGTTTTTATCCCATTAGAACCTGCCTCAAACATACACACACACACACACACACACACACACACACACACACACACACACACACACACACACACGTATTTGGTCTTCCTCGAGATCTACATTGAGACAATTATGTGGCTCCAGGTGGATTTTCTAAGTTTCTTCTGCGTCCATGAGCTAGAGGGTGGGCCTCACAGAAAGCTAGAATGTTCCTGTATCCCAAGATCCTGCCCAGCCCGCCAGCTGTCCTTACCATCTCCACCCTTGCTTGGGTTGGGGGCTTCAGGAGTACTCAGGGGCCTGAGCGGAATGATGACGTCATCCACGTTGACCCCTTCTTCCCCATGCTTCTCAGAGACATGGGTCAGGAGCTCTGACTGATTTGGTGAGAAAAGATTACAACATTTACACATGAAGATGGCTGTATTTTCTGTAAGAAAAAAAAACACATAAAATAATGTTATTTCTCTATCACATAAACAATGATTACTCCAAAGAGCCAAACAATAAGAAAGAAAAAGAAAACAAAATCGGAGAGAAAATCGGTGTATGCGGTGTCATCAGCCTCCTGCAGACTATGTTCCCTTTGCAGATGGATGCCCCAGGAGGCCATGATGAGAAGAAAATTCTGTTTTCAGTATTTCAAGACTTCCTCTGGAAGAGACCAGCATGGACTTCCCTGTGACCCAAATCCAGACAGCAGTCCAGACTCCAGAAAAGCACAGTCAAGGGAAAGACGACCATGGTCTAGAAGTTAGCCCTGCCCTGCCTCAGATGAAAAGAAGCACACTGGGCATCACTCAGCACTCCAGCCAAATTCCCTCAGACCAGACGCAAGGAAAGGTTGCGCAGGGCACACCTGCCAAGAGCGAAGACCCTTGCAATGACCGACCGACTGGCTCCAATGCTGAATGAGACACAAAAGCTAGGAATGCGTTGCTCCATGCCACTAATTCCTACCTGAAGCACATCACTTTTCACAACAAAACTAGTAATTCCTCTTGTTCCCAACGTGATATTAGGTAAGAAGACACAAGGAGAAGAAAGAATTCATTTTCTCAGTTCGATAGAATCATTACAAATAGGCCAGACGGTGGTGGCGCACGCCTTTAATCCCAGCACTTGGGAGGCAGAGGCAGGCAGATCTCTGTGAGTTCGAGGCCAGCCTGGTCCCCCAAGTGAGTTCCAGGACAGCCTCCAAAGCCAAAGAAACCCTGTCTCGAAAAAACAAAATAAAACAAAAAATACAAATGCGTATCAAATATATTTAGGATCCAAAAGCCATTAAGAAGCAGATTTTGTTGTTGTTGACATTTTTACATGTCTGCTAAAGTGGAAAGACTACTATGATATGATTTGCAACCAGGCAGACCCAGGTTAAGTTTCGAACTCCCATACATCCCTAAATACTACAAAGTGGCCTGACCTCAGAGAAGAAGTTCAAGTACCCTCTGTGTGGCTGAAGTCAGCGGGCAGAGGAGGCTGACAGCCTCCTTGGGAACAGACACCAGGTTGTCCCACCATGCTCCAAGGCCTTGTCTCACAGGTTAAGGGGTTCACAGTCCACCCTGGAGCAAAACACAGGGTGGCAGGGGCTGGAGGCAGCTGGTCACACCGCCAATCAGGAAGCAAAGAGAGTTCACTTTCTCCCTTTTATTCAGCATGGACCCGGGCCTGTGGAATGGTAGCTCTCACAGGCAGAATGGATCTTCCCAGTTAATTAACAGGACCTAGATTATCCATCAGGGGCATGATCTGGTGATCCTAGAACCTGTCAAATGGAAAGTATCAATCCTCACAGCCTGATACCTGGTTTTGACAAGGATTTGTGTGGCTACAAAGCGTGAGCTGAGCTCCACCAAGTTATAGCTAAAATAGTACAGGACTAAAGCCATTCATGTCTGAAACAAAGTTAAACACACACAACACTAAGCTAACATATCACCACAGGCCATGGAACAGCCCTGATCTGATTATACCAAGATGACTCTGGGCCCAGGCCTGCCAAGAGGTGACCCTCACACTGCCATGGCATAGACAACACAGAACCGCTGTTCCTCACACTTTGCAATAGTGTAACTTCCCAATAACCACCTCTACGAGTCCAGTATGCTAACTCACGTCACAGATGTTCTCAGAAGACTGCGAACCTTGTGACATTTGGCGCGGGGGGGCGACTAGGGATCGCAGAGTTATTATTATAAGGCCTCTCTTGATCCAAAGGCACAGCAAACATCATGTGGAGACTAAACAAGTATGATGGCTTCTTGCATGGTAGCACTACATCAGAGTGCTGACCTCAGAGAAGAAGGTACCCCAGGGTGACACCTACCTCGACCCTCTGCTAATAATCAGAGCCTCCCAGGCACCCACTGCATGCTCAGCCGTTGGGTAGTGGACTGAGCCTGCAATTCTGAGGGAGGACAAAACAAGCACTCATAATGTGGGCCTGGCCAAGCAGTGTGGCCATGAGACAGGGCTCAGGAAGAAAACTGGACCAGGAAAGGCTGGCGACAGAGTCACAGGAGGCAGATCCTAGGAGGCACCAAACAGGGAGACAACTCCCAGAAATCGGGGTGTTAACAAGCAGGGCAAGGACAAGAACCAACATGGCTAAGAAGTGAGCAGTGATGGCTTCACTCTCAGAGCTGCTCCCCAGCGCCTCACTCCCAAGGCTGCCCCGCTGCCTGAGGTCGCCCTGCTGAGCCCACCACGCCAGTCCTCTGAGAACGGGGAGTTTGTTCACCAACTGTAGCAGGAAAGGGCAACAGCCTGTGCTGCGTGAGGAGACAGGGAAAATGGGGGGGGGGATGCTGGCATGACACAGGGGGTCACTAAGGGGTCCCGTCAGGGACAGAGAAGGGACGTGAGGGCCTGAGACGCGCATGCCTGGCAGGACATTGCTGCTGACTGGAAATGAGCAGGAGAGGGCAGCCCGGTGAGGACCTCTGCTCTGCTACTACAAACATAATTGTGTATTCAATGACGGCCTGCCCCAGACACCCAGGACAAAGCACAGGGCATGCCCTCTTGAACACAGGTCTCCAACACAGAAGGTGACAGGGCGCTCCTTGAGATGTTTTTAAAGCCATGCATGAACAGCAAAATGTCAAAGCATGTAAAAAGGGGGAGCTGTACCATGCTGTACCTCCCCGATGTTAAGGGTTATGAATATACCAAAATAACCGCAGGAGAGCCGCTTTTATTCCTACAGTAGCCAGATATGAAAAGTGTATCTTATACCCTGAAATACAGTCATAATTATGTTGTCAGCCAGTTCTGATGAAGATGCGATAATTTGGGTGCATTTTGGGGTCCAATTACTATGCTCTCCTCCTTAACAAAAGGACTCAGAGGAAATGACACGCTCGGCACAGGGAGACCCACAGCAGTCTGTAGTGTGAGCACACAATCCCCTGAATCATCTACAGGCTGGAGGCAGCTTCTCTACACCGTTACAGAGATGCTGGCAAGAACAATTCCTCGTTTCTAAACTCTAAGGAGCAGTCGGGTCCTCTGTGGACCTCCAACCTATCTGCCCTGGGGACCCTAAGATGAGCAAGGGCTCTGCCCCAGGCCTCCCAGAAGGAAACCAGGAACTAGACTGTGGGTCTGGGGTCCCGGGAGATGATGGAGCCTTCGTGGCGTTGTGGGCTGAAGTCACAGGCTGTAGTCAATGTGAAGAACACCATCCAGCACTTGGTGCTGTCCTTCTTTATAAGTCCACCGGGCACGCCCAGAACAAAACGGGGTTCTGGCATCTGTGGTCTCGGTCGTGATTCCAGCCCCTATCCTCAAGAGGCTGCCTGCTACTGAAGTAGCCACATGAGTTCACGCTCATTGTGAAACTGTCACAGCAGCATCACTGAGTGTCCTGGGGCATCTCCTGCAGGCCCACCAGGTATCAGAGTCAGAAAGAGAGGTCTGCCTCCTATCAGTAAGAGCCTTTCCCATCCTTTCAGGGACCCAATGCTCCCTCCAACTCCAGACAGCATGGGGAAAGTCAGGAGACACACTGGAGTCAGGAGCCCTGGTTAAAATCTGACACTGCTTTCCTTTCAGAAACGACATTAGAGAGACTGTGACTATCTAAGTGGTTCTTGATTGTGACTATCTATGCCAGTGGCTCTCAGCCTGTGTGCTGTGTGACTCCTGTGGGTCACAGGGGTGGCATATCAGGCATTTTTATATTACGAATTCATGACCATAGCAAACTTACAGCTACTAAGGACCAACAAAATAAACTTGTGGCTGGGGTCACCACAGCATGAGCAACTGTACTGACGGGCTGCAGCATTGGCAAGGTTGAGAGCCACTGCTCCAAGCCGTTTCGTGAAGCTGCTCGGGACTGGATGTCAGGATCCCTGGGTTCCCTCGGACTGCCTGTGCATCTATGGACAGGTCTTGAATCTTTCTAACTCGACACATGAAAGGCCGGAGGCGGCTGGCACAGAATAGCTCAGAGTGTGTGAAGCCTGAGTAGACCAGGAGCCATGACTCTCAGGAGGCAGACATGCCATGCACCCGCCTGGGGCAACCCACAGTACAAGGCCGATCTCTGCATCCTACACTCTCCTGCAGGGCACTACAAGGCTAACACGCTCCTGAGCGAGTCTCTCAGCCTAATGAGGCCAGAGTGACAACCCCACATTCAGTTGAGAGGGAACAGGACTCTCATGAGCATCCAGTCAGGATGCACACACCAGCTCTCCACTAAAGTGCTGCAGGAGGAGACACAATGCGTATCAGCCCTTCTAGCCCTGGATGGCCGGGATACAGCAGCAGGGACACTGGAGAGGCTGGACTCCACTGTCCTACCCAGTGTTACCAGAGTCAGCCGGGGCCTGGATTCCACCAATTCACCCCAGAATCAATGGAGTTAGTGCAGAGTCTGGACTCTACCACACAGCCCAGTGGGAGCCTGGATTCCAACACCCAACCCAGGGGGAGCCTGGATTCCAACACCCAGCCCATTGGGAGCCTGGATTCCAACACCCAGCCCAGTGGGAGCCTGAATTCCAACACCCAACCCAGGGAGAGCCTGGATTCCAACACCCAGCCCAGTGGGAGCCTGGATTCCAACACCCAACCCAGTGGGAGCCTGGACTCCAACACCCAGCCCAGTGGGAGCCTGGACTCCCAACACCCAGCCCAGTGGGAGCCTGGATTCCAACACCCAGCCCAGTGGGAGCCTGGACTCCCAACATCTAACCCAGTGTCAAAAGAAGCAGCAGGGGAAATGAACTCAAGCCCACTGGAAGTAACAAGGCATCACCCTCTCCCGCAACAGAATCAAGGGAGCCAGCTAAGCTAGAGAGCTATCTATGTGAGACCCGGGATTTCCCAGCTCAAACAGCCATGATTCAGTCACCATTCGCTTCCCACGACTCTTCAAGGAGCAGGAAAAAGCATGTGGGAGGACAGAAGGCCATGAACAGACACCAGCAAGATGACAGGCAGCAGGACAATACGATGAGGACGAAACCTAAATAAAACGACCACCAAAATAAATAAAACGACCACCAAATAATAAAACCACCACCAAAAATAAATAAAACCACCACCAAAAATAAAAAATCTTCAAAGGCAAATAAATCCAAGTAACGCATGAGATGGGAACTGAAGTCCCTCATCCATGAGATAGACAAGGTAAAGCAAAATCAACTGGAAAGTTCAGAACAGAAAAACAAAGCAACTGCCACCAAAAAAGTAACAGGCAAAGCCTTCGCTGGAGGGATCAAAGCAAGGAGAAAGGACTGGCGATGCCCACGACAGAGTAGCAGGACACATGGCCCAGAAAGGACAGTGAGCAGAGTGCAGGGACCAGAAGGGACAGTGAGCAGAGTGCAGGGACCCAGGGGCCACAGCAAGCGAGCTAAAACCGCATCATCAGAGCCCAGGGATGAGAAAAAGAGGTTAAGACGGGGGAAATGTTAAGAAATGACAACCGAAAGCCTCTAGATTTTTAGGAAAAATAAACCAATGTACTCAAGGTGAGCAAATCTCAAACAGGATAAACTCCAATAAACTTATTCCAGGAAATACAATCAAACATTTGGGAACTAAAAATAAAGAAATATGCAAGAATAGCAAGGGGTTGCATCTCTGGAAACTGGTGTAGAAACTCAGATTCTGAATTCCTTGGTGCAGAGCCCACGCCTCCCAGGACCGTTCATGCTGCCTCCACTCAGGAGCTGTAGTCCCAGCCTCAGTGGCCTAGCATCTTCTTCCGAGTAATAATACCAATGGAGATACATTAAGAATGCATCACTTGGATGGATTAATGATTGCAAAACGCTTAAGCATCTATCAATAGCCACAGGAAGACAGAATGCTGCATTGCTAGGTTACAAAATCACTCCACACAGAGACTGTACTTTTAAAAATCTCTCACTTCTGCTCCCTGATTAGCATAAATCACCCTCTCCAACTATCTTTTATTTGGATGTATTAACTGCAAAAGAGTTCAACAGCCAGAGCCAAGTCCCTACTGAATTGTCTGTCTCATGAGAAGAAATAGCAAGAATGCCCTTATAGTTTTTGTTTTCCTGCTTTTCACTTGTCCTTAAGTTATCAAATCCGTAGAAGCTACCAGCTCCCAAATAGGAGTGGCAATATTTTAACAACACAAAGCCAGACTGCTGTCACGTCCTATATAATGAAACGTCACGTTGTGCACCTTTGTGCGATGTCACACCCCTTCAGTCTCATAAGATGCCACTTCCTTTACTCTGTTTTATGTACAGGAGTGTGCTGCCTATATGTACACATATATGTACACCCAGTGCATACAGTGCCCTTGCCAGTCAGAAGAGGGCATCAGATCCCCGGAACTGGAGTCACAGAGGGTTGTGAGCTGCCCTGAGGGTCATGAGAGCAGAGAGCAGTCCACGTGAAAGAGCATCAAGTGCTCTGAACCCCTGCGCTGTGTCTCTCCAGCCCTCACCCTTCCTTCATCTCTAAGGGAAGAAACCAGGCTAGAATGTTCATTCCACTTACTCTGAAGAACCCTCAACCACCTGTGTACAAATCCCACGCTATCACCGTCATCACCACTGTCACCATCCTCATGATCACCAATGTCACTACCATCACCACCATCATCATCACTACCATCACAAACATCATCACCACTGCCATGACCACCACCACCATCATCATCATCATCACTACCATCATCATCATCATCATCACTACCATCATCATCATAATCACCATCATCCCATCACCATCATCATCATCATCCCATCACCATCATCATCATCACCACCATCATCATCATCATCATAATCATCCCATCACCATCGCCATGACCACCATCATCATCATAATCATCATCCCCATCATCCCATCACCATCATCATCATCACCACCACCATCATCATCATCATCATCCCATCACCATCGCCATGACCGCCATCATCATCATCACTACCATCATCATCACCACCATCATCATCATCACCACCACCATCATCATCACCATCATCATCACCATGGCCACTCGCATCACCACTGCTGTTACTAGCATGTCATCAATACCACCTTCACCATCTCATTACCACGTCACCATTATCATCGCCACCATCATTACCATCTGGGGTAATGGCCCCCATAGCGAATGACACTACTAGGAGGTGTGGCCTTGCTGGAGCAGGTGTGCCCTTGTTGGAGGAAGTGTGTCACTGTGGAGATGGACTCTGACACCTCCTATGCGCAAGCTACACTCAGTTTGGCATGCAGTTGCTTCTCCTGCCTGCCGATCAGGATGTAGAACTCTCAGCTCCTCTCCAGCACCATGTCCACCTGCGTGCTGCCATGGAGATAGCAGACTAAACCTCTGAAACTACAAGCCACCCCAATTAAATGTTTTTCCTGTGTAAGAGTTGCCATGGTCATGATATCTCTTCACAGTAATAGAAACCCTAAGATACCATCACACTTATTAAAACTTGCTGGAACTAAAATTTTAAAAGGATGAAGTAGAGAAGGCGCAGGCTTAAATTTACCAAGCTCTCGCCATAGACAAGCACCATACAAGGCTCACACTAAATGTACGTAATCTTCAAAGCAATCCTCTAAAGGGGTTTTATTATTGTATTTCTCCACTTAGGACACCATCTATTTTAAGAAGTACTAACACTTCACATGTCACTAAAAAGACAGAAACACAGATAAATAGACTAAGATATGCCGGCGTCTTATCACCCCAATTGAAAGGTGCCTCTCAGTGTCAGAGCTGCCTGAATCAATAACCCACTGCAATATTTTCACAATTCCATGGAATGGGGTTGTTGTAGTAATACCTTGCTTGTACAAATAAAGCCTGAGAGAGCGGGGTCCTGGGAGGGGACGGGAGAGAGAACGGGGTCCTGGGAGGGGAGGGGAGGATGGGAGAGCGGGGGGGGGGGGTCCTGAGAGGGGAGGACGGGAGAGAGAGCGGGGTCCTGGGAGGGGAGGATGGGATGAGTACAGGAGTCAGATGAGTAGGTGGGTTGGGGAAGCCAAGGACCTACTCAGAGTTCACAGTTCAGAGTTCTACAAGTGCTCACATGCCACACACACACACACACACACACACACACACACACACACACACACACACACACGGGCATCATCAAGAGTCTATAGCCCAGAATAGTAACCTTCCTTCCCAATAAGTAATATGCACACACTTCTTTACACCTGAGACTACACGTGGTCACCACCTGCTGTCCTGGGCAATGGGCAATGGTGGTGGCTGCCACCACCAGTACCATCACGATCACCATCGCCACCATCATCATCACCTTCACCACAATCACCCTCAGCACCACCATCTCCCTCGTGACCACCAATATTGGTACCAGCAATCGTCACACTGTCACCAGCCCCATTTAGAGAGGAGAAGCCTGGAGCTGACAGGCCAAGGAGGTCGCATCCCGATAAATAATAACAACACCAAAGCTTCACCGAGACCCTCCGAGTTGACCGCCACATCAGCCTGCCTGGGGTGCCAGCGTGTTGTCTGATGAGGTGCTCGTGGTGGATGCTGTGAAGAACACTAGTCTTGGTGGCCCCAAGGCAAGCAGCATCACCACCAAGAGGATAATGACAACTTGGAAGAGGCAGCGGATGAGAAAAGGACTTTGTTCCTTGTGTGCTGCTACAGCAACTTATTTCTTTCAAATAGCAATAATCCAGGAAAGAACTTGATGTGAACTCACCCACGCCATATATATTTACTAATCCTGCCCACTGCACAGCTTGGGAACAGACCCAAAACCAAGCAACAGTGAGCGGCCATTCCAGATGGACTTCTTAGCAAATACATGTGCTAACATCACCCTCTGGTGGCCATCTGTGGCAGTACAGCAAAATAAAAACAAAGCCACCACTGACTTTTGCTAGACACTGTTCTGCCTATCGCCCTACTTAATTAACCTCTCCAGTCGCCTCACCAAAGAGAGGCTTTAGTGTCCACGTGACAATGAGAAGAGCAGGCCACGTAAGAGATTACTGGGTCAAACAGCAGGCGGGCTCGCAGCAGGAACACAATCTGAAGTCACGATTTGATTAGGCTGTTTTTCTGCAGCAGCAATGACTTGTACCTGGTCAACCCAGGTAGGTGAGTCAGGCCAGACTTAACTCTAACAGGCTGTCCTCATAACCAGACACTGCCCGGCCCATTCTTAATCTTCCAAAAGTTACTCTCAAATCTTGGGGCTTTCCCATTGTTGTGACAGGCGCAGTTTTGTGCAGGATTCCCCAGTGTGACAGGGGCTGGGGTCTCCTGGAGGAGGAGCAGATTTCCATCTCCTGCTCGGCTACAGGTCACTCAGCAGGTCATGTGACATCCATTCAGCTGTTCACCCATGTGGCCTATGCTCTACCAATAGTTATGCTTTAGTCTAAGAAGGTTTAGACCACTAACATTAAAGGAAAGGATGGAGGGATACATGGATATTCTGATTCCAAGCAGCACAGATCTGACCCTGCCTCTGATATGTGGCCCAGGGCATGTGTATCTAGCCTCTGCAAACAGGCTTGGTCCTCTGTGCAGAGCTCTGAAGGACACCAGGATGCTAAGAATGTAACACATCTACCTCAGTGCCTGTAGTCAAGAGATACTATCCTACACCACACAGCAGAAAGGGCATCACTCAGACAGGAGCCAGAGCCTCTGTGCTCAGAGATGACCCTTACTTCCCCAGGGACAGATAAAACATAGCTAAGTCTCCCTGGTCTCGTTTTCTCATCTGAATGACTAATAGCTCAAGCTGATGGTTGGAAATGTTTGCAAGTGGAAACTGGTCTTGGGCTAGCCATATCCAAAGCCAAAGCAAGGGGAGGGGACAGACAAGACACCAGCCTCCCTCACCCACAGATAATCCCCCAGGTACCTTGCCAGCTCTGTCCCACTGATGTCTGCACAAATGCAAACCATTAATGTGTGGAACTGCCGGGCATCTCATAAACGTTGATGCGCAGGCCAGCCTCTATAGCTCACAAAGTTAACATGTTTATTAAATGCTAGGGAGGGACCCCAGAGGTGTTTCCCTGCTGAGTCTGAATTAACAAAATAAAATGAGGAGTGCTCGACACCAGCTATAATTATGACCGGGGCAACAGTTGCATTATAATTTTATGCATACACATTTCTCCCATGCTAAATAAAGCTTGGCATGAAATCTGTAAAGTTCTTTTTAAGCTCTCTCGAAGTGAGAGTCCTGGGCAATGAAGCATATTCACGCTGAACAGCGTAATCATACTGGGGGGGGTCCATAGGAACCACCACAAACGGACAGAGACAGGAGCTGCCCCTGAAGCCAGCAGTGAGAACATGGGATCCCGAAATGAGATACCAACGCAGAAACCAATAGCACAAACCATCAGCAAATGGCTGAAGCCAGCACCTATAACTCACCTGATGCCTTAAAGCAACCAACTCACTGCCACTATTCCCATGCTGAAAGTGAAAGCGGCCAAATCCATTCTCCTGCTTTCTGAGGGAGAAAGAGTAATGCCTGTGGTGACAGCACTGTGTCCCCAAGTGCCTAGCTTTGGTTTTCTAGTTTTGCTCATATTCCTTCTGAAATATCAGGCTGCTTTCAAGTCACTGGCAACAGTGTCCCATCAGACATCACAGATCACCTGTCATCAGCCAGCAACATAGCTGTCACCTCCCCCTGTCTGAATATGCAGACTCAGCTTGGACACAAGAACGACAACTGCCCTCACTGGGCCTGCAAGGATGGGGGGGGGTGATGTGGGCATCATATGGGTGAGGGGACATCATATGGGTGAGGGGGACATCATATGGGTGAGGAGGACATCATATGGGTAAGGAGGACATCATATGGGTGAGGGGGACATCATATGGGTGATGGGGACATCATATGGGTAAGGAGGACATCATATGGATGATGGGGACATCATATGGGTGAGGGGGACATCATATGGGTGAGGGGGACATCATATGGGTGAGGGGGACATCATATGGGTGAGGGGACATCATATGGGTGAGGGGGACATATGGGTGAGGAGGACATCATATGGGTGAGGGGGACATCATATGGGTGAGGAGGACATCATATGGGTGAGGAGGACATCATATGGGTGAGGAGGACATCATATGGGTGAGGAGGACATCATATGGGTGATGGGGACATCATATGGGTGAGGAGGACATCATATGGGTGAGGAGGACATCATATGGGTGAGGAGGACATCATATGGGTGAGGAGGACATCATATGGGTGAGGAGGACATCATATGGGTGAGGAGGACATCATATGGGTGATGAGGACATCATATGGGTGAGGAGGACATCATATGGGTGAGGAGGACATCATATGGGTGAGGAGGACATCATATGGGTGAGGAGGACATCATATGGGTGAGGGGGACATCATATGGGTGAGGGGGACATCATATGGGTGAGGGGGACATCATATGGGTGAGGAGGACATCATATGGGTGAGGGGGACATCATATGGGTGAGGGGGACATCATATGGGTGAGGAGGACATCATATGGGTGAGGAGGACATCATATGGGTGAGGAGGACATATGGGTGAGGAGGACATCATATGGGTGATGGGGACATCATATGGGTGATGGGGACATCATATGGGTGAGGGGGACATCATATGGGTGAGGGGGACATCATATGGGTGAGGAGGACATCATATGGGTGATGGGGACATCATATGGGTGAGGGGGACATCATATGGGTGAGGAGGACATCATATGGGTGAGGAGGACATCATATGGGTGAGGAGGACATCATATGGGTGAGGAGGACATCATATGGGTGAGGAGGACATCATATGGGTGAGGGGGACATCATATGGGTGAGGGGACATCATATGGGTGAGGGGGACATCATATGGGTGAGGAGGACATCATATGGGTGAGGAGGACATCATATGGGTGAGGAGGACATCATATGGGTGAGGAGGACATCATATGGGTGAGGAGGACATCATATGGGTGAGGAGGACATCATATGGGTGAGGAGGACATCATATGGGTGATGGGGACATCATATGGGTGAGGGGGACATCATATGGGTGAGGAGGACATCATATGGGTGATGGGGACATCATATGGGTGAGGAGGACATCATATGGGTGAGGGGGACATCATATGGGTGAGGGGACATCATATGGGTGAGGGGGACATCATATGGGTGAGGAGGACATCATATGGGTGAGGAGGACATCATATGGGTGAGGAGGACATCATATGGGTGAGGAGGACATCATATGGGTGAGGAGGACATCATATGGGTGAGGAGGACATCATATGGGTGAGGAGGACATCATATGGGTGATGGGGACATCATATGGGTGAGGGGGACATATGGGTGAGGAGGACATCATATGGGTGAGGGGGACATCATATGGGTGAGGAGGACATCATATGGGTGAGGAGGACATCATATGGGTGATGAGGACATCATATGGGTGAGGGGGACATCATATGGGTGAGGGGACATCATATGGGTGAGGGGGACATATGGGTGAGGAGGACATCATATGGGTGAGGGGGACATCATATGGGTGAGGAGGACATCATATGGGTGAGGGGGACATCATATGGGTGAGGGGGACATCATATGGGTGAGGAGGACATCATATGGGTGAGGAGGACATCATATGGGTGATGGGGACATCATATGGGTGAGGAGGACATCATATGGGTGAGGAGGACATCATATGGGTGAGGAGGACATCATATGGGTGAGGAGGACATCATATGGGTGAGGAGGACATCATATGGGTGAGGAGGACATCATATGGGTGAGGAGGACATCATATGGGTGAGGAGGACATCATATGGGTGAGGAGGACATCATATGGGTGAGGAGGACATCATATGGGTGAGGAGGACATCATATGGGTGAGGGGGACATCATATGGGTGAGGGGGACATCATATGGGTGAGGGGGACATCATATGGGTGAGGAGGACATCATATGGGTGAGGGGGACATCATATGGGTGAGGGGGACATCATATGGGTGAGGAGGACATCATATGGGTGAGGGGGACATCATATGGGTGAGGGGGACATCATATGGGTGAGGAGGACATATGGGTGAGGAGGACATCATATGGGTGAGGGGGACATCATATGGGTGATGGGGACATCATATGGGTGATGGGGTCATTTCTGGTTAGCAAAGTGCTGATGCTAAAAAGGGCAATCAGTGTTTTACTCCTAAAGTCTAGCTGGCTATAGTGACTGCTTCTCCACTTACATCCTCCGTCCTCTGAGACAGGCGCGCGCACGAAAGAGCGCACGCACACGTACGTGCGCGCACACACACACACATACACACACACATAAAGCATAAATGTGTATGCATATGCATACCCACGCACACATACATACAAGTAAAACCACATGCACAGACACATGGGCTAACAACATGCACACTTGTTCATGCATACATGTACACACACATTTACTTCAGGGAAACAGGGCATAGGCAATTCAGAAACTTTTAAAACAAAATAGCATCATGGTGACACCAAGTAGAAATGGAGGCTATAACTCTCAAGGAACTGAGAAAAACAGGAAGAAGGCAAGAAAAGAGGCCAGGAAATGAAGGGAAGAAAGAAAAGATGGCAGGTACTAGGCCGACTTGGATTCGAGCTCTGTAAGGTGAGCCCCATATATGTCCAAGTTCCGCTCTCATAATCTATCCCTGCACCCCCAGCAGGACCCCTGCACCCTCAACAGGACCCCTGCACCCCCAGCAGGACCCCTGCATCCCCAGCAGGGCCCCTGCATCCTCAGCAGGACCCCTGCACCCTCAGCAGGACCCTGCACCCCCAGCCCAGCAGGACCCTGCACCCCCAGCCCAGCAGGACCCTGCACCCCCAGCCCAGCAGGACCCTGCACCCTCAGCAGGACCCTGCACCCTCAGCAGGACCCTGCACCCCCAGCCCAGCAGGACCCTGCACCCTCAGCCAGGCAGGACTAGGAAGAAGTGTTGCAGAAGGCCAACAAAGCAGAACACCGAAGGACGGGCAGCCAGGCCACACAGAGCCACTGTCCTGTTCAGTTGCTGTTTTCTCATGTGGCCTGATGTTCAAGACTGAAGCAGTTTGCTCCCAGGAAGGACAGTGCTCTTGTCCCCTCCCCACCTAGGCAGCCTGTAGACATACTGCTTCTTGGGAGAAGGACCCAAGGAAGCAAAGTCAAGTCCTGGGAAATTTGGCCTGACTTAACCCACTTCAGTGTAGGCAACATTTCCAATCAACAAACCTGAACTTAGCATGCATTGTGAGTGGGCTGAGTAGGAGAAGCTAAGCAGCTTGCAAGCTAACCAACCCACTGAGTAAACTCAGACTAGTAAGGGACCACCTGCCAGGCAGTGGGGACTCCACAGATCCTACCAGTGTGCTGGGAAGGGCGGAGTCAGAAGCTCATTCCACAGATGGGAGGAACCACGCCCACTTCTCCACCTCAGGCACAAATACAAGGCCCAGTGCTTTGTGTAAACAAGCACAGCCAAAAGGAATAGGAGGTAGCCACTGATGGGATTTTAAACTTCTAGAAGCCACGTTAAAATAAAACGAAGAACACTAGATGCCCTTTAACAGCACACCTCATGTAACTGAGGATACCCACAAGAGCATCTGCCCTGTAGTGCATTTCCAAAAGCTCCATGAGAAACTCCATCCTTTTTGGACCAACTCCTCCAACTCAGGGATCTTGCCCACTTACAGCACATCCTGGTCTGGGCTAGATACAAACCCAGAGTCCCCTCACACTGCTTCCAGATTACCAGGGATGCCTGCCACTGCACATCAGAGACACGGCTGACACGTCTCCTTCCCTGACCCCCACGAGGCTGGGCAGAGCCTCCACCACTCAAGAACCTTTGGAACTCAGTTAAATCTAGAAAGTGGAGACACTGGGTTAGCAAGGTGGAGATACCGCCATGAAATTACCACAGTGCTGGTCACACTCTGCAGGGAAGAAGGCAGGTGACAGAGGGACATGCTCATTTATTACTGTCGCAGGTTTAAATGCCGGCTGTGTGCTGGGGCTCACAGGTCACAATTGAAAACAGGTAACAGCCTGGGTAGAAGCTGAAGGCAGATGTGGGGACCGTGCTAATTCAAATTCAAATTGTAAGTGTCTGCTCTACTTACGATAAAAGCCTGGGATTGGTCTTGCTGAGTGTCATGGGTCTCAAAATTAATTCTAGGAGTAAGAGCTGCCCCTTAATATCCAGACATCACTAAGGTCCTTTGTGACGCCAGAGGAGAGCTTTAAATGCAAAGACAAGTAGGGAAAGAAGTTTCCAAGCCACCACCCACCCACCTACCCTCAGCTCACCCAAATGACCCATCTCCTTTTCCTGAAGACAAACTATGAAATGAGCCTGTGTTCCGTGGCTAACTTACATTCAGTAGCTTCGTAACTCAGTATTAGTGAATGCCCAGGACGTGTCACGTCCTCTGCCAGGCACAATTAGAGATGAGGAAGGCCCAGGCCTCCCTCCAGGGGTACAAGTGCAGCCGCTCCATTTGCCGTGCCAGTGTCGCTCTCTGGGGCCCGACTTTGTGGACTCTTGCCACTGGGGGGGAGAAGCGCTCAACTCAACTACCAGCCAAAGTCTGGCAGGTTCAGACAGCCCTGGCTTCTTCCCCCCCACACACACACACACACACACACACACACACACACACACACACACACCAGCATCACTCTGCAGGACCACAAACACACATACACACACACATATACACACACAAATACACACACACAAACACACACACACACCAGCATCACTCTGCAGGACACACACACACACATACACACACACACACAAACATACACACCAGCATCACTCTGCAGGGACACACACACACATACATAGACACACACACACACACCAGCATCACTCTGCAGGACACACACACACACACATACACAAACACACACACAAACATACACACCAGCATCACTCTGCAGGACCACAAACACACATGCACACACACAAACACACACATACCAACATCACTCTGCAGGACACACACACACACATACACACACACACACAAACATACACACCAGCATCACTCTGCAGGGACACACACACACACACACACACACCAGCATCACTCTGCAGGGCAGCTGCACCTGTGTTTATGCGGGTGCGGAACCTCAGAGAGTCAGGCCAGCTGCCCTCGCCCTGAGGGTTCTAGGGATGCCGCCTCAGGCAGACACTGGTAGCCCAGTACTCAGGGTTATGAGGACACAAGCGGGCCAATGAGAACTCTGGCAGCACCTGCTCCCTGCCTACCAAACTTGTTCAGGAACTCAGGACCTGTGCTTGAGTGGCAGATGCAGCCTTGTTCTCACGGAGAGGTTTGTGTAACCACTTTCATCTGGGTTTCCAGAGTTCCCTGTCCCCTCCTTACTGGCTTGGTACTATGACCACAGCTTGTAACAGCAGATTTAGTGGTAGGCTTATCTGTTTCCCCTAATACAGCATAAAGTCTTAAAACACCAAGAGCATGCATCTTAAAATGTGAAATGTAGTTAAAGTCCTGAAAACAGAAATGTTAAGAGTTACCTAAGAAGGTTCCCTGCCCAGAGCAATGCTGAACTCCATTGCGGTGAGGGCACGAGACTCCCAGTCTTCACCTGAGGACCCTGGGTAAGAAGGTGAGGCTCAGCGTGGGACAGCCACCCCTAGTCCCAGCAGTGAAGAAAACAGTGACGGGTGGCCCCGTTTAAAATACAAACACACAGTGTCTAAATGATGGATTAAAGGAGTTCATACGAGATGGAGGCCACGTGCCTAGGGAGGGGAGGCTCACTGGAGGCCAGCAGAGCCTGGGCAGCGCAGCCCAGATCAAAGATTAAGCCTTAGTTCAATCCCAATGCCATCCAGAGCTTCGGTGGCTTTCTTAGAGACACGCCCCATCCCAACACTCTGCAGGTTATATGTTATAACTCACAAACAGAAGGGGCAAAGTAAAAAGAAAATTCTGCCCTCTCACTGAAATGCAAGAAATATACTGCTCAAAGAAAAAAAAACAAGCATTCATTACAGATAAATAAAATAAACAAGTATAGGGACCCTAAGGTGAAATCAAGAAGACTCAAGTGAACCGCTCACATTTTAAAGAAATGTGTGTAACTGCATTGAACAGGAGCAGAGACCGCAGAAGGTGGAATCCGCCCCACAGATTCAAGCCAGAGAGGAAAAAAGCCTCCGACTAAGGAAGGAGCTCCGGTCAGCAGAGACAAGGGTTTGGGATTCAGAGTACTTAGCATATTCTGGGAGGGATCAAGCAGCCAGGCATGCTGTGGGTTCAGAAAGGCTCTCTCCCTACCAGGAGAGGGACTTACAGATGTGCCCAGCAGGGAGGAGGAAACAGACCCTGTGGTGTTAAACTGGAGTTGCAAAGTTCTACATGAAATTAACAGCCTTGCAGATAAAAACACAGATGGGAGTGTGCATGAGCACAGATGCATGCTATACCACACATGTAAGGAGACGCCCATTTCCTAGCTGTGTTTACACCGATGGCAAAGACACAGAAGCCTGCCAGTGACAGCCCAGCCCCTCCCCCATGGGAAGTCCAACTTCCCATGCCATTCTCCACTACAAGGAACCAGGTCTCCTGGAAGAAGCATCAGGTCCCAGACCTGGAAGAAGGAAGAGACAGAATAGACCCAGAGCATCCTGGACCAGAAAGCAATGAGACGCTCAAGAAAAAGCAGTCATATCAGGACATCAGGGTTTAGGAGCATCAAACAGCCAAAACCAGTGAACAAAGAGCAAGGAGTAAATCACTGACTAAAAAAGAGAGTCAGTGAGTCTCCAGTAACATATATCAACGAAAAGAAGACGTTCTTGCCCGTGGAGAATGATGCCTATGGTGATCCTTCAACAACACATGCCTACATGCAAATACCACGTGTTAACCCTAAATTCCCAGTGTTTATATTCTGGCACAGTTCACACTATGGTGGTGGGGGCGGGCAGTGACAGGCTGTAAAAGCAGAAGAAACTACTGAGCAAGTATTATAATCACAGAGTCTGGCAGGAATAATCACTGGAAACGGGGCGGGGAGGAGAGACAGAGAAAGAAGAAGGTTTGAGGAGTGAGATGTAGCATAACAAACGAAATCTCAAAGTTTGGAGGGCGGTGGTGGCACACGCCTTTAATCCCAGCACTTGGGAGGCAGAGGAAGGCGGATCTCTGTGTGCTGTGCATAAATTCAAAGCCAGCGTGTTCTACAAAGTGAGTTCCAGGACAACCAAGGCTACACAGAGAAACCCTGTCTCAAAAACAAACAAACAAACAAAAGAAAAAACCCTCAAAGTATTTGCCCTGGGCATTTAATGACAAAGGGAAAATCAGTAGCCTCAAGACAATGAACATGACCCCTTCAAGCATGTAGCATCAGTGGCAAGGAGATGACTGGAAATCATGGGCCACTGCAAATGATGCTGAGAACTCCAGGCATTCCTGTGCTAATTCCCAAAGGTGCACAACCAGCACCTGATCGTAAGGAAGGGTAACCTGCAAAACAAGCAGCCACAGGCCTCAAACACCGTGCCCTGAAACAGAGGCAGAGGAACAGCCCCAGCCCGGAGAGCAAAGAAACAGGATGCTGGAATGCTGTGCGTACACTCTCCCTTACACGGGGCATTATGGAGAGCAAAGAAACAGGATGCTGGAATGCTGTGCGTACACACTCTCCCTTACACGGGGCATTATGGAGAGCAAAGAAACAGGATGCTGGAATGCTGTGCGTACACACTCTCCCTTACACGGGGCATTATGGAGAGTCAGTGGAATGTGAATCATGACTGCCCTACTGTGATTCGCACACTGTGACTACGGCAACCGCGCTGACACAGTAGAGGCACTCCGTTCACCGGAAACTGAACACTGGCAAGAGTCAGACGGTGGCAGGGGCACTGTGCCCACAGCTTTATCTCAGCCGGAGCAGAGACACGGGAAAGAAAGAAAAGGAATCAAGGCAGTAAAGTGCTGACCCCGGAACAGAGGGCTTGTGGGGGCTCTGATGCTCTCGGCTACTCTGCACGACGACTTTACACAAAAACAAAGACTAACATGGAATATATTCTGCAGGGCCAATGTTTCCCTCTGAGCATCCCAAGAGGTCAGTGCAGAACAGTCTCTCCCTGGACTCTCTCCCTCCTCCCTCAGGCCACCAGATTATGTTCTACAAACTCTCACAGCTACAGCAATCCTCACACACTTGAATTCTCAAGTCACACTGGCAAAGAACATAAGTATCAGACAGCATCAGATAGTATAAAAAGAGAGTCTATAACTAGTTAGTCCTGTCCTGAAATTTGTACAAATGTTTCTATGTTCTATATCTAGGGTTTCAAACTGAAGGTTAGCTTCTAGGAAACTGTCTTTACTATTAAAAATACATAAGAATGGATTTGCCCAAGGAAAGGAAGCTGTTGTGCCAACAACAGCTTCCTATAGAAAACACCATAGGCAGAGAGGCTACAAACTAACCCTCTGGTATCAGGGAGAAACCAGAGTGGGAAGCCCGGGAGGTAGGGCTGGCTTGTTGGGAATGGACTTGACATAGCCCAAGGCATCCTTATAGAAGTTGCCCGAAGGCTAACAGGTAAAGGAGGCATTCTCATGACTGGCAATACCTAAGGTGAACCACAAGGGACAAGGCACCAGGTTCCTCGTGGCCCGTGTGCTCTCAGCATATCTGCAGGAGGCGTCCCACGGCCATGCTGGACCCGGAGAGCACCTGCTTCTTCCTGCGGCCGCTCCCTGCTGGCCTGGCCTCAGACACTTGAAAATGCCCTGGGTTGGTTTTTTTAAGTGGCTGCTAAGACTGAACTGAAGGAAACCGTCTTCCAGCAGGGTCTGCTCCTGTAGATTAGGGGGGTGACAAGTGGCAGGGCTGTCCCTAGAGTTGGCAGGAAGGCCCTCCTGCCGTAGGAGAATTACTAAAGATGCCTCAGCAACATCTAAGAAACCAGAGAGTCCCAGAGAGATGGATGGGAAACCAACGGGTCTGAAGGGAATCCCTGAAACACACTTGTGAGTTTAAAGGAGGAGGACATGGGGAGGAAGCCCACCCGCCAAGCTCTCTGTAGAAAACAGAACAGAAGGTGGCGAATGCCACCACCCTGCCCACCTAGCACAAGGAGGATACTGACCCTCCACCTACATTTCCCTGGTGCTGCTCCTAAACATGGAGGCTTCATTCTGTAATCCGAATGCATCATCAGATGTGGCTTGGGGTCAGACAAGTAATATGCAAAGCCTGGCTTGGTCACTGTTGCTGATACCAGCATGTGACCCAAGCTCTCTGCCTTTCAGGCTGCAAATCAAAGTCAATATCCTATTATTAGAATTTCAGTTACAGTGGGGAAAGTAATAGCTACGGGGGTTGGGGGGGTGCGCGCACGTACACACACACACACCAAAGTTTGCCAAGTGATGGTGGCGCACGCCTTTAATCCCAGCACTTGGGAGACAGAGGCAGGTGGACCTCTGTGAATTTGAGGCCAGCCTGGTCTACAAGAGCAGAGTTCCAGCTAGGGCTGCAACACAGAGAAACCCTGTCTCAAAAAACCAAAATAATAATGATGATAACAGTAATAGAAATAATAACTTCTTTGCTGTTGAAGAGCATGGGTGCTGGAAGGTTCATGCTTGACAGGGAATAGAGGCCAGGGAAGGCTGGTGTCCAACCGTGAGGGCTGAGCAACCAATGGGCTGCTGTGGGCCCTCACGGGCTGACTACAACAGTGCAAACACAGCAGGGCATCCTGGCGAGCCTGGTGTGCCTAGGGAGTGACATTCCAGGACCCACGGAGCACCACAGGCAGTCAGGGAAGTCTCCAGCGCAGGACTTTCAAGGCCACAGCTGTGAGCACTTCCTCTGATGGCCTTCCTCGGAGAGCAGAGTTCTCAGAGAACGGGGCACCCCTGACTCCAAATTTACAGCAGTGCGAAGTGGGGCTCACATGAGTTGCAGGAACCGTCACCCGGAGAGGCTGGCTCACAAAGCTAGGTCTCCTGGGCTGTAAGACACTGCTGTCTCCCACCGTCTACGATCCCTCAGCACAAGACAAAACTAGTGGGGCAGCCGGAAGCTGCCTCAGCAGACGGGGTGCAAGGACTATAAATAGAGCATGGGCTGATATCCAGAACCCAGGACATCTTGATAGCTCTGCCAGCGGCTGGCAGCTGGAGGCAGGGCAGGGACAGCCAACGCACACTTTCCCAGCAGGACTGAGGAGGCCAAAGTTAACACAGGAGGCTAAGTGTTCAACTCTGGACTGTGGAGCACTGTTCCACCCCAGAGGAGCACTGGCCAAGCAGCTGGACATACAAAGGTCGCCCCATGCCCTTCCCCCGCTAGGACCTTCTAGATTGGTTTTTCAGCTCCAACATCACCCTAGGGTTTTCCTGAGCCCCTCTCCAACTCAGCAGAAAGTGATCGCCCTCTGCGTCTCCCACCCTGCCCTATGCACGCCTGATACCGCCTGTGGACTACTGCACTATTCTCTGAACCCCAGCAGGACGGGAAGTGATGCTATCACTGCCAGTCAAGACTCTGAACTCTTCCTAACCAGTCCCTTCTCCCTGCCAGTGCCTGCCATGAACTCACTCATGATCTCCTGGGCTCCACAGGGCTTGAGCAGGCCTACCTCTCCAGCTCTGCCATCTTCAGCAAGCAAATCTTAGCAAAGCAACTACAGTCTTTGTGTGCGTGCGTGTGTGTGTGTGTGTGTGTGTGTGTGTGTGTGTGTGCGTGGCAACATTACACATAGCATAAACCTTGGCATTTCAGACAATTTGAAGTGTTCGGGCCAGGACACTGGGTCCGTTCATCCAGGTGTGCAGTAATCACCATCAGACATCTCCAGCAATGTTTCATCTTCCCCAAACATCCTCTGTTCCCACCAGACACCAATTCCTCATGCTCCCTCCTCCCACTCCTAACAACCACCACTAACCATCCGCCAATCAGAAATCAAAAATATTTAGGGAAAAAAATAAACATACCTGTACTAAACACGCATAGACGTTTTTTGTTATCAGTCCCGAAATAAAAATCAAATAGTTGATCTAGTTTGCTTCAATGCTACAGTAATAAAACACTGACCAAAGTGAGTTGGAGGAGGAAAGGGTTTATTTGGCTTACAGGTTACAGTCTGTCCATCATCAGGGGAAGCCAAGGCAGGAACACGTAGCAAGAACTGAAGCAAAGACCCATGGCTTGCTCATCTGCTGTCATACAACCCAGGATCACCTGCCTAGGGGTTGAAGTGCTCACAGTGGGCTGGGCTCCCCCACGTCAATCACTGATCAAGGAAATGCCACCCCTCACCCCCCCCCAGGCCAATGTGATGGAGGCAGCTCCTCCATCAAAGTTCTCTTCCTAGGTGACTCTAGCTTGTGTCACACTGACAACGCCAACCAGCACACTAAGTAGCATTAACACTGTGGTAGCTGGTATTGCAAGCAATCCACACACCACACGATATAAAGCTTCCAAAGGAATGTGTCCACTGTCCATGCGGATGCTGGCCCACTTTCCATCTGGGACTTGAGCATGCACAGATTTGGGTATCACTGGGGGTCTGGGAACCAATCCTGCTCATGGATTCTAAAGGACGAATTTGTCTTCACAATCCCATTTAGAAAACGCTGGTCTGTGTTCCTTGCACACAGGCCCCTTGGCCACACATACACGCCCTGCTCCAGGGAGAATCACTCTCATAGTGTTCTATGGAATTACCCAGAAGCTCGGGTCTCGGGCGCACTTACAGCAGTCACTGGATACTGGCGTGACGATTTGGCAGGCTCCATGGACAGCCTTCAGTAGACTGGGCAGCCTTCATGCAATCATCCCTTCCCTCCCCTGCTCAAGCCTCTCCAGGTCACCGGGCCTCAAGAACTGAAGCCATGCCTGATGTGGCCCAGGCCCAGAGTCTTGAACTTGACGAGATTTCAGGAGGGCATCTAGGATGAGCTTCTTAAGGGGGTCCGGGAACTGACATGGCTCTCACTCTGCTCGGCTCCCTGTTCCGAAGCCCTCCCCAAGAACAGCCTAGTGACTCTACCCCAGCCTCTGCCCCAGTTGCAGAGTGGAGACAATACACCCGCTGTTCTGAGTGTGTGTGAAAGGATGTCAAACACCTGGCATGGAACACAACTGGGGACTTAAAGGGCCAGGCCCTGCACCGTGTAATGATTTACTAATTCAAACCACTTTCACTACCCATCAGATTCCCAAGGGTACTGTCAAATCCACAGGATGCAGAGGAAAGGCAGGGAGGCAAAAGACATCATAGCAGAGAATAAACGGGCCATGTGGCGTGCCCGATTCTGCCCCAGGTAACCTTCAGGCCACACGGCCCGGAGCTCTGCCCGGACTATTTTCACATGAGATTGTGACAGGACTTTGATATGAAATGTCCCTATAGGCTCACGCATTTGGACAGTTGGTCCCCAGCTGGTGGCACTGTTCAGAGAGGCTGTGGAACCTTCTGGACACAGGGACAGGATGGCAGATGTAAGGCCACGGGGCCGGAGCCCCTGGTTGCTAATGGACGCCCCGTTCAGACAAGGTATGTTTACTTCCTGATCCACAGAGATGTCGCAGGTAACACATGAGCTCCTGCAGCCATGGACAGATGCCCAGCTGCCAGGCGCCGTGCCAGAATGTCTGAACTAAAATAACCCCTCATCTGAGTCGCTTCTGTCAGTTACTCAGTCACGGCGGCGGTGGCGGCAGCCAAGTCACTAAAATGTGGCCATGACTCTCAGCAGGACTCCTCCCCTAGTCTGCACCTCCCCGAGATTTTCCCCTGCTCACTGCATTGCCTGAGCCTGACTCACCACAGGGCTTGCTCCAGGTCAGAGCCCCTGAAAGCTCTTAACCAAGGAGCCGCGGGTCCAGTGTGTAAGAATACCCAGTGGAGTTTTAGTCTCACAGTAATCAAACACTGGACACAGGCTCTGGTATAAGCCCCAATCACTCCATGTCCCCAAACACATTCCATATAGGCATCTTTTTTTTATGGTTTTTCGAGACAGGGTTTCTCTGTGTAACAGTCCTGGAATTCACTGTGTAGACTGGGCTGGCCTCGAACTCACTGAGATCCGCCCGTCTTAAAGCAAGAGCATACGCAGTGTTACCTCATTTAACCTCACCCCACTTGGAACCAGCAATGCTCAACACAAGCTTGATATCTGTGGTCTCTTCAGGTCCTTTCCTGTCCTAATGCCGTGGACAGCTTGCTGGCAGTTGTTTCTTCTAGCTGGACATTCTGCGCACGTGCCTGGCCACGCCCCACTGCAGGCAGAGCTGCCCCTGTGATGTGCTAATGTAGCTGGCAGGACCACTGGCAAGGATTCTGTAAGAGTTAAGCATGCCTCACTGACTATGGGGGTTTGAATAGGAATGGCCCCACACACTCAAGTGTTGGAATGCTTGGCCCATAGGAAGTGGCACTATTAGGAGGTGTGGCCTTGTTGGAGGAAGTGTGGCCTTAACGGAGGAAGTGTGTAAAGGTGGAGGCGGGCTCTGTATACTCCAGCCATGTCCCGTATGCAGTTTTTCCTTCTGCTGCCTGCGGATCAAGATGTTTCTTCTCTAGCACCCTGTCTGCCTACATGTCACCATGTCACACCATGATAAACTGACCTCTGGAACTATAAGCCAGCCTCAATTAAGCATTTTCCTTTACAGGAGTCCCATGGTCATGGTGTCTCTTTACAGCAACAGAAAGCTGACTAAGACACCAACAAACTAGCAACCCCGTTATCACCAGGCACTTACTGCCCGGGAGAAACGGAGATAAATGTTCACGAGAGACTTGTAAGAATACTCAATGCAAGCTGTGCAGTGGTGGTGCACACCTTTAATCCCAGCACTGGAACTCTGTGAGTTCCAGGCCAACCCAGACTACAAGAGCTAGTTCCAGGACAGCCTGTAAAGGCACAGAGAAACCCTGCCTCGAAAAACAAAACAAAAACTAAAAAACAAAGAAAAAAAGAATACTCAATGCAGCTTTGTTCACAGTAATAAAAAACTGGAAACATGCATTCTGTTGTATGCTTTCACCCCACACGCAGAGGGCAGAGGCAGAGGGTGGTTCCCTGTGAGTTCAAGGTTAGTCTGGTCTACATAGCAAGTTCTAGGACACCCAAACCTACATAGTGAGACCCTACTCAAAAAAACAAAAACAAGCAGACAAAAGAACACAAAACTGGAAACATGAGAACAGCCCAAGTATTTATTTAAAAAGAAACGTGCAAATAAACTGTGGCGGTTTCCAGGCAATAAAAACAAGCAAACAAAAAAACAAAAAGATGGATTTCTGAAACTTCATGTTGAGTTAAAAAAAAGGGGGGGTGGGGGGCAGACACAAAAGAATTATGTGACATCCTACAAAAGGTCAATGCAGTTTATGAGGGAAGTAAGACTAGGGGCTGTTCTGGAGCAGAGGATAAAGACTGGGTGTGCAGGGGGAGAAGGGTTTTTCTGGGGTGATTTTTAAAAAGCGTATATATCATTAGGGCTGAGGTTTTACCTGAGTACACAAGAGATCTGTCTGCTTCCGTGTATTAAATCACAACTACAAAAATGCTTCCTGCAAGGCACCAATGAGCTGTTTGTGAAGGGCAGGCCAGCAGGCATTGCCCTCCTGGTTCTCAAGATTCTCATGCAAACTCGCAACAGCTCCCTTCCCTGGGTCTCAGCAGCACAGGCCTTCAGCCCGCCGCCTCTGTTCTGATGACACAGAGACATCCGCTGTGAAGTGAACAAAACCTTCTGACAACAGGCTGCACCCGGCTACGGACTCACGAGAGTCACAGCAGGTGGCAACTGATGTTGGGATGTCAACCCACCAGAGGAAGGTCATCTGATGAGAATCAGTCCTGGCCAGACGAGGTCTGCGCGACGGGCCATTGACTCCGAAAACAGTGGCTCACTTTTGCTTCATTGTATTGTGTGGTCCTGCACCGTGTGTACATGCAGTCATGAGTGCATCTCAGTCTATTGTATTGTGTGGTCCTGCACCGTGTGTACATGCAGTCATGAGTGCATCTCAGTCTATTGTATTGTGTGGTCTCGCACCGTGTGTACATGTAGTCTCATGTGTGCATCTCAGTCTATTGTATTGTGTGGTCTCGCACCGTGTGTACATGTAGTCTCATGTGTGCATCTCAGTCTATTGTATTGTGTGGTCCTGCACCGTGTGTACATGCAGTCATGAGTGCATCTCAGTCTATTGTATTGTGTGGTCTCGCACCGTGTGTACATGCAGTCATGAGTGCATCTCAGTCTATTGTATTGTGTGGTCTCGCACCGTGTGTACATGCAGTCATGAGTGCATCTCAGTCTATTGTATTGTGTGGTCTCGCACCGTGTGTACAGGTAGTCTCATGTGTGCATCTCAGTCTATTGTATTGTGTGGTCTCACACCGTATGTAGATGCAGTCATGAGTGCATCTCAGTCTATTGTATTGTGTGGTCTCGCACCGTGTGTACATGTAGTCTCATGAGTGCATCTCAGTCTATTGTATTGTGTGGTCTCGCACCGTGTGTACATGCAGTCATGAGTGCATCTCAGTCTATTGTATTGTGTGGTCTCGCACCGTGTGTACATGCAGTCATGAGTGCATCTCAGTCTATTGTATTGTGTGGTCTCGCACCGTGTGTACAGGTAGTCTCATGAGTGCATCTCAGTCTATTGTATTGTGTGGTCTCACACCGTGTGTAGATGCAGTCATGAGTGCATCTCAGTCTATTGTATTGTGTGGTCTCGCACCGTGTGTACATGTAGTCTCATGAGTGCATCTCAGTCTATTGTATTGTGTGGTCTCGCACCGTGTGTACATGCAGTCATGAGTGCATCTCAGTCTATTGTATTGTGTGGCCTCGCACCGTGTGTACATGTAGTCTCATGTGTGCATCTCAGTCTATTGTATTGTGTGGTCTCGCACCGTGTGTACATGCAGTCATGAGTGCATCTCAGTCTATTGTATTGTGTGGTCTCGCACCACGTGTGTACATGCAGTCATGAGTGCATCTCAGTCTATTGTATTGTGTGGTCCTGCACCGTGTGTACATGCAGTCATGAGTGCATCTCAGTCTATTGGGCACAATTTCCCATATGCATTTGGGTTTACTGATTACATTCCTTAGCTATGTGTGAAACCTGTTTCCCACTACCAGGTCTCTGTTCCTCTCCCCTATGTAAATGCAGAGATCTGCCTTCCTGCAATTTCCTTATTGAAAGGCATCCCTCAGTGTTTGGGGTCCAGGCAAAAGCATTCCATCTAAGACATTCCCAGATATCCAAGGACACAGAATCACTACATGCCCAGAACTGGTGATAGGATATGTACACCTAGATAGAATGCATAAGCAAGCTGGGCGGTGATGGTGCACGCCTTTAATCCCAGCACTCAGGAGGCAGAGGCTGGTGGATCTCTGTGAGTTCGAGGCCAGGCTGGACCGACAGCCTCCAAAACAATACAGAGAAACCCTGTCTCATAAAAACCAAAAATAAAAAAAAAGAATGTATAAGCATATCCTGCTTTTACTTCACTGGCAGACAGAGAAGCTATAACCTAAACTAAACCCCACACTAAAAGATTCTCAAACTTCTAACATTTACATTTACCTCAGATCACTAACCCAAGATTTTCTTTTACTTTTTTTAAATTAATCTTATTTTTTACATTCCAATGCCAGTTCCCCTTTCCTCCTCTCCTTCCCCTCCCTCCACTGCCCCCCCAGGAAGTCTACTAAGTCTGTCCCATCATCTAGTTGAGGCAGGACCAAGGTACCTCTCCACCCCCATACTCCTCTGTCTAGGCTGGGCAAGGTCTCTCTCCATATAGAATGGACTCCACTAAGTCTGTTTGTGCATTAGAGTTAGATCTTGGACCCACTGCCAGTGGCCTCATATATTGTCCCAGCCACACCATTGTCACCTTTATTAAAGGAGTCTAGTTTGGTCTTATGTCAGACCTGAGTCAGTGAGAGATCACTAGCTCAGGTCACCTGACTCTGTGGGTTTCCCTGTTGGGGGAAGTCCTGTGTATATGTCAATAAAGTACTGTTGAGCCTATAGAAAACCTAGATAGGAGGGACTGGGAGTCCAGGAGGATTCTGGGAAGGAGACACACAAGAGAGTTCGAGATGTAGCCGCATGGGGTAGGAAGCCGGGAACTATTCTCCGGTAAGAAACATACTTAGATTAACAATTATGGGGTAATTACTTAATGCAGAGCTAGCCAGTAAGGGACAAACAAGGCCAACAGCTTCATAATGAATATAGCCTCCTGTGTGTTTATTTGGGACTGATGCGGTTCTAGAACCAGGCTGGCGCGGCAGAGCCCAGGCGACTGGCAGGGGGATAAACCAAAGCGGCTAGCAAAGAAAAAGCTTCCCTTAACATTTCCCCATCATGGTCTTGACTCCTTTGTTCATATTTTTGCTCCTCCCTCACTTCGATTGTACTCCAGGAGGTTGGCCCGTTGGTTAGTTGTGGATTTCTACATCTGCTTCCATCTGTTTCTGGAAGAGGGCTCTAGCTTCTCTGGGGTTATGGATTGTAGGCTGGGTATCTTTTGCTTTATGGCTGGTATCCACCTATGAGTAGTACCTACTATATTTGTCTTTCTGGTTCTGGGTTACCTCACTCAGGTTGATTTTTTTCTAATTCTGTCCATTTGCCTGAGAATTGTAGGATGCCATTGTTTCTTACGGCTGAGTAGTAATCCACTGTGTAAATGTATCACATTTTCTTTATCCATTCTTCAGCTGAGGAGCATCTAGGTTGTTTCCAGGTTCTGACTATTATGAATAATGTTGCTATGAACATAGTTGAACAAATGTCCTTGTGATGTGAATGAGCTTCCTTTGGGTATATGCCCAACAGTGGTATTGAAGGGTTTTGAGGTAGGCTGATCCCTAATTTTCTGAGAAATCTCCATACTGATTTCCACAGTGGCTGTACAAGTTTGCATTCCCACCAGCAGTAGAGGAGTGTTCCCCTTTCTCTACATCCTCTCCAGCATAAGCTGTCATTAGTGGTTTTGATATTAGCCATTCTGATTGGTATAAAATGGAATCTCAGAGTGTTTTTGACTTGCATCTCCCTAATGACTACGGATATTGAGCATTTCCTTAAGTGTCTTTCTGCCATTTGACATTGTTGAGACTAACCCAAGATTTTAGTTCAGTGTTTTCCCTGAGAAGATAAGGACAAAGGCAATCAGCCCATTTACTCATCTTCAAAGGAAAGTAAACTTTCCTGAAGCCCTGTGCAGCCTAGGCCAGAGAGCAGGAAGGCACAAAGTTCTTTTTCTTGTGCAAATTGAACTTAGTCCCATTCCTTGACTTACAGCCCTATAGCTTCTAGCAGTTTTAGTTTATTGCACCATGTATGAACCGTATCTGCTTTGCTGACCCTGAGAAACTCAAACCTCACATTGTATTGCCAAAAGAATTACTGTTACATACATACATACATATATCAGTATCCCCAAGAATTTAGGGAGAAGCTTGAAGAGACATGCCGAGGAACAAGGAACAATCATTTGTGAGTTAATCCGTTTCCCCTACCTCAGATCCCCTTAGTTATTTTTCCTTCGCCGGCCATAGAGTCTTAATTAGACCCTGTAGAGATCTGAAGGAGCTGCCCCCCCCCCGCAAAAGATCCCAAAATCTGCAGAGGCTGACTGGCTGACTAGAATTTCAGCACTGTAGAGATCGGAATGTTGCAGGTCCAGAAACTAATTACTTTATCTTAAGTTCTGGCCCACCCCTCCAGAACAGTCATTCCTTGGGCCCCTACACACATACATACACACACACATACACACACACACACATACACACACACACCTATGACCAATAAAAACCTTTTAGAATCTATTGTCTTAGGCAACTAGCTTCTACCAATCCAAAAGCTCAGAATGTCATCAGATAGCTTCTTGAGCCTACAGGAAATTTCCTCCCTTCTTGATAAACCACCTCTCTGATATACCCACCCATGTATTCTAAAACTTGCTCTGATTTATGGCTTTCTCTGTTCTGTAAAACTATAAAAACTTGGTGGAAACTGCTTCCACATTGGAACATGGAACTCAGAGTGACCTAAATCTGTGCTCCCAGACCACGGTCACTCAAAATAACTCCAGGATAAACTATCTCTTATTCCTTTAAAGATAAGAGCTTTGGCTGGTCCCACCTGTCTCGGCACCCTCCCTTTTTAGTAGGTATCTATTCCCTCTGTAAGACCCAACAATTCAAGAAGTCTTCAGAATCCCTTGCATGGGGCCCCACTGACATCTCTGATATCCCGGGCTCACATCTATCACGGCTCCTTACACCTTTCCCTAGGGGAACTGGCTTTCCGCTGCTAGATCTATGTGACACACTCAAGAGGGGAAGGCCAGTGCAACATGTGCGAGCCAGCCAGCGCTAAGGGCATGAGGAACGGTGACAGCTGAGGGCCACTGGCATCGATGAAGGAACACGGGCCAGCTAGAGACCTCAAGATACTGGGGCCGGAGTGGTGTCAGATACCACAAGCTCCCTATGTTCCTTGGCTCCAAGTCCCTCGTCTCACCTTCCTACCCAGAGTTAGCTGGTGTCAACTCTGTCCACCATACCCTGAAGCCAAGTCCCCGCCTACTCATCTTACCTCTGTCCAGACAGGCTGGAACACAGATTCCAGAGGCCAGTGTGTTGCAATGCCAGTCATCATCACAGAGTTAAAGATTGAGAATATTCTAAACCAGTGAGCAAAGAGACATCTGCACTGCCGTGTTCACAAGAAAAAAAAAACTAAGACAGCCTGAGACTCAACTGCGGTGCCCACCAGCGGGCAAATGAAGACATACAATGGAGCATAGATAGCTCTGACTTCCAAAGGGGAGGAAATGCCTTTGCAATGTAGACAGGTAGGGCTAAGACAGGGGGTCTCACAGATGTACCGAGATCAGAGTGGGGTTTCCAGACGATGCAGGAGGTGGGGAGCCAAGGGGGCAAAGCCTCTGTTATTAGAAATAAATACCCTTTCACTGTGTGTGTGATGTGCTACTTATCAGAGTGACGAGGGTAAGCAACGTATTTTTCACTTCAAAATCACTAATAGAATACATTTCAAATGTTCTCATCTCAAGGATCGGCACTTGAGGTGACAGACTGGACTCAGTATGCACAGCTGTGTCAACTTATGATTTTTTTAAACTATTTTTTATTTTATTCATTTGTTTATTTTTTAGCTTTGATTTTTCGAGACAGGGTTTCTCTGTATTGCTCTGGAGCCTGTCCTGGAACTCCCTCTGTACACCAGACTGGTCTCTGCCTCCCAAGTGCTGGGATTAAAGGCATGTGCCACCAACACCCGGCTTGAATTTTAAAACTTTAAAAAGAAAACAAGACATTTCTGCTCCTCAGCTTTAAGGCCCTGTTGTACACTAATAGGCCAAGCATTATCTTTTGTATTTACATTTTATGTTCTTTTTTTAAAAGCCAACTTTTAAATCTCTAATAGATGTCTAATATGTTCACTTTTCTCTCAAAAATTACTTTTTCTCTCCTTAGGAAACAAAAAGTCATAATCCAGTTCTGCCCCACCTTTTCATCCACACATACTTCCCCAAACATTGGACAGTGACAGTGCTGTAATCAGCACCCTCTGGAGTGTCACCAACGTGCACAAGGTAGGGGAACAACACGTGGCCCTCAGCGAGTTCAATGGTTGGGGCCGGTGGCCTCAGGAATCCCGGGAGCAGGTCTCCCCAGGAAAGCCTGTGCTCTCACAACCACACAAACAGCAACGGCCCCTGAGGGAAATACCTGCCCTTGGAAAGGAAGTTTCAGGCCTGAAAGCTTAAGAGCATGAACAGGCGACAAGCGGCAATCGTTATTCTAGGCAAAACCTCAATTAAATTGGCCCATCTTGACATGGGGGTTTTCACGAAACATCTATAAAAGGAAATGCAATCAGGAAAATCTGTTTAATACACCAAACTCTGACTAGGCCTGGCCAGAGCAGCCACTAAATTCTTCTTAGGAACAGTGACCACTGCCATTTAAATTCCACGGTGAGAGGAGAAAGAGGCAGAAACCACTGCACCAGAAGTAGATGAGACACATGAAAAGGAGACCAGACACAAGAGAGCTCTACCTGGCCAATGCCCGCCGCACCGTGGTCAGCGCCCAAGCTGCCCTCCCTAGTTAACTACAACAAAACGTTGGGACTCCTCGGAGGTTAAGCTGCTCAGGGGTTGACAGAAGCCCATTTAGTTCAAACTACGACCCCTCTGGTCTGTCACGGCTTGTTTTGTGTCCCTCTGACCTACGTCCACTCTGCAGCACACACTAGTTCTAGATGCTTCCACCGATAAGGGGACAGGCTCTGCCGGAGAGAGGCGAGAGGCGGTGGTGAAGGGCGAACCCCGGGGGCATGACTTCCCTGCTCGCTGGACAGGGGCTCCAGCAGGGACCCACACACCAAGGCAGGGGTGAGCGGGCAGACGGCTCCTTCGCTGTGGCTCAGTACACAGTGGCCCTGCCCAGAGCCAGTCAAGACACCGGGGACAGTGGCAGAGGCCAAGCAAACACAGTTCGCACGCCATCCGAGGCTGGAGGACCCCTCTCAACCCCTCCGGTCTCCAGTAAACGATCGGCAACTGGGAGCAGCAAGGAGAACCGAGCACACGGCCCCGAGGTCAACAAGAGTGGAAAACGGTGTCAATCGCAGGCCAGCCCCCTGCCCCCCCCGTGCTGTGGGGAGTTGGGGGCACCAGGGGCTAAGTGGGGGCGCCCACCCTTCCAGTCCGTCCCAGCCAGAGCAGGTGCCAGGGCTGCCTGGAGGAGGGGCCCGGAGCATTTCTCTTAAAAGCACGGGAAGCAAAGGACAGAAGGCAAACTCGCTCGGGGCAGGGTCTTCCACGGCCAAAGCCCCATCTCTCATTCACTGCAACCTGCGAGAGTCCTTGGGGACGCCTTCCCTCAGGAGGTTACCCTTATTTCAAATCGTCCCGGCCAAGAGCACGGGGTTGACAACTGGGGGTGTGGGGTAGCAGTCATCTAACTACTTTACAAAGACGCCCCACTCAAACGAGGCTCGTCACCCAGCCAAACAGCTGGGGGCAACGGGATTCGAACTCCTCGTAGGCGCGGCTCGCCGCCTGCGGGACGCCGAGCACCGCCCACTGGCCTGGAAAGGGCTCGCACGCACGCAGGCGCTGCGCTGCCCCAGCACGGCTCGCACAGGCTCGCACACGCACGCGCTGCCCTCGCCTCGCTTGGCTCCCACGGGCTCGCACGCACGCACGCTCGCACGCACGCGCTGCCCTCCCCTCGCACGGCTCGCACTCCACTAGGCCCCTTTTTTTTCCCTCCTCCTCGGCGGCAGGACAAAGCCGGCCCCTCAAACGTGGACCGCGCTCCGCCCGCCCGCCCGCGGATCCCTCCGCCGCCCCGAGTCTGCGCGCCGCCGCCCCACAGCTCCCCGCGAGCGGGGGGCCCCCCGCGCCGCGCCCCAACCCCCCACCCCGGCGCCGCGCCCCAGCCCCCATCCCGGCTCACCTGCCGCCCGCGTCTCCATGGCAACGCCCCCGCGGCGGACGGGGGGGGGAGAAAAAAAAAGCCTCGGTCTCTTCCCGGCTCCCTCCCGTGCCGAGCGAGAAGGCCGGGCCCCCTGAGGGAACTTGGCTCCTTATTTTTATTTTTTTTTTAGGAAAAGAGCCCGCAGGAGAGGTTATGGCGAATCTGCGGCATCCAACATGGCGGATGGAGTCTTCGGTCGCCTCCTTTCCTCCCCCCGCCCCCCACGGGGATCCGACGCCTGCGTAGTGACGTCCGCCGCGGGGGTGGAGGGGCACCGCCCCGCCCCGGGCGCAGCGCGCACGCGCGCGGCGAGCGTCGGCGTCGGGCCCCGCCCCCGCCGGAGCGCGTGCGTGTGCCGGCGGACGGGGCAGTGTCGCGAATCTGCCGCCGTGCGGGGCGAGCGGGCCGGCTGGCGCCGTCCACTGCACGCTCGCTTCTCCCGGGCCCCGCTTCCTGGCTCGCAGGCGCGATGCCGCTCCCCGGGGCCGCACCGCTTAGCTGGGCGTGCGGTGTCACGGGAGGAGGTGGCTGCGCCCCCACTGGGTGCGAGCGTGCTCGCACGTGGTTTCCCTGGATGCTCGGTGACCGCCTTTCCGTGTTTTCATTATTTAGAGCCCCCGTCCCAAGTCACTTCAGTAGAAACCTTCCCGCTAACCTCGAAGTCTTATCTGTCTGGGCCAGCCCTTCTTTAACCTTGGAAGCCGGGAGTTTAAACCTGTGCATGAGCCGGTGGTGGTGCACGCCTTTAATCCCAGCACTCGGGAGGCAGAGGCAGGCGGATCTCTGTGAGTTGCAGGCCAGCCTGGTCTACAGAGCGAGTTCCAGGACAGCCTCCAAAACAATACAGAGAAACCCTGTCTCGAAAAAATAATAAAATGCATATGATAGTAACAAGTCCCATTTGCGCTGGCGAAGCTGTCTTTTTTAATAGAATTCATCTTTAATTAATTTTAAGTAATTGTGAGGAAAAGGCCGCACATTGCAGAACAAGACAAAATACTAATTTTTGTTATTTTGTTTTTCGAGACAGGGTTTCTCTGAATTGTTTTGGAATCTGTCCCGGAACTCGCTCTGTAGACCAGGCTGGCCTCGAACTCACAGAGATCTGCCTGCCTCTGCCTCCGGAATGCTGGGATTAAAGGCATGCGCCACCAATGCCCGGCGACAAAATACTAATTAAAAAAAAAAATCAAGCAAAACGGAAATGGCCGTGACCGGAGTCTGGGAAGCCGTGATTGGTTTTTACAGCGCCCCAGAAATACTGCTGTTTCCTGGGAATAACCCTTCCGTGGTGTCGAGCCCGGCCATGTGTTCCTCAGTCCCTCCATCAGGTTCATCTGCCTGCGGCACAGCCTTCTCTGCCATGGACTGAGTTTGCTGAGCAGAGAGTTCTGTAGCAAAGGCCCCTGGGTGTTTCTAAAACTTTATACTAAAGCCGTAGGCCGCACAGTGATACTGTTGAATGGACTGGTTCATTTTGTTCATCACTTTTTTTTTTAACCATTGAAGTGCCTTTGGGCAGTGAGCGTTAGGGTGACTGGAATAATGCTCTGTCCTTTATTCTGTTAAGTACCAAAACATCTCTCCTTTATTTCACTGGACTGGAGAGGAGAGTGAGCTTTCTGAGCCCACAGGGCCAGCAGGCCTAGGAAGTGTGTGGCCCCACATCTCCATGCCCGCTGCCTTCCCCCTTACCACGTGACCTTCCAGACGGCAGGGTTACCCAGCAAGCCCCCACAGGCGCATTGTGAGAGAACCACGAAGTTGTTTCTTTACCCCCCCCCCACTAAATTATGCATCACAGGTGCCTGGGAGGTGTTGGGGTGGGGGCACACAGCGACATCTTTCATTTGAAAATGAACTGTCCAAATGCTGCACTGGTGTGCTTTCCCCTTCCGAACTACAAATATTTGCACTAACTTCTGTCGGGGAATCAATTTCTGTCAGGAAATGAGAGTCGTTCTCGTGGCTGACAATATTGGTTTTCTGCTGCGCTGCCTTTGTTAAGGCAGCTTTGAAATGTTATTTATTGATTAGCAGGTGGGTCGATTGCTCCTGAATGTTGTGACCAAAATAAGTTTGGAAATGAAGCAATTTAAAAAAAAAAATCTCAAAACTCAATTGCTTCAGAAGATCAAAGCCAATTTTTAAAGGGAAGTTTGTCTGTAGGTGATGTTCCGGGGGCTTGGGGAAATATCTATGAGTTTCTCCTTTATTCCTTCCTTAAACCTCCCCATCTTTAGAAAAGCCTTACTGGACATTGTTGCCTAGAACTGGGCTGCCTCTGGGCAGGTAGAAGTTAATAAGGGAAGGCAGAGAACCCAGTTTTGAGAGTCCGCACTGACTCCTCATCTTCCTGCGGGATTTACACACGTGTGTGGGGCCTGTGAGTGTGCGCACTGACACCAGAGGCTGGCTTTAGGTCTCTTCCTCCATGACTGTCTACCTCACTTTCTGAGGTAGGGTCTGTTGCTGAACTTGAAGCTCATTGGTTTAGACCGGCTGGCCAGTGACGTCCTGGGATCCTCCTGACTGCAAGAAGATGACAAGCTCAGCACGCCTAGCCTTTTATGGAGGAGCTGGGGATCTAAACTCAGGGCCTCATGCTTGTGCAGTAAGCTCTTCACCTGCCAAGCCTTCTCCTTCACTGACATTAGTCTTTGCGTTTCTAGAACCGTAATAAAAAGTGTCCTGCGTCAGTGGCAGCCTACCTTACAGGACAGCTCAGGAAGGAATTGTGTCAAATCCATAGACATGAGATGCTGTTTAGCTACATGAGAAATGCAGTTGACTTGCACAATTAAAAATATTTGTGTCAATTTAATAACCATATCGATAGCTGGTAAATGCATCTGTATGAAAACAGTTTGTGCACATAATTTTACAAGGTGCTTGTAAGTTTTGATAAAAGATGCATACGACCTTAACATGGGGGGTCTTGAGACACACAACTATTAAAAGCCAAGGAGAGAAAAAAGAGTTTTAGTTAACATGTTAAAAACACAACATGTTGTGTTGTCGAAGTGCGTTTAAAATTATGTTAAAGGGACTGAGGCTTAGCCTGACGTGTGCAAGGCTCCAAGTTGGCTCCCCATCACCAAAATGACAGTTAGATCAAAACAGTGTGAGCTTGTAGTATCAACAACATGGTGACCTTAGGAAGCAGTAAGGGCCACAGAGTGCCATTTCTTTATGCATCTCCTCGTCCCATCCACCTGTGCGTACCTAGTGCCTAGATGTTAATTTCACCGACCATAGTCCGGGCCCAATCAAAAGAAGCTGATTCCAACATCAGCAATACAGGATGGCCTGGAGGTTCTGTCACCCTCCGAACGTGGGATGCTGTGAAAATTTTGAACCTGCAGGAAAGACAAAGGAGCCAGATGAGGAGGTCTCTCTATTGACTTGCTGCTTTGCATGCCGCTAAGCATAAGTGCAATCCAATCAGTAGTCCTTGATTGTTACGTGCAAGATGTCTCTAGAAAGCCATGAGTTCTTGACCATCGTATGTGTGAGGTTCACGTGTATACATGTAATTAATGTGATTAATGTATACATGTGAGGCTACAGGCTGATGGTGGACTGTGTTCCTCTCTCACCCTCCCCCATATCTTTTGAGACAGGGTCTCACTGAAGCCCTTTACGCAATGGGGGCTGGGCAGTGAGCCCCAATGATTCTCTGTTATCCACGTCTCAGGGCTGACTGCCAAAGCAGGCTGTTGAGCCTAGCCTTTACTTTAGGGCTGGGGAATATGACCTCCAGTACACCAGGTTCTTGACTCACTGAGCCATCTTGATGCTAGGCAGGAATAATGCCCTAGGCTTGATGCCCTGGGCAAAACTGCATTTGCTACTTTAATTACTGGACTAAGCACACATAACTGATAGAAATTAGATGTTTTCGCAAACGGGTAAATTTGACATGTGGGGTTTACTTCTTTAAGTTCTGTGTATCCCTCTACAAAATGGTAACGTGTATATACATTGAGGATGGTAGTTACAATAACTAAGAGATTTCAAGAAAAATCTTGGGACTGGGAAAACAAGGAATGCAGTTGGAGCCATTAATAACCAAGTGGGAAGAGTTTGGAGATTTAAGTTACAAGTGAATGGGTTAGGAGAATAGCTGAAGATCAAACATGTGACCCTGCTGGTTCCTTTGTAATGCTGCTGGTGCTTGTCACAAACAAAGGCAGAGAATTGTATACCCAAAATGTAATGTGAGGTTCCAGTGTTGCAGTGCCCTTTCCAGCCCTTGGGTGCGTGTCCCAAGGACCTAAGACGCTGAGCACTCCCAGTCATCGAAGCTCAACCTTGGACGGAGATTCGAGTTGGCTGCTAAAGGAGACTAATGATGCTGACCCTTGTGGGAGTGTGGAAAGTAAAATGAGCAATTAAGAAAAGTGAGAGACCCTGCACCAACGGGAGGGGTTTCCAATATTGGGAGAAAAAAAATGCTGCTGGATTTACTCTGTCTAGGGTTATTTTTGTTTTACATCCATTTGCCTGGAGGAGGGCTGTAGTAAGCAGAAGTCTTCTCCTTCTACTGTGTGGGATCTGGTACTCAAAAAAGCACAGATCATTGGGTTCAGTAGCAAGCACCTTTACCAACTGAGGCATCCCACCAGCCTTGTCTGGGAGTCTTATAGAACAATAGCCAAAACTGGGCGGAGACTGAGGTGTTCTCAGACTGGTTAATTCTCTAAGCTGTAATGGAATACACCAATGGAGGTTCCCTATGCTCTGTATATGTCCCCTTGATGCAACCAGGCAGTTGATCATACACTGCTCACCAGTCAGGAGTGGTGGGAGCCCTTCTCTGGCCATCTCCGATTCCAACTTTGACCTCGACTGTCTGCAAACTGTTAGTCGTTAGCCAGTGTTACTGCCCACAACTTCCCAGGTGTCTCTAGTACTGTTAGTTATACCAAGCTCCCTTTTCTTGCATTTAAGCTGTCAGCTTGTAGCTTTTCCATAGCAGGGAGTTAACTATCCCAGCAACCAGATGCATGTGCAGTCTTTCTTGGCTACCTCACATAACACGGTCTGCAGTCTCTCCTGAACTGGGTAGAGGCTTGCTAGTAGCCACCGGTATATCATTCAGTCTGTTAGAATCAGCTGTATGAGAAACAAGGATATGTGAACAGTGCCTTACGTGTGTTCCTCAAGGGTTTGGAGTGACCTGCTGTCACTGGTCCTGAGTCCTATTCTTCCCCTTATCTAGATTGGTTATCTCTGGTTATCTCACCCAGCTACAAGCCCTCTTACCTTCAGAGCTCCTCACTGTCATTTTAGCCCTATCTCTCCAACCTGTACTCACGGCAGCATGTGTGAGCAACATTGAGTTATCACAATGGGCCTTTTCCCCCTCACTATCCTAGAGAGCAGCTCCTACCTCAAGAGCACTGGGAGAACTTGTTCCTGAACCTTGTCGGCACGGTGATTGACCTAGGTCTGAAGTAGAAACCATCAGCAAAGGCAAGCTTCCATTTAAACCACCTTGGAGCTGACTGGAGTAGCACAAGCCTATAACCTCAACTACTCAGGAGGCTGAAGCAATAGTATAGACACTTCTAGCTATCCTGGACAGTGTTGAAGAACATTGGAGAGAGAGAGAGAGAGAGAGAGAGAGAGAGAGAGAGAGAGAGAGAGAGAGAGAGAGAGAGAGAGAGAGAGAGAGAGAGAGAGATTGGTGTGTTGTACAGCTAGGACTGTAGTTCAGTGGTCCAGCATTTGCCCTGGAAGGTACAGGGTCCTGGATTCAATCCCCAGTTCAGGAGAACAGGAATCACTTTGAAGACTCTGTTTTAAGACTCCCTCAGCCAGTGGCCCAGAGGCTGTGAATTTAACTCACCTGGGAATAAGATAACCGTCTTCGGGGTCTGATAAGTGCACTTCTGGAAAAGTACAAAAACAACGTGTATAGAGATAAAGAAACTGGGCAGATCAACATCAGTGATGCTTACAGACTTGGGTATGCACACAGGAAAGTCTTGTGCTCTTAACATGCCCCAAGCATGCAGGAGCAGTTACATTGGGCTTGGTTGAAGTAGGATCATTCGACTGTAAATGTTTAAGACATTCTGATTTACAGGGTTTTAAGCTTTGTCTCATCAGCTGTGTTTAATTAAGGGAATACGACAATACTTAGAGTTGTAAATTTATTTTAGAAGCAAGTGGCCCATGGAAAGAAAGGGGCGGAGGCGTGGTCCCAGATCCCAGAACAATGAAGGAAACAGGAGATCTCTCACAGCCTGGAAGGATGCCAGGCCCCTAGCAAGGACCAGGTAAACACTTGCTGAAGAAAGGGATGGGTAAGATTTATTTCAAGAGTGAGGCCAGTAGATAAGGAAAGGGCGAAAGCAACATGATTAGACATTTGTTTTGTAATACGTGAACAGCTCTGTTTAGGTGTCAGAATTGTGAACAGCTGGAAGGAGCATTACTGTGTGGTATCTAGGCATGCTGAATGAGAAATTCAGCTCCCATGGAAGTAACCAAGCAGTTATTGCAAAGATTTAGATGACCCATGAGGAGATGAGTCAGTCACCCACCCACCTCTCTAGGGCATGGGCCTGTTCAAGCACTGTTAGAAATCACTGTCAGGCCAGGCCGTGGTGGCGCACGCCTTTAATCCCAGCACTCGGGAGGCAGAGGCAGACGGATCTCTGTGAGTTCGAGTCCGGGCTGGTCCGACAGCCTCCAAAAGAAAGAAAGAAAGAGAGAGAGAGAGAGAGAGAGAGAGAGAGAGAGAGAGAGAGAGAGAGAGAGAGAGAGAGAGAGAGAGAGAGAGAGAGAGAGAGAGAGAGAGAGAAATCACTGTCAGAGAGAATGGTAAGCTCTAACTTCTTATTCTAAGCTCCACTCGTGCTCATTCATATTTATGCAAATGACCAAAAGCGACAAGAGAAGGAGCAGTTCAACTCCCTGACTGGCGTGTGTTTGCCTCTCTTATGTCACCCTAGCTGCCTTAAGCAATAGGACTGTCAGTCACATGGCCAGCTAAGGCTAAGTCTACCCTTAGGCCCACACCAGCCACCTTGAGTCTCTTTAAGGAAGCTATAGGACGGTTGCAGTTGACTATAGGGAAGATCTTAGGTATGTGGAAGAAAGAACAAGACCATGTCCAAACAGCGCTATGGGTACCTGAGATCTCTCCCTACAGTTGACTGCTCTGCCCCCTGAGAATTCGGTCTCAGCCAGGACTGATGATGACGTTTGTGCTGCTGCTGCATTGACCTGTCTGAGGCTTCAGTGAACTCCTGCTTCTGCTGCAGCCATTTCTGCCTGGCCAGAGCAGGAGCACCTACCCAAAGGCCTACTGTGACTCAAGCTGGAGGCAAGGACTGAGACGAGCAAGCTGTCCAAGCTCTTTCAGGAGTCCACTTGGAGATGTTCCTGTACTGCCCTCCCTGCTGTTGCAACAAAAGCCATAATCTCTCAGGTGTCATTTTTTCTACCATCTTTCAGCAGTATTGTGACACTCAAAAACAGCAGCAGATTGGCAATAAGAGCAACAGCTGAGGAGTAGGCAGGCCAGGCTGCGGACGTGGCAAGCTACCCGATACATTGGCAGGCAGAGAAGCAGCTAAACAGGTCAAGTGACCACGGCAGGGAGAAGTGTGTTAAAGGAGGGGGCAAGAGGGTAGAAAGCTGAGCCCGAAGCAGGACAAAAGCTGTAATGATCCAGAGGAGAGAGATTACAGGCCAGAGTCACCAGGAGGGTACCAAACTGCTGAAAGGCCTTTACAACCAGTGGTCTTACCAGCTCCGTCCAAGAGCATAAAACTGGCCGGTGGTAAAGGCGTGGGATGGAACAGTCACCTACCATCTAAAACGAGGCCTCTGAAGAAAACCAACCCTGTGGACTCCCTGCTCTTTGGCTTCTAGACTAGGACTTCTTTCTAAACTGTGGAGTAATGGGGGGAGGGGTCCTGCTAGTTAGGACAGCAATTCTGATATCTGCTGTGTTGCCCCTAGCCAACTGATATATAATGTTTGAGAAACAGACACAAATGCTCCTTGTTAGAATGTAGAATAATGTGGATTCTAATTAGCTAACTGGTCAACCCTCCATGGGTCACATTTCATCTCCATTCTCCCAAAGAGGATCTGGAATACGCCTCATACCTTGTTGCTAAGTGGCAGAAGTTAATAGAGACTGAACAAAGATGTATTTCAGTTTAAAGAAGCAGAAAAAAGCTAATATAGTACTCACCTGCTTCCTCCCTCATTCTAGACCTGCAGGGAAGGACCTGTGCCCTGGGACATGGAGCCTGGAAAGCAACATGCCACCAGCCCTTATACTTAGCCAAAAAGGCTGGGGAACAAATGTCCAGATATTGCAGTCTGCCAGGATCCTTGGCCTCCTTCCAAAGTCTCCCTCTGAGTTGAGGAATCTATATACAAGTCTTGGCTGCCGTGCATTGCACTGGGAGGTCCGTGGGTCATGGAGCTGCCCTTTGGGATCAACTATCTCCTACGCTTCACACATAAGGGACAGTCCCAACAAAAGTATACTTCAACCTGGGACAGAAGTAGACAGTCAAGGCCTGTCATCAGAAGCACCTATGCATTCAGGTCCTACAGGTCCTAGTTTGGAGATGAATGCTATAACGGCTGAAAGCATGTGTTACTTGACTCCGTTTACTTCCTGGGAGTTGTGGAATTGCCTTTGGTGTGTCTTGGCTAGTACAGAATCTTCTGCGAGTGGGCATAAGGAGTCTCATGCCACCATCCACAATACAAGAGCACAGGAGAGTGAGGGAGGTCACTTTAGTGTGTCCTTTCTCTTCCCATCTCCCATCTGCCCCTAGAAAGAGATGGCAGTCCTCCTACTAATTCTTGGGTAGCCACCTGCAGGCAGGGAGATGAAGTGAGCTCCAAACCAAGCACGCTACTCACTTTCCCCACTAATGTTGTAGAACACATAACAAAGGAGATGACAAATACCAGGGAGTCAAGGTGAATCAAGGATGAGATCCCAGGAACAATGACCATCCCTTGCCTGGAAAGGATTGGCTTTGGCTCACGGGCTGAGCACACTAAAGCCCATCACAGTAGAGAAGGCGTGGTGGTGGGTGACTTCGTGGCAGCAGTAGAATATGGCTAAGAATCCTCACCACGTATTTCAGTGGAGCAGGAAGCAGAGACTAGAATGCCAGCATAGCTTTCCTCCTTTGAGCATTTATTCAGAGTTTATCTTCAGCTCACCGGATGCTGCCACTCATATTCATAAATTGTGGATCTTTCTAGAAACGCCCCCACAGGCATACCCAGATTGTATCTCCCAGTGATTCTAAATCCAGTCATGTTGATAAGATTAATGATTACTTCTAGTCTCCAGTCAATACAACAAAAGGAGGACACTGAGGATTGTAACAAAGGTTTCTTTTGTTAGTAGTTGCAGCATAGATGTTGACCAATCAGAATCCCCTGTGGGTTAAAGGTTTACCCTTCTAATTTTAGCACCTATGGCAAGAAGTCCTGTGGGCCCTGGGCCGGTGTCTGGGCTGGCAAGGGACGGTCATTGTTCCTGGGATCTCATCCTTGATTCACCTTGACTCCCTGGTATTTGTCATCTCCTTTAAAAGAATTAAGACACAGAGTGTAATATAGAATGTACAAAGAATGTATTGCAGAGTGAAATGTGCCAACCTCAGGAAGTAAGGGTAGGAATGGTCAGAGACACCATTATGCAGGGCACACTATTAAGAGAATGAACAATGGCCAAGGGAGTCCTTGTGCCAAGTTATATTTGTAAGCAGGCTTTGTACTGTGTCTTGATTTTTTTGGAACAGACCACTTCCTGAGGAGTGTTTTTCTACACAGGTTGATTGTCAGGCCTGTTTGGATTGACTCTAAGAAAGAGGACAATGGTATGTCTTTGTGGGTTTTTTTTTCCCCATAAATCCCATGGCTAGATAGTGATCTTATGATCTTTGGGTCAGTTCAGAATGTCATTTCTCTAACTAGGACCAGAGTAGCACCCAGAGCCCACTTGTGAAAGTCCTGTAGATTCAGTTCCTGGTGTTATTAAGGGGCGGGGTCTGAGGGAGGGGCTTTCATCCTCACTGACTTCCCTGCTAATGTCTGACTAAGTGCCTGTGGCAGTTTGAGTGGGTATGGCCGCCAGAAACTCATGTGTTTGAATGCTAAGTCGTAGGGAATGGCACAGGAAGTGTGGCCTTGTTGGGAGGAAGTGTGGCACTGTGGGGGTGGACTTTGAGGTCTCCTATGCTCAAGCTGCGCGCAGTGCAGCCCACAGTTCACTTCCTGCTGCCTGCGGAACAAGCTGTAGCGCTCACAGCTCCCTCTCCTGCTGCATGTCTGCCTGCATGCTGTCACTGCGATTCTCACTATGACACTAATGGACTAAACCTATGAAACTGTAAGCCAGCCCCAACTAAATGTTTTCTTTATAAGAGCTGCTGCAGTCATGGTGTCTCTCCACAGCAATAGAAAACCCAAACTAAGACACTACCTCAGAACACAGGGCAAAGGCTGGGCAGCCACTGTTATTAAAGCAGCAAATATGTAAATTATCTTGCTGCCATAATTAACACTGTGACCATACCTGTGTGTACAGGTTGACTGGCAGGCCTCTTGTCGTGCTAACTACGTGGTCCCAGATAGCTTGGGACTTTGCTCTAGGTCGGGGTTTTGTGCTACATATTCCAAGTTCCAAGAGCCTTATTGGTCTTGCCCTAGTGGTGGTCTCGACAGGTGAGGTCACTCAGCAGGGGCTGAGGCCTTCACAGGCACTGTCTGCAGAGGCAGAGAACTCCTCTCAGCTCCTCAGTTAAAATTCTGCTCTCCTCAATACAGAGAAACCCTGTCTCGTAAAAACCAAAAAAAAAAAAAAATTCTGCTCTCTTAGTAAATCATGCCAACAAGCTTCTCAGTATCGTGGTTCGCCCTCCCCATGGCACTCTCCTACCCAGCTCCAATCAGACCTGTGTGTGTTCATTAAAAGGTCACCATGCACCAGGTGGTGGCGGCGCACACTTCTAATTCCAGCACTCAGGAGGCAGAGGCAGGCCGATCTCTGTCAGTTTGAGGCCTGCCTGGTCTACAGAGTAAGTTCCAGGACAGCCTCCAAAAGCTACAGAGAAACCGTGACTCAAAAAACAAAAACAACAGCAACAAGAAAAGGTTACCATGAAGGGATGGAGAGATGGCTTAGAAGTTAAGAGCAATGGCTGCTCGTCCAGAGATCTTGAGTTCAATTCTCCCAACAACCACAAGATAGCTCATAACCATCTATAGTGAGATCTAGTTCTCTCTTCTGGCAGGCAGAAAACTGTATACTAAAATAACTAAATAAATAATTGCCATATTCTCTACTGATGAAGTCTCCTGTTTGTTATTACATGTTCTCCTTTGCCTGACTTATTTTATTTATTTATTTATTTATTTATTTTGGACGGGTGTTTCCAGACAGGGTTTCTCTGTGTAGCTCTGTAAACCAGGCTAACCTCGAACTTACAGAGATCTGCCTGCCTCTGCCTCTCAAATGCTGGGGTTAAAGGTGTGTGCCACCATTGCCCAGCACTGTCTGGCCTATTTTTAATCTCATCCTCCATGCCTCTGCATAGTGTTCACCTACTCAGAGAAGATTTTCTGAGTTAATGAGGTAGATGAAGGGCAATGTTGCATAAATGTTTCTGGTCCAGCAGGTCCCACTGCCCTTCCCTGCCCAAAAGAAGCACACAGATGCTATATTAATTATGAAACTTTGACTGTTGGCGTGGGCTTCTTATTGGCTAGCTCTGTTTAATTATTAACTCATTTCTATCAATCTAAATATTTCCACATGGTCGTGGCTTACTGGGAAATGCTGGACCTGCAACTCTTTTGCCTGCTGCATGATGACTGCTCAGTGTCTCCGTAGAGAAGAGAGCAATTTCCTGTTTGTCCCTGTTTATATCCTGATTCTGCCCAGCTATGTCACTTCCTGTCTGGCCAATCAGCCAATCAGTGCTTTATTCATTAACCAATAAGAGAAACACATACACAGAAGAACCAGAAGAACATTTCCCATCATAATGTCCTGCATCTTTCCTGGGCATGCATTGCTGAATATCCTAAATACTGCCATCACCTGTTAATAATTTCCTGCCTAGAACTGTACACTTCCTCAGGCTACAAGTCCCAGCGCGTGGCAAAGAATGGTCATCCCACTGACTTCAAATAGCTGGACAGCGGCTAAAAGATGTAGGTAATCTTGGCCCTTCTGATATCACTTCAAGGTTGGTATTTTTCCCTCATCCTGTGTGAACAAGAAAGCCCTACCCCTAGCTTTCCGCTGTGAGACAAGGCCTAGTGCTGAGATGAGGAGAAGTCTAAACTCAGTAATTACTATGTGGCTTTCCATTATGCAGCCACATACTTGGTTTTTTGAGACAGGATTTCTCTGTATTGCTTTGGAGGCTGTCCTGGAACTAGCTCTGTAGACCAGGCTGACTTTGAACTCACAGAGAACCCCCTGCCTCTGCCTCCCAAGTGCTGGGATTAAATGTGGGTGCCACCAACGTCCAGCCTCATAAGTCATAACCAACTTCTAATGACAATTATTATTTTAAAAGACTTTATTGATTTTAATTTAGTATCACCAGAGCCAAGAGAAACAGGGTATTGGGGGAGCATGGCTGTGATTTTTGAACTGAGCTGATGCATTGAACCAGACATTGTCACGAGGAAGCTTCTGAAAGGAACGTCATTGACTACTTGTGATGCTATTCCACTAAGATGTGTTTCCCAGACTCCAATGTCATCGTTGTTCTCTTTGTTACTTTAACATAAGTCTCACGAAGTAGTCAGCTCTGGCCTGGAACTCACTGCAGCCCATCTGGCTTCAGACTTGCAGCATCTTTTCCTGCCTCTGCCTTCCAAGTTCTGTGGACCACCAAGGGCAGTGCAGTTATTTAAAATTATATCATTTTTTTCTAGTGTTAAGCCAAAGCCCTTTTTATCCTTTGTAATGGACTGGTAGCCATCTCCCACGAGAAGTAGCCATGCCATGTAGCATCAAAGGGAGAGCAAACCTCAGATGGGATTATCCAAAGCTTGTATAAGCCAGTAGGTGTAGGCATGGTCATGCAAGCCTGTCCTGAAGGTCTGGGAAGATTCAGCTTTGAACTTCTGTGATGGTCACTCTTGGTTGTCACTTTGATTGGCTCAGTAAGCACCAGGGAACTGCTGGAGAGGTGGTTGGGCAGTTAAAAAGCCTGGCTGTTCTTCCAGAGGACCCAACTCTATTCTGAAAAACATGGTAACTCACAACTCACTGTAACTCCAGTTCCAAGGGATCTGGCAACCTCTTCTGACATCCGTGATCACTGCACACAGATTGTGCACAGACATCTATCTATCTATCTATCTATCTATCTATCTATCTATCTATCTATCTGTCTGTCTATCTAATGTGTATGTGTACATCCACACAAAGAGAGAGAGAGAGAATATTCATACACACACAACACACTGGTTTTAAAAAACATCTAGGAGTTAATAGTTTTCATAGTTAGACATTCTGTGGGTACTGCCTGTGAAGCATCCACAGAAAGAACTAACCACGGGGGGGTATACCTGCCCTGAATATGACTGCTACCACACCACAGTCTGGGAGCTGGAAACAACGGAAGAGGAGGACTCCAGCCAGGATGGGCATTCTGTTCACTGCTCCGTTCTACCATGTCCCATGCCATAATAGGTTGAAACCATGAGCCCAGTAAGTTGTTCATTTAGGTATTCTCCACAAGCTGATGTCTAACTGAGCCGCTTAGACTAGACAGCAGCTCATGAACAGTTCCTATGAAGCAGATCCCCAGTGATCCCACAGCAGGGCTTAGCTCTTCTGGCTGGACCGGCCACAAAGCCCTGCAGTAAACTCGGGCACCATGCTGAAAGGGGTAAGGATTCATGCCCACTGATTTCCTCCCTCCACCACACAGGGCAAGCAGGTCTGCATAAAATGCATGCCCATTCCAAGACTCTCAAATCTTCTCCTAGTGAAAACAGAAGGCCATGGCTTAGCAAAATATTTCATAGCTTATAGTGGGATTCCTGAAGTTTGCGTCTCTGAGCAGAGCTTTCACATATTGACATTTTAATGCTGTGCTAGAAGCAACCTTAAATGCCATCCTAGAGCCCTCATCCAGTGCTGATAGAAGCAGAAGCGGACACCCACAGCTAAGCACTGAGCCCAACGCAGAAGCGGAGATCCACAGCTAAGCACTGAGCCCAACGCAGAAGCGGAGATCCACAGCTAAGCACTGAGCCCAACGCAGAAGCGGAGATCCACAGCTAAGCACTGAGCCCAACGCAGAAGCGGAGATCCACAGCTAAGCACTGAGCCCAACGCAGAAGCGGAGATCCACAGCTAAGCACTGAGCCCAATGCAGAAGTGGAGATCCACAGCTAAGCACTGAGCCCAACGCAGAAGCGGAGATTCTCCACAGCTAAGCACTGAGCCCAACGCAGAAGCGGAGATTCTCCACAGCTAAGCACTGAGCCCAACGCAGAAGCGGAGATTCTCCACAGCTAAGCACTGAGCCCAACGCAGAAGCGGAGATCCACAGCTAAGCACTGAGCCAAACTCCCAGAACCCAGTTGCAGAGAGGGAGGAGTGATGAGCAAAGGGGTCAAGACCATGCTGGGGAAACCCACAGAAACAGCTGACCTGAGCAAATGGGAGCTCACGGACTCCAGACTGACAGCATAAGACTGAACTAGGCCCCTGAACATGGGTGTCAGTTGGGGACCTTGGGAAGTCTATGGGGCAGCTGGCAGTGGAACCAGTATTTATCCTAGTGTATGAACTGAACTTTTGGAACCTATTCCCTATGGAGGGATGCTTTCTCAGCCCAGATACAAGGGGAGGGCCTTGGTCCTGCCCCAAATGATGTGACAGACCTTGATGATCCCCCGTGGGTGGCCTCACCCTCTCTGAGGAGTGGATGGGGGGTGGGATGGGGAGATGTGGGGGCAGTGGGAGAACTGGAGGAGGGAGAGGGAACTGGGATTGGTTTGTAAAATAAGATTGTTTTTATTTAAGTTTAAAAATTAATAATAAAAAGCAATCCACACGTATGCATTAGGGTGTGTGTCGTGAAATCATGTAAATTATACAAAGTACAATATGACTCTCATTTTGTAATTAATCCTTTTTTTTCAGTTACTTGGTCTGGACCTCTTGAGAGGTATAGTAAATTTTATGACTTTATTTTTAATTTGTAAATTGTGTCAGTATTTTCTAAGTAATTATTGTATTCCAAAGCCTAAAGCAAACCTTAACTATTCTTCTCAGAATTGTACTGTCAGAAGAGCACTAACTCTACCTCACTAAGTAGTTCTACCAAACTTATCCTGTATGAAGGGTGATGGTCTGCCACACAGACATGCCCAAACCAAACGCAGGACAGGCACTGACCTCATAAAAATCTTTCAGGCATGAAAACTTGGGACATGGTTTTCATGCCAATGTAAGGCATGCATGTGGAAATTTTAAAAGAAAACTTCCTGTTTCAAACCTTATGGGTCAGCCAGACGACTCAGCAGGTGAAGGAGCTTGCTGCCAAGGCTGATGATCTGAGTTTGATCCCTCAGACCCACATGGTTAAAGGAGACAGCTGACTCTTGTAAGTTGTCCATGGCCCTCTACACAGAGTGCACATGTACCCTACACACACACACACACACACACACACACACACACACACACACACGAACATGCGATGTGCATCTAACAGTTTTGGTGAAGGAGTTGTGTTGGTCAGTTCACAGAGTGAAACAACCTAAAATATAAAAAATGGCCAAGATTGGAATGTTAATTTACTTAACTGGATATGTTCTGAAAGTACTCAGCAGGAGAGAGACAAAGTTAGCCTTGCTGCCAATAAATTGCCAACACAGTCCTTTAACAATCATCTGATTATAATAGCTCCGTGGGGGGTTGCTGTGAGTCTGCTGATCTGGGTTGGGTTCAGCCAAGCTTGCCTCCAGAACAGGTTGAATGGGGGACTCTGTTATAGGCTGGGACAGTCTAGCTGTGGCAACTCTGCTCCATGTTCCTGCTTGGAGTGCATGTGTATGTGTGTGTGTGTGTATGTGTGTGTGTGTGTGTGTGTGTGTGTGTGTTGGGGGCGTGAGTTAAACTTGATTTGCCCTTCTTTTAGTGAGGGCAGGAACAAAAAATGAGGGAACGGAAGTCCCCAGTGTGCTCTAAGCTCTCCTAATACATTGGTGAAAGCAAGTTAAATAGCCACCTCAGAATCCAGGGGCTGGGGAACATGTGTGTTCTACTTTCTGACGGGAGAAGCTACACAGCCATGTGCCTGTAGGGTAGCGAACGAGGGGGCATCAGTGCCTTGTACCACTCACCACGGCTTGTCTTCTGCTCCCCTGGCTGCGTCACATTTGCCTGGAAAGACATGAGAGAACGGATCCTACCCAGGCTTAGCAGAAAGAAGAGAACAGAGCCGTGTGCTAGCCCTGAGTCCGTGTGTGGGTCCCACTCCCCATATCAGCAGTTTGACCTTGGGAGACTTAGACCCCTCCAGAGTGAATGTCATTTCTTCTGTCCCACTTAGCATCTCTTGCTCAAGGCAGCAAACTGCTTTCAGGGAATCTCCCTTCTCTCGTGGAATAATCATCCATATCCCTGTCAGTAGCACAGCCGGTAAGTCCCAAGGCCTTGGACATCCCCATCCCTATTCTTCAAAACCAGGGAAAGCGTAGGCTTGTTCCCACTGGATTTCACTCAGCTCACTGGTCTAGCACGGGTAGGCAACTGGCCACTGCCCAGGTCTGACCTGCCGTTGATAGTCTCCTTGAAGCATGAAGCCTTCTGGTGTCACCCTATGGTGGCATCATGCATCCAGGCAGGGACCCTGCAGTTTGGATGCCCGGGCATGATTCCTGGCTCCGAGAGTGCCCTGGGGAAGTCTCACACTTCCCAGCAGTAGAATGGGGAAGATGGAAAGTATGCACTGTATAGAGCAACTGTATGGTTCACTCTAGCCAACACTTGAGAGCTGTTGTTTCTTTGAAGATGTTCAAAGGTGTATTCCTCTGTGGGATTTAAAGCTTTCAGGGCTCACCACTCCTTTTTCTTTACCCACCCCCACCTTTTCCATTTTGGCACAGTTTGGGTGAGTTAAATAAGACCTGTCTCTGCCCAACTCAGATCTGTCACCTGGACTTGGTGACCTGCCCCCTGGTGTGACACACGGCTCACACTTGTGCCAAAAGAAAGCAGAAGGTAAAGTCTGTCCTTGGGACTACTTTTTATAAATGCAGCATATCCTGAAAATGTTCAGGGTAGAGCTGTCACTATCCTATCATAAGAGGAGCGATGCGCTAGGCCAGAGTCCTAGGGACAGGACAGCGGCCAAGCCCACTCCTCCCTTCTCCTCCTCGTTGGCCACTTAGCCTGCGGCCCCCCCCCGTGATGTTCATTGGCCTCGACAGTTCCCATAACTCTTGCCTCTTAAAGATGCATTTGGCACAGTTACAGCCTCCCATGGATGCCACAGCATCCCCCAGGCCCACGACCCTCTTCCCCTCCTGCTTCCTGCCAGGACCGTGTTTCTCACAAGGGAGGCCTGTAGCAGGCTGATTGTCTTGAGTTAAGGGCTGCTCCAGGAATATCCTGGTTACACAGGAACTGGGCAGCACAGAGAGCTTACAGGAACTAGGGATATAGTCGTACCCTGTCTAGAGATATATGAGGCATGTCTTCAAGGGTCCCCAGAGCTAACATTTATACAGAATGATGGAATTTAAGTGACCCTATTGCTCTTCACACTGAAATCCCTCTCTTCAGAGAGAGGGACCTGAAGCCCAGAAAAGTGCTAACTTTGTTCATTTGCCTGCCAGGATGACAAGGATATATGATTCCGTGTAACTGAGCAATGTTGAAGAAGCTGGAAACACTTAGGGTTCTTTCCCTAGAGATTGAGGCATTAAGTGTGAAAATAAGCCCCGGGTTTTAAATATCTGAGGGGTTACTGTATTAAGAAAGAGCTGTCCGGGCAGTGGTGGCGCATGCCTTTAATCTCAACACTTGGGAGGGAGACACAGGTGGATCTCTGTGAGTTCGAGGCCAGCCTGGTCTACAGAGCAAGTTCCAGGACAACCTCCAAAGCCACAGAGAAACCCTGTCTCAAAAAACAAAAAACCAAAACAACAACAACAAAACCAAAATAAATAAGAGAATATGGTAAATAATTAAAACAAGAAAGAGCTTTCTAAGAGATTAGAAGTATTAAGGATGTAATGGCTGCCGCCAGAAGCTTGAGTGCCATCTCTGGAGTGTCCAGTCACAGACAGCATGTGGAGAGAAAAGGAAGCATAAACAAGACGGCAGAGGAAATTACTAAAATAATAAACACTGGACATGGCAAGCAGGGACAGGAGCAACTGGAAGTGTCCCTGGCCCTGCTGGGAGTGGGACAGTAGAGACAGCACGGAGACACAGTGCTGTTTGCTTAGGTCTTCCCCGTGTTCAAGCAATTCTATTCCTAGGAACAGACACAGAATTGCATTATGCGTGCCTTGCCAAGAACATACACGAGCTATTCCTGCTGACTATTTCCTAGCAGCCCAAAGGGGAGACTCGCAACCCAAGAGCAGAATGGATAAACAAAGACAAGCATATTCCCTCAGTGGAATACCACTCAGGATTCAAGGTTTCCTTTGTGAGGGCCACATAGCGTTTTGAGCCTCGCCCTATGTCTCCATTTCAGCTGCTCACTCCTGTCAGAGTAGGGCAAGAGCAGCTGCCGACAGACACGCACAGAAATACATGGGCAGAGAGATCTTCCAGAAAAATTTTTACAAAGCAGATGGCATACATAGTGTGTTCCTTTTTTTTTTTTGAAAATTCTTTAAGGTACAGAGTTATACTATATGTGGATGTGAGATGAGTTACAGTTGTTTAAAACAAACCTTTAAAGCTGAGTGTGGTGGTGTACACCTGCCTCCAGGCTGAGCATTTGGGAATCTTAGGGAAGAAGACCATGCTTGAGTTTGGGGCCAGCCTAGGCTACATGCTGAGCTCCAGGATAGTCTAGTCCACAGCTAGTCTAGGCTGTAGGGCAAGCCCTGTCTCAAAACGTTAAAACAAGCTAAAAATATTTAATAATAAGTCTTTAAATAAATAACGATCGAGAATTGACCCATGAGATTACTATGGTTTAATGACTAATCTCAAATGAAAGATATCATCAAGCTGGTAAGGAAACTCATAACTGGTGAGCAGCTCCTGTGTGCAAGGCATGCCCAACACCCACTCCTCATGAAAACTAAGACAAGTAATTCTCCATACACACTTTTATAGATTAGAAGTGGAGGCCAAGAGAAGTGAACTTGGCCAGGATCACGTCAGCAGAGACAGCACTATAGTTTCAGCTCAGATCAGTCTGATATTGACCCGATTCTTAAGCTGCCTCCACAGGCTTTATATGCAAAAGTGGGATCTTACATCAACGGTGTAAAAATAAACCAGAAGCCCCACCCCAAGAAATACTATCCTATCACAGCAGCCAAATCTTATTATAAAAGATGGTGCCTGCTGCCTGTAGCGAGCCCTGGCACAACTCGGACACAGGCTATTCCCTGCCAGAGAGAGCCGAATAGAACAGGATCCCGAGGAATGCCATTTCCACAGTCGGTCAAGCAGAAAGGCAAGTGGGCTAACCTAGAGGAACTTGTCACACTAGGCCAGACCAGAAGACGCCCCTGCACACCTGCCACTCAATTGTAGCCCTACCTGTTGGACTCACACTGTCACCTCCCCTCCTTGCTCCCAAAGCCGGTCTTCTGACAAGATAAGGCATCTTCTCACTGAAGGAGACTCCCCCCAACAGTGGGGCCTTCCTCCAGGACCCAGGATTAGGCACAAGCCACACCCAAAGGCCTGTTTTCACAGAGAGATCCTTTCTTCAGAAAAGTTAAAATGGCTGCTTTGGGACTCAGGCAGAAAAACAGCTGCAAATGACCTTGCAGGTGTCATTCCTAAGAGGAGGAAAAGGGAGGTCTGTGTTAGAATGGGCGAGGATGCAGTGGTAAAGGAGACAGGGGACAAGGGAGAAGGGGAAGGGCACCAGAGAAAGGAGAAGGGGGTATTTGTCCCAGAGGGACAAAGGACTGGCCCTGGATAGAGGGGAGACAGATGTGGCAGATAGGCAAATGTTGGTTTATAAAGGAAAGGGGGAGGTGCTTTATTTTAATTGGGCATGCTAATTAGGTGAACCAAGGGGGTGGCTTTTGATGGCTGGACCTTGGCAGTCAGCTTCAGGAGGAGGAAGTGGCCAAATAAGGGGATAGACCTGGGTAGCCAGCTTTGGGAATGAAATCTAATGATTTTTAGCAAGGTAGAGGGAATGGGGGAGAAGGACAAGCCAGCCAGAGCCACATACTTGAGTGGACTAGTGCCCCTTCACTCACGCAACTCAGAGAACTGCATAGGTTAAAGGTCTGCCTTGTTGGGTTTGGGGACTGTTGTGTGACAAAACTTTTCCTGGGGAGATAACACACACACACACACACACACACACACACACACACACCTACCCACTCAAGATAGAGAACCCATGACAGATACCACCAAAGTCCAACTTGGTGAACCAATGAGTTTTATTGGGGTTACTTAGAGGAGCATGAGTGAGGGGTCACTTATAGGACCACAAGTGATTCAGACAGCTACATCACCAAAACCCACCCCAGAATGTATGACAGCTCACAAAAGCACACTGCACAGCCTTCAAGCAGCTCAGCAAGTTGGAGAATGTCCTTTCCAAGTGACTCTCGTCTTCTTCAGCTTGATTAGTCTCTGCTTATTCCAGGGATCTGTCTTGGTCTCAGACTCTTTTTTTGCAGCTTAGTTTGGCAGAGTGACTGTCAACAGCTTGTCATGCATACTCTGGGAGGGAGGGACCTAGTGAATTAGGTCGGTTTCAGAGACTTCCTGAAACTATGTAGTTTACATTCCTGAGTAAGGAGCTTCCCTGAAGGATGAATGTTTACACAACAGAGCAAATTCTAATGAGTTATCAGTGATTAAAAACCAGGATATTTGCCAGTCATGGTGGCACACACCTTTAATCCCAACACTAGGGAGGCAGAGGCAAGAGAATCTCTGAGTTCTTAGCCAGCCTGGTCTGTAGAGCAAATTTCAGAACAGTGAGGGCTACAAGAGAAACCCTGTCTCAAACCCCCACCCCCACACACTCCCCAGAAAATGGGAGACTTACTTTAATACATATATATTACTAAGTGAAAATAAAGCTAGTCTGAAAAGACTATATATGCTGTGTAGTTCCAACTCCACCTGATTTTCTCAATCCTATGGTGGTAAACATTTGTAGGCACTCAGTATATCTATAGTTCTAACTTTGACCTTTTTCCTAGACTAGTAACATAATGGTTTAACACTTCTGATACTCGGCAGTAGCAGCAAGCCATGAACCTCCGATGGTTGTGTGATCAACTGGTTTGAAAGAAAATGGCCTCCAAAGGGAGGGGCCTTGATGGAGGAAGTGTGTCACTGTGGGGGCGGGCTCTGAGGTCTCCTTTCTCAAGCTTCACTCAGGGTGGCAGTCAGTTGACTTCCTGTTGCCCTTTCAGCTCTGGTATCATGTCTACCTGCACACTGCCTGGCAAATGTGAAACATGGGCTTCCAGTACCACACGGACATTTCAATAACAGGAAACTCTGGGGCAGAGAAGGAATATCTAAGAGCTTCCTTATTTATTTTCAATTTTTCTGTAATCCTAAAGTTATTCTTTAAAGTAGTCACATATATTATATAGCATACATACACATTAATTGTATATATGTATAAGTATATATAATTTGAATTCACCAAAACCAAACAAACAAAAGCCCTTGATTTCTGGTTTCACTGGAAAGTCTAACTATGAATTTGGGTTCATGTTTCCAGACTATCTGGAATCCAACAGACTCACCTTAGCTCTCTGGAAGCACATCTTCTCCTACGGGGCTCCCTCCAATAGAACAACCCTATTTTGCCATTGCTCACAGGAGTCAGTGTCATCCTGAAGTGTCTCTATCTAGCCTTCGGAGTTTGGGACCCCAGGGGTAAAGTACGTAATTCAATGTGATGGTCTTTAAGGGATCTAGCAACTCTTGTTGCTCCTTAGAGCTCATCCTGCCCCTGGGGTATCACCTGGGACTGAGCATGGGCAGAGCTCTGGGACCCTGCAGTTCACATTTGGTCTTCCTGGATATGCTATATTTCAGTAATGTGGCCTGTGGGTGACATACGTGACAAGTTAGTCTAATGCCGTCCTCTAACAGAGATGGAAAACCTCGGCTCAGGAAGCAGCTAAAGGAGTTGTTGTATGATGAAGCCTGCGTTGTTTCCTGATTATCCTTCTGAAGTTCTATCAGGAACTTTCCTTGTTTCTAGTCCTTAGTCAATCACCAGAGAACTCCCATTTCAAGTGTAGTGACAGTGTGGACGAGGTTCTTGTTATGGGACCCCCCATCTCATCCACCCAAGACTACCTGGGTTACTGGACAAATTTTCCTCCTCCTACCCTTCTGCTCCAAGAGGCCATCAACTCTCAGTCAATGTCATGAGTTCAAATTCAAAGGAAATGCAAGTGTAATGCATGAGTAACATTAGTCCATGGATATCTACATAGAATTCCATTTTCAGAGTGCCCGCCCCCTTCCATGGATGTGAGGAGCTCCTTACCATCCTGAAATGCCGTCGAGGGCTTAGCCTGAAGGGCAGAACATTTGGTCTGTCAGAGGTGTCACCCACACTAAGTTCTCCAGGTACTTCTGCAGCTGCCAACTCACCATCGACTGTCTCCTCTTCCTATTTCTCCTGTGAGATCGATTTCGTCCCCTATATCAAGGTGCTCCTCCTGCTTCAGGCTGCCCCTAAACTCTGACTAAGCTTTATTTTCAGTAAAAAGTTTTCATGAAATTTGGTGCTCCCCTAGAGTGTCTCCTATCATCTCAGTCCCTTTACTTTCTTTAAAAAATAATCTTTTTATTTTATGTACATTGGTGTTTTGCTTGCAAGTTTGTCTGAATGAAGGCATCAGGTCTCCTGGAACAGGAGTTACAGACAGTTGTTAGCTGCTATGTAGATGCTGGGAATTGAACCTGGGTCTCCTGGAAGGACAATGCTCCCAACTGCCCTAGTCACTTTACTTTTAAATTAATGTTATTTTTATTTTTGAGAATTTAATATATGAGGACTATACTTACATCATTTCTCCTCTTCGTCTCCTCCCCCCAACTCCTCCCGTGTCCCCTCCACCACTTCGCAATTCCTAGACTCATGTATGTATGTATATATGTTGTATGCATGCATTCGTGTATTTGGAGCTGACTGAATGGGATTGAATAACCAACTTATGTGGTAGCTGACCCTTAGTGAAGACTGGTACTCCCTCTCTCAACATCCTGTAGATACCTTCTTCACGAGGAGTTCATGAGACTTCTCTCATATACTTCCATGTCAACTGATGATGTCATTAATCTGGTTCAGGTAACCATACCATTGGGGTTTCTTAGGTGTGGCTTTCCTGTCATTTCTAGGAGACATTCTTACAGCACACAATCTTTCTGCCCTACTCCCTGAGCCTTAGGTGGAGGAGTTGTGTTGTAGACGGAACAATTGGGGTTGGGCACGCCACCGTCAGGTCTCTGTATTCTGACCAGATGTGTGAAGTAAAACATTATTTTAAGGTGTGAGACTCTTGTTTAGGCTGCACTTGTTTAACTCAATAAAGCTGTGATTCTTTGCCTGTCTAAAACACCTGATGGTCTAATAAAGAGCTGAACAAGGCAGGAGCCAGGATAGGTGGGGTTGGCAGGCAGAGAGGATAAGTAGAAGGAGAAACAAGCAGAAGGAGAAGAGAGAGAACAAGGAGGCCATCAGGGGCCGGTCAGCCAGCCACCCACGGTGTAAGAAGGAAAATAAGGTATACAGGAGTAAGCTTGATAAAAGTCCAGAGGGGCCCAGAAGTAAAAGGTTAATTTAAGGTGAGAAAACCTGGCTAAGAACAAGCCAAACGAAGGCCGGGCATTCATAGCTAATAAGACTCCGAGTGTGATGTATGTGAGGGCTGCCACCCAGCTCCCAAAAGTCAAGAGAGTAAAACACCAAACAATAGGTGTGGCTTTCTGTAATGGTCTCCACCTGCTGCACAAAAGGAGCCTCTTCCATCAGGGGTGAGAGCTATACTCCCGGGGGACATAAGGCTATATATACAGGATGCGGTTAGGGATTGTGCTAGTTTAGGGAAGTGGCAGTAGTTGGCTCTCCTCTAAGCTGAGCTGTGTCACAAAGCCCTCAGCATCCCACAGAGGTTTATAACCAATCATATCCAAATGCTGCAGGGAGATGGCCTTCATCTTGGTAGGGCGTGGAAAATGCTCCAATAGGCAGGCATAGTGCCAGGCCACACTGGAAGAGAGAGCAGCAAAAGCTACCCCAGAATGAGGTTGATCATTCGCTGGACCCCAGTCTTGCATATCAACTGCTTCCTTGATGGGAGGGGCATGTTCTCCATGGAGGGCGCAGCAAGGCGCAGGCAGGGAATGACAGAGCACTGTGTGTTCAGGGGAAGACTGCCGGCTTAAGGGTGCTGGCATGCAGCTATGCCCTGGACAGAGGGATGTTTTCTGAGAATGAACGAGCCCGTGCAGCTGCTCCGTGGAGGGCATCAGAACAGGGGAGGGCGGCCTGGTAACCTAATCCTCTCAGCAGCTCAGCAAGTTCTTGGCCACCTCCGTGTCCCGTCCCGTCCCATCCGGAGTCAGCATCGACTCAGCAGGTCGGGCCGCGTGAAACTCACCTGGCATTTGTTCTGTACTCAGCTCGTGCTGGCCCAAGTGAGATCTCATGGGTGCGAGTGTCTGCTTTTCACCTGCTCCTACTGATGCTTGATTAGGACGGGCCGGTCTGACTTTTATATACAATCCCATGCGGCTTGGGCTCTTATGACCGTTCTGAGGTAGTGGCAGGGTCGGAAAGACTTTAGAGCAGCTTTGGGGGTGTCATTTATTTCTGTTTGATTTTTAACCAAAGCCCATGGCTTGGGGGAATATGTGAGCATCTCAAAAACTATGTACAAAATCTTGTTTGTATGGGTGTTTTCTAAGGAAAAGCCGCGCCAAGCTTCCCTCCAGCCCCAAAGCACAAGTAACACTTTAAACTAGAGCAGGGCCAAACAGCTGTCTCCCACAAAGAGTCATGGTGTCTTTTTCCAAAGAGCAGTGGGCGGCTGTCAACCTGTGTCAGCAGGCCAAGACTGCTTAGAAACAAGCAAGACCTACTGTGGGTTACAACTTCAGATAGAGCAAAGCTTTGATTCTTGACAGAACTGAAGTGTTTAGTCTAGCTGTTATGATCAGGGATCTGATTGGCTTTTCTCAAGCATTCCTCATTGTGTGCGTGTTTGTGTGTGATGTGTGATGTGTGATGTGTGTGTGGTGTGTGTGTGTGTGTTGTATGCTGTGTTGTCTGTGTGTGTTGTGTATTGTGTGTGTGTTGTATATGTGTGTGGTGTGTGTATATGTGTGCATGTATTTTGTATATATGTGTGTGTGTTGTGTGTGTTATGTGTTGTGTATTGTATGTGTATGTGTGTTGTGTGTGTGTGTGGTATGTGTGTGGTGTATGTTGTGTGTGTGTTTGTGTGTATTGTGTATGTGTGTGGTGTGTGTATGTGTGTGTATGTATGTGTGTGCATTCTGATTTTATTACCCTTTTTATTTACCAATTGTTTTTCTCTAGTCCTTGAGTGTGGAAACGCAATACTGAGAAACTAGGGTAACCTGAGGAGTTGCTATAAAGTGGAATCAACAAGTCACTTACAGTGGCTCTGGTGGACATTGGATGTATATTGTGCCATTCCTGCCAAAGTAAAGCTAACCCCAGGATCTCAAGAGAGGAGAGCATGTTTTTCACAGAATCCATGGCTGTGCCAAATAAAGCACAGGTCAGGAGCTTTGAAACAAAAACTGTGCCTAACATTGAATAGGCTCCATGTGAGTCCCTCAATGATAAACATACTTTATGGCCATTTCAGAAGTTCATTCATTTTAAAGAGGCCATCAGGCAAGATCAGGACCCCACGTTAGAAAGAAGCTGGGATCCCAGGCAACCTTAACACAAGGCTGAGGAGAAGAGCCGGAGGTCCAGCATATCCCAAATGTTGAAACTGAAGTCTACGGAAAAGGCTGTCATGTGACTGGAATGTTGGGGTCTCACGAGGCTTTCTTGGGGACCTCTCAGTCCCGTGAGCTTCCCCATACATTCACAAAGCAATGCTACTCTTTCCAAGCTTGTACAATCAGCCATGGACTGAGATGTGAACCCAAATAAATGCCCCTTCCCTTGTTTTGTCAGGTATTCTGTCACAGTGACAGAAAATTGACTCAGAGGACATGTAAGTCCTTGAGGAACACACACCAGCTGTAGCAAGCATTAGATCTAAGGAAACATTGGGGATGATGGTATTGTAGATGGAGGCAAGCTATATCGGAGACTTTATCTGCAGACTCCCAGTTCACCCAGCTGCAGACAACGCATGTCCTTGCCTGCAGTTTTCTCTACCAACAGAGCCAACTCTGCCTTGAAGTCTGAGAAAGAAGAGGCGTGTGTGTCCTTCTCAATGGCTGTCAACCATGGGAGACTGGGACAGATAATCAATAGCCAGATTCTCCACGCTTTGGGTAGGGAACTTCTGAAATGAGTGTCCATCTTCTTTCTCAGAATCCTCCTTGCCTGTATTCCTGTTGTCCTGTTGTCCCATAAGACGAGGTGCTCAGTCACACTTCTTTATTGAGCTCTGTTCATTGATCTTTTTCTCTGCTAGACCATCACCAGTACTCCCTCAATGATTTCCTAAGGGCCTAGGGAAGTTTCTGTCCCACCCACTCCCAAAGCCATTCAGTTCCAAACAAACACACAAAGGCTTATATCACTTAAAAACTGTTTGGCCTGTTGCTCAGGCTTCTTATTGGCTGATTCTCCTTTAATGATTAACCCATTTCTACTCATCTCCCTGTGGTCATGGCTTACTGGTGATGCCAAAACCTCTTGCTTCCTAGGTAGCTACATGGAGCTCCCTGACTCACCTCCTGCCTTCCTCTATCCATGTTTGGATTTCCTGCCTGGCTACATCCTGTCTGTCCATTGGCTGAGGCAGCTTTATTCATCAACCAATAAGAGAAGCACATATTCACAGCGTACAGAAAGATGTTCCCCGTCACAAGCCCATTCCTTGTCTTATAGAAACACACTGTACCTAATCCCTCCAAGGGTGGTGAGAAAGAATCTTGGGGAACGTGACAGGTGGATGGAGCTCATGGGAGCCTGAATGTATACATGTTTGACGGGTTCATGCTGGCCATCTGGTAAGAAGAGGCAGCATGGGCATCATCAGTGCCAGGCTTTCTCTCTGGGGCCACCAACCAGCTCCCGAATCACAACACAGAGAGTTACCAGTTTTGAATGCTCAGCACAGCGTAGGCACGTTTCTGACTAGCTCCTTTAACTTAAATTAGCCTGTTTCTCTCTTTCTCTTTCTTTTTTCCTTTTTTTAAAATTTAAAGTAGAAACCATCTTATTTTATATATCAATCCCATTTCTCTTACCCTCCCATTCTCCCATGACCCCCATTGGCCCCCATCCCATCCCTCTTCTGCTCCATAGAAAGGGTGAGGCCTTCCATGGGGGATCATCAAAGTCTGTCACATCATTTGGGGCAGGGCCTAGGCCCTCCCCCGTGAGTCTAGGCTGAGAGAGCATCCCTCTATGGGAAATGGGCTCCCAAATCCATTCATACACGAGGGATAAATACTGGTTCCACTGTCAGAGGCCCCAGAGACTGCCCAGGCCTCCTCACTGACACTCATGTGCAAGGGGCCTGGTTCTGTCCTATGCTTAACCTGCTTCTCTTTACCTACATTTGCCTGAGGGCTTGTTATCTTTCTTCTGTATATCTTACTTTCACTGCTTCTCTGCCAAGCTTCTTGCCCAAGGCATGTCCCTCACCCTTTCCTCCTCTTTCTTCTCTCATTCTCCCTTCTCTCTAGCCTAGATTTCTTCTCCTATCTATTCTGTCTGCATGCCAGCTCTGACTATCCCTCTCCTGCCTAGCTATTGGCTATTTACCTTCTTATTACACCCATCAGGTGTCTTAGGCAGGCAAGGTGAAACAGACGCAACACGTCTTTACATAATGAAACACACATCCTTACATCATTAAACAAATGCAGCACAAACAAAAGTCACACACCTTTATACAGTTAGAATAATATTCTGTGGCATAATCAAACGCAACCCATCTTTGCCTAGGTAAAATAATATTCTACAACAACCATCACAACAAGAAGGATGACACTGTTACTCAGATCATGGCTTTGAAACCAGTGCAAGTCACTCACCAGAAGAGAGGATGTTAGTATCAGTCTACGCCACATTAGAAATAAACATAGAGCGAGCTGTAGTAAAGAGACTAGAAGCACTACTGAAGAACACCTAGTGGTAAACTGACTGCTTTCCACTTGTTGTATCCAAAGCTAAATCAGCTTTTGCATTGTCTCCAGTCCTTTCCGGGATAGGTCAGCTTGGCCCGAGTACCAGGACCCCACATGTAGAATCCAACTTCAGGCCTGTAGAATTACAATGTTCTAGCCTCTGGAAGGACCCATTCTCTCAGTTACCCCATTCTCTCAGTTACCCAAGGCCTCAAGATTTAGACATTGGCTGCTCATTGCATCTGGGATCCACATCAAAAGATATTCATTGCCTTCAGTATAGTCAACTGCAAGCTCAGCGGAGCTATCAGATGAAAAGGCTAAGGTACTTCATCTACCGGATCTGATTTAACACAGTTCTGAGTGCATTTCTAAGAGTAAGCTGCAAAGCCACTGAGCTTAATGTGCATCGTTTCTTCCCTTCTCTCTCCTGCCTCTGTGAGAACCAACTTAGTCCTTGTCCTACAAATGCTCAGTGATCAGGTAGTTGTTTTTCAAGGACTGAATGAAAAGACTAGGACTTGGGTTGTAACCCCTTGATAGTGTGCTTACCTAGCGTGCACAAATCCATGGGTTCAGTCCTCAGCACTACATAAGCAAGGTGTGGTGGCACACATCTCCAACCCCAGCCACCAACAGGTGGAAGCAGTAGGATCAGAAGTTCAAGGTCATCCTTGGCTACATAGCAAGTCTGAGACAAACCCAGGATCTGTGATAACCTATTCAGAGAGTGGGGTGGGATTTGGGGTTTCAAACGTGCAAGCCAGGCCCAGTGGCTCTTCATTTTCCTTCAGCCTGTGGATCAGGATGGAGAAGTCTCAGGCCCTTCTCTGGCACCATCTCTACCTGTATTCAAACCATGCTTCCAACCACAATGACAGTGGACCAAATCCCTGAACTGTAATACAGCCCCAATCAAATGTCTTCCTTTATAAGAGTTGTCATGATCATGGGTATCTCTTTGCAGCAATAGAAACCCTATGAAAGACAGGAAAGAGAGACAGAGAGAGATAGACAGAAAGACACAGAGAGAGAGAGATGCACAGACAAAATGCACAGACAAGACACACAGAGACAGAGAGACATAGAGAGACAGACAGAAAGATGGAGAGAGAGAGAGAGACAGAGAATGCTAGGTAAGAGAAAACAGTAGCTGAGGATCTGAACTTTATCAATAACTAACTCATTCTTTTTTCTCTTTTTTTTTTAAACAGATTTTGTTTCCCTGGAAATTGCTCTGTAGGCCAGGCTGGCCTCAAACTCACAGAGATTGGACTGCCTCTGCATCCTGAGTGCTAGGATTAAAGGTGTTCACACCACCACATGGCCAATAACACACAGTTGTAATAACCAATTCCATACCAAGGGACAAAACACATGTCTAAAAGGTAAACATTAATCTTTTCCAAAGATGGTTCCTCCAAAGACCTAATCAGCTTCCACTCCTAAATGGTCCTACCACATAGAGATACCATTACAACGGGACAAAGACTGCACATGAGCCTTGGGGGAGGGGGACACAATATTTAAGATAGAGCATGCTGTTATAATTTCCTCCTGAAATGTACAGTACCTTCTTTCTACAGATCTTCTGAACGGTTGGAATCCTTGTTGATATATATTTGCATCTACAGTGTTTCCAGGAGTGTGTTTCTGGAGTGGCATTATAGGAAAGCAGTGTGACCTTCAGGATGTAGAACACCGTAGGAGGTTCTCGTGTCACTCAGGGATTCTCTCGAAGCAAAGAGTTGGACTGCACTGATTGGTTTTATGTCAGCTTGACATAGGCTACAGACATTTGGGAAGAGGGAGCCTCCCAATTATGAAAACACCCCCACCCGACTGGCCTGTTGGCAATCCTGTGGTTCGTTTTTTTAATTACTTTACTGACGTGAGAGTTTCAAGGTCACTGTGGGTTATGCCACTCCTAGGCAGTTGGTTCTAGGAGGTTATAATAAAGCAGGCTGAGCAGGCCTTGAGAAGCAAGCCAGTAAGCTCCTCCATAGCTTCTTCTTCAGGCCCTACCCTGTGATGGAGTGTGACCAACACAGAAACCATAGGCCTTTTTTTTCTGTTTCTCTCTTTGCTACCTCTCCAGCCAGTTATGGTTTGTGACTTCCAGAACTGTGAACCAAAATAAAGCTTTTCTAAATTACTTATCTTCAGTGAGACGGCCCAGTGGGTAAAGGCCCTTGCTATCAAGCCTGATGATCTGAGTGCAGTCCCTAGTATGGAAGGAGAGGGCCAAACCCTGCAAGATGCTCTGAACTGCGCGCGCGCGCGCGCGCACACACACACACACACACACACACACACACACCATGTGTGCATGCAGGCATAGAATATGATAAGATAAAACACACCTGTTTAAATATCCTATTTGAAAGGATATATATGTATATACATATATATCTTAATAGTTTTAATAGGTTTAAAAATCCACTATTCTATTAATTCAAAGCAACAAATCAACAAGACCCTCATAATGTTTTGAACTGTACTTTACATACTGTCTTAGTGTTTCAGTTGCTGTGATAGCGTACCATGACTAAAAGCAACCTGGCAATGAAAGGGTTTATTTTAGCTTACATCTGTCATCATCCTCCATCCCTGAGGTTAAAGCAGGGAAGAAACTCAAAGCAGGAATTGTCATAGAGGTCATTGTCTTAGGGTTTCTGTTGCTGTGAAGAGACACCATGACCATGGCAACTCTTTTAATGGGAAACATTTAATTGAGGCTGGCTTGCAGTGCAGAGGTTTAGTACATCATCATCATGACCAGGAGCCTGGCAGCATGCAGGCAGACATGGTACTGGCGACATCTTGATCAGGAGGCAGCAGGAAGTGAACTTGCAGTATCTCACTGAGGGAAGCCTGAGAAAAAGAGACCTCACCTCAAAGCCTCCCCCCACAGCAACACACTTCCTCAAACAACACCACACCTCCTCACAGTGCCACTCCCTTTGGGAACCATTTTCTTTCAAACCACCACAATCCTGGAGAAGTGCTGCTTACTGGCTTGCTCAGCCTGCTCTCTTATACTCCCTACTCCTGGTACCAATTTCTGTCTTAATTAGAGTTTCTACTGCTGTGATAAAACACCACGTCCAAAGCAACTTGTGGAGGAAAGGGTTTATTTTAGCTTACAGTTTCACTGCATAATCCATCCTGAAGGACATCAGGGCATCAACTCAAGGCCAGAAACTGAAGCAGAAGGCAGGGAGGAATTCTGCTAACTGGCTGTTTCTCATGCCTTGCTCAGCCTTATTTCTTATGCAATTTAGGACCACCTGCTTTGGGATGGCACCACCCACAATGTACTGGACCCTCCACATCAATAATTAATCAACAGGCTTGTCCACATGACAGTCTGGTAGGTACATTTTTCTCAACTGAAGTTAGCTTGAGTCAAGCTGACATAAAACTAGCTGGCACACGCACCTTCAGATTTATTTGTTTTAAGTGTATGAGTGCTTTGCCTGTATGCACTTATGTATAATATGTATATGCATGTCTGATGCCCCCAGACTCTTTAATAAGGCATCAGAAACCTTGGGACTGAAGTTATAGACAGTTTTGAGCCACCACATGGGTTCTGGGAAGCAAACCCAGGTCCTCTGCAAGAACAGCAAGTGCTCTTAACTGCTAAACTAGGGTGCATTAAAAAATTGCATGTTCACAGTTCCAGCACCTGAACACACACTTTCAAAATATACCCAGATACACCAGTCTTTGAAAGACAGCAATGAAGGTTGAAATTATGAAGAACGAATTTGGGTAGATCATGAACTGTCAACTGTCCATTGCTGAATCTAAGCCACTTAATTTTCTTAAGTTTTCCTCAATTTTTCTGAGGTGCTGTAATTTTGTTTTGTATCCATTATTATAATAAAGGCACTGCCATTGTATTGAGGTCTAGATGGAAGACAGGGGATGTGAATTCAATTCTGTTTTCAGATCACAGCTGATGGCCACCTAGGCTTTGATACCAATGAAGTCCAGAGTTAATGACAAGAGTCAAACATTATTTCTCTTCCTCTTCCTCCTCCTCCTCCTTCTTCTACTGCTTCTTTTCTTCCTCTCTTCCTCCTCCTCCCCCTCCTCCTTCTCTCCCTCCTCCTCCTTCTTCTTGTTTTTCTGAGACAGGATTCTCTGTGTAACAGCTCTGGCTGTCCTGGAACTATCTCTGTAGATGAGGCTAGCTTCCAGTTCACAGAGATCCGTCTACCTCTGCCTTCCAAGTTCTGGGATTAAAAGCATATGCCACCACTGCTCAGCCCAAACCTTATCTCTTATTATAAATGTCCAGAGTTTGTTCAGCAGGATCTATTTCTTTCATTATCAGTATATTCACTGTGTCTCAGAAATGCCTGAAGTTTTGTAGTTAAAAATGTTTTAAATTTAAAGATCTGTTATGCAGGTAAATGTATAGAATGTATCTGTCCAGTCTGATGTGTGGTTACTAAGTTAATATGAATGTTCCATAAATAAGTCCCCTCTTATCCCTCATCCACACCCCCAGAAGTGACAAGTGTCTTTTTTGTGGTAATAATTTTCTTGCTTTTCATTGGACATTTATTGTCTGTGTATGAATTCCTAAATCATATGTATCCATTTTATCTGTTTCTGGATTATTGAAATGTAACTACACTGTGCTACATTTATGATGCATTTCCTCTTGACATTATAAAATTCATCACATTGCTGCATGGAACTGAATATTTAGTTCCTTGCCATGTAGTGGTGCATACCATGAATATTCCATACTCTGAGCTTTTCACTTATTTCTGGGCTTGGGCAATTATGAAAAATGTTGCTGCATTCATTCTTATTCATTGTCTTTTGGTATTTTTGAGACAGGGTTTCTCTGTGAAGCCCTGGCTGTCCTGGAACTTGCTCAGTAGATCAGGTTAGCCTCAAACTCACAGAGATCCACCTGAATCTGCCTCCCAAGTTCTGGCATTAAAAGTGTGTGCTACCACCACCCAACCTAAGCACATGTGTTTCTAAACCACTATAGCCTGGCACCAATGTGATATTGGTTGGCATTTTTAATTTTTTCCAAATATCTGAGAACATGATTGTATCTGCTTCTGATTTAATTTATTTAATTGATCAAGAGGCTGAGCTCTTTTCATGTGTCCTTTAGCCTTCTGTAAATCACGTTCTGTGAGCAACTTTCATCTTTGCCCATTTTTTTTCTATCATGGGCAATGTCTGATTTTCTCATTTGTTTGTAATATTCTTTTTTTTTTTTTTCGAGACAGGGTTGCTCTGCGGCTTTGGAGGTTGTCTGGGAACTCATAGAGATCCTCCTGCCTCTGCCTCCCAAGTGCTGAGATTAAAGGTGTGCACCACCAACGCCCAGCTGTAATATTCTTAATATATTTTGCATACTGGTCCTTTAAAATATGATACATATTACAAGTATGTTCTTCCATTTTATGATTTATCCATTAACTCCTTGCATTACCTTTTGATGAACATGTAATTTTATTGCATTCTAGTTTATCAGTTTTCATTTATATTGCATTTTTCATACAAATAATCCAATATTGTCAAGACATCCTCTCACATGACATTCTAAAAAATAAATATTTTAGCTTTTCATGTTAAGTCTTTGTCTTGATCTCTTCAGTTGCTATAATAAATTATCTGAGAGCTAGTGTAATTTATAAACAACAGAGATTCATTGTTCACACTTGTGAAAGGTCAAGATCGAGGCACCAGCAGTGTTGGTATTTGACAGGAGCCTGTTCCTCACGGATGGGTCCCCTTTGTCTGCACGTGGAAAAAGATGCGAGGGAACTCAGCCAAGTCTCTTTGTAAGGAGCCCCAAATGTCTTCACCTCTCAAAAATATCACACTGGCTATGACATTGTCGTGTAACAGTTTCCTCTGAGGGGAAAAAAATTCATCCTGCAGGGAAGCTCCTTAGGCAGGAAGATAAAAAACTCAAAGTAGCTTCAGGAAGTCCCTGAAACTGATCAGATTCACTTGCTCCTGCCAGGGTAAGCAATAAAAGCTAAGCATCCCTCCCAGACAGAAATGAAACTGAGCTGCAAATGAGCCTCTGAGACCAGAATAGATGCATGGACGGTGTTTAGGTGTTTAGACCAACCAAGTCACATGGAAGGACACTCTCCAATGTGTTGAGCTGTCTACAGGCTGTGCAGTGTGGCTCCAGGTTTCCTAGATTTTGTGAGCTGTCACCCATGCTGGGGTGGGTTGGGTGATTTGAGTCATTCCTGTTCCCGTACATAACCCCTCACCCATATTGCTGTAAACAACCCCAATAAAACTCTTGGTTCACCAAGTTGGACTTCGGTGTTTTCCTTGGGCCTGCCTTGGGCTCCTCATTGGAGGTGAATAGACATGAGTGTTGTTGCTTCTCCCCAGGAAAAATTTTGTCACAGAATAACAGTAAAACCACAGTGGTCTTTAATCTACCTGGAATTCATTTCAAACATGGCACCAGGAAGGAATATGAGTCAAAATTTCTAGTATAAGTAACTTACTGAAAATGATGTTTGTTGCGCAGTGAGACCTTGTGATATTCCTTGGCTCCCAGTTACCTTCAAAACTGTGACACCTGTATGGGGGAAATATCTTGCCTCAGAGCTACTGAAAGACCTCGGCATCAAAGCGCTGGGCACTGAACCGAAACCTCTGCCCAAGAACCGGGGCCAGACCACTGGCTGCAAATGCAAGAGGTGATTTATTGAGTACACAGGCGCCTGCGGATGCTACTGCAACTCGGGTGCAGAGCATACCGGGCTTGCAGGGAGCACAATATTTATAGAGTTTTAATGGTTACATAAGTAACAGGCATTTCATTGGCTCATCTTGGGGGCAGGGGTAGTTCCCACGGACTAAGTTTCCTGGTATTACTTCATGAAAGACCCCGGCACGCTTCAGCAATTATTATCCGGGTCCCATGACTACTATGGTGATCATAGACACAACTGGGGGCAGGGGTAGTTGCCAAGGACTAGGTGTCCTGGTATTGCCACATAAAAGACCCTGGCACGCTTCAGCAATTATTATCCGGGTCCCATGACTGCTCTGGTGACCACAGATCCTGTTTGACATCCTGCCAGCCAGGTGAGGCACCTGGTTTGGGTTTTTTCATTAGGCAACGGCCTGGCCTTGCTTTTCTTTCCCTAGGGGGTCCTGGGTAGGGGTCTTTCACTACTACACTTCCATTGGGGAAGTTTTCTCCCCTCAGAGCCGTAACATGCATTGGGGAATCCTTTCTCCTCAGAGCAGTAGCACTTACATTAACTATGTTCTAAATATTTATCATTATACCCACAGATAGGTGTAGTTCTTATACCTCATCAAAGAAACTTTTCTTGGTAACACATGGAGACCACTACAGAAAACCACAACTGATCAAAATACAAAGAACAAGACATCATGTTATGACCAGTCCCAACTGACGTATCTATAGCATAATTCCTGTATTTAAGGGTTGCAGAAGACAGAAAGATTGTGAGAGCCAGAGGAACAGGAAGTTTGTTATGAGATGTCAGAGAAACTATACCCATGAGATATGAAGGCCAGAGAAACCACACCCATGAGATATGAAGGCCAGAGAAACCACACCCATGAGATATGAAGGCCAGAGAAACCACACCCATGAGATATGAAGGCCAGAGGAACCACACCCATGAGATATGAAGGCCAGAGAAACCACACCCATGAGATATGAAGGCCAGAGGAACCACACCCATGCGATATGAAGGCCAGAGGAACCACACCCATGAGATATGAAGGCCAGAGGAACCACACCCATGAGGTATCATCAACATGGCTGTCTAAACAAGACCTGAACAGTGGCTGCACAAGCAGACTTACTAATAGGGAAGGGGGAAGCTCACAAGGCCTAAACCCTTAGCAGTTTGTGTGTGTTGTATGTATGTATGTATGTATGTATGTATGTATGTATGTTATGTGTGTGTATATACAGTTGAAGTAGGGGAGGCCATGAAGCTGAGCAGGGGTATACATGGGAAAGATTAGAGGGAGAAAAGGTAAGAAGAGAAATGATGTAATTCTATTGTAATTTCAAAAAAAATTAAATACTTGTTTTTTGTTTTGTTTTGTTGTTTGGTTTTTTTGTTTGTTTTGTTTTTTTGAGAAAGGGTTTCTCTGTGGCTTTGGAGGTTGTCCTGGAGCTTGCTCTATAGACCAGGCTGGTCTGGAACTCACAGAAATCCTCCTGCCTCTGCCTCCTGAGTACTGGGATTAAAGGCGTGAGCTACTAACGCTTGGCTAAAAACCTGTTTTAATTGAAAAATAACAGTTGTAAGGATATATCATGTGCAGCAACCTGTTGCTTTGAAATATGTAGCTAAATGGCATATGTACTATAGGAAATTGCTCTTTAGTAAAAGGTTTACTGTAGAGTTTTGGTTGGTATGTTTTATAAAAGTTAAAGAATTTTTCTTTTCTTTCTAGCCACAAATGGAGCTAGATGTCCAATTTCATCTAACATTTTAAAATTACCAAGATGATGTTTGTCTTCTTTAATATATTTCTGTGCTAAACCCTATCAACTGGTCCTAAGAAAATACATTTTTAGTTGACATTTTATAAATCCCTTTTCTCAATTTTTCATGTTTTAGACTTAAGTTAACAGCAGCAGGAAGGGCTGAGTAAAAGCAGTCCTAGTCATGAATCTAGACAGGATTTTGCAACTTAGTCTGGTTGCACATGCTAAAAGGAGTCTGAAGTGGGGTGGAAGTCAAGTGGTATGCAAATAGGCAGGAGCAAAGAAGTCCTTAACAGAGTTTGAAGGCTGATAACAAAGAGGACAGAGCCCTTAAGAGCTCAGTATCGCCGGGCGGTAGTAGCACACACATTTAATCCCGGCACTCGGGAAGCAGAAACAAGATGATCTCTGTGAGTTTGAGGCCAACCTGATCTACAGAATGAGTTCCTGGACAGACTCCAAAGCTACAGAGAAACCCTGTCTTGAAGAGAGAGAGACAGAGACAGAGACAGAGACAGAGACAGAGAGGTCAATATCAGCCAGGTGGTGATGGCGCACACCTTTAATCCCGGAACACAGGAGGCAGAGGCAGGTGGATCTCTGTGAGTATGAGGCCAGTCTGATCTACAGAGTAAGTTACAGGATAGCCAGAGCTGTTACAAAGAGAAACTCTGTCTTGAAAAACAAAAATTGAGAGAGAGAGATATCAGAATTAAGACGCTATCTTAGATGTGTATTTTGGTTCAAATCAAAGGAAATGAATAAGAACAGAAACCCATGCCAGTTATGGGACAGTATCAGGAGCCTATGGCCGCACTCTGTGCTTTGACTCTTGAACCACAGACTATAGGTACTGTCATAATGTGACAGCACATCTCACTCCCCAGAGTCTCTCAGAGGGGAATTAATACTGGAGATGGAAACAGGGCTGTGTTTGAAAGACAGATCATGTAGTATACCATGAGAGGGGCTTGGAATGCAGTGTGATCTGAAAACGTGAATCCCTAGAAGAGACTTAGGCTTGGTTTGAAGCTCAAGGAAGAGAGTAAGCTTGGCTCCATCAGAGTAAGCCATGTCTTCCCAGAAAAAGCTGCACTCATCCAAAGCCAATATTATCGCCCACAGATAAACAAGCAGACATCCGGAGCTGACCAGTTTTCTACTGTATCCAACTATGCAACACCTTATCTCTCACCTCTTATTTACACAACTTCATTCTGCACCTTAAGCACGTAGTTTAAAAAAATACATTGAGCCACTGTGTCACGAACCACAATGGCTACAAAGCTGAATCCTTAGACTGCCACCCTTTCTTCAGTGATGTGCCCTCTTTCCCGGTGTAGATAATCATTGGTCCAGGTAGCATGGCTTCATCGAGGTCCAGAGCCATGTAGCTCTCATGTTCAGCGTCAGAAAAGCTGTACTAAGCTTCGAGTCAATGTCTAGCCCAATTTGCTCCACTATAGACTCCTTTCTTTCTCTCCTTCCATTGAAGGAGGACTTGGGGGGGGGTCTGTAGAGAAGATGGGAAAATACCTTAAATGGCCCCTGCCATACTCCGTCAAAAAAATGGCACGGAAATACAGAAAATTGATCAGACACCTGGTCTCCATGGTGAGTCAGCGCCTCCTTTTGGTTCTTTGGTTCTCATTTACATTGGCTTCTCTGTCTTTGGAAGTGGTGCGCTATGCCATGCAATGCCAAGCAAGCTAGAAGCACTCGACAACTACAGACAGTTCTGAATCAGGTTCCCAACTTCAAACTGTAGCTCTGGCTCCTAGTATGCGTCACTGTCGGCTTTACCCTGTCTTCCGCTTCGGTAAAGACCCATGTGATGACACAAAGAATGTTACGTCCAGTCCCCACGGGATCGTCTCTTCTCCCCTTTAAGGCCTTCACGGACATCTTGACTAGAGATGGTGACATGGGGACTGTGTGGTGCGATCTGGATGCTCAACTGCATACCCAGTGGTATGGGTCTCTAATTCCCACACAGAGGAACATTGCAAATTTGCCCTGACAAGACCTCGTCTGAAAACAGGAAGAGAAATAATGGAGAAACCAATCTGACCAGACACCAGGCAGGGCACACACTGGCCAGCTTTCATCCTTGCCAAGGTGATGTGTATGGGAAGACAGTTTTCTTATTCATACTTTCGAAATTAACTAAGCCAGCTATAGTGTTGGTTAGTGTGTTTTCTGTGATGCTGGGGTCATCTCCAGGGCCTTATGTATGCTACACAATGGATCTACCACCGAGTTATACCCTCAGCTTGTGGTGGTATTTTACAAGAGAAATTGTTTATTGTTATAATATACAAGTATTTAAATGAAAACAATGCTACTGTTGATATAATCATGTAACAGCAATTAAGTTGTCAGATTGTATACACAGAGTTACAGATAGTAGACCTGGCACCATGGGAGTTTATTCCCCTATCCCCATGGGGATAAACGAATTGGCACACAGTGGCCAGATAACTCCACAATGCTTTAAGGCAGACATCAGAGGCAGCCCAGGCAATACGGATTGGATGCCGTGAGTCTAAGCCTTGGTCTACCAGGTAGCCGCACTTGGATCTCAGTGAGCTCTGAGCACCATCTCCTCTCCAGCACAAGGGGATGACTGCAGTTAATTTGAAACTATCCATCTTGCTTAATAGACTATGAACACAAAACCAGCTTCTTGAACACTAGGAAATCTACCCCTGCTGCTTTGCAGTGTGCTTGGTTCATAGGAGCACGTTGTTGAAGGAGCTGAAGCGCTGTGGACATTTCTTTGTGCCCTCTGTTCATTTTCTTAATCTCTAACACCTCCCCTAACTTTATCGCTCTTCAGGCCTGGGTCTAGCATTCTTGCATTCCTTTGACAGGCACTTTGGTGAGTCTCCAGCTGGGATTTCTGCTTCCAGCCCCCACATTCCTGCCAGTTATCTCTAGAATGTAAACTTGATTGCATTCCTCCCCCACTCCCTGAAACTTTGCAAACAGGAGCCTCAGTAGGCTAAAGGTCGGCCCATAAACTTGGCAGCCGAGGCCCTCATGCTCTGGCCTCTCACCTGTTCAGGGACTTCCTTCACACTGCACCCTTCACTTTCAGGGCATCTTGTGTTCTCCAAATGTCTCAGTAGATGTTTATTACTTTAGATAATGGGCATATTTGGAAGGCTGTCACGAAAAGTAAATAAAGTGGAAAACACAGAAACACAATAAATTATAAATCAATCTAGTAGCTCTTCAATTATCTATTTACATTACAAATGTTAGGGCTGATGGATCCTGTTTGTATAATTAGTTTGAGTTGCCCTAACAATGTCATAGACTGAGTATCTTAAGCAATATAGTGTTTCTCCCTATTGTAAAGGCTGTGAGGTCCAAGATCATGTGCACCAGGATTGATGACTGATGGGGATATGATTGTTGTGCCCAAGTTGCAAAGTCCCCAGAGACCACCAGGAAGACAGACCCACTTAAACTGCAAAAGCAAGGTTTTAATTGTTCATCCACCCATGACAGGGACCCCGTCTGACTAGCCCCCAGAGGGAGTGAAGTTCCCTGTCTACTGTTAGGTTTTATAGACAAAAGTTACAGGATTACATCAGTAGGTGCGGGTTGGTTTCTGACTGGTTGACATTTGGGAACAATCAGGGGAATTTCTCAAAGTCATATTTTGGCATGAAATACCTGTGTACCAATCATTTCCATTGGTCAGTGCTGAGAGGGAACATTCTGTGGTTTCTTTTTTCTTTTTTCTTTTTGTTTTTTTGAGACAGGGTTTCTCTGTATTGTTTTGGAGGCTGTCCTGGAACTCGATCTGTAGACCAGCCCAGTCTCAAGCTCACAGAGATCCACTTGCCTCTGCCTCCCAAGTGCTGGGATTACAGGCGTGCGCACCAACGCCCGGCTCATTCTGTGGTTTCTATGGCATTGTCTTGTTACTTGCAGGTGGCCTGTTGTACATAGATACCAATAGTTTTCAGAACTATATCCTGGAGACTACAGGGGAGGTTTTGGTCTCCCCTGGAGTTTCTTTTGTGGCCAAACAGTTCCCAAGAACCAAGTATCTAGGAGGCCGGGGGTGAGGGTGGGGTGGGAGGATTGGGGGTGGGGATGGGAGGGATCTGGCGATCTGGAGTTCCTTTGTGTTCAGTTTTGGCCCTAGACTCCAGGAGGCCAGAGGATCTGGAGTTTCCTTGTGTCAGAGGCCTACATGTCTTTTCTGTAGCCTGTCATGGCTGCTAAAGCAGGGGCAGAGTGAGGGTCTGGTCCCTTTATTTCTAAACTATTAGAAGTGAAGCCCTTGAGTTTAGTTTACCCCTTTCAATGATCTGAAGCTTGCAGAAGCCTGTTGTCTTGTTTTGGGATCACATGGATGGGAGGATGGGGAGGGGAGAAGGAATATACTAATAAGCAAGTGCAACTTCTGTGGGGTCTTTTTATTATGCTATTATGACCTTGTCTGACCCTAACTACCTTTGTTGATCCTAGGGATGGAAGAAGAAAAACCATTGACCCAAATCATGATGGCCAAATTAATTAAAGTCAGCTTATTTTATTCATTTGCCTGGGCTGCCTCCCTGGTAGGAACTGACCACATTCTGGAACTAGGCTCCTCCCACCTTTAAAGACTCAGTAACAGTCCCACATCGTCACTAAAGGCCAATGTACAGGTCATCACTAAAAGCCAATGTGACACATCTCCACTGTCACCATGGTTGCTTATGCAGATGCTCCATTCCCCCCGTCACAGCCCCCCCCCCCCCATATCTGCACTCAGACGTGGAACTCCATGTGCACTGCTGATTGGAAGGCTAACTGGCAAGGCCGTCCCAGAGAAGAGTCAGAAAGAATGCTTTATCACATTCCAGTCTTGCATTCCATGGTGTGTGTTTGTAGCATGTGCTTAGGAAATCCAAGACCTGGAGATAGGCAGCAATCTGTGGGAACTAGATATAAAGCGCCTGGGAGCCAGCATAAATTTTCCTGAATTTCTCAAGCAGGGTTATATATAGTCCATTTAAAAAAGATCAAATTATATGAACTTAAATAACTGCTGGCTTCTCACTGGGGAAAAGTACACCTGGGAACTAAATGCATTCTTCAAAGACCTGCCAAGAATAACCTACCTCTTCTAGGTCCCACCTCCAAAATTCCTACTCTGCCCTATAGCAGCTCATCAGGCTATGAATTCCTCAGTCAGTCAATCTGCTCCAGTCAACTGTGTGAAAATTGTTGTTGTGAGAATGAAGCCTGAAATGCATGGGCTTTTGGGACATGTTTTAGATCCAAACCATACCAATGCATACGAAGAACAAATGTAGTATTCATGATATACTCCTTACCAGGTCCTAGGTCTTAATGTTGTGCCCAAATTCTGAACCCCAAAATCACCAAGAGGTCCATTTCGATTGCAAAAGCAAAGAGTCTTTTATTGCTGTTGTTTAAGGAGCCAACCCCATTAGCTCAGGCCCTTCATCTGTTCACCGCAGCGGATGGTGGGAGAAAAGACCCCAAGAAACCACGAGGCAGGGATCTTATAGGGCAGTGTAAAGGAAGTGTCTATGGGTACGAAACAGTCTCAGGATTGGTGCGCTTCCAGGCTTGGACACCTGCCTTGTGTTGATTGGTCAACTGGTTGTTATGGCCCATGGGCCCTCCCAGGGTTGTTATGCTCTGCGTATCACTGCTGTGCACTTGTCCGTGAAGCACCCAGAGCCATAAAGCACAGTCCTACCAGCTAACTTCTGATTGGCTCCTTGCCATGAGGAGGGCATCTAACCTCCTAGTGACCAGGACAGGAGGGGCAAGGTCAGGGGAGCACATGTTAGCCTGTCATGGCTGCTAAAATGGGGGTGCTGGCTCATTCACTAGCTGTAACTGTTGTTTTGTCTCCTGGTAGAAGTGTTATGACCCTGTCACTCATTGCTTCACTGTTCTGTGTTCAGGGACATCCCACTGGTGGCGTGAAACAAACCACAATGGGAATTATACTGTAGAAATCAGCAAACCCTATAAATTTGGGTTTTCTTGCTCACTGACTACTCATTGCTATAAACATTTACCAGTTCACCAGAGACCGACATTAACTCTGCTTTCCAAGTGGAAAAACAGTGCTACAGCTTGAAACTAGAAGCAAGTGGACTCAGCCCCAGGACTACCTCAGAACTTATGCTTTACTGTGATGAAAATGAGTTAGAATGTTAAAACTACAAAAGTCTCCATTCCTTACCACCACCATGGACTGTTTTTAGGTTGTTTTTTTTTTTGGTGTTGTTGTTGTTAAAGAAAAAACAAAACAACAAAAATCTGTTGGCTGCTAGCATTCAAGTCCAGCTGAAATCAAGAAACTGTACAGTTTTGAGAAACTTCTGACCACCCATTGGGCTTAATTCCCCAAGCGAACTTAGTTCTGAGAAATAGGTGCTGTTGCTAACAGCATGAGTGAAGAATGAATAGGCACAGATTTTAGGCGAACATTACAAGGTTACACAGCATAACCACTGCACATGATGACCAAGGTATTTTAGGAATTGTTTAAGTCAGAAAGATCTTTTAATACATGTGTCTATTTGCATACTAGAGGCTCCAATTGTGTCTGTTTATGGCAAATTCCTGTGTTTGTTTACTTAGGAGTTATTCCTTAATTTTTACTTGAAATTTAGACACAGTTTGTACTCATTGTCTAACATCACCTTTCTTTTACCCCTTCAGCTACTTATAAACATTTATGATGAGATTAATTTAGAACCAATGATTTGATAAAAGTAGTTCTAATGTGACTTTGTTCAAATATTTTATGAACCAAATACTTTCTAATGCAGGAATACGAGTCAGACATAATTTTATATTCTCATTCAGTCCCCGGTCTCCTAGACTCTTAAAATGATAAAAGACAAGACTAGACTGAATGAGGGTAGATAGGCATGGCACTATTAAATTTCCTAGGTGTATACACACACACACACACACACACACACACACACACACACACACACACACATATATATATATATATATATAAAGCTGTTTAAAGAGAAGGTTGAAATGTTTATAAGGGCTCATCACTTCATGGCTAGTCATGACTGATCACATCTCCTTCCCTATTCCCAGGGAATTCCAATTATTTAACTTTTTATATACTAAGCTCAGTTCTATTCATCTTGTCTATTATATGGATGTTTGATGCTACTTGTCATAACTCACTTTATTAATTTAACCATCATACCTTCCAAAGACCCCAGTATGTAGGCCGCTACTGGTCTACAGATTAAGAAACTAAAACACGGAGGCTCCACCAAGACTGGGATTCAAACGCAGAAAGCTCGTTCCAGGTACTGTGTCTCTACCTACAACACCCAGAAACCAATGTGCTCCAAAGAACGATGGATAGTTAGCTCCCTAGAGCTTCTGTCTTCCGACCCAACCAATAGAGAGGCTGTCCTTGACTCATTCCTCAGTGGGTCCCACGCTCCCAAATATCACAGAACTTCACTTCAGCGACACAGACTGTCATGTATATAACTTTTTTCAATGTTGAACTATTCTCATTTCTTTTCTTATTTCAACTACTCCCAGAGAAATTTTTGCATGTCTGGAAACAGATTTCCTCCTAGAGGACATCATTAAAATAGTATATTAAAAAGTGTCTTGTCTCATATTGTTTTGTCTGGGCATTTTTGTCTTATTGGACTTCTGCTTATATGTTATACTTTTTCATTTTGTGTTTTTGAGGGTTTTGTTTCTTGTTTTTATTTGTACTTTTAGTGAGTATATGTGAGAGTTTCTTGTTGTTTGGTTTTGTTTTGTTTTGCCTTCCTGTTTGTTTTTTAAAGAGAGAAAGAAAGAGCATGGAGTTGAGTGGGTAGGGAGAATTTAGATAGAGCTGGGGGAGGGGTAAAATGTGATCAGAATATACTGTATGAAAAATTTTCAATGAAAAAATTAAAATAAAATTAAAAAATGGACAAGGTAAAAATAAATTTAGTAACATTCTAAAAATAGAAAGTATCTAAATAAGACTGTAATTTTCCAAATAACATTTGTACTTTTCAAATCCTATCCTAATATAAAGGGGTTCCTATATACTTTAGTTCCCTTCTAATGCTAATAACCAAACACAGTCAGACAGGCATTATTAACAAGACTGACAAAGGAAAAAACGTAATCATAAAAATGTCCTATTTCCTGGGATGCTCAGGATATAAGTGACAATAATAAGTTTACCTGTTGACTCCTAAACTGGAGTTTCTTTGTTGAAAAATTTAAATCACCCTTTCTCTGGGACGAGTCATGGAATGGAATGAAAACAACAACAAAACAAACATAAATACACCCCATTCCCCGAGTAAAGGCATCTTTGTGAAATCCTGTGTGGAGCGACAAGTCAGTCAATAAGAGTCACACTAATGTAGGTATAGAAAGAAAAGCAGCTGTCAGGTGGCAGCGAGTCAGAAAGCGATGACTGACTGTAGATATCCTGACAGCAGCTACATTTCATACCACTCTACTGGGGACTGATATCATTTTGAATCAATAATTCAGGAGCCTAATGGAATAACTCCCTATGAGTCATTTCAAGCAGGCCCTAGAGGTACGGAAAACAAAGGCCATTTTTCTTCATTGCTCACCATAACTAGATAGTAAGACCCAATTGCTGGAGACACCACATACTTTAGATGCAGGACATAGAGAAATCAACCTCAGCTGGCCAGGAAACTCTCTCCCACCTCAAGGCTAACTTACACAGCACCAGAAGGTGTTATATGGTCTGCTAGGGAGAGAACATATCAGTCATCTCACCTGCACTGGAAGCTGCATGCTGGAATACTGATCTTCTTGGCGCACCAGTGGCCATGGGAGTAACCAAATGCTTTCAGATTGGGTGTGAGGCCTGATCCACCAAAGGGATTTCTCGCCTGGCAGTGTCAGACTGAGGATGTCATAGGCTCTCAGGGAACTTTGACTGTTATTACGTTTCTGGGTCACAACACCCTGTTTATACTCATAGATTTGCTTATACCTTGTTTATGCTCAAAGATTTGTCTTGTCCTTAGCTTCAGCCATGTAAGCTTTTTGCAGTGAGCAGCAATTAATGCGCAGATTCTTTTTTTGAATTTATATCTTTTTATACAATTTTTAATTTTAAATTATAAACAATCCTGTTTCACATGTCAGTCCCAGTTCCCTCTCCTTCCCCTCCTCCCCTGCCTCCCACTGGCCCTCTATCCCATCCTCTTTCTGTTCACCAGGGAGCGTGAGACCTTCCATGGGGGAATCTTCAAAGTGTATCATATCATTTGGAGCAGGGCCTAGGCCCTCCCCCATGTGTCTAGGCTGAGAGAGTATCCCTCTGTGTGGATTGGGCTCCCAAAGTCCATTTGTACACTAGGGATAAATACTGATCCACTACCAGAGGAACCATAGATTTCCCAGGCCTTCTAACTGACATCCTTGTTCAGGGGGTCTGGGTTGGTCCTATGCTGGTTTCTCAGCTATCAGTCTGGGGCCCATGAATTCCCCTTATTCAGACCAGCTGTTTCTGTGGGTTTCTCCAGCCTGGTCTTGACCCCTTTGCTCATCACTCCCCCCTCTCTACAACTGGATTCCAGAGTTCAGCTCAGTGTTTAGCTGTGGGTATCTGCTTCTGCTTCCATCAGCTACTGGATAAAGGCTCTTGGATGGCATATAAGGTAGTCATCAATCTCATTATTGGGGAAGGACATTTAAGGTAGCCTCTCCACTATTGCTTAGATTTTTAGTTGGGTTCAACCTTGTAGATCTCTGGACATTTCCCTGGTGCCAAATTTCTCTTCAAACCTATAATGGCTCCCTCTATTATGGTATCTCTTTTCTTGCTCTCCTGTATTTTCTCCCTCACTCAATCTTCCTGCTCCCTCATGTCCTTGTCTCCCCTCCTATCTCACCTCCTCTTTCTCTTAATTCCCTCCCCCTCCCCCCATGCTCCCAATTTGTTCAGGAGATCTTGTCCTTTTCCCCTTCTCTGGGGGAAACATATATGTCTCTCTTAGAGTCCTCTTTGCTTCCTAGCTTCTCTGGTGGTGTGGATTGTAGGCTGGTAATCCTTTGTTCCATGTCTAATATCCATATATGAGTGAGTACATACTATGTTTGTCTTTTTGTGACTGGGTTATCTCATTCAGGATGGTTTCTTCTAGTTCCATCCATTTGCCTGTGAATTTCAAGAGTCCATTGTGTTTTCTCTTGCTGAGTAGTATCCATTGTGTAAATGTACCACATTTTCTCTAGCCATTCTTCAGTTGTGGGGCATCTAGGTTGCTTCCAGGTTCTGGCGATTGCAAACAATGCTGCTATGAACATAGTTGAATAGTAATGCACAGATTCTTACTTGGCCAAAGTGCCACGTAAAAGAAACTGTTGGGTGCTCATCTGTGGATGAATCATCTGTATTAATTTTTGTCCACCCAAGACTCAGGTAATATTTTGGAAGAATGGGCAGAAAGAATGTAAGGGCTAGAAGAGGAGATGGAGAGGTTTCTGGACACAATTGTGGTTGCACACAATCAACTCATAGGACCTGTAGTTGCCTGTCCAAGATTTGCACAAGATCAAGCTATTAAAAATCTCAGCACATCCTGTTAGTGGAGAGCTACTAGTGGTTTATAGTTGCTGAGGGAGGAAGAGTTACTTTCTCTTAGGAACATCTCTCATGGTAGGTTGTCCATGCTGCCAGTGGATGGACCCATACACATGGAGTAACTGGACTCACAGGGTTGGTTATTAATTAACAACAAAGGAGGACATGGAATTAGGAGGGTGATAGAGTAGGAGTTGGAGGGAGGTAATGGTAGATGGATGTGATCAGAACACACTATGCGAATGAATGTACCAAGAATTTAAAGAGTAAGTATAAAGCATTAATTTTAAAACGGACTCAGGAGCATAGTGAGGAAACAGTCACCGTTGATAAGTGCATGTGCAAAGTTCTCTGCAGACAGAAGGAGGTAGACTAGGAAGTTCACTTAGTTCTTGCTCTGAGTGGTTATATTTGCATATTACAACCTCACAGCCATCTTTATTTTAATCCTTTTTGTTCTTGTTTCTGCCGGGTGTGTTGTTACATTGACAACAAAACTACTGTAGAAAATTATCAAAAGAATGATGGCATGGCAATGACCAAACCTGACCATATCGATTTTAGGCTTTGGACTTGGTTTTTAGAAGGAATTTTGAAGAGTCTCAGCAGGTAGGTTAAAGAACAACTAAAGTCTTGCATGCAGAAATCAATGGATGATTCTACTAAAAGGTAAGATAACCAGAAAGCTAACAGAAATGCAAATAATGAATGTTGTGCTCATGAGATTTCAGGTGAAGTTCTAACAGGAACTGGGCTACAGGTCATTTATGTTACAATTTGGCAAAGAATTTATCTATATTTTGTTCATATTCTGAAGACTTATGGGAAGCTGAGTTTAAAGGTGACAACATAAGTAGTATAATTTGTCAGAGGAAATTTCATAATTCAAAGGGTAGCATGGTTACTCCTAGTTGCTGTTAGCCAGCTTTAAGAATCTGAAAAAAAATATTTTTTAAAAAATTTTGGTTGTTTGTGAAGGATTAAACTATAAATTGTTGAAAAGGAGGTATAAATATTAAAGAGATTAGTGCCATTATAAAGAAGCAAAGCAGTTTTTATTGGGGTATAAGAGTGAACCCCACAAAGCTATCTGCCCATGAGGGCAGGGACAAGTAAATTAGCACAGGTAGAGATAAAAGGAAGAGAAAGGAAAAAGGACCTCCTCTTTTGGAAGCCGGCCACGCTTCTGACCCCCAGCTTGTGTGACTCTCTCTGGTAAATAAATATATTGTATTCCTTATAGCATTGACTATCATCATTATTGGGGCAATATGAACTATGCCTTGAGATCATCTCAGGAATTGGAGAAAATCTTATTTTAGTATCTAGGGTGTAAAATTGTAAACTCATTTGGTAGACTTTTTCTAAATAAAAGAGGGTGTTTAGGGAACCATATTCACGCAGGAATGCCTAAGAAAATTATCTCTCATGTTTAGCCACACAGTAGGCTGTGACAAGCATGGTCTAAGGAGGTCTGGCTACGGCTCAAACTAGTAAAAGACCTTGGCATCACCCACGTGGTGCTGCCTTTTCAAGCATATGAGATTTAAGCAATACTGGTTTGGTCTGCAGTAGTTTTGCTAAGATTTTATTTTTATTTACTTATCATTTTTTAGTTTTTGGAGACAGGGTTTCTCTGTGTTAACTTATTTATTATTATTTTTTGAGATTTTAAAGGTCTAAAAGGCAGGCAATGTGTACTCTTGAGAGGGAAATGCATGAAGCTGAGCGAGAGCCCTAAGCTGCAATAGAGACGGGATTACTGGGAATGCCAGGAATATGGAGCGTATGTAGAGGAGAGCAATAGAGAATGAATGCAGTCAGCCCAAGTGAGACCATCTGGCTGACAAATGGCAAGGCAAGGATGATGACATCCTTGAAGTTCATCGTGTCATTATGTATTTCATAGCATTTTAAAGCAAGGTCTGAAGGATGCACAGTGTGAACCAGCTGCTGCAAAGAATCCTGGGAAGGCAATGCATGAAGCTGTGAGGGTTACACCCAAGCTGCGGTAGAGGTATACAGCAATCTAATTTCATGGTTGCCCTTGCTGAGTTTTACTCCTTATTTTTTCTCATTCCCGCCCTTTTGCTACAATTTCACTTTCTGGTGATGAAACTCTCTAACTTGTGCCATTGTATATTGGAAGTCCATAACTTACAATTTTTAGTTTTACAAAATCAGTTGCCTTGCTTTTCAGAGGAACCGTTGAACTTTTGAACTGTCAATACTGTTGACTATTGACAGTAGGAAGTCTTTTTAATTGAACCGGGTGGACTTTGCACTATGAAATAGGCACAAAGCTTTGGGCAGAGAGGATAGAATATTATGGATTAAAGTGATGTACCTGTGTGTCACACTGAAAAGTGTGAATTTGTGATGACTCATGTTCATTGTCAACTGGACAGGACTGAGTACTACCTAGAACTATTGGTGAGGCAAACCTATAGCTGTGTCTGTGGACATGTTTCCCCAGATGATTAAGGGGAGAAGACTCATCCTGAGGGAGAATGGTCCCATCACAGGAGCTGTGGTCCTGCACAGAATAAGAGGGAAGGAGAAAGCATGCCTAGTACAGGGATTTCTCCTCTCTGTTTTTGTTTGACCAGGAAGTGAAGAATACTTTCTGCACATCTTCCTGCTACTATGTTAAGGCTAAGCATATGGGGCCAAAGAACAGCAGACTAAATTGACTGAAGCCATGAACCAAAGTAAATGCTTCCTCCACAAAATTGGTTCAGTCGGGTATTTTGTCATAGGAAAGCAAAGCAAACTGTGTAGCCAATGAATAGCAGAGCCAAGACTTAATGCAATCACCATTCCATTTAGGCAATTGACGGTTTCTTCAAGAGATGAAGCTATACTAATGGCTGAGCATTGGTCTCTGCCACAGGCATTTTGTAGCCTTTGGTAAAGGAACCCCAGGTATAGCTACCATTCCTGTTACCAGGGACACTAGACAATATCACCAGGGTAGCTGAGGAAAGAAGATGGCTATTATTTGAAAGATCCATTCTCTTATTGGTTCTTGACCATGTCTTTGGTTATATATCTGTGTCAAGCAATATTAGATACAGCAATTCCCTCACTTTGAATTTACTCCCATAGAACCATCTCTTCGGCTTTTTCCTAGACATTCTGTCAGAATGGCAGAGGTGGGTGGATCTCTGTGAGTTCGAGGCCAGCCTGGTCCATAAAGCAAATTCTAGAACAGTCAGAGCTAAACAGTGAAACCCTGCTCTGAAAAACAAAACAAAATTTCTAAAGATCATAAACCACAGTCAGACACTTCTACTTTCCTTAAAATGAATACCGATAACACAGTGCAAGTGTTTCCAAGAGCACATAAGCCAGGGTCTTATCTTAGACCTTCGTCATTTCAGTTTACCACCAGTGAAAACCTCATTAATTGTGAGTTTCTAAAAGCAATAAAGTCATCATCACTCTTTGATTGGTCCAATAATAGACTCTTCATGAAACTTGTTTATTGAGTATTTGTAGCACCAAGAGCATGAGTGTGTACAAGTCATAAATTGATTTTGGAATAGAGTCTCACTAAGAAAAACATGAAAATAGATAAAAAGGACAATCCAATCCAAGCTGTGGGTGACTGTATAAGCTGATCATGATGGAGAGAAATTTCTGTTGGGGGCCCTGGGGCTCTATCTGTATAACCAGAAAATTATTTGTATAAATAATTTGAAGTATGGCATTATTTCTATTGTTGTTTGATACCTTGGGTGACTTGCACAATTCTAGGTTTGACTTGAAACTTGCTTAAATAGATTTAACTGGTTTATTTCCGGTTCCCCTTTGTTTCAAACACATTAACTTTTGGGCCAACATAGGCATTTTCAAGGAGGGTAGGGACCTTTCTATGATTTCAACGTTGTCACCCATCCTGTTAGTTCTAGCATATAAGAAGTGAAAGCTCTTTTTAGCTTAGCAAGTACTACCAAGACAAGGAGGCAGTAAATGCTGGGATTATCATTCTTTCATTAGATCTCATATAGTATTTCCCACCTCTCTCTCTCTCTCTCTCTCTCTCTCTCTCTCTCTCTCTCTCTCTCTCTCTCTCTCTCTCTCTCTCTCTGTCTCTCGGTTTTACAGTTATTTAATATTTTTAATGGGAAGCTTGATCTAAATGATGAAGCATTTTAGTACCCAAAAGAGAAAATCTTGTGACTGTTTTCTCTAAGGCCTATAAATGTGTAAAAATCATACCTAGACTAAGGAACAATCTTTACCATAAAGGTATTGTATATTAAATATGTATGCTTAATATTAAAGGCAACATAGATAAGTGAAAAATCAATAGTCTAGAAGAAAGATGATGAATGCAAGGTTTTAAGAGTCAACTGTTTCTGCCATCTTCAAGGTTACTTGAAATAGTAAAAGTTGTAACACTGAAAGCAATATGCTTAAATTTATTTTCATTATAACAATATCAAATGTTTCACCAACCCTCCTCTTGCTGCTGATAGTTCATGTTTTAGAAGTCCTTGCTCAGAATCAAGTTCTACCCAGACATCCTCTATCTTGATTCATGGAACAGGGTTACACGGTTCTATAGTGCTAGATTTAGATGAGAAAAAAATTAAACTTAGGGATGAAATAGTAAGATCCCAGCTTCTGCAACCTAAATCAAACATTCTTCCTGTTCTGTCATTTCACCTGGTGAGTTTGGGAAAATCATTTGAAATTCACCCTTCCTTGATTTTCTTAAAGTGAGAATATAAAAAAATGTATCGCTAGTTCTCCTTTGGGCTCTGGCATCATCTAGAAAACACCTGTCTTGGGTAGTAGATAAGCCTACACATTTAGTAAGAGGTCTCAGTGGGGGCTGGCAGCCTCCATCCCCATCAGTGCTGGATGTCTAATTTGCTTAAGACTACTTTCATATAATTTCAAATGAAAAATGATGTTCTAACCACTTTCTTATGCTTCCAGTGCTCATCTGTGAAATCTTTCAAGATGCAGACTGACATTTTCACATTCAGATAATTACCAGAGGATATGGAAAGGATTATGAACACCTAATAAATTTCACACCTTAGAATGATAAGCTTTTCTCAAGAGAAAAAAACAGCAGAACTTTGAGGAGTGAAATCCTCTCCCATCCTTAGGATGAAAAAACACAGATTCTCACTTGGGGATGCAATGGAAACAGTATGTGAGGTAAGCAATTCTAGATTTAGTTGAGAGCCCTTTTCTTACTATGTGACTTTGGGTAAGTCAATAACCTAACTGGATTTTAATGAAATTATGTTGCAAATTCTGTGAAGTCTGAAACTGCCATCCCAATGCAAATGATCCTCTTTAATTGACATCAATCTGGGCACTGAACACATTACTGGGGGGAGGCAGTGGGAGATTAAGGTTTGCTTACCTGCACCAAAGGAGAATGGACAAGGGAGTTACAGAGGAAATTAACATCTTAGAGTGCTTATCTTTGCATCCCATGATACATTTAACTGTCAGCAAGGTTTCTCAAACATGGTCTTTGGAACAGAGAACTATTATGGAAAATAAACGGAGCCTTAAGTCACATGTACCTGCAATACTCCTTAGCTGTGACACATGTTGTGTGGACGTGAAAGTTGCTAAACCTCCTGACTACTTCTTCCTCTATAAAATGACAATTATGAAGATTCCCAAAGGTATTTCATGAAAAGGCAGATAAGGATGTTTTAGATATAGTAGGCGTTCAATAAATACAAGTTCCTTTTTCTTTCACGTTGAGGAAGTGCTAGTTTTGAATTCTGTATTCTTAACTTTTGGGGGGATTCACTAAGACTCATCAATAGAATTGCCTATAGAAAGGAAAACTTACAGACACCCTCTTATGACACTGGTCTGTAATCAGATCAGTATCTGGGAAGAATAACGTACAAACAAGGCTGAAAAGAAACCTAAACGTTTTCTGCGAGTGCCTTTGAGAAGCGTGTTATGCAATAAGTCACACGTTAACTAGGGTTGCTACCATTCACTCTACTCAGCATCATGCAGCACTAAAATGATGAGAATGGAGAAGTGCTTAAAGGAAAGAGTGCACAAGCATCACTGTGAGCTTTCACATCATCCTCACTAGGTTCCCTAAAGGGCTACATGCTCCACCTGAAACATTAGCATCAATGTTTCTAAAACTTCATAGCTGAGTCGTCATTTGCAAGCTTCTTAAACATTAATTATTAAAGCCCTTTCCATTAGTTCTTTGTTTGGCCTTCATAAAACCGTTTTTCTTTTGTAGTTTAGTAAAAAGAAAAAAAACCCACTGCATTAGCTATAAATATATGGTACCAGATATGAGGGAAAAGATGACTCATCCTAGACCATTCCCTATGACCAGCTGTGCATTCTAGGAAGTGTACTTGGTCTACACATTACAAGCAGGCAAATTCAAAACCAGATGAACATATGAAAAGGACTTTCCTGTCAGGAGCTGACTCTTGTGAATCCTTCCTACTCATGTAAAATTACTGTGTAATCCACTTGGTCAAGAGATTGATCCTTCCTTCCTTCCTTCCTTCCTTCCTTCCTTCCTTCCTTCCTTCCTTCCTTCCTTCCTTCCTTCCTTCCCTCCCTCCCTCCCTCCCTCCCTCCCTCCTTCCTTCCTATCTCCCTCCCTCCCTCATTATTAACATACTTGGTGTTAGAGGTAGAGTATCAATGAAAATGTGTTCCAAACACAACACAATTACAGTGTGGGGAGTCACACAACAAACCTAATATAGTTCAATGAACATACAGAAATGAATGCAGAGGAAAATTAGGCAAAGACATCAGAGCAAATTTTTAGGAGACAATTTTTATCAGGGACAATTAAATGCCATCAAATTAGTACAGTAGGTCAGGGAGAGCCCTGATCCCTTGTTTTTTCACTTAATGCAAACTCAAACCTTTCTTCTGGCAATGACCAGGTTCTGCAACCCTTCCTCAATCCCAGGCATACTGAATAAGCCTCAACTTGAACTTGACAAGATTATGACCTGATATTGCAGTAGGTTCCCTCATCTTTGCGAGCTGAGCAGTCAAACCCAACATGCAGGAGCCAATTACCATGCCAAATCCAATTCTTGCTGTGTATAACAGAAGACAAGAACTGCAGATACCGAGATCATGCGCAATGGCTTACTATGAACGTGGGAGCCTGCCCATTGTCCCCAATGGCTTTTCCTCCTCATGGCTGCCAGGCAGAAACCAGTCTTGTATGGCTCCCTAGTGCTCTGCTATGCTCCAATAAAGCCTTGTTTGGATGTTACTGCCTGTTCATGAGTTCTATTTTGAAGTGAGTGAAAGGATTCCAGGTTGAGTAGGTAACACTAGGAGCTGAGAGCCAGTAACCATGCAAGCTGGCAAGGCTAATAAGAGGGGAAGGGTGGTGGACACTCACTATGGAAAGACAGCAAACTTAAGACACTGGATCATAAGCAGGCTGCTTTGGAAGAACTAAATTAGGGAGAAAATGACTTAGTGAATTCGTATTTTAGCTTTTTTCAAGGTATACACACAAATACCAAATAATGTGATGGTTACTTGTGGCAGTAAGCGATGGTGTGGTGGTGAAATAAGTTTATTTTTCTCATGCTTTAATGGATTAAATGAAACAAGGTTCATTCAATATCTGACCATCTTCTATTCTTCAGACACAGAGTTAATATTGTATGAAAACTCTCATGTGAATCACCCCAATCAAATAGGCATAAAACTTACTTTGCAGATCAAAAGGTTAACATAAATCACATAGGTTAAAAAAAATGTGGGCCATACATTATGAAGTTACAGATTTTAATTCCAACATTGACATTTTATGGTGTCATTATGCTGCTTTCATACAATTTTGAATAAGAGCACTTTTTAAATTCCTACATAGTTTTCTTCACTTTTTATTACATGGAGAAAATGTATGAAGTGGTGGTAAACTGATTCAAGAACATTTTTTTTTTTTTGGTATAGGAAATCTCTGTTGTCAACTTCGTTCCAGGATTATCTTCTATCAAGAAAGGGAACAGGGGGCTGAAGATACGGTTTAGTGCTTAAGAATACTGGGTGCTCTTCCACAGGACTGGGGTTCATTTCCCAGCACCCACATGTGGCTCACTACCACAGGTAAGTCCTGTTCCAGGGGATTTGTTGCTGCCCTCTTCAGGCCTTCCCGAGCACCAAACAGGAATGTGGTACACAGACACACACACAGCAAGGAATAAAGGATAGGAGGAAGGGAGGGAGACCTACCTCCATGCTGGCCATTGGCATGTAGATAGACTTATTAACAACAGCAAATTAGTATTGGTAAATAAAGACACATGCCGCACAAAGAAAAGGTGAACTTCACCTAGGAGGTCCACATCAAGCTACTATTAAGATATAATAGTATCTTTGAATGGAGCTTTTCCTGAATGCTTAATGGGGTTGTGTGCTATGCAATTTATCTGGCTTACATAATCTAATGTTCATTACATTTTAAGAGAAATTATTTTTATAAATCAGCCTAGGCATTTAACCTAGAGCTCACCCTGGTGATTAATGTGCTTACAGACACAACTGGATGGAAGCACAGGAAAACAAACAGAATATTTTCATTTACATACAAGTAACATAAGGTCAGATATATGTTTACATTTTTGCAAAGGTCACATAGTGAAGACAGAGATTTAACTTAGTCTACCACAGGCCTGTCTGCTGAATTATTGTTGCCCTGAAAAATGTTATTCTCTTACTGTTTTTTGTTTTTAACTCCTTCAGACTCATTAGCACTAAGTTAAAAGCTATTTCAAATCACATACCAGTTTACAATCATTGAATGATGGCAGCCTAGAGATGCACAATTTAACACGATGTATTTACTGTGTTTTATATATTTCTGGAAAAATTTAACTAGTAAAAGATGTTGGCCAATTTTTGTGAATACTGTTCCTTAAACACAACCTGTTAGACATGGAAATAAACACAAGGGATTAACTCAAATCCCAGGACATCCAACATGGCTTAGCAAAGACTTCTCTAACACAATCAGCTTGAGTCTCTCCAAAGTACATCTAAGCTGAATACTTACTGTTCCAAAATCTCACTTGGTCCACATTATGGCATCTAGACACTCTGGCAAGTTTTTTCTGATGTCAATCCTTGGGATTGTTCGAGTTGCCTGTGATATGTTTACAATTATACTTTACACACAACTAAATAGTAAACACACCACTGATATCGTTTGCTCAGTTTGAAGCTAAGGGTTTGTATTCATCTCAAAACCGCTTTGACTTTCTAAGGATCACAACGTAATCAATGTACCTTAAAGATTCAGTTAGCACTTTCAGGACTGACTAGGGTACATATTAATGTTTGGAGATATTGAGGGAGCCCAGGGGAGGAAAAAAAAAGGCATTTACTAAGCACCTGTGTTGCTTGCGCTGTGTGGTTTCTTCTCTTAGTTCTTTTATCTAATCTTTAGTCCCCATAACCACCCGATAGTTTCACTGTTCCGTTTTGTTTTTACTGAGATAGAGGCTGAGTAATTTGTTCAAGGTCACGCAGATGTCAAGCTATGGAACATAGATTAGATTGTGGTCTAACTCCCATATATATATATATGGGTTTTTTGAGACAGGGCTTCTCTGTATTCCTTTGGAGGCTGTCCTGGGGAACTTGCTCTGGAGACCAGGGTGGCCTTGAACTCACAGAGATCCACCTACCTCTGCCTCCCGGATGCCGGGATTAAAGGATACACATGCCTGGCCCATGTGTACATTTTACACATTGAAATATTTGGTATTCATACCGGCCCTAAAACTTAGAATCTTTTCAGTAACGAGTGGCTCAGTATGCTAGCAAGATGCCCAGAGCTTCAGAATGGGCAGTCACCAGAAAGTCTATTCACCAACTTCCAAGATCACCATGGCCAATGATGCAGTTAATCAAGTCCTGTGTAAAGAAGTAAGGAAGTCTCCCCAAACTCAGGAGGACAGGGTTTGGATGAGCTCCCAATGGCTAAATGTCAAGGCTCCTGGAGGGTGGCAAATTTGGTAGCTCTCTGTCCTTTTCAACATACTCTATGTTTCTTTGGTACTTGCCTCTTCATCTGTAGCTTTTGCAATCCTTTATAATGGGTAAGTAAATGTGAGTCAAACTAAGTCCTGTGAAGCCATTTGGCATATTAATCACATGAGGAGGGTTTGCAGCTGGTCCATCAGAGGTGCAGGTGGTTACACACATGCTTACAATCACTTGACTCACAACCTTTAGATCTAAAGCTATTACTAGGTAGATGATGCCAATACTGAATGAAAATGGGAGAATACCCAATTGGTATCCACTGTAGAACCTTCTGGAAAGAAATTTGAGTGTTAGGAAAAACCTGCCACATACATGTGGTGATGGAAGTGTTGCATGGAATGTGAAAGAAGGAAAACGTGCTTCCCTTTTCCTTCCATTACACTGAGCACCCTGCTCAAGAACCTCTGCTTTTAATATGGCCGTTGATTTAAGTGTGATGCAGATGGGATAAGAGGCAAAAGGAAAACATTAAAGGAAAACACTGACAATTCAGTCTGGCAATACAATGAACAGCAGGCAATCATTCTTGACAACTGTTTCTACTTTAGGTACAGTTACTACAATGCACAAAGATTCTTCATATCTCAGTAAATATATATGCCCAAGTATAGTTTGCTTAATAGTTTAGGTTACTCTAATACTAATTTCTATGTTTAATTTTTATTAATCTTGTAATAGGGACTTCTGAGCATGTAATCATGAGACAATACCAGATTTGGCAATACAGATTGGTCATTTATTAAGAGACTGATTTGGAGTAGGGTGTTTGGAGATGTTGATACTTAGAACTCAAACTCTATCATTCATTCACACACATACTTATTTGTAGCTGCAAGTAACCCAGTATTTTGACCAATATTGGCTATGATATAAACTATAAATAGGAGGCTTGTACATTTGTGTATTACTGACTACCCAGGAGGTAATTTTAAGTAATTGTTAAATATGAATTAATATACCTAAAACAAAAAATTTAGATAATCGATAGCAGTGGTTCTCAACCTTCTTAATGTTGCAACCCCTTAATACAGTTCCTTATGTTGTGGTGACCCTGTTTTAGCTTGGATTTCTATTGCTGTTATGAGACACCTTGACCATGACAACTCTTATAACAAAAACACTTACTTGGGGTGGTTTGCCTAGTTTCAAAGGTTCAATCCATTACATCATGACAGGGAGCATGACGACATGCAGGCAGAAGTGGTGCTGGAGTATCCCTACATCTTGTAGGCAACAGGAAGTTGACTGGCAGTCACAGTGAGGGAAGCTTGAGCAAGAGACTTCAAAGCCCATCCCCACAGTGACACACTTCCTCCAACGAAGCCACACCTCCTAATGGAGCCACTCCCTTTGAGGGCTATTTCCTATCAAACAACCACACTCCAACCATAAAATTGTTTTTGTTGCTACTTCAAATTGTAATTTTGTTAGCTATAAAATCATAATGTAAATATCTGATATGCAACCTCTATGAAAGGGTTATTCAAACCCCAGAGTGGTTTGAAGAATGCTTCTCCTAATGCCCAAATTACTGGGCTACATTAAGGCAACTATAAATGTTCAGGCATTTTACTTTTTAGAAAACAAACAACCCCCCCCAGAGAAAAATCCAGCAAGAATATCAAAAGTACCCTTACAAATCCCTAGAGGGATTACAAGTTCTTATGAAATCTTCATAGAGATCAAGTGGCAATAGAACTTTCTCAAGCTACTTCAAAAACCAAAAGAGCACAGATACTTCTGGATAGGAAAGACAAATGCAGAATAGTCTTCAAAGAGCCATTCTGAAGTTAAGAACTCAAGTAAGAACTCTGCAACTAGTTATGACTGTACATGGACAATCTCCAGATAGATAAACAGTGGAACAGGTTCTTCAGCTACAATGTGGATTCACAGAATACAGTCTCACAGATATCATGTATATTAAGTTACAAAAATACATGAGACTTGTTCTTCATAAAGTTAAGTAAGGGACATTACAGATGATACAAAGACAGCCTAATAAACAGGAAACTGCTCTTGTATTAGTCAAGCACCGGCAGCTTTGTGAAGAATTACAATTTTATTCTTCCATTGTAACATTAAACTCTGAAATAGTTTTTCTGTCCACAACAAATCTTCTGATACAAAGATTTTAGCAATGAAGAGAGGCCACACAGTTACTCTTACTATAACTTTACATACTACTTTACTGTGTAAATGCTTTCAGATTTACCAGTGAAAAAAGCTTAAGAACTAAAAATACAACTAAAAGATAAACTGTTGCGTATCATAGATTTCCTCACCATAAAGACCATCACGGATCTCCACAGGAGACATCACCACCATAGACTTCTGTTGAGAGTTGAAATGGGAAAGCCAAAACGAACAGGAGAAACTATACATATAATGTATGTGTGAAACGTCTAGCAAGTCATCATGAGACGAGATAACAAATCTTCATACTTAATTGCAGAATATATCTTAAAGTTGGTGGAATTCAATCTTATGTTATGTTCTCTATCAATACAATAAATGAAATATAGCAAACAAGGAAGAAAATGGGTGTATTTTAATATTTATTCAAATTTTGTAACATATAAGATAAACATGTTCATCAAAAAACATTTTTTATGCTTTGCTAGAGTTTTTTTTTAAGAATTCGAGTATTAGTGTACTAGCTGAGTATACTTAGGATGTTTCACTGTATTCAGATAAGAGAAAATTTTAATTTAGACACAACTATTGTTTAATGAATGGCCTGTCAAAGTGAGGCCAAACTGATAGTCCACATGAACAACAACAACAACAAAAAATATATATATACACATATATACATATACATAAAAGACAAGGAAGTATGTGATGTCAAGACATAATATATGATTATTAAACATGAGAATAAACAAATAGGGTGAAGACTCCAACCTGCAGGTCATTGGTAGTATAAATTATAGATGCGTATCTTTTTTATCTTTGAAATACAAAAGAAGAGCTGTATCTATACATTAAAATACAAAGGCAAACTGATGGTAAATTCCTAAATATGCTTTATTCGATAAAGGCACTTTATAAAGCTCTCTCAGAGTATATCCTTTTGTGAGCCTTTAATGATTTTTTGTTAAAGTATATATAAAGTATAAAGCACTGTAAGCAACAAAGTTCAAATAAACATAAAAGTTTGAGGTTTTTCAATTCAAGTGCATAACTAGCAAACAGAAAGTACTTAGGTTTATTCAACAATCAAACACTAGAAAACTAGAACTTACTTCCATGAACAAGTCTGTATGTAGTCTTTGCTTTGTGTTTGACTGTTGTGTGAGACAGGGTCTCACTATGTAGCCTTGGCAGGCCTGGAGTTTTCTTAGTAGACAGGGCTGGCCTGAACTCACAGAGATGGGTCTGCCTGCCTCTGTCTAGCAGTGCTGAGACAAAAGGCCTGCACCACCATCAGGCTTTACTTAACATCTTCATTTAATTATGGATTTCTCACTAGCGTGTAGACAGCTTCCACAGAGGAACATTAAATGTGGGTAAGTCTGGACACAGGCCCAGCAGGAGCTTGCAGACACAAGCTCAGCAGCTCCAGTGTCTTTTATGCAGCTCTGTAGGTTTTGTTTGGTTGCTTTTTACCTACAGAGAATGTGGATATGTCACCAAATAGAGAAAAGGCTGATCTCAAGGAACCGAAAAACAAGACTAAAAAGTAAGTATTTTTAAGGAAGGTACAAATATGGAAATAACATTTAGACCATACACTGATCAGGTGTTAGCTTATCTGCATTTATGGTGTTTAGAAACATATGGTACAATTATATGTGAAAAAAGTGATGGATGAAAAAGGTTTAAAATAGTAACAATAATAAATGTTCTATGTCAAGAACACTTAACTGACATTAACTTACTTCATCTCAACAATCCTATGTTATGATAATGCAATTCAGCAGACTAAGGCATAGAGACCCAGGAAAAGTAATACTTTCTTTGATTATCACAGCTGGTTAAGTGGCAGGAGAGTCAGAAGCTAGGCTTTAAGACTATCTGGCATTAAATTATAGTGATATGTAAAATTCAAACTACTTCTCTTAAGTCAAAATATTGGAATTATCTACAGTAAGATAAGGATCTATTTCAAGCAGTACAGGAAGTATTTACTGAATACCTAAATGTAAATAGCATTTGTAATAAGTGGCCTTTAGCTGGGCATGGTGGTATACTCCTATAATCCCAGTTAAGTCCTGTATCAATCTATTAACGGTGGGTACCCCAAGACAGCTGACGTAAACATCCACCTCCCAGCCAGCTCGTGTGTGACAGCTGAGTGTAGGATGTTTACATGAACTGAAGCTTGGCTTAGACAGGGACCTGTGAACTCTTTACTATGTTTATACTTGGCTTTTTACTTGAGGCTCAGATAATTCTATAGTATCTGTTGAAAAAGAATAGGCACAGTGATGCATATAATGAGAACAAAATCAACTTGAAAGATGTCTTCACATTGATCCAAAGAATGAAGTTGTAACAAAAGAGGTATACAAGTTAGAACATGTTAATGCAGCAGGGAAGATGTTCTGGGTTAGAGGTGTATGGTCCTTTCTCAATCATGCCAATATTATGGTTGTTCAGAGAAGGGACATGAGGCAGTTAGAACTTATCCAAAAATATATTTATTTCTATCACCATTTTCTAAACAGGATTTGTACAATGTACTCATACTATATAATTTTTGTAGCTGTTTGCTGAAAAAATAATTCCTAAAGCATACACTGAGGGATAATATTACTTGCAGAGTGGCTGAGAACTACTTTTACACTTAGTATTAGTTAGACTGAAACAAACAAAATATATGAACAAACTTAAATAGTAAAAGATGGTCTGAGCTTTCCAAGCTCTCAAAATTCACATATTTCTCCCGGAAAACCTAAGTAAGAGACTGAAAACAAACTGTCCTAAGTGTACTGAAAAATAAAGACAACCCAACTTTCAGGGCTCAACAATCAACTGTCAACCTTGCAGGCCAACAAGAAGTTTGTGGTCGTTTCAAATTAAATCATAAACAAGTCATCTGCAAATGACTAAAAGCTGCGCTTAAAGACACAGAACCGAGGACACTGGTCTCTGATTTTCCTTGATTAGTGCTAATAACACATGACAAATGACAAACGCTCCATAACAGACTGCCATTAACCCCGAAGCATACAAAGACAACTAGACTAGGTAATCAGAGGATGGCGGCTTTCTGCAGAATGGCCACACATCTTTTAGCTTAGATTTGACTCACCATTTTAAAAAGCACTTCAAATTCAAATCATTTGCAATAAGCAAACCATGTAGTTTTTATCGACCCCATCCCAAATTTAAAGCCATACATTAAAGTTTTATGGAAAAAAACATTACCGCCTGGCCACACAAAATAATTCTATTGCCAGAGGACACATCATATTCTATCCCTGGCAGGAACACTTTGTGGGCTCCTAGCAATGCCTCTTTTCAAATGATGTTGCATACATGTTAACCATTAAGCCTTTAAGTACAAGGGGAAAGACCATGTATGTCTGAAACAAATCCTTCTCCCAAATTAGTATTGCATACTATCTTTCTAACACAGTAGTACTTAAACAGATTTATAATAAAAGCTGGAGGTACAGCTCAGTGGTAGGCTCCTTATTTGGCATGTTCAAGAATACTGGGTTCAATCTCCGGTACCAATAAACAAATAAAAGGAAATAATAAACTGTTGCAATAAAGCAATTATTAAAATGCTATATATCAATATGCATATATTGATGGTATAAAATACAGAATCATAAAGATACAATATTTATGACTCCAGAAAGGCTATAATCTAATCCGAGAGAAGCATGTAAGAATTAGATGGTCAGGAACTTTTAAGTCTCTACTGAACTTAATCCACCTTAATAATGATGATAAAATATCAGTGTCTGCTGGGTGTAGTGGTGTGCAACTTTAATGCCACCACTAAGCAGCCAGAAGGCTGGTGGATCTCTAAGTTATAGGCCAACCAGGGCTAAGTAGTGAGTTCCTCTCTCAAACAATTGCCTTAAGAGATAATTTTTTAATAAAATTAGAAACTACCAGTAATCCAAAGGAAAATATAAAAAACATTTAAAACCTAAAAAAAAACCAAAAAAACAAAAAACTCAACCAACCAAACAAAACCCCCAAAATGTTAAGAAATTATACATTGTTTCACACCATTATCATCTATGGTAGAAGGTCTAGATTACTTAGTACTGTGGAGAGAAACAAAAAAGAAACATAATACTTCCAAGGTAGCTGGGAGTCAGGTAATAGCATGAAGCAATCTAGGGAGCTTTACTTAATCCACAAAGACATAGAGAACCATCAGCAAATGTTGCAAAGAGGTGTAGTGGTTTGAAATTTTGCAGATTTTTGAGAACCTTCTGCTTAAGATTAGTGAGACACCAAGGGTAAAGAGAAGAAGCAAGAGGAAGCAGAAGCTAACATATAAATCTCTTAGTACAGGGGAAACTGAGGTCCCTAGTTGTAGACTGCTGGGTTGTAGAGATGAATAACCGTACAGAGGAGAGTTGGTTTTCAGGACTGCTAAATTAAAGCCCAGTCCATCTGGGATGTTATAAAGAATATACTTTTACTGACAGGGAATAACCAGGATTAAAAAAAAAACTGTTAACAAATATTCTAAGGCCCAGCAGAACATGTTCAGCTGGTCCCCTACATTAGAAGCTGGCAGCATAAGCATGCAGTAAATGAAATGCCCTCAAGGTTTCTGATGTGCCCTCACGCTCTTCACAGCCTCCTCCACTCCGATTCTTAGTCCAGACTGTCCACAAAGATGCATGGGAAGAGCCGGTGGCAGCAAACATCTGACTGAAAGCTTGGCTGTGGCTTACAGCTTCCAGTCGGGGATGTTTACAGACACAGACTTCCTGACATCAAGCTAACAAGAGGAATGGAGCAAATGGCCAGTTACTGTTTCTGCTAATGACTTTCAGAACTGCAGAGCTGAATGACAACTGTGACATCCTGGGGGGCGGGGGAGGGGGGTGAAGAGACAAACAATAAAGTAAGCAGTACTAATTAACAAGGGAAGAAAGTAATTTCTCTTGAATTATCTAATCAAAAGAGATTCATTACAAACTTATATCTGTTACTCCACATGAGACTACGTTTTCTACCAGATGTAAATATGGATTTTCTTCTCCATGAATACAATTTCAAAATTAATAATAAACAACAATGTAAAGATTATAGTGACCACACATCTGCTTTCCCAGATAATATTATTAGAAAGGACGACTCTCACTAATGAAACTGCCCTGATTTAGGAGATAATAAATACAACTCTTTGCTGGCAGTAGATCTGTACTGAGAAAGTCTAACACTTCCCTTCCTATCCTCAGCTGACCTAGGTTAGGAATGCGGTCCACAGAAACAACTAAGTGGGTAAGAAAAGGAACAACACCCACCTTGGCTTTGCTCACACAGCAACATTGAAACACTGTTTCTTCTATTTGCTGAAAGAGAAAGGAAAGATGAAGTGAGAACAGAAAGAGTGTACTTTACAGATTAACTTTCACCTCAGACATAACTTAAAAAAGTAAAGCCCATTAAGGTAATTATGTTTATAAAAAAATCACAGTGATTTCCAAGAAATGAATATATAGTCATCTACAAGCACTCAACAAGCCAAGGTACTAGATACAGATTCCAACTACTGAAACTGCACTGCGATAAGCCTGACTATACTCTGAAATCCTTCTTCATTCACAGATTACACACAACTCTATCTACTAAGGAAAAAATGAAGGAAGTGCATGTGTTCTTTAAGGACACAAGCTGGTCATTATTTTTGAAGACATACTTGAAGACAATTCAGTGGTTATTTGTAACAAAGACTATTCAGAAAGTTATCCTACAATTGAAACTTTCCAGATTGTGCCTAAATTGGCACTTGCCATTTGACAGGATACTGTATGCCAAGGAGGAACTGGTCACTATTGCAACTCTCTTTAAACAACTTCTCCCTCTATCCTCAGGTCAGTTTTTTTACATTGATTAAGAAAAACTTATCAAGTCTTTCTTTAGAATTTTATCACAGATCTACCTTTTAAAATTGGAAAAAAAAAGTTTCTCTGTTGCACTATTTTATGGAGAAGACATTTTGATATGAATTTCATGTCCATTTAGCACAACAGCAGTAGCTTCCCCTGTAGGACCTTCCAATCATGGTCTTTTGACCAGGTTTACAGTAACATGTGAGTTCCATCCTGTGGAACAGGCGTCAGTCAAATCTAAACAGAAAGCAACTGGTTTCCCCCATAACAGACTCCACCCTGTTAAACAAGGCTGCTCAGGTGCCTGGTTGGTTGGGACTGCTGCCCTCAGGGCTCACTGCTGAGTAAGAGTGCTAGGGACATTCTTCCCCAGTGGGCTGGGCAGCACCTCCCAGCACAAGCAGGGAGTTTTCAGCTGAGCTCCCAACTGATTTCTCTATGACCAACGAATGTGGTGTCTTCAGCCACAGTCTTATCTATTTTTGGCAGGCAATCAACAGCAGTGGTGACTGTCTTCACTGTTTGGGGGCCATGGGCATCCCCAACAATGCATTACCTTCTTGATGTTGGCATTAGCACTTTACTTTTCTGTTTACCAGTATTTTACAAAAATGGCAAAATGTACAGGCATGCATGTCCAAACAAAAATGTTTAGTGGAACAGTACTACTGTGCAATTAACTGGAGGCTTTCATGAAATCAGTGTGTCAGAACACTCACATAGATATATACTATGCATTTGCTACAACCTCTTATGTACAATGCTGATAACAAGTTAGATGCCTCAACAGAACATTTGACAATCCATAATGAACATTCTAAACTCCACTGTTATAAGAAATTGCTATGGTTTCAATATGACCCCCAAAGTTAGTGTGTTTGAAAACTCCCCGCAGCAGTAGTGTTGAGAGGTGACAGGTAACAACAGGGTCTTTCTTTACTGAGTGGAGCAATGTTGACATACAGCAAGTGGGTGGATTATGTGGGTGACACAGTATTAATTCACCCCCTTCTGTCGGCCACCCCCCTGCTCCCAACCTGCTGCACATCTGATCTTTTGCTCTGCCATCAGATGGTGCACTATGAACTTTTACCAGATGCCGGTCATTTGATTCACAACTTTGCAACTCCTAGAACTATGATAAATAATGACATATTACAGAAAGGGCTGAAAGGCACTGTGCCATGGGGTAATTAACTACTGGAAGTAGGTAAAACACTGCGAAAGAAAAAATTTTTTTAAAAATCTGCCAAGGACAGGATGGTATTTGAATGGGGGGGAAATATCTAAGTAATTAACAATTTTCTAGTAATTAAAAACAAACAGACAATATTACAAGTAGCTACAGGATAGAAGGAATAAACAGCAACAGAATGGAGACTATCCTGAGTGCATTTTAAAAGAACCTCACAAACCTGAAACCATGATGCTTGAAGACTGAGAGCAAAACTGCAGACACCTGTCTCCTGTAGGGAGCTGCACAGGGCACTCACAGAGTCACTTCCATGCAGCACAAAGGTGTGAAAACTCGGAAGGCCACTGTGTCAACCAGGGACCGCTGGGAAATTTGTCATTTCAAGCAAGGAAAATAGTACAAACTTAAATAACCAAAGTACTCTTATTCCAGTTCAGAAAAACAAGCACTCTCATGTTGACAGAACAACAGGGCAGCAATGGTTTAGAAAAGAGGCCTGTGTTGTCTCTCTCTTGGCTTCCTAAAATGACTACCAAAGCCACAGCCAGAGACTCTCAAAGTAAGATGTGAGCCCACACACGTTAATATTCTCTTTTAGTGGGGCCATCTTCTGAAAGTCTGCACAGAAGGCAGGGCTCTACAGGTAGTGATTAAGAACCCACGTTTTACAATTTGACTGAACTAGGGCAAACACTTAACTCTGGGACTTTGGGAAAATGACTGTTTTTCTGTAACTCCTTTCCCATTTGTAAAATCCTATCTTATTGGGTTATTGACAGAACTAAGATACTGCTAAGCTCAGTGACAGGTAAATGGCCATTATACAATAAATGGAAAGAAAAATCATTCTTTATTTCATTCTAACTTTGTTCATGACTCTTACACTTTTGAACTGTTTCTATCTCACATTTTAAAGTCTTTCAAGAAGATCTAGTTCAGATGCTCTATGAAAGGTGTCACAGACAGACACTCATAAAAAGGAGGCTCACTAGCTTTGTATACGTTAACTCACTCAGTCCCATGAGAACACTATGAGGTAGGGACTATATCATAAAAGCACCCTGGCCAGAGATGGCCGGCACTGTGCCTGGTTCAGGGTCTGCTCTTGTACCACTGCTCTGCTATCTGGACTGTTAACTAAGAAGGGTGATTAATTATTGTAGGGAGATGGTCAATGACCTGGGAGTTTCAAGTGTGGTACAGCTGGAGGTACCGTAAGCAGACTAAAATCTCTCTTTGGATACCTTATTTGCTCTTTTGTAGAAAGGACACCCAGTTCCATTCCTTGATCTGCATGAGATAAAGGAGGGAAATAGTCACACTCATAATTTAGGTCCAATTTTCTCAGTTAAAATTCTAAAATTCTAGCTCTCTGCTTCTTAAGACCCAGGAGAGAGACAAAGATGAATAGTTTCATCCTCACATGACCCCAGAGAAGGATAATGTCAGATCACCTGCCACATTAGACTGTCAAAAATGACTGTCATCGAATATTTTGTGCAGATGTAATACATTTGTTAGGAATCAACTAATATTCTCAACAATGTATGCCATATTTACAGATTTTGGTCTTATGGATACATAAATTCAGACAGTCTTTTGTAGATAAAAGATACTGTTTAAACGAAGGCAGGCTCTGGGGTATGTAATGAGTTCTAAAAAAACAGAAATATGAACATTCTTTGTGTGGAAGACAAACTTATCATTCCTTTCTATTTAAACTTAATAAAACAGAATTAAGAGCTAAAAAATAATACATCTGGCTATGAGATAATGTTTAGGTATTATAGAAAATTATATGGCCTTGAAAGAGAAAGGCTTAAAAGGAAGCTATGGCTTCTCCCTAATTACATCAGTGCTCCTGTATCGTTTGTTTTCTGAATGCATTTCTGGTGTCTCAAGATTCTGAGTACAAACCAGCAGTGAACTTCACATGCTAGTTAGTTACTTCAGGGTCATGCATGCCATAAAGTGAAGCAGCACAACTTAACAAGCAAAAAGATCAGTTCCTCAGTTACCTTTTGCAATGATCTAAAAACCAGAGTGAGCTGGGTCTGGTGGTGTATGCCTATAATCCTAGCTACTTGGGAAGTCACGGCAGGAGGACTACAAGTTCAAAGACAGCCTGGACACCTAGTGAAACCCTGTTTAGAAGAATAGAGAAGGGTAGAGACATAGTTCAGGGGCAGAGTCTCAGTCTCTCCTCCCTCTCTCCCTCCCTCCCTCCCTCTCCCTCTCCCTCTCTCTCTCTCTCTCTGTGTGTGTGTGTGTGTGTGTGTGTGTGTGTGTGTGTGTGTGTGTGTGTAATTTGTAATTTAGGGATGAAACCCATAGCATTGAGCATGCTATTCAAGTGTTCTACTACTTACCTACACCTGCTGGTTTCTAACTGGGTTTCTATATAAAACAAGCTGCTATTATAGTGGCTGTCCAGACAAGTATCATTGTTTAGATACAGATTAACCCACCAGGCCTAACACATTGGTTTCAAACTAGAGTGTCTAGCTATGAACTATTGCAGGGAGGCTAGATAATAAAATTAAGTTCAAATAGCCAAGGCAATGTAATATATCACTGAAGACAGCCTAAGCATATTCAAGTCTGTGGGAACAGACATTAAATTTAGAGCTACTGAACAGACATGCCTCTACAATAATCTAAAGCTTTACCACAGTATTTAACTTACACAGCAATCATTTACTTATGTGTTTTGACACTAATTGTGTGACTGTATGACTTAACCTAGTGCCTTAAGTCCAAAGATAAGCATGAATTGTATAGGTGTGAAACAGGAGACCATCATCGAAGAATGCAGTAGACATACATAACAAATAGATGCTTCTGGCTCCATATTTTCCTCAAGAATCTCTTTATTCCAGCAGCTAAGAAGATACCCAAGCAACCACTGATATGTGAAAAAATACAGCATGCAGAAATCTCATAATAATCATTATGCATAAACAAGTTAGCACAAAAGAAGAGAATGCAAAGTGAAAGAAGACAAAGAGTGGTTGCCTAGGAAATAGACAAGGATTTAAATGAGAACCAGAAATCGTAAGGGTGGGCTATGTTCAATACCTTGACTCTGATGGTGGTTTCATGAGTGTAAACATGTCAAAGCTTATCAAATCCCACACTTACCACATCACACACTTATTGTATAAAGTTTAAAGGCTAATGAAGCTGCTCAAAGAAAAACAGATCTCAAGATGTATGTGGCTCATGTCTGCAATCCCCAGCATTCAGGAAGCTAAGTGAATAGGACTGCTGGGAACTGAGGTCAGCCTAGCATCCAGAGTGAGTTCTGAAACAGCCTGAGCTATGGAGTGAGACCTAATCTAAAAACAAAACCAACAAACAATAGTTTAAGAAAAGACAGAGAAGGCAGACCTGCCATGATTATTAAGAAAATCAAATTACTTAAAAAATATTCGTAGCAAAAAAGACAAATGAAGAACAGGTTAGTTTCTTTGGACCTGTTTACTAGATAACTTATAGGACTGTTTCTCTCGAGCCAGCCTTTTAAGACAGTCTTTAAATGGGGACAGATAAATATAAAAGGATGAAAAAGGAAAAAAACAAAACAAAACAAAACTGAAGCCCAAGATAGACACAAGACTACAAAGATAGAATTTTTAGATCATATTTATCGGTTGTATTAGTTACTTTTCTATCGCTGTGATAGAACACCACAACTAAGGCATCTTTTAGGAGACAGGGTTTATTTTGGGCGTCTGGTTCCAGAGGGTTAAGAGACCATCACCATAACAGCAAGAACCCAGCATGGCAGCAGGAGGCTTTAAACCCCCAGTGACTTCTGTTCTTTAGCAATGGCATATACAGATTTGATCATTTCAAAGAATAACAGAGAAGTGCTGAGAATTTTCAGATTAAAATACAACACAACCTGAGTAACAAGGGACTAGCTCCTTGTGGTATTTTATTTCCCCTAGTCTTAAGCTTCCTATATTCTTTCCATTCCTGACTCAAATCCTTGCCTGTGTTTAGTCTCACCTTGTGTCGGGGCTGGGGGTCTCCCAGGGACTTATGATTCCTTTTGATAATGTGATGAATGTTACAATAGTAGTGGCATATATCTTTAATCTCAGAATTCTAGCACTCAGGAGACAGAGACAGGTATATCTCTATTAGTTCAAGGTCAGCCTAGTCTAAACAGTAAGTTCCAGGCCAGCCATGGCTAGATAGTGAGACCTTGTCTCAAACCAAATCACACCACACCATACCACCAAAACAAAAACAAAACAAAAACAAAACAAAAAAAAAACCCCACCTCTCCTGAACCCTAGCCAAGTGTTTTCTTCTTCACTTTTCAGGTTAAGGAAATAGATTCTTTATATAAATCCAAACTAGTTTGTGTCTGAAAGATCAAATGCGAAATAAGGTGCACAAACAGATACCACAATGGGAAATTTGAAAACCTTAAGTAAAATGCATCAATTGGGACTTCACAATTTCTAGATACACTGCATAAGCAGTACAAATGGATAGATTCCTGCCTTATATAGTGAATTCTGACCTCAGGTTTATGAAGCAGGCTTTTAATAACCATTTTGGATTAGAACATCCTGTTACATACTTGCTCTGATGGGCTGGAGAGATGGCTCCACAGTTAAAAGCACTTGCTGCTCTCCCGGAGGATCAGGGTTTGATTCCTAATGCCCACATGGTATTTCACAACTGACTGTAACTCTATCCCACTCTTGCCTCTGCAAGCACTGTATACACATAGTACATATACATACATGCAGCTAGGCAACACACACACACACACACACACACAAGATTAAAGAACAATTTTTTTAAAAGGTGATTTAAATGAGGGCATAGGAACATGTCTAATGATTTTTCAGGTTCTAAGAGGTTCTCATAGTGAGTTGCTGATTACAAATCCAGGCTTCAAAACACACCCACTCATTCATACTTGAAGCCAAGACTCCAAGTCAAGAAAGGTCCTCTCAGATACTTTCATAATCACTCTCTTCTACCTTAGTTTCCAACAGCCCATGAAAACCGACAGTGCATAAGTCTCAATGATGGTCCTCTTGCACTTTGAATGATATCATACCACACTATGTAGGCTCCTCTACACCACTGTGTCTTTGAACACAAATAGTAATTTCTCACATTACTTTGTCTGTTGAGGACTGGCTTCAGCTCTGTCCCAACAGCTCACATTAACCGAGGCATGATGGTTCCATGACAGAGTGGGAAAGGGCTCCTGGCAGAATCACAAGCTAGAAAACAAGTGCCTGAACATGGCCACAAACTCCACAGAATAAGGGCAATTTGTATTGTCCATTGGTGCACCGGGTTTGCAAGTGCCTAGCACATCTTATGGCTACACTAAATTCACACTATATGAGTGGTCAATGATGAGAGGAGACTAAGATCTATCAAAGGCTAACCTAATACAAAGTAATTGTTTTTCAAACCATCATGTGAAAAGCACACATTGTCTAATGTGCTGCTTTACACAAAATCGGTTGATGTCTTCAGGTAGTCAAATTGAAGAAACCTTGATAAAGATAAATTTGGGTACACTTTTATAATAATAATTTACAAAATATCCTATACTTTCAAAGGATTAACTGGCAAGTAAAATAGAGGAAAATTAGGTTACAGCAGCTCACATGATGAAGAGGCAACATTTTAATTGACTATAAGCTCAAAATGATCAAAGGGTAATACTACTGCCAAAAAATGCAATGCAAATTTCAAGCTGCATTCATACCAGTACAAGAGCCAGATAATAGCTTCATTGTATTTTGTAATAAGTCATACCACATCTAAAGTAGTCAGTTCAGTTTTAGACTCTGTATATTAAGAGGTACAGTGACAAAAAGACTTTGTCATGAGTTCAGAAATGTGGAGGGGAGGAGGTCTGTAAACTATATCATGTCCATGAAGCTTGAAAATTAGGGACTTTCCCACTTAGTTTGGCAAAAATAAAGACTCAAGTAGGCTGCAGTTTTTGAATATTCTTCATATTTATTGTATGTAAGAGTAAGTTTCAAATACATAGTCCCAGTTTGTTGAGAACAAGTACTCAATAAGATGCAACTACTATCATTCAGAAACCTAAAAGTAAGGACACAGAACCGCTACTAAGGAGACTAAACCCAGGTTGGATCCTATAAACCTAAGTCACTTCCCTATGTAACCAAACAACCGAGGCACTGCAAAATTTCCAAGTCGTATGGGTCTTTTCCAACTGAACACAAACAATGATAGCAGCAACAAGAAACAAGAACTGAGCTAAGAAGTAAACCACAAAGTTGTTTGGCCTTACAAACATGCACAGGCATGCCGTTGAAGGGAAATGAAAATTTAAGGCTAGATAATATTGAACACAAACTCAGTGTCCTGGATTTTAAGGAGGAAATAGGTTTAGTCAAAATTGTATTTATTCTAGAAGTGTTTTTTCCCTCGGTATGAGTTAACATCTATCACTGACAGAAATGGTTCAAAATGGCCACTGAGGAAAAAAATGCTGACATGAAAATTTATTCAAACCACAAGACTTATTAATGCAGTGATCAATTTACATAAGCATTAAAATGTCTTATGATAAACTATCATAGCATGTCACTGCCATCAAAAAGCTATCACTAATGTTTCTGTCTTATTATACTATTCAAATTCCAGCATCTTCTAGTCTCATTCTCAGCCTGCAAATTCCTACATATTTTCTATATATCCAAGTCCCTGGTAGGTCATAAACAAAGCATAAAGGCCTGGGGAACCGTTACATCCCAGTTCCTTATTGTTAACACATTCAGCTAGCATAAAAAATGCCAAATAGTTTTTAATTTATATTTAAAACGTGAATGTTTATCAGGATATCACAGAATGCAGTCCTGACAAATTATTAAAGCCCTACCTGTTTTTTCTGTTGTAAGTACAAATCCTTAAAAAAATGTTTTTCAAAACTCAGTTTTCTTACTTATATAACTGAATGTGCCTATATTTTTTCTGGAACTAAGAAAACTCCAAGTCAAAGCAAATAAACAAATAGGAAAAATTGAAAAGCTGTCCACTTACCCTCTACTACCTTATAAAGGCTTAGGATTTACTTGGTAGGCATTCAAGCTGGTTTAAGAACTTGTCACTGCCAAACCAGCACTGAGAAGGGGAAGTGACCACAAATTCCCATCCCTAAATAACCAAGAAGCTATTTGTAAACGGCACCTGCTAGGAAAGGCAAAGCCAGTTGTGTTCTAGTCCCTACTGGAGTGTCGCTGGATATCAACCACCTACCAGGGAAGGAAAGACTCAGGCCCAACACAACACAGGATCCACGTTGTTTTCTGTTTGTGCACCTCGGTTTGTTATTCTTTCTCATTGTTTTCTTTTCTTTCAATTTGTCTGTTTTGATTTTTGTTTTTCTTGATGTTTTTTGAGAATGAGAAGAACACAAAGTTGGGTGGGAGGATCTGAGAGGAATGGGGGAGGGGAGGAAATAGGATCAAATATATTGCATAAAAATAATTAAAAAAAAACTTGCCACTAGATCCTACACTCATAACTTTTTCCCATCCTTTCTGTGGGTTCTACACAGGTCAGGTTACAGAAATTAGGACAACATAATTTCATATCCTCTATGCCAATCATCTAACAGGAATAGTCTAAAAGAGGGAAAAAATGAGTCAGTGCTTTGGATATGCTAAACGGAGGTCTATTTAAAGTAACAACAGTGGTATCTTTACCACTGTATCTTTCAAGGAGTGTGTTCCAAAACTCTAAGTGGATACCTACATAAAATACTGCATCTTATATGTTAGGGACAGTAAAGATTAATGGCAGAAACTAGTAATGTAATTATAGAAATACTTGATAATAGGACTTACATGAAGGTAGTCTCACAGTATCTTTTTGTATTGCACTCTCCTTTTTTATCTTGTGCTATGGGATCACACAATGACTATGTACAGAATGGAGTAAGTGAGAGTGCCCGGCTAACAGCACTGCCGTAGGAGACAGGTGATCAGACAGCCACACTGCTGGAGGTAGTGGGCCAGCACATTTACACTGACTGCACACTGCTGGAGGTAGTGGGCCAGCACATTTACACTGACTGCATGAGGGGAAGATTCACACCCTGCTTGGGACAGTGTAAGACCTTATTGTTCTACAGAATGGCATGCGACATAAAACTTAACGATTTGTCTATTCCTGGAATTTTCAATTTAATATTTTCAGACTGCACTAACTGTAGGAAACTAAAAGTAAAACCATGGAGGGGAACTACTTCAAAATGGTTAGAGCTAACTGGTATGGAGTATTCTTTATGTCACACTTAACATGCAATAATTCAGATATCCTCTTCACAAATAAAGTTAATATCCTTCTTCACTTTACAATGAGAAAAAGGAAGCCCAGAATGATCAAATAACTTGCCCACATTGTATTGCTAATGAAATGCAGAGGGAGACATGAATGTAGATGGATCGCTCCAGGGCTCCTTTTTAACCTTTGTAAGTGTGGGTATTATATACCTTGACACTTGAATTCCCTATTGAGCCTGTTAGCTTTAATCACATATGAAGAACTATTTCACAGGCAGCTAAAATGGTGTAGGATTATTAAAATGCTTTCACAATCAACTTTTAAGATAAGATGACCAAATCTAGGACATCTCAGAAACCTCTAGTACTTAATCAAATCTATTTTCTTCAAAGGATTTATCTCTTGGCTTTATTATACTTTGTAAGTACAAGTAAGTGCCTTTTTTATGTTTAGAATAATGCCTGACACTTGCTAATTCCTTTGCACAGACTCAGTGCGCCGATGTTTTATTCTCATGAGTATATGTTAAAGCAATTCCACTACCCTCAGATTCTGAATATAACCATTCAATAGATATCTGAATACTGAATGGACACCAAGTAGTATAGTGGATGGTCTCTGCTCATGAGAGGTCACTTATAAAACAATGTATATTTTTATGGAGATACATACAAAGTGACAAAGGACCAGAGAACAGTCTGGCTAATGTGAATGGTGGCAATCTGACGTGCAAAGTTGTAGGTGCCTTCTTCCTTTCAGAGAGCAGAAAACCATTTATGTTGGACTGGAACACAGGGTTTACATGAAAAGAAAGAGGGACAAGAGATGAAGAGTGAAACAGGAGCTAGATAAAGAGAAGTCTTACTAACAGTGAGAACAACAATAATATATGAAAGCACATCATAATGCCGTGAAGCAGAGAGTAGTTAGATCAAACTTGGAAACAACAGTGCTTATCTCTTTAAGAAAGCAGAATCCAGCTCTCAAATGAAATCTCATAAAACTTCCAAACTTAAAATTTATCAAAATAGAAATGCACTAGTTAGACTAAAGAACACATTATAGAGCACAGTGTAAAAACCCATTTTAGAAGACAAAAACAAAATGAAGAGTACAACATACGTAACTCTCTTTACACCTTTCCTGAAGTCTAACTAGGCACATACAGAATATGTAACACTGTATCTTTAAGATTAATGACAAAAGCTATAATATACAAAAAGAAAATAAAGATTGCTCTCATACTTTTTATTAGTACTTTTCTTTTTCACTTGAGTGAACATTGCAATTTAAGTGATGACAGTTTCTAACCTCAAACCGAGAGATCATAGTTGGGGAAATACCAGTGTTTTTACAGCCACAAAACTAGTACACTGCTGCAGTATAGAGACTCTGATAACAGTTATTAAGTTCTTTTCGAGATTAGTCAACTTGAGTTTTCGTAAACAATGATTTTTATGTCTAAACATGTACAGCTTAAGCATTTATTCTTCCACTTTATAAAACTTCCAATTCTAAATGTAACCAGTAAAAAACCTCCAGTCATTAACATGAAAAATAAGTGCTTCTCATTTTTCTCATAACCCTTATGTCCACCAATAACATGTAACCCTGGTTGGTGATAACCTATGTCTCACAATTCACCATTATTCACTCTATAATAAGGAAGGCTCTAGGTTACAGTCCTATAGAAAAGATACACACTGACTCGTTTAATGTGTTATAACAAAACAAACTCACGGGGACAATCTAATACAGTCCCTTCCAACGTTTTCTCTCCCCTTGACTTCCCACATTCCTAGTACTAACATTTGTGGGGAACATAAGCAAACAGTCTAATATTTTTTTTAAAAGGGTCACCTACTTTATAAATAATAGGCTAAAACCAAACATTAAAAGACAATGTTTAACATATAATAAGCATTACAGACCAGCTTCCAGTTAGTATTTTTTTCCCCTTGAGATAAATCACTTATAAAACAATAACCACCTAGACTACTGAATCAAGTTCCTTCGGAGTATGTGACTACTGTCAACAGCTACTGAAAGGAGATAGAGAAGTACAGGGAATGAATTAAACCCTTCAGTACATCATCTGACCAACACTGACAATATTTCGATATTGTGCTACAATATAACTTCTGAACTGTTACCTTTTCTGTAGAAACTATAAAAGTCTGTGTAGCAGACTGACACACAGGTTTTATTAGACATTTCATGCTTAGAAAGTCTAGCAAGTATTATTCAAATATCTTAGTCTCTATAACACACACAGGCACACACACAGAGACACAGATACATACATACATACACATACACACACACACCCTTAATCAGAAACAATATAAATATTATCACAACAAAAATATTTTAGTATTGACTAACTAGATAATTTCTGGGCACACTCCAGACTCCCTAAATGTGCAATTTTTTAAAATTTGGAATAAAGATAATGTTCTACATTAGAGTACAAAGAAATTACTTCACATGTTCCAACGAATTAGCCATTTAAGGCAAACAACTTAATAGATTACTTTTCCAATACCTTCAAATACAGAAGTTGAAGGACTAACATAATCATTAAGGACAAAATACTTTGTTCTTTTAGAGAAGTTTCTGTATATGAATCAAACTAAATGCATATTTTGAAACCAGTACCACAGAACCAGAACACAAACATCCCTCATACTTACAATAAAAACAAAGTGACATTGGCTTCACACAGTAAATACTCAACTAGGTTACAGAGAAAAACTTCTATCCCTTAAGCTCAAGGTTTTGGGGTCTTTTTGAAAATAACCTTTAAATTTATAGAGTATCTTCTGAAAGAACTATATTAATACTTAAAACTGGAAACATCTTCCAGGCTAGGAGAAAATAAAGAAGACAGTTGTTTTTTCCAATTAACTTTCTACTACCATTATAGACAGGAACACCTGATGAGTGGAATTTAGAAATATAAACATTTAATAGTGAAAGAAAACTGTTAGGAGAAAGAAAACACAATATACACAGTTACCTATAACAACACCTCTGAACTCTTTTAGATTTCTGTAGAGCATACAGAAACTAAAAATTCTGCGAAGTGAATTGGCCTACAGGTTTGTATAAAACATTTTATGCTTAGAAAGTCTAGCAAGTGTTATTCAACTACCTGAATTTACATGAGTTGTTTTGAATCTTTGACTACATTTTCCAGAAAACCACACTGGAAAACTGAAAAATTATGTGACATTTTAAAAGTGACACTGAATTAAATGATTCAATTGAGAACATAAATCAGTCTTAATTTCCAATTAAAATTTCTAATCATTACTGTTATTCTCACACATTCTGGCACAAACACAAATGAAGCGATTTTCTTACTTTATTTGCCTGTATTAAAAATGTCCTCACTAATCATAAATATAATGTAATTATTTTACCTCATTATGTTCTGAAATTAATTATCCTTTGAGATAGTTCTCTGAGATTAAAAAAGGAAGACTTTTTTTCAATAACACACATTCTTCAATCTTCATTTTAGTCATTGTTCAACTGAGAAATTAAGAATCTGTATTAAAAAAAACAATGGGATATAGTTCAACCTATTCCTTCAATCTTTATTAATATTCAAGTGTGCTAAAAGGAGCACACCTATGCCCAGGCTCCCAAAGTTAAGCTGTGGCCTCACGTGCAGCATTGAGACGATTTACTCTCTGATTTGCATACAGAAACAAGATACTAAGCGCTCTTAAAGCACCTGTTTTGTTTTGTTTTTTGAGACAGGGTTTCCCTATGTAGTTCTGTAGACCAGGCCGGCCTGGAACTCAGAGATCCGCCTGCCCCCGCTTCTGCGTGCTGGGATTAAAGGTGTGCGCCACCACTGCCCGGCCTCTTAAAGCACTTTTACTTCTCTAAAACTGCAGAGTGAAGCCGGGCGGGCGGTGGTGGCGCACGCCTTTAATCCCAGCACTCGGGAGGCAGAGGCAGGTGGATCTCTGTGAGTTCGAGGCCAGCCTGGTCTACAGAGCGAGCTCCAGGACAGCCTCCAAAACAATACAGAGAAACCCTGTCTCAAAAAACCAAAAAAAAAAAAAAAAAAAAAAAAGGACTGCAGAGTGAAGGGTGTCCCCTCCGTCCAGCCTCACAACTGTGTGGGTTACATTCAGGGAAGTTTATGGCCACTCCCTCCTCTTGCTGCTTTTCTCAACATTAAGTCTGAGCTAACACCTAAGTCAAACTCTAGCCAGATTAGTTCTTTTTAAAACATTGCACAGCCAAAGCAAAACGGTATCAGCGTTACACTCCCCATGGTATCAGCGTTACACTCCCCATGCTACCGCACCCTCCTCTTGCCAACCCAAACCAATGCAAGGCACTAATGCAAAGGGAAAAAGAGAGGAGGAGGAAAAATAGAAATGCACTCCCTCAAAACTTAAGAACGGCTTAGGAAAAGCAAGGCTTTAATTCTGAAGAAGTTGCACGAAGGGTCTAAGATTTCAGGCTTACAATTTTCACCGTGTGTGGACCTTAGACAAATCTATTTATTCTGACTTTGCTCGTGTCTGGCATAACCACTTGTTGGCCTCTGCTGCAGGACCCGGCTCAGAGTCAAGTGTCTGGCAACAAGATGCTTTGGAGACTATAATACCTAAACTGCCTAGGGCGGGATTCTCCTCAAACCTGTGGTAAAATTTTACTCTGTGGTGAAACCATTTTAAGTAGGTTTCCATGTACTCCTTAGTAAAATAGACGACACATTTTCCACTCATTAATTGATGCACAAAATATGGGACAATGAATTGAACTTTGTCCCAGGATAATTTGGGACAACCACAAGTCAAGGAAACAATCATAAGTCCCTATAGATGCCAAAGGCGTCTTACTAAATTGTTCAAATTCCATAAGTCAAGCCACATTTATAAGTACTATTTAAATAGATTTCAAGGCACCCTGTTCTGTAAAATTCTCATTGAACTGGCCACTAATTAACTTGTTTTGTAACTTCAAACTTTAAAATGTCAAACTTCTTGAAGTGCAGGACAGCTCCTCTGCTTACCAAAACAAAACACACAAAAACAAACCCACCTTATACCAACATTACCATTTTTCTCCCTATTTCCTCCCAAGCAAGCTCCAAATAAATGCACTTTATACCAAGGGTCAATGAATCACTTTACTTTTGGCACTGTTCACAATAAGCACTCAATAAAATGACTTTAAAAAAAAAACAAAACAAGAGACGCGACTGTCTCAAGTTACTTCCCCACAGAGTCCCTATCACGTGGAGTAAAAAGCCCAAGAGCTGTTGAACTTCATGAACACATGACCTCCGTGATGTCAGCAAGGTCAACAAACCTTCTCGAGGGGGTTCTGCTGAGCAGGCGGCTGGTTTGCCCGTGCCTGCAGTTCCCCTTAGCAGCAAATGGCGAGAAAAAGCGAACCAAATCACGTCCGTGCGCACGGCAGGAACTTTAGGGGCAGCAATGGCCCACGGCCAACTAAAGATCCAGGAAGGGCGGTGGGAGCCGGGCTAAGGACAGGTACCAAAGTGACCGCTCAGGAGTGAGCAACACCATCTCCAACTAACCTTCCCTTCCGCGGCACGGGACCTCCAGGGCTGGGCTCCCCGCCACGCGGACTCAGTTTCCAGGGAGGGAGAAGTCTTCCAAAGTGACAGCTCATCCGGGACCCCTCCCACCGGCCGAGCGGGCGTCCTGTCGGAGGGGCACCTGCTGGGGCGGCTTCAGGCCGTGGGGAAGACGGATCTCCACCGCTGGAAATTTCCAAACTTCCAAATAAAGCCACGGAGGGGCGGACGGGCCGGCGGGTCCCCGGGCCATCTCCAAAGCCACTTCGTGGGGAGCGGCGGCTCGCACACTCGGCTCGCCTGGGCGTGTGCGGCGGCGGCGGCGGGGGAGGCGGGGTCCCCGCGCACACGAGGGTCCAGCCCCGCAGAAGACAGGAGAGGGAGGGGACATTAGCAGACCCGGGCTGGCGCGTCCCGCGAGTGCGCCCTCACGGCGGGTGGCAGCACCGGGTCAGGGCGCTCCGATCGCTGCCCCCGTGCCAGCCACGGCCCAAACTTAACTCCTTTCTGACCGAGGGCCGCGGGGTGCAGACCGCGCCGAGCCGCGCGCGCGGGAGCCCTTTCCCCGGTTCCCCTCCCCTCCCCTCCCCACCCCGCGTGACACCGTGGAAGTTCGCACGAGCGGCGGGACCGGGGCGCGAGCCGGCTTCCTGCGCGCACGGGGGGGGGGGGGCACCCGCGACCCTTCGAGCACTTTCCCCGTCTCCCAAGTTAACTTTGGGGCCGAGCCTCGGGGCCCCGCGGCGGCAGCAGGAGACGCGGACGCGGGGCGCTGGCATGGCAACGCCGGGGTCGTCCCGCTCCCCGGGCCCCCGGGGCAGCCACCGCGCCCTCCCCGGAGCTGCGGAGCCCCCAGCCGCGCGCGTCCCGGGCTGGGAAGGGCGAGCGGCTCGCACGGCTCGCCCGGCGCGGAGTTTCCCAAGTGTCCCGAGCCCCTTTGGCGCGGCCTCGGCGACTCCCGGCGGCGGCCGCCCGGGGGCCCACCTGCCCCAGGGCCGCGGGAGCCCCAGCCGCTGCCCAGCCCGAGGGGCGGCGCCGCCCCCGCCCCCTCCCACCCCACGCCGGGCGAGCCGAGCGCCCGCCTGTCAAGCCGCCGCCTCGCACACGCCCGGCGCACTCACCTGGCCGCGCGCACCGCACGGAGGCCGCCGCCCCGTCGCCAAGCCCGCCAGCTCCGGGGCCGCTCGCCCGCTCGCCCCCGCGCGCGCCCGGGGCTGCCGGGGAGGGGGGGGATGTGTCGCGAGCACGCGCGGGCGAGGGGCGCGGGCAGCGGCCGCGGGGTTGCGGAGGGGGAAGAAGCCGGCTCGGCCGCGTCCGTCCGTCAGTCATCCAGCCATGGCGCGCGGCTCGCTGCGTCCTCTCCGTCCGCTCGCCCGCTCGCCCGCCGGCCCGCGCGCGCTCGCCTGCCTTTAGTTTGACCTTTCCCTCCTCCCGTATGTCTGAGGAGGGCAGCCGTGCGCGCGCGCGCGCGAGTGCACGGCTCCCTGTGTGTGTGTGTGTGTGTGTGTGTGTGTGTGCGCGCGCGCGCGCGTGTGTGCGCGTGTGCGCGCCCGCGAGCGTGCGAGCCGGGGCCCGGTTCGTTCCGCGACGCCTGACGTCACTGCCATGGCAACGGCAGCCCCCGCCCCTCCGTCTCTTCCCGCTTCCTGTACCCGCCCCCTCGGCACGTTAGGAGGGGGGGGTGCTCACGCGCTCACAGAACGCGCGCCTGCGCACGCACGCACGGCCTCCGCGGGCAGCACCCGGGGTGGCAACCCCCGGGCCGGCCTGGAAACTCCTCCTCCTCCTTCTCCTCGCCCCGCCCCCCACGGAATCGGGCCAATCCGGAGAGGAGGATCTCAGTCAGGGGCGGGCACGCACTTGGTGGCTGGGTTGCGCGCGACAAATGTCCCTGGAGGCGGCGCGAAAAAAGGCTTCCTCAGCCACTGCGCATGCCTGGGGATAGGGGTGCGTGTGTGTGTGTGTGTGTGTGTGTGTGTGTGTGTGTGTGTGTGTGCGTGCGCGCGCGCGTGTGGTTTACAGAGTTGCAGTGTAGACCAGGCTGTGTGTGTGGTTTACAGAGTTGCAGTGTAGACCAGGCTAAGCCTAGAACTCAGAGCTGTTGCTGCCACCGTGTGTATGTGTGTTTCAGAGAGTTGTAGTGTAGATCAGGCTGTGTGTGTGTGTGTGTGTGTGTGTGTTTCAGAGAGTTGTAGTGTAGACCAGGCTGTGTGTATGTGTGTGTGTTTCAGAGAGTTGCAGTGTAGACCAGGCTGTGTGTGTGTGTGTTTCAGAGAGTTGCAGTGTAGACCAGGCTGTGTGTGTGTGTGTGTGTGTGTGTTTCAGAGAGTTGCAGTGTAGACCAGGCTGTGTGTGTGTGTGTGTGTGTGTGTGTGTGTTTTAGAGAGTTGCAGTGTAGACCAGGCTAAGCCTAGAACTCAGAGCTGTTGCTGCCACCTTCCCCAGAGGGACGGGACCCCTGGTAATGCATTAAATGACTGGGAAGGTCAGCTGCTGCCACAGTTCCAGCTCAAGGGTGGCTTCTCATCAAGCCACCTGTTCGGCAAGGACAGTGAAGCATGGCAGGAGACTGGCCTGGAGGATCTTCCCTGTGGCTGTCGGGGTCACATCTTCGTCGCCCCTCTCCTCGTGCCCTCAGAGGGCTGGAATTCTGAATGCGAGCGCTGGGCAGCCTGGGATTACTTTGCGGGGATTGGGGTGGGGGTGCACTCGTACAGTACCTGTACAACCAGCAGAAGAATTGTCCCTTCCTACGACTCCCCGAGGTGTGTACTGTAAGCCTTCTTTAAAGGTGCGAACGTGTAGGTGTATGCAGAGAAGAGAGTTGTGTTAACCAGCGTTTTCTGGTGGCCTTCCTTCCCATCCCGCAGGCATCCAACGGCCAGATCTGGGAAAGGCAGGCTCTTTAGAATTCAGACAGGTTGGTTACCCCATCAGTCCTCAAAGCTCTTGATTCAAGCCCTTTAAATCACTCTCAACTGCGGTCCGCCTCCCAGTGTCTCTTCTACAGTCTCTGTTTTATAACCCACACCAAAGCTGGCCTTGATAGAGGCCAAAGCTGCTCTAAGAGGAGCAGTGTTTATGTGCCCTTCCCAAATCCCCAAAAGGCTGCTGGAATGCATCCGTCTCTTTTCCAGAGACGCTCTCTTTGGACACAGTTGCTCACAGACTTGGTACTTTGCCACCTGCCAAAGGCCGCCGTGAAATCCATGTATGGTTCAATATATCACTTAACACCCATTTCTTTAAACTGATGTCATTTGCCTTCTCCCCTCGTCTATAAAACCGCAATGGAAAGAAACAGGTCCTGTTCAACTTGGCTACATCATGGCTCTTTCTCAGACCACACACGGGACCACTCAAGCAGCCACGGAGCAAATAACTGGCTTAGGCTCCCTGCCTAGAAGGTTCCTAGAAGCCCACTTGACCAAAGGTGTATTTATGTATAGGCATTTCAGCTGGATCGGGAGGGACAGGTAGGTATTCTGGCACTCGGGAATCACAAGATACTGAGTGTTACACAGCTCAGGTGGAAAGGTATCCTGGAGCTCGGGAGCCAAGGACCAGCACAGGTTGCAGTAAGCTTAGCAGTTTACAGCCCTGCCTCAGAGAAAGGCACAGTTTATCAGCTCTGCTCCAGCAGGACAGGGTCTTCCAGCTGGGGATGTTTGCCCAGTGTAGCAGTTTTGCTAGGGCAGGAGGTTTCCTGGGCAAAGTTGCTACAGTTCAGCTCTGCTCCCGGGAGTGTAACAACTCCGCTCTGCCAAGGGAAGGTTTTCCCGGCAAAAGTCTCTGCTCTGCCCTGGGTCTTCTCTGCTCTGCCGCAAAAGAAGGTCTTCACCTGAAACTCATCAAAGGGGTTTATTGGGAAGGAAGAATCCAGGAGAGTGGCTGCCCTCTGCCAGAGTGGTAGGCGAACAGCCACAAGCTGAACAGACACAGGGTTTAAATAGGGCTTCCAGGGTGGGGATTGGTCAGATTTCAATGCTGAACTCAGATTGGCTAGAAATCCTGCTTGAGGATTGGTTAGTTTTCTGCACAGGATTAAGGTCAGATTTGGCTCTGGTTTCAGGGCCAAAGTGTGTTTCTTTTTAGCCTTTTAGCTCCAATTTTAGGGCCAGGGTGCATTTCTTTCACTGACTCTGATTCCAGGGACAAAGTGTGTCCTTTCCCCCTACATTCCCCCTTTTTTGTTTAATAAAACAACTGAGGTCTGGAAAAGACGCAGTGTTATCATTAGACTACTTCCTGCTGAATTGGGGTGTCAAGGTTCATGGGACAATCTTCATCTTTGTCCAGGTGTTGCAGCTCTCTGGCTCCATAGCTAGGGGCTGGTAATCCTACAACAGCAACTGGTTCAAAGTCTTGGTAGAAATTTTTGGAACTTGTTGGAATCTAGACAAGAAGGCAGGGTGCCGCTAGTAGGATTAAGAAGAGAGAGAGAAGAGTGTTTTAGAAAGGTAGCATCTAGTTTTATGTTGGATTATTAGTGATCCACTGGCCAGAAACATCGAGCTGTTACTTAAGTTTATGCAGGACTGTCTTAGGTTGTTGAATCTTAACTTTTACTATACCTGCCTGGTTAACATAAAAGCAACATTCTTCCCCAAGAAAGAAGCAAAGTCCACCTCTCTCTGCTGTTAGTAAATCTAGCCCTCTCTGACTTTGTAGTACTACAGTAGACAGTGAGTCTATCTGGCCCTGAAGGGTGAGGATGGTTTGAGCTACCCATTGGAAATCCTGGATGAATTGTGAGGAAAGCCTATGGTACATCGTTAGGGAAGTAGTCAATCCTGCTGCTCCTGTGGTCACACCTGTAGTTATGCCCAGGGCTACCAGAAGGGTATGACTTGAACTGCTCATGTCATGCTGTGCTGCTATAAACTTAGTGATGAGAATTGGCAAGGGCTCTTCAACAGGTACCTCCCCTAATTTAGGGAAAAGGAACACCAGGATGTAGGTCTCTGACAACCTAGCAGATGGGCAGTGGTATACTTGTGTGCCACAGAGAATTGAAAAGTACTGTGAATGGTTGGGCATAGGGCTTGTGTGGTACTACTAAGCATTGTGTTTCTGAGGAGTTAAAATACTCTGCAATACTGAGAGAGAGAGAGAGAGAGAGAGAGAGAGAGAGAGAGAGAGAGAGAGAGAGAGAGAAAGCTGGGAGAGATAAAGGATGGTAGTAATGTTTGGCTCAGAGCAGTTTAGAAGTGGCAAGGTAGGAAAGTCTGTTAACACAAATGGTTGTGAATTTGACCCAGGAGGGACACACAACCAGTATTCTTTAAAGCGGTTGGGCAAGGCATTATTTAATAACTGATACGTAGAGATTAAGGTTTGATACAAGAGATGGTATGACACGGATGTGGGATCAGTACTGTCAAAAAGAAAGAGGGATGAGGAGGGGCTTCTTTGGAAGGGCTTTGTCACAGGAGAGCCAATGGTAGGCGTTTTATCCAATCCGTATGTAGTTTTTGGGAAAGTTTGATAATATTTTTAAGAGAATGATTGGTTTGTTTAGCTTTGCCTGAAGACTGGGGATAGTAGGAGATATGGGATGTTAAGGACTTTGGCCAAAGGTTTTAGAATTTGAAAGGTAAATTTAGAGTTATTATCTGATTGAAGGGAGGTTGGAACTCTAAAACAGAGGATGATCTCCCTAAAAAGGAGATCAGAAACTGTTGTGATCTTTTACTAGTGGTGAGAAAAGCTTCTACCCATCCTGAGAAGGTATCCACTAGAAAAGAGGTATCTGAAGTGTTAGACTGTAGGCTGTGGGAGAAGTCGAGCTGAGCTGCCAGTCTGATCCAGAGAGGGATCCCTGGATTGATGAGTGGGGAAAGGGAGACCTCAATGCCTGGAGGTAGGCTTAGGGGTTTGACAGACTTTGTAAGAACTGGTGATAGTCTTTAGATAGGATAGTTTCTTAGAGGTAGACTGTAAATAGGTTTTAATAAAGTGGAACAAAGGCTGACTATTAGGGATAGGATAACATTTCTGGAGATGGTGATGGAGGTAAAGGTTAAAATGAGAGTGCCTTGTGGCATGTGATGGGGACCCAGGCCCCTGAGAGTTGTAGTTTTAGCTGCATCATCGGTTTAGTTATTTTCCTCAGAAATAGGACTGTCTCTGTGAGTTGGGCAGAAATGTGTGTGTCTGGGTCAGTTCAAGTAAAGGCAAAGATATTCTGTGACTGAGGGTCCAGAGGAATAGAAAAGAAGGCATCCTTGAGGTCACTGACAGAGAAATGAGGTTTTGAGGGGATGGTGGAGAGTAGAGTTTAAGAATGAAGGACAACTAATGCTAAGTTGATAAGTCAGAGATCCTGAACCAAGCGGTAGGCTCCATTGGTTTTTTTTTTTAACTGTAAATATAGGGATATTAAAGGGAGAAGAAGTGGGGTGTAGAAGATTGTTTCTTAGGAAGTCAGAGCAGAAAGGTTTAAGTCCCCTGAGACTTGGGAGAGAAAGCAGATGTTGAGCCTTGGTTATATATTTGGCAGGGTTTTGTAGAGGGGTGTGATGTTTGGCCAGAGAGAGGTTTGGTGTGTCCCATAGCTGAGGATCCACCTGAGAGGATGGTAAGGGAAGAAGTGTGTCAGACTGTGTGGTTTGGAGGAGGAGAAGGGGGACACCTGGCGAGCCTGAGTCCAAGCAGATAGGGGAGTAAAATATATAGAGGCTCCCATTTTGGCTAGAAGGTCCCTTCCCAGCAATGGATGGGACAGGTTTATGTCTCTAGGAAGGAATGGGCAAGAGGGTACTCTTAAAGTTACAGCTAACTGGTGGGGTTTGGTGAGCCTGATAAGGCTGTCCCCCTATTCTGACAATAGAGAGACAAGGAGTGGTGGGTCCCCAGTACTTTGTCAGTCCTGAAAAAGTGACTCCAGTGTCCAGTAAGGAGATGAACTGCCCTGATACTGTGATAACTACCCAAGGCTCCCTGTCAGATGGTGGTGGTCAGGCCAAGAGAGCCCGGGCCCCCTCAGTCATTCATGGCCAGACCAAGGAGGTCAGATGAAAGGTGATCTGGGGTTGATTTCCTCATGCCACGAGGGACATGGGGCAATCGACACACCAGTGCCCTTCTTGATGGCACCTTGGACCTGGTCTGGGTGGTTTATGAGGGTTTGGACAGGCCCAGACCCAGTGACACTCCCAACCACATTTGAAACAGGGACAGAGGTTCTTGGGCTTTAGGAGACCAGGGAGCTTGGGCTTTTGCTTTAGTCAGCTGAGAGGCCTTAACCATCATCAGGTATTTTTGCTTTGGGGCTTTTCTATCTCTCCCATGGTAAACCTTGAAGGCCAGAGTTAAGACTTCTGACTGTGGAGTCAGGGAGCCCTTTTGTAGACATTTTAAGTTTGGCCCTGATATCAGGGTCACATTTGGAAAAAGTAATTCATTAAGAGCTATCATAAGAGGGCCTTTGTAGGGCAGTCCAGGAATTGAGATGAGTTCTTCTACTTTTCCTGGATGACCCCTGGGGTATTAAAGTTCCATTTAGGGTCTTGGTCAGGGAATGGCATAGCTCCAACTGGGTAGGTGTGGTTAGTTGGTGGAATTTATCTGTATAGGCCCTAGCTTGCTGCCAGACTCGTCTGCACTCCTCTGAGAGGAGATTGTTGGCACGGATCATATAAACATCATGGAAGGTGAGGTTATACAATTGGGTGATATATTGGATACCCATTCATAGATGATAGTGGAGTACTCTGCTTTAATGTCATAGGCTCAGCCCTGACTGGGTGGGCAGCCTGTTGCTGAGGAGGGAGAATGGGAAACCAGAGAGACTGGAGAGAAAGAGAAGGAACTGCTGGTTGAGGCTGATAAGTGGGGGTTTACTAGCATAAAAGAAAATAGTGGAGGAATCGTCTCGTTTGGGCTTCATAGCTAAGAGTTGTTTCCTCCTTAGTATGTGTATGTAAAAATGACATTCCATGTGGTTCCTTTAAGCTACCTTAGCAAAAGATTTAGAGAATAAAAGTGTATGAGATGAGTAGCAATAGTTTCCATTGGGAATATTCTGTCCCTTTTTTTGTTTTGCTCTTCTTTCTGTCACATAACAGTTGGCTCTCCCGATATGGAACAGAAATTTCTGGAGGAAGCTTTTTAAATAAGCATGGTTGGGTCTAGAGGAGGGGAGTCATACCCCAACTCCAGAGCCAGCTTTTAATTGAAGTGGGACAGCATTATTAAACAATGGTCCAATGTCACTCATACCTAAAGGATACTGAATTCCAGTAAACTTAACAAAGAAGGCTTAAGATAGGGATTTTGAACCCTAGACAGAGACAGAGGACACTGCAGGAAGGAGCTGAGATATCCAGCAGCCAGGGAGGAGTGTTTACCACAGCTGGCCTGAGGGGTGTTCACCACAGCTGGCCTGAGGGGTGTTCACCACAGCTGGCCTGAGGGGTGTACACCACAGCTGGCCTGAGGGGTGTACACCACAGCTGGCCTGAGGGGTGTACACCACAGCTGGCCTGAGGGGTGTACACCACAGCTGGCCTGAGGGGTGTACACCACAGCTGGCCTGAGGGGTGTACACCACAGCTGGCCTGAGGAGTGTTCACCACAGCTGGCCTGAGGGGTGTTCACCACAGCTGGCCTGAGGGGTGTACACCACAGCTGGCCTGAGGGGTGTACACCACAGCTGGCCTGAGGGGTGTTTACCACAGCTGGCCTGAGGGGTGTACACCACAGCCGGCCTGAGGGGTGTTTACCACAGCTGGCCTGAGGGGTGTTCACCACAGCCGGCCTGAGGGGTGTTCACCACAGCTGGCCTGAGGGGTGTTCACCACAGCTGGCCTGAGGGGTGTACACCACAGCTGGCCTGAGGGGTGTACACCACAGCTGGCCTGAGGGGTGTACACCACAGCTGGCCTGAGGGGTGTACACCACAGCTGGCCTGAGGGGTGTACACCACAGCTGGCCTGAGGGGTGTTCACCACAGCTGGCCTGAGGGGTGTTTACCACAGCTGGCCTGAGGGGTGTACACCACAGCTGGCTGAGGGGTGTACACCACAGCTGGCCTACTCCTTTGCTACCGTCCCCTACTAGATCCAGCTTCCAGCTCCCATCTTGTAAAAACGCTTACAGATCTATCAATGTCACTTAAAGGACAGGACATTTACACAGTATGTGTGTGGGGCAAAGACCAGACATAAACCGGGCTTGGAGTGGAGAAAAGAGAAGGTTTGAATGTAGGAAAGGAGAATCTCCTTCCATTTCTCCGATCTCTCTGAGTAGTTGCAAAGGTCCCGAATAATATTGGGATCTAGGGTGCCATTATGTGGCCATTTGAACTGATTATCTAAGGGGTATTTAGACCAAATTTGATTACAAAAGTCACTAAGTTTAGGGCCCTTTAGTTTAAGTGTCAGGTGTAGAGGCTGGAGTTTTCTAAGAGGCATCCCAAGGGGGAATGAGAGGGTATGGATGACACCATTCCCATGGATGAGAAGGAAAAGGTCACTGCAGCCAGGACTCAGGGAGGACCACAGAAGGGGACCAAGCCATTCAGAGGGTCAGGCTTAGCCCGGCTAAGCCAGAAGAGACTTGGCGCCTGGTACCAAGGCTTTTCTAGAGACCAAAAGGCATAGACGGAAACCGAGCTCTAAGAGGGGTCTCATCCACAGGAAAGGGTCGGGAATGGAGTCACAGAACCCACAAGGGCCTAGAGGGGCCGTGGGATGACAGCCAGCTCCATGGGGGAGACAAAGAGGGTCTGGAGGGGGTGCAATGACCCAATTGGGTCTAATGAAACTGCAGGATTGCAATTCCCAGGGGTGGTGGGTTGGGGTCAGGTGAAGAGGACCAGCCATAGTCTTAAGGACTGTGGCTGGGGTAACCGGAGCCTCTAAAAGTACCAGAGGAGTGCCAGACAATCAATGGTCACTTCCTTGGTCTCAGGGAAATGTTTACAGGGACTGAAGGGGAAATTTACCCAGTTGTTGATGGTGGATGGAGTGTTGAGCGATTGGTGAGCTGGAAGGCGAGTCTGCTGCAGGCCAACTGGAGATGAGAGGTGGGGTCCCAGTGCGGCTCAGACCAGGAAGCACCAGGAGAGTCTATCCAGGTCACGGCACCAAATGTTGGCATTTTGGTCAGATGGGAATGGGTTTCAGCACCAAATGTAGGCACTTCGGGCTGGATGGGGATGGGATGGGTATTCTGGCATTCGGGAGTCACAGGATACTGAGTGTTACACAGCTCAGGTGGAAAGGTATCCTGGAGCTCGGGAGCCAAGGACCACCACAGGTTGCAGTAAGCTTAGCAGCTTATAGCCCTGCCTCAGGGAAAGGCTTCCCCAGTGTATCGGCTCTGCTCTACAGGACAGGGTCTTCCTGCTGGGGATGTTCGCCCAGTGTAGCAGTTTTGCTCAGGCAGGAGGTTTCCTGGGCAAAGTTCAGCTCTGCTCTCGGGAGTGTAACAACTCTGCTCTACCAAGGGAAGGTTTCCCGGGCAAACGTGTTACAGCTTTGCTTGCTCTGCTCTGCCCAGGGTCATCTCTGATCTGCCGCAAAAGAAGATCTTAACCCGAATCTCATCAAAGAGGTTTATTGGGAGGAAGAATCCAGGAGAGTGGCTGTCCTCTGCCAGAGTGGTAGAGGACAGCCAGGTAGTGCAAACAGCCACAAGCTGAACACAGGTTTATATAGGGCTTTCAGGGAGGGGATTGGTCAGATTTCAATGCTGAGCTCAGATTGGCTAGTGCTCCTACCCGAGGATTGGTTAGTTTTCTGCACAGGATTAGGGTCAGATTTGGCTCTGGTTTCAGGGCCAAAGTGTGTTTCTTTCTATGGTCCTTTTTAGCCTTTTGACTCCAATTTTGGGGCCAGGGTACATTTCTTTCACTGACTCTGATTCCAGGGACAAAGTGTGTTCCTTTGGCAGTGGTTTCAGGGTCAGGGTACATTTCTTTGGTTCTGGCTGCAGGGCCAAAGTGTATTTCTTTGGCTGGTCCTTTTTCCCTACAGTATGGCAAGTTCAGATGTCCAGTATATCTTGGACTTCTCTCAAAGGTAACAGAAATTTCAAGGTCACCCCGTGCAGTGGAATTAAGTTCTGTCTGTAGCATAAATCACTGGGCAGAACAAGTAATAAGGGGGAGTAGTGAGGATAGCAGATTCTGTCGCCTGGCATTTTCAAGCGATATTAAGGATGACACAGACAGTAGGCAGAATGCCCCAGGGTCTGTCAGTGGTGTTGCTCCCTGGAAAGAGAGAACTCATGTGCAAGGAGAAATGCCCATATCTGATAGGGAAAGTCCTGTGTATATGTTGTCCTATTGGTTGATAAAGCAAGATAGGTGAAACTAGGAGTCCAGGAGGATTCTGGGAAATGTAGTCAAGAGTAGAGAGTCACCATGTGATCCTGGGAGGAGAGGACACAAGTCTGGTGTTCTCAGTAAGATAAGATTTTATAAAAATATATATTAGTAATTATAGGTCAATAATTAAGTCAGAGGTAGCTGTAGGAGGAAAACAGAATGCCGCCATTAACCACGTGACTTACTAGAGGCGCACACAGATGAGGTAATAAAAGAGCGATTTACCACACCGCTAACCACACCCACTTTAGGTATGACTAAAGACGTATACGGATGTAGGCGGTGAACTACGTCACTAGCCAGGCCCACTTTTGGGCATGGCTAGGGGCATTACGGAGGAAGGTATAAAAGACTGAACAGGGGAAGTCTAGCTCTCTTTTTCCGGCTTTCCGGCTTCCAGCTCAGCGGCGGAAAACTACTTGGCTCATCTGGGTTACTTGTTTGGTCTCTTGTGAGTAATTTCTACAATAAATACTTATTTTTACTTTCAGTAAGTGTGCCGTTTATGGTTGCAGCATCAGATAGCCATTAAGAAACCATAGCTAATGGCCAACAGCTCCATATATAGTGTCTCGTGTGTTATTTGGGCACTTAAACAACGGTGGGACCCAGGCAGCTGGTGGGAAAGAGTACACGGTACATATATCAGAGTTTATTTATGTTGAACTGGTAGCACTGTCCCTGCATCTGATTTGGCATGGTTATCTGAAGTCCATGACATACTTGTATCTACTTTTGTGTTCCACTGATACGCTGTTTAATCCTGTGAATGAATCTTCCCCACATTGAGTCCTCTTGTTGCTCATTGTGCTCTTGGAACTCCCAAACATATAACAGCGTAGACTCAGAGTCATCTCCTATATCCATTCTGTCATTTGCATGTGCTCAAAGTCTTCCTTTCTGTGGTGGAGGTCAACCATGAACTCTCCATCCCAGTCAGTGCTCATCGTCATGTTATGAGCCTTCTTCCTTCTTTAAGACTCTTCCCAAACCTTACAACTGGCCATTTTTGTCTTGTCTCAGGACCATCCAGTGCCAAAGACTTTTCTGAAAGCTGAAAACAGTACATCGTATCAGCTAGCTTAAAAGTCTTCTGGATTTCTACTCACTTACTGGACACACATCTTGTGTTGTTTTTGATGCAGTTTTCCTCAGACATGTCTCCCACTCCTTCAAGGGTTGTTTTATTCTACAGATGTTAAAAGTGTTCAGATTTTCCTATGCTCCTATTAAAAAAAAGGTCCACCTGCCTAGGACTCTCTGTTCTGGTCCCTCTAACCAGGGTAACCTTCTCTGTGACTTTGAAGTTTGTGAGAATTGCCCATGCTGTTTCCCTCTGGGCTTACCTCTTTTGTAAACACTTCACATATATTTAGATCTTTTCTTCTGAACAAGAGTATGAAAAATCTAGAGATCAAGGGCCTTGGCTTACCTCATTCGTGTAATATATGTATGTCTGGCATCAACTGACTACCTGGTACATAATAGATATTTCATAATTGTATATTGGCTAAATTAATGTATTGAGCATTGTACTGGCTAGACAACCAGGAAGATGGGTTGTCAATCAAGAAATTGTCGCTATCAGATTGGCCTATGTGTATGTGAGGCATTTTCTTGATTAATGATTCATATGAGAGGGTCCAGCTCACTGTGGGTAGTTCCATCCTTGGACATGTGGATCTGGGTTGTATAACAAAGCAATCTGAGTAAGATATAAGGAGCAGTTTAGTAGGCAGTGTTCCTCCATGGTTCCTGCTTCTGCTTTTTCTAGAATTTCTGCCCTGACTTCCTCAGTGATGGACTTTATATGGAAGTGTAAGATGAAATAAACCCTTTCCTCTGCCAAGTTGGTTGGCTCAGTGTTTTTTTTTTCCACAGTAAAAGAGATGCAAACTAGGGCAAACTTTATGAAGGGGGAAAAACCAAAACCAAAAGTGATTGTATTGCTCTTCACCAAGCTATGTGTGGTATTATACGAGTAATCAATAGTAATAAATGAGTGAAAGAGTTAGAATTAAGTACTACTGCAATGTATTAAGGAGTGTCTTAGGGTTTTATTGCTTTGAATAAACCATGACCAAGACAACTCTTATAGAGGAAAACATTTAATTGGTATGGCTTGCTTATAGTTTCAAAGGTTTAGTTTATTATTGGCATAGCAGGAACCATGGCAGCATACAGGCAGAGACATGGTGAGAGTTCTCCATCCAGATCCAAAGGCATCAGGAAGAAGAGCAGACCTGGGCCTGGCTTGAGCTTCTGAAATCTCAAAGCCCATCCCTAATGACACACTTCCTTCAACAAGGCCACACCTACTCCAACAAGGCCACACCCACTCCAACAAGGCCACACCTCCTAGTAGTGCCGTTCCCTCCATAGTCCTTCCTGTTTTCATTCAAGCCACCGCAGGGAGTGAACATTTCTATGGGCTAGCCTAGTCTCCAACAACCTTCGGCGGAAGGCAATGCTATCCTCATTCTGCAGACAGGGAAGTCAATGAGAGGGGTAAGTGAATGGACCACAGTCATGCTTGATTGTGGGAAAGGTAGGATTTGATTCTGGAAACAGGCGCTCATGCAAAATGCAGTGTTGCTTCCCTGCTGTACTGCACTGGGGTGGTAATGGTGACCACTTTCCCATTTCCTCTTTCTCTTGCCCGTTCTGTCACAGCAAAAAGCTTTCTTCATTTTCTTTTTAGAGAATTTCCTGCTCTCCTGCCAACATGAAGAGGAGTGATTGCTTTATACACGATGAATATGCGCAAGTCAACCTAATTGACTTCTCTCTTTAGAGTCATTTATCTGTAATTGGGTTGAAATTATAGTTTTAAGGCTAGGCAGGGAGGTGCGTGCCTTTTATCCCGGCGTTTGGGAGACAGAGGTGGGCAGATCTCTGTGAGTTTGGGGCCAGCCAGCGCTAAGTAATGAGACCGTGTCTTAATAAGTAAAATTACAAAGCTCTAGAAAATAGATGTTGGACATGTAAGGACAGCCAGTTAAATCCCCACCCCTTGGCTCATTTCCCTTCTCCTTCCATTTTCTCCTTGTCTCTGTACCCCTCCACCTTCCTTTTTGCCCTTTCCCTCTTTTTATCACAGGCCATGAAAACATTTTCCAGTTTGCAATGTTGCTCCTTACCAGAGAGAGCTGAGTGATGTCTTGATATTTAAAAGGCGGCTCTGAAAAAGTTGGGTCTTAAAGCTGTTGTATGTGTGTTACCTCATTAGGAAGAAAGAGCACTCGGTTCCTGTCTTGAGGGACCGACTCTCTGGCTCCAAGATTGCTGAGAGGGCAGTGGAGTGTCCCTGGGCTGCAGCAATGTCTAAGCACACCCTAACGGGAAGGCACTCTCCCCGGTGGTAAAATTTAACCCCTTTGCCACAGCAGGAGCTTGCATGGTGAGTGAGGGAGCTGGAGACTTAGTGACACGAGGCCTCACATCTGCCTAGGTAGCCAGTCAGTTCATTCTGCCCAGTTCATGACCCCTGTGATCCGCTCTTCAGTTCCTCTGTGCCATTGGATGCAAAGGCGGCAGTAGTACGCAAGGCACCTATTGAGGAACAATATCCTCAGGGTTATGCTGCACTCCCCCTTAATAACATATGTAGTAGGCCCGGGTCTCTCCGTTTTAGCAATTTAAATGCTGTTCATCGATGGCAGGAATATTAACAGAATACCCACTAATTGCCACCTTGCAAACACCAAGTGGATTTTATTGCACAAACTGCTATCTACAGACATGTGTCTATTTCAAGGTGCTTGCTAGATTGATATCATTATCATTAATTTGTTTATCATGTAAAACAGCAGTTGCACAGCTGCTAAATTTAGACACAATCCAGAATAACAAATGTATTGAGTACCAATTACACATCTTAAACTATTTAACTGTTTCCTTCAAAACCTCTCCCCTTTTATGCCATGTTGTAATAATATGGAAGTGTTTTTGCAGATCCTCTTTAGTTCAGTGACGTCTAGTAAACCCTGGGGGTGACATTTGGTTCATCTGTTTCAAACAATCCAATCTGGAAGGGTGCATTAGTGAATATAAAGTTTTAATGTAATGTTTTTTTTCTACCTGCATCAAAAGAGGTGTCAGGAAGGTAATTTGGCTTGCCTAAGGGGCTTCTGGGAACACTGGGACAAACCATCCTTATTGGATGAGTTTAGAAACCCATCATTGAGGGAAGAGAGAGCCATCAGGCTAGGATCCTCAAGGATCCTTGGAGCGATGGGGAAGCTGTTCTCCACCAAGTCTTTAGCTTTGGAATGTTATGCAAGCAAGAAATCACTGAAAATATGTGGATTTGTTGTTCCCGTCGTTGTCATAATAGCAAGCTTTCCTCCATGAATTAATGGGAGAAGGAAATAAATAACCACATTTGTACCCCAAGTGTGTGAAGATGCTCATGCAAGGAATGGTAAATCTTCACTTTGAAATGCCTAATTAAGTCTGCTTCTGCCTCCTTATCCATTGTTTTAAAGTCTTCCAAGTCTTGCTGTGTGTGAGTGTTATTTCTGAAAAATTATGGCAGTATCTGAAGCTGATACATGGTTTACAGTGAACGAGAGAGCTCTGAAGAACCATTATTGATACTGTATATGCTTAAGAGTCACCCACATATACAAACATACACACAGCAGAGTAGCCAGTGGGCTATCAGGCCTCAGCAACTCTCACCATTGTTTTCAGTTATCAGTATTTAATATATTCCCCATCATTATTTTGTAAGTGAAGATGCATAAGTGGTCTGAAATTATGATCTTGTCTGTTCCTAACAGACTCAGGAAGAATGAATGACTTTCTTCAGGGGGCTGGTGAACTCCCCCTTATGAGTGATTAATTTGTCTAAGGCACTGTAAAGTGGGTGATGTTACATCGGACACCTGTGTTTTCTTAGCCTTCTGGATCATCCATGAGCAGAGGCGGTATTTCCTGATGCCTTGTGACAGAAGCAGTAGAGATGTCTATGGCATGGCTGAGTGAGCTTTCCTGTCTCCCTGGGAGTAGGATGTAGGGTCCACTCTGTAGAGGTCAAGGCTGCTCTCAGCAGAGCCTTGTCATTAGAGCCGAGCTACAGATAATAGCTATAATGTACTAATGAGTAGAGAGCAGTTTTGTTAAATGACAATAATGTTCATGCTTCTGGAGGAGACGCCCAAGTCATTTGTTTCCTATGTACTTGAAGTCATAGCCTGCCATGTGCGCCGAGGCCATTGAGGAAGGCCTTTCTACACCAATTTAGTTCTGTGCCCTAGTAATAACGGTCTCTAACCAGTGTCCTTAGGTACGAATGGTGATGTTGCTTCATGAGGGACTACCACACTTAAGGTACTTTGACAAATGTTTTATGATGTCAGGTATTTTTATTTCATAATGACTTTGTGATGTAGGTTTAGGACCCCACCCTACAGATGGGGAAACAAAAACTCAAGAGTATGTGAGCAACTTCCCCAGCATAATCAGAGGAATGCATCTTATCCATATAAAAAAGTATCCTTGTATCTTTTGACAATAGAACCTCAGTCTTGGGGCATGTGAGAGACTCTTCCAAATTCAGGGACATTTGAAGTAAGATTTTCTTCTTTTTTTTCTCTTTTTAAAAAAATCTAAGTTAGAAACAAGCTTGTTTCACATGTCAATCCAACCTCCTGTACCCTCCCCTCCTCCCCACCAGGTCCCCAGTCCCCCATCCAATCCCCACTCTGATCCCCAGGGAGGGTGAGGTGGATCTCAGGAGTCTGTCATTTCATCCAGGGCAGGGCCTAGGCCTTCCCACAAGAGTCCAGGCTGAGAAAGCATCCCTTATTGTGGGATGGGCACTCAAAGTCTATTTGTATGCCAGGGATAAACACTACCCAAGGCCCCATAGATTGCCTAGGCCTCCTCACCGACACCCACATTCAGGGGGTCTGGGTCAGTCCCATGCTGTCCACACAGCCATCAATCTGGGGTCCAAGAGTGAAGTAAGATTTTCATTGAAGAATTGTAAACATGAAAAAGAAAATAGAGACGTATCCTCATCAAGCCACTCTTGGAATTAAAGGTCTTTGAATGATTCCTACCTTTTTTTTTTATTGGAGGAGAGCCAAGTTCTTAATAAGCATCATGCTAAAAGAGGAACCTGGGGCTATATCTTCTGTATAGAGGCACAAGATTATTTTTATTTCAGCCTCACATGCTTACTCTCTAGTTGAATGTGCCAGTTAAGACAGAAGTAGCAAAGTACAGGAAGACTGAGTGTGTATCTCAAGCTAGAGACTGATCTACGTTGAATGGTACAATCTCATCCCTTGCTGTCCTCTGCAACAAGACTGTGGGAGTGCGCTATAGCTGGGGGAGGGGAAAAGGCGCAGGCCAGTTTATACTTTGTTACTGACTAACTCAGAATCTGGTGGCACCAACCATGTGCTGTAATCTGTTCACACTGGCTCATCAGAGCTGATCACACATTTCTTCCCCATTTTCGCCGGGTCACACTGACAGCTGGGAACTGACCACAGCAGACACTGGTGACTGCTGTGTATGGGGACGTTCTTCCCGAGAGGGGCAGTTATTGCGTGTTCACTAGCACACTGCTGCGGAGATCACACTACTGTCTACAAAATGTCTGCTCATCGTCATTCGGGGTGCATTCCCCACTGCTCCTCAGTGAGAAGGAGAACCCGTTTCCCCCATTTTTATTAGTCTTGGTATTGGGAATAACTTCGGCCCATGGAGCATAACTAGAAGTGCACTGTTATTTCCAAGTGCGCCATGTTTGCCGGCTTTTCGTTACTACAATGCAATATCTGAGCTAAGGAAGAGGTATGCAGAAAGGGCGTATTCCCATGTATAGTTCTTGAGGTTTCAGGTCAGGATCAGGTGATCCTCTGGACAACACAGCCTATGGAGGAGTTTATCATAGAACAAACCGATTCATCACACGAAGCAAAGAGCAAAGGAAGGCAGAGTCCATGTTCTAACCTTGTCCTGTAAGGACACACCTCCCATGAAACCCTGTACCCCAAAGATCCATAGCACCTCCCAGAAGCACTTCCCTGGGGACCAGGAGCCCAGGAGTCTTTAGAGCACTATAATCAGCATCCAGATATGGCACGGAAAAGTCAATGCCCGCTTCCCCCTTTCCCTCTGCCACCATATGGCATGGACCAGATCTGAAGGGAAGAGGGTATGTTGGAAAATGACAGCCAACCTGTGGACAACAGGGAATAAGTCTTACTCGAGATAATCTTGGGCTTCTTATTGCAGCATTAGTTAGGCCAAACTGATAGAATCAACATTTGGGACTTACTAGCGACCACAGGGGAGAACTGCTTACTGGCTTGATCCTAGGGTTGAAAATGAGGATGAGATATATCAATTAAGAACATTTCAGGTGAAGTCTACAAACCAGGATGAAGCTTAAACAAACTGATCACGAGAGTTCTTTTAGAGGAAAAGCATTCATGCAAGCTGAGACAATTCTCCCTGTTTCTGGGGCAGCAGGAGGCATAAGCTAAATAATAGCTTCTCCTGACTCTTTGAACTTCAGTCTCTCTCCCAATTTGAAAACTGTGAGGACCTCTTTCTTTGTTTTTAATTTAAAATAGAGACAAGCTTGTTTAATATGTTAATCCCAGTTCCCTCTTCCTCCTCTCCTCCCCTGCCCTCCACTGACTCCCTTTCTGCTCCCCAGGGAGGGTGAGGCCTTCCATGGGGGATCTTCAAAGTCTGTCATATCCTTTGGAGCAGGGTCCAGGCCCTCCCCCTTGTGTCTAGTCTGAGAGAGTATCCCTCTATATGGATTGGGCTCCCAAAGTCCATTCGTACACTAGGGACAAATACTGATCCACTACCAGAGGCCCCTGTAGACTGCCCAGGCCTCCCAACTGACACCCACATTCAGAGAGTCTAGAACAGTCCTAGATTGGTTTCCCAGCTGTCAATCTGTGGTCCATGAGTGCACCCTTGTTCAGGTCAGCTGTTTCTATGGGTTTCTCCAGCCTGGTCATGACCCCTTTGCTCATCACTCCTCCTTCTCTGCAACTGGATTCCAGGAATTCAGCTCAGTGATCAGCTGTGGGTGCCTGCTTCTGCTTCCATCAGCTAATAGATCAAGGTTCTAGGATGACATATAAGGTAGTCGTCAATCTCATTATCAGAGAAGGACATTTAAGGTAGCCTTTCCATTATTGGTTAAATTCATGCCTGGTGTCATCCTTGTAGATCTCTGGATGTTTCCCTAGTGCCAGATTTTTCTTTAAACCTATAATGGCTCCCTTCATTATGGTGTCTCTTTTCTTGCTCTCCTCTGTTCTTCCCCTGACTCAATCTTCCTGCTCCCTCATGTCCTCCTCTCCCCACACTTCTCCCCTTCTCTTTCTCCTAAATCCTTCTCCCCTCCCACATACTCCCAATTTGCTCAGTAGATCCTGTTCCTTTCCCCTTCTCTGGGGGACCCTGTATGTTTCCTAACTTCTCTGGAGTTGTGGGTTGTAGGCCGGTAGTCCTTTGCTCTGTGCTGAGGACCTCTTAATATGCAACTTTTAACACATGGGGCAAGTTGATAAATTATTAAAAAGATGAGTTCAAGCTCTTGGTTTGGTTTGTAAATAACCTTTTGTCCTTGTTACATATCATGGCTTTTTGGAGTTGATGATTTTTGGAGGACTGTCTTGATCTTCAAGGTGTCAAAGCCAGATGCTTCTGGTTCAGAAAGTCTTTGAACTAGATTCTTATTCTTGCCATGGAAACTTGCTGCGGTTGTAGATGGTGGTGGACTTGTGTGTTCTGATTTGCAGCCTCTACATTTTTATACAAATTGAGTGATTGACTTCAAGTCATATTATTTTGTAAATATATATACTACACTATTCTGATAAGTGTAATAGCCAGGAAAGCCTAAGATGTCAGGATTTTCAGATGCCTTTGGCTATCAAGGCACTGCTTGGCTATGCAAAAGGAGGACTATGCAGAAGGTTTTCTGACAGCCATCTTGTCTCCCACACAAGGAGAAGAAAACCCAGGAAAACCAAGATGCAATCCTGCAGGACATCTGGGAGCCCTCAGATACAGTGTAAATGGAGGTAAGATGTAGTAGTTATTTTTGTTTTGTTGTGACAAAAATATCTGACAACAGCAGCTAAGCGTTTATTTTGGCTTATGGTCTGAGGATACAGTCCATTGCTGGGCGCAAGTTTTAGAGGCAACAGTGTGAGGAGGCTGGTTACAGTGTATCTACTGTTGGAGTCAGTGTGTGTGTGTGAGAGAGAGAGAGACAGAGACAGAGACAGAGACAGAGACAGAGAGAATTAATCAATTCTGATGTTCAGCTGGCTTTTTCTCTTTTAAATGTAGAACCCCAGTTGAGTAGCAAAACTTATAGTATTAATCTCTCTCTCTGTATATATATGTGTGTGTGCGTGTGTGCGTGCGTGCGTGTGTGTTTGTTTGTGTGTGTGTGTGTATGAGAGAGAAAGAGAGAGAGAGGGAGACAAGAGACAGAGACAGAGACTGAGAGAGAGACAGAGAGAATTAATCAGTTCTGATGTTCAGCTGGCTGTTTGACTTTTAAATGTAGAACCCCAGTGGAGTAGCAAAATTTACAGTATTAATCTCTCTCACATATGTGTGTGTAGTCTTGTCATTTGAATTAAGTTGGGCTGTTCCCTAATTTATAAAGCAGGGACACTCTCTACTTGTCATTATTAAAAGAGATAAATGATAAGGTGTGTGCTGTCCCCTTGTCACCAGCTGCTGCCTCCTTCTGATGTACCTGCTACTGTATTCCCCGTGTCTCCCTCTCCCCCACCCACTTGGTGTAGAATGGCTTGTGAAAGGACAGTGGGAAGGGCAGTGTCCAAGTTGCTTTTCCTGTGGTGTCTTTAAAGGCACAGGAGGCTGTCGAACAGTTGTAAAAGGGGGGTTGATTGGTTTAGGCCCCAAGTGCTTTCTAGCGAGTGTTTTATGTTTTCCACACTGGTTATTATTTTGGCTGAATTCAAACAGGCAAGAAAATGGTTCTCTTTGGGAAAAGATACAACCCCAGCCATAAATACTAGGCCTGCTGCGTTCTGGGTACCTGTAGATGAAAGTTTCTGTTCTGCCTGGTCCCACAGCCGATTAGCCCCCAATAAACACACCAAGACTTATATCAATTTGTAAACTGTTTGACTAATGGCTAGGGCTTCTTACTGGCTAGCTCTCTCTTAATCGCTAACCCCTTTCTATTAATCTAAGAATTTCACTTGCTGTTGGCTTACCCGGTAATACCCCGGCATGTTACTCATTCTGTCTTTACATGGGCGTCTCTTTCGGCCTCTCTCTGCCCCTTCTCCCCAGCCTTCTTCCTGGTCTGGTATCCTCATCATCTGCCTGCCTGGCTACTGACCAATCAGTGTTTTACTCATCAACCAATAAGAGAAGCATATATACAGAAGGACATCCCCCATCAGGTACCAGAGACTGGACTTTGGGTGATGCCATCCTTGACTCTAGCATTAGGTTGGCCTCAAGAAGTATATGCCCTCCTATCTGTAGACTTGCCTCTGATGGCCCTTACAGCCCCAAAGGGTTCATCTGTCTTAATTGACACAGTGAATCTGGATACAAGAATGTATATTGCAGGATGTGGCACACTCCTTGAGATGCCCTTGTTTTGCCTGAACAAGAAGCACAGAGCTTCAAGACCACTGACTGTATCTTGGATCTCAGAGGGGATTCCAACATAGAATGGAGCCAGGGACTGAGGACAACAGAACTGGGAAGGATCTGGTGTCTCTGCTCACGCCTCTGATCATCTCTGGGTGATCATTTGGCTCCCTGCATCTCTCCTTTTTCTGGTTACAAGTGAGTGAATGGATTTCCTTACTCTCATAGAGATCAATTTCTTCGGAAAGTCTTTCCTAACAAGAGTGTGCTGGCTAGTTTTATAACACTTGACATAAGCTAGAGTCATCTCAGAGGACACCTCAGTTGAGAAAATGCCTCCATAAGATCTGTAGGGAATTTTCTTTTTCTTCTTTTTCTTTTTCAAGACAGGGTTTCTCTGTGACTTTGGAGGCTGTCCTGGAATTAGCTATTGTAGACCAGGTTGGCCTCGAACTCACAGAGATCCTCCTGCCTCTGCTTCCTGAGTGGGGGACTAAAGGCGTTTGCGCCACCACTGCCCAGAGGGAATTTTCTTAATTAGTGATTGATGGGGGAGGACCCAGTCCATTGTGGGTGGTGCCATCCCTGGGCTGGTGGTCCTGGGTTCTGTAAGAGAGCAGGCTGAGCAAGCCAGTAAGCAGCACCCCTTTGTGGCCTCTGCATCTGTAGGTTCTTGTCTTGCTTGAGGTCCTACCTGTAGGGAGAGGTATAAGTACCTGTAGCGCTGACCACGCCCATTTGTGTGTGTTCATAGGTACAGAGAACGAACCGGGGATAAAAAGAGCTAGGGGGAGGAGACTCTTTGTCTTCCGGTCTGGTTTCGGCCTGGAGAGCAGAGTGTGGACCTTTGGTTCACGACTTTCTTGGCGTCTCACATAAGTGATTTCTTCCTCAATAAAATATCATAGGGCATCCTTATTTTGTATATCTTAATATTTCTGCATTACCTACCCTTGGTGCATTTGATGTTGAGCTGTTCTGTGGAACTGTGAGTGAAATAAACCCTTTCCTTCCAAGTTGCTCTTGGCTGTGGTGTTTCATCCCAGCCATAGTAACCCTAACTGAGACAGGTAGTATCAGAGGAGAGTGTCTGCTAAGGCACTGGAGGGTCATTCAACATCTGGATTCAGACCCTGCTCCTACTGATAGCTAGTTGCGTGACTCTGGTGATCTGACTCAGCTTGCTTCTGCTTCTGTTTCTGTGTCAGTTGTGATAGCAGAGTGGCCACCGTGTGGCTCCCGGCACTCAGTAACACTGACTCATTTATGTCCAAAATCCAAACCCACAGACTGGCCTGAGCTAGATTCCTAGGTTTCCTCTTTTCTGTTCTTGACTCTGCTTCTCTTTACTACACCGAGTTTCTTTTCCTCTTCTTGTTTCCCAAGCTTCTCTCCTCCCATTTCTTTAGTTAGCCATAATGAAGATCTGTCTATAGCTCTAATTCACTATGTTTTAAAATATGTAATTTTATATGTCTTCTTTTTAATTTAAGAAGTCAAAGAGCAGGACGTTTGATATTTCCTTCAATAAAGGAAGGACACTTTGATTTGCTTTTTTTTCACAGGCTCCCATTAAATTTCTTCTGCTTGGCTCTCATCCAGTATTCCACACTGTCAAAATCATTTTAAATCCTGACACTGTTGGTTATCGGCTCTACTTTCCTCTCTGGTTTCATTGCGCCTGCCTTTTAAGCCTTCACCAAGTCCTTGACAAAGCCTACAATTTGAGACTACTCTACCAGTTATCATTGGGTTATATATACAAGCTGGAAAACTGAATCCGCAGCTTGAGTATCTCCTGCAGCTTTTGAAAACGGCTTCTCATACTCCTCCCCTGAAACCCCTACCCAGGAGGTAGGGAGTGGAGGTAACCCTGCTTCTAACAGGCTCCTAAGAGATGCTGAGTGGTGAGAGCCATAAGACCTAATGGCTCAGGCATGTCAGGATTTCATTATTTTCTCCTAAATTGAAGAAAGGCCATTGAGGGGTATGCCTGGGTTTCAGAACCCAGATTCCTTCTGTCTTACCCCTTCCACACAAGACAGGGCACCCTACTCACGGCATCCAGCCGTTATGGCCACACTCAAAACAGTGAGGAGAAAGAGGAAGAAATGGATGACTTCTCTGGTGTTCAGAATTGTGTCTCAGAAGCTGTGCTCGGCACTTTGGCTGACTCTCATCTTCTTGGCTTAAGCAGTCTCGCAAATCATGCTAACTGGAAAGAAATCTGGGAACTTCATCTTCATTTTGGGTGTCATATGCCCAACAAAAAATCCAGACAAAGAAACTATATTTCTGACATTACTTAACATCAGTATTATTACAATTGATGGGTCCCTCTAACGTCCCAGCTGGGAGTTTGTTATCTAATCCCTACTATGTGTTAGACAGTTAATAAAAAAGCTCTGAATTTCATGTCATCTTGCCTATGGCGGCTATTATTTCTTTTCGTTTCACAGCTCAGGAAATGTACTCTTAGAACAGTTTTAGTGGTTTTCATGAGACTCTGTAGAAACTAGATCCCCACACTCAGTCTGCAAAGCCCAGACTCCTCCTGGTGTATCATTCAATTTTGCACATGTGTTTGTAGATGGGCCTTCATTCAGGACGCACTAGGTATAGCATAACCACAAAGGTCTTCACCAGAGACATAGAGGTTTATTTGACTCTCATGTCTGTAGATCTGCTGGAGATACCCTCTCGATACAGGTGGATCTGCCCCATGGTTCCCTCATCTTTGCAACCATAGACTCACTGAGGTGCAGCCTCCCCAGGCACAAAGCAGAAGACTCACTTTGTGCCTCAGCTTTGACACGCCCATTGTCACTACTTTGCTAAAGGAAGACACAGGCTAACCCTTCACAGTCAGGCAGAACACTGCTCCAAGGAGAGAACCAATATCTGGAATATTCTGGTCCAACCAAGGTGTCCAGGTAGGTGCAATGCAGTTAAAAAACAACAAAAACAAAAAACAACCCCCCCCCACAAGAGCTGAAAGCCAGGAACCCCGAGCTCTGTTCTCAGTTCATGCATGAAAGACCTATGTGACTTTGTACCAAGGACAATCTCTTTCAGGTCCTTGGGTCTGTTATAGAGATCTCTTAAGATCTATTGAAACGCCGGGCGGTGGTGGCGCACGCCTTTAATCCCAGCACTCGGGAGGCAGAGGCAGGTGGATCTCTGTGCGTTCGAGGCCAGGCTGGACCGATAGCCCCCGAAACAATACAGAGAAACCCTGTCTCGTATAAACCAAAAAAAAAAAAAAAAAAAGATCTATTGAAACTTTCCATTGAGAAACTGTAGCATACCAAACGAGTCAGAGGCTAGCAGATGGCCCAGTGGGTAGTGTCTGTAGTGTAAACTTGAGGACCTGAGTTCGTGTTCCCAGCACCCACATAAGTGTGAGGCAGGTGATACCAGACTCTGACCTTCGCATGCATAGGCTGGTGTACCCCCTGCAGAGTGCACATGTATGCATACCCCCGAACAATTTTTTTAAAGTTTCTGTAACCAGGGTTTCTCCACCTCCTCTGCCTCTAGACTAGACTTATTCTGAGCAGATATCTGTATGTACACATATACACTGCACCCACCTTCTGAACATTTTGGGTCAGGATTCAAGACTGCTAATTATCATAATGGAGCACAGAGCAGCTGGTCTTCCTGCTCATTGGATGGGTTTAGAAAAGAAAAAATTGGAGCCATTGAAAGGCCATTGATGCCATGAACTTCTGCTTACACAGGGCGAGCACAGGCTGTTCTCTGTTTACAAGGTGAGCTCCGCTCTGATGATTCATAAAAACGCTTCTGAGTGTGCAGGTGAACACACCATGGTTTATTCTGCAGAATTAATGAAGTCTGTTTAATCTCCCAGTCCCCAGCAGATTCTGTTCTAAGAAATGGCGTGAGACTGCCAGCCTTGCGTGTGAGTCACAGAGGGAAGGCTAATGGTACGGAAGTCATCTAGAAGCCTCACGGCCTGGTCTTTTGAATCCCACGGATGCTTTGGCTGAATTCTGTGCCTTTGGGTTAGATGGCTGTGGGTTAGATGGAGAGATGCTGAGACAACACGGTACAGCATTAGCAGTGGAAGTCTGCCGAGCGCTGCTGTGTGTCGCGGTCTCTCCCTTTGCCGTCACAGGCATTAGCTCGGGATGGCAAGAACGCCAGCGGACACCATGTCAAACCCTTGCCTCATAGTTTATGAGCTGACTCTGCAGGCTGTAAAAGGTGGGATGGAGAAAAGCTAAGCTGATAAACTCTTAGGCTCTCAGTTTCCTCATGTGAAGTGGGATCCACAGTGCTCGCTCTGCTAGTGATCACAGCCAATCTCTTTTTTAATGGTAAAAAGGGGAATTATGGTATGGTTATGGTTTTTCATTTATTGATACAAATTCAAGGTCAATTTTGTGATATGTATATTTCTCCTCTTGATTAAGTATTGTGCTTATACTGATCTTTTAAAATGTAATGCATAATCCAGACTATAGATAGTTACTTATAATAGTCAGAATTTATAGTTAGGTAAGTTAGGTTTTCTGATATATAGAGATGTATTTGAGACAGATAGATAGTCTTCAAACCTTTCAAAGACTTTCAGAAAATGACATTTAAAATGGTTTAGGGTTTTTCTTGACAATGAGAAATGTCTGCTCCTGGCAGCACCAATTATGTCTGAGAGGAAGATGGGCATCGAAGAAACTTGTTATGGAGTTTGCTTTCAACATGGCAAGATTAGCCATTTGGGCAAGAAACTGCTCTTGCCTAGATTGTTTGACTGTTGTTGTGTAATCTGGACATGCAGGACCCACAGGAAAGTGACTGCTGAACTCAGTCTTACAGGGTTCCTGCTTCATGGAAGAGTCTACGAGACTTTCTGCAGGACACAGAGAAATGACTGACAGACTGCCAATGCAGATGGACAGTTTGAAATTTCCTGCTTTGCTGAGAAGTGTTCCAGACACATTGTGGCCTATGAGCTGAAGATGGATGCCCCTACGTTACAGAGGAACTTCGGGTGACTGTCCAGACAGTAAGATTTCTCTGTCAATCCTAGTGTTTATATATTATCCTTCTGTGGTCTTTGATGGAGTTGAAGACAGATAGTTATAATTATAGTTTTCCTTAGTTATGACAAAAGATAAGCTACATATAGGACTTTGGACTCACAAGAATGAGATAGATGATATTTTCTTTAAATCTTGTTAAATGTTGATAGACAAAATGTTGTAACTGTGTTCTTACTTGATAACTTCTGTTATATATAATTTGACTATGTTAAAGTTAAGACCTTTCTTTTTGTTTAGACAGAAAAGAGGAGATGATGTGGGAAGTCCTGTGATTATGTCAATAAAGCACTGTTGAGCCAATAGGAGTCTAGATAGGTGGGACTAGGAGTCCAGGAGGACTCTGGGAAGGAGAAACACAGGAGAGTCGGGATGTAATGCCATGGGTTAGGAAGCCGAACTCCGGGAAAAGAGACCAAGACTTCCTGTGTGCTGTCTTTTATGCCTTCCTCCGTAACGCTCCCTAGCCATGCCCAAAAGTGGGCCTGGCTAGTGACGTAGTTCACCGCTTACATACGTATACGTCTTTACATCCGTCCATATATGTCTTTAGTTGTGCCTAAAGTGGGTGTGGTTAGCGGTGTGGTAAACCACTCTTTTATTACCTCATCTGTATGCGCCTCTAGTAAGTCATATGGTTAATGGCGGAATACAGGCTTCCTCCTACACACTAGTCTGAAAAACTCAGCTGTTAGTTAAAGGGACGACAGAAATGTAGGAGACAGAGCAGAAAGCCAGGCCCCTGAATCCCGACTCATCTTGCGTGAGTGTTTCCTTGATCTACTTTGCTCTCCGAACACTGGTCTTTGGCCCTCTGAATAAACCTGATGTGTTCCCATCTCAAGGTCTCTGCCTCTGCTGTTTCTCCCTTAGCGGTGTTCCTCCCCTACATCTCCACGTTCTTCAAGAAACTGTTGACCTTTCCGGCTATGCAGGGCTCATGGAAACACTGTTCCCTCCCACAGGCCTTCAGCGCTCTCCAGTTAAAGGTGGTCCCTTCCCAGCGTTGCTCTTAGCTCATCACCATGTTGTAGTTTTGCATATTCTGTTTTGGGTATGATATTGTTGCATACTGTCACTTCCTAAAATGATCTGTTGACTGGTCCATTGTCTCCCACTGCTGTTTCTCTTGGTTTCTTCTACACTGTCACTATGAAGAACAGGATTTACATTGTGGGTACATGTTAAGCATTTTTTTTTTTGGTTTTAGGAGACAGGGTCTCTCTGTATTGTTTTTGGAGGCTATCGGTCCAGCCCGGCCTTGAACTCACAGAGATTCACCTGCTCCTGAGTGCTGGGATTAAAGGCGTGTACCACCACCACCCAGCAAGCATCTCTTTTGAATGAATGAGCTGCTTTAGATAAATTTAACTTTGTTTTAAATGTCTTTATTGCATGCTTCATAGATGGGCCAAAACTCAATCAAATTTTTAGAAGTTGATACTCATTTTTTAAAAATTTTCTGCTTTTACTTTTTGAATGTTCCTGCTTCAGCGAACAAATTAGTCTAAACTGTGTACACTGTTTTGATTCCGCTCATAGAGCAACTCCTGAGTAGTGGGTATGCTGGATCAAAGGGTAGTCATGTTTTCACATTATGGTATGCATTCTCAAATTTCGCTACAAACAGTTCCGTCAGCCTGTAGCACCACCACCGGCTTGTCTTGCCTTCTGTGTTCTTTGTCGCGAGCACATGACTGATGACAAGCAGTTGCTCATTTCCAGCCTGCCCTTCAAGGGCTCTACCTGTGTCCTCATACCAAGGACAGGCGAAGGTGTGCGTGTGACACACACGTGTGTGCTGCACTCTGCTCCTCTGATGCCTGAGGGCTCTCATGGCTTTCTCATTCTCTGTCCGGACCGTGTTCTCCAAAGTAAGGGGCATTTAAAGCACATGGGATTGTCTGTGAAGTTTTGGTTATTTTTTGGCTAGTTTTACTCTTCTTTCCCGTCTTCCTGAGAGGCATGAACCGGCTCTACTCTCTGGTTTTGGTGTTAACGGTGTGATTGGCCTTGGCCAACAGGATTTTTAGCAAATGTGATGTGAGCAGAGGGTTAAAGCTACAGGGTCAGACGTGTCTTCCCGTCTGTTGCCTCAAGATTAACCACCTTATCTCTTAGACCGAGAATGTTGTTCAACACGTGCCAGGTGAGCCTGAGTTGCCTTTGGAGCCAAACCTGGAGGATTTAGGCCCAGATCAGCTGGACACCAGCTCTCTTGCGGGTGTGCAAGATTTCTGTCTGAGTCCCGTGAGGTTTTTTTTTTTTTAATCCCATTTGTTACACAGCAAAAAAGCCAGTTGGTACGAAGGCCGGGGTGGAAGTGGGAACTCTCATTTCAGGCTAATAACCCAGTCTAGTTTCAAACGTGTCAGACTCCAAATGTCAGACATCCTGTAAGGCAGTCATAAAAGGACATTTGAATCCAAATACATCTACACTTAGGCGGGGTTCACTGTTGGATGTTAAGGGCCAAGCCTGTCAAGTCAAACACCCCCTCAGGTCGAGAGAGCAGAGGTGTACCTGAACCCCATCACATTCTCTTCCGAGCAGGCTGTGCTGAGCCTTGGAGGATACACAGGCAGAGGGAGTCCTGGTGGACTGGGAAAGCGGTGCAGTTAGAACAGCAGAGCAGAGTGGAGGAGGGGCAGCCAGCTCACTGTGGGGCAGACACACGGGTGTGCGCACCGGGTCTTTTCCATTGGGCCTCTGCCTCCTCCAAACTCATGACTCAAAGACTTCTTGCTAGTTTTGAATGCTTGGCCCAGCTTAGGATCATTTCTGGCTAGCTCTTTTAACTAAAGTTGTTTCTCTTTATCTACTTTTCTTTCCTTCTGTGTATTCTCTTTCACTGATTCTCGTGTATATTGTCTTTCCCTGATTCTTGTGTCTGTCTGTCTGGTGGCTGCCTGGATTCTGGCCCAGACTTCTCCCCAGTACTCTCCTCCCTTCTTTTTCATCCCTTTCTTTGAGCCTAGATTTCTTCTCTCATTTACTCTCTCTGCCCCCAAGCCTGGCTTATCCTTTTTCTGCCTAACTGTTAGCCTTCAGCTTTCTTATTACACTGATCAGGTGCCTTAGGCAGGCAGGGTCAAAGAGATGCAACACATCTTTAGATAATGAAGCAAATGCAGCGTAAACAGAAGTCACACACCTTTACACAGTTAAAGTAATGGTCCTCAGCATAAACAAATGTAACACATCTTTGTCCAATTAAAATAGCATTCCACAAGTGTACATGGCGTTGAGTGTTCAGAAGGAGACAAAGCTTCAGTCAAGAAAGGGACTGGGAAGCTTTTGTAAATGTAAGTCAGGGGAACCTTGGATGCCAAAGACATGGTGAAGACAGGTCAGAGCTGAAGACCAGGCTGGCCGAGGCAGCTAGAAAAGACTGGCCAGCTACTTCATTCTTTACTTCATCTGCTTCCATTTAGAACCTTGTTTCCAGTTAGGCTCTGATTAATACAGTTCCAGGCCACATTTTTATTCCTCAAATATGCTGTCTTCATGGAAGGCAGATAGTGAGGGTACAACTCAAAAGTCTTCATGAACGAGGCCTCGTGGCTACGTAATAGAACACACTTCTTTGTGAGCAGCTTCTGGTACTTATCAATTGTGCAGCCGTTCACTTGGTCATCTTAAAGAATTTTGGCTCATAAAATGTCAAATGGGAGGGAATTTGAGTCCTAGTTATTCCAATAGCTGATGTGTGACCTTGAAGGAACAACATTAACTTCACAAGATTCAATTTCCTTCTTTAAAAACTTCAGTGTTTGTTGTACCACTTTGCCCCTCCCCTGCCTTCCTTCAGTCCCCCAACAGCCCCACCCATCTCAAGGTAAGGAGTACAGGAAGTGAAGACGGAGTTTCTGTTTACCCTGGTCCTGCAGCCGTGTAGTCCCAAATGAGTACCCAGAGGCTTTGTGTTAATTATAAGCTGTTTGGCCGATGCCTCAGGCTTCTTATTGACTAGCTCTCTCTTAATTACTAACCCATTTCTATTAAACTATGCATTGCTATGAGGCTGTGGCTTACCCGTAATACTCTGGCATGTTATTCTGAACCCCAAAATCACCAAGAGGCCCATTTCGATGCAAAAGCAGAGTCTTTTATTGTAGATGTTTAACGAGCTAACCCCATTAGATCGGGCCCTGCACCCTGCCACCATGGCGGATGGCTGGAGAAAAGACCCCAAGCAACCTCCAGGCAGGGATCTTAAAGGGCAGCATAAGGGGAGTGTCTGGGGCTATGAAACAGTCTCAGGATTGGTGCACTTCCAGGTTTGGGTGACCTGCTCTGTGTTGATTGGTCAACTGGTTGTTATGGCCCATAGGCCCTCCCAGGGCGGTTGCTATGTTCTGCACGTCATTGTTGTGCACTTGTCTGTTAAGCACACACAGAGTTGTAAAGCACAGCCCTGCCAGCTAACTTCCGATTGGCTCCTTGCCACAAGGAGGACATCTGACCTTAGTGACCAGGACAGGAGCGGCAAGGTCATGCAAGCACATGTTAGCCTGTAATGGCTACTAAAATGGGGGACTGGTCACTACAGTTACTCCTTTGGCAGCTACATAGCGTCTCCCTGGTGGCTCCTCTCTGCCTTTCCCTTCCCAGCATCCTCCTAGCTTGGTAGCCCCGCCTATATACTTCCTGCCTGGCTACTGACCAATTGGCAATTTTTTTATTCATGAACCATTAAGAGAAACATATTCACAGCATGCAGAAGGACATCCCTCCCACCAAGAAAGAGAGAGAATTAGCCTTTCCCGGGGATTAGCACCCTAGTTCGTTATCAAATACAAAGTTGTTAGCCCTGAAATCATCTACACACAAGCCACAGTGAATGGACTCAACAGGATTTAGATGTATGCATGTATGTATGTACATACGTACACACACACACACACACACACACACACTCGGGTTTGTATCTGACACTCAACTCCTTCATTTGAAAACACTGAACCAAAGCTACCAAGTAAGGTTATGCAGTGATAAAGTTAGTGCATAAAGAGTATATAACCTTCTCCCCCCAGCACAGAGAAGGACCTAGTAAATGCTATATCCTGTCATTCACTTCAGCATTTTTCGAGAAATATGCAGCTGTGAGGCAGGTGTAATTGAGGCACAGTGAAAGAGACAGGATCTTGTCACCCAAATCTGAGAACCCAGGGACAAACAACCCAATAGGGACCAGCCACAGTGAGACATGCAGCAGGGAAAATAGGCCCTGCCTGTGGGCCATGCTGTTACAGCGCCCCTGGGGTTACTGAACCAGGAGGGTGGGCCCTGGCTGTAACTAGGTCACTGAGTAATTTCCTGGGATGCTGCTCACATTCTAGATGGCAGGCAGACAGGCAGACTGTCAATATTGATAAAATTTGTTAAAAAATTTTGACGTTTACCTACAGGTGCTTTATCCACACGCTCTAACGCAGAAAGGATTCTTCCCTCCTCTCCCAGCTGTGACCCTCCTCGGGATGCAACTGCATTCGTTGTTCAAGCGTGTTGTAGAATTCCACTGGGTTAGCTCATTGTGCACGGAGGGTATGGATGGAATTCCCACTTCCATTTTACTACAGGAGCCGGCTGGGCAAACTGACCTGCACTGACCGCCTGAGATAGCCCACTCTTTCCTACCATGCCCCTTTGTCCCCCGTCAGTCTGCTGCCACAGTAGCTGATGGGACGGGACGGGATGTTGGCATCCCTCCGAGCCTCAAAAAGATGACACTTCTCATGTCATCCGATGCTCGACACACAATAGATTGTGACTTAGAGGCTGTTCTTGCCTCTCAAGTGTGATAAGGCAGTCTTGGGACCCAGGTATTTCAGGGCGCTGCCTCAGTATGGAACCCCATGCCTACTTACTGTTTTTGCAACTGTGGAGGGACGACTTGACCTTATCGGGACTCAGCTACCCAGTTGCGATGATTTGACGCGGCCTTAGCCCCTGCAACGTAACTCACTTCCAGCAGCTAGACTCCGAGGGCAGAGCTGAGAGAAGGCTGCAGGTGCCAGGTGTTAGCATCAATACCCACTTCCCAGTTTGTAGAGGCACTGCCTTATTTAATTCATCCAATTCTGCCACGAAGAATTCCGAGTCTCATCCCCTCCCTCCCTCCCTCCCTCCCTCCCTCCCTCCCTCCCTCCCTCCCTCCCTCCCTCCCTTCCTTCCTCCCTCCCTCCCCTCTCTTGTTACATGTGCTAGGGATAGAACTCAAGGCTTCACACATGCTAAGCAAGAACATGTCCTAGCCCTTGATATTGTTTCTTATACTGTCCTTAGTACTTTTCTTAGTCCTTATTTAATTCATCCAATTCTGTCACGGAATTCCGAGTCTCATCCCCTCCTTCACTCCCTCTCCCATCCTTCCTTTCCCTCCCTCCCTCCCTCCCTCCCTCTCTCTCTCCCTCCTTCCTTCCTTCCTTCCTTCCTTCCTTCCTTCCTTCCTTCCTTCCTCCCTCCCTCCCTCCCCTCTCTTGTTAAGTGTGCTAGAGGTAGAACTCACGGCTTCACACATGCTAAGCAAGAACATGTCCTAGCCCTTGATATTGTTTCTTATACTGTCCTTAGTACTTTTCTTAGTCCTTTCTGTGTTTCTTTTGTTTAATGTGGTGAAAGTTTGAGTGCCTCTCTACACACAGGCCCCTCCACAGGATGCATCTTGTTTTCTTATACTAACGTATATACTGCCAGTGCCTTGGAGCTCTGTGAGTGGAACCAGATTTCCAAATGGAGAGTCACTCCCCATCTGCTGGAAATGAAGCAGGCCCAAGATCCATTGCTGGCTTTGCTGCCAATGAGCTGAGGTGAGTAGATCGTTGGGTGCTGTGAGTCTCCCCAGTGACATGTGGATAAATGACATTCAGCTACCTACCAATGGTGCTGTGGGAGTCAAATGGCACCAGACAGGTGCAATACCAGGGAGGTGCCTGGCATTCGGCAAGCATTTAACAAGTGAAAACATGGCTATAACTGTGACATTTATCACAGCATTTTCATTAGAAATAGAAATTAATCTGTCTCCTGTTATTTGCTATTTATTATTTGACATAAGTTTGTCCACCCCCACCTTGGTTTTATTCTTTGTCCTTGAAATTCCTAAATCTCAAGTATAGACTCGGGGGCATGGAGGCAATTGGTAAACATTAACTAGGCTGATGCATGCCACGGTGCCTGCACTGGGTGAAGAATGGAGTAGCAAAAGAGTCAGCCAATTCACCGAGGACATGGGGAAACAACAGAGTGACTGTATCTTCAGGAAAATGTGCGGGCGGATTTATCTATGTACTGCATCCCTTCAATGAGTTTTTGTAAATATACTTAAATGCTTTACATTCCCTAAAGGAGACTTTCAAAAATGTGCAAACACACACACACACACACACACACACACACACACACACACACACACAGAGAGAGAGAGAGAGAGAGAGAGAGAGAGAGAGAGAGAGAGAGAGAGAGAGAGAGAGAGAGAGAATGAGGTACTAAGAGTTTGGGTGCCAGGCTACTGAGGATCACATTCTGTTATCTGTGAAACACAACACCAAATTTGATTGATGGTTCATTTTTTTATACAAGAAATGAGTTGATTTTCATGTCAGGTACTATGTCTTTTCCAAGTTTGCTCCTTGCAGCATGTCTAGGTGGAGTAAGATAGTAAAACTAGTGAGAATATTACCATGGCTGGACAGTGGTAGCACCCACCTTTATTCCTAGCACTTGGGAGGCAGAGGCAGGCAGATCTCTGTGAGTTCAAGGCTAGCCTTGTCTACAGAGTGATTCCCAGGACATCCAAATCTACACAAAGAAACCCTATCTTTAAAAACAAAGGGACAAACAAAATAATGTTATGCTAGTAAGGTATCATTTAATGTCTATCAATGTAAATCAGACACTGGGGTTGGACATATATGTTCACCTTTATTTTTCATGTTGTAAGCAGGGATTTCTTAGCCCTGACTTCATATTCTAGGGAATGTTTTGAAACTGCTGGCACTCATGCTGTATCTGTTGGCATCCCATGTTATCTAGTCTAGGGAGAGTTGGAGCCTGCATTGGTCAGCAGCATGTGAAGGTTAGCTGTATGCAACAGTCTGTGAGTCAGTGTGGTAACCCACATGTGACAGCCAGTTGCATGCAAAAGCTAGGAGCATGTGTTAGCAGCATGGGATGGTGATTGTCATGACAGGCAGCTACGTGTGAGGGCTAGCAGTATGTGATGCTTAGGGACATGTGCTGGTCAGCACCATACGATAATCAGTGTATGACATGGTAAGTTCCTTGGATGGTCACCTGCGTGCTGTGGTCAGCTTCATGTGAAGATCTGCGGTGTCATCAGGCTAGTGATGACAGTTCCCCCAGAAATTCTCCTTTGTAGTCAGACATTGGAACCTGCTAGTGAGGAAGAGACCTTTCAAATACTGTTGATTCAGAGTCTTTGCTCCAGTGGGTGAGTGACAGGGAATGAGATAGTCATGCCTTCCCTGCATCTTGGATTTCTCATCTAAACCTAGGTTAGAACAGTAGGCTAGAATACTAGGTCAGAGTAGCAGTTTGAATATTTTGAATTAAGGAACCCATAAGTCTATATGTTTTATATAAAAACCTTCATAATATTTCAGGGAGTCAATGTTATCTGGGTTGGTTAGGATTCTTCTGCTGACAAGTGGAGTAGAGTAGAAGATACGGCTCTCGTACATCCAGGAGCTCAGGGGACGTGAGAGGAGCCCGTCCTTATATTTCTGCTCCCCTCAGATCTTGGCTTTCTTTTCAGCAAAGTTATTTCCAAGTGATGGCAAAAATGTGCAGTAGCAGCACAGACTGACCTTTCACCAACGAGCCACCCCAGTGAAAAGGAATGACCTTTTCTCGTAGTTTTGGAAAAAGTCTGGCACAACACTTGGTCTCACAGCAGAGACACCCAATGCCTCTCCGTATAACATGGGATGGTCAGGCCTCATTTGAATCACAGGGAGAGATTGCCAGGGGGAGTTTCAAAAAGAAAGAAAAGAGGAGGAGGAGGGGAGGGAGGGAAGTAGGTAAGTAGTGTTTTGTCATCATAAGATGAACCCAATGAATTCTAGGAAGGTAAAGATTGCCAGCATCTAATCTGTGATGTTGGAAACTCTTATGCCCATGTGTTAAGGGAATAGCTATCCAGATTGGTACTGTTGGGTGATGGTGGGACTGTTGTAAGGTTCCTTGTGGCTGGTTGTTGGGTCATTGGGAGCATGGTGTTGAGGGGGGTGGTGGGAACCATCTCCATTTTTCTCATGGCTTCTTGGCCTCGAGGTGAACAGTGCTGGAATACACTTCTGCCATTGATGCCAGATATCCCCATGGGAGACACAGAAGCCTCGGGTCCACCTGATCATGGACTAGACACTCAGAAACTAGGAGGGAAAAGCAAACCAAAGTTTATTGTCTGACGTGTTTGTTATAATTAGAGAAAGCCCCTAACACATCTGTCGTGCTTTAAGGGTTGGACATCTATGGAACTCCTACAGATGCAGGCTCTTAAGTTGAAAACCTTTAGACTTATCAGGCCGAGTGGCTTTTTCAACACTAATCAATACTAAAATCTGCCATGATTGACAAGTATGACAGCCTTTGGATGCTATTACAAAATGTTTTTTATACATACTATTTTTGTAGTTACTGTATAAGAATAGCTATAGATTTTCTCATCTGTGTTTAATTTTATGTTCCACTTGTTTCTAGTGTGCCAGCTGTATACTGGATTTTTCAGTCCCATATTTTTTTTCTGGTGGCAGTAACGGACCTTAAAGAGATTTGTAGATTTGTTTAGGACCCACAGAAGAAACATAAGAGCTGAGATTCAAGCATAGGTTTCCCCTTGCACAAACAATACCGTTTCCATGAACATATTGCGTATGTCTAGCTATGTACTGTTTGTGATTTGAGATACTTGCTCCATGGAGGACTCTTGAGCTGAGAGTATTCCCTCCTTGATCACTGTAGTAGAATTGCTTTCTTAGCCAATGACATTATAGCCTTTCATCTCATTTGAAACAGGGTAGTGTTTCTCTGTTCAAAATTGATTATTTTTAAAAGGACACATCTCATGTATTCCACCTTGCTTCTGAGTCTATACTTACCTAGTTGGTATTATCTCCCATTATCGATAGTAGCTGCCAGTCTGAAATACGAATGTGGCAGTTATGGTCATGTCCAGGAAATCCCCAGGGATTGATAGAAGGAGGATTGTTAAATTTGGTGCCCCACAGTATCTTGTGTTTTAAAATGCTAAGACCAGGCAGGATAAGTGACCTATTATTTTTTTTAAGAGAGTGTAATTTCAAAGCAGCAAGTCAGACTGGGCAAAATGCTTGAATTTGCTAATAAATTAGCTATTTAATCCGGGACCTCTAGTGGTAATATAATTCACTACATGGGTCACTAGCTTTATTGTCTTTCTAAAGGTAGTTGGAGTTTGTCTCTAAAGCATGAATAAAGCAAGTCTTCTGAATATATGGGGAAATATGTTGAAGGGAAGGAACAAAACTGGCAACCTAGACAAATGAACACATAGTAAAGTACATGGTGTATAGACACACTGATAGATTGTCTGGGCTTATGCCCCAATTATAGTGCTCCCTTTCATATTATTATGGGTGGGTTTAAGCAGCAATTGACCACAAACCATAATGTCTGTTGGTCTATCTTGCTCGTATTTTGGTTGAAGAATCAGAAACTTATGTTGGTTCAATGACTCTGTGAGAGTCTTCTGTGTCCTAGCCTCCCTGCCTCTCAGTCCTTTGGACTCTTTCCGTTCAAATCCTCCCTTAGCAAGATAATGCCTGATCATAGATGGAAACACATCCAGGTGCAGGCTTCTTAAGAAACAAAGGACTCAGCCTTGAAATGCATTTGACAGCTCAGTTTTTACCAGTTGTCAGTTTGATTAGCGCTTAGTGGTCAGTGGCCGCAAACCGTTTCCTGCCTAGCCAAACAAAGAGCGTTGTGACGGACAAATGTTGTTACTCTGTTTAAAAATGTCTTTGAAATTTTCCCCAAAGAGAGGAAACTATTATTATCCCAGACAAATAAATGGGAAGATGGGAATAGAAAGACTGGGCATCGTCTCCAAAATAATCAGCCGAAATTAGAAGTTAGTCTTGCTAATAGCCACCCAAGGGCAAGAACTCTGCTGGTGGTTGGCTTTGCCAGCTACAGGAAGGGCCAAGTTAAACAGGGCTTAATTAGAGATAGAATTCCCACGCTTTCTCCTGACTCCTGGCCTCTGACCTCTGACCAGGAAGGTCTTGCCAAGTTTCTTGGCAGCTGTCTAAACTTTCTGACTTCTTTTGGTAAGAAAGATGAAGTGGAAAGCATTAGCATGTCAGACTCTCCTGCTACTTCCTAGCCTGGCCCCCATGTCACCTCTAGGACTTAGTGTCTTGTGTGGATTTGGGGACCAGAGCCAGTTGTACCTGGTCTTACCATCAAGCCACCTTTCCAGTTTCCTCAGCCTCATTTTGTAAGGAGGAAAACGGTCTTAAGGTCAAGATGCTGACAGACCCAGCAGTCTCTGAGTTGTTTCTCTCTTCTGTTTTTTGGCTGGAGGAGGGAGAGAGGAAGGCATTGGTAGGAACCTTGTGTACTGGCATGATGTCAGCTCTTCCAGGGAAGAAGGGTTATCCGTGACTTAACAGGCAAGACCAGCGAAGCTGCCTCTGCTAGAGAAACATATTGATTGGGGACACTAAGAGGCAGATGGATTGTGTTTTATTCCTTATGAATTCTAGTCAGAAGCCCAGGATGTCCACCACTGAGTAGACAACAGTGTCTCTAGCTTGCCTTGGCTGAAGTCCTCTAAGCCAAGGATGGCATCTCTCCAGGCCTCAACTGCACCTTTAGGAGCCTGTGTACTAGTGGATACCGAGCGGGCTACTTCATTAGTTAGGGCCTGTGCCGCCCAGGATGATGTTTGTTATCTCACTGACAGCTTATAACACCTTTGTGGGTGTGGTATTCTGATTTTTTACATGGCAGGGGAGACAAATTAAGACTCAGAGGGGTCACTGGACTGACTTTGGATTCACCAGTGTCAGATTCCAGACTTGGAGTCTCTTCATATGTCCTCCTTGATTTTGTTTGGAACAAGTACCCAAAACTTTCCAGGTCCTTGGGTGATGAGGGCAAAACAAACCAGGGAAAATTGTTAAGTCTGTACTAGATAACAGGGTGTCATAGCTGACAGGAATGCTCCAGACTTGGAAACTTAGGGGTCCTTGAAATTGGGAGTTCCCAGAATTCCTTGATACTTTTCTCAGAAAAATATACACAGCACAGATATACTATAGACATCTGGTAAACCCAGGAGAGAGGACTCCCCTTTCCCTCACTGTCTATGCTTTCCTATGCGTGTGAGTTTAGGAAGGGGAAAATCATGAACCTATCTTTCCTACTAGTGGGAGTTATACAAGAGAAACACCCTCTCTCCCTCTCTCCCTCCGTCCCTCCCTCCATCCCTCCCTCCGTCCCTCCCTCTCTTCTCTCCCACTCTGTGTGTGTGTGTGTGTGTGTGTGTGTGTGTGTGTGTTATGCACAGATTAAGCAATAGAGGTTAAAGAGATTCATTTTAGGAGGTTGGCTCCCACGATTATGGGAATTGGTTAAGTATGAAATACGGTCAAGTCAACCGGTTGGAGAGGGGACAGTTGATGTTGCAGGAGCTGTGATTGATGAATAGTTGAAAGCAGATCTCTTGTCTTCCAGCATCCTTAGTCTTTTTCTTTTAAGGAGACCTCAGGCTTTGTGAACTCTCCTCCAGGCGCCTCCAAGATCCTTTCGCTTTCATTCCTATTCATGCCTCTCCCTAGACTCTACATACATCAGTTCTAGTTCTCTGTGGTTTATATGTACCTCATAGGCAACATTTCAAGACTCTTAATTAAATCGAGGGTGGGGGATCAGTGCTGAACAAACACAGGTACGGTTGGCCCAGGATGGGAGGAAACGATGTGAAGAATGGCATCCTCTAAGTGAACAGGCTCACAGTTGGAATAGCATGAGAATAGCCTTCTCTTATGGCCACTGTCCTGGGAATCCTTACATGAGACACATTGTAAGTACACATCTCAAGAGCTGGAGGAAGCTGTGTTTTCCTCCAGCTCACTCCAGTCTGGATTGCTACAACCTGCACAGTGTTGGATTTGACCAGACTAGGGCAATAAGGGAATGAAGAAAGGACAGACACACGTGCAGGAAAACTGGGATTGGATGGAATGTGCAATACATTGGAGATACACCAGCAGCCCCTAAGTGACGTGAGGAGGCAGGTTTATTGTACACAGCTGGAGGAGGAGGGAACAGGTAATTTAGCTCATCTCTGTAGGGGAGCAGGTTCCAGTTGAGGAAGCTGTGGTAGAAGTTTGTGTATACATTAATTTTAGCTGAAAGTCAGTCATTCATGACATCCATATTTGGACCAGAGAAAGACTTTGCCATCCACATGGGTATAAAGCACTGGGGATCCTGACACGGCTGTGTCCATGTTAGCAAAACACATCCTCTCAGAACTTCATGTGCTCCACATGCTGTGCCCCCACCTTCCATGAAGATGCCCAGAGTGCAGTCTTGTGGTAACAAGACCTTTTGAAGCCCACTCTTGCTTAAGGATTTATGATTAGATCATGTTGCATGTTGTATTTTCTAGAACTCGTTTGGTTGCACATGACATAAATGTCATTTACAATGATCAAGCACAAGGAAAAACTTCTAGGATGAGGTCTCGTCACTCATGTCCTATTTTAAGCTCTTTGGGTACATAGGGTTATCTGATAAAGCCCCAGATCTCAGGGAAATTGTGATCTTTCTAAAGGGCAAGGAAACACATAAGAACAAAAAATACATATGTGCTTTTTTCTAATTGAAACAACATGGGATTTGGAACCTGGAAGGCCTGGGTTGGGGATGTATTATCTTAAGGATAGCGCAAAATCTCATTTTCTTTGTCTTCATACTGGGGACGTGATTGTTCCTTCTCTTCATGTTTGTTTCATAAACTGGCACATCACAATAAAGTACCTGTTATATTGCTTGGTATATAGTTTGCTTTTAGTAATGGCAGTAATGTTATCATAGTATCCAATAGATGGCTCTCAGGTTGCTGAGATCCCTGTGGTCTGGTGTGTTCTGGTAACTTCAGAAAGTGGCTGACCTTTCTCTGAATTGATGGCACTCTGGGTGACAGAATCATGTGTAACAGGGAGTCAGAAGGAAGTGCCATGCATTCAGGGTACATATCAAGCCGCCCTGACTGGATTGGAGATTTCAGAGTGGTCGGAGGGTTACAGTAACATCTAGCCTTTCTGATATCTAGTCAGAATCACCCTGCAGCCGAGTCTGAAATATTGTTCACCTTGCCATGTTGACATCATTTGCTCTGGATGGGAAATCCCTTCTCCTTTGCCTACCTACACATAGGTAGGACAGTGGAGCCAATGAATTACCTGCATTGTCAGCCAAACATTGAATTAAGAGATTGCATACATGCTGTTTCTGTGGATGAAGTCTAGGAGTGTGTCCTGAATGTGGGCCAGCTAGGTCCAAGGCAACCAATGGAAGGCAATGTCCAATGACCAAGGAGTTGTCAAGGCTCAGGACCCTGCTATTTGGGATTTCTTAGACACCCCCTGCCTTCCTAGGTAGATACAGAGGACTGTAAATGGAAAGAGGGACTTAGGCACCTGAGTACATAGAATATTATGCCAGAAAGAATCTACAGATGGCGTCCAGTTCTCAGCCAAACTTCGTATCTGACATTAATTTCCAATAGAACTGGGGATTGAACTCAGGTCCTTGAACCAAACCATGAGCCCCACATCTAATTTTTTGTATAAAGCTTCCTCAGCAGCTGTGTGTGACTCTTTGAGCACCTCTTGTGTAAGGGATGCATTACTTCTCACAACAGTCCTTCTGTCTGCAGCTTCAGAAGTGTGCATATTTATCTTTCTATTGAATTGAACACCAATACCTCTTGCATTTTTCTGTACTAATTTTTGCTTTAGCATATGACATGGTTACAAGATAGATAACATTATCTTAATTGTTCTTAATAGGAAGGGAGATGAATAACTAAACATCGAATTAAAGAGAACTGAGAAGGGAAGGAAGTGAGAAATATTTTGATTGAGCATAGAGCTAGAATGGTGTCTAAAACACAAAAAAAAAAACCACAGCTGAAGGGTGTAGATTTTTTTTAATACTCTTTGGGAGCCTTCCAAATAAACACAAAGAGACTTATTCTTACTTATGAATGCCCTGCCTTAGCTTGACTTGTTTCTAGCCAGCTTTTCTAATTTAAATTATCTCATTTCTTTTTAATTACATTTTGCCTCTAGGCTTTAACTTTTCTGTGGCTGGTGGCTGGCCCCTGGTATCTTCCTCTCCCCCTTTTCTTGCTTCTCCCAGCCATCTTTTTTTTTTTTTTTTGGCTTTTTAAAACAGGGTTTCTCTATGTAGCTTTGGAGCCTGTCCTGGAACTCACTCTATAGACCAGCCTGGCCTTGAACTCACATAGACCCGCCTGCCTCTGCCTCCTGAGTGCTGGGATTAAAGGTGTGTGCCACTACTGCCTGGTGCCTCTCTCTTCTTTATAGCCTAGATTTCTTCACCAATTTATTCTCTCTTCCTGGTAGCTCCGCCTATCCCTCTCTTCTGCCTAGCTATTGGCTGTTCAGCTCTTTATTAGACCCATCTGGTGTTTTAGACAGGTAAAGTAACACAGCTTCACAGAGTTAAACAAATGCAACATGTAAGAATGCAGCATACCTTTGCATCATTAAACAAATATTCCTTAGCATAAGGAAGATGTAACACATCTTCAACTAATATTCCACAACAGAGTGGGAGTCACTTCTGGGTAAGACGGTGAATGAGAAGCTGTGTCTTTGCAACCTGACAAAGAAGGGTTAGGAGGATAAGAAAACAGCAGACTCAGTTCAAGGAAATGCAGTCATCAGAAACCCATAAAAGTATGGAGGAAAAGATGGATGACTCACAGGATGATGCTAGGTCGAATATGGTTAAGCTAGGTGGCCCTGGTGAGAGGAGACTGGAGTCCTGGTAACAGCCCTCACATGGCTCAAACCAGATGTAGGCTTTGATGAGGCATTTGTTTAAAACTCGTGTTTCCTCCTTTTCCCCCTTCTTTGCCTCTTCTTATTGTCTCATTCATTTGCTCTTTCCAATTGTTAACCTCACAGTACATTCCACATTACTTTTCCACTGTTTGGTCTGTGTTCAGTGGTGATGTATTATGGGCTTTAAATGGTTTTAAGTGCATTTCTATATTTTATGTGGTTTGATATTGTGGCTATTGAAACAATTTTTTTAAATCATGGCTTGGTTTTATTGGGGATTGACCCCTCAACAGTAGACTGAATGATAACACTCCCAACTAAAGCTAGAAGAGATATTCAGAATGGATCTACAAAATGACATCACAGAAATACAAGAACTATGAGAAAGAAAGGTACCATGACTTCTCCAAAAGACCATACTTTTCAGCTACCAGATCCAAAGAAATGGGCTAGAGATGTCTCAGTAGTTAGGAGCACTTGTTTGTACAGAGAACTTGGGTTTAACTCTTAGAAACCACATGATGGCTCACAACCATCTATAATGAGATCTGGTGCCCTCTTATGGTGTGAAGGCATACATGTGGGCAGAATACTACATAATAAAATCTTGAAAAAGAAAAGAAACTGAAGCAGGTAAAGTGCTGGATGAAGGGTTCAGAAGATTATTATTAAAAATGTTCAATGACATCAAAGAGGATGCAAACGAGCAGATGGATTCAGTTCAGGACCTGTAGAGGAAAGGAGCATAAAAGGAAAGCAAAATAGGTGGGAAATCTTGGAGGATGGCTAAAAAAGTAAGCAGTGTGGAAGAAAAACTCAGCAGGAAAAAAATTTAATATTGAAAAGAGAAAAATGTAAGTGTTGACAAGCTCAGTAAACAAATGGAAAACGTAGGAAAGCATCACCATTAGATGGTACCAGATGGAAATAAGAACTCAAGGGATGGAGAATAAAGCTGGGGAAATAGCACACTAAAACATCAGTAAGAGGAAAGTTGTGTTAACCTCACACCCAAAAGCCCTGGGATACAAGCTGAGACTCAGCCAGAGAATCTGTTGACTGAATTCACAGTAGAAAATTTCAAGTTATAGAGAAAGACATGCATATCCAAAAGCAAGAGGTGTTTAATAACCCCAAATAGACATATCCAAATGCAAGAGGTATTTAAGAACCCCAAATTGACATGACTAAAGAAGAATAGTTTCAAAGACACATTATTAAAAGGTGTAATGGAGAAGCACCTACTCATCTACACAGGCAAAACGTGAGAATAACACCAGAATTATCCCTAGCAACCATAATAGCTAGGGACACATGACAGTATATTTCAAACCCTGAAGGTAAATAACTGCCGACCAAGATTGCTAAATCCAGCAAAGTCCTATTTTAAAATGGTTCAGGAAATAAGGACATTCCAAGACAAGCACAAACTAAGACAGTTTATAACCAAGCTGGCATTCAGAAAGATGTCTGGAACACTGTACACAAAGGAGGAAGATAGCGTCAGTCACAAAAGCACAGGAAAATTCAGTTTCATTGGAGGAATACATGGATGAAGGAGAGCTAGAAAGGAATACATCATATCTAATATAGGAAATCAGCAAACTCTTTTTAAAAGTAGGTGTGGAAGAGAGGAATAATCAGTAGTCCAGACAACGAGAAAAACAACCAAAGGAAACTAGGCATTTTCTCTAGAGCAGTGGTTCTCAACATTCCTAATGCTGCAACAACCCTTTAATACAGTTCCTCATGTTGTGGTGACCTCCCACCATAAAATTATTTCCATTGATGCTTCATAACTGCAATTTTGCAATCTGTGAATCATAATATAAATATCTGATACACAGGGTATCTGTTCTGGGACACCTGTGAAAGGGTCGCTTGGTTCCCAGAGGGGTCCCAATTCACAGGCTGAGAACTGCTGATCTAGAACAAGTATTAAAAAAAGGCATCTCCTCTTCCTACTTCAGTGAAAGGAAAGAAAAGAAGACAGTCACAGAGTGTTAGTATTCAGGCATCTGCATTGGCCTGTCTTTGAGGTTCTGACAGGATACGCCCTCAGCTGCAGCCGCTGAGAGCACCACTTTGTGCACATTCACTATGTTCCCTTTTAAAAGGACCCTGCCCACCTCCCATTTTCCTCTCTTTCTCCCCCCCCCCCCCCCGTTTCCCTCACTCTCCGCCTCTTCCCTCTCGTCTCTCTCCTGCTGCTCCTGTCTTTGGAGGTTGGTCTCCCACCTTCCCTTTCCCTCTTTTTATGATCCCTTTTCCCTAATTAAAAAACCCCTCTGCTTGAACCCTATCACACAGTGCCATTCTCTCAAGTGCTGCTTTTCTTAAATAACAACACAGAGTACCTTAATTCTGTGCTTAAAAGTCATTAGGAAAGGCCACCAGAAAATTCACCAGTCCGGTAAACACTTTGTGCAAAGTAGGGATACACAATAAATAAAGAAACAGACAGGTCTTTTTATATACTAATAATGAACTTGCTAGGAAACCAAGAAAAAGTTCAGCCCACAATGGCTTCAAGAGAACTGAAATACCAAGGAATAAACAAAATCAAGGAGATAAGTGATCTCTGTAGTGAGAACTTGACACCAGGGAAAGAAATTAAATATACTAGAAGGTGGAAAGATTTCTTTTGCTCAAGATTGACAGAACCAATCAGTCTTCAGATTCAACATAATCCTGCGCGTGCTTTTGGATAATTGTTCCGCTGATTAGATGATGTGTCCTCTTAAGAATCTCTTTTGATTAGTTTTAGTTTCATATCTATTTTGTCAGGTATTAGGATAGTGGCACCTTCTTGTTTCCTGGTCATGTTTGATTGGAGTATTATGTCCATCCTTTTACTTTAAGGTTGCTGTCTTTAAAGCTAAGATGTGTGTCTTGTAGATGACATGGATGGATTTTGTTTCTTGACAAGCTCAACCAGCCTGTGTCTTTGATTGGAAAACTGAGGCTATTGGCACCTAAAGTTATCAAAATGTGTGGGTTGATTGCCTTCAATATGGTGTTAATTTTTGGTGGTGTTTGGGTTCTTAGGGGTACTCTATGTTTTCATAATTATTTCTTCATACTTTGTACAGAATATTGGCTACATTCATTTCTTTTCTCAGTCTGAAATATTGCTTTTTGTGTTTTCTTTGGGTCTGGTCTGTTACTTATAGGTTTTTAGATTGCTAATATTATGGGAAGTTTTTCTTTCTTTTCAAGTCTTGCAGTGTCAATTTGCTGAGTGTATTAGTCTAGGTTGGCTGTCATAGTCTTTTTAATTTTTTTATTTATTTTGATTTTATGTAGATTGGTGTTCTGCCATGGGTGTCAGGTTCCCTGAAACTGGGATTACAAACAGTTATGAGCTTCCATGTGGGTGCTGGGAATGGAATCCAGGTCCTCTGGAAGAGCAGTTAGTGCTCTTAACCACAGAACCATCTCTGCCCCCATGTCATAGTCTTTTAGAGTTGGAATGCATTGGTTTGGTTCTTCTGACTCTCAGAGTTTCCACTGAGAAATCAGCTGTTATTTGATGGGTTTTTATTTATATGTGACTTGTGTTTATTCCCTTGCAGTTGTCAATAGTCTTTCTTTGTTCTGTATACTTAAGTGTTTTAACTATGATATACCTTGGGGATTTTCTTTTCTCCCCCTGTCTCTTTGATGTTCTGTGTGCTTTTTATGTCTATATGGATGTATCTTTCCTTACTTTCAGAAAGTTTTCTTCTCTGATGCTTTTGATGATCTGATCTATGCCATTGACCTATTGGCCTGGGGTGATTATTCCTCAGCTGTTCCTCTAATTCAAAGATTTGGTCTTTTTATGGTGTTCCACTTTTCCTGTGTGCTCCTTTCCTGTGTTTTAACTTTTTGTACCTTTTCTTACTTCATCTAGATCCTTCAGTTTATCTTCAAGTCCTGATAGTCTACCCTCCCCTTTGATTCATTCTACTGTAAGGATTTCCTAGTTAGTTGTGCACCATGTTTTTCAATTCCATCTTCATATCAATGTCAGTTCTCTATCATGTTTGCATTCCTTACTAACTTCCATTTCAAATCCCCGATCACCTTCCTCATTTCCGTGAGCCTTACGCTTGTATTTTCTTGAACATCACCTGGGAGTTCACTCTCTTTAAGATCATTGAGCTGTCCCTTTGTGTCTTCTTTTAAGCCCCTCGAATTCTTTGATGACTTTTGTGTTTGTTCTTTTAAATTCCATGCCCCAGGGTTCACCTAGATAATTCTCAGTGGCAAACATTTCTATAGGACTGGTTGATTTGGGGGTGAGTGTGTTGCTTTGATCTTTCATATTGTTTGCACTTTTATGGTGAGATCTTGTCATGTGTACATCTTTTGTTGGGTCTGTGTCTGACATAGACAGAGCACATTGGAGCAGAAGAGAGAATGCACAGATTGCATTGGACCTGGAGGTTGGATGTGGATTAGGTGTGATGCAGTCATATGTATACAGGGGATGGGGCTGGAGTGCACCATGTGCATCCCGTCGAACCTTAGAGTTTAGGGGTAAACTTGGGGTTAGTGCACATGTGAAGGGGGATAAGGCAGAATCATCAGACTTGATCCTAGAGAAGGGTGTGCAGAATCTGGATGTAGTCATTGGATGTGTCTTGGGAGATTCCTGTAGGTTGGGGGCAGGCATGGGTGTCCATACTAGGCCAGGACACTGAGTATAGGATCCCAGGATACATGTAAGAGTTTGGGAGGATCTGTTGGGGGAAGGTTTAAATGGACTAATTCATCTTGACCCCAGAGAATGATTTGTTACATGTACATTTAACCATGCCATGAAAGGAATGATCACTGTCCCTACTATTATTAGTGTAAATTCTTAAATATCAGAGTCCTGGTGTTTCTTAAGCATGTCCTCCACTATCCATACTGGGAGTACTGTAAATCTTCTATCAGAACCCTACTGTTCCTTAGGCATGCCCTTCTTACTTATGTGTCTTTTGAAGAATATTGATCTCCCCAGCAGTCAGTCTAGGGACCTTGAGCTCCCCCTTGTTCAGATCAGCTGTATCTGTGTGTTTCCACTGCTCAGTCTTGACCCTTTGCTTATCACTCCTACCTCTCTGCAACTGGATTCCAGGAGTTCAGCTCAGTGTTTAGCTGTGGGTGTCTGCTTCTGCTTCCATCAGCTACTGGATGAAAGCTCTAGGATGGCATATAAGGTAGTCATCAATCTCATTGTAGGGGAACAGCAGTTAAGCCTCTTCACTATTGCTTAGATTATTAGTTGGGGGTCATCCTTGTAGATCTCTGGACATTTCCATTGTGCTAGATTTCTCTTCAAACCTATAATGGCTCCCTCTATTAAGGTATGTCTTTTCTTGCTCTGAACCAGGCTCCTTGAACGTGGGTGTCAGTTGGGAGGCCTGGGAAGTCTATGGGACCTCTGGTAGTGGAACAGTATTTATCCCTAGTGTACAAATGAACTTTGGGAGCCCATTCCCCATAAGAGGGATACTCTCTCAGCCTGGATACACAATGATGCCACAGACTTTGATGATCTCCCATGGAAGGCCTCACTCTCCCCGGGAAGCAGAAGGGGAATGGGATGGGAGGGAGAGGGAACTGGGATTGGTATGTAAAATAAGATTGTTTCTAATTTAAATAAAAACTCTAGAGAAAAAAGAATATTGATCTTCATTATGTTTAGTAAGACTGTCTATTTAGGGGCAAAGAACTCATGGAATGTGAATTCTAAAACATCTTCAGCACATTGGCTCTGATTCTGGATCACCTGGGTTCAACTCTAGTTTCTACCACTGGCCAACTATGTAGTTTTGGGAAAAGTGCCTCATATGCAAAATCAGGTGTCCACCTCAGAGCATCGTTGTAGGGACTGAGTGATGGGAGGCGTATGAAATGTTATACACTATGGTTGGCAAGAAACAAACATTAGCAAATGCCAGCTGTTGCCAGTACCTGATAAAAACAATACCTACTCAGTGGTCCAAAACAACCCCAATGGCTCCTGCCACCATAAAGAACAGAAAGAACATACTTAAGAATCTTAGCAACTGAAAACACAGCATATGGTTCTATATCTATTGTGTTGTCACAAGAACAAATCGCTTGTTCTATGCTGCTGGTTAGCGTTCAAAGTGAAGTGACAGTTGCCCCCACTCACAGTCTGAACACGGTAAAAATGGGTCGCAGTACAAAGCTGTCGTAGATAGATGATCCAGTGTCGTAGCTTCATCTCTTCTTCTTGGTTTCCCCCTGCTTTTTTCCTAGCTCAGAGGATTCTCGCACCTCTTTCCTCTGAGCCCTTAAAAAGGTTGGTATGAGATGTGTTGTGTCACCAATGTCATGGAGGCCTCATCTAGCTCAGGATGGGATGAGCTTTATGAATGGGGAGCCGTATCTGATTCCCCCTGTGCTGACCTCATGAAGACTTATACAAGTCACCACAGTGATGTGTTGACGTCTCGGAAGACACAAAAACTTGGAAACAAATTTACCTCCTAGAATTCCACTCAAGCCCATTTGTAATGTTCAAGACCTGCACAAGATCAAGCCATGCAGCATCCCAGCATGTAACAGGGCAATGGTCAGGCAGTTCCACCTCTAGCTGATACTGTCACCGTTACTATGGAGAAGGCAACTGAGGAAATCCTAGAGCATCTGTTACTGTAAAAAAAATATCAGCCAGGCCGTGGTGACTCATGCCCTTAATCCCAGCACTTGGGAAGCAGAGGCAGGCAGATCTCTGTGAGTTCGACGCCAGCCTGGTCTACAGAGTGAGTTCCAGGACAGTCTCCAAAGCAATACAGAGAAACCCTGTCTCGAAAAACCAAAAAAAATTGATGATATACTTCTTCAAGCTTCCTATTTTTTCAAGCTGGTTTTTACAAACCCGTGTATGACTCATTCAATCAAGTGTTGTATCATCGTCAGTATTTCTGAGTGAGAAAGCTCCCTATGTAGGCTGAGCCAGGTGTAGCTAACTTGCAAACAGGAGGAGCAACAATTGGCAAATGGTCAAAGGAAGACTTGGAAATCAAAATCCTCTGTGGCAGAATTTCTTCCTTTTCATGCATAAAGCTCTTGGTAGGATATAGATACGTAAAGCCATCACCAGCCAATGTAATTGCTTCACCCTCCTGCCTGTAAGAGTGTGACTGATCTGCAGAGCAGAATGGAGAAGAGATTGTCATGCGTCCATGAATCTGCTCAAGTGGGACCCAGTCAATCACAAGATGTGACCATTACTCCCTGAATATCTCTACTCTCTTTGTCATGTTGCTTTGACTCTCCCAGGCTTATTCAACACAAGGTGACAGGGCTAGAGGTCAAAACTCAGACTCCAGGATCCAAGCGCAGGTCCTTTCAGCCATACCTCAGCCTCTTTTTTCCTCGCAGTGTCTTCCTCAGTGTCCTAAATGTTCTGGGTGACTTTCAAGTGCTTCCTGAATGAAACTGGGGGCTGCGCTCCTCGGAACTCTGAATGCTACTCCCATCTTCCAGTCCTTTGGCTGGCTGACTGCGGGAAGCACTTGGCTCTCATCAATTGCCGGTTGGGGATTTCACCTCTGGAAGTCATTTGATCACTTAAGCGCTAAGCTCTCTCAAGAGGTGGCCTGCAAGGGCCTTGCAGCTTTGATCCAAATTTCCCATCCAAATAACCACATAAGTGGAGAGGCTCCCGGTCCCAGCTAGCCCACAAATTGCTACTCTTTTTCCATTATAAAGAAAAGCAAGCAGGCTTGTCTTCCACGGTGGCTCAGCTACCTGAGCAAATCAACTGACTGTTGCGGGAAGCAGGGTCTTTCTTGGCTTCTTTCCTTTTCTTGCTGCTCTGAGGGAGACTGGTTTATTGCTTATTACAAGCCTCACAGGAGGGTGTTCTGGTCTTATATCATCTTCTCAGCCATGGCAGGTTCAGTGTTTCTGTCCCAGAAATATTAATGATGTGTGGACTCTGTTCCAGCCCTGTTGGCATGTAAGGCATCCTCTTTATAGATAGGTCACCGTATCTGGCTCAGGGCCTGGCCTGAGCGTGCCAGACCACCCTTTCCCAGACTCACTCACAGAGTGAGGCCTGTGCCAGTTTCCTGGTGCTCCTTTGAATCGCCCTCGGCAGACCTAACAGCAGACACAGTGCTCTTTGCATGGCACAAAGAAACCTAGGCTCCAAGAGCAAAGCCAGAGCAATGGAGCAAGCAGTCTCTGGAGGACCCGAGTTCAGACCTAGCTCTTGGCCCTGTAGCTTTGCATGAGTTTCTCAACCTGTAGAGTCTCAGCTCAGTGAATGCCAGCGGGCATGGGGTTCAGGAGAAAGATGCATTGTAGAGCTGTTGGCTCCTCCTGATAGCCAGCATCCACAAAGTCCAGGGGACCCTGCAAGTGACAGAAGCTTAGGTAGCTCTCTCCCCTCTGGCCTGGCACCTTGGAGAGTGATTGTACCCCCACCGGCCCCATGTGTTCACCACTCGTTGATCTGCAGGGAGAGATGTTCACTGAGCCCCTCCCTAGCAGGTTTGAGATTTATGGGAGGTAAGAGTAGCCAGATGGGCATGTCTCTCTGCAGAAATTCCCCAGAATCCGCTGACTGGGGCAGCCGCCCATGCAGCTGTGGTCCTGCAGCCTTCCAAGTGCTCACCTCTCTCGCTTCCCATTTGAGGCTGCTGGAAACCCACTTGCCTTGGTTTCAAGGCTCTGTCTGGTCTTGGTTTCATTATGGGTGGCAAAGGGATTGCACGGAAGACATCCACTGCTTCTTTCCATCTCTTCTTTCTCTCTTACTAATCTGCTTTTGGGGTCGGCCTTTTATCTGTTGACTTCCAGAAGGCCCTCGGGAGTGACTGGTTTGGGTCTTCCTCATTATTGCTATTGGCTCAGGGTTTCTTTGATGGATAGGAGCAATTTTCTTTGGAAATTGGATGCAATATTGGCAGTTCTGCAGGATGTATATTACATTCCTCTGGGAGGGAGCTTTTCCGTGGGACCTCAGAATGGAGTGATTCTATTCTCGAGGCTGTGGAGGAAGCAGAACTAACCAGAAAGGAATCTATTTAAATATTTTGCATAGCTTCTCTTCCTGGCGCATGGGTTTGGCCCACTTCTGTGAAGTAGTTCCTTTTGGAAAGCAGGGGACCTGGAACACATGTTAATGGAAAGGAACTCAAAGGAAAGAAAACAGAGGCATGTCCAGCCAAGACCACAGACCTGGCAGGAGTCACAGGTCTCTGATTCAACATACTCCTTATATCTGAGTCAGAAAGACCCTCTGACACAGGATGGGCCATGCACTGTTGAAGGTGCTGGGCACCGGGGATCAGTGATTCGTGATGTCCTCTCAGAGCTGATAATTTGTCACCATCATCATCATCATCATCACCATCATCATCATTGTATGTGTGTATGAACCTCAGAGAACAACTTTCACTTTTCTTTGGTTCTCTTCTTCCACGAGGGTCCTGAGGATCAGACTCAGGTCCTCAGGCTTAACACAAAAGTGGCTTTACCCACTGAACCATCTTTCTGATCCTACATATTCATACTTTAATCCATTAAGTAACCTAAGCTCACCAGCAGTTCCTGAAAAAGCTTTTCCATCCTACAGATGAGAAACTGAGGCATGAGGCAGTGAAAAACATCATTCAAAATCATCCTTAGGTCATGGAGGCCCTAGAATTAAGATGCAGGGCATTTGCTGTTCATGACCTAGACTTGTGTTTGTTGGTGCCTCTTGCTTACTCCTATAATTATGACGAACTCCGAATGTTTCCATCCATCCATCCATCCATCCATCCATCCATCCATCCATCCATCCACCCACCCACCCCTTGGAGATTCTTTTGTTGCACTGGAGACAAATCATGGATGGGTAATAATGTGGATGAGCTCCTCAAATGTTGGATTGTAGCGACTTTCTTTTTCCTCAGTGTTTGGCAGCAGTACACGGTATCAGCCAGTAGGCAGGAGCAGCTGGATATGGGAAACTAATAAACGTAGTAGTCCCATTCAGCCTTGGGTGTTAGGAACCCGGAGGGCAGCCAGTGTTACAATTCTCAGGTTGAGATCCTAGTCTCTGAAGACTTGACATCTCCCATCTCCCAGGAAATCTTCTGGCAACCAGGGCCTGCAGTTTCTTATCTTTGGAGAACTGTGGAGGTTACATTTGAGATACCTGTCTCTGTCAGGGCAGCGTTTTGGACCCAGAGCATCCAGAGGGCCATTCAGGAACTAGATGCTGTACACACCCAGTGTCACTCTGATGCATGACTCTCTGGAACGGGTAGACAGGATCCACATGTGGGGTCAGTTGGACCTGCTCCATGTCAAAGGAGAACCTTGATGGCTTTCGGTCGGGGTAGATTGAGGCCTGTGGGTGCTGTGGGTGCTGTGTGTGTGGCTTTTGAGGGCAGTCACTTCTTCAGCTGTCAACTGGTAACGTTAAGGCCTTGTGCCAGCTGCTTCAGCAGGCAATTAGAGATATGGGTGCTTTGCCGAAGGAGGCTGGCCCAGCATTTAGGAACTGGATGACTGGCATAGTCACAAGTCAGGCTGTTCAGGAACCCAGCACTGGGGCACTAACTCTGGATGCCAGTCCCTGAGCCCTCCCAGGCTCTCCAGCAGTTGCAGGCACTTTTGTACTTAGAAGCATTGAGTTCAGGAATGTGCACTGCCGTGTTCAGCTTTAGGAATCCGAAGCATGCCCAATAACAAGAGCGGTTCCCGGTTGTGCTCGGTTCACACCGGATATGCCGTGAGGTCTTAAGTTGTCATGACCCTGAGTCTGTGGACATGGGGCCCACACTGTCAGTTTGCATGTTCTGTAAGGCTGAACCATGGCCTGAGGTTGGTGCTGCTACTGTTCAAGGGCAGGCAAGGCAGGTGCTTATTTAGCTATGAAACTGTCCTTTCCACTGTCCCCATTTGACTGCTGCCCCTGGCTGCTTCCTTCTTCATGTTTCCAGTTCAGCCTGTGCTACTGAAATTAGACAAAGTAAGGCAGCTCCAGAGAAGTCTTCATTGGATCTGATGTTGCAATTCCAGTGAAGGTGTAGCAGAGGAAAGTGTCCCTGGCTACCTCATCAAGCAAGCTATGCAGTGACTTGTCTATGTAGCCCGAGAGAGGGATATTTGCACCAACCACCCATTTGTTAGTCATAGCCTTGCCTCTGGCATCGGCCGCCATCATTAAGGCTTGTGTTTTGGACCAATCACAGCCTTCCTGCCTGTCGTTCTAGTTCCTCCAGGGGAGGGACTCAAATAAATGCTTTGCAGAGTGTTAAAACTGGCTAAAGTGGAGACGCTTCACCCAGGCTTGTGATTCCCAGATGTCTGCTACAAACCGCTTTGAACAAGCCCTGGTGGGGGCCGGTGCCTTCAGAAGCCAGGATGGCCAACTATAATCTTTTCCATAGATATCTCTAGACATCTGCACAGCGTTCAAGATGACTGCTGCTGTCATAGGGGTAATCCAGTTGGTAGCTAGGCTGCCAGGCTTTCTGCTTTGGGCAGCTCAAGCAACAAGGGGGTCCAATAGAAGCTCAGATTACCCTATTTCCAGTGTCACATTTGCATATTTGAAAGCAAATGTCAGAGGGAATCATTCCAATATAAATTCAAATAACTTATCGTTAACACCAACAGTGATTTTTAAAAAATGGATTCCAACAGTGCTTAAATCATGCTTTATATCTGCTCAGTGCACAGGGAGAGGGAGAGAAGGCTTCAAGTGGTGTGCTTTCTGGCTCTTAAATTCAAGATTCTGGTTGGTCAGCCCACGTTGCCTAGAACTCTCTCTTCTTGGAAATTGTGCCAAATTTTTGGCAGCTCACCTCATTATGGAAGAAAGGTCCCGAGTCAGCAGGGTTAGGTTGGAAGGGACAGACATCGTTTCAGGGGAAGATGCATTGGCATCCCAGAGTCATCTCTGCAATAAACCTGGGCCACTCTGGACTCAGGTCTGTGATGGGCACAGAGGTCAGGACCATGGCACCCCTCTCCTGGATTCTGACATCTAGCTAGCCAGCAACAGAGACACAAGCTGACATACACAACTTAAATAAATGCTATGGAGCTTTACAACTGGTGGTTTGACAAATGGTAGGTATCTCTTTTGGGTTGGATGGCATTAAAATCAGAGATCTGAGCACAGAACAGAAGCGTTCCAGGGAGAGGAACCCATGTGTGCTGAGCCATGGGCTAGGGCCAGAAAAGGTGTGTTCAGAGCATGATGTAGTTGGAGCATGATGCATGGGGTGGCTAGGAGAAGACAAGGAGAGAGGAGGCTGGTATGATCATGGAGAGCCTTGGAGGCCATGATGAGGATTGGGGTTTGTTCCAGGTGCTTTAGGAGGTGGCTGGAAGCAGACTAGGAACATGATCTCATGATGCAGCCCCTCTGTGGTATGAGGCATCCCAGCAGGTGCAGATCCCAAGGGCAACAGCTTGAGACTTGACAGCCAGAGCGCTGGCTGGGGCAGAGGAGCTAGCTCCTTCACTCTTCACTCTAATTCTTCCAGCAAACAGATCCACGCCTGGACACACACCGAGTACTCCACACTTTATTAGCCACCAAGAGTACTAAACAGTCTTATATAAAATCTTGGCCTCAAGGAGTTCCCAAGGTCTGTTACAGAAGCAGACAGAAACCATTGGACCAACTCTGGCCCACAGAAATATGAAAGTTGTCTTCCCAATGGGGTAAAAACGCAGGCAAATCCAGCCTTTGCAAAGATGTACCTGAGACAAGTTAGAGGACAGGAGTGACTGCTTATTGGGAAAGCATAATTAAAACAGCACGAATAACTACAAGACAACAAAACCAACATTAACGTGTAGTTAAAGTGTGTTTGCTCAGAGATAGTGGCGGGAAAGAAGAGGGTTTGGGGAGGGAAGTGTGACACAGAGGACCGGAGGCTGCTTGGCATGGTTTCCAGGACTCCCCTTCTAGGAACATAGGGAGAAGGAGAGAGATTGGATAAAGCTTACCATTTCCCTGTCCCTCACCTTGTCATCCCTTTGTGCCAATGTTAATAGCCTCCCTGGCCTTCACTGAAGACCTCTGTGCGCAGAGGTGTTAACCCAATCCCCAGGAGCCAGAAACTTCTTTAAAAGACCTTACTGAAGACCCGCTGGGCAAAAGAACAAAACAAGACTAAATGTAAGCAAAGTACCTTTCTCTTAAGTGCTAACACATGTTAAACTGCCCTCTAGTGGCTGCACACAGAATGTCAAGGCCACAGGTCCCAACCACAAGTCCCCTTGCTTGCCTCTCTGGATGCAGAACTGTCCACCTCACACCTCTGTCGTGGTTGGTGCACCTGAAAGCACAGGTAATGTAGTTGGAGAGAAAAGATAAACATTTATCACGCTCCATTCCATGTATCTACTGGCCCCTCGCCTGGCAGACATCATATCTTCCCTTATGTTCCCCATAATTGCACTCACCAATACTCTTCCCTGTGCCTGTTCCGGCCTACAGGGAAATCCTGTCCTTGGCTTCCTAGCATCTGCTTTGCATTTTCAGTATTTGTGAGGGCAAGTCTGTCCACTCAGGTATCTGTGGGCATCTGGAAGTATCTGGAAGGCAGAGTTGAATTACTCTTCCCTATTTAAGAGGACCACAGTAAAGGTGGCCCACCACCCTTACCTTCAAAAGAGATTCTTGTGGCTCAGCTGTCAGGGAAGGGGTAAGAAATTATGGCAGGATGCTGCAGCTTCTGTAACCCACTGAGTGCCTACTGTACACCTACTGAGTGTACACCCACTGAGTGCCTAATGTGCACCAGTGTTTTGGCTTTCTGGGCCTCAACTGACTCACCAGGGGAGATAATAGTTCTTACCGCATGGTGGACTGAGTAGGGGATAGTTAAGTTACTGTGCATATAATACGTGTTTCAGAGTCTAATGTTTGACAAAATCCTGCTGTTTCCTCTGTGCCCCGGATTTCTGGGATTATGATAAAATGTCTGCCACATAAGCTTGTGATCACGATTAATGATGACAAACTGGATACAGGATTAATGCGGTGCGTATTAAATTATGATAAAAGTACTTGCCATTAAAATTGTCATCACTGTTGATGTTGGTATTAATTTTATCACCCCATTTACTCCTCTCACCAAGGCACTGGCATAAGTACTGCTTTTATCTACCACGGAAGAGAGACGGGTCCTCAGAGAGGTCTAGCGCTCGCTCAAGTGACCATGCAACACTTGCCACAGAGCTGCCCCCTTTCTCCCATCCAAGTACTAACCAGGCCCGACCCCGTTTAGCTTCCGAGATCAGACGAGATCGGGCGCGTTCAGGGTCGTATGGCCGTAGACGAGCTGCCCCCTTTCTAGTTGGTGTGTCTGAAAGATGTGGGCTGTGAGGTCAGAGAGGATTGGCAAATCCTTGGGATTCGGGTACACTAGGGGGTGATGGTGGGATACGGGTTGCTCAACTCACAAACCTTATACTTGGAGCTGTTAGTTGGGATGAATAAGAGAGAGGAAGAAGTGGGGTCCAGTAGGAGAGTCAGTCCAGTACTGTGGTAGAAGGCTCGATTTGGAGAGAAAAAAAATGCTAAATAATTTAGGTATGTTTTTAAAAATCAGACTCAATTCCCACAACATAAAATTCATTCTTTTAATTTATGCAAATGATCCATTCTTACTGTATTAGCAAAAATTTGCAAACATAGTTCCCATTTAATGTGCACATTTTCAAAATGAGAAACTATGTTACTTACTAGTCCCTCCCTATCCCCCCACTATTTGGCAAACCAGACATTCAATAATCTTTTAGTGATGCCCTCAGCAGGGGTACAGAGGGTAGGAAAGGTGCGTCTCCACTCAGGGTTCAGCAGCTGGGCTCCTTGGAAGGGAGTTTGGAAGCAGAATGCATGCCCGTCTTCAAAGAATCTGTAAGCAGAATGGGGAAGTCAGGGAAAGAACTCCAGAGGATGGAGGTTGCCATGGAAACCGAGGTCAAAGCATTAGGGGAACATGAGGGAACACTTTGAGTAGGCAAAATTAAAATTACGCCTGTTTATTATTCTCCATTTGACAGTGTTTTCGACTTTAGAGAAAAGTTGCAAAACTAGTACAGGGAGTACGATTGTGTGGCTTTGGTGCGGGAACCGTGACTGGGGTGATCAAGGACTGAAGACATGACAGACACACAGACAGAAAAGCTGAGATCGGTAGGCGGGGTTCTCCGATGCAGAGGCTGCAGTGCCCTCGAGGCACAGTGTGTTTATTATATGTGGTTGAGCAGGGAGGCAGGGTTATTGCGAGGGGCCAGGGTTTATGGCACATACTGAACAAGGGGGCAGATTTAGCCAATCTCAGTAGGAGAGACATCTTGGGGAGGGCAGAAGCTACACCGGGCATTCTCTGCACACACTATCAATACCCACGTATACTGCACACACTATCAATGCCCACACATACTGCTCACACTGTCAACACCCACATATACTGCTCACACTATCAATACACTATCAATACCCACGTATACTGCACACACTATCAATGCCCACACATACTGCTCACACTGTCAACACACACATATACTGCTCACACTATCAATACACTATCAATACACACATATACTGCTCACACTATCAATACACTATCAATATACACATATACTGCTCACACTATCAATACACTATCAATATACACATATACTGCTCACACTATCAATACACTATCAATACCCACGTATACTGCACACACTATCAATGCCCACACATACTGCTCACACTATCAACACACACATATACTGCTCACACTGTCAACACCCACACATACTGCTCACACTATCAACACACACATATACTGCTCACACTGTCAACACCCACATATACTGCTCACACTATCAATACACTATCAACACACACATATACTGCTCACACTGTCAACACCCACATATACTGCACACACTATCAATGCACTATCAACACACACATATACTGCTCACACTATCAATTCCCACATATACTGCTCACACTATCAATGCCCACATATACTGCTCACACTATCAATGCACTATCAACACACACATATACTGCTCACACTATCAATGCCCACACATACTGCTCACACTATCAACACACACATATACTGCTCACACTGTCAACACCCACATATACTGCTCACACTATCAATACACACATACTACACACACTATCAATACCCACATATACTGCTCACACTATCAATACACTATCAATACACACATATACTGCTCACACTATCAATACACACATATACTACACACACTATCAATACCCACATATACTGCTCACACTATCAATGCCCACACATACTGCTCACACTATCAATACACACACATACTGCTCACACTATCAATACACACATATACTGATCACACTATCAATACCCACGTATACTACACACACTATCAATGCCCACACATACTGCTCACACTATCAATACACTATCAATACACACATATACTGCTCACACTATCAATACACACATATACTGCTCACACTATCAATACACACATATACTGCTCACACTATCAATACACACATAGATCAAAGGAGGCTTTGCTGTCTCTCTGAGCCTCAACCAGGAGATGCTTTGCTACTCCCATGGGTCTGAAGGAAGCACTGGGGGTTTGGCTTACCTGTGCTTATGTCACGAATACACACTCACCCTCACAGGGAGTTACTGATCACCTTTCATGACGATTCCCTGAATTTTATCACGTTGCCTCATTTTCTCTTTTCCGTTCTCCCACATGAACTTTTTCCTTTCTGACCTAGTTGAGAATACATTGTAGAAATGACGCTCACTTCTTCATAACTGCTCCACTGTGTGTTTCCTAAAACCAAAGACATTCTTTTACATGAGCCATAGCGTAAAAATTGAAATCAGAACGCTAACATTTAGACGGCATAACTATTGCCTTCTCCCAACGGCCTCAAGAGCCATCTCCGCCTTAGCAAGACACAACCCTAGATCAGACACTACATTCTGTTGTCGCATTGCCAGTCGTCATTAATCTGGGATGCTCAAGGTTTTTAAAGCCAGGGATGGTTTTGAAAATGCAAGCCAATTATTTTGTAGCTTTTCTTCAGTTTGTCTGATTCTTCCTCGTGGTTAGGTTCACAGTTCTCTTTGACAGAAAGACCACAGAAGTGGTGTTCTTTCCTTCACCGAGCTTCATGCAAGGGCACACAGTGGTCATTTTTCATGTAATTGAGCATGCTAGCTTTGATCAGATGAGTAAGCCAGTTTCTGCCAAGATTGTCCATTCCAGCGTTACTACTTCAGTGAAATAATTTGAAGCTTATGTAAGAACTGCATTACTTGCCAATCAGTCTTCTCCACTACTTCTAGCATCCGTGGAAGAAACTGGCTTGCAGACTCTTGGGAACTGATATTTCAGGTTACCTACTGTATTTTCTCCAGTTGAAAATAGCTTTCAAAGAGATAATTTTCTATAACTGTTTTCCAATGTTAAGAAAATCTGCATCTTCTTTTGCTGCTGGAATATTAAGGTCTGGAAAGTGGAGGCTGTAGACACTGGGTTAACCATCACAAGGTGAGGAAAAGTTGTGTTTGTGGTGGACATGGAGGACAGTTCAATGAATGAAAACCTTTCTCTAAATATTCAAATGCATAGAGGTTCCTAAGTAAACATTCATCATTCCAAGGTCACACAGGTCAGTGACTGCTGGAATCATTAAAACAGAATTACTTGGATGAATATTTCCTTGGTTAAACAGAAATGAAGAGAAAGGTAACCTGCATCACAGAAAGAGTATAAATTTGACATATGCATGCATATATGTAGATTGTACAAGAGAGGTGTTTCATTATGTCATTTCCACACATGCATGTGATGTTCTTTGATTATGCCCACCCGTCATCTTTTCTTATGCTTCCCGTCTCCCATATTCATGACAGTCTGCCCTTTACTCACGCACTGAGCTTAGATCTCACGTATTTGTTAGCTTCCTTCTTTATCTTTTTGTAAATAAAGGGTAAAGATTAATGCAGCCCATGAAATTCATCAAAGAATTAGGTTAACAGTATTATGGAGATCCCTAAGAGCGATATCTGTGACTTCTGGATGGACAACTTTGGTTTCAGCCCAATGTTAAGCCTAAGGTCTTAGGAAAATCCATGATCAGAGATGAGAAGTCTTGTTTACTAAATCGAGTGGCTGAATGAGTGAAGTATAGAGCAGAAGCTGCCTTTGTTAACATTCTCAAGGGATCCCAATACCATCACTTTTGGAGTTTTGTCTGTCTGTCCACCAGTCTTGGAAAATTCATCTCTTGGCATGTTGCTGCTGGTAAGTTCAGATCCCAGTCAGCACCTTCAGAGGAAGGAGGAGGCAAATGAATGACAAATTGGGCTTCTTCAACTTGCAGTGACAGCCAGCCAGCACGTAGAGGGCCATTGTCCCTCCTGTGAAGTCCAAGGATGATCTGGTCCTGGCATCGCTGGGCAATCGGTGCAGATGGAGTCCTTCTTTCCATTTTTCTTGACTTTGCCCTACAGGGTGACTCCCTCTGTGTTTTGGGTGCGCTTGATTCCCGGCTGCCATAACAAATGGCTTTAATCCGAGTGCCTTTAAAAGAAGTCATCTAGCTAGCTCGTGCTTTGGAGTTTAGAAACCCTAAATGAAGGCAAGCTCAGGCCACACCCCCTCTGAAGAATTCTGTTTCTTCCTAGCTTGCGGTAGCCCCCAGTAATATTGGACATTTCTTGGCTTATAGATATTCCCTCTCATTTGTGTCCCCTTTGTCTTCTGTGTGCATCTTCTCCTGGTCTCAAAATGACGGCAGCCGTTACTGAATTTAGGACCCATCATACTCCAGTTTGCACACTCCTTAAATTTCCATGTTATCTATTTGTCCTATACAGTACTGTTCCTTTTTTGTTTTTATTACCAGTATCTTTTTTTTTTTTGAGACAGGGTTTCTCTGTATTGTTTTGGAGCCTGTCCTGGAGCTCTCTATGTACACCAGGCTGGACTTGAACTCACAGAAATCTGCCTGTCTCTGCCTCCCAAGTGCTGGGATTAAAGGTGTGCACCACCAACTCCCGGCTTATTACTGGTGTCTTAATGGATCCTTTGGTGACTTCTCTCAGTAGTGAGTTGCCATCACCGTCCATCTGACTATCCCTGGTGCCTAGTTCGGTGTCTGGCTCTTAGTAGATGTACACAATATTTGTTGACTTGAATTTACTTAATATCATACAAAAGTGTGATGTAACTATATATAAATGGCAGAGATTGCATGGATTTCTCTCCTGGTCTCCAGTTCCTGTGTCCCTTGGCAAACATGATACCATCACTCTTGCTGACAGAACATATGTACAAATGGGGCATTGTCTGCTCTCTGACCTTTCTGGACACCGTTAAGGTTTCAGAGGGTTTTTCGTTCTGAATCACTAGGTGCAAAGTAGGCAAACAGAGAAAAATCACACTCTAAGTGGAAAGCCACCAGGCACAGTGCTCTGGGAGCTTCCTGCACACAGAGCTTGTCCTTCCTTTCCCAATTGTACCTTGTCTTTAATTGGATCCAGACATAACAAGGTTTGAAGATTGAAAGCACATTTAATTCTCCTCTTTTCTCCTTTCCTTTCCCAACGAGTCTCTAAGGCTCATGTATTTCTGTTCAGAAATGCCTCCCAACTATTTCTCCTCTTCTCTGTCATCTAGACCAGGCCTTGGGGAGATCTTCTAATGGGTTGATGCCTTTGATGGTCCTTTTAGATCAGATTGAGAAACACGGATGAGGTTAGCAGAGCACACCCCTGGGTGTGCCTGAGAGGATGCTCTCAAAGAGGATGAACTAAGAGAGAAAGATCTTCCTTAAATGCATGCAACAGCACCTCAGGCTGAGGGTCTGGTTGAACAAAACTAGGAAAGGAGAGAGGGAGAGGGAGAGGGAGGGAGGAGAAATGGAGAGGAGAGGGGGAGGAGAGGGAAGGAGAGGGAGAGAAGGGCAAGGAGGGAGGGAGGGGGAGGAAGGGGGGGAGGGGAGAAGGGAGGGAGGAAGAAGAGAGAGAGAGAGAGAGAGAGAGAGAGAGAGAGAGAGAGAGAGAGAGAGAGAGAGAGAGAGAGAGAGATCCTGTTAGTGTGTAGTTTATGTTTCTGTATCCTGGCTTCTATACTGCTTTCCTCTGCCACACCCATGATAGACAGAAAGTTCTGGAACTATGAATCAGAACAAATTGTTCCCCCTGAAGTTGTTGTGTAGATGTTTAAATATTCCCTCTCTGAAGGACCAGGGAGCTCAGAAGATTCAAGAAGCTGAGCAAACTTGTAAGGCTCAGGAATCTTAAACACAGCTCAGAGAGTTTCAAGAGTCCCAAGGGCTCTCCTTAAGGTTATAAGTAGTTAACAGTTTCCTGGGAGCAGAGACTCTGGTTTACTGAGCTGTCTGCTGCTTGTTCAGAGTTGTAGCTTTCCCTAGTCATCACCCATGATGGGCTGGGCTTTGCAGTGATGCCACTGCTTTTGAGTCACTCATGTTCCAACTCACAACTCTTTACCCATGACCTGATAATCAACTCCAATAAGTGTACTCGGTATAGCCGTGTCTTTGGTCTGTGGTTGGTGTTCTGTATAAGGTGAACTGACATTTGTTGACTCCCCCCCCCCAGGAACAGTCCCACCACTTTTTCTCAGTTATTTAGTCAACAATGAAAAAATGACACTGAGAAAATTGGTATTGACAAGGTAATCCTTGCCATGACTATGCTTGAAGCTGTATCACAGTCTTTGGAACTGGTTTACTGAAGGAATTTGGAAGAGCTTCAGGGTGCAGATCAGAAAGTGCTAGAATGCTGTAGTCAGAACTCAGTGGGTAATTCTGCGGGTGATCTCAGTTGACAAGAACGCCAATATAAATGCGGACAGTAAAGACTGCTCATGACGTTTCTGATGGAGTAGAACTCTATTGGGCATTAGAATAGAGTTTGTTTCTAAGATACCATGGCAAAGAACTTTTGGATGTGCTAGGAACGCCGTGTGAGTCCGTGGAAATCAGGATATAAAAGCGAAAGACTGATGTGGTGGAGGAAACTTCAAGGCAGCTGTGCATGCAGGCTGTAGCATGGGTGCTGCTCTCTGCTTTCAGCCAGGTTTACAATGAGAAGCAGGAACAGTAAGAAAAGCAGAAAGATTAAAAACACTTCAGTTTGGTCCAAAATAGGCCTGTAGACTTCGTGCTAGGGGAAGCATGGCTTCTAAAGAGATCATAGTGCTTCACTCTAAAGAAGCCAAGGAGTTCATATCTGGGCAATAAGAAGGTATTTTGAAGGTATCACAGTAATTGGTGAGATCTCACAAACCACAGGCTCCAGAGTCTGAAAGGGTAAACTCACCTGACTTTGCCATGCTCATACAGGGCTGTAGAGGTCATTTGTTTCCTCATGGTCAGTTGCACAGCAACATAGGAGCCATTGCCCTTATGGACCAAGTGGATTCAGTGACTACTCAAACTGAGGACATTGGTGTCACCCACATGATGCTTTCTTAGTTTGTCATCATGTAGAACTTAAGAGTCGTGAGATCATGGAGGTCTCCACTAGATTTCAAAGGAAGGTCTGGGCGACCAGGCAGTATGTGTTAGGGTCAGAAACCGGTGAGCAGCACCCATTGAGAAATGTGTGAGGCTGCGAGGGTGACTCTGAAGATGAAATGGAGATTTCAAAAATGTGCTGATGTTAAGAACATGCAGTGTCTTCCAAAGAGTCTCAGGCAGTGAGCAAAGTCATCCCAAGGGAAGTCATGTGCCCTATGACTGGCAAGGCCATAATAGCACTGCATGTGCTCAAGTTCTTGGGGCCTTATATTTTGCTATCTTGTGCCTTCAGTGACAGATATGAAGCTACAGGATTTGGCACTCACCCTCCTGGCTTTTGGTGTTGCCTTGGAACTACCCGTCCTTGCTATCCTCTATTCCTCTTGCTTAGAATGAGAATTGATCCTCTGTGCTATGGTATGTTGGCAGTATCAACTTAAAACAAGAAAGAAACTGTAGGAGTTGAAAAGCTAAGAGCTTGCTTCGTGTCTCAGAGGAGACTTCGAACCTGAACTTATGAACAGTGTGGGATTGTTAAGGCTTTAGGGACTCTTGGAGAAACTAAGTGAATTTTGTTTCATGGGATGGACACGAGCCTTTAAGAGCCACACAGAAAATGATGATTTCAGGTGATGTGTCTGGGTGTCAAGTTGACAAGATGTGGACTTGTAATGGTTCATCTTGTGACATTGATTAGCTCAAGAAGTGCTTATGGAACTAGCAAGACACACCTCTGGATGCTTGCCAAGGTACTTCTAAGTGTTAAACAGATGGAGACAACGGCCCCTGAGTGTGGGCCACACCATTCCCTAGGCTGGGAGCCTGGGTGGAACAAAAGTGGGGAAGGACAAGGAACAATCTAGCTGACACACAAGTATTTTCTGTGTTGTTGCAAAGGTAAACAATCTAGCTGACGCACAAGTATTTTCTGTGTTGCGAAGGTATGAGCTGTTCTGGTCCAATGCAGCTTCTTGCCATGAAACTGTGAGGCAAAACAACCCTTCCTCTTCTTCTATTTTCCTCGCTGTTTTGTGGTAGTAGCTAAAGACCAACACTCTGTCCAGTCTCTCTCGAGCTTTCTTTTCTCTTGCCTGCAGCTAGACCATCCTTTAAAAATACCTTATCGATTCTCAGAGTTTTACACAAGTGTTTTGATCACATTCATCCCTCTCCCCAAATTCCAGGTCTATTCCTTCACTGCCCACCTACATTTTTTTTTGTCCTTAAAATTTCAGACCAGTTTGTGCTGCTCAAATATTTTTGGATATATGATCTTCCATTGGAGTATGATTGACTTGTCACACTTAGAGAAAATGATCTCTTCCTCCCCCTCCCCCCGCATCTAATAGTTGCCAGTCACTCCTTGGCTGGGGTGGGATTTGGGCTCAAGTTCCATGTTGGGATTTGATCTGGCTTGAGCATATGCAGGTTTTGTACATGCCATTGCTGCTGCTGCTGTGAATTTATATGTACAACCTTACTACCATTTTCCAGAAGAAACCGTTTCTTGTAGTCGTCCACCCCCTCATGCTCTTTCAATCTTTCTGACTCCCCTTCAACAATGGTCCCCGTGTCTTTGGAAGACAGCCGGTGGTCTGGGCATTTTGTAGTCTCTTATTATCTGCACACTGGTTAGTTGTGAGTATCTGTGTTAATCACCATCTACTGCAAATAGAAGCTTCTCAGTAGATGGTTGAGAGATGCATCGAACTATAAAGTATGGTAAGTCATTAGGAGTTATTTTAACACCGTGTTCATGTAACAGCACAATAGTAGTAGGTTGTTGCCTAGGGCCCATGATTTGACTAGACATAGGTTCTTGGCCTAGTGGGTGCCAGGTATGGGTCTCATCCTGTGGATCAGGTCTTAAGTCCAATTAGAAAGTGATTAGTTAATTCCATGTGTCTCAGTTAAGGTGTCTACGCTGTGAAGAGACACCATGACCAGGGCGACTCTTATGAGAGAAAACATTTGACTGGTGCTGGCTCATAGTTTTGGAGGTTTAGTCAATTATCTCATGGTGGCAAACATGGTGGCATGTAGGCAGATATGGTGTTGGAGAAGGTCTACATCTTGATCCCAAGGCAATAGGAAGTGAACTAAGGCACACTTCCTCCAACAATGCAACAGCTACTCCAACAAGGCCACACTTCCTAGTGTGCCTGAGCCCATGGGCCATTTCTATTCAAACCACCACACCATGGTGTTGCATCAGTGGACATGTCTTGCCAGGCCAGTCGTTATTGTAGCTGGCAGGGTTCACGGTTTGGTATTGATTGCTGGTAATGATGATTGATGATAACCATATGATTGATAGTTACTTTTTAGGGATATCATTCTTAAACTGATATGGGAATACAATTCTTTTCTAGAAATCACAGTTTCTTCCCATTATTACCCCGTTAAGTTTAAGGTATTAACAGAATCTTCAGGGCCCATAGAGATCTGCTCTTAATATACTTGCTATGGTTTGTGTGTAATTTTTCTATAGATGTTTATGCATTGGGAACTTGGTCCCTATCATTGCACTGCTGAGAGGTGATGAGACATTTTAGGGTGGGCACTAATTGTCTCATGTGAGACCTTGCCCACAGGATTCCAACATTAACCCTTTATGGAGGGATGACTCAGTCACCTTGCACTAGGTACCACCCTTTAAAGTTCTATCACCTTTTAATTCTGTATCAACATAACTTTGGAGGATGGTACGCCACATTCTAACCATTGAAGCTCCCCTGGGGTTCTTTCTGTTGCCTAGAGAGCTATTCTTTGAGTAGCTCAGCCTAGCTACCTGCTTTTGGCAGGGATTTCTCTCTAAGGAAACTGGAATTTCTGGTCATTCTCCTACAAAACATATATTTATGAATACATATCTCTCCTTGGCTTTGTGTGCACAGGAAGGATACTTGTTGAAGCCACCAAGTGACACAACATCTTTGATGGCACCAAATAGTTCAGTCATATCCTTCTTCCAGTGAAGAGGGGCCATTTTCAGATGGAAGAAGCCTTGCTTCAAGCTGGACCAGGAGGCAAACCAACGGTTTAAAATCCAGCCTCTGTTTTTACAGGGTAGCAGGACTCCTCAGACCAAAAACTATCTGGAAATTGTTGTCAACCACAGGTTTTGGTTGGGTAGAGCTGGGAGAGATCTGAGGCCTGTTGGTCTAATAAACTCCCATTGAAGATGTTGCAACCTGTCCTTGAACCAAAGTTTGGAAGCAGGTTCTGGAGACTCAAGTGTGGGAAACAGTGGTTGATGGGTAAATTTGTCAGTGGATGCAATAAATAATTCAGTTATTCTAATTACATGCTGACAGAAGCCACTGACTGAGGTGTTAGTATCCAGTGATCACTGTAGTTTACATTGATTCTAACAATCACCATGAGAAGGACTTCCCAGCATTGCCCCAGTGTAACAGAAGAGAAAACCAAACATCAGAGAGACAGTGTAGTTACTTTAGAAATGATGCCAGCATGTGTGCCCATTAGCCTGAGGCCTGAACATCTGTGTCAGGCCTACAGAAGTGTCCTGGTTAATCCTCTGGATTCCTTGTCAACTTGTAGAGGAGCTTTGTGTACACTGTGGGTGCTTGGCAGCTTCCCTGCTTTCAGTGACGAGATGGCAGTATCGTTATGTCAATGACACAATTCTTTTAGGTAGACGATGATCATTTTCTTAAAAGTACAGACACCAGCTAACCTGGAGAGGAAGACTCCGTAACTGAGTGCACAGAGAAAGGGCATCAGGAAAACTTATATGCAGCATGGGGGAGAGAGAGAGAGGGAGACAGAGAGAGAGAGAGAGAGAGAGAGAGAGAGAGAGAGAGAGAGAGAGAGAGAGAGAGAGGGAGGGAGGGAGGGAGGGAGGGGGGAGGAAAGGAGGGAAGGAGGGAAGGAAGGAGGGAGGGAGGGAGGGAGAAAGAGAGAATAAAGTGTCTAATGTGCCTCTGTATTTATCTGTCTGTCTGTCTGCCTGCCTGTCTGTCTGTCTCCCCTCCCCACACAAAGCAGAATTGCTGACGCTTTGTTGATTGCAAACTGCTAAGTATCCCTGTCACTGGGACTCCTCACTCTTGGGCTCCGTTGGGTGATGCTCCAAACATTTGTCTCAATCTCATGCAACGTTCTTCTATCTCCAATCCCTGTGGCTGGAATACTAAGACATTTGTGCAACTGTCTGGCTCGGGAGACAGGGGACTTTTCTCGAGTGTTCTATTTCCCTCCCAAAACGAAGGTACCTTTGTCCGTCCCCTGCATTCAGTGACAATGGGAAATGAAGCTGTCGTCTCTGAGTTTGCCACTAGGCTGTGCCATTGGTCCGTTCTCTGTTCCCTTGTCACCTCCATCTGCTTTGTGGAAATGTATTATTCACAGGGCTGATGACTACCAACAGTTAGACCTGCTGTATGTAATGCTGCAGAAAGATGGTCAGTGGGGAACAGGGTGGAGGAGAACTTTAGATGCACCCCTGCTTGCCTGTACCTGTCCTCATCTGAGTCCTTTCAGGATGGAGCTCCAGCCTGACTACACTTCGAGGGATGCACAGATTCATTGTGAAAACCCACAGTTTGCTCCCAACTGTTGCAAAAGGATTCATCTTTCTGGCTCTATGCTTTATCAGGAGCCAGTGTGAACCGATCCCTCTAGGGAGACCTGCACCTATCTCCAAGCTCAGCTCTAGTTTGGCAACATTGAATCGTGCAAGAGTCTCCCTGGAGGGTGTGCAGGAAGTCTGAGGTGTGGGGAAGCTGAGCTGATGCTGTCTAGCTGGACTTGATAGACTATGAAATAGCTCCCAAGGCTGTTCCCTGCTTCCTTCTTGCCCAAGACAAAGCTTGACTCTTGTTCTAGGACCACCTCCAGGCGGCAGCAAGCATAAGAGAAAGCATGGAGGAGAAATCAGGACGGGGAGGGGATTCTAGTTGGTGCTGCTTAAGTCTAGAATGTTCACGGCAAGGAAACATGGCTTGTTTCCTTACCAAAGGTCTCCATTGTCTTCTGGAATAGAGATATTAATAGCTGCTCTATTAGGTGTCTGAGAGATCTTCATATAATGTGGTTTGTATGTCAAGTGAAGGCATTGAGAAGGGTAGGGGAGCATAGCATCTTAGTTTGTTTATGTCTTATGCCGTGTCCTCCACTTCTCTGACACGACCTGGAAAAAAGTCAGGTAAACTAAAGACGTTGGAGGCAAATGCATGAATGGGCAGTTAGAATGACCTAGATTATTTGTGCAGCCTAGGAGGGCGCAAGGGTGTCTATGATATCTTCCTGTCCCAGTCTGCTGCCCACTTATGCTGTAGACCACAGATAGTCATCCGTGAACCCCCAGCTGATCCTAAGTCCCTTTGGCTCCATTTGCTGATTCTCAACGGGCAAAAATTATATTGTTCACATGTTTTATTTTTAACTGTTTTTCTCTGTTCTTGCTGATGTTGGGGCGTCTTCTAGACGACGCCTTTTATTGCTGTGTATGTTTGCTGTGATGGAGCTGTCCGTGGTGCTTGCCACTGGGAAGTGATTCCAGAGTCTTTTAGATGAATGCATGGGTAAAGAGAGTAGATGGGACAGGGAAGGGATGCATGAAAGAATGAACGAGACATCTGTAATCATGAAGTCTCAAGCCCCATGGCAGCATTGTGCATGGGGACAGGCCACGGCATTGTGTCACACACTGGGCTGCCTCCTCCACCAAGGCAGACCAAAATAATCCTTTTTTTATGCTGTCAAGGTCATGCATTTGTGATCTCACACTCTGTCTTTTTTTTCTTTTTTGATATTGTGTGTGTTCAAGTACAGACTTCATGTTCTCTTTTATTTTCCTTGAAGGTGAAACTTTTGCTTTTTATCCATCTATAAAGATGTTTTTAAAAATCCCATCTTGAGGCTTTAAAGATTTTTCCCCCAGCAGCTAGATACAGACATATAAAATCCACCTACCTTACAAATGAAAATGATTGATATACATCAAAAAAGTTATCTGCATTGGATAATAAAACTCAGCTCAAATCTCTCTTTAAAATCCCCACTCCATGACTTTAACTGAAAAGGCAGGTTTCTTAGACATTCGGTAGGAAGAAATCTAAGCGGTTGGAAAGTCTGTAGCGAGGAGGGGAAAACACACTTTGAAATATTTATTTATTTAGTTTTATGTGCACGTGTGTGTTCCTGGCATGTGTCTGTGTGGCACGTGCACGTAGAAGCCCACAGAAATTGTCGCATCTCCCAGAGCTGGAGGTACAGAGGGTGGTGAACCACTTTGTGAGCTCACCCATGCCCTCTTCATGCGCTCTTAACCACTGAGCTATCTTCCCACGCCCAAAATCAAATCTTTGTTAATGCTCTGGGCACTCTATATAGAATGTGTCCTTTATTCCTCCCATACTGCAAAGCAATTAGCGTTACTCTTAATGTAGTGTGTGTAGGAGTCTAAGACTCTGATATGGTAAGCAATGTGGTAAACCTCACACCTGTGCATTGATGATATTGGTTTCAGCTAGGTTTCTACTCACGCACGCCCGTAGGATTGCAGCTTCAGGCAACAATTTATGTACCCTGTGGTTGTAGGATTACTCCTCGCACAAGGCTGAGTCCTAGACTGTCTTGATCAATGGGACCTGAGTTCAAACCCTAGCTTCCCCACTTATTAGCTCTGAGGCTTTGGGTGAATAATCATCTTGGTTTCCTTGCCTGAAAAATGGGCATTCTAATGTTGCCTCCTTGCTTTGAGGGTTAAATGACATCGTTACTATTAACCCTTAGAAGCACAGCCAACTATGGGAGGTGCTCAGTTAAGTGTAGCTGAGTTGTTTGGCATTGAGGAGGTTTGAAGCATTGAAGCTTTCCACCTTGCTGGGTGATAAGGTCTTTCTAGCCTAGTTCTCATCTTAAAGTCACCTTGCTGTGGATTTAAAAAGCACCCCCTTGTTCAAGTCACTTTGTTTCAGCCTTCCTGAAGCAGCTTAATAAATATTCAAATTTCCAATTTGAACGGACCTCCTAGAGTGATGCTGTGTGAAAATGCCATGATGAGACCCCAAATCTGTTCAGAGCAAGAGAGCATTTTCCCTTTCCTAAGGGGACCAAGGGGGCTGCACACCTTTGGTGAATTATCTCCCTTGCTTCAAATGAAAGTGGCCAGTGAATGAGAGCCCAGACCTTTCCAGGCAGGGGTAGGGAGCAGAGGCTGATACTTTTTGGGGGTTAAGGACCACAGCCCATTCCTGGGAAAGGAGAATTGGAATTCGCGAGTCCCTAGAAGGAAAGAATGGGGGAGGTATCAAAGTAAAGAGACCTTGAGATGAGAAATGACAGGCATGGGCTGGCTGAGCCCCCATCTATCACGTTATAGGCTAGAGATGACATCTCTGTGGACAAATCCTCAGCATGCAGAAGGAATGTGTGAGTTCACGAAAGCCAGCCTTCTAACGGACTGCCTGATATTTGACAGGGAGGGTTTTGGGCTACTACTACCGTGACAGAAAACAAGAGATCTCAGTATCTCACTTAGCAGCATGGGGCTTAGGAGTGCAGTGAGAGGTGAAATCTTCCCCATCACTGTCTTGACCTTAGACAAGGTAGTTTCCGCATAATCACACATAGAGTCAACACTCTTAATGTTGTGATGGCAAAAGGCATTAGAGTTCAGGACAGCATCTGACATGTAGTAAGTGCTCAGCAAACATTACTTATTTGTATTGGAGCCTTCTCCTCCATTCCTTGTCTTAGAATAGACTCATCACCATCCTTGGCTTATGAGGTGGGCTTCATTTGATTTTAAAACAGCAAGATGACTGTCGGTCACTGTTCTGTTGTTGTGAAGAGGACACCAAGACAAAGGAAACTCATGAAGCATCTAACTGGGGGCTGGCCTATGGTTTCAGAGGCTATCGTCTTGGTAGGGAGCATGGGACTGGATGGAGCAGCAGCCGAGAGCTACATCCAGACTCTGTCTATCTGTCTGTCTCTGTCTCTGTCTCTATCTCTCTTTCTCTCTCTGAGAGAGAGAGAGAGGGACTGTATGAGAGAGGCAGAGAGACAGACAGATACAGACATAGACATAGACACAGACACAGACACAGACACAGGCACAGACACAGACACAGACACAGGCACAGACACAGACACAGACACAGACACAGACACAGACACAGACACAGACACAGACACAGACACAGGCACAGACACAGACACAGACACAGACACAGACACAGACACAGATGGAGACACAGACACAGACACAGACACAGACACAGACACAGACACAGACACAGGCACAGACACAGACACAGACACAGACACAGACACAGACACAGACACAGACACAGACACAGACACAGACACAGACACAGACACAGACACAGATGGAGACATAGAAAGAGACAGATGGTCCTGCCATGGGCTTTTGAAACCTCAAAGCCCACCACCACTGGCTTCAACAAGGCCACACCTACTCCAAAGACTATACATTCTAATCACTATAATCCTTTTAAACAGTTCCACTCTTGGTGACCAATCATTTAAATATACAAACCTACGGGGCAATTCTTATTCACAGCATCACAGTGACATTTCTTGAACTGGGATGATAGTGAGCAGCCTGCATGCACACTTCTCAGTATTGTTGATGTGCACTGTCTATTTGCAGGCTTGGGATTTCGGTCTGTGTTCTGCCTAAGACACTGCTGTGGAGTGCCCTAATGCTCTGCTGTTGACTTAGATACAGTCCCTTCAGCATCCATCGCTACATTTCCTATTGTCTTCAAGGGTGTTCTGTAGGGCACTTCCATGCTACAGGTATTCTGGATAATAATCCTAGAAACATGGGAGAAGTGAAATCACAGAAATGGGCAAATTAACAAATTCTCAGAACTCTATAAAGCGACCTCAGCTGTTTTCTTAACTCGCAATTCTTGCTCCTGTTCCTGGCATTTTCAGAAACCCTGCTAATTTGGTTTCCTTTCTGTCCCCAGTCACCTCTTTCCTTAAGTGCCTTGCTTTCTGTGGACACAGAAGAGCACTGACAAGCTAGCTGAGGACTCTGTTGTTATGTATGGGTCACCCCAGGGCAGTGGCAGTGACAGGCAGAGAGGCAAAGGAGAAAGGCAGAGAAACAGAAGCAGCGGGTGTGTCCTTGAGTGACTACTGCATCACAAGGAAACGCGTGTGGTTCCTAGTGTCCCACCCTGGAACCGCCTCTCGTGGAGAATAAGGGCATGATACACCCGGGGGCTTCTTGTTTCCTGTCCCATTAGTCCATTTGTTGCTGGAGAATTGGTTCTTCTGCATTCTTAGCTGTTGTAGGGGTCTCGTCAGAAACTATCTCCTACTCCAATACAGTACAGTTCCACTTCAGTCTGAGTGGGCCAGGGAGCCCCAGCCCGATCAGGTTGGTTTTTACCAGTGGAGTGACTTGGTCTTTGTTTGAACAGGGTATACAGAGACCTATTGACGGAAACAGTTAAAATAGAGGTGATGGTCAGTGCTCTTTGGAGAGATGGATGGATCTCGGGGGAAGGTTTCCTTCTTACTAGTAATTCAACAACCTGAGCTAGTTCCATGGTATGCTGCCTCCCTACTAACATTTTTTTTCAAAATTTGCTCAACAGGGAAATGGAGTGATGGGTGAACCATTTTTTAATAGATTTGTTTATTTACTATATACAGTGTTCTGTCTGCATGTATGCCTGCAGGCCAGAAGAGGGCACCAGATTCATTGCAGATGGTTGTGAGCCACCATGTGGTTGCTGGGAATTGAACTCAGGTCCTCTGGAAGAATAGTCAATGCTCTTAACCTCTGAACCATCTCTCCAGCCCTAGAAGGAGACACATGGCTCTCTTCACATCATGTTTTGCTAGTCAATGGCCTTAACTCAACTTCCCGAGAGACTGATAAATGCAGAGGACATGAGGAGTTTTGTTTGCTTTTTTACCCACATGGCATCCTTCCTCCTTTCTGGTCCTACAGGGTTGGGTAAAATTTACATGATGGCTTCCATAAGTGCACAGCTTCGGATCTCTTGGTGGTGTACTTAGTTGCTGTCCTTTATGAAACACCCTTGCATTAGTAGTCTTCCTTCATCTGTCCCTAGATCATCTGTCCCTACATCATGAGGGCATTAATTGATCCATGCCCCTTCTTACTAGATGCTACTAGAAATGGGATTCATTTAGTGAGAGACTGTGTGAGAGGGTCCCAATTGGCCTCTTAAAATGATACCAAGTCAACTGTTTTGCAATGTCAGAATTGCAAAGTGGCCTTGAGGGTCCTCCCTGACCTTTGACCTTCATAGGATCTTATAGCACCTGCTCCTCAGAAGTTCCAGGCTAACACCTACTCCAAGATGACACGTAAGCATTTTCCAAGGCTGTTACTGCATTTTTCTTTTATTAAAATTTATTTGATGCATTTCATTTGGTTTCCAAGGATCTTGTGTTTAGTTATCTCTAATGCCACAGATGCCCTCAATCCATGTCATTATCCTGAAGACCTACCTGTCTTTGGAGGGATCAGGTGCCTCTGTGTTGTAAAGAGGGATCATTTGGAATGGCAACATACCTGTTAGAGCTCTCAGATCTTTGGGATCTCTTCTTCTCGTCTGACTTTCTAGGGTCACTACAGCCTGGGCTCTGATGGCACTCATGGCATGAGTGTGATGCCATGAAGGGAACTCTAACTTTAATCCTTGAGCTGAAAGTAGTCTGAGGGTATCCAGTGAAGGACTCAATTTCTTTCCCCATTTGGAGTTGGAAGAAACTCATGATAGTGTGTCTTAGCATGAAGCTTATTTCCTTTACTGTGCTGGCACTGGTTGCCTCTTTTCATCTTAAGATTCAAAGCTTATTGGGGTGACATTTTGTTCATGATCTAACAAATAAAGCTTGCCTGAGGATCAGAGCACAGAGCTAGCCACAGCAGTTAGCCATAGAAGCCAGGCAGTGGTGGTGCACACCTTTAATTCCAGCACTTAGGAGGCAGAGGCAGCTGAATCTCTGTGAGTTCAAGGCCACCCTGGGCTACATGAGATTAAATCTATATAAAAGAGAAACAGAGCTCACACAAAGGTGATCCCAGCACTTGGGATATTTAATCCCAGAGCTCACACAAAGGTGATCCTATTAATCCCAGAACTAGGGAGATGGAGACAGGAGTGATATGGAGAGGAACATAAGGCAGGAGGAGATGAGAGAGGGGGGGCGGAGGGAGGGAGGGAGGAGGGAGAGAGAGAGAGAGAGAGAGAGAGAGAGAGCGAGAGAGCGAGAGAGAGAGAGAGAGTGTCTGAGGATACATAGAGACAGATGCAGTCATCTGAATCTGAAGCAGGCAGTCTGAGGACAGGATCACACCTTTGGTCTGAACATTTATAGACATAAGAATTCTCTAGTATGGCTAGCTTTGTACTCTGATCTTTTGATCATAGACAAAATATCACCACAGATTGTGAAAGGATGAATGACGGAGGTCTCCTTCCTCATTTGGTCTGCTAGTCTCATGTCTGTCTTCCTTCCTGTCATTCATACGGCTTCTGAGAAGTGACATCACATTCCCCAGGCGGTTAAAAGTCCCCGCAAATATCTTTTTAATAACGCAACCGCATTCTAGCATCCAGATAGACCACAAAGTCAATCGAGTCAGCCCACTCTTGTGTGTCAGGCTGTGTCTCTTCTACACCGTGAGCAGACACATGAAAGCACACCTCCAAATCTTTATTACTGTCTTGGGTTTCCACCTTGTGTTGCTTTCCACAGTGGGCTCACACATACAAGCCTAGTGTAGGGTTATGGTAGACACAGCCTCGTGTGGTTTCCTGTCCTTTCTCCCATGGACAGCTTGAAGGATGGAACCAAACTTTACAGGTCGATACTCAAGTTTGGAGCGTCTGATAACTCCTTGCCCACACAGAGATGACAGATACTCCCTTCCTGCAAGTCCCTTTCTGCTAAAGGGAGGCTTTCTCACTCATGCCAGATGACGTCATCTCTCGTCTCGGCCCAGCTGTCCACAGAAACGCAAAGCTGTGAGCCTTGGAAGTCACGATTTCCTAGTCCTTCTCTGGGCTTCTAAAGCAACAACAAAATATCATATACCTTGTTCTTCCTGTCCATATGTTCCAAAGGCTCAGCGAGTTCAGATGGCTTTAGAGTTCTGCTGTGGGCGAGGTCTGATTCCTGCAGGACGACCCCGGAATGATGTTGGCTTCCTTCTTCAAGTGTTTTTATATCTGAAAACACATCTGATCTCTGCTGCACCCCTGTGAGGTTTGATGCTCCCGGGGATAATTAAATGATCTCTGAGAAAGTCAAGGTCAGAGATCGATTTCAGCACAGGTCTAGGTCTTGGCACCACCCCCTGGCTTTCCAAGCCCAGGTCCAGCTGATTCCATTAGGTGGCACCCCTCTTCAGAAAACAGGAAGACTGATGAGGGAATCAGAGAGGACTACTGTTGAAAAGACTTTGGAGCTCTGGAGTGGGAATTGGGTGGGTGTGGGTGGTGTTGGTATTGCAGGGAGGGGAGCGGGCCGTGAGAAGCTTCTTCTTCTCTGAGTCTTAGCCGCTTCTTCTGCAGAAGAAGAGAAAGTCGCTGACTTTTACCAGTGTTACTGTGTTACAGTGAGCCTTAAAATGAATGCTTTCATGGGAGTTCCTATCACAGGTCATGTGGTACAGCCAATAGACAGCTATGTGAATACTGTTGAGTGAAAGGCTTGTTAATGCACGTGGGAAGCCCCAGTGGGAGCCCTTAGAACTGTGGACCCAATCTAGACCCAGCAAAAGAAAGGAATTCCCCTCCCAGGGGTGGGGAGGAAGACCACGATTAAAGCCAAGTGTCTATCTTCCAGTCCAGGCTTACGGTGCCATTCCACTGAGGTTCCTGGTGGATGTAGTGTGCGTGCGTGCGTGCGTGCGTGCGTGCGTGTGTGCGTGTGTGCGTGTGTGTGTGCGTGTGCGTGCGTGTGCGTGCGTGTGTGCGCGTGAGTGCGCGTGTGTGCGTGTGTGCATGTGTGTGCGCGTGTGTGCATGTGTGTGTGCGTGTTTGCATGTGTGTGTGTGCGTGTGTGCGTGTGCGTGCGTGTGTGTGTATGTGTGTGTGTGCGCGCGCGCGTGCGTGTATGTGATTTCTTACCAGGGTGGAAGGTTTCAGTGAAGGCGACACAGTGAGTAGTTTGCACACCTCAGCCCAGCCTTTAACCTGAAGTACTCTGTATGTGGTGAAGAAATGAGGGAGCGAGCAGGTCTTCATTTCCATTCTCATTCTCTCAGTCTCACAGGCAGGAGGGGCTGTCGTTACAGACATGAGAAAATTGGGGGAAATTCTGGATAGGTTTTTACTGAAGATAGTTTTAGGTTCCCTCATTCTTAGTTTCCTCATGGGCAGTGGTTGGGTGAGTACGTACACTTTATTTTGTAGTGTAACAAACAGTGCCAAATATGGTTGGGTAAGACAAGAAAACAGTATTTCTGTGAGTCTAAGATTGACTATATGGTACTCTCTTCTGAGCCAGCAAGACTTGAATGGCCTAGAAGGTCGTCATTCACCTGACCAGGACCTCCATTGTGGCAGTGATGGCAAGGACTTCTTCGAAACAGCAGAGCCCCTTTAGATTCCCAGGCTTGCTCACATGTTGCAGAGGGTTTCATGGGAGCAGGGGAAGAACAGGCCTCAGTGTACCCAGACCTTTCAAGTCTCAGCTTGTGTCACAGCTCTGTCACAAATAGCCAAAGCTTGTCAGTTAAAGCCACATGGCAATGCCCAGATTAAGGACGCAAGAGGAGGAAAATAAATAGAAATCATGGTCAATGTGTTTTCTACTTAACCTGGATAGAGGGTCCTAACAGTGGGAAGGATGTGGGAAATGGTGCTGGGAGGCAGTTACTGACCTGGGCAGCTCTTGAGGGCACAGACTTGGGCTATCTGTTTGCTCTTTTAGCAGAGAGCTAAGGCCTGCCTCTTCCCAGCTGGGCACTGGAGGAAACCACAGATGGCTTTAGGAGCTACAGGGACATGGAAAGCCTAGCTTGGACTGAGGAGGATTACTTTGGGCAGCTCCAATAGTCTAGGGTTCTCTGGAAGCCATTGGGACAGCAGAAATTGGAGGAAGGCCTTGTGCTGAGTGAGTCAGGAGTGGTTGGTAGGCTGCCTCACTGGGAGACTCAGGGGAAAAAAGTCCAGCAGTAGCCCATGCTTGATTCTAGCATCTCTGATGGATGCCTGGCAAATGTGGCAATATTGAAATGCTCCAGATGGAAGGGATATTGGATTCTCTTGTCTGGCCATTTTATTTTATAATATCATGGCTCCCAGGCTATTGTGTATCTTTTCAAACATGCTTGTTGGTCAGGAGAGATTAACAAGTCAACTGCCCTGTCTCAACGGCTTCATATGCTGAACGTTTATTTCTTACTCATACCAACTGCGTTCCAGATGTTCCTGGAAAGCAGGTAATTTCTTATGGCATTGTTCGGTAATTCAGGTTCCTTCTGTATTGTAGCTCTACCTTCCTTTTGGGCCCAGCATCTCACAGTGAAAGAACATTCCTTATCCAAATGGAACAAGATGCCACACATACAAGTTTTTGACACTGCAGCAAATTACCTGGAACAAAAGAGTTAGAAGAGGAAAGGCTCCTCTTCTGTTCTCAGGGTTCTTTCCACTGGTAGGCAGTTGGCGCCACTGCCTTCGGGTGAGTAGTAAGACAAGACATGATGGTGGGAGCAAGTGAACAGACTGCTCACTTCTTGGCATCCAGGAAGCCAAAGAAGAGAGGAAGAGGAGATGCTATTACTCTTTACAACCATGCCTCTCAATAGCGTAACTTCTTATTAGGCCCAGCCTCCTAAGGGTCCACTACCCATCAGCAGTGCTATCAGCAGGTCAACAAGCCTTCAACCCATTGATCTCTTGAGGGGAATTCAATATGTAAGCCTTTAGCATCACAGGAGACATCTTTTGGGCCAGGCTTGGCCATAGCTCCATCGTGGACACCCACACACTGGATCTCATTGCAAGGGACTCTGGACAGATGGTCCATGTGATCGTGAACACAGCGATGGGTTTGGGAACATGAGTCATGCTTGTTTGAACACCTCTGTGATGGTTCATTTTAGGTGTCTAATGGGCTGGATTTGAGAGTACTGGGGAATTGGTACAGATGATTTCTGGGCTTATCTATGAGGTGTGGGGAGATCTACCTTGAAATGAGTGGGCACCATCCAGTTGCTCCCCAGTCCCCAAGAGAATAAAATTCCCCATCTTCCTCCTCTCCTTCCCTCTCTTCTATTGCCTGGGATGTTCTTTTCCTCTCAGGTTCAACTTCAGTCTTCAGAAACGAAAGCTTGGAGCTCCAGGACCTACACAGAGCCTCTGTGGCTTCTCAGATCTTTGCTCTCAGACTGAGAGTTATACTTTAGCCTGGTTCCCAGGCTTTGGATTTGTACTAAGCTTATTATTTGTTCTCTACTGTCTCCAGCCTGCAGATGGCCTGTGGATGGACCTCTAGCCCCTGTGTTGTGTGGGCCAATTTCCCTAACTGAACTTCCTCTCCTCTAGTGATCAGTCTCCACAGATGAAGACAACTCCACAGCAGGTTCCTTAAAGGGCTGAACTGGCACATTCGTCACACAGCTGCAGGGCCTGGTCCAGCGTTTGGTCAGGATGGTGCTGGACACATGTGAGGGGGCGGACATTCAGCTCTTGGGCTTTGTACTGACTTTGTGTTCTGCCCTCCTTTATCAGACATGGTGACTGATCAGCTTCCTGCTTTTGCCAGACATAGCTTTCTCTGGACCTCAGTCATGGTGGCTTCTTCTTTTTCTAGCCTCCTGACTCTGGGAGATATCTCGAAGGGAAAGCAGGCCACCCAGAAAACCTGAAGGCATTTCTGACACCCGACTTCCTCCCTGAACGCATCTTGGACCTTCAGCTTCAGGGGAGCTAGCGCTGACCTGTCTGGAAACCTCCTCAGTACGAAGAGCCCGTCCTGCACTCAGCCTGTCCTCTGTCCAGCCGCGTCCAGCCCATTCCTGTCAGGTCGGAATCTCACAGACTGAAAGCAGGGATCAGTCTGACCCAAAAACCGTGGGGCCTGAGCCCTGCAACCCCTGGGCTATGCCAGGGTGTGGCCTCTGTCTGTGACAGCCCCCGTCAGCCTCACACCCAGAAGCACAGCTCCGAGGATCAGACAGAGCCTCCCTACCTGCTGCCTGCCTTTGTTTCCTATGTGGAGAAAGAGGCTGGCTCAAAGGGCTGGCCTAGTTTTCAGTAGTGAGCTTCCCTGTGGGAGAGGGGAACATGCCTTGTGGATGGAGCACGGGGACCCACCAGAAGTGTTGTGGAGATGGTGAGGAAGTGCATTTCTCATAAAGAACTTGGCATCCTGTGTGAAAAGAATTTTGGAGTAGTAGAAAAAAATCAAATAGCATTGGGACACATAATGCCTGTGTGTGTGTGTGTGTGTGTGTGTGTGTGTGTGTGTGTGTGTGTAAGATACCCCAAGCATTTTTTCTTTGTACAGTATTTGAGCAATGCCCTGTAGAGCCTGCTAAGATGCTGTTTCTAAATGAAGACTTGAAAGCTCAGAGAGTTCGTTTAACCCTATTAAGGTCACACAGCCATAAGTGGCTGAGTGTGGGGCTAGAACCCGAGATGTTTCAGATTCCCAAACCTCTCTCTCTCCTGTGAGTTTGCGCTTTCCAGGTTCCCAATTCTCCTGGCGTGAGTAAGACTCATGATTGTTCTACCTTAGACTTGGCTGTTTGAGGTACTTGAAGACATTATATCTCAGTTAAGGCTATTAGCGCTTATATTCCAAAGCTGCTTTTTTTCCCATGAGAAACCAAGCTCATAAGTCTCAAGTAACTCGTCCCAGGTTTGAGGGTCAGGCAGTGGTAGGAGCGAGATTGGGATTGGCTTAATATTTACTCTTTAATCACAGGCTTGGGAGTGCTTGAACAAAACAAATAATTGTCTTTATACTTTAAGTGGTCGAAAGGAAAAACAACAACATTTTGTAGCATATAATATTTATGCAGAATTAAAATGTTACTGCCTTTGAATAAAAGACAAGGTCCCTCTGTGGCTTCCTCATTGTCCCCAAGGGCTTGTGCAGCACAGTAGTAACCGTGTCTTTCTAGCAAGTCCCCGTGGCCTGCAAAGCCTAAGACATCCTTTTTTCCTGTCAGAAAAGCTTGCTGCCCTTTGCACTGAGGTGGTCCACTGGAGGAGACAGGAGGCAGGTGTCTAGTGCTTGTGAGTCCCGGGAGAGCTGGCAGGCCTTGGAGACACTGTCTCTCCCTTCTGGTGGTACATGGTAGCTTCCCAGGGGAGGGTCATTTCCCAGAGAGGCTCTACAGAGAGTCCAGGCAGGCTAGCTTGGAGGCAGCATCAGGTGGGCTGTGTAGAAGCAGGTGTCTGGGCAGATGGGCAGGGAGACAAGGGAAGGTGGGGCCCATACATGAAAATGGTGTGTGACAGGGTCTAAGGGTGAAGCCCATTGGGGCTGGTGGAATGCCAACCTGGAGTAAATGAGGAACAAACGAGAGGGTGTGGCAGAGTTAGAGAGCAGATAACATATTTTGTCCCTAGCAAGGAAGAGGGAAAACTGGAAATTAATCCAGGTGCAGTGTGGAAAATTCTAGCTAGTGCCAGAAGATACTGCACTTGGCCATGCTGGCAGGGACCCTAAGTTTAGCACCCAGCTCTGAAGCAACATAGTGCAATGGACCCTTCAGAACATGGGTATCTGTACATCACATTATACTCTCAGGCAGTTTAATGGGCACATTGGCTGTGGGGGCACCGCTTTCTGTCTTTGGTCTGTAAGACTAATGGGCCACACACCTTTACCTCCTCTTTAGGACCACTTATGAAGGGGAAATAAGTTTTTTTGTAGGTGATTTATAAACCTGTTGAAAAAGGAAATTGGGCTTGGACTTGAAGGAGGAGAAACCTGGGGAACAGAAGCTGTGGAGAAGATACCTGTCAGATTCATTTTCCTTGAACTATGCCTATGGGAGCTGTGAGCCTTATTCCTTGGAAGAACTTGACGAGAATGGCAGGAAAGGAGGAAGGAGGGTGGGACTCCTGAACTTTGATGCGCCGATGCTGTCAAATGTTTCACTTCCCAGGTCATGTGGATATGGTCACCATGTGCCATCTCCATTGGTGTTGACGCTAGAGACTTCACTCAACATTTCTTTATACCTTTCATTTCTTCTCTGGTCAGCCAAGGCCAGCCAGACTTCTTACTTTCCTCTGGTGCCTACCTCCCAGGAAGTGGCAGGCACTTAGGGTGATTTCTACAGCTGCTGGAGGGAGAGTGAATGACACGTGACATGCTCACACCGAATGAGATGTGGCTGGTGGAGGGTGAGGGGATCTTCCCCGAGAAAACTGTAAACTCTGTGGAGTAGACGTCCTTCTTTCCCCTTCTGCTCAGCCCTCTGTGGCTGTCTACTGGGTTTCTGCTGTGTAATGGAACTGCCAGGGCATGGCATGGTGCTGGTCATGAGCACAAACTGCTGGGCAGAGAAAGCTAAGAGCCCCACGGAGGCACTCCATCGTGAGAACCCAGGGATAGGGTTGGACATTTGCATCTAGGAGTGATTCCCTCTGAGGCACCGTTGTTAGAACGGAGTCTTGAGTGAGGGGTTGGTCATAGATGCATGGAAGGGAGAGGAAGAGGGACTTGGGGCAGAGTCATAAATGCACAGGACAGACTCTAGAAGTGTTAGTGAAGGGAGAGCATGCAAAGTAAGAGGACAACAGGACGATGTTGCAGCCGACCATGGGGCCCAATGATGCACTGTGCTAGAGGGATCAGCAAAGCTGGGGTTATAATGCAGGCCGGATAGCCACTGCACCAGACAGTGCAGCCGGTACTAAAACACTGAAGGAAGGAGTACTGCATCACCTGGCAATCTCAGCACACACACAAAGGCAACAGAGTCTGCACACTGAGACATTCACCTGTCTGAGCTTAGGGCAGTTATTTACAATGGCCACAAGTTAGAAGAGCAGACTGATGCACATAGCAAGTCCCAGGACAATGGAGGCTACATGGAGAAACCCCAAAACCTAATAAAATAAAATAAAATTAGAAGAGCAGGGTGTGTCGTTGCATACCTGCAATTCCAACATTTGGGAAATTGAGGCAGGAGGACCGCAAATTTGAGCCTGAGTTACACAGCGAGTTTTAGGACAGCAAACTAACAAAACACCGTACAACCCACTAAAGAAGGGAGTGAAGGAGGGAGGAAGGGAGGGAGGGAATGAAGAAGGGAGCTAGGAAAGGAAGGAAGAAAGATGGCAGGGAAGGAGGAAGGGAGACAAGCAAATAACATAGTCCAACTTATTTGTCTGTCGACTGCTGTGTGGATGAGGAAAGTGAGTATATTCAGTGGAGTACTGTGCAGCTATGAAGTGGAGTACTGTGCAGCTATGAAGTAGAGTACTGGACTGTCCTCTTAGCACAGAGTAGAAGGGAATGCAGCCCAGTGGAGGAAGAGGACAAATGACTGTTGTCTGGAGGACCTGGGTCAGTTCCCCACTGTGAACAGCAGGGGTCACTGGGGTGGAAGCTAATGGTTGGCAAGGGGAGGGCCTTTCAAAAAGCCAGCGCATCTCCCAGGGCTGAGGGGACACAGGGACGACCACAGACCTTCCAGACATCATGTCATCATGTTCTTCACAGAGTTGTCTTTCCCTGTCATCACTTGTACCAGCTTGTCTCTTTGTGCTCCTCCTCCCCCTCCTCCTCCTCCTCCTCCCCCTCCTCTTCCTCCTCCTCCTCCCTCCCCTTCCCCCTCCTCCCCCTCCTCATCCTCCCCTTTTCCTTCCTTCTCCTCCTCCCCCTCCTCCTCCTTCTTTCTCCTCCCCCTCCTCCTCCTCCCTCCTCCTCCCCCTCCTCCTCCTCTCCTTCATCCTTATTATTATTGGAGGCATTTGCATGAAACTAGGGTTTTCCCTGTCTTCCAGGGATCAGCTTTCTGCTGCTGTTTCCCACCTGAAGCTGTAATTCTCCATTTGTGGCTCAATAACCAGTTCCTGGGTGGCTAATTACAGGCCATATGCTCCTGGGGCTGGCATGCTGGAGAGGCAGACTGGCATGTCCCCACGCCTGCCGCTGTTCTAATTTCTTTTTGGACGCAGTGCTCCAGTGGCTCCTGGTGGCTCCAGCAGGCTGCTTGCTTTCTTAGCTACTGCACTGTTTCCAGGTGACCCCGGCCGAGCTTAACTGGGCATGCACCACTCAGCCTACCAGCACCTCAGTGTCAAACCAGCTGGCAAGAGTCAATGGGAGCTGATGACTTCTGCATGGCTTATGTTCCAGGCAGGCGGGTGATGGAGTGGGACAAGCTTTGGCCTGGGATTCTTTACAAGTTGAGCTACAGTTTTGATCTAGGAAATGGTGACGAGACCTCTCCACCTGTGTCATTCTTTGCATTCTTATTCACGTGCAAGGACCTTGGAGATAGCCATAGTTTCCAGGTTGATTCCTAGGTGTCTACAAAGACAGTGGAGGACAGTAAAAGTTAGGGGACCCTTCAAGAGGCAAGGTCTTATAAAGAGGGGATTGCTGCCTTTGTCTTTGGGTCTCTGTGATGTAGGACAGAGAGCCATTTTGGCACAGAGTGTCCATGCTATGCTCTGGCTGAAACACAAGTTTGCTAGAATCCCAAGTCTGACTCAAAGATTCAAATAAGACAGATTTGATCCCTTGCCACCTTGAGTATCCAGAGACCCAAGACATGGGGGAAGAGGACAAGGGTTCCTTCAGTGTGGCTATAAGGAACAAAGGAAACTCATATTATTTGAAGGCAACTTTTATTAAATTTGTTGCAATATCATACCTGCATACACTGTGCTCTGATTACTGTCACTTCACCCTCTCTGATGCCCCAACATCATTTGCATACCCCTACTTCTCACAAGTCCCTTTTCTCCATTCATGTCTTTGTGTTTCATTTTTACGGTTTGCCAAATCTGATCCAGGCCATCCTAGGAAGGTGCCTTCTGAGACGGGATGGGAGCCCATTGAGCTCCTGGGAGGGAACACAGATATCTGATGGAGGTTCTTCCCTCTTCTCTAGAATCTTTCCAGCCAGCAGGGGAACTAGCATCCCAAGTGCTTCATTGGAATAAACAACTGCTCCGAGGTAACACAGAGGAGAGGGGAGGTCCAGATGCACGGGTAGCCTGGCAGTCTCCATGTCTGGATGAGGCTTATCTCTGCGGACAGGATCATCTCCTGGTCTTCCCGGAGCGTGACATATAATCTGGAGGAGAAGGAGCAAGAGGAGTAGTAGTAGGGGGAGGAGCAAGAAGAGGAAGAGGAAGAAGAGGGGGAAGGAAGGGAGGGGAAAGAGAAGAGGGAGGAGGAGAGGAGAGAAGGAGGAGGAGCAGGGGGAGGAGGAGGAAGAGGGGAAGGAGGGAGAAGGGGTTCATAGGTTAGAGGAACAGTATGGAAGTAGTTGAGGTAATAACTTGATCTCTCCCCAGAGATTTCTAGGTCCCTTCATGATTCCCAAGGACAGGAAATGGTAAAATCATCGCTGATAGTCTGTTGATTACAATGTCCCTCCAAATCATAACAATACTTTAGTTATTCTTACTTTGAAGACATCAGCCTTGAGGAGAGAGGAGAGACTGGGAAATTTACCACCAATCAACAGTATGTCACCAGTTTTAGACAAACACCTCTGAAAGGATTGACATGTCTCTGGGATGTGACTGCCCAGCTAGAGAGTGGGGTGAGGCTGTCTGTTCTCTTGGTCTTCTGTGGCTTCTGCTTTTCCACAAAGACTGTAGCACAGCTTAGAGATTCCTGAAAATGGGAAGGAAGTCAGAATCTGGGTGGCCCCAAAATGACAAAGGCCACAGTTTCCAGTAACTCTGCTTTGGTTGTTATGGAGACATTTTCTAAGTAACCATGGGTGCTCTGATGAGAAGGGATGGGAAGGTAAAAGAACACACAGTAGTGTATTTGTGTGTGTGTACATGCGTTTGTGTGTGCACGCGTGCATGTCTGCCTGTGTGTTTGCTTGTGTTTGTGTGTGTGTGTGGTCAGAGGAAAACCTTGGGTGATGTTCCTGAGGTATCATCCAGTTTTTTGTTTGTTTGTTTGAGACAGGGTCTCTTACTAACTTGGAATTTCTCAAGTAGGCTTGGCTGGCTGTCCAGTAACCCCAGGGATGATCTATCTGTCCTGCCTCCTCAATGCTGATATACAAGAGAATGGTGGATGGCACGTTTAGTTAGAGTTTCTATACCTGGGAAGAGACACCATGACCACAGCAACTCTTATAAAGAAAAAAATTAATTGGGGCTGATTTATAGTTCAGAGGTTTAGTTCATTATGTTCATGGCAGAGAGCATGGAGGCAGGCAGGCAGACATGATGCTGGAGAGGCAGCTGAGAGTTAATACATCTGCATCCACAGGCAGCAGGAAGAGACAATGAACCACATTGGGCTTGGCTTGAGTGTTTGAGACCTCAAAGCCCACTCCTAGTGACACAGTTCCTCCAACAAAGCCCCATCTACTCTAAAGCCACACCTCCTAGTAGTACCACTCCCTATGGGCCAAGAGTTCAAACACAATGAGGACCATTCTTATTCAAAGCACAGTCACCAAACTATTTTTTTTAAAATATGGGTTCTGGGGATCAAACTCAAGTTTTCATGCTTTAACAGATTAGGCTATTTCTATAAACCTACATGTGATTTTTTGATATCTAAAAAGCGTTTGTTTCTGTAGTTAAAGAAATTACAACAGGATGGCTTCAGATCCAGGCAAGCTCATGTCCTTATAAGGACCCAACTACAGAGACACCTTTATGAATATGCAAATGTGGGTGCTAGGGACACCCACCCTTTCTGTATCCCAGCTATTGAGTGGTGATCTCTCTCTCTCTCTCTCTCTCTCTCTCTCTCTCTCTCTCTCTCTCTCTCTCTCTCTCTCTCGGTGGCTGTACAGTCCCTTTTCCCTCTCTGAGCCTTCCAGTTCTGAACCAGTTCATTCTACGCGATTTCACGAGGCCTGATGAGATGATAGATAAGAATGTCTCTTACAACACTAGGCAATGCGCGTATGTTTCCTGTGACAGTTAGCGACAGTGCTAGCAATACCGTGTCTGTGGTGGTAATTTTCTGCGCCGTGTGCGTGGGTGGCTGATGGCAGAGAGTGTCATCCCTTCTCCTTCTCACTAATTTATATCCTGTATGCTCATTTTGTCTCTGCAGTTGACACATGTCATTTGCAGCTGTTCAGGCTCCTCTCAGTGGCCTCACAATATCTTAATTATTTTTCACATGATGACTGCTGCTTTCTCAAAGCGGAACTCTTGAAACATGCGGTCTCAGGCTTGCTTTCAGCTAGGCTAAGGGCAGGAAACATGAGTCTCTTCAGTCAGATGGACCTGTTAGAGACTTGGAATCAGAAATGATCAGTGTCAGGCTTAGGAGCAGGAAGAAAATTCCTTTTCTTAAAAGATGTGCTTTCTTTCTTTATATTGTTATTTTTACTGTGTGCATATGATATATGTGTGTGCATGTGCCAAGTCACACTTGTGGACGTCAGTGGACAGCTTTCAGGGGTCAGGTCTCTCCTTCCACACTTTAAGTTGGGAATGGAATGCTGGTTATCAGTCCAGCATAACAAACATCTTTACCCACTGAGACGCTTCCCTGTCTCCAAGAAGATTCTTACATTGGCTGTGGCGGGTCACTGCTGCTCAGTGATGGCTGTGGTTCTTTTGTTGGAGAACCCCCATTAGTCTGGATTTGATAGACTCAGCAAGCTCTCTGCTCTTTTCAAATACATTCTGAACTGTCTAACCATTTTTAATATGCTCCCCTCAGGTATAGACTAGGCAGGATGAATTAAGTTGTTTGCGGTTAAGATCCCTTCCTGGTTCAGGAAACTGGAATGGCTTCTAAATGTCATCTTTGAAGTGGCTTAGTTGAAATAGATAGGCATCAGGAGGGGAAAATCCACCCATTGCTATCCGGAAAGGAGATACCATGTCTCAGGTTTCCAAATTCACCAACTCGACCTTGTCTGCTGATCCTTTAGACAATGTCCTCTGCCAACGGAGGCTGCAGGGTTTTAGGAAACTACATAGGAGAACCTTTTCAAAATAAAACCAGGGAGATGGCTCAACAGTTAAGAGCACTGGCTGCTCTTGCAAAGGACCTGGGTTCATTTCCCAGCACCTACATGATGGCTTACCGCCATCTGTATCTCCAGTTTCAGGGGATCTAGTGCCCTCTTTTGGCCTCCACAGGCATCAGGCATACATGGCATATACTATTACAAACATCCAGGCCAAAATATAATCAGCTTTCCTTTTTGTCAGACTCTGTAGCAGGTATGTCATAACTCTTTCCTTCAGTCCCCAAAGACCTACCAAATCTAAAATTCATCTTGATTTCCTGCCATGACCTGTGTTTTCATATGAAAAGAACCCCTATAGTCTCACATGTGAAGACTTGGTGTTGTTGTAAAGTTAGTGGCACTGTGCTGGGAGATGATGCAAGTTTTAGGAGGTTGGGCCTAGCAGGGAGAATGTCTTCTTAGGTTCTTACACTTGGTCCCCAGCAACCTTGTCCTCAGCTTCCTGTGGGCCACAATTGAAGAACAGCTTTCAAGTCCGTTCTTGTTGCCATAAGGTTCCTCCTCATCACGGGACCCAGAGCCCGTGGAACCATGAAGCAAAAGTAAGTCTTTCCCCCTTGAAGTTGGCCCACCGTGTGTTTGTGTCACAGTTATGCAAACATGACCAGCCTATCCTCTTACATCATTTTTTCCCCCATGAGATGCTAACCGCCTTGGTGGAAGGGTGTTAAAGAAGGTCTGTGGGGGCCACCCAGATGGAACCAACTTTTGCTTCTAGGTTGACCGATGCTGTGAATTATCCCAGTCTACACTGACAGATGACACAACTCCAATGAGTGACAGCAGTGACCTGAAAGATTTCTATCCATCCCCAATAAACCAAGTTGCTTCTATGTTCTTGACCCGTGGGGAGATAGCGTGATTACTACTGCCTTAGGGCGTTAGATGTCAGGTGACCTGCTAACTGATGTAGTTCTCCTGTTGAGTTTCATCTTGGCAAAGAAGCTGTGGTCTCCAGGTATGAGAGTGAAAGGAGGATGCTCAGAAATCACCTGTCTTCTCTAGACTCACCAGCTTCACTGACTTGCTTCCTAGCTCCCGTCCTTTCCATTTAGTAGAAATTCCTCCTGGGCTCTGATGGATAATTGGACATTGTTTCTGGCTTCCAGAGTATTGCTGTACCTTTAATTCTCTTGAGTCTATTTTTGTAAGTAACTCCATTGGAAGCTTCATGAAGATGAATCAGACGCTCTTATCTGACTGTCCTCTTAGCCAGGAAATGTAGACTCTGTAGCCATCTCTGGGGTTTTGATTATACATTCGTCAGTACACATATTTCTTCAGATCATTGCTTCAAAATATATGCTTGTTCTGTCACTTTATTTATTATTTACAAGTGCCACTTAGGACTTTATCAGGTGATATAAAACAGGTATAAAATACAAACTTAGAAACACAACAAGAAAGTAAATGAAAAAAGTTCTAACATTTTCTTTTTCTGTCCTAATGCCTATTTTGTTATGGACAGAAATGTTCCTCTTCTCCTCTTTGGAGGCCACTGGCCATTACCCAACAATTTAGATCCATGCATTACTGAAGGGGCTTTATGGACACAGACTCTGCCATATTTACTTCTTGAAAAATCACTCTATTCATGTTGCACTCGTGTGTGTGTGTGTGTGTGTGTGTGTGTGTGTATGTGTGTGTGTACATCAGAGGACAGTCTTGGGTTTTGTTCCTCAGGAGCTCTTCTTTTTCCCTCCCTCCCTCCCTCCCTCCCTCCCTCCCTCCCTCCCTCCCTCCCTCCCTCCCTCCCTCCCTCCCTCTTTCTTTCTTTCTTTCTTTCTTTCTTTCTTTCTTTCTTTCTTGCTGACAATGTCTGATATTGGAACATGAGGCTGGCCAATTCACCTAGGCTATTCAGCAGTCTCCCCAGATCTAGGGTTGTAAGTATGCCTCTTCTTTTATGTGGGTTCTCAGGATAGAACTCAGGTTTTAGCGCATGTGCAGCAAGGGATTTACCAATGGAACTGTCTCCCTCCCCCCATTTATGCTCCGTGTTTCTGGAAAGAAAGAATGAGTGAAGATGTGCTGAACTGGAAGAAGAGCAGTTGCGTTTCAGCAGGCCCTAAATGTAAGGCAGGGGGAGCTTGCTATGCTATAAGAGACATATGAATTTGGCCCTAAACATAAGACAGGGGGAGCTTAAGGCAGGGGGAGCTTGATATGCTATGGGAGACATACGAATTTGGCCCTTTGCTCCCAAAGGTTAAGATCCCAGCTTGGGTATGTCTTATTCATAATCTGTTGACTATTTAGAGTTCTCTAAATTACTTCTTGCTCCCTGAGAAGGGCCCTGTGCTAAGCACACTGTTTAGAGCAAAGTTTGTGGGCTTATTTATTCCCAAGACACATTTTGTTCTCCTACTTACTCCATCTTCTCCAGAGACATATCACATCACAGTCTTGCACATACATCTTCTCCTTTTCCTGTAACCTAGCTCCTTGGCAAGGCTGTGTGGCAAAAAGCCAGCCCAGTGAAGTCCTCTCTGGCAAGCACATATGTGCAAGAGGATTGTCTTGGCTGTTAACTAGCTTGCTTCACCAAGACTGGGGCTTCTGGGATATCTGTCTTCTTCCATTTCCTGGGGCAAGAGAGTTGTGGCAGACACGGTTATAACCAGTTTGTCAGGTCTATTTGTTCAGCTGGCCATCACTCTCAACTGTCAGACGACATGGCTTTTCATCCCCACTTAGGCTTCTGAGCTATCTAGTGAGTTAGAGCCAATGTTTCTGCTTCCTTCCAGACATCCCCTGGCTTCCCTTGCCCAGGGTTTCACAAGTATCTGGGAATATAGGAGAAGGCAGTGAAGGGCAGAAGATAGCTTTATCTTGTGTGTGTGTACACACCTGTGTGTTCAGAAGTTAGGGGAAAATAATCAGGTTGGATTTAAAAGATTTTGGCTTAATTGATAATCTTTAGATTAATTGTTACTGGATTTGGGCCAAAATGGCCCAGTGGCTCAGTGGAAAGGAATTCTTGAATACAGACATGAAACTCAGAATAGAATGTTGTAGTGGACATGCTTTTGGCTGCCCCAAACCTTATAAACGCATAGGTGGGCAAGTCTGTGTCTCCAGATCTTAGTGGCATTAACAACTCACCACTGCAAGTCCATCATGGACACGGAGTCTCTGCCTCGCTCAGGAACTCAGGTGGCCATGGAGGAGGGAAATGAGACAATCAACAGGTACTCTTGGTCTGTTGCCCAGAGTGCCATGGCCACTTCAAGCATTTCAACCAAAAGGCACGACTGTTTGCAATACAGGCAAGAAAGTGGAGTAACAGTGTGTGACCCAGAGAGAGGACCACAGTGCTCCTGTGAGGGGCGCAGTGCTATGGAGTGTTCCTGCTTGGGTGGTATCTTTTACTTTTTGCAGCCAGTCTCCCTGATATGCAAGTCCAAAACCCACTGTGGTTAGCAGAATAATGCCCACCCAAAGATGTGTACATCCCAGTCCCTGGAACCTGTGACCACAGCCTTTACCTGTGAAGCATATCTTGTGTAGATGTGTCGGGGTCAAAGACTAACATTTGGAAGATAAGGACACTCTTACACACGGATCCATATTATTGGCCCATGGCTAAGGGTACAGAGTTGGAGAGATAGTCTTGGATTACTGGGTAGAACCAATTTAGCCACGTGAGTCATCCTAATGAAGAAGAATGAGGAGGGGGAGGAGGAAGATGAGGAGGAGGAGGGGGAGGAGGGGCTGGAAGAAGAAGAAGAAGAAGAAGAAGAAGAAGAAGAAGAAGAAGAAGAAGGAGAAGGAGGAGAAGAAGAAGAAGGAGAAGAGAAAGAGGATAAAAATAGATTGAAAGAAGATGTGAGAATGAAATCACTTTTGGATGAGGGTAAGAGGGCTTCAAGGTGAGGGACACAGGCACTCTCTAGAATCTGGAAGACCTAGGAAAATTCCCTGCCATTCCAGAACTGCGCAAGCCTGTGACTATCAAGGGGACTTGTGACCCCAGACTGCAAAACAGTGCGTTTGTTTCTTTGAGGCTGCTGTGTTTGTGACTGTATGTGCATGCAACTAGAAGAAATAGGTTTCATCTTGAGCTTCTTCTAAAGACAGGCAGTAACTCAAGATGCAGAATTTGTTCATCTGAGGTAATGACTACAAAGTTGGATTTCAAAGGGTTTGTGGGACTTACCGTATAGATGGAGTAAGTCTTTGGGAGGTTTAACTAGAAATTAGCAGGATTGGCAGGTTGGCTTCCGTTTTCCTGCGTGTGAGTCTCCGCCTCCCTTCTAGGCCTGGCCTGTTACTTGGTGACTGGATTTTCAATGAGAAGGACGTTGGAGCAGCCAGGCTAAGTTAAGTCCTAAAGCTGATCAGGATTTTTGCCAGGGTGTCATGCCAGGAAGATGCTTCTCTGAGTGAATATGAAGGTAGTCAGCCACCACAGGATATGGAATATGCTCACAGGGTTATATACAAGGTCCTCCGGGAGACAGAAGAGACAGTGGCTCACTGTGCCCAAGGAAGCAAGAGCAGATCAAAGGGGAAGCAGGGACCGTTTGTCTCCATACAGAGTGTAGGCACTATTGGAATGATTTGCTTAGGGAACAATTTTTTTTTTGCCTAATTTGGCAGTGTCATTAGTGGAACCAGGAGAGGCCAGACAGGACACAGTGGAGACAGTATGCAGCCACACCTTTGAAAGGCTCTTGGCTCCGGACACATGAGGAGTCAGAGTTTTGAGTAGACAAATTAGGAAACTGGAGCTCAGGGAGAGAGCAGAGTGGGGGAGTACGCTAACTCACGCCGCCTTCTTTGTTTACTCTCAGTCATTTCCCCCTTTTCACTACATCGGAAACACATTTGGATTATTTACCCAATAACAATATAAACAACCCACGTTTGGCAGATGCTGTTGTGAATGAAGATTTCCACCACCACCGTCATCTCTGACTCAGAGCATGATGTAAAGAGTCCATCAGAACCAGTGCTGCCGGCCCTCACTAGACCAGCAACTCAGCCTATTCTACTTTGGAGCAGTCTGACTCTCAGCAGCAACATAAAACAAAAGAGATCAGTTCCCTTCATCCTGACTGGTCACGGGCCTTCTGGCTGATTAGACATGCTGCCTGGGCTCAGCTGGGTGGCCAGGACGTGGGTCTGGCTGATTCAGGATCCCGTTAACAGACTGGGTTGAGGGCTGAATCCTGGAATGGACGACTAGTAGTATCCCTGGGGACTCAGTCACGGGCCAGAAGTCAAATACCAAGCCCAGCGGCAGCTGCCCATCACCCCAGTCCCTCTCCTGCCCCCAGCTGTTAAGATGCCAGGACACGGTCAAGTCAAAGCAGAGTGCGGAAAGACAAGGGACGCAGAGCTCTGTTTCCGTGCCGAGAAGAACTGGACCCAGTTCAGTCTGCCACCACCAAGGGGGAACTTAGACCTGGAGAAATTAAGGCTAACTCCATGTAGTTTATAGTATTGAGACGTAAATCCTTCCGGTCAAGGCCACATCCTACTGGTGCACCAAGACATACCTCACAAGAGCCTCCGGTGATATTCGTGTTTCTGTTTCTGGCTTACTTTACTTAGCATGAAATTACCCAGCTCCATTAATGTTATCACAGATATCAAATCTTTTGATAGCTGAATACATACTATAAACATGTGCCACGTTTCCTTCCTTAGTCCATCTCTTGTTGGGTGTTTGGATTGTTTACATAGTTTGGGTACTGAGAATAATGTTGCAGCAGACATGCCAGTGTGGCTATTGCTTGGGACTTCTACTTTCAATTTCTTTAAAATCTTATCCAAACAAAGGGTTGCTGCCAACTGCAAAACATAGGAAAACAAAACTGATTTTTTTTAAATCGAGAATATGTGAGGAAGCTTTTGGAGGTGCTAGAGCTATGGATCTGTAACTTTCTTTGTTTATGCGTGTAGTGGACAAGAAGAGGTGGCCATCCTTCTGACTCCCTGTCTGCATGAAGGGAAAGGCTGCTGGGCAAGGCCCAGTTAGCTCTGGGTTGGTTATCGGGCAGTGGAGTCAGGACGGCGAACAGTGGCATTGAATCAGGGAGGGTGCTGAGAGTTAGTGGTTAGAGATTCCACAATGGAGAAGTCAGAAAGGAATGCAGTTCCCAACACGGGGAGCAGGTAAATTTGGTGACATGAGTGGCTAGGGGCTGTAGGAGTCAAGATGAGTGGGAGCAGCTGTGAGGACGTTTCACTCGCTGATTCTAAGCCAGGCCCTTCAGAGCGTGGCTCTTCTGGCTCAGTGTAACCTGCAGCATTTTGTTGCACCCAGCTGATTATAAAACCTTGAATCAGCTGTAGGAAAAACAAACAAAAAAACCGGAGAATTATGAGTTAAGATCTGGGTTTTCTTTTTTATTCTTGCAAACAACAGAGAGTCAAGATTCACTAGCCCTGTCCTCTTGATGGGCAGCAACCTCTGGGAACTGAGTGACAGTCACTGTTGGGTCCCAGCCCCCATGGATTTCTTTGGATTGCTTGTCAGGTAATAGCCACAGGTGCACCCTGCTCTCTAGTCCTGGCTTACAGCCCCGGCCTTGCCCACCTGACATCAATATCTAGCACAAGGAGAACATGAACTCATACACCTGGGGTTTTTCCACTGTGCTGTAAGCCTGTATATAAGCCTGCCCACTCTTTGCAAAGGGAGAGAGACCTCTTAGCACTTACAATAAACACACACACACACACACACATGCACGCACACACGCACACACGCACGCACGCGCGCGCGTACATGCATTCTCCTGGCAATAAAGGCAGCAGACACACTCTTAGCACAAAGGGTTGGACATCTTGTCTTTCACTTCCCTATACCTTGGACTTGATCATGGCGCAGGCGCCACAAGTTACTTCCTTTATTGGAGCAGAAACTTTCAGTGTGTGCCACTGTCCCCAACGGCCCTTGTGTTTGGCAGACCTGCCCAGCATCTAACCCAGCTTGCCTGCCTGGATCTGTCAGAAATGTGAATTTGGAGACCTTGTCCTTCTATGGAATTTTGGGTTTAAACCTTGGATGCCTCTGGGGTTGCTATGAAGATTTATTGCAGTATAATTACAAATTAAAATTGTACATATTTAAGGTATACCATGTAAATATTTGATGTATCCTTGCACTAGATAATGATTATCACAATCAAATGAATTTATTCTGTCTTTATCACATAGAGTTACTTTTATGAGTTACCCACAAGACTGCTAAGGCAAGGGTTCAAGCCAACAGGAATTCTTTATTAGCTGGGTAGTGACTAGACTGGGTGTTCCAGACCCAAGCACATTTCTGAGCCTCTCCCAGGGTGAGCTTTTCTTATTGTTTTTAAAAAATTATTTTTATTTATTATATACATACACCTGCATGTGTGTATACAAGCACCTGTGCCCACAGAAGTCAGAATAGTGCATTGAATCCCTTGTAGCTGAAGATTTATTTATTTATTTATTTATTTATTTATTTATTCTATGTGTCTTTTACTTGATGCATCTTGATTCCATTCATTTTCCCATCCTTTCACATCCACCCTCTGCCTCTGCATACCTCCCCAATAAAAATTTAAGAGAAAAAAAAAGGAAAGAAAAGGGGGAGAAATTTAAAAACTTCATCATGGAAACTGCAGTGTGACTAGTGTGGCAGAGTAAGCTATGCCATGAACCCTTTGTCCATTTGTCTTTACTTTCAAGTGTTCGTTGCAAAGTCACTGGTCTGGTTCAAGGGCTCTGGTTTCTACTAATGTTGGGCCCTTGCTAGGACTCTTGGGTATCCTGTTGTGGAGATCCTGCGTCCCTTCACAGCTCCAGCAGATCATGGACGGGGTGGATGGTGGTGCGGGCCAAGTCATATCCTTGAGTCTGGGCCTGGGCAGCTGTAGGGTTGGCCTGCCAGATGTGAAATGGGGACAGCTCCCCTGTGCTTACAGCTTCCGGGCTGGCTCACCCGCACCTTTGCTAACAGGGTTGGCTCTATTGTGATTGCCTGGTGAGGTGCAGACAGGGCTGCTGGACCTAGTGTTGCAGCAGGGGGATCAGGGAGAGTTCTCCCACTCTTATGACCACAGGGTCAGCGCTCCCACCTGCCTCGACACTGCTGGGTGGGGGACAGCTCTCCCCTGCCCATGGTGCCAAGAGACAGATGGGTAGCAGGGACAGTTCTCCCATGCTCACAATGTTGGGACTGGCTCACCCACACCTTCACTAAAAGAGTTGGCTCTATTGTGCTCAGAGCCTGCTCTCCCAAGTTTTGCAGCCGGTGGGTGTCGGGGTTGAGTCTCCTGCGCTTACGACCACAGGGCCAGCTCTCTTACCTGCCTCAAGCATTGATGGGCTGGGGAGAAGGCTTTAGTTCCCTGTCCATGCCACCACATGGCATATGAGCTATGGGGATAAGTCTCCCATGCATACAGCTTTGGGGCTGGGTCTCCCACACCTCCACTAACAGAGTCAACTCTACTGTGCTGCCCTGGAGAGGTGCAGGGCCAGCCCAAGGTAAGCTTTTAAGCACAAAAATCACATTCTGAGTTAACACACCTTGATTGTCAAGAACAGTTAGCCAGAAACAGAGCCTCAGAAGCCCCAAAGCAAGGTTAGTACATTCAGAGGATTTCTGAGAACCATGGACTTTGATGGATTAGGTCTTTGTTCTTGTTTTGGCAAACGTTGCTGTCTGCATGCTGGGTTCCAAGGCCTGAGTGGTACTTTCCTCCATCATGGCATCAGCTGTACTAAAGCCTGGAGCCTACCAGGGTTTGGGAACCTGTTATATTACCATTGTATGTGGGGGCTGTATGAGTGTGTGTGTGTGTGAGAGAGAGAGAGAGAAAGAGAGACAGAGAGACAGAGAGACAGAGACAGAGAGACAGAGGGACACAGACACAGAGTTGGAGATAGACAGGCACAGAGGGACACAGACAGAGAGAGAAACTTAAAATCTACCTTATTATCAAATTTTCAGGGACAACACACATTATCTATAAGATCCCCCAGAGCCTGCTATGGCAAGTCTGTGCTTCTTAGGCAGCATCATCCATTTCCTCTGATGTTTTAATATAATTTAAAGTCCTTTCCAGAGAGATGCTCCCATACTTCAAAAACTTGGATGCCCTAAACCCCATGAGAGTGTTTTATCCTGAAACCTGGGCTGAAGGCCTCCGCTTGAAGAAAGGGGTCCAGTGCTACTTGGGCTCTTCACACGGTGAAGGGAAGCACACTTCTAACAAAGTGTGGACTGTCCCCTTCCCTCCCCTCTCACCTGCTCCATTCCCTGTCCACCTGTCTGTCCGTGTTTTCTCTTTAGCTGTGTGTGTATGGGCTTCCGCCGCCTTTTGTCTGTTGCAGTGCATAGCCTCTCAATGCGCATGCATGCACATACTCTCTCTCTCTCTCTCTCACACACACACACACATACATACACACACTGACACTCATACACACATGCTCACACATGCTCACACACACGCTCATATGTACACTCACATACACACATGCACACACTCACACACACAAACTCACACACACTCACACATGCGTACACACTCACACACTCACATGCATGCACACACACATGCATACACTCACACACAAACTCACACACATGTGCACACTCACATACTCACATGCATGCATGAACACACGCACACACGCACACACACACACACACACACACACACACACACACACACACACCACATTTACCCAGATGGAAAGGCCAGCTCTCATGCGCCCTGCACTTCCGGGCTTCCAGGCTTCTGTCTTCATTCCTTTCCCGCTGTCTTCCATTTGCCAGCCAGGTATAAATAGCTTAAAGAAGATTTTATTTCCAGCTTCGGAAGTGACAAGTGCTGTCAGCAGCACCACAAAACACTTCATTGATGATTTTAAGGGGGTGGGGAAGAGGAAGTCAAATTGCTTATTTGCCCAAAGCGATGCTCAGTGAACTCAAACCCATGGACTCGCTGAGGGACTCGGTTTTTCCCAGGAGACTGGATGGTGGAATCTGGACTTCAAGTAATCTTCCTCCTCAGATGAACTGGTCAAAGCCTCACCTCAAGGAGGAGGGTTGAGCAACTGGGCATGGCACGAGCCCCAGAGCCCCATGAGTCACAGCGGGGTAGCCACTCTGAAAGCTTCAGGGCCTTTTCTGAAAAGTAGAAGTGATTATTTTTCAGTCTGAGGCAAGTCGGGACAAAGCAAGAGAGAGAGAAGAAATTCCTTACCATGCCGAGCCGTCCCAGTGGAAGAAAATCGCAGCCAGAGCTTTGCAATTACGGAGGGAAGGGGCTGCGTGAGACGTTAGGTTATGACTGGGTTCTTACTGTGAGGCTGTCCCAGACAAGGCAGGTGTGGGCAAGCATAGACAAGGGGAGAAATTTGCCTGTAGTCTTTGAGGCTGGGACACAAGTTTTGAGAAGCTGGGGCCGCGTGGTCCCTGTTAGTAGCTTAAGAAGTGCCCGCCACCTGCTCTTCCAGGACGACCGACTCACAGTCCTTACGTTGTGCTGTGCTCCCCTCGCAGTGGGTCAATGTCTTTTGGCGAGGAAATTATATTGCAATTGCACCCATTCTATAGCTGAGACAGTTGCGGTGTACAGAGGTGAAGTCACTTGCTGGAGGTCAGCAGGAGTGCCTGGGGTTAGCAGTCGGTCCTACGCTTATCTTCCTAACCTGTCTGCATTGTTATCTTGTTGAGGAAAGCCTCATAGCCCCAGAACTCAACGGGGCTACTTATGCTTGTCCTGAGATGGCTCACAAGGCCCAAGGGATACAGAAAGGATTAGACCTTGAACTAAGAGGAACAACAGTGACCCTTACCACTTGAGACTCTGATAAGGATAATAACAAAAGTTAACCCGCGCGCTGACTTTTAACCTTACCCTGAGATAGCCACCACTAGGTTACCTGGCCGCAGTGGAATCTACCAACCAGGCTGACCATCGTTTTCTTCCTTAAAGACATGGACAGGGTAGGGGCAGAGAGAGAGAGAGAGAGAGAGAGAGAGAGAGAGAGAGAGAGAGAGAGAGAGAGAGAGAGAGAGAGAGAGAGACCTGGCATTAGTACAGAGATCCAGGCCCTGCCCTCCATTAGCAGTAAATCTGGAGTAGGGAAGGGAGACTGTGCTGAGAGTTTCTTGTGACCTGGCCCATGCTTTCCGCTCTGGAGTGCTATTAAGGGCACCTATTTTCCTCATGCCAGTAGGAGAAAAGGCCAGCCAGCCCCACCCAAACCAATGGGCATGAGTATGTGTGGCGGGCCCTTCCTCCCTGAGCCAACCTAAGGCCTCCTGCTAAGCCCAGAGTCGGCTGACACACTGGACAATGCAGAGTCAGCCACCTGAGCCAGTGGGACCTTGGAAGGGTTTAAAGTCAGGTCTGACTTCATTAATGAACGAGTCTGCAGCCTGCTCTGCTGCTCACTGACTCCCGGTGTCTTGGCCATGTCTTCTCACCCCCTCCCTAGCTGGGTTGCCTACAACAATGCTATAAATAAGGAATTTGAATGATCACTTAGTTTTCTGGTTTGTTTACTCACCGTGCCTCCCCCCCCGTTCTGGAGTAGAAGCCTCTAGGTGTGGTGTCAGGATTTACAGTGCTTGGAATAAATGTGTACAGGAACTTGTCCTATATGGGGTACCAGAGTGAAGCTGAGGTCTCTATGACTATACCAAGGAGAGTAAGTCCGATACATTAATTCCTGGGAACTGGACTTGGTCTGAATGATTCGTTGGGATGGAGCCAAGTGTACACCCTGGGAATCTCCCACCAGGACCGGAGAGAAGTCCATGACATTAGTTTTTCAACTCACATCAGTGTGTGTCCAGCGGGATCCTTCTGTGTGCCTGGAAGGAAATAACACTAAAGACATGTAAGCCAAGCATCACGTTAGCCTTTGAGAAGCTCTTCCTGTCCACTCGGAATCCAGATGAGCACGTCAAGGAAGTTTATTCTCAGTTCCTTTCGTGTAAACTGAGTGCTTGGGACTTTTGCTGGCTGTAGTCTGTCATGGTTCGAGAACAATGTCCCCCACAGGTACCTGTGTTTGGACACTTGGTCCCATGTTGATGGTGTTGTTTGGGGAACTGGTAACCTAGCCTTCTAATGAGGTCACTGGGGAGGGCCTTGCAGGGAATGTCTGCCTATCATTCTGGGCAGACTCTCTGCTTCCTAATCTTCTGTGAGGTTGTTTCTCTGAGGTGTTTTGTTAAGGCAACCAGAAAAGTAACTAATCCCAGGTCACCTTACTAGATGGTGAGCTCTGACACAGTAGCCCCCACAAATGGGAGACAAGTGTTTGGGTGCACTTAACTTTTTAGGAAACGCTGAGAAGACGGGAAGGGAGAGAGAAAAGCAAGTGTAGCTCACAGAGGAGTGTTGATGAGAGACTACTGCTCAGCTAATGTCTCATGGGGGACATTTCAAACATACCTCCGTGCTATCCAGGTACAGGCTCAGGAAGGTCTGCTTCCCTAATTGCTATGACTCCCTTTTTCAACCTTGGTTGTCCCTTGGAATTGATCTAACGGTCCCATCCCTGAGCAACAGTGTTCTTTGGCTAGAAATCATCCTCCCACAGAGACGAAGGGAGTCTTTGATGTATGGAGAAACTATCATCAGGAGTTCCTGGCTGGGCCGAGGGAGGGACAGAGGAACCATTCACGTGGCCCTGTAGCATGGGCCATCTTTGGTTCATTCACCTCTATAGCCCCATGTAGAAGGTGCTGGGGCCATCTGCATTGAATAAATACATTCTGCAGCCCCGACTTTGCACAGCTCCAAGCCGGCTGCAGTAACAGTGACCACTGAATACTGGATGAAGGCACGTTAGCCTGTTGTGGGACAGATAACAGTGACAGCAGGGTTTAGAACGAGTGTGGAGCTGAAGAGGCTGGAGGGTCCAGGCTCCTTCCAGGGAGGCGAGAACCTAGTTAGGCTGTGAAGAGTAGAGCTCCAAGTCAGTCTGGGAACCTCCTAGGCACACACAGAGAAAGAAGAGACCCTTGAAGCTACCGCCGAGCCACACGGCAACCTCTAATCCCTCGTTAACATGGCTCTAGCCTCCCGTACCATGCCAGGACTTGATGTTTGCGCGATGTCTTCCTCCTGGCTCTGGTTTCCCAGTTCCTGGATTGGTTCTGTGTCCCCCATGAAGCTTCTTCTCACACCCGCTGACTAAAACGAGACTTGGTATTGGGACAGAGCGGACACCAGTGAACACGGACTCCATGCCTGGCTCTACATACACTTTAGGAAGTGACTCTTTAAGCCTCATGTTTTGCAGGGAGAGTGGCCTAAGATGGCTCTGACATCACTGTGCTTCTGTGAGGGCTGACTGGAGCAGGCCTAGCCCATAGGTTGGCTATAAAAACGTCTAAGTCAGGACACTGATTTCTCCACCCAGGGTGAGGGCATAAGACAGTTGCTTCAGGTACCCTGTGCCGGTCCATATGGGAGATACTTTGCTCGACACTGCCTGTATTTTTATTCTGGAAGTCCTATGCATTACCTCTAAGACCTGGTTTGCTTTCTCAATACTTTTCAGCCTTAAGTGTCCCCGCCTGACATTGGTCCTTGTACTGTATTACCTGTGTATAAAGCAGTGGGAGTGACACTCGAGGATCCGGGAGTCTTGGAAAGTGCAGAGGGAAGTTTAGGTGGAGAGGACATGGCCTGATTAGGGGGTGGTCTGGTGGGGGGTACTTTGCCTTCCCTGCTGTGTGACCTGAGCTAGTACTCACCCCTCAGTCCTGGACACGGTGGGGACCCACAGCGGAATCCGCTCCACCTGTTGCTGGGATTGCTGCAAAGACTGTGTGGACCTCACAGGGCTGGAGCTTGTTCAGGAGGGTGAAGAAGAGGGTGTGTCTGGAAGCTGGGAAGCAGTTGTTACTTGAGATGGATCCTGTCCCTAGCTGTGACTGCCCAAAACATGCCTCTTTAGCATCCTGGATCTAATAAGCCCTTGTTACCTGTTTTTAGAGTTGTAAGGAGATCAAAGGACCCAATGAACAGGAGAGTGTTCTGTAAAATGTACTAGGGATGCATATTAAAGATTGTTGTTGCTGACTTCCCTCCCTCCCTCTGTCCCTCTCTCCCTCCCTCCCTCCCTTTCTACCTCCCTCCCCCTCTCCCTCTCTCTCTCTCTCCTTCCCTTCTTCCCTCCCTCCCTCTCTTTATTCTTCTTTATTCTTTACTGAGTCTCGCATATCCCAGTCTGGCTTTGAACTTGTCACAAAGCTGGTGAACCCTCTTGACTTCTACTTCTTGAGTGCTGGATTACAGACCCGAGTCACATGCCCAAGGCTCCACGTGTGCTAGCCCTGCATTCAACCCCCTGTGCAACATTCCCCGCCCACTCTTTCTTGCTTTGATTCCATAGTGCTTGGAGTAGGTGATTCTGTTCTTTCCAATGCATAAGGTACCCAGGCTTGGCTAATTTTAAGTGCTGTTTTTCATTTGTTTGTTTTAGCAGTTAGTTTACAGACTAGCATGAGCTTCCAAATCAGTGAGATGACACATAATCTTATACTAAACGATCCAGAAGCAGGGAGCCTTCTGCTATGGTGATATGCTACAAAGTCATTGCGGGGACAGGATCTGGTTTAAGCTGTGGTTAGTTGTAGGTGTTCAGACGTTACACACCTGAGCTCTTATCTCACCCAGATCTGCCATTTGCTGGTTGTCTCTGTTCTTGCACCGAGACAGTAATCTAGTAAATGTCATAAGTGTGTTTTTCCCAGGCCTGGGATATAGAAGGCCCATGATTGAGATTCCAGCGGAGTCAACGTCTATTGAGGACCCACTGATTGTAGACAGGGTCTCCTTGCAGTACCCTTACCTGGCTGAAGGAGCAAAGGAGACAAGTACAGTGTACCGGTGTGACGGAAGAGATAGACATGCAAAAGGGATGGACTTCCTCACTTCTCTTTTAGAATGTCATTAATCCAGTTCCTGGGGACTCTGCCTCCCTCACTTGGTCACCACTAGGAACCCCACCTCTTCATACAGTCATAATTGCCTTTCAACCTGTAGATGTTGAGAGAACACACTCAGCCTATAACATGAGCTCTTCAGTTTGGAGTGGGTTACACACATTCTCAGGGTCTCAACTTTATCACCTGTAAGAGATTTTTAAAGCACCCAACTTAAGGAGTTGAGTTTTTGATTTTTTACATTTATTTATTTTACGTATATGAATGCGCTATCTGCATGTATGCCTTTACGCCAGAAGAGGGCATCAGATCCCACTGCAGATGGTTTGAGCCACCATGTGACTGCTGGGAATTGAACTCAGGGCCTCTGAAAGAGCAGCTAATGCTCTTCTTACCTGCTGAGCCATTTCTCCAGCTCAGGAATTGAGTTTTAAATGGCTGAATGTTTAGAAAGCATTTTTGGAATGCTGTCAAGCAATGCATTTTAGCTAACACCCATTGCTAGGCTGTTCTAGAAGAGTTGGCAGGCACGAGTGAGAAGACCATGTTCTGGGGAAGCCATTATAGATCTAAGACACTGAGAAACTGAGCCCTGTCATCACCTGAATACCTTGCTGTCCATGCCCGAATTTGAGACGTCACTGGGATTTCCTCCTTGAACCAATTAAGTTGAGCGTCTCTATAAATTCCTGTTGGAGTCAATATCATGGTAGACATCATCAGGCTCAAGCTGGAATCACCTGTCTAGGACTCCAGCACTCATTACTAGGCCCTTATCCAGCTCACTGGTCTTTTCTCTCTGCATCCACATGTCCTGTGCTCCCAGCCTTCCTATGCCTGTGTTGCTTGCTCTGAACTGGATGGCTTTGCAATGTGTTCTTACTCCTGTGAACTCTCTTCCTCACTGGCTTCCTCCTGCCTAGGTGCTCTCTCGAGCTCACAGAGGCTCGGGTAGGTGTGCTGGTCCTCTTACTAGCATAGGTGACACTGGTCCCGCTACTCCTCATGCTCTCTTGAAGAGCCCCTTCTTGCTGGCACACTTCACATTCACTGTCCAGGGTTTTAGCTATGAATAACATAGCTGTGGATCCTTAGGGCCTGGCACAGTGTCTACTACATAGAAGATGCTCCAAACACATCTATGGTGTGATTCACAAACACCACAGTGAGTGGACTATAAGACAAAGAGATGAAAGACAAGTGCAACATGCCAGATTTCAACACACCAGAGGCCTCAGTGTGATTTGTTAAAACCTTAAGACTGCCAGATACTCAAGGAAGCAGCCTATGCAGGAGCCCTGCAGTTGAGGCTCCCATTGGTCCTGCCAGGGGCTGGTTTGTCTGTGTCATTGACAGTGAAGCCAAAGTCCACCTGACAGGTGCTTGATTTAATAAAACACCCTAAACTCATATCAACCCTGACATGCCCAGGGAATAAGGCTGCAAATTAAAGAGATGGATACTCCACTCTGGTGCAAGCCAAGATTTAAAAGACCCTAGTCACTCTTATTTATAGAGTTTGGATTTCCCTTTAACCCTTGGGTGAGAATGGGACAGCTGGCTTGCCCTAAATACTAATGAGTCCTGGAGTGAAGTGCCTAATAAATGTTCCCACCTTTCTACAGGGAAATCTCTCTCTGCTAATTGCTGTCAGCATCCATCAGGATCACAGAGCACAGAGTCTCAACAGGGGGGGCTTGGGGCCAAGCTCTGTCACTAGGAGAAAGTCTTTAAGGGACCCGAGAGTGGCTGTCTCTGCAGGGATGTTCCAGTGTAGGGATCAAGAGGCCTTCAAATGATGGTTCTTGGGACTGCACGGCCCTGGAAGTAGCCTGAGCAATGAGTTTGCTGGCCCTAGGGTGGTTGAGTAATGGGTGGCAGATTCCACTTACCCCGTGACCTGGTCAGTCCTGTTTATCTCTTTTATGGCTCAAGGTGATTCTACAGGTTCTGTGAGAGATGTTCTGTTCATGGAATGAGATCCAGTTCTCATCGTTAGACACTGTTTGGAGAGTTGGCTAGGGAAGTGTGACAAGGTCATACAGAATTCCTACCTGGGCCACCTGTGACTTTCTTTGACTAATGTTCAAGCCCCACTATGTCTGGAACCCTGAAGGGTGAAGGGCAGGGAGCTTCAGAGGGAAGGCAGCTCTTTTGTCACTTACTAGGAACTTTACACTTCAGTAGATTCAACAGAAGTTTACTGCGTGTTAATAGTGTGCTTGGGGTACATATAGGATTGGAGTCAGATCTTGATTTTACAGAGATGATATTGCAGTTGGGCAAGGGCAGGAAGCAAGCAAACATAAATAAAATGATTCTAAATGTCTCATGTAATGATGGAAAACAGCAGTATACTGTAGTAGGTAGGAATGGACAGCCACACTTGACGAGTGCATTTTCACAGGCGTTCATGATAGAGTAGGAACAACATCTGAGAAAGGATGTTTGAACTGAGTGAGGCTGTGTTCAAGAAGCCAGGCAATTCCAAGATGAAGTTAAGGACAGAGCCCTCCAGACAGATGCAGATGGAAGTTTCTGTCCCACCTGGTCCAGAGGCCATTTAGTCCCAAATAAGCACACAGAGGCTTATATTAATTATGAACTGTTTGATCAATGTCTCAGGATTCTTACTGGCTAGTTCTCTCTTAATTAACCCATTTCTTTTAGTCTGTGTATCTCCACATGGTCTTGGCTTACTGGAGGATGCCCAGGCATCCTATCTTCCTGGCATCTACATGGTGTTTCTCTTTCAACTCACCTCTGTGTTCCTCTTCCCAATCTTCTCCTAATCTGGTAGCCCTGCCTATACTTCTTGCCTGGCTACATCCTGCCTGTCCATTGGACGAAACAGCTTTATTCATCAGCCAATAAGAGAAACACGTATTCACAGCACACAGAAGGATGGCCCCCACCAGGCATAGCCCAGCACCATGCATAAGGAACACTGGGTATCCCAGTGGCCCCTGAATTCCTTCACTTCTTTCCCATGTCTTCAGCTGCACACCCACCTCTCCAGATCACACACTCAGAGGCCAGTTTCAGAGAGGCCCCATTTCATTGATACCTATGTCCTCGGGTCATTTTCATGATAGCACACTGCTATCTCCCCTTTCCCTCTTGTGGCTTAGTTTATGTGTGGACGGCCATCACCAAGATCATTCCGTGGGGGATAGGGACAGGGCTCGAGCAGTAAAGTGTGGGGACCTGAGTTCGGATTCCCAGCACCTATGTAAATCCAAGCATATCTGTATGAATCTGTAATCTAGGCTGCTGAGAGTAGGGGCCATATACCTGGAGCCCATGGCCAGCCAGCATAAGTAAATCAGTAAGCTCCATGTTCAATGAGAGACCTTGCCAAAAAAAAAAAAAAGACCTCTGGTCTCCATACACTCATGTTTGCATATGTGCAAACACACCACCAGAAGCTTGTACTTGCTTTGTACACATGTGAAACAAATAAACAAAGACAAAGACACTATGCAATTTCTCGTGTGTCAAATGTTCCTCATCTAATATCTGGCCTAGACAGACACCAAGGAAGGCCTTCCTCCTGCTGTCTTGCTCCATTCATCCGGATGCATTGACGAGTTATACACAGCTGACCAGTCCTGTAGACTGACTCTGCGGGATGGGCGTGGCCATTGCTACCCATTTCAGATGGGCGCTCAACAATGGCCAGCCACCTTGATGTGCTTCCCATTTCTTGAACTTGGAAAAGCAGTTTCTCCTGAATACCTCCCTGCCCTTCCAAGCTCCATCCTCAGTTAGTTTTACTACTTGCATAACTGAGAAGAATCCAGATCAGGAATCCTCTTCTTCACCCCTCAGCCCCTTGACCTGCATCCGTTTGCCCCTGACTCTCACTCTCTGTCTTTCCAGTGAACGGATGGTCCCAGCTCAACTTCCACTGAGGTCTGGGTTGCTGGACTTCATTCTTGTACCTTGAGTTATTCTGTACCAATATAAACATGCCCCATCATCTCATACCTCCTCTTGCCTCTATCCCCTCGCTCTGTCTCTGGCTTCCTCACCATTGTTCTTTTTTGACCCCTATCCCCCATGTCCTCTGCTCCCTACTCCAGTTTTGCTAAATCTTATCCCTCCCTCTGTGGAAACCACCTTTCCAGGTGATTACCTCTCTCCAGATCTGGAGAGTCAAGGGCCTCTTCTCTGCCATTACCTTTATTTCCCAGTACCTCAGACATGGATGATGACTTTGGCTCATCCCCACTCAGACTCCAGTGTGCCTAAGCTTGAGCGTCAGTGCTTGGAGGGTGCAGGTGAATCGTGTGCCCTTTTCTCTTGCCTTTTGTACGCCATCCCCTCCCCTGCTCCGGGTCTGAGTGCTAACCACTCGCAGGCAGGCTGGGCTCCGGGTCCCTTTGTCTCCCTTACCTGCTCTGTCTCCTGAGCTGACCCCATCCACTGCCATGCCTTTAAATATCATGTTCATAATGACTTCCAAATTTATATCTGCAGCTCCGCCATGCCCGCTGCAGCGTCGTCTATCCTGCTGCCTGACATCCCACTTAGATGACTAATGGGCACCTCAACTTAATGCATCAAAAGGAGAAAAGTCTTAATTTTCCCACCTCACCTGCAAAGTAGTTCTCCTCTTAGTGTTCTCTGTCTGAGTAAATGTCACCACCACCCTCCAAATCACTCAAGCCCAAGCCCCAGGAACCCTCTTTAATTCTCTTCGATGCCTCACCCCCTCCATATCCAGCCCACAGAGAGTGTGTACTGTGCATGCTCATGTTAGGAGAGAGCGAGGATCTGTCCACTTTTCTCACCTCCCTCTAATGCTCCAAGTGCCTCAGACCTTTGTGACTGCCCACTGGCTCACCACCCTGCCTGCTTTCTCTTCTATGACCTATGCTCTACATGTCAGAGGGTCAGATCTTTCAGCTCACCCATGGGCAGATTCCCGTCTCAAGGTGCCTTCTCTGAGTTCTCACTTACTTCTTCAGTCTTGGCACATCGGTGCTTGAATGATCTTTAGAAGAGTTTCTCCTGTCTCCGCCAATAGTTGGGTACACGGGACATTTCTGTGTAGAAGTAACTGGCACTTTGGAGCCAGACACAGCAGCTGCCCTCCCAGCTCTCTCATCCACGAGCTCTGTGAAGAGATACCCTTTGCGCTGAGTAGCTGCTGTATAGCATGCTTGTGGTGTGCCGTGTGGTGCCTAGCATGTATTATGTGACACTGACTATCTTCATCCTGAAGCATCCCACTTGGTCAAGGGGTGGGGGAGCCATCCTTAGGCCTGGGGTGGAGAACAAGAATTGCTTAATAAAGGGGCCTGTGTAGGAAGGAGGTCTGGACTTTTGTCTGCCTCAGCCTCTTCAGAGGGAGCAGCTGACAAGGGATGGACAGAAGCCACGGAGGCTGCAGAGGGCAAAGGGGACAGCATGTGTTGTGTAGGGATAACAGCAATAAAGGGGACAACATGCGTTGTGTAGGGATAACAGCACTTATTAGCACGCTGTGTGGCAGAGCCAGTGACTGGTTCTTCTGGGTCTTCTGGGAAGAGGTATGCCTGTCACATACACAAGGGATGGGTAAGTCCAACGGCAGTTGCAGGCCTGCTTGTCCCACAAATACAGCTCTCCAGTTCTGACAGAATTGGCCGTGTTGGGAAGGCATATGAAGGGACACCAGTATTTCCTGGGTGGCCATGGTCAGGTGGGGTGTGGGGAACACTCCTGGTTCCCACTTCACCTTTGCCAAACAGTGTTTACTTTCCTCATCTGACCAGCTTTTGATGACGGCTCAGAATCCACTCTCCCTGTTCTTGGGATACAGCCTACATATTTTTCAGGTTTGCTCCGATAGTCCACCTTCCAGAAGACTTGTTTTCTTTTCTCCATACTAGACATGCCTCTCTGAATTCCCATTGCCTCTGGCGTTTCCTTCTCTTTTGCTATGGTGTGACTAGATACCCATGCTTTTTGAGCTCCCAAAGAACAGGCACAATTTGTTTCTCTATCCCTTCTGCACCAACATTAAAGATACCACTTGACCGTGGACCATGAAAGCTAGTTCTTTGCATAAGAAGATCCCTGGTCAGGTCTTGGTGACAAAGGACACTTCCTCATTTCAATAGCTTTCTGTACTCCTGCATTTTATCTCCAACCTCCCAATACTGTGGTAACATCTTCATTTTATAGATGATGAAAGTCATATCCTAGTCAAACTAAAATGTAGCAGACACGGTAACAGCTTTAACTAGGATGTTGGAGCAACATTCAAAACCCTGATAGAAAAATTTCCTGCATGAACCCTCAAGGGAGACAGAATTTGAGGGACTTTGGGATGGTTGCACATCCTCCAGAAAACATTGCCTGCTTTGCCTGTGTTAGTGGGCCTGTGGCCAGGAGCACTAGGCTTCTTCTGGTCCTTAATGGCTTTGATGAAATTTTGGAACAGTGTCATTTAACAGAAAGATTCAGCATGGAATAGAGATTTATCTGAGGCACCTTTACCTTGTGAAAAAGGTCTTAGGATAAGAGGATGTCTGGAGCTGTGTTTTCCAGAGGTAGATTGGGAGATGATTTTGTATAGGTAGTGTGTACTCAGTGCTCAGGACAAACCAATGAGAGTGGAGAAGGGAAAAGCCAAGCATGCGTGGTTCATAGGATTCCTAAGATCACTTCCAGCTTGATACCACAGGAAGGTCCGAGCATTTCACTTTGGGATACTCACTCCTTCAGGTAGGGGAGCTGGGTGGGAGTCTCTCAGTCCTGTAGTCACTGGCTAAGTCCCACTCCATGGGATGTGTGCACTCTGAGAACTTCTCACTTCTGAGCACAAAACAAAGTGGGGGGAAATCTGCTTATGAATATAAGTTTTGGTCACACCAAAACCCAAGTGTAGTGGTTTCAATGAAAATGGGTCCCCATAGACCCATAGGAAGTAGCAGTATTGTTGGAGTGGGTGTGGCTTTGCTGGAGGAAGTGCATCACTTGGGTTGGGCTTTGAGCACTCACATGCTCAAGTCAGGACCAGCCTCTCCTCTCTGCCTTCAGACCCAGATGGAGATCTGTCAGCCACTTCTCCAGCACCATGTCTGTCTGCACGAAGCCATGCTTCCTGCCATGATGACAGTGGATTACATCTCTGACTAAGCCTCCTAATTAAATGTCTTCCTTTATAAGAGTTGCCCTGGTCATAGCATTCTTCACAGCAATAGAAAGCATAACTAAGATACCAAAGAAGTGTCTGGGCATAAGCATTCTGAGTAGAATTCAGTCAAACAGTCCACTTGTAGGTTTAGAGATCATTTTTGTGCAGGTGGTATAGAGGAAGACTGAGAGAGACACCATATCCCTGAGATGGATCAGAAAACCAAGAATACAATGCATTGTGCTCCTCTTGTAGGTATGAGATATAGAGTAAATGGTAAATCCCTGGGGGGGTGGGTAAAGTGTATGAGTCTCAGCTCCTGTCATTATTCCCCTACCACGGCAAAGTAAATAATCAGAGCCCTGGTTCTCTGTAATTCAGGATCAGCTTCCCAGACTGTACACCATGAGGGTGAACCAGAGTTAATCTGAATCAAGTGTGAACTAGTTGCATATTATATATATTGAAGTGTTCAACCCTAGAGCTAGGGAATCCATGAGGGCCAGCTTCCAGGTTTCCTGATTTGGAAACAAATGGCCAAGTTACCTGATCCTTTCCCATAGCATCCTGGTACTTTTATCCAGGCTTGTCACAAGCAGCCACTAGCAGGCTGACAACTGGTGTTTCCTATGCCTTGTGTACATCTGACGTGTCCTTGAGTCCAATCAGAGTAAAGAAAAAAAAAATCACCATTCAGATAAAAGAGTGAAGATGCAGCGAGATGACTGATGGTCTGCCATTCAGAGCCCACATGTGTCACACCTGCAAAATGCAGCAGCTGCATTCTGAGATGAGTATTCTCTGGGGGCTCCACCCTGGTGTCAGCTATCGGTGGACATCATTGGCTGTAACAGATGAAGGGGCCCACTCAGCCAAGCCTGTCCTTTCAGTGACAGCCCCTCAATCAGTGTAGACCCGTTTTCCTACCCTGCCTGACCTCCCCACCCATGCGAGCACACTGCAGCCGAGACCATACGATGGACAGAGCAACATGGTTGCCCTGTGACAAGAACCTTACTCAGCCTGAGATGCCCGAAGCTCAGGGAAGGCCAAGTGAGGTCAGGGGTCTTGATGGGGTTCCAAATTCCAGTAGCTAGACCCGGAAGACCGAAAAAAAAAAAAAAGGTATGAGAGGAATAACCAGGGCCTAAGTACAGCAAACACTCTGTTATGTAAGACCTGAGCAGACCCCTTTGTCTTCTTGGAATAGCCCCTCGATACAGAAGGGAAAACGGTTTTAAAGTCACAAGGAGACATTACAACTCCCTGGTGAGATTTTAATATTTTATTGATTTTTTAAGATACCCCACTACCACACAAGACTCTAGCTTTTACATATAAGACATAGAATGGATTTATGTGTGTGCATAAATACATGGCTTGTGCAGATAGACGGGAAAGGAGAAACGTGGAAGAGATCACGGTGCAGGAGAACAGAGAGCAAGGCCACCAAGGCCCTGGGAGGTGACAGTGGACCCGCCCCTCAGTGGGTCTCAGTGAGCGGGTCATCGGGTTGAGAGACCTCTAGGTAAGTGGGCCAGACCAGGGTAAAGTCCCTGCCTCTCAGGCCCTCCCTTCAGCTTACTTTTTATTGGAAGGGTCAGGAAGACACAAAGCAAAGATTGACAGCATCAATTTCCTAATCAAACAAATGTTGATTTATATGCTCTCCTCCACCAACAATATGCCAATTGTTACATGAAAATGAGTTTGCTTTAGAAAGGAAATCTTGTCCTCTTGTTATACATCAGAGCCAGTGCAGACAAGTCAGGAGGTGTCACATCTCACCTCATTACCTCCTGGTTAAAAAAAAAATCACCTCAAGGTAGACCTGAGTGTGGAGATCCTGCTAGAAGCCCAGCGCCACCATTCACAGACATTGTGGCCTCAGTTACTCTCCAGAAACCGGAAGCTTTACCGCTGAGGTCCTTCTAGGGATTAGTTTGATGAGGCAAAGGCAAGGCCACACAGGCCATTCAGTTGGTGAAATGCTTGTCTTCCAAGTGCGAGGATCTGAATTCCATCCCAGCACCTACATTAAAAAATTTTGGGTATGGTGTAGTTCCAGAACCGGGGAGACAGTCCAGGCAGATCCCTGGGACTCAGGCCTGCCAGAATTAGCCACATTGCTCAGTTCCATACTGGTGGGAGACCCTTTCTCCAAAATAAAAAATTAAGTGTGGAAAGTGCCTGATAAATCACATTCACACCTATGAAGACAGCCCTGCATACATCTGAATGAATACACACACAGCACGCGTAGACACATACACACACACACACACACACACACACACTCACACGAAACACAGCAGGCAACTTTCAGCTGGGACCTGATTCTCACGCTTGAAAACCCCATCTCCAGGTCTGCGACACTGGGCTCCACCCTTATCAGTTCTTTGGAATATTAGAACATTCCAGCTCATGACTAGGGTAGAGAGGACCCTGGCAGGAAAGACAATGCCCGTGAATGTGCAACAGCCGAAGCTTCAGGAGGGGTGAGGGCAGGGTGGGGAGGGATTCTCAGAGGCACAACCTCCTTAGGGTGTTCTTCCAGGTGTCACTGTTCCAGGTGTGGTTGGAGGTTTGTTCAGAATGGACGGTACAGGGAGGGGGAGTGCTGGCCCTGCCAGGGAGGCTTCAGACTAGGAATGAAGACATTAACAAGAGCCTCCGAAACTGTGCACTCCCTAACCCATTGACGACGCCATCCATGCACATCTGGAATCCTAACCCATTGACAATGCCATCCACGCACATCTGGAATCCTAACCCACTGACGCCATCCATACACATCTGGAATCCTAACCCACTGACGCCATCCATGCACATCTGGAATCCTAACCCACTGACGCCATCCATGCACATCTGGAATCCTAACCCACTGACGCCATCCATGCACATCTGCACTCAGCTGTGTCTAGAACTGAGCTACTGCTGCACAGCTCAAGTTTGTGCTGTGCTTCTGAATTGCTTTACTTGGAAGTTAGGGTTGATAGTATGGGATAATGAATGTGATGACTCCGGGATGGGAGACACGTAGGGCAAGAGATTTGCATAGTCTAGATGATTCTTCCCCCACTACAGGGATCTTACTTAGGTGGAGTGAGATGGATTAGGAAGAGAGAGTAAATGTCCAGTCTCCCCTGCATCCTGGCTGGAGCTCCCTGGCAAAGCCACCACTACACCACCCACAGCTTCCTCACTTGTTCCAGGGAGGAAGTATTAAGCATCAATGTTTTCCGAGTTTCAGATGCAGATGCTCTGGGGTGCTGTAGACATGTGCATACCAGTAACACAGCAGGCTCCCGGGCACCGCAATTTCCTGCCTAGTGGTGGTGTTTTTCATTCTGTTTTTTTTTTCAGTGTGATTACACTTTGTGCGTTGGAATTTTTCTCACCTCGGAGCGCTAGTCCATGCAGCAGCTGGACTCGGCTGATGGAGAGGTTTGCCTTTAGGTTGTGGTGGCGCTACGGAACTGATATTTAAGGACTGTCCACCAGGTCTCCTGTGGATTTCACCTGTGTATCTACATTATGCAAAGCAAGGATATGCAGCCCCACTTTCAGGTAGGAAAACTGGGCTTCTGCAAGGCTGACTGCTGTGTCTTGGACCACACAGCTGACAAGTGATGGAGTCTGAGCCCCATCCTCCAACTGGGAGTGACAGGTGTGTGGTGCTGACTCACTTACATGGTTTATCCCAAGAAGAGTACAGGTCTCCTGGGAGGAGAAGGAAGCATAAGGATGTGACTGCTGTCCCTCTGTCTCCTAAGCTCCACCAGGGCCCTCTGGGGACTCTGTGGTTTGTAAAGCACCCTGGCCCAGCTGACCGTGTCTCTCCTGTGCTTTTCCTAAGCTAAAGGGAATGGTCCCCATCTCAGTTTGATGACAGCTTCTTTCTCTCCATCCAACACCGGCAACACCACCCCCTCTTCCTCCCACTGCGGGAAGATGGCTCAGAAGCCATCAAGGTGACAGCTCAGAAGTGAAGACAACTCCAACAGCAGCAGATTTTTTCCCCAGGAGCTGCCCAGAGTGCTGAGCAGGGTGGCTGCTTATGCCTGTAAGAAAACTAAAGACACCTCCTCCCCACAATACTTTGTTTTTCAAGTGAAAGGTTTGGACAATTCCCCACATATCCTCTACTTAAGTGGAATAAAATTATAAATGGATATACTTCCCTGGGGGAAGATTTCTGTGCAGTCTTTGCTCTCTGTTCATGTCAGAGCTGTTTAGGCTAGGAAGCCTGTAGATATATATTATACATACATACATACATACATGTATATAATTTATATGTGTAATATTGCTTCTGTACGCTGAACACAGTTTGAGATATCAGGTCATGGAGGAGAGTATGACAGCTTTTACCTTTAAGGAGGTCACAGTTCACGGGGAAGTGAGATGGAAGACCAATAGACCAATAGGAGATTACAGGATGATGATAAAGGATGTTCAAGTTTAGACCAGGATGCCACGGGAGGCTGAGCTGTTTGGTAAGTGATCTTGGGAGAGGAAAGTACGCGAGAAACAGGCACTAGGCATGTAGTTTCATGCATGAAAGAAAGAGAAGCAGGATGGGTGAAGCCTCACAAACAAGAAAGGGCACTGTTTGGGGGCTGTAGAAATAGCTTTGCTAGTACTTACTGAATTGTTACTCTTTTACATAATTAATATAGCTTATTTTTGCCATAATCATTGATGAACACGAATTGTACATATTAATGGGGTTCACTGTGACATTTTCATATATGTATATTATGCTATGATTGTACTCACCCTTCCAAATACCCTTTATGTCTGTTTTTAGCACATATTAATTATATATAAAACAATGGGATCACATTCACCCTCAGTTACCCATTTTTATACCATTACCTCTCCATCCCAATCCTTTCCCCCTTCTATGACAGTCCCTCTTCTGCATCCTTGTAATATTCGTTCTAGACTTCACATAGGAGGGAGTTCAAATGCTCTGAGTCTTGTTTATTTTGCTTCACATGATGAAACCCAGTCGGATCCATTTTTCTGCAAGCAATTCCTATGTTCTTTATGACTGAAATACACACATTCACCTTTAAGTGTCATCTATCTATCTATCTATCTATCTTCTGTCTATATCTTTCATCATCATCACCATAGCTACATTTATATATATATACACTTATATTTACCTATCATTCCCTCTCTCCCTTCCCCCCACATGTCCTCCCTCCCTTACTCTCTCTCATTCAATCTTGTTTCTCATGGTGTATGTGAACTACTATGGTAAAGTTGTGCATCAGCAGGTACATAATAACCAGTAACTTCATGACACTTGATATTTGACAAACCTTTTGACAGCTATTATCCCATCAGATTTCACAGCGATCCTGTGAAGTACGTGTGTAGTAAGTCTGGTAGTTACCCTTTCGTGTTCGCACATGGGAAAACCAAGGCTCAGTAGATGTCCCTTCTGAGCCTAGGCATGTTCTATTATTGGTTCTTACTTCGGACTCCTTCTTTATTGCTAGACAACAGATCCTCATCGACGCAGCAGCTTTAAGGCAGACACAAATGATCTCATGTTTTCTCTAAGCCGCAGTTCCTATGGCTTAGCTGTGGTCTCTCTGCTGAATGTTTCCAGGATGTAATCAAAAGGTTTTCTTTTTCTTTTTGGACTGCATCCTCAGCTGTAGACTAAAATGGAGAGAGAGAGGCAGTTCTGAGCTGTGGACTGTTGGCATGACTTATTTCCTTACATCTACGGGACCAACAGGTGCTTCTTTTTTATGATAGCAGGGACAAGACTCTGGATCAAATCTCTAAACAGGAAGATTCTTTAAAAGCATTATTATATTATCATTGTTATTTTTACATCCCAACCACAGTTTCCCCTCCTCCCTTTCCTCCCATCCTCTTCTGCTTACCTCTCTTCTGGCCCCCTCCATCTGTTTCCCTTCAGAAGAGGGCAGGCTTCCTATGGATATCAACCAAACCTGATATATCAAGTTGCAGTAAGACAAGGCACCTCCCCACCTATTAAGACTAGACCAGGTAACCCAGCAGGAATAAAAGGGTCCCAAAAGCTTGCAAAAGAGTCAGAAATGGCCCCTGCTCCCACTGTTAAGAGTTACACAAAAGACCAAACTACACAACTGTAACATATATACAGATAGTCAGTCCTATGTAGAATCCCTGGTTGTAAGCTCAGCCTCTGTGAGCCCCTACGAGCCCAGGTTAGTTGATTCTGTGAGTTTTTTTGTGGTGCCCTTGACCCCTCTAGTTCCCACAATCCTTTTTCTTCCTTCACTGCAGGATTTCCCAAGGTCCACCTAATGTTTGGCTGTGGGTCTCTGCATCTGTTTCTATTGGTTGCTGGATGAAGCTTTTCTTATGAGAGTTGACCTAGGTGACAATTTATGAGAATAGCAGAGTGTCATTAAGAATCATTACTTTGACTTTATTCTGCCATTTGTTTGTGGTTCTATCCTAGGTCTCTGGGCTATCAAGTCTCTGGGTCCTGGCACTCCAGGCAGTTATCAGGGCTGAGCTCCCTCTCATGGCATCGGTCCCAAGCTGGACCAGTCACTGGTTGGCCACTCCCACAATTGTGGCAAGACAACTTGTAAGTTGCAGGTTGTGTGGCTGGATTGGTGTCCCCGTCCCTCCACTGGAGTTCTTGTCTGGTTACAGGAGATGGCTAGGTCGGACTCCTTATCCCCCATTCCTAGAAGTCTTACTGCGGGTCACCCTCATAGATTCCTGGGAGTTTCTGTTGTACTAAGTTTCTAGCTCACCCCAACATGCCCCCCCAATTCCAGTTATCTCTCCCAGTACCCTCTCCCTCTATCCTCCTCACACCTGATTCTTCCAGGTCCCATCCCCCAACCCCATGCACCCATGATGTCTACTCTGTTTTCCCTTTACAGAGAGATTCATATGTCCTCCCTTGAGTCCTAGCAGGAAAGTTCTTATGTGATATAATCCAATCACAAGAGGGACATCTCAACCCTTTGCTTAGAATAGGCTCTGTCTGTGACTGTCCAGGGAATCCTTGGGGACACCATAAAGTCTACTGATGTCTGTCACTAGGCCCTTGCCGTTCCCTTGCCTGGTCTGTGATAACCTCCTGACTGCTCTCCCAACAGTAGCTCAGATGTACCCTCTTTAGCGTCCTCCTTAACTACGTCCTTTGTCTTTTGCAGGCAGTTCTTACCTTCCCCCATCTCCATTTCAGAATCTATCCCTAGTTCCTGATGCATACTGAGTGATGAATAAGAATTTATGACCAAATCAACAAATTAAGTGATTTTTTTTTTTTTGCTGTAGGCCACAAGACTGTTTAGGGATTTGATATCAGTTCCAAGCTTTACCACATCAACACCTCACTAAAAGTTTAAAAACCCAAATCAAAGCTGCTTTTTTAATTATTGTAGCTATTCACCCTGGGAATAATTGGACTGAAGAGTCCAACTCCCCATAAGACATAATGGCAAAGGACGCTAACACACATTGTTTTAATCATGATTTTTAGTTTTTCCAAAGCATTTTCATGTCTGGTATCCCATTAGTACACAATTGGGTTTGATATTTGTATAGACAGGTAAATTGAGCTCACGTAAATTAAAGGTTTTGCTTGAAAAGAGGGAAAAGTATCCTGAGGCTGTGACTCAACCTGCAGGTTTGGCTCTAGTCATTTACGAAATCAGCATGGCAATTATCTGTTGACCAACAGTGAGGATTCAGATGTAAATAGATTTGCTGTCCTACCCATAAAGGGTTCACACTCAGTGATCAAAATAGTCAGAAAAGATTGTTAATAGAAACCAACTATGGAGTGTGCTGGCGGAGTTATACATAGTGAACTTGGGAAGTTCAGAGTTAAGATACAATATCTAGATGGGAAAGGAGTATATAATTTGTGGTTTTAATTTTTCTCTTGTAGCACTCTACAGACACCTGGGAAAAATTTTCAATGACGGATTGACTAGATTGGGTTGGCCTGTAGGGTGTGTCTCTGGGGAAACCCAGCCCACTGTGGGTGGTATCATACCACAGGCAGGGGATTCTGACCTTTGCAGGAGTAGAGAAGGCAAGCCCAACCCAACTTGCATGCATGATTTCATTGCTCTCTGCTCTTGACTGCAGACAGGATGTGACTAGTTGACTTACCTTCAAGGATGTACTGTAACTTGGAATTGTGAGACAAATAAGCCTTGTTTCCCTTAAGTTCTGTTTGTCAGGGTATTTTATCGTAGCTGCAGGAAAAGAAACTAAGACTGAGTGTCTTCAAAGGAAGCCCGAAACTTCACTAGGGGTTGGGAGACAAAAGAAGAACCAGCACAGAGAATTGTAGCAGAGAATGCCAACACAAGGGTTGATAAACCATGTCTATTTAGAGAGAACAGACACCAAAAGATGCCACCTCCACTCTTATTTCCCAGACTTTATCTCTCATAAAGGCTACCCTTGAACCTTCATTCTGACATCTCTCTTCTCTTTCTCAACACACCTCTCCATTGGTTTTTCCTTTGCTTTTGTGTCTTTAGCTGACTTTCCCACATGGCTTGTACTGGTCGTCTTTGACCTAGCTAGGCTGGCTTTGACACGCCATTTGTCCTTCCTCCATCCTCCTTTAGTACTAGTCTTAATAAAGCTTCCGAGATCTCTCAGTGCCGGCACCCTGAATCCTTGAGAGACCCTGCCTTAATTAGCTCTTATCTTACTGTGAGCTCTTCATCCTCCCAGTGCTGACTCATTGTCAGGACTCCTGATGCTCTATTCTCTGGCTATCATGAGTCTCTTTTGTTACCTCTTTTCCTTTCTCTAGAGCACAGAGTTTTGTCTTTTGCTGTTTTGTCTTCTCAGGAAGAGGAAGAGAGCATGGGCAAAAGCTAAGATGTGCAAACACTTCATTATTTTTGATGGCACATCAGGAGAAGGGCTTATGTGACAGGATCTTCTTTAGTAGAGGGCGACAAGTCCTCAATGGATTCTGAAGACACCAGCATGAGTCAGATCACCATTGCCTTTTGCAGGTTGTTGAGGAAAACTTGACTCTTCCGAAAATTCGAATTCCTTAAAGATAACTTGAAAGGCAGTGACTGGAAATGGGTATCTGTGTTTTTGGACAACAGCCCTGGTTTCTCTGAAGGAGGCTGGGTGGGAGAAGGCAAGAGCACAAGACAGAGCTAGGTGGCACACACAGAAGGTAGAAATGACAATTTTGCTAATAGATGGAATGTGGGGCCAGTCCATTTCAGTGGAGGGCTGTCTCAATCCACCCATTATTTGCTCAATTGCACAAGACACCTCCCTTATCTTTGTTAAGCCCAAGGCCAAGGAAGGGTTTCAGCCAATGTCTGTCAGATACAAGTGACGTAGATTTACTTAGTGAAAAAAAATTGTAGAAGGTATCATTTTTCTTGTCCTCGTCTCATGTATCAAGGGAGGCAGTTCCAGACTATAGGGGCAGAATGAATGGTGACTACGCCACAGTGTGGGCTGCCCGTGGCTAAGGGTAGGCATGGCTTCAAAGCATACACTGTGCCCTCTAGAAAGTCTCAGACCTCACCATAACTCAAATGGCATTGAGACAGTATCTCGTAGTAGCATCCCAGGTAGGTAAAGAGGAAGGCAATATGGACCAATAGTAGTAGTTCTTGGGTTTTAGAAAGATCATAAAGCACCTCTGCCTAAACCCTGATGAGCGGTGGTTTGAAACCATATGCTGGGTTTAAATAAAAGTATCTGAGCTCACCACAATATCACAGGGTAGCCGACATTCCTTAATACATGGGGCACCTCTTAGCATGACTGATGTTACTCTGATAGTAGGCACATGGTATGCACTGTATTTCAAGTGCTTTGTACACATTAAGTCATACATTTAATCTCCATACAGACAGGTTCTGTTTTCCTCTTCATGTTTTACAGGAGAAACACGAGGTGTATGGAGACTTAAATAACTTGGCCAAACTAGCAGTATTAGAATCCATGAAAGCAAGTTTTAGGTCCATTTTGGTCACTGCAACTTCCCTAGAAATGGAAGCCTTCATGATATTTAGGAAACTCAACAGATATCAAGAAACTAACTGAAGACCCAGATAGAAACTGCTGACTTAAGATTAATGGATACAGCCTGGGAAGAATTTGGAAGGTTCAGGGTAGTTCCTCACCTCCCTGCTTCCTGATGAGAATATTTGTGGTTCTATCATACAGAGAGGCACCAGTAGGAAGAATAAGTCTCTGAGGCAGAGGAGACACTCACTTCCACATAGTTTGTTTTCGAGATGTCTGCAGACCACTTCTGTGATGTGGAGACATTTAAGGAATTGCTGAGTAAATAAAGAGAAGGGAGGTACATTTTGTCCCCTCACCGTGCTCAAAGAGGTGTCAGAGTTATAATCACAGGTGAGAGGTGCAGCGAAAATGGAAAGAGGGCAAGAGGAGAAAGGACGAGAACCAGAGGAGCAAGCCTTCCATTCTGCATAGCACTTTCCCATCCTATGGCAATGCTCTTTCATAGCACGGAAGAGGAAGTGGAGTCATTCATTGATCAGGCTGAGGGAAGCTATTCTGGTCTTGATACTTAAGCAGTAGGGTGTCTGACATTGATTCTATTCTGGTAATAGTTATTCACAATTCTCCCGATTAAGTAATGTTTCATCTCTCTGACTTACCAGGGTTTCTTATTTTTTTTTGAACAGCTACTCCTGTAATAACCCCGTTTCCCTTAATTAGCGTAAGTGCTCTTTTCCTATCTCCTTAGAATTGCCTATGTGATTTGAGGAGTTAGATGTCCTATTGAGGTGGATAGGAGAACCAGGAGATCTTTGCAATACTTCAGGCTACCCATGGCGGGACACTCAGAGCTCCACAGGGAAGAATGAAGACCAAAGATAAATACAGGTTTCCAGAGAGGAGTGTGACGATTGTACTGGGAAACTTTATACTTTCCCTAAGTTCTGACCACATTTTCTTTCATTAACATGTTTTTTTATGATGTGGGGGAGGGCTTGAAAATGGGAGAGATCTTGGAATGGTCAAAATGAAAACATTCTGATTAATCTGAACTCTTCCTATGTGTCAGACTTGAAAACCCACATTTCTGACTTTGTTGACCCTTTGTCTCTGAGATGACTGAAGAATTTCTCAAATTTCTATAAACCCATGAATATTTAACGATATAGGAAGTGAATATATCACTTTCACTCAAAAACATGGTTCCCCTTTGGTGACACAGCAGCACTGCAGATAATAGTCACTAACACATTTTATTGAACAAGAATGCAAACCCCCAGAATGATGAGACTTCTCCAAGATATCAAGGCCAGAACATATTTCATGATCTTAGGTTTCTTGATTCTTGGTGTAAACCTTGCTTTTCACCATGCCACAGTGTGTTGGGACCTTTCCATTGACAGAGTGCCCAGTTTCCTGGGTGTTCTTAGAAAAGTTAGCTCAGTGGCCCACTTTACTTAAGTAGGTCAAGTGTCTGACACGCTCATTATGGGGCTTGAAGGAAACATGATTCCCTTACCCACACAACAATCTGTTTGAAACTCAGATGAACTTGCTGTGTGGGCGACTCACATTCATACTGCACAATGACCGGAGACAAATGGCGACTGTCTAGTAGATGCCCAACTAGCCCTGTCATGGAGGAAAGCATTAGAATGCTCAGGAGGCCCAGGATGCAAGCCGGGCTCATTTCGGCGATGTGTCTAATCTAGGTGATTTCTCTGGGCTTCATTGTCCTTGTGTGCCACTTAGGAAAGCCAATGTGCCCATCCCTTGGGCAGGTAAAAGAATTGAGTAATCTTTCTATCTCTGTACAACTCAAAAGCCGGGCTGCAATTATCTTGGAGGCATTTGAACCTGAAACCTGGTGTATAATTGCTTCTCTCCACATGGGAAATATGATGAGGCACTTGCTCATTTCTTTAACTCACTAGGGAATAGCAGTTATCTAGGGGCATCTGGTTTGGCTTTTAATCACGTGCAGGTGTTGTAAGAATCTGGCAGCTCTGAGCCTCTGTAGGTGCCCCTTCACAATCTCTGCATGTAGAGACAGAGATAAGATTATTTACACCCCATTCCATTATTCACAGCCTCTTGGAATGTAGCATTAAATAATTCAGAGGCCATACAAGCTAGGGGATTGATGGGAAAGTCGATAGTTTTGCAAATACAGCATCAGCAGCTACAGAAAAGTCTAGTTCCAATACAAGCACACAGGACGACCTCGGCTAGGTATTAGGTGTTTATCAGGACCCTGGAGAGGACCTTCCCTGTGATCTAATACCCAACAGGATACCAGTTTTATTATGTATGAAATTACTCAACTTCCTGTCACTGTTTGATCTAGAGTGCTCCCTGTGGATAGGAGGAACCACTTATTTATGCTAGAATTCTCCATGGCATTTGTATAGGTCCTGTTCCATGCAAGGTGTTTGATAATTTTTTTGATGCATTATTGCTTCTCATAGACCAGGCTGTCCTTAAAGCCATTGTACAGCTCAGGCTGGCCTTGAATCAACAGTCTTCCTAACTCCGTTTTTCTAAATGCAAGACTTACAGATGTGTGCTACCACTCCTGGTGAGTTTCCTTCTTTGAAATGCAGGATTCACACTTCATTTGCTGTTTCTAGTTCATTCTCAAGAGAAATGGATCAAGCAAAGTTAGAAGACCTCAGACTTAGAAGGCCAGAGCCCTAGCTTGTCTACCTGCTTGCCTAGTGGCCTTATGGTTCCGGAAACCCTAAAGGAAGAAGAGAGAATTGGGGAAATAAGATACAGTGAAGAAGCAGAAGGCTAGGAAAATGTCAAAGAGGAGAGGGATTCAGGTGAGGAGTGCCAAACTGTAGTCATTTGAAGAGGCATCCTGGGGAGCCATCCTGAGTTTGTTATGAGGAGGCTGTCTTACCTCTAGAATCTTAACTGGAACCGTCTTTCTCAGGCACCATCATATGACAGGCAGAGACAGTGGCCTGGTGGGCTCCTTCAACCCTAGCTGCCTGGGTCTCACTCTGTGGTTGGCTCAGAGATCTCTGCTCCCCATCCATGCTTGACTACAAAGTTTCTTTTGGTTCCCGTGGCGATATCTGAATTGTGCAAATGAAACCAGAGGATGGGGCTTGTCACTAGCTAACAGACAGACTGGGAGTGAGATGACTGGGTGGAGAAAGTGTTAGAGGTGGGAGGAAACAGGAACTCTTTTTTTCAGCTGGGGAAGTTGGTGAGGTAAGGTGTGGCTGCGGCTTGCTCCTTAGTCTTTCTGATCTTCAGACATGATATCACCACAGGTTCCAGTCTTGTAGGCAGCTCTGACGAGAGTCATGTTTCCTTCTAGTCCCTTGGCCCCGTGAATTTCCCAGGGCCAGATGGCGCCTTGCCATCATGTGAACACTGCCGATGTCCTTCCCAAGGGGCAAGACGGTGATTCATTGTCTGATCTGAAATCCTTGAAAGAATCAGGAGTATAATGAACACTTTAAGGCTACACATGGCAGAGACCTATTGGTGCAGTAGAGTCTTCAGACAAGGCGTGATGGAGTAGACTCTAAGATAAAAGTGTAATGTAGCCAAGTCCCAGGGAGACTGTGGTGGAGCAGAGTTGAAGATAAAGCCTGGGACACTTGTCCACAGCCAGGGAATAAAGGCACAGCACTGTTAGATGTGTGTGCTGGGGAGGGACTAGGGCAGGCCTGCTGCTTCTTGAAGACAAAGGAGCTGAACCATCTAGGCTGGGTAAAGAACGAGATATGAGGGGTGGTCTGGAGATGCAAGCCAGGAGGAACAGGGTAAGAGGCAGGGGCTGTGCCTTTGGCTACAAACAGATGGAGCTGTGACATAGCACGGAAGGAAGCAGGGACATGCAGAACTCTGAGGCTGCGAGGCAGCAGGGGCAGCCCTGTGGATGCTCTTCAGCCTTAATGAAAACTAGGGAGGACATAGAACTGGATTAGAGCAGTCAGTCCTGTGGATGCTCTTCAGCCTTAATGAATAGCGAGGAGAAGAGTAAGAGGGACATAGAACTGGGTTAGAGCAGTCAAGACCGTGGCTTGAGGGCTGGCCATAGCCAGGAAAAAAGATGCCCTACCTGAAGTGATGAAGGAAAACCTGAGCGTGAGAAGAAGGGACCCAGGCAGCACAGATCTGCTGATGCTTATCACAGAGTAGTGCCTCCAGAGAGGAGTGTGAATCCTGGGCTAGGCAATGCGTGGTGAAATCACCAAGAAACTGGGGTCACTTAAGACTCGTGGTGTATGCTTGTCATCTCAATGTATGAGGGGCAGGAGCTGTCGGATTATAATTTTCAGGCCAGTTCTAGGGTACATGACAAGTTCAAGGCCAGTCATAGCAACTACGCAAGACTCATCTCAAAGTCAAGGTGCCGAAGGACTAGAGATGCAGCTCCATGGTAGAACACTTGCTTAATGTGAAACCAGTAAATCAGACAAAGAACAGAGGCGCATGGCGGCTGACGCCTGTGATCCCAGGATTTGGGAGGATGAGACGGCTGGATTACTACAAGTCTAAGGACAGCCTGGGTTAAACAGTGAGTTCTAGGTCATCCTGGGCTGCAATGCGTACACATTAGAGAGAAAGAAAGACAGACAGACAGACAGACAGACAGACAGAAAGAAAGAAAGAAAGAAAGAAAGAAAGAAAGAAAGAAAGAAAGAAAGAAAGAAAGAAGATAAAAACCTGGGATCTCGTGCATCAGATTGCTGCAAGGAGGCTAATCGCATTCTTCAGGACTCAAAGCTTTAAGCTCACAGCAGATTTCAAGCATTGGGCCAGGAATCTCTCCCTCCCCTTCAGAATGATGCTGCCAGGATTTGATTGCTCTGCCGCATTTGGCAAATGAGGAATTGGAGGGTCAGAGAGGTGAACTAGTCTCTCTAAGGCCACATGGACCAATGACGAAGGCAGGATTTAAATCCCAATCTCTCTGACCAGGCACTGGGACGAGCTTTTGTCTTTAGCATTTGGCAGTTGAGTTTAATCACAAACCCCATTTGCCTCTGGCACCCAGTTTCTGAACAGCAGTGATCACGAGGGCTCCGAGAACATTGATCACGTCCACCTGGGTGGCTTTCTGTGGCTCGTAAAGTAGGTGTTTTGTCAAGTTTTGTTCTCTACGACAGTAATTAAAGCAGGACAAATAGCCTCACCAGGCTGAAAAGTGAGAATAAAATTGACTAGACAGGTTCCGGGCCACGTAGCTGTGACAGGAACTAGACCCCTCTGTGTTTTAATTCAAGCCTGTTAGGGTCTCATCCTGGTTCTCATGCATGATGAGGCTTACTACATGTGCCAAGCAACTGGTTGGGAGAGGAAAGGTTGCCTTGGTAACTGTTTACTTCCCCATCACTGCCCCGCATCCAGGCCTTACCGTGTACTGCCATCTGCATATACGGCTGCAGAAGACTGGCATGAGCATGAATCCAACGCCTACTAAGTGCAATATTTACAGCACATACCATCTCATTTAATTCTATAAAGGAAGCAAGCCTGGAAAGTAGGTCTTGTCATTGTACCCCTTTTAAGTGCAAGGAACAGCGAGTGAGTCCAGTAAACAGGACACTCAGCCCCTTCTTAATCTTAGAGCCCCTTTAGAATATTCACAGCTGTTAGATGCAGACCCACTGTCAGCAATTTGGATAATTTCTCTCCTGGTTTAGGAATTAAGTGTCCTTACTGGGGTGGGGGGGTTGTCTAGGCCCTGTTCCAAATGATATGACAGACTTTGAAGATTCCCCATGGAAGGCCTCACCCTCCCTGGGGAGCAGAAAGGAGATGGGATGGAGGGTTGTTGGGGGGCAGGGGAGGAGGAGTGGGAGAGGGAACTGGGATTGACATGTAAAACAAGATTGTTTCTAATTTAAATAAAAAGAAAGAAAGAAAAAAGAATTATGTGTCTTCCATACACACACTAAGAAAATGGATTGTAATGATGGATTTTTCATATTTTCTTTCCTGAAAGATTATAGGTTTAATGAGGCAGGGACTAAGCCTGTGTTGTTGACCATGAATTCTATGAGTCTGGCTCATTTTAGATGTTCAAGAAATATGAGAGGGATGAATAAATCCCGTTTTATACTTGTGGGACTTCCAGTCCCAAGATGTTAATAAAATGTGGAGTCAGAACTCAAATTTACTGTCCTTCTAGAACTGGCCCACTCCCTACTCTTGAAAAGATGTGGGAGCTGCATGGAACAGTGTTTTGTAAAGGGAGAGGGAGAGGAAAACATTGAGGATAAGGAAGTTGTCCTAGGAGACCAGGAGCTCTCTGCTGACGTAGCCATCGTAAGTCAGGAAGACGGTCACAGGGACCGGTGCCCTGTGCTACCTGTTTTCCTAAACTGCTCTCTGCATGGACTGACGTTCCATGTGATCATTTGGAAGCTGCTTATGTTAGACCACACGATAGAGTGGTAAATTCAGGAACACTGGGAATGAAGAGCCCAGGCTGAACTGGGACCCTGGCTCATGCTCTTTGAACCCCTTTCAGCCAGCCATGGGCTCTTTGAGTCAGTTTCTTCACTCCAACCTCTAGCTCTGGCTTAGCTCTCTGCTCTTGTGTTTCTCAGGAAGGCATAGAACATACCTCAGCAACCATGCTCACTCAGGACTATTAGACTTACAACTTCAGCCTGAGGTTTCCCGCCAGTCTCCCGGAGTTTCGCTTATAGTCCTAGCAAGCTTAGCTTTGTTCTGTGGGTGATACGGGCACGGGGTGGGCAGTAGCCCTGGAAGCCCATCTATCGTTGTGTGGTATTCAGCTCTGTCCTCTCCTGTTTTGTGACCTGGAGAGGACACGAACGGCCATCTGCTGTTGCCTTAGACTTCTGGTCTGCAAGGTGGGGCTAGGGAGGGAGGCTCCTGCAAAGGTCGCTTAGACACAGCGAATGGAGAGGTCAGCTCAGCACATTGGCCTGGAACCCAGGCACACGACAAGTGTAAAGTACAAGTTCTGAGCAAATGGTCTCCAGGCTGGTTTGGATCCAGCAAGGTAGTGTTGACAGAGTCACTTAATCAAAGGAGCCGACAAGCCACTCTGCACTGTTAGAGCCAGTGGTCAACTGCACATACAGAGTTCTCACACTACATAATATATCACTTGTTCTCTCCGCTCCGAACCACAGCCAGCTCCTAGTCACACTTCTGGGTTCCTTGGTGTCACCCCTCCCGTGCAACCTGCTGTTGGGTTGGTTTCTGCTTCACAGTACTTGATGCAGACCTGGGACCCACAGGAGGCTTACTGTTCTTTGACAGTCTAGGTTGTGGTGACTTCTTCACCCCCTAGGCTCTGAGCTCAGAAGACTCTGAACTCTTGGGGTTTCTCATTCATTAAACCCACACAGCTTTGTGCCCAGCCCAGAGGATGGCCCGTAGACTCTGGCATCCATGCTGCCTTGAAGATCCCATGATTCACAGCAGACAAGAAGTAATTTATAAAATTTGAAAAAAATTACCTATCATTTGCAGTCCTTGGTACAGAAATATAATGAGAGATTTAAATTGCTTGCTTGCTTCGATTAAAAAAAAACTTTTAATAATGGAAAAATCTACCAATGAATCATGTGGATGTATGTCAGGTTTTTTTTCTCCAAGAATTTGTTTTCTGCCTCATTAATAGAAACTCTCCCCCACACTGAAAAGAACCTTTTCCTCCCGTCTGCCGGAGAGGACAGTGAAGAATTGACTTGTGTTTTATTTTTTTCGTGAACTTAGAATAGGTAATTGCTTAAAACTGAATTTTGGGCCACTGACAATCCAATTAGGGTCTTGGGCATAATTGTTCCTGTGTAACCTGATGCCTTTTACTCTCCATAGCTCTGGCTTTTGAAGCTAGGTCTCTTGGCAACAGCGTATCACTTTCTGTGGAAAAAAGGAACACAGCCATTTGGGGGGGGTGGATATCTTTATTCAGTAGGCAAGAAAAAGGAAACAGAAAGCAGACAGGAACTCCTGTGCAGGTGAGGCAGCGATTGAGTCCTCTGTGCACACCAATGCATCAGTGTCTGAAACATAAATGTCCTGTATGTCCCTACAAGCCCTTGGTGCTCTGTGGCATGATGGGAAGATGAAGTGATGGACATGTGCCTTGAGCTTTGGCCAAAGGTAACTGCCAGAGGGAGGGGCATGCATGAGGTGGAATTGTAACATTCCGTTTCCACCAGAGACTCAAAGGAAGGATAGCCCGATGCCACCAGAAAGTCAGAACTAGGCAACAGTGTATTTGGCTCCTATTACTACTCCATTCACCTCACCAAACCTCTATGTTCTCAGCAGAGTGGGAGAATGTATGTTAGAAGGCAGGCATACATCACTGGTCCATGGGTCACATCTCATGCACAGGACTATGTACATGGCTATGAAATGTGTAATTCTGCAGGATTCAAACCACATGGCCATTTGCTGCACTCTAGTAGTTCTGGCTCATTCTCTTCCTTACATGACTTTCTTTATTAAATGTTTAGTGGAAATAGAATTGATCTTAAGTTTCTCTTCTAAAAAATGAAAAGATTGGACAGTGGAAGCCCTGGTCCCCCAGCTCTAAGATTCTATGATTTTGGGCCCATTTACTCCCCAAAAGAATGAGTTAATTATCAATACTGGAAATTCAGAGTAAATTTCATCTGTTTGCAGTGGGGGAAATCTAGATACCCCAGGCCATATTCTTCATATAGCTGGAACTAAACTGAGGACTTTCTTAGTTTACTAGAATCCCTGCCATTTCCTATTATCCTATTCCATTTGTTAGTTTTCTTACATTACCTACCTAGACCTATAGGTGTGAACCCTGAGATCAGGAGTTCCCTTCTTGATTAATTAGCATCTCCCTAAGGCTCATTGGGTGGTTCTGGTTTTTGTCTTAGTCCTTATATTTAAGAGTCTCTGGGTGACATTCTTCATTCAAACTGAAACACTTAATCAGACCATCTGAAGATTAAATTGCAGATTCAGAAAATATAGTGAACCCTGACATTTTGAGCATGGGTCAGTATTTGTGACTCTTTTACTACTGATTTTAAGAATGTAAGGAAGTCCTCCTTAGACTGTTAGAGTTTAATGGCTCCAGTTGTTGAATTTGTGAAACTTGTATTAATTGAGATCCCTCACTTTCTGGTTTTGTCATTCTGACTTCTTCACCTGTGATACAGGGATGTCTATTTGACACGAGTGATGTCCTGTGTGTGTTACATCCTTGTCAGTGTGGGTCTGGTATGGAGCCTTGATTGTGCGCACCTCAGGGTTTGCTAGTATTCTCAGTAATTCAGTGGGCAATGGTATCCCCATGTGCAACTGCGCAGTTGAGACTCAGGATCAATAAACACTTTTTATAAGTTCATTTGTCTAATAAATAGAACTCTACACAATTTTACTCTATAGAATCCTGTATTAGTCACTCTCATCCTTGTGTCACTTTCTTTAAATGAACTCTTAACTCAGAATTGAGCCCTTCTGCAAAGTGAAAAGGTTGAACTGATGAATTTAGGGCTTCCCCCTCTTAGATTTTATTATCTAACCACAAAAGTAACATTCTCATGTTACTCAAAATAACTTTTGTTATTTTATCATTATTTTATAGTATAATAGTAGTAAGATATAAGCTTAAATGTTATCTTTATTTTGCTTAAAGGGTATCAGATAGTTGGGCATGATAGCAATATCTATATTCATAGTAACTGGGAGACTGAGGCAGAGGAGATCTGAGTTTTGAGGCCACCGGGTTATGTAGTACAACTGTATCTCAACAAATCGCAACAAAGCAGTCAATTAAAATAATTAGTGTAACTATAAGGGAGATAAATTTTTATACAGTTTATCCATTTGTTCTCTTGGAAGGTTCATTGTGTAGGACAAACATTTGACTCTGATGAAAATACTCTCCTTTTCCTTCAGCCCCACTTTCGATGTAGGAAATAGTTCTGACAAATTATTATTGATGAGGCTAAGCCTGGGGTTAGTGGAACAAAAGACCGACTCCATGTATAAGTGCTCAGCCTACAGGAGACAAAGAGGTGGTGATCTAAAGAGAATTCTAACACATCCTCCGATTTTCAAAATTACTCATGAGGTCTGCTCTTTTCTCTTTTTCCCGGGGAGCTTATTACAGGGGTAGTAATGAATAGTCCTCAGAAACTTCCCTTTCCTTCTCTTCCCTTTGTTTTGGCCATGGAAAAAAATTGCGGTGTTTAGCCTGGGCAGTTTAGATATCCCAATTTGGGGGTTACCTTCTGAAACACCATAGTTAGGGGTCAGTCCAATATACTCATTTTCAACACACTAGACCAGATCAAGGTTGACCTTGTCCAGCCAAGGTCAGACAGTTTGAGAACAACTCATCTGATGTGGTACTTAGGGGTCGTATGGTTCACGATGAATAGAAGCCTGACATTTTCTTTGAGCTCCCTCATGCCCCATCCATTGTAAGGGAATTTGATTGACTAGTGGTCAAGTTTCTCCTTCTACAGTCTTCTCCTTAGAACAATCTGTGCTGTCTTAGCCACAGTCCCTTGCTTTGCTGGAGTGTGGGTGACACAATGGCTTGTTTTTGTCCCACAGGTACCTTTTAGTCCTGCATGCGTAGTTTTTAAGTCTTTGTACCTCTTCTATTTTAGGAGGGGTTTGGTGTTTCTCCTTTACTGTTAACATCTTTGTGCAAATGCCCCTTCCCTTTATTAAAAAATGTAGCACACAGTTTGTGATAGGGATGACTGAAAATTACTTTTTGATTGCAATATGGATGCTATCAGATATAACTATGGATATTAATACATCAGCGCACATGCCACCTTCTAACTTATATTTCACATGTACGTTGTATTTATGTAAAGTCTCCTGCTGTATACGCAGATTTGTTCTCATGATTTTTAATTAACTTATGCGTGTCCCAGGAAAGTTTTCTGCAAGGATTTTGATGGCTGGGTCTGGGGTGGATGGATCTGCGTCGTTTACCACATCTCTTTACCCTGCTCCTAGTTTTTCACTGTCGTAAGTGATCCTGCCACAGATGATCGTGGACAGCTATCTCGACTCAGGTCTCTGACTTTTTGAGCTGGCAGGCGTTGTAAAGACTTGCTGTGTGGGGATGGAAGTGCCATTTGTGCAGAACCAAATCCTGGCGACTCCTTGCCTTTGCTCTCTCCCTTATGCTCTGCTCTTGGGAAAGGTCCCAAGCTATTTGGCAAGTACTTAAAGCTTTGCATGATGTGGTCCCTTCCAAGATATCTTGATCCCTCCCCCGCAGCATCCTCACATTTCTCCTCTGGGAGCATCTCTCCCTGCAGCATCCTCACATCTCTCTGGGAGCATCTCTCTCTGCAGCATCCTCACATTTCTTCTCTGGGAGCATCTCTCCCTGCAGCATCCTCACATCTCTCTGGGAGCATCTCTCTCTGCAGCATCCTCACATCTCTCTGGGAGCATCTCTCTCTGCAGCATCCTCACATCTCTCTGGGAGCATCTCTCTCTGCAGCATCCTCACATTTCTTCTCTGGGAGCATCTCTCTCTGCAGCATCCTCACATTTCTCTCTGCAGCATCCTCACATCTCTCTGGGAGCACCTACTTACTCGGTGCTTTTTCACACTTTCCTCCTTCAATCCACCGAGTCCCAGACTCCAAGCATTCAAACATCACCTTGACAATTTTTCCATTTTCATACATCACTTGTACCATTTTTCACTCCTAGCAATAGTGGAGAGGATGTCTGAACTGTTATACCCCTGTACCCCTGTAATAAGATCGGTGAATACCCCAACTATCATCATAGAGCCTTCATCCAGTTACTGATGGAACCAGACACAGAGATCCACAGCCAAGCACCAGGCCGAGCTCTGGGAATCCAGTCGAAGAGAGGGCGTAGGGAACATATGAGCAAGGGAGGTCAATATCATGATGGAAAATCTACAGAGACAGCTGAACCCAGCTCATGGAAACCCATGAGCTCTAGACTGACAGCTTTGGATGGTCCAGGGGGACCGAGCTAGGCCCTCCATATGTGGGAGAGATGTCAAGGTTGGACTGTCTGAGGGGCTTCTGGCAGTAGGACCATGATACAAACCTGGTACCTGAGCTAGCTTGTTGGAGCCCACTCCCTATGGTAGGATGCCATGCTGAGCCTTAGCATGGGAGAGGGGCTTAGCCTTACCCCAACCTATTGTGTCAGACTTTGATGACTCCTCATGGGAGCCCTTACCAGTGTGGAGGAGTGGACTAGGGGTGGGCTGGGGGGGTTAAGGGGGCTGGGAAGAGGGGTGGGAGGGAGAACTGCAGTTGGAATGTATAATGAAACTTAAAAGAATTGGGTGGGGGACTGGGGGCCCTGGTGGGGAGGGATAGGGAGGAGGGGAGGGAGAGGGAGCTGGGATTCACGTGTGGAACAAGTTTGTTTCTAACTTAAATAAAAAAAGGAAGAGAAAAAGAATAAATACATTATAAAAAAGATTCTTACTTCAAAAACAGATTTTTAACTTATCAACAATAGATGTGAGAGGATACAGGCTTGATATGTTGGGGGTGTGTGTTGTTGGTTTGTATGTGTGTTGTGTGTGTGTGTTTATGACTGCTTTTCAAGTCACATGGAAAGACAATAATAATTATTAAATAAAAAACCTGAAGATATTTCTGATACCATCTAAGATTATTTTTCTGCCTGGTACAAACTTCCTGTGTTAAGGAAACCTGTTTGTACCCCATCATCCTACAAAGACCCGCTCCCAATATCCCTTCGGTTCTGAAGTGGCTTCCTGATGAGTTTTCCGGTGTGCTGGAGGAGCTCATTGTCTTGTGCTGCCTCTGTTGATGTTATGGGGACCCAGAGAACAACTTCCAATGTGGTCAGGGGCACATGCTGGATGGGGGCTATGTCAAAGAAGGCTTCTAGTTGGAGTCCGTCCTGAATTGAGTTTAGAAAGTATCTATTTATGAAAGAAAACAGGAAAAGAGAAACGCAGTGATGAAAATGTCAGAATGCATGCAGAAAATAAAGTAGCAATGTAACGCACATGTGATGTAACCACGTCGGTGACGACATGAAACACTCACACAGAGAGCAGTGACCGTGAGACTGGCTACAAAATGTGACAGGAGCTAGTCGTGTGGCCTGTACCTAGAAGTCCGCAGATGCAAAGCACAGGATGAAAGTTAAATGGTGGAAAGATAAACCACCAGACGACACCCTGAGGGAGCTGGAGTGACTCTAACAACATCAGGCAAAACAAAAACCTAGCCTGGTGGGTGTGGAGTTTAAATGAAAATCTGTAACGTGTCAATTTGCAATTTCAGATGGAGAGGAGGGAATAGGACCGAAGCAATGTTTGAAGGGATAATGGCTGAGAGCTTCCCTGCACTGACAAAAGGAACGTGTCTCCAGACGTGGGGTATCTGTAAAAAAATCTCCTTCAAGATACAATAAAGGGAAAACCACGTCTAAGTCAGAGCTTGATAAAAGTGGAATACCAAAGTTGGAACAAAGCAATAAAGGCACGGAGGGGGAAACGAACACAACTCACATAAGATAGCATCCACGCCCATGGCTGATTTCTCGGTAGCAACAGCACGAAGCGGAGAACAGTGGCAGCGAGCTCCTCCAGGGTGGCGGCTGGAATCTGCTCTACCAAAAAGTGATCTTTGAGATCCCACTGTTGGAGAAAGAGTGTATTTCAAGAATCAGGTGACGGGGATGGTCCTCTTTATATATGTTTCTCCTATTGGTTGATGAGTAAAACCCTGATTGGCCAGTAGTCAGGCAGGAGGGATAGGCGGGGCTACCGGACAAGGAGAATTCTGGGGAGAGAGGCTGAGAGAAGCAGTCGGTGAGATGCCATGGAGATACCGGGAGGTGGGGAGAAGCACGTGCTGGGCATTCTCTGGTAAGTTAAGGCCATAAACAAATGTATAGATTAGTAGTTATAGGTTAATAATTGAGAGAGAGAGACAGAGAGACGGAGACAGAGAGAGAGAGAGACAGAGACAGAGAGAGAGAGAGAGAGAGAGAGAGAGAGAGAGAGAGAGAGAGAGAGAGAGAGAGAGAGAGAGAGAGAGAGAGTGCCAGCCAGTGAAAAGCCTAAGGCATCAGCCCAACAGTTTATAATTGATCCGGTCTTCCTGCTCCAGGAGCTGTAGTCTCTGGTCTTCTGATGCTCTCTGCAACCCAAGAGAGCGTGAGGCAGCCCTCCTCTACCTTATAATTGGTCACATCTGCAGCTGAAACCACGCTCAAAAGGGTGTGGCCATCACTACAATCGGGACCAAAGAAAGAAGGACATTTTTTTGATATATGCAACTGAAGGAATCAACACCAACTGACACTTGGTGAAATTCTTGCAAAGAGGAGATAATAACAACTGGACCGTGTGGGATACAAGAAGAATTGGTGAAAAGGGAAGTGTTAAAACATAAATTACAAACTAATACTAAAGAGCTAAAAACAAAACAAAACAAAAACACAGAATCATGATACACAAGCATACTGCAATGTCTTTTTTTATTTGTTTGTTTTTGTTTTTGTTTTTTTTTTGAGACAGGGTTTCCCTGTGTAGCTTTGGAGGCTGTCCTGGAACTAACTCTTGTAGACCAGGCTGGTCTCGAACTCACAGAGATCCTCCTGCATCTGCCTACTGAGTGCTGGGATTAAAGGCATGCGCCACCACCGCCCGGCCAATTTCTCATACTTTTAAAAACATTGCATTGCAATGTAAGCTGGGAAGGAAGTGAAGGAATTCCAATGCCCCAACCAACTCATGCGGCACTGTTAGGTTCTGAATTGTGAAATGGTAAGTGTGTCCAGGGAATGTGTGGGGATTACTAGGGTGGATCTTAAAAGAATAGTAGTGGGGTGTATAACTTCCAAGCTGGGACGTGGCAACATGTGAAATGGAAATCTGAATTGAAAAATATCACCTAAAATTATAAATGATACACGTGAAAGAAAAAAGAAACAGACAGCAAGGACAGTGAGCACCAAATGTAAGGATGGAGTCCAATGCAAACGTGTCGGCAAGCGGGATGGACGTAATAGAGAAACTGCTGGAGGACAAAGATGTCATGCAGGACTGAAAAGCTCTCTGGTCCTGTGTTCACTCACACCTCAAACATAAGGCAAAGGGAAGAATGAAAGAAAAGTGCCCCCAAGTTATATCCCTGGAAAATGCTAAATAAATCTGCCCCTGCTACTTTAATATTAGGCAAAATGAATGCACAGGGCAAAATATAAGGTGAAATCTTGCTAGAGATGAAGGAGTTCACTATACAAAGGAATCACTTTCTGTTCCTATGGATATAGTGCCAATTAAACTTTCATGCATCTAATTACACAGCCTCAATATATTCAAACCAAGACTGGCAGAACTAGAAGGGGAAACAGACAATTCCAGCATCACATGAGATTTTTAAAAACACTTTTCTCTCAATAATTGATAACATAAATAACCAAATAATCAGCAAGGCCAAAAGAGATTCAGACAGTTAATTATTCATCTTCCTCTAAAAGGAATAGCTAGAGAATTTCACCCAACGATTGTGAATTAATTAATCTCGTCATATAGTGAACACGTGTGGAACTGACCACATTTTGAACCACAAAACAAGACTGGAATTCTGATACTGGGTAGCATGAAGACCATGTTCTCTAGCTTCAATGAGACTATGGAAGGATTATCAGTAAAACAACTAACCAAACTCCTCTTCCCTCGACAATAAACACCTCATTTTACCACCATTTACAGGTGGGGATATTTAGAATGAAGTAAAATGTTTCAACCAAACGCTTGGCGGATGCATCAGAATGGTTACTTAGAAGCAAATTGTAGGCTTGAATGTTTGCATTAGGAAAATAGACAGGCTGAAAATTAGCAGAGGTTTGAATTTAAGAAGTCAGAGAAGGAGTAATGGCACAAACCAGACAAATAAAAAGAACAAAGTAGTAATGACAGAAACACAGCTGGATGGCATGCGTAGCAAACCCAGAGGGGCAAGTAGCAATAAGTCCAAACTGGGCATCTCTGTGGCATTAGTGACTAAGGAAGGGAAAGGAATCAAAGACACGTATTAAGCTGGGAATGGTGGTCCAAGCCTTCAATCCTAACTCTCGCGAGGATGCATTTTGTCTACTCAAACATATAGTGTTTTTAACCACTGGAGTCTGTTCCCTCTGTGAAATGGAAGAATGTACTCTGCCTTCATCCCAGTGGAGCCCAGGCAAATATTTAAAACCTGGCTCTCTGAAAGCAATCAGGCCAGGTATAAAAACAACAAAGCACTGATCTGACGCCCTTGTCCATTATCCGTGGCATAACTACTCCCAGAAACAGCCACTTTCAGTCATTTTGCTGCAGGATTGTGATGTCAGCACAACAACATGACTCCTAGGTGAAGCGGTCAGGAGACCTTACCCCAGATAACACAATGAGAGCAGAGAGAGTTTGAATTCCTAAATCCGGCAAGACTGAGTTCGAATTTTAGCTCCACTTCTAAGTAATTGCAGTCCTTTAAAAACAACCTTTTATTTTCCTAGCTCTGCTTGCCTCATTGAGACAATTCAAATGGCAGTAATATTTCCAACATAGCGTCTATCCATCCTTCCATCAAGCAGATATTGACTGAGCATGATGCTGGGAGGATTACCCTGAGAGTTTACTTAAGTTCCAGGTACTTCCGCTGAGAGATTTTCCCTGTACTCCACCCTTGGCTGGCTTTCTTTCTTACGCTGCACACGTTCCTCTATAATGCCATCTACCTCATTGGCTGTGTCTGGGTGACTTGCTAGGCAGCATTTTCATGGTTTCTCTCCATGACAGCCTCTGTAGGCACCTCCCAGGAGGCATAGCGTAGACTTTTAACACTGTGTGACTCCAAGTGAACTCAACATCTGGTTCTACCCACCCTCTCCGCACTTTCTGAATTCCTCCCAGCCTCAGAGAGTGGGCCTACAGATTCCCCCCAAAGTTTTGGAAACTCATCTGGAAAGCCATCCACAGCTAAGCATCTCTTTTTGTGGGAATAGTTGCTTTTCCCAAAGCCTTGCTCATCAGGAAATGCTAGACCAGTTGCAGCTACACTTTCAAGTTTATCTTGTATAGCTCTTGTTGAAATCGATACATAGTGAATTAAATGAGTAAACCAATGGCGAGAATTTCATGCACCATCATGGGATTTGAGGGAAGCTATTTTGGGGTGTAGCGCGAACAATTGATCTCTCTGCAATCACATCGTTCAGACAACCATACACTTTGTCATTCTAAGCGGAGAGCTGAGACTTAATGAGATTGGCTCAAAATTGATTGATTGACTAGTTCATTCATTCATTCCTTCTTGTATCTGGCACATACATTTCAATACCCATTAATGCGCCAGATGCTTTTCTGGGTTCTGGGGATACAAAGATGACCTGAATGTAAGTACAAGGATCTCATTATCTAGTTGGAGGAAGAATAAAAAAAAAAACAAGACTATAATTAAATGGGTGCGATGATGGATGGCTAGAAGAGCTGCTGTCTGCACACTGAGAGCGACAGCTCTGAGAATCAGAACAAGCCTTTCTAAGGCAGTCATATTTGTTTGAGGCTACGTAATAAGGACAGTTTACTAGTGGGGAGAGAAGAACAGAGATAGAAGAGGAAAAGGAAGGTGTTGGTGGGAGGGAGCAACTTATTCACCATGTGGTGTGTCCAGCCCTTGGACCCTGTTGTGAATCTCTCTTACGATGCACATTTCGTGTGCAGAAGGAATCCGCCCATTGATGTCGTCTCAACCACGAGCCCCATCCCAACCAGAGCGAGCGGTCAGCCACCTGGGTATTGTTAAGGAGACACTCCCCAGAGAGGATTTGAATGCACTCAGGCGGGACACTTTGTTGTTGGTAGTGCAGAAAGTGACAGAAGGGAGCGTCCCACACAGGTCCCATGGGTTACGATTAGGAGTCCCGAGGTTCAGGGTCCTTTGCCCGAGCAGCCTTCGTGGCCAGTGCGATGGCTTGCTGCCTCCCACACACTGTGGCGCATCCTGATTTTCATCGCAAAGCCGTTTCCCTCCTCTGCCTCAAGGCAAAGGCTGCAGCCGGTTCCAGCACTAGCCTCAACCACCCCTTAGATAATAACAAATCCCCTTTGCTTGCTCCCATTATTTCATTGTAAATGAGAAAGTAATAAAGCAAGGCTGCAACCGGACTAATTAAATCAGCTATTTCTAATCCCATCGATCCGGGGGAAGAAAGTGCGGAGGGCCAGAAGGGAAAGTGGTTTTTGATTCAGAGGAAGCCAAATCCATTTCTGTCGCAATGTAGGGACCCTGAAGGATGGGAGAAAGAAACCACTTTGGATGGGGCTGTGAGGCCTGTAGGGGAAGGGGGTGGGCATGCCTGGGGCTGGCGAACACTCTCACCTAGCAGGGTGGATGGAGCTAGCCAGCAGTTTTTCTTCTGAGGACAAAAGGTCTGAAGAAAGGCAGTTGGGGCAGGAGTCTCATCCTTTGTTGCTGGGATATATGCGATGCAGGGTGAAAATCAGTACCAAAGGCGGCGAAAGTAAGTATGCGAATAAATAAATAAATGTTTTAAAAGCAACCTGCAGGAAGCCAGCCTGTCTGTTCTTTTTTTATGGGCCAGCTAAACATCACATGTCAGTATTGAGTTTAGAAGTATCTTTTCTTTCCTTTTCTATGGAAGGTCATTTTTTTTAAATCTGTCACGTGGATGAACCCAGCTCCAGCCTCCTGTGGCTTCCAGTTCCATTCCCCTTTCTGGGACAGTCTGGACCGCTGCCAGTCCCTTGAACTCACCAGCGATCCATCCACATTCCCTCAATATTCCTCCTGATACCCGAATCCGTGGGCTTCTTCTACTCCCTCTCCCAGGATCATTCATGGTGTGATCTGTGCTCAGTTACAGTGTAAAACTTAGGGATTTCTTGGTTTTTCTTGGTTCTCTCTCCCCTCTCGCGATGTTTCCTATGTGCTCAGGAAATCTTGCCTCATTCCACTTCTCTGGGGTATCATGCATCTCTCTGGACCTAGATCCTGCCCAGGATGAAGTGACAGACTTTAGAGATCCCCCCCAAGGAGGGTTTCACCCTCCCTGGGGAATGATGTGGGGATTAGGTGGCGGGCTGGGGGGCTGGTGGAAGGACAAGGGAGGAGGGGTGGGAGAGGGAGCTGGGACTGACATATGAAACATTCATGTTTCTAATTTAAATAAAAACATATATTGAGAAAAAAAACAAAACAAAAAAACTTAGGGATTGGGCTGAAAATACAACCCCAAATCCGAACCCCCTAGTCTGAGCACATTTTTGCTGAATCACTCCTAGAGGCATGAGCTCAGGATCCTGGACACAATGGATGATTTGTAGCAGTCCCAGGGTTTAGAACCTCTAGGTACCATTCTCTCTGTGTAAGAACACCTATCCATCTCCCTTCCCAGCTCCAGCATGTTGAAATATACACAAAGTTCTCACGGCTTCAGTTTTAGACATGGTCAGGAGTATTTTTATTTGATTCAAACTTGTAAACTTCTTCAGGGGAAAGACAATGAATTGTAATGTCCAGCCCCAAAAGCAAGTGGGTTTTATGGTAGTTGGGGAACAAACATCTAAAGGGAGAAAAAGAATTATTTTAAAATGGGTAAGTTTGAGTTCAGTTGTACCCAGAATGAATAACAGTAAGTGGAATTTATGAGCTATCATTACTTCTTACCTTAGAGATATTTTATGGCTTTCCAAAGTAAGCTAAAACATATCAGAAAAAAAACCTTGACAACCATCTAAACGTGAGATTTACAATCTAGGAGAGTAAAGACTGGTTTTGTAAGAATAATATCACTATGAAGTGCTCTTGCTTCCTCTGACATTGGAAAAGGAACAGGAGGGCAGCTCAGGATGAGTGGCTAGTCTTCCTGGGTCTAGGGAAGGTTTTGCAAAGCAGTCATTCAGAAGTAGAATGGTTATTGTGAACCCAAGAAAACCATCCAAATTGAGGATGTGGAGAGGTAATTTTTCAACTCAAGTGGACCACTGTAGGGTCAGGACTGGAGGCCAGTAGGTACCACATGCAATGAGGTCCCTCACTTCTCCTTCCCTCCCTTTATTCCCCAAGGCTCTATTGGTCATGAACCATGTGGACTCATCCCTTTCAGGAAAACAGACCTTCTGGAAAGGGCATGCTAGCTGAAATTCTGTATTTTTCCCCAACTTTGCCCAGTTGCTCTGATCACTGCTCATTGTACTGCCTTTTTTCCCCAATGTTAATTAATATTTCAGGAAACCTTGGTGTTTAAAGCTTAACCTTGTGGTTTTGACTATTTGGGAGAGTCTCTGAAGATCCATGCATATGGTAATTTATAACTTTGTCAAGGCAAAGTTTGAATTTCAAGGGCTGGAACACTGGTTTGTCAGAGTGAGAATGTAGCTGGGAATAGAGCTTCGGGTGGCCTGATATTGCTATCCTTGGCCATGTGTCATGCATGCAATATTATGGAACCCTTGTGAATATCTCAAGCCAGCTCTTAAATGTGCATCTGGATCGGACACTGCGCTACACATTCCACATATGTTGTTTCTTTTATCCCCCCCAAGCCCTGGTGAAATGCTGGGTCTCATTTCGTAGAGAACTAGAAGCACTGAAGCAATAGGAGCTGTCCCCAAGTGTCACAACCAGTGAGTTTCAGGGTCAAGATTTGAACCCAACTTTGTCATCCAAAGCCTGACTTCCAAGTGTTTCTTTACAGGCTTGGGAAGGACCCTAATTATGCAATAGGATTCTGTGGATTACCTCTTTTTTAATACATAGTAAAGCCACAGACACTGTTCCATGAAAGTCATCACAGAAACGGACAGAAAAGGGCAAAGAACTTATCTTCATATGGCTTCCACTTAAGTTTACAGAGACAGGCAACTAGCAACACAAATGCGTGGGATGATGGTAAGTTCTAGAACGACTGATCCAGTCATAGGACCGTGAAGAATAGTGATTTTGGGGCTTTGTGGGGGAGTGATTCAGTTGTGAGTCAGTGGCAAGGGCAATATCCATGGAGGAAGCGACACACATGCAAACGCTCAGGGGTGAGGGAGTGTGCCGTTAAATGAGTAGAATGTGCTGGAATACCCGACTTGGGCTGAGGGTGGTGCATGGTACCCGCAGCAGTAGCCAGGAGGCCAGTGTGGCTGTGGAGGGAGTTGAAAGAAGAGGTCAGAGAAGTTATGGGGACAAAGAGCTCGAGGCCAGGTTCTGTTGACCTCTGCTTCTACTTGGAGAGAGACAGGAGGCTTTGAAGAACTTTTTGTGGACATCGAATTGTTATGGCTTGTGTTTTGAAGAGATCGTTAACGTGGAGAATCTACGGAGGAGGGCACGGGCAAGGATCTGTGGACAGTTCAGAAGAAGGGCTTTGTTCAGGTCTTTGATGATGACTGGGATCCAGAGAAGTCGAGAAGCAGTCAGGATGCTGAAGGCAGAGACAACAGGGTTAACTGGACAGTTGCATGTGGAGACCAGTGTTTAGATCTTCCAGTGGTAGAATTTTATTTAATAAATTTTCTTCATATCTTGCATGCTCACCTAAAAAGGTAACTAGAACTCTGGTGGGGACTCTGGAGTATTTTTCTTCCTTGTTTTTGAACTATTGAAAAGAAATTCATAGTGAGGGCTGGTGAAAATCTTGGCTTTTAACTGTCCTTAATGTCTATTATCTAGTCCTGGGCTTGGATCAGAGATAGGGACAAGGAGATACTAAGAGGATCTAAAATTGAAGCAGGAGCTCATCTCTGAAGGTTTGGAAGCATGAAATTTACACTGGGAACAAGCTGAAGTGGTGACAGTCACCTTCTGCAGTGGGAAAACCAAGAACTTGTTGTTTCATGAAGAAGATGCCTAGAGAACGGATTGTGGTCTTGGCATCGCGGACTAGCAGATGTCTTCTAGTTTCAAGGCAACAGATTCAAGAATGATATTATGGCTCAGAACAGAAGGGTAGGATAGGAAAACCCAACCCTTTGTTCTATCAGCTAAGCTGGTAGAAGGGCAATGTGGCTCTCAAGATGCTTAGAATGGATAGCACAGAGATATGTCCTCAGGAAGTAGAGGGCCCTCCTTGGGATATCCTATAGCATTTCTAAGCTAGAGGGTCATTAGCTAGAAAGAGATGGGGGAGCGCTTTTGTTCAAGCACTGAAAATATACCTCACTGCCTACTGCAGGTTGGTAGAACTCCAGTCCTAGAACTATAGTCTTATTGATTGAGTAAACACATTAAACAGGCAAATACCCAACAGAAAAAGAAAATCTACATGGCTTTTATAGGTGTATAGGTGAGACTGTGACTCTTAACAGACTTCATCACTCTTTTTAGGAAACCACATAAAGGGATGTGTGATCCTGTTTGGTTGTTTATAAAAGTCAGTGGGGTGAGCTCCACTAGGAACAAGGTGGTGACACTCCTCCAAGGAAACAGAGTGTAACATAAATGGCCTGAATTCTGACCTGTCTCTTCTTCCATTTAGCTTTACCATCGGATAATTTGTAATCCATTTAAGGCTTGGCTGATTTACTTATCCATCCTCTTAAATTGAAAAATTGAGAATTTGTTTTGGATTGATTAATATTTGTACACATCAGTGGCTTGCATGTTGTAGTTTTTTCCTATTGCTGTGATACAATGCTCTAACAAAAAGAATTTAGGGAAGGAAGGGTTTATTTTAGCTCATGAGTCCTGGTGGGGAAGTTGAAGTGGCAGGAATATGAAGTATCTAGTCATGTCTCCAATCACAAACAGAGGCTGAGAAGTGTTTTCTTGAGGACTTTAATTCAGGCTTGAGTGCCAGTGTTTCAGTTTGATTTGAATGTTTATAGATATGGATGTATGCATGTGAGCGTGTGTGCTTGTGTGTGGTGTGAGTCATCCCTGGATAAATGTTCTCATGGAAATTTAGGCTGGAACCTTTGCATTTCCACAAAATCTCTTCCTTTATTTTCTCTACAACTATCATGACTGTCTCCTTGAATTTGTGGAGCTCCTGAAACTACTCAAGTGTGGCTCATGGCCCTTTCCCCAGGTAAATGTTAGGCTATACTATACCTACCACCCACTTTTATGTCCCTTTATGGCATCCTATTGTTCACTGATTGTATTGTGTGAATCACATTTTAATAGAAACACACACAAATGTGAGAACTTCAAGTATAGAGGGGGTATGTTAATTTATGTGACAGCAAACTATTTGAGACAATTATTTTTTTTTCAATTTTTTAAAAAATTTTAAATAGCTTGTTTTACATGTCAATCCCAGTTCCCTCTCCCTCCCCTCCTCCCGCACTCCCCTTCCACCCTCCCTCCCACCCTATTGCCAAATCCTTCCACATAGGGGATGTCTAGAGTCTATCATTTTACTCTTGGTAGGGTCAAGGCACTCCCCTAAGAGTCCAGGCTGTATTTGAGACAATTATAAAAAGAAAATATTTATTTTGGCTCATAGCTTTGGAGGTTTCCATCCATGGTTGGCTGACCCATTGCTTTTCTTCCATGGTGGGAGTACAGAATGGTGAAGACAGGGAGTGTCTGTCAGAGCAAATTGTTTGCCTTACGTCAGGGAGCAGTGAGTGAAAGAGAAGAGACTATGGTCTCACAAAGCTCTTCAAAGGTAATTCCCCAGTGACGCAAGGGTTTTAGGATAAGCTCCGTTTTCTAATGGTTTTCTCACTGTCCTTTAGCAGTTGGCCACTCTGAGATGTCCAGCCCTCAAATGAATGAAACTTGGGTGAGGTATCTGCAATAAGTTCAGGTTCCAGAAGCTGATAGCAGGGGCTTCACAGGGAGGCAGCAGTCCCAGCCATGGGTTAAAGTTCTCTGCTATCTACCAAGTTACTGTATGGCTCTGGGCAACGTCCTTTCTTCTCTAGTCCTAATTTCACCCTCTGTCCAACAAACAGCTGAGAAGGATTATTAGGTCCTTTTCTCTCACACTCAAAATTCTGATCTTAGCGGAGATTTGTCTCCACAAAGACCCAGACTGACCAGAGAGGGCCCGTCTTGTGAGCAACAGCTGTTTGCATGACTTCTGCCTTGGCTGCTAACGTCTCAGAGCTTATTCGTGCAAGACCCTGCACTCCCATTGATGGGTGTCCCTTGCGGCATTTATTAGAGTTATAGTCAATCTTTCAAACGATAAATATCTGGGGATCTTGCTGCTCATATGTCTTTAAATGCTACTTCATAGTGCCTCCTGTGCCTTTCTTGTTTTGTAACTAAGATTCATTTTAATCTTGTAATACCTCAATTTTTTCCTGCACTTTGTTGGACCCCGATCAGATCAGATTTCTATAAATTCCCTAGAGCATCTGGCAAGGAGGCTGAAGGAGTAGTCCAGCAATGGTGCTGTCCCAGTTTCTGACAGGTTTGATAGCTTATTTCCTGGCTTACCAGAGTAACACAGATTAAACGATGCAAATTTACACCTCAGAAAGACTCAGTTTAGTAGCCCCCCTCTTCTGTCTCTTTCACAGGTGGGCTGAGTGGTCTTGGGTAAGCCAGCGTGACCTCTCTGAGCCTTCCTTTAAAGTGAGGGATTGTGGTTTCATTTCACAGAAAATGTGCAGGGGGAGTGGGGTGACAAGTGTGAAGCATTTATCCCAGGGAGAAGAAGACAACGTCTGTTCCCCGGAGAGTAGAGGCTCAGCAAATGGGGAACCAATACAATGATTATGACTCTGAAGGAAAAATCCTAGCTCATGCTCAGGAAGCCCCAGAGGCCAATGTCAAGGGTCGTAAATCAAGCCATCCTGTTTTAATACTGAATTAACAACCAGGCAGGGGGAAAAATGGAACATTTAAATATTTAAACCAAACATTTAATTTTTAAACACGGACATTCTTTTTATAACTTGGACAGCTCTTCACGGCCTGTGGAAATTCCCCAAGCCTCCCTCTCTGCCCTCCTTCATGGTGCATGCGGAAGAGCATGGCTGCTGTGAGAGCGTGCAGGTGCATGGGGATAACACTCTCGCCATGTTCTGAGGAAGACACCTCTGTGTCCCAGTAAAGACGTCACAGACGAGTTTCTACAACGGGACTAAATCGCTGCATAATAAAAAGGAAACCAAATCTGTAAGCAAGGGGAGCGACGTCTCAGGCCTCCCTTAATTCCGGCGTCCTGCCAGACACTGCTCTAGCTTTTTGTATGCTGTCTTTTCCAGATCGCACTAGCAAAACATCGTCATCGTCATCTCTGTGCCCATGATGGAACTTTCTCAGGGAGGCCGACTAAGTGACCCAAAGTTGTTTGTTTTGGATAGCAGATGCTCTGCTCTGTCTCCTTAGCATCTATCCCTTGCATCCTGTCTCTTCCTCCTGCCTATTTTTGGTGGTGTTTGTGTGGCTGAAAACTCATATAGTTCATACTGTGTCTGGGTCTCATGACATGGACCAGTGGCCACGGCAATTGGTTCATAGATGTGACTAATCAGACCAAAGCAAAGGCATTAGGTTTTTACCGGGATGCTAGAAGAGGGCGGATACTGCTTTTGACCTTTTTGTGTATTGATATGTGCATGACAGAAAAGGTCATCAGGTCCTCTGGAGCTGGAGTCACATGTCATTGTAAACTACCCAATGCCACCAAATGTGCCAGGGATGGGATTTGAGTCCTCTGCAAGAGCACTATGTGTTCTTAACGACCGAACTATCACTCCATCCTCTTCTCTTGGTCCCCCCTTTTTTCTCCAGAGAACTTACCATAGAAGACTATAATTTATAGGCAGTCTGGTTGGATATCTGAGATCACCGCATCTCTTTTAAAAATGGACTGCTCTCTCCTTTTACTGACCTCTAATTTTTATGCATGAGTCTCATCTACTGATGATTATGCTATGTTCTTCATGCTCTTCTTGAGCCGTGTATATCTAATCTGTCCCTTGGTTTCACCAGTCTGTGATTACTAAACACCAGAACATTGCTTATAATCAAATTTCTGCATGAACTCCCCATCCTTCGAGTCTTTCTGACATCTAAGCCAAGAATCCATGGGACACTGCCTCACTTTGGGGCACAAATCTCTTCTCAACTTAGTTGGCATGGTTACCACCTTGGTAACCTTCTTGAGGGCACATCTCCCTCTTCCCTGGATACCACATTAAAAATGGCACATGATTCCCATTAATGTTGCTGGTGGATCTTCTTCAACTTGAGGTTGACTCTCTTGTCTCATGAAACTCTGTATAAATGCTGTTTCCCTGCTCAGCTCTGATTTGTCTGGTAAAGTGAGGGAATCTTCCAGCTTCCATCAAACCTCTCCTCAGGATCTCCAGATCCTCTGTGCCAGAGACCCTGCTAGCTAAGTCTTAGACCTTGAGAAGGCTAAGGATTGTTTCCCCCCAAATGATGGCAGGTTGGTACCTATATTAGCAAATCTACACAGATCCTTCTAGAAGGATGTATAAACATGAAGGGTGACGTGAAGATAAACACGTCTCCACCTACTATGGTTTGAATGTATGATGTCCCCATAAGTTCATTATTAGAATGCTTGGTCACCAGATCATAGTGCTGCCTTGGGTGGTTCTAGAAACTTTGGTGGTAGAGCTGATTTGGAGACAGTAGGTCACTAGAGGGTGTTAGGGGCACATTATTCAGTGGCACCTCCTGTTGTGAACTCTTTTTTTTTTCCTAGATGGTCATGAAAGGAACATCTCTTCTCTACTACATGATCTCAACACCATAATGTCCTGTCTGAATCATGGGGCAAGAAAAACAGTGAGCTAAAAGAAATCCTTCATAACTTGTTTCTGTCAAGTGTCTTGTCAGAGAGATGAGAAATGTAACTAATAGATAGCACAAAACAAAACAAAAAAATCAACCAGAAATCTCTTCAAAAATTTAAGATGGCTCAAAACAGAATCTATTAGTGTAGTCTCTCCACTATTGTTTAGTTTGCCAGTTGGTGTTATCCTTGTAGATCTCTGGAGATCTCACTAGAGTCAGCTCACTCCAATAGACCCTCCTTGATGATAGGGTTGATGACTATCCTACATGCATCCTAGAACCTTAATCCAGGGATTGATGGAAGCAGAGACAGATACCCACACCTAAACGCTGATCTGAACTCCTGGAACCTAGTGACAGAGATGGAGGAGTGATGAGCAAAGGGTTCAAGACCATGATGATGAAACCCACAAAGACAGCTGACTGGATAAGGGGGAGTTCTTGAATCCCACACTGATGGCTGAAAGGCCAACAGGAGACTGATCCAGACTCCATGAATATAGTGCCAGGGAGGAGGCCACAGAAATCACTGGGACCTTGGGTAGTAGATCAGTGTTCACCATTGTGTATGAATGATCTTTGGGAGCCCATTTCAAATAGAGGGATGCTCTCTCAGCCTGGACACATGGGGAAGGGCCTAGGTCCTGCCCAGGATGAAATGACAGACTTTAGAGATTCCCCCCAAGGAGGGTCTCACCCTCCCTGGGGAATGATGTGGGGATTGGGTGGGGGGCTGGTGGAGGGCAAGGGAGGAGGAATGGGAGAAGGAGTTGGGACTGACATGTGAAATATTTACATTTTTAATTTAAACAAAAACATATATTGAGAAAAAAGAAAAAAACCAATCTAAAACCAAAACCCAAGGCAACACATATAAAACAGCAGCAACAGCTAAAATGAATTTCATTCTATATAAAGGGGTAAAAAGGGGGAAGGGAGTGTCAGAGAGGGAGGACTGATGTGCAAAGAGGGTTAAGACTGGGCTAGTTTAACCCCCAGAAACAGCTGACCTAACAAGGGTTAGGTCTTGAATCTAAGACTGATGCCTGGGAATCCAGCATGGGACTGATCAAGACCCCTTGAATGTGTGTCAGTGAGGAGGACTAGGTAATCTATTGGGCCTTGGGTAGTAGATCAGTATTTATCCCGGGTATACAAATGGACTTTGGGTGCCCATCCAACAATGAGAGATGCACTCTCACCCTGGACTCTCAGGGGAGGGCCTGGGCCCTGCCCTGGATGAAATGACAGACTATGGACACCCGCATGGAGAGCTTCACCCTCCCTGGGGAAATGAGGGGGTGTTGGGGGTGTTGGTGGGAAGAGGGGAGGGAAAGGGAGAGGGACATGGAATTGACATGTGAAGCAACCTTGTTTCTAATTTAAATTTAAATTAAAAAAGAAAGTAACTTCAACAAATGGTGCTGGCATAACTGGATGTTCATATGTAGAAGACAGAAGATAGATCCTTATCTAACACCATGCACAAAATTTAAGTCCAAATGGATCAAAGAACACAAAAAAAACCCTGCCACACTTTACATCCTAGAAGAGAAAGTAGAAGTACCCTTGAATGAATTGGAACAGGAGACTGCTTCTTGAACATAGCACCAGTAGCACAGACAAAACAGCAGCCCACAGAATGGGAAAATATTCTCCAACCCCACATCTGTCAGAGGACTGATCTCCAAAATTCACAAAGAACGTAAGAAGTTAGTCTCCAAAACAACAAATAATCCAATTAAAAACGGGTACAGAACTAAATAGAGAGTTCTCAATAGAAGAGTCTAAAATGGCTGATAGACATTTAAGAAAGTGTTCAACATCCTTAGCCATCAGAGAAATGCAAATCAAAACAACTTTGAGATACCATCTTGACACTGTCAGAATGAATAAAGTAAAAAAAAAATACCAATGAAAGTTTATTATGGAGAGGATTTGGAATAAGGGGAACACTCTTCCACTATTGGTGGGAGTGGCAACTGGTACAGTCACTTTGGAAATCAGTATTGAGATTCTTTGGGACATTGGGAATCAGTCTACCACAAGATACAGCAATTACAGTCTCAGGCATATACCCCAAATGTGCCTGGCTCTCTTATATGAAATTCAGAGCAGTAAGGGTCCTGTAGCTGAGCCAGGTCATTCTTGTCCTTGGGCTCTGTTTAGGACTGAGTCCTATAAACAATTCCAATATGCCAGTAAAAATTCTTCATGACCCAAGGCTTTGTTTTTGACTCTTTCTTGTAAATATGCACAGGCTGAGGAAGGTTGGGCACAGTTGTGGGATTGCCCGTCTAAGTAATTCAACACAGCCTCGGGGTTCCCACATGGCCCAAGAAAAACGAGAATAACACAAGTTCCATTTGCAACCTAAAGAATGTCAGTGTATCAGGGTGATGGCACTTACCTTTAGTTCCAACAATTGGGAGCCCGTGGCAGGCTGATCTCTGAGGTCTAAGCAAGCCTGGTCTACATAGTGAGTTCTAAGACAGCATGGACTATGTAGAGAAATCCTGTCTCAACAAACTCAAACAAGTAATAAAAACAATGTCATGGTATAATCCTCCAAGAACAGAAGTATAGAATTTTGGACATATATTCTGTTTCTGTTAATGCTTTCTGTTATGATACTAAAAATATGATGAATTCTAATTCCCTTCTTTTAGTGGATGGATTTATGTATTTATGTATGTATGTATGTATGTATTTATTTATTTGGTTTTACAAGACAAGGTTTCTCTGTATTGTTTTGGAGGCTGTCGGTCCAGCCTGGCCTCGAACTCACAGAGATCCGCCTGCCTCTGCCTCCCGAGTGCTGGGATTAAAGGCGTGCGCTACCACCGCCCGGCTGGATGGATTTATTAACCACAGTATTCCTCGATGTTAGGTTTGAGTCTGTACTCCTAATTTTTTGGACCTAAAAAGGCTTGGTTGTGAGGCCCAGTGTAAGCTCCTGAGCCAGACTTGAGCTTAGGGTTCAGATGTGAGGCCCAGAGTAACCTTCTAAGCCTGGCTAGAGATTAATGACCTGACTCTGGCCTGTAACCTCCATGTGAGGGTGACTCAGCCAGACCTGATGTAAGACTGTCCTCTGCCTAGCTACCTGCCAGCTTGATGCAATATTATTTGCCCTACTCCTCACATCACCTTACCCCATCCTTTTTTTTTTTTAATTAATATTTTTTATTTTCCATTTTAAATTTAGATAAGAAACAAGGTTGCTTCACAAGTCAGTACGAGGTCCCTCTCCCTTTCCCTCCCCTCCTCCCGTGCCCTCCCCGCATCCCCCCCCCCCGTTATCCCCTCATTCCCCCAGGGAGGGTGAGGCCCTCCACGGGGGTGTCCATAGTCTGTCATTTCATATAGGGCAGGGCCTAGACCCTTTCCCAAGAGTTCAGGGTGAGAGTGCACCTCACATTGTTCTATGGGAGTCCAAAGTCCGTGTGTATACTTGGTATGGGTACTGATCTGCTGCCCAAGGCTCAATAGATTACCTAGGCCTCCTCACTGACACCCAGATTCAGGGGGTCTTGATCAGTCCCATGCTGATGCCTGGGATTCTAGAGTTAACCTTTGTCTGGTCAGCTGTTTCTGGGGGTTAAACCAGCCCAGTCTTAATCCCTTTGATCATCAGTCCTCCCTCTCTGATACTGGCTTTCTTGAGTTCAGCTCAGTACTTAACCAGCCACTAAATGTAGTTTCTGTTTCCCAGACTCTCTGGCCATAGGATTGTAGGCTGGCACTCCCCAGATCTATGTCTAAAATCCATATATGAGAGAGTACATGCCATGTTTCTCTTTTTGTGACTGGGTTACCTCACTCAGGATGGTTTCTTCTAGTGTCATCCATTTGCCTGCGAATCTCATGATTCCGTTATTTTTTTCTGCTGAATAGTACTCCATTGTGTAGATGTACCACATTTTCTCTATCCACTCTTCGGGTGAGGGACATCTAGATTGCTTCCAAGTTCTGGCTATTACAAATAAAGCTGCTATGAACATAGTGGAACAGACATCTTTGTTATATGAATGGGCATCTTTTGGATATATGCCTAAGAGTGCAGTTGCTGGGTCTTGTGGTAGGTTTATTCCCATTTTTCTGAGGAATCTCCATACTGCTTTCCAAAGTGGCTGAACCAGTTGGCACTCCCACCAGCAATGGAGGAGTGTCCCCCTTTCACCACACCCTCTCCAGCATAAATTGTCATTGGTGTTTTTGATTTTAGCCATTCTGACAGGAGTGAGATGGTATCTCAGAGTTGCTTTGATTTGCATTTCCCGGATGGCTAAGGATGTTGAGCACTTTCTCAAGTGCCTCTCAGCCATTTTAGACTCCTCTATTGAAAACTCTCTATTTAGTTCTGCAGCCCACTTTTTAATAGGGTCCTTTGCTGTTTTGGAGACTTGCTTCTTGAGTTCTTTGTAAATTTTGGAGATCAACCCTCTGTCCGATGTGGGATTAGTGAATATTTTTTCCCATTCTGTGGGCTGCCTTTTTGTCTTGCTGACTGTGTCCTTTGCCTTACAGAAGCTTCTCAGTTTCAGTAGGTCCCATTTATTAATTGTTGATCTTACTGCCTGTGCTACTGGTGTTATGTTCAGGAAGCTGTCTCCTGTACCAATTCGTTCAAGGGTACCACCCACTTTCTCTTCTAAGAGGTTCAGTGTGGCTGGATTTATGTTGAGGTCTTTGATCCATTTGGACTTAAGTTTTGTGCATGGCGATAGACATGGATCGATCTGCATTCTTCTACATGCCAGTCTCCAGTTATGCCAGCACCATTTGTTGAAGATGCTTTCTTTATTCCATTGTATATTTTTAGCTTCTTTGTCAAAGATCAGATGTTCGTACGTGTGTGGGTTAATATTGGGGTTTTCAATTCGATTCCATTGGTCTACCTGTCTATTTTTGTGCCAATACCAAGCTGTTTTCAGGACTATAGCTCTATAATAGAGCTTGAGGTCAGGGATGGTGATGCCTCCGGACGTTGCCTTGTTGAACAGGGTTGTTTTGGCTATCCTGGGTCTTTTGTTTTTCCATACAAAATTGATTATTGTTCTTTCAAGGTCTGTGAAGAACTGTGCTGGGATTTTAATGGGGATTGCATTGAATCTGTAGATTGCTTTTGGCAGGATTGCCATTTTTACTACGTTGATCCTACCTATCCAAGAGCATGGGAGATCTTTCCATTTTCTGAGGGCTTCTTTAATTTCTTTCTTTAAAGATTCAAAGTTCTTACGATACAGGTCTTTCACTTGTTTGGTTAGCGTTACCCCAAGGTAATTTATGTTGTTTGTGGCAATTGTAAAGGGTGATGTTTCTCTGATTTCTCTTTCAGCCCTTTTATCATCTGTATATAGTAGGGCTACTGATTTTCTTGAGTTGATCTTGTAGCCTGCCACTTTGCTGAAGGTGTTAATCAGTTGTAAGAGTTCCCTGGTAGAGTTCTTTGGGTCACTGATGTAAACTATCATATCATCTGCAAACAGTGAAAGTTTGACCTCTTCCTTCCCAATTTGTATCCCCTTGATCCCCCTTTGTTGTCGTATGGCAATAGCTAGAACTTCAAGTACCATGTTGAAAAGGTATGGAGAGAGTGGACAGCCTTGTTTTGTTCCTGATTTTAGAGGAATTGCGTTGAGTTTCTGTCCATTTAATTTGATGTTGGCTGTTGGTTTACTGTATATAGCTTTTATTATGTTTAAGTATGTCCCTGTTATCCCAGATCTCTCCAAGACCTTTATCATGAAGGGGTGTTGGATTTTGTCAAAGGCTTTTTCAGCATCTAGTGAGATGATCATGTGATTTTTGTTTTTCAGCTTGTTTATATGGTGGATTACGTTGATGGATTTTCGTATGTTGAACCATCCCTGCATTCCTGGGATGAAACCTACTTGGTCGTGGTGAATGATTGTTTTGATGTGTTCTTGGATCCGATTTGCCAGTATTTTATTGAGTATTTTTGCATCAATGTTCATGAGGGATATTGGTCTGAAGTTCTCTTTCTTAGTTGTATCTTTGTGTGGCTTGGGGATCAAGGTTATTGAAGCCTCATAGAAAGAGTTTGGCAAAGACCCTTCTGCTTCTATTGTGTGGAACACTTTGAGAAGAATTGGTATAAGCTGTTCTTTGAATTTCTGGTAGAATTCTGCACTGAGGCCATCTGGACCTGGGCTTTTTTTGGTTGGGAGACTTTTGATGACAGCTTCTATTTCCATAGGGGTTATAGGTCTATTTAAGTTGCTTATCTGTTCTTGATTTAGTTTTGGCAATTGATAGCTGTCCAGGAAGTCATCCATTTCCTTTAAATTTTCGAATTTTGTGGAGTACAGGTTTTCAAAGTATGACCTAATGATTCTCTGGATTTCCTCAGAGTCTGTTGTTATGTCCCCCTTTTCATTTCTGATTTTGTTAATTTGCGTGTTCACTCTCTGCTGTTTGGTAAGTTTGGACAAAGGTTTGTCTATCTTGTTGATTTTCTCAAAGAACCAGCTCTTCGTTGCATTGATTCTTTGTATTGTTTTCCTGGTTTCTACTTTATTGATTTCAGCCCTCAATTTGATTATTTCCTGGCGTCTACTCCTCCTGGGGGAGTGTGCTTCTTTGTGTTCTAGAGCTTTCAGCTGTGATGTTAATTCTCTGGTATAACTGTTCTCCTGTTTCTTCATGTGAGCATTTAGCGCTATGAACTTCCCCGTAGCACTGCTTTCAAAGTGTCCCATAGGTTTGGGTATGTTGTGTCTTCATTCTCATTGAATTCGAGGAAGTCTTTAATTTCTTTTTTTATTTCCTCTTTGACCCAGGGATGGTGCAGTTGAGCATTATTCAATTTCCATGAGTTTGTAGGTTTTCTGCAATTTGTGTTGTTGTTGAATTCTAATTTTAAAGCATGGTGGTCTGATAAGATGCATGGAGTTATTCCAATTTTTTTGTAGCTGCTGAGGTTTGATATGTTGCCAAGTATGTGGTCGATTTTTGAGAAGGTTCCATGTGGTGGTGAGAAGAAGGTATATTCTTTTTTATGTGGATGAAATGTTCTATAGATATCTGTTAATCCCAGTTGGGTCATTACTTCTATTAGCCCTTTTGCTTCTTTGTTGAGTTTCTGTTTGGTATTCCTGTCTAGTGGTGAGAGTGGTGTGTTGAAATCTCCCACTATAACTGTGTGGGGCTTTAGATGAGATTTAAGTTCTAATAATGTTTTTTTAACGAATGTGGATGCCTTTGTATTTGGGGCATAGATGTTCAGAATCGACACTTCCTCTTGGTGGGTTTCACCTGTGATGAGTATGTAATGACCTCCTTCATCTCTTTTGATTGATTTTATTTTAAAGTCTAGTTTGTTAGATATTAGGATTGCTACCCCGGCTTGTTTCTTGGGTCCATTCGATTGAAAAATTTTTTCCCAACCTTTAATTCTCAGGTAATGTCTGTCTTTAAGGGTGAGGTGTGTTTCCTGTATGCAGCAGAAGGAAGGATTCTGTCTTCGAATCCAATCTGCTAGTCTGTGTCTTTTTATGGGTGAGTTAAGGCCATTAATATTGAGGGATATTAATGACCAATGATTGCTCATCCTTCTTCGATTTGCGATGGTTGTTGTTGGTGGAATTATGTGTGGAAATTCACCCCTTTGTTCTTTTGGCTGTTGGTAGAGAGAGATTCTCTAATGCTTATATTTTTCTGGTTGTAGTTAGCTTCCTTGGGTTGGAGTTTTCCTTCCAAAATTTTCTGTAGGGCTGGGTTAGTGGACACATATTGCTTGAATCTAGTTTTGTCATGGAATATCTTGTTTTCTCCGTCTATAGTGATTGAGAGCTTTGCCGGGTATAGTAGTCTGGGCTGGCATCCGTGGTCTCTTAGTGTAGGTAGAATATCTATCCAGGACCTTCTGGCTTTCAGCGTTTCCATGGAGAAATCAGGTGTAATTCTGATAGGTCTGCCTTTATATGTTACTTGACCTTTTTCCTTAGCTGCTCTTAATATTCTTTCTTTATTCTGTATGTTTGGGGTCTTGATTATTATGTGGCGAGGGGATTTTTTTTGTGGTCCACTCTATTTGGTGTTCTGTAGGCTTCTTGTACCTTCATTGGCATGTCTTTCTTAAGGTTGGGAAAGTTTTCTTCTATGATTCTGTTGAATATGCCTTCTGCCCCTTTGAGCTGGATTTCTTCTCCTTCTTCTATACCTATTATTCTTAGGTTTGGTCTTTTCATGGTGTCCCATATTTCCTGGATGTTTTGTGTTAAGGATTTGTTGGATTTAAGGTTTTCTTTGGTTGATAAATCCATTTCTCCTAGCGTATCTTCAACACTTGAGATTCTCTCTTCCATCTCTTCTATTCTGTTGGTAATGCTTGTATTGGTAGTGCCTGTCTGTTTGTCCAGCTTTTCTATTTTCTGCCTTTCTTCAGATTGTGTTTTTTTTAATGACTCTATTTCAGTTTTCAACCCTTGCAGTGTTTGCATTGCTTCTTGCAATTTTCTGTTTATCTGTTCATCCGTTTGTTGCCTTTTATGAATTTTTTGGTTTGTTCTTTCTTCCATTTCTTGCATTTTTTGGTTTGTTTTTTGTTCCATTTCTCGCATTTTGTGCTTTGTTTCTTCTTCCATTTCCTGCCTTTTTTGGTTTGTTTCTTCTTCCATTTTTTTCATTTTTTGCTTTGTTTTTTCTACCATTTCTTGCATTTTTTGCTTTGTTTCTTCTTCCATTTCCTGCCTTTTTTGGTATGATTCTTCTTCCAATTCTTGCATTTTTTGCTTTGTTTTTTTCTTCCAATTCTTGCATTTTTTGCTTCATTTCTTCTTCCATTTTCTGCCTTTTTTGGTTTGTTTTTTCTTCCAATTCTTGCATTTTTTGGTTTATTTTTTCTTCCATTTCTTTGAGGGATTTTCCAATATCCTCTTTTAGGGCCTCTATCATTTTCATGAAAGTGCTTTTAAGGTCGTTCTCTTCTGCTTCATCCTCATTGGAATGTTGGGGTCTTGCTGGTGTGGAGTCTCTAGAATCTGGCGGTGTCATATTTGTTTTTCTGTTGCTGACTGTGTTTTTGTATTGTCTCTTTCCCATCTCTTCTTCTAGTGGGTGCAGAAGGAGCCCCTTACTGGTCTGGGGACCAGAGTTCCCTTTTGGTGGGTGCTAGCAAGTCCAATAATCTGGTGGTTCTTCTATTCCTTGTCCGAATGCTGGTCCCGTGGGTGGAGAAGAAGAACAGGAATCTGGGGCGCTTATCCTCTTACCTGGTCCCCTGGACCCTATGCTGGGTCCTGTTGTACTTGATCCAGAACAGCTACTCCCCTGGTCTCCCTGGGTCCTCTGGTTTCCTGGTCTCGTTGGTGGGAGAGAAGACCTGGGGTCTGGGTGCTTGGCTCCCGCCGGAATTGGGAGCTCTGTGCAGGTCCCAGGCGATCTGCAGGCACTGGAGCTCAGGCCGGGAAGCCGGCCTGTTTACCTGCTGCTGCTGGAAGAACCGCCGCTTCCCTGGACTCCCAGCCTCCTCTCCTTTCCTGGTCTCGTTGGTGTGAGCGAAGATCCGGAGTCTGGGGTGCTTGGCTCCCGCCGGGACTGGGAGCTCTGTGCAGGTCCCAGGCGATCTGCAGGCACTGGAGCACAGGCCGGGAAGCCTGCCTGTTTACCTGCTGCTGCTGGAAGAACCGCCGCTTCCTCTCCTTTCCTGGTCTCGTTGGTGTGAGCGAAGATCCGGAGTCTGGGGTGCTTGGCTCCCGCCGGGATTGGGAGCTCTGTGCAGGTCCCAGGCGATCTGCAGGCACTGGAGCACAGGCCGGGAAGCCGGCCTGTTTACCTGCTGCTGCTGGAAGAACCGCCGCTTCCCTGGACTCCTACCCCATCCTTTGATTCCCATCCTCTACCTCAGTCTTATATAAGTTCCTGTTTGTTGCAATAAATCCAGAGTGCTTGCTTTGACAGTAAAAAAAAGGGGGGGAAGGGTAGTGAGGCATGGGGAAATATATACTCAAAGGGCATGATATATTTGCATGAAAATGATCCTATGTAGCCCTGTATAATAACTAAAAGAGCAAAAATAGAGCCTCTACTCTATTTCCATTGGGCTCTTCTTGATTGACAGATTGTGGATTCTGACTCTCCCATGTTATCTGCCAGGCTATCCCCTGGAAAGACTCAGACATCTAGCTATTTTGGGCTCTCAGAATGTCTGCAAAGGGACCACATGGAAATGCAGCATCTTGGAGCAGTTCATTGAATAGATGATGGGAAAGGAACTTGGTACTTGTTCCTCCTGGTCTCTTCCTTTCAGTGGCCACAGGTTATCTATCAGGAGGAGGGAACATTTCCATCCTTCTTGATCATCATAATGGTGCCACGGCAACAGTCTGTAGCCCAAAGCATGGTCCTGTGTGTTGAGCCAGTGAGAGCAAGAAAGCACTACCAAGTTTCTTGTGCTGCAGCGCTCACAGGCTCTGCATACAACTGGAAGCTGTGGTGTAAGGCACCAGGCCAAGTGTTGTTGAATCATGTTGGGTCACATAGAAAGTACTATGAGGGGGACTAATGTGCCTTTAAGAACCCATTTAAACAAAAGCATACAAAGCCTGGTACAGCAAGAGGAGTAGGTGTGAGCCATAGGCCCTAAATGTACAGTTAACTTGCTTTGTGACTTTGGTTGTTAAGAGAAGCTTTTTCTTTTGCTAGCCGCTTTGGTTATCCCCCGCCAGTCGCCTGGGCTCTGCCGCGCCAGCCTGGTTCTAGATCCGCATGAGTCCCAAATAAACACACAGGAGGCTATATTCATTATGAAGCTGTTGGCCTTGTTTGTCTCTTACTGGCTAGCTCTGCCTTAAGTAATTACCCCATAATTGTTAATCTAAGTATGTTTCTTACCGGAGAATAGTTCCCGGTGTCCTACTCCCATGGCGTCACATGTTGACTCTCCTGTGTTTCTCCTACCCAGAATCCTCCTGGATTCCTAGCCCCACCTATCTAGATTCCTATTGGCCAGACAGTGCTTTATTAGCATAAGACTTCCCCAACATTTTTAAACCTCTTTGTGCCCAGGATTTTTCATGAATGTAATGTGAGTGATTGCTATGCAGTGCCTTGTAGAACTGCTGGTTTAGTTCTCCTGAGATTTATGCAGGCATAAAACCATTCTTTCTTAGCCCTTTCTGTGTCCCTTGTTTTACATGTCCAGAGAGTGGAACAGGTTAGAATTGCAGGCTCACCAGGAGAAAGTCACCAATGGAAATGTGTAGCCAAAGTCATGGGCAACTTTCCTCCTGCTGGAATTGTAACAGTGTGGCTTAGATATAGCCATGGAAGACTTCCATCTAAGGCTGGTCAACTGTAAATATTTAACACATCCTGGTGTGGAAGAAAAGGTCACCAGTCACCAGCAGTGACTCTGAAGAGAGCCGAGGACAAATCTCATTCATGTCAACATTCTCAGTTGGTACCTGTCATGACCAAGACATGCTTGGCATCTCAGCTGACAGTGTTTAAAGAGGACTATGAGACTGTCAAGCCTTTTATCTTTTGAACATTTGCTAACGTAGGACTCCAGAAGAATTTTGTGTAGGTAATTATTTTCAAAACAAAATCTAAAGCCATTGGCTGATTTTCATGTACTTAGCCTGCCCGTGGCACATATTTTTATAGGTGCCTATCTTGCCTTCACAACACCCTATGGAGTGAGCTCTAATTTGTCCTCCTCATTTTATAGATGAGGTACTTGAAGTTCACAGAGATTGAGATGCAATCTAAGAAGCAAGAAACTCAGATTATAGAATACAAGCTTTTGACAATGTTATGACTATATCTCTTCATGAAAACCTTGACTCTAATCCTGCAAGAGGGAGCAGAAACAATGTTAGAGCCAGAGGACAGGGTGTATACATCAAATGGATTCTTATGGATACAACATGGCCATTACTCCTGAGAACTCACTATAGCTGTGGTCCACAGTATACAGTTTGCACAAGTGTCATCAAAATGTGGCAAGGGGTTATTAAGTCCCACTCCTCCCTGGGATACTATGGGCATTTTTTTGTTGCTACAGGGGAAGAGATACTATTTTCTTCAGTGGTGTAGACAATGCTTTGTTGTTCATGTTCTAGGAAATAACCTTACATCTAAATTTGTGCAAGCAAATCTAATTAAACTCAGTAGATCACACACAGAAAGAAAACATGAAGGAAGGTGGAGGACTTGTCAGGAAGTAGAACGGTTCCAACAGGAGAGTGTTGGGGATGAGAGTGGAATAAGGGGAAGAAAGACTAAAAGCCATTATTTGCCAGCGTGAAACTGTAAACAGAAAAGGAAAGAAAAGCCTGGACTCTAGGGCCACCGGTATACAGAGTATCATGCCTGTGATGCAGATGGCCACGATCTTGGGAGCAGAGTGGAGTTTTACGTCTATCCCCAGCTCGGTACTTGGCAGAGATAGCTAGCTACCCCAGATTGAAAGCACAGCAAAGTGAACAGAAAGCTGGAGTCAGATCTGATCTTTTTTCCCCTCCTTCCTCCTCAGGAGCTGGGATTAGACTCAGGCCATTAAGATCTGCTTTTTACCAAAATTGTTGCCATTGGCATAGATGTGAAGAGTAAGTGTAAACTGTAAAACACTGCAATAATGATATTTATTAACCTTAGTGATGCACTCGGCACAGTAACATCACTTTTCATAGGTTATTTCATTTAATTTTGTGACAGTGAACCAACCGTTATCCTTACCTCATTTGTCAGATAATGGAATCAAACCTAGGATAAATTAAAGTGGGTAAAGAGGGTAACAGCACCATCATCATCTCACAGGATTTTCTGTGAGAATATCTACTGTGTAGACTGTGTGACTGTGCCTCATTGCTGGAGGACCACTGGGCTTACAATTAAGTAGAGAGTTTGCTACATGTTGGATCCACCATGTTCAACCTAGGAGCTGATTCCCTGGGGTCCTGTTTCCTTGTTGTGACTTGTTCCTACCAACGTGCCAATGTCCATTTCTTACTTTCCTGGCAGCTGTCATGCAGGAGCTGGCAGGAGAATGGCTTCAGGGTCATGTCATCATCAGGAGGCTTCAGGGATTGGTGTCAACTACTGTAGGCTTCTTCGGACACTTCTTGCTGGAGGTAGCCCTGGACTTTTGGAGGGGGACCTTGGGATTGGAAGGTTGGCTGTAGCTCTGATCCCCCACTAACAGGAGCTTGCAGCTCATGCTTCTTCCCTGAGCCTGAGGCATAACATGGCTTGCCTTTACATAGTTCAGGTCATAGCTATAGAACTTTGACTTCATCTTCATTCTTTTTCTGAGAAGTTTCCCCGAAGTGGTTTCCTTTGGGAGAAGAGAGAGGGCTGAAGAGTGAGGGGAGTAAAAGGGTCCTAATGTAGTGGAGAGGGAGTCCTGGGCTCAGACTGATGCATGACTGAAGGCCACTCAACTATTGCTAACACTCAGGAGACCCTAGGCAGTTCCCTTCCCTGAGATGATTTACTTACAGTGGAGATGAAAATGCCTGCCTCCCAGGGTCCTTCTAAGTCTGATGAAAGGATAGACAGGATGACAGATTAATTGATAAGAATATTTACTACACAGACTCTGTGTGGTTGCCTATCAGAATTTATAAAACAAAAAAGACAACACATCATAAAGAGTGTTGGACATGGTTGAAAGAAAGAGGGAATTAACTACAAAAAACTGGGAATCATAAGCTGTCACGCTATAGTGGGACCATGAATTCCTTTGGTGCCTCTTACTGGCCAGTGTAGCTGAGGAAACTCCATCACTAGCATGCTTCCTAATATCCTTGACTCTGGAGAGTTGTGGACATGACATGTAAAATTGTCCTGGCACCCAGAGGGTGCCCATTGTCATGGAATTGTTTTCCCACCTGACCCATAAGTACTTGTGACCACTAGTTTATTTGTATTGGACCTGGTTTCTGTGTCTTAGAGCTAGTGTGGCTACACAGAGCAGGGGTTTGGGGGGGGGGATAGTCCTGGAGTCTGTGGTTGTTTTCTAAGAGGAGCTCCTGAGGGACGCCAGGTTGAAAAGCAGGAGTCGTTGCACCTCAGGATGCAAAGCTGAATTAATTCTTGTGCTTCAGCTTCCGTTGACAGGTACCTGGTCTGTGTCAGCCTGGGTGTTACACAAGCATCTGTTCTCCTTTGTTAGATGTCATATTTGTATCACTCTCCTTGCATAAGTGGAAAATAGTGGTGCAAGGAAGTTAAATAGCATGGTTAATATTACATGCCCCATGGGTGACAGAGCTGGGACTCCAACCCAGGACTTTCTAAGTCTCCTGCCTACCCCCTTTAAGTACTGCTCTAATCAAAGAGGGAGAAAGAGTTCACTGGTTGCAAATCGTTGGAGTTTTTAAAATTTTTCCAGAAAGAATGAACACACTGCACTTGCATAACCCACTATTCCAATGACATGGGTGGACAGTGTCCTCTTTTCCAGGCTCTAAAATACAAAACAACCATATGCCTGTTCCCCATGGAGCTTGCATTTCACTAGAAGAATCCAAGGATTTTAAGAAGAGCCACTGTTGTCTGGTTAATTTAGAAAATACCCATAGCTCTGGCTTCTCTCTAATCTCCTTCTCTAACCTTTACACATCTATTGAGCACCTGCTGCATTCCCGGAAGATGGTAGAAGCTATGTGCTATCTTACGTACACCACAAGGACTCCCTATGAAAACTAAACCATACCTTTTGAAAGCAGGTGGCTCAGTGAGAGTAGGTACTTGTCTAAGGTAATGCAGCTTGTTGGAGAAGTCCTATGTATATGTCAGTAAAGCACTGCTGGCCAATAGGAATCTAGATAGGTGGGACTAGGAGTCCAGGAGGACTCTGGGAAGGAGAAACACAAAGAGTCAAGATGTGACGCCATGGGGTAGGAAGCCCGGAACTATTCTCCGGTAAGAGAAATCCTTAGATTAACAATTATGGGGTAATTACTTAAGTCAGTGCTAGCCAGTAAGAAACAAGCAAGGCCAACAGCTTCATAATTAATATAGCCTCCTGTGTGTTTATTTGGGACTGATGCAGCTCTAGAACCAGGCTGGTGGGAAGGCTTCTCTCAAGGAAAAGGTTTCTCTTTACAGCGGCTCCAACTGGGAGAACTGTAACCAAAGCTTAAGTCTGGCTGATGACTCTGCAACTTCACCTGGGTTGCTTTGCTTCTCGGTCCTTAATTATCTGTCTCACCTCTAAACAGGTATAACTTGACCACATGGTCTCCAATGTTTTCTGAGTTGGGTATCTTTGGAAATAAGTCTTTGACATAAGAAAGTTTAGGTGCCTCCATGATTTCAGAAACTTGTGTTTAAAATCAACCTGTGGCTGCCCTCTTCCAGAAGTGAAGGAAGGTAATACCCTTCAAGAGTCCTAAAGTCTACAGGGTCTCAGAGTTTCCCCCTTCCTGTTAGATCAACCCATGTTAGGAGGTCAGGCAGTTGCCTGACAACTCAGGTGAAGACAGAGCCAGAATCACCCAGGCACCTGGCTTTATGCAACTAACTTATGGATCCTTCTTAAATTACCCAACTTTGGGGTTGTTGTGACCTAACATGAACCATGGATCTAATTAGAACTAATTAAAGAGGCAACGCCGTGTCTGAAGAACCAAACTCGGGAAGTTCAAAATCAAGCTGTTGCCACCCCTTCAGCAGCCTCGCAGCTGTCATGGATAATGAGGGGAAGAGGGGACATTTCCACTCATGAGTAGGTGTCAGAGGAGGCTTGCCCAAGGATGTTTTTTGCTGGCTTCATCATATCTTCTTTTGTGTCTCTTAAGGTAGAAATGTGATAACTCAAAACGAGCTCCAAGTTTGACGCTAGTTTGGTGTAAGGTTGAAGCCTGGCCATCAATCCCAGCTATGTATGATGGTATGAGTTAAGGAGACAACAACTGCCAAGGAAAAGGCTAATTGCAAAAATGATACCAATTCCTGACCTCTCACATGATCTTGTTATTCATTCAGTCAAGCCTCTCTTCTTCAGCCTCATGAAACTGACAAAAATTGCTTTGGTCGATTCCAAACCTATACATCAGAAGCCATACATACTTCCATTGTGGCTTCTAGACTCCGGTCACTACCACATCAACCATCCTGGGTTGAGTAGAGAATGAGAGACCTTGTGGATTGTGTAATACCTTAAGCACAAACTGAAGGATCCCAGGGTGACAGGGAGCATTCTGGATCGAAGATGACCAGGGTCAGTGAGTGGGGGAGCCCGTGGGAGTTTCTAATGGATACTGATTGCGTTGGTTATTTTTACTTAATTTTTGTAATACCCATCTGAAGCAAACATTGTATCTTCTTTATAGACACAGATACTAAAGCAAGGAACCTAAAAATAATGTCTGATGACTCCATAGTGGTGCTTGGAGGCAGCTGTGAGTGACCTAGTTCCAAAGCCTGGCATGATGCCTTTCTAATAGACACCTAACTAGATTTTACCCCTGACCCCAAATATATAAAAGAGAGAGAACCAGAGAGAGGAAAATAATAACATTCTGATATCTACCTCACAAACAGAGAAGGGAGACGTTTCTGAATTCATTTGCAAGACCAGGACACGTAGAATCCGACAAGCAATGTATGGCAAGATGTTCTCACTCATCACTGCTCACGCCTCATGCAGTTATTGGGATGAACTTGGTCACTATATAGAATTCTGGTCAAATAAACTTCTTCTTAAATAAACATGAGGCTTCATAGAGCCATTGTCTCCAACCTCATTTTGGCACTCTTCTCCTGGGGTGGAGAGCCCATCGGAACACAGAGCCCTCCAGAAATAGGGGTAGGATTTTCCAAAGGTCTCTCTGACCTTAGACTCTGCCCTTCTCACTCATGAGGTTGATACTGGGGTTGCAAGCCTGTGTCTTGCTTGCTTCCTCTAGTCTTTTTTACTTTTCAGAAAGTTTGCCACTGATTCTTAGTATAGTACTTACAAGACTTGGAAGATGGCATGAAAGTTGAGGAATTTGGGTCCCTTCATTAACTAGGTCATCTGTAGCAAGGATTTGAACTCCTATGTGTTTCATGACTTTGCAAATATAGTCTATTATGCTTTTCTCTTCCTACTTGCTTTCCTTCTTCCAGAATCTTCTACCTAGCGAATAAATTCTTCTTCCATAGTCACTTGGGACTGGAAGTCAGAGTGGGTGAAATAAACTAGAGTATTTACCTTCAGGTGTTGTCCTAAATTTAGTCCCACCTGTATTTCCTACTCTCCAATAATGTTCCTGGGAGGAAGAAAAGGCAGAGCTTGTAACATCTCCTGTGCTTTAGGAAGGCACCACGCAGAGCCAAGTTAGCATTGGGATTTTCATCCAAATAGGAATTCTTCAGAAAGTGAAAGAGAGCACTCCTACACACCATTCAAGAACAGCAAGTATACCAGGACTGTTCTGGATAGAGCAGGGCATATGGTTAGTGTTTCACTGTGGGCTTTCATGGGAGAGCTGAGAAAAACTGTCGCACGATGAATATATCTTTTGCTTGTGAGCCAGCTCTCCTGGGTCTTAGGACTTCAGTCAGGCATAATGCCTACTTAGATATCTAATAGACCATTTATTGGTTGTTGGTATCTTTGTCTGAAAAATGGGTGTTATAATCAATCCCCGTGTTAACAGGTGTGTGTCAAGAATAGTTGACAATCCCTGCCTCAACTAGATGATGGGACAGACTTAGTAGACTTCTTATAGGAGGCCTTGCCCTCTCTGTGGAGCAGATGGGAGGAGAAGGAAGTGGAAGGAGAGGAGGAAGGCATAATTGGGATTGGAATGTAAAAAATAAACTAATAGTAAAAAAGAAAGAGTAGCTGACAGTCATTCCAGAGACTTTATAAATCTGTTTGCACATGCTCTGTGGCATCACAATGTTCCTTCCAGCGCTGTTGCAGCCTGTCTTCTAAATTCCTTTGGTATTTTATGTTTGTGTGTGGGAGTACTGGATTAAGCACATATAGGATCACACTCTTCCCTGTTCAGTTTTTACCTTTCTGGCTTTAATAATAACATCTGAAAACCCAATTTTACAGCAGCCCTACCATCTTGATTACTTAATAGCTACGTGACTTTCATAAAGTTATTTATTCCTCTATGTCTCGATTTCCTCACCATGGCACCCACCTCTCTGAGCTCTGGAGAGGATTTAAGGGTCAATGCGCGTAACTTGTCACACTTGACCTGGTGCCCAGCGTGACACTCCAGAAATGCCATATTTGGAGGTTAGAGTGAAAATTGTTTCTTTTGGAGAAGGTTCTTATATCTGAGTTTCTTAGATCTTTTAGGAAGAAATCAGATATCTCCGGGGTTCCCAGAGTAAGAATAAGCATCCTGTACTGTGTGCATATATTTGGTTATTATATTGTATCCATCACTGCAGAAAGACATTTCTCCAGAGGACGTCATTGGAACTGAGTATGTTGGCATCTCTGGAGTCAGACATTTTTGAAGCATCTCATTTGCCAATAATTAAAGCTGAGTTGATGAAGGGTGTGTGTGTGTGTGTGTGTGTGTGTGTGTGTGTGTGTGTGTGTGTGTGTGTGTGTGTGTATGCCTCCCAGGGGTGATTTGGTCACTAACATTTGGGGGTTATGTGGTTATTTGGTGCCAAGTGTAAGCAGAGGATACACTGGGTTGGTTAATTACCCTTGAAGGAGTGAGGAGGTCAGAGGAGGGCATATCTGACAAACTCCATAGAGCTTTCTGGATGGAGGCCAAATCCAATACATATTGACCTCTTCCTTCTCTCATGGAGGTGGCAGGGGTGGACACTCAGCAAACACTGTGATGCATCAGAGGTAGTTAAGTCTACAGAGCCAGAAGCCAGAGTTTACTTACTCCCCGCCCCCCACACCACCCCATTTCATTGTGTGACCTTGAGAAAACTCAGGCTTGTACATGAGGAACAGGGCAGCAGCCTCACTGTTTTGCCTAAAAATGTGGGGTTCAACCAAAGTGAGGCTGGAAGGCCCTTCCTGCTCTGGCATGCCTTGGTTACCCGTTTGATGTCTACAGCTTAAGCTCTTCGTCATGGAATTGTGTAAAGTTCAAAGCCATGACCCAGGATGGCTTCCTAAGCCAGGAAAAGCTATCAAAGGCCAAAATACTCACCAAGAGCAGAAAAAAAACATTCGTTTACCCTGAGCCAAATTGTTGACCTTAATAAAAAGGTTTTGATTTTGAACCACTATGTTTCAGGGTGTTGTTGTTTTTTTTTCCTGCAAAATATCTGACACATCAGACTTTTGAATGTCTGCTGTACTCTGTCTCCTTGGACATGTCCATATTCTCCCCCTGCCTCCTCCCTGCCTCTCCCTCACACACACATTTGGTGCTTTAAACCATCCATTTTCTTGGAACTTTCTAAATTACTTAGTGCTTGGCACAGGCCACTTATTCTTCTGTTCTTGACTTGTTCCTACTAAATTCAAACCATATGGTATACAAGTACAGATAAATGTCCAAAAAGCCTTCAGAGTCTCTTCGTGAGCTTAAAAAAATATCCCACCCAAGTCCTCTGCAAGGAAGTCGTGCTTGGCCAAGGAGAAGGGAATCTGAACAGCTTGAGTTCTGCCTAACTCTTCCTGAGAATGGAAAACATGTCTATACTTAGTAAAATTTCTTTTCTAACTTTGAATTAATACGGTGGTCTTTTCTTGACATTCTTTTGGTTTGCATAGAATTTAGTAACCGGAGGAAGCCTCAAATTTTCTATGGCACAATTCTATCAGCTAATATATGAAAGAATCCCAGATTCGTGAGTTTCTCTAGACAATGGTTTATTTTTTTTGATTTCTGAGATTTAAGAGGTGTGTGTGCGTACGTGTGTGTGTGTGTGTGTGTGTGTGTGTGTGTGTGTGTGTGTGTGTGTGGTGTAAGGGTTGGATAATGCATGTATGATGTAGCAGAATCAGTGTCGGGATCCTTTTGACCTACAAGAGGCCTCTGCCACCAGCCACGTGCTCTTTGGGAGAGGAATGTGGTTTGGTTGTTGCTGCATCTCCATGCCTGTCATGGTTATGTGACCTACTCACAGCCTAAGAACCTTGCACAGCTCTGGATCAATTTTTTCCCTTTCCTTTATTTCTGTTTCATGTTTCTTATAAGGCAAATTCAATTAAAAAAGGGAAGTAAACAAGGCCCAGTGTTTGTTGTAGAGGCACTCGTGGTCTACCAGGGAAGACAGATGCATGAATAAATGAATAAAAAGGACCCTTGACAGTGGTATTGCATCGGAAATCTTGACAGCAAGAGTCTAGTACTCACTTGAGAATTCGTTAGCCATCTCCTTAGCATATATAGTTGTTACCTCCCTGGCACTGAAACAGCAGTGAAGATGGAGAACTTTAGCCTGGCAGAAGCTTCCATAGTCTAGGAAGCCATAAAGAGTGAAATGAGAAGACCAAAGGAAATCACGAAGGTCATGATGGTTCCCAGCTATAATTCTACTTTTGAAAAGATGAAAAGAAGTGCTTAGGAAACAAATCTCACTACCAACCTCACCAACTGAGCTTTCTGAGCTCTGATTCCTTTCTTTCTTTTTTATTTAAATTAGAAGCAATCTTGTTTTACATGTCAGTCCCAGTTCCCTCTCCCTCCCCTATTCTCCTGTCCCCCATCTAATCACCTTCCCTATCCCTTTTTCTGCTCCATAGAAAGGGTGAGGTCTTCCATGGGGGATCATTAAAGTCTGCCACATCATTTGGAGCAGGGCCTAGGCCCTCTCCCATGTATCTAGGCTTAGAGAGCATCCCTCTATGGGGAAAGGGCTCCCAAAGTCCATTTGTATACTAGGGATGAATACTGATCCACTACCAGAGGCCCCATAGATTTCCCAGGCCTTCTAACTGACATCCATGTTCAGGGGGTCTGGGTCAGTCCTATGCTGGTTTCCTAGCTTTCAGTCTGGGGTCCATGAGCTGACCCTTGTTCAGGTCAGATGTTTCTGTGGGTTTCTCCAGCCTGGTCTTGACCCCTTTGCTCATCACTCCTCGCTCCCTGCAACTGGATTCGGCTCAGTGTTTAGCAGTGGGTGTCTGCTTCTGCTTCCATCAGCTACTGGATGAAGGCGCTTGGATGGCATATAAGGTAGTCATCAATCTCATTATAGGGGAAGGGCATTTCAGGTAGCTTCTCCACTATTGCTTAGATGCCTAGTTGGGGCCATCCTTGAATATCTCTGGACATTTCCCTAATGCCAGATTTCTCTTTAAACCTATAATGGCTCCCTCTAGTATGGTAACTCTTTTCTTACTCTTCTCTATTTTTCCCCCGACTCAATGTTCCTGCTCCCTCATGCTCCTAATTTGCTCAGGAGATCTTGCCCATTTCCCTTCTCAGGAGGACCATGTATGTCTCTCTTAGGGTCCTCATTGTTTCCTAGCTTCTCTGTGGTGTGGGTTGTAGGCTGGTAATCCTTTGCTCTATGTCTAAAATCTGTATATGAGTGACTACATACCATGTTTCTCTTTTTGTGAATGGGCTACCTCACTCAGCATGGTTTCTTCTAGTTCCATCAATTTGCCTGCAAATTTCAAGATTCCATTTTTTTTTGCTGAATAGTACTCCATTGTGTAAATGTACCACATTTTCTCTATCCACTCATCAGTTGAGGGGCATCTAGGTTGCTTCCAAGTTCTGGCTATTACAAATAATGCTGCTATGAACATAGCTGAACAGATGTCCTTGTTGTATGAGTGTGCATCTTTTGGGTATATGCCTAAGAGTGGAATTGGTGGATCTTATGGTAGACTGATTCCCATTTTCCCAAGGAACCACTATACTGAATTCCAAAGTTGCTGTATGAGTTGGCATTCCCACCAGCAGTGGAGGAGTGCTTCCCTTTCTCCATATCCTTTAGTTGATTATTGTTGTTTCAAGGTCTGTGAAGAATTGTGCTGGGATTTTGATGGGGATTGCATTCAATCTGTAGATTGCTTTGGTAAGATTGTCATTTTTTTACCATGTTGATCCTTCCTATCCAAGAGCATGGGATATCTTTCCATTTTCTGGATCTTCTTTAATTTTTCTTGAAAGACTCAAAGTTCTTGCTACACAGGTATTTCACTTGTTTGGTTAGCATTGCTCCAAGATATTTTATGTTGTTTGTGGCTATTGTAAAGGGTGATGTTTCTGTGATTTCTTTCTCAGCCTATTTATTGTCTATATAGTAGGACTACTGACTTTTTTTTAGTTAATCTTGTATGCTGTCACTTTGCTGAAGGTGTTTATGAGTTGTAGGAGTTCCTGAAATTTTTGTTTGTTTGTTTGTTTGTTTTTTTCTTCCATTTCTTTAAGGGAGTTTCTCATTACCTCTTTGAGGGTGTCTGTCATCTTAATAAAGTTGCTTTTAGGCTTGTTCTCTTCGGCTTCATTTGTGTTGGGATGTTCGGGCCTTGCTGGTGTTGAGTCCCTAGACTCTGATGTCATCGTATCTTTCTGGTTTTGACTCTCTTCTTATACTGTGGCCAACCAGCCCTTCTTCCAGTTGGTGCCAGTGGTGTCTCTCTCTCTCCTGGTGGGTGCAAACAGGTCCAATACCCTGATGGCTCTTCTCTTCCCGTGGGTGGAGGCAGGACTGGCACCCCGGCTTTGGTAGACTCTGGATGGGCTGTTCCTCTGGGATGGGTTGCCCCATGGAAGGTCCCCAGGCCTCAGGCCACTGGAAGACTCTGATTCCTTTATTTTTAAAGCATCTGTTGGTGTCTGGTTGACATTAGTCCTTTAAAAGTGTGATGAGTAAATTGCTATTTACTGTAACATGTCACACTTGCCCCAGTGTCCAGAATGACACTCTGGAAATGCCAGATTTGAAGGTTGGAGTTAACTTTTTTTCTTTTGAGAAGGTTCTTACCTCTTACTTTCTAGGAACTTTTATGGAGAACAAAGTTATCTCAGTACACACACACACACACACACACACACATGCGTGCACGCATGCACGCACACGCACATGCACACACACACACACACACACTCTGAGCCTCAAGGAAGATGGAACATCATGTATGTAAGAACTAGGAGCTGCTTAGGAATTCTGTGGCATGCTGTCTTCTGGACTTGATATGGCCACTGTATGCACAGATTCATAGCCACTGTGGTTATCTGACAAGATCAAGCTGTCAGCATTCCAGCATAGACAGAGGAGGGAGGGCCAATGAGCCCCATGACCTCCCTGAGGGTCTGTGGACAGGGAGATGACTGTTTTAGAGGGTACCTTTTCTCTAGTGGTATAATTACTGGAAAATTGTGAATGCATCATAAGTAGCCCCATACCCCTGCTCATGTAAGCAACCTTTACTAAACTTAGTAGGTCGTGAAAAAGGCCATGAAAATAGCAGGGGACTTTGGAGGAGAAGAGGGATTCCAGAGGGACTGGGGGAATGATAGAGGTAATGGTGTGGAGGTGATAAAATGCATTATATATGGATGTATATAATTTCTAGACAATAAGCAGCAAACTTGTGCATAGAAATGGATATTGTGCATATACTGTCAAGCAGTATAAAGAGATAGCCTACAGAATGGGAGGAAAATCATTATTTAAGCCAGAAAGGGGATTCACGTCTAGAATATATGAAGAAGTTTGAAAACTAAACATCAAACAAACCAACCATCCAGTCAACAAATGCTCTAATGAATGACATAGACAGTTACTAAAAAAGAACAGATAGCCATTGAATGTTTGAAAAAGTATTCCGTATACCAAAGCAGCAGAAAAATGGGAATGAAAACTGCTTTAGAGTTCTATCTCACCTCAGTCAGAGTGGCTCGAACTATTTGATTCAGAAAACAACTAGCAACAAATTCTGGGATGGATGTGGGAAAGAGGAGCCCCTATTCACTGCTGATGGGATCATAGACAGGTACAGCCACTACAGAAGCCAGTGTAGATGCTACTCAAGCAACTAAAGTTAGAACTACCACGTGACCCAGCTTCACCGCTCTGGAGACATACTTTTGTGTTCATTGATGCATTAAGAAAGCTGACCAACTTGGTTACCTATCAGTAGACAAATGAGTAAAGATAATATCTGGGTTATATATACATGGGGATTTTATTTAGCTACTAAGAAAAATGAGATCATGATATTTGCAAACAAATGTATGGAATTGGGGACTATTTAAGTGAAATTATGCAAACTCAGAAAATGGAAATGCTACATGTTTTTTTTCATACGAGGACTCTGAATGTGTGTGTGTGTGTGTGTGTGTGTGTGTGTGTGCATGCTTGCCTGTGTGCTTAGGTCATGAAAATAGGAAGGGGATTGTTGTTTGATGTTTTTTACTCTTTTGGATTTTTGAGGGGTTCACTACCCAGCTCCCAAGTAACTCCTACATGTAGGTTTATTCTCAGTTAGGAATGCCTGGCCTTAGCTTGGGTTGTTGCTAGCCAACTTTTCTTAACTAAATTATGCTGTCTACCTTTTGTCTTTAGGCTCTTCCTGTTCTCTTCTGTAAATTTTACTGACTGGGTGGCTGACGCCTTACCTTCTCCTCTCCTTGTTCTCTCTTCTGTTTCTCCAATTTATATTCTCTGTCTGACAGCCCTGCCTATCCTGGTTCCTGCCTTGCTATTGGCCGTTCAGCTCTTTATTAGACCATCATTAGATAGGCAGAGAATGAATCACAGCTTTACAGAGTTAAATAAATGCAGCATAAATAAAAGTCACACACCTTTAAATAATGTTCTACTGGAGGGGATCATGGAAAGGGGGAAAAATCTTAAGAAATGGGGAAGGGAGGAAAATAAGGGAAGGAAACGGAGTTTGTGTGTCATGAAAGCAGAGCAGTGCACTAACCGTGAGACAGGGGAATGCAAGAAGCCAGTGTGGGAGAGGGCTGAATGAGAAAAAAATGTGTACTGACATTTACAGATGAAAATGCCATAATGAAAGCTATTGATTTGTACGTTAACTTAAATAATTAAAAAATGTCCATTGCATGAAACTTTAGACAATTCTTTATCTGAGTATACTGATGCACAATTAGAGATACTCAAACAATGTTTGTTACAAAAATAATTGAGAAAGTTTGTATCTCCCACAGTCCTCTCTCTTCTTCTCAATGTATGTGTCCCACTGACGTCATCTGTGCACCTCTCTCACCTTAGAAACTCAGAGCAGCCAAAGGATAAGGTTGTACCAGAACAACCTCCAGCCATAGAAACCTGGTTCTGAAGTGTCCCCAGGAGAGTAATTGCTAATAAATAATTTATGTGCCAAGATCTGAAGGTGACACCTCTGTGAAATGCCCAAGGGTGTCCTTTATATTGTGGTCCTTCCAGAATTTAAGGGATTCAGATGCTTATATTTTTGGTTATGTGCTTTTCTGTTTCTTCTGTCCCTGGTGAGGGCGGAGGGTCATGTTGCCCAGTTTAGGGGCAGATAAAGGCAAGATAGTAGATGATGGTGCCAGCAGGAGACTGAGAGACTAGCTATCAGCAGTGGCATGAATGGTAGTGTCCACGTGGACTTGACCCCAATAGGTTTGCTGCAGGGATTTGAATAAGAACAACAAAGAATGTGCTAATGTGTGCAAACACACCAGATAAACACAGATGTGGGAGTGTGCATGTGCGTATACGCATGCACACACACACACACACACCTGATACATGAAGTCAAAACCCACATAACTTATTTACAAAGAAGACTAGTCCTTCTCAGTAAGAAGTATGAATGTTCTTTGCCCAGAATCTTGTGGTGTGTCATATTATGGGGTATGCTCTGAGAATCTAAGCCCACTAGTGGATTCCTTCCTCCAATGGGATAAGACTAAAATCTAAATCTGAATTTTTATCAATTTCTTGAATTCCACAGCCTTTGTTTGTGCTCACCTACCTAAGCTCATGGACTCCACAGCAGTGTATTTATCCCTTAAGCCTATGTTTTCTTGGCTTTGTAGCAGGAGCTCTTAGTTAAGTCATTGAATTGTGTCTCTAGTGGCAATACCTTTGCCCCAGTAATTAGTGTCTCTCTCTCTGGTGCAGGGTGAGGCATGCCCAGCCAAACAGTCCCTTTCCTCATTTTTCTGTGCTGGATATCATGCTTAAATATTTACAAACCAGAGGGCCATTTATCAATATTTTCTCATGCGCCTCTGCAAAATTGTCTCTTCTTGTATTCACCTTTTATTTGTTTATGGAGAATGTATCAGTGGAGACATTTCTGGATATAAGTAAGAGAAGACTGAACCCTTCCTGAGACTATTCAGCACTTAGCCAAAAAGCATAGACATAGGTCTCCTTCAATGGCTCAGTAGTGTCACCAACTACAAGCACTTCTAGTGCTCCACTGCCTTCGGTGGCTTCCACTTCATCCTAATGTTGGTCCTTATAGACCAGAAATGATGGCTCCTTCCCTTGATTACTAAGCTTTCTGAGTTTTCCTACTTACATTCAACAGGAAAACTAGATTACTATTACCTAGACTTCTGAGGAAAACCCATATAGACAGACTGTTCCGACTTAGTGGAAAGGCTCATTCAGGGTAATGGCTTGCTTTTATTGGGTTAGCTAGCCTGATCTTCCATATGTGAGGGGCAAGTTAGCTTCCTAGGAGCTGTCCAGAGAGATAAAGGGAAAAATAAATGCTTCGGAAGTCATGAAGAGGCTTCCGATGAAGTGGTTAGATGACTTCCTCACCTCTAGCTGGAGTATGGAGGAAAGGGCTTTCTGCCTTCCTCCATCCTGAACACTTTCACCATTCCCATTTCGCGGTACGGAACTGAGAGTAAGATTCACAACTGTGTTGTAAGTATCCAGGGAGATAGCTGTGCAGACCATAGCAACAGCCTCACCTGTGAACTCTCTCAGACTCCTGTTTGGCCAGTGGTGATCCAAGAGAAAAAGAGTTGCTATGAGAGGATGAGGTTTGGCATTTTCCCCCCTTGGAGTCTCCATGTTTGGCATCACTACTTTACGATGACCCTGATTTCAGCTGGGGGATTCTGACTCTATGAATGGTTAATCAAACTGTTTAGTTTCTTTTGAGATGGCTCTTACTAAATGTGACTTCAGGCAGGCCTTGAACCCATTTGTTAATGGTAAATATTGATTCTCAACTTGATAGGATTGAGAGGCACTTGGGAAATTAGTAAGGTATATTTCTTGGTGTATCCGTGGGGGATATTTCCCAAGATTAATGGATCATATTTTGAATCCATTTGTGGATTCAAGATTGGAGTAGACTCTTGAGAAGTGGTAGAACTGTCAGTAGGAAGTTGGGGCCTGGTTGGAAGAGTTCTGTCCTACCCACGGGCCTAGAAACAGTGTACTTGTTAGCTTTTGGTGACTAGGAACAAAGGAGAGACTTGAAGAATTGGCTCCATCAGACTGGCCTGTGAACATGTCTGTGGGACACTTTCATGATTACTGATAGGTGTGGGAGGGCAGTTGGTTCTGGGTTGTTTACGAAGCCCTAATGTACAAGAAAGAGTTCAAGCTGGTGGCCCACATTGCTCTGTGACTCTGGTGATCCGCATTGCTCTGTGACTCTGGTGATCAGCATTGCTCTGTGACTCTGGTGATCAGCATTGCTCTGTTACTCTGGTGACCAGCATTGCTCTGTGACTCTGGTGATCCGCATTGCTCTGTTACTCTGATCCGCATTGCTCTGTGACTCTGGTGACCAGCATCGCTCTGTGACTCTGGTGATGCGCATTGCTCTGTGACTCTGATCCGCATTGCTCTGTGACTCTGGTGATGCGCATTGCTCTGTGACTCTGGTGACCAGCATTGCTCTGTGACTCTGGTGATCAGCATTGCTCTGTGACTCTGGTGATGCGCATTGCTCTGTGACTCTGGTGATCAGCATTGCTCTGTGACTCGGGTGATGCGCATTGCTCTGTGACTCTGGTGATCAGCATTGCTCTGTGACTCTGATCCGCATTGCTCTGTGACTCTGGTGATCAGCATTGCTCTGTGACTCTGATCCGCATTGCTCTGTGACTCTTGGTGATCAGCATCGCTCTGTGACTCTGCTTCAGTTCCTGTACCCAGTTCTCATCTTGGTTTCCCTTGATAAAGGACCATAACCTGTGAGCTGCAATAAGCCCTTTCTTTACAGTGATGGCTTGAACAAGGAATGCCACCACAGACTTGGGGGTTTGAACATTTGCTCCCCAGTTGGCAGTTTTGTTTGGGGGAAGTTTAAGAAGTGCAGACTTCTTGGGTCGTCTGTCACTGAGGTGGACACTAAGATCATAGCATCTCTCCCTCTGTCTCTCTCTGTCTCTGTCTCTCTCTCTCTGTCTCTATTTGTGTCTCTGTCTCTGTCTCTCTGTCTCTGTCTCTGTATCTCTGTCTCTGTCTCTGTCTCTCTGTCTCTCTCTCTCTCTCTACCTCATGCTTGGAATTTTAGAGCTTTTGCTCCCGCTACTATGCCTGCTCACTGCCCCATGCCTCCCCACCAAAATGGACTCTTATCTTTCTGGAAAACAATCCAATAGTACGTTTCTTTGGGCATGATGTTTTAGCAACAAGTAACTAATGCTAACACACTCCTCCAAACTGGTTTTGATCTTTTTTTCTTCAGAGAAGCAAACTAGCACACCAGTCTGGCCGTGAGCTGTAACCTCTGGACCCATGAACCAAGTTAAGTGTTTCTTTCTTCCCAGCCGTTCTTTGTCACGGAGAGGAAAAATCTGGTGCAGCTGTCTGTACTCTGGTGATGCCGCCACACCCAACCAAGCTCCTTGCCTCTTAGGGTTTGGAGGTTGCAGTTGCTCTTATCATTGTTAGCTGGTGATTCGACATACTTCCCTGGTACTTTTCTTTGCTCCTAACATACTTCCCTGGTAGTTTTCTTACCACATACAACTCTGCTATTAAATGTGCGCACACATGACTTTCACAAGGCATCATTTCTCTGTCGGATTCCAGACTGGTGCCACCATCCTTTATCCAGGGTTATTGCGAGACAGGATTAATGTATCATGTTTTGGGCTATGTTCTCTCTGACTCAGGATCTTGATTTCCTGTCACTAATCTACCATCTTTGCATTGTGATCATAACCACCACTGTAGACTCCAACACTGAAATCCGAACTGCATTCTACTACTACACATTAAGTACAAGGACACCACGTTCAGAGAACATGTTTTCTCCCTTGCTGTCCTGCTAGAATCCATTCAGTTACTCATAATCAAATACTAGCAGGCCAGGGCTGTGGTGAGTGGGTTGACAGACCCCCAAGGGTCAGAGGTCAGGGGAGGCAGGTGCTTTGATGTCTTAAGTGCTGAGACAGTGCTAGTTCCAAAGGCAAAGTCAAGGATAGAACTTCTCGCTTCCAGCCTCAGGGGTCTCCAGTTTTTAACTGCAAAATGCACTGTTTAAATGAGCGGGGGCGGTAGGATCGGGAGAGGGAGGACAGAGCCATGCCTGAGAAGCTGTCAAGCTCAAAGAGTCTCCATCCTACAGAGCATGAACCCTGTGGGCTCGGGTCCCAGCCCTGGGAGAGGCGGCATCTCCCCTAGGCACTTGTCCCTTGTAGGAGAGCTTGTTATCTGCTCAGTGTGAGTCATGGAGGCTTGTTCAGCAACCTCCATAGCCCCGAGCTGCAGGAGGAGCTGCAAGCCTTCCTGGTGGGAGAAACAGAACAGGTTTCTGGGACCCTGACACCTTTGACTTTCTCTCTTCCCTCCTCAGAGAGACTGTGGGAGGAGTGGGAGGAGTAAGAACTGAATGTAAGTCCTTGCAACATCTGAGTCACGATGTGTCAGAGTAGAAGAGGGCCTGGGAGGTCACAGGTCCCTGCTTACACCCCGTTCACACTCTTAGAGACACATCTAAGCTGTTGCTCCTCGCCTGTGCTTCATTCCGTCTCCAAACTCTTCCGCACTCCCTAGCCTTGTTCCTTCCTATGCTGCAGATCTCCGTGGTCACTTGCAAACCGTGGTTCTCATCCCTTACTCTTCTATTCCACGCACATCACTGCAGTCGAAGGATGCTTGCACTTGATTGCCCTAAATGCTCTGCAGCTTTAATGGCTGTCTACAGGAGCTCTGGTCCTCATGTCCATTCTTTTGACCAGGGACCTCACAGGGAAAGGCTTGTTCTCTTCATCTCTATATCCTAGTGCCTGGCATACTGCCGGATTGATGATTTTCACCTTGATGATTGCACCCACAGGGAACATAGGACAATGTCTTGGAACATATAAGGTGTGAGAGGGCTGTTACTGCCACTTAAGTACATAAGGGCTAAGGATGCTGCTAAATACCTAATAATTCAGAATACAGACTCATAACAAGAATGTTTGTCCCTGAAATGTCAATGTTAACACAAGTAGAGAAACTTCATTCAACTCCCTGGTACTTGCTCAATTTTTACTGAATGGGTTCATAAGGTAGACTACCAAGAATCTCGTAGTTAACCCCTGATGCATGTTGTACAGTGTGCTTCTCCTGTCTTCTTCCAATACAGATGTTTTAGTCACTGTCAGGGTGACTTCTGCAAACCAGGCTTCATCCATCAAGAGATTCAGTAGCTACATGAAATAGTGATGCTTGGAGAAGTTATCTGACCTCACAGCATCCTAACTGGCAGACAGACCTTGGCTGTTTTTGTCCTGTTTCAGTGATTCAAAGAGTTACTACCTTGAATTTTAATGGCTCTGATACCCAGACTTCCAAATCTTGAGAGCTTCAGGTAAAGCAAGTTTTATTAGGGCCACCTTTAGAGTTGAGGTAAATGGCATTTGCGGAGGAGAGCCAGTGACTCGGCTCAGGTATTTCAGGTCATTGGGCCACTGCAAATCACAATTAGTGGGTTTCCAGTCTCCATGCTTGATCCTGAATGTGACAGGGCATCGAGGAGGGCTTTAAGAAGCAGTTAGGGAGTTATAAGAGATACATCCCAGGCCTGGATTAATACAACTCCATCTGAGGACTTCATCAAGCAGGCAGGTATGAAGCCACCAAACTCCTTTGTCTGTTTTTGTCCCCGTATTCACTCACGTTCCCTTAGGCTCTTCTAATAGGTAGCATGAAATCAGTCCTGACCACAAGCAAGGCAGATGCCGCCATTGCAGTCTTGGATCTCCAGATCCGTGAGCCCCAAGTGAATATCTTCATGAATTTTCCATCTCCAGTTGTTCTGTTACAGCAACAGAGATGGACGAGATGGTGGGTAATGGAGATGTTTCATGTTTTCTCCAGTGTATTTTGTGCTTGTATTTTCTCCAGCGCCGAGATGGATATTACTTCCTTGCTGGTCAGCATCCATTGACGAGAACTAAAGCAGCATGTCGGTATCCAGTGTTGATATAGATAGTGATGGTTCAGGTCGTTTTGTCTGTCTGAGGACAGAGTTCCTGCGGAGGCTTGGGTGACCTGAGGTTTTCTCAACATCCTAAGGTCCAGGAGGAAACCTGGAAGACCCTTGAACCTGAGTCAGGAGATCTGTGGATAGAGGCTCTCACTCTGCCACCATCTGGATGGCTTTGACAAATCACTCAAACTTCTCTTATCTCATTTTCCCCCCATGATTGGATGGTGATAATGCCCAGTGTGCCGAGGCATAAAGGTGATGAGGGGCATACATATGGTTAGACTCTGCATTTCCGTTCCAGTGATGGGTTGATCTCTGCATCAAAAGTGATTCCTCATCGTGCTATGTGAAACAGTCAGACACAGGGCATGCAATCTATATGGGTCCACTTGTATGACATACCTAGAACAGGCAAATTGATACATATAGAAGGTCGGGTAATAGTTTCCAGGAGTCAGAAGGGTATGGGATAATGCTGAATGGACACAGAGCTTCAATTTGCTATGTTAAAATTCATGCAGGGAGTGATGATAATTGTACCATAATATGAATATACTGAACACCATTGAAATGTACAGGTAATGAAGTTAAACTTTAAGTTATATGCACATTTCTAGAATTAAAACATCTAATTAAATAGTCTTTTTCACTCTTACATCTACAACTTCTTTCCTTAAAAGAATCCATTCTTGAGAAGTTTGTACACCGTAGCTTGATTATATTCTCCTCCCCCAACTCCTCCTTTCCTTCTCACCCAATTTTGTATCCTATTTACCTTTTCTTTCTAGAACATCAATCCTGTTTGTGCTGCCCACATATTTTTGGATGTGTGGTCTTCCACTGGAGTGTGGTTTGCTTCCTAGGGGCAACACTCTTAAAGTAAACTGCCTCTCCCTTCCTAGTATCACTTGCTAAGAACTCCTTCACTAAGGGTGAGACTTCATGTTTTCCTCCCCTCTCCATGCTGGGATTTTGTCTGGCTTGAGCCTGCACAAGTCTTGCACATGTTGTCACAATAACTATGAGTTCTTATGTGAAGCTGTGTTTTATCTACCCACTAGTTCTGTCTCATACATTGTTTTTACCTGCTACCTCCTCCACAATGATCTCTAAGCTTTGTGGGGGAGAGGATGTGATAGAGATGTCTCATTTAAGGTCGAGCATTCTGTTGTCTCTTGTTTTCTATGTCATGGCCATTTGTGGGTCTCTGTGTCAGCCACCACCTACTGCAAATAGAAGCTTCTTAGATGAGACATGAGAGATTGTTATAACAATACATCACTGGGAGTTGTCTTCATACTATGTCCTCTTACCAGAGTAATAGTAGTAGATTTTTCCCTGAGTGTCTAACACTTGTCAAGACCCACATGCGTGGCCTGGCAATGATGCAAGGTATGGCTTTGATCTTATTGAGAAGTATTTAAACCCAATGAGAAAATGCTTGGTAACTCCCATGACGTTTAAGTCACTATTGAACAAGTGGACAACTTGTCTTGCAAGGATGGACTTTATTTATAGCTCACAGGGTTCACATTTGGGTAAGGTTAAATGGAACCTTTCAGTACTATGAAACAGAGCCATTAGGGATGACACCTCCAGGTCAGTGACAGTTTAATGTAATCTCTGACTTTTATATATGGAGCCTTCAGGTCATGCCATCAAGTGCTGGATAGTAATCAATAACAATGGCAATAGACTCTCATGTTTCAGGTGGGTCTATGGGATCTTTATGTATGTATGTATGTATGTATGTATGTATGTAAACTTCTTCAGTAGCATCTATTTCCATGTATGATTTTTAAAAACATTTTCAGAAGTGTTTTTGTCTCCAGACTTTGAGATAAAGGTCATCATCCTAGTTTTTGTTTCTGCTTGTTTCTGTGATAAAATACCCTTATAACAGGTATGTTCAGAGACTTATCTTCCAGGTGATTCTAGATTCTATCAAGTTGACAACACTAGCCATCATATTCTCTATTCACCTTTTCATTTCGCAAGCAACGGCACCGAGGTGAAGATGCCAAATGATTGTTTTAGTGGCCTACAAGTGCAAGGCTAGACCACAGGGAGAATGGGGCCCAGGCTGTAGGTGGATTCTGGAAGGATTGCACCTCCTTTTGTTGCATGCATAGCCTCTTAGCTAATAGTGGGTGCTTATCCCCCAGAAAAGGTGTTTGGCACCTTAACAATAAAGCAGAGGTAAGAAATGAATGTTTATAAAATCAGAAGCCAAGCAGACCCTGCCTTGTAAGCATTAGTGCCCTTGCTGCACGAGAGGAAGCTCATCGGCTTGTTTTGTGTGGGCATATCTCCACAGGTGGTATCTGTAGCTGATGAGTGACAGATGAGCACTGTAACACTATCCATCAATGATGTGTCTTCTCACTGCAGTGTTGACTTGGGCTTGGTGCAGGCCTTTGTTCAGTGAATGTATAAAACAACCACACATGGAAAACTGTGGAGAGAGAGTACAGTCACATCTGGGACTGAATCTCAGGTGCTTTCTGCTTGCTTCTGGAGTCCTGGGTTCAAGTCACTGGTCCTTCCCAAGACTCAGTTTTCTCATCTCTATCATGGGGATGATCACAGGGCTTAGCTCACCAGGTAGTCATGAGAAGCAAGTGCAAAATCTGAGATGCCAACAGCTCACATACATATGTGTGCTAAGCAAGCATTCGGCATGTTTGCCCCACTGAAGATGCCTCACTGCCAAACTTGCTGCAGGAGACCCAGGCCTTGCAAGACTGTCAGGATAACCAGGGAGGGCAGTTGCCCCAGATGGTACAGTTGGAGGGCGATACAAGAATGCCCGTGACTGTGGGTGACCGAGGTGGGTCTGAGAACATGGAACTGTGCTTTGGCATTCAGTCTCTGGTTTTGTGACTACAGGAAAGTCTGTCCTCCCTCTGCTCACCTTCAGTCTCCTCAGTTGTCAAAGGAACATGATTCCCTTTCCTCAATGCTCCCTCCCTCGGCGTCACTGTGGTTTCACGGGAGACGAAGCCCAGAGGAGGGACTTATAAACTGCAAAGCACTGTGAGCTGTGGGTTCCCATCTTGCCAGGAGTTTAGTGAGGAGGCCAGGCCACCAGCAGTAGCTTTTGTGCTCTCGTTCCCTCTATTTGTAATGGGAGCTAGGGGTCCATTCCCTATGAGCTGGGGACCAAGGTGAGAGTAGTCGCTGTGATTGCTGTCCCCAGAATAGCAATACCTCCAAATTTCTCAGGAGAAAAGCTCTGCCTGCTTGCAAGACAAGTCTATAATTACCATTTTTTGATTTAGAAAATAGCATGACTCAAAGCTTGGAGTGGCGGGTAATGTGGGTTGGTACGCCTTGGTTTCTTTCCCAGAAAGTCTTCTACTAGGTACAACACACCTTTGATGAATGTACAGTGTAGCTCTTTTCTTTACTTGATTTTGAAGACCTCATTAATGCATTCAGAATATTAATTAACGCTATTTTCAGCTATGAAGTACAAACCTAATGTAGATACTTTTTTGGATCTTTCCCATCCCAGGGGACTTTCTTGACCAGAAGTCGTCAGCTCGGGTCATATCAACACAGGCAGGATGCTAGCCACAGGGAGGGGGGCTGAGCAGCGAGGAGAGAGCCCCCACTGTGCAGACAGTGCTGTGCGAACTGCGGGAACGCTGTTCCTTAGCTTCCCAGACTCTCAGGGAGGTTGACATGCTCATCGCTGATTCAAGTCAGGTAGTCAGAACTCAAGGAAGGAAGGTAACTTGACCAAGGTTATGTGGACAAAGACTCAGCATCCCGAGAGCTGGGTCTGTGGGGCACAGGCCCATGCCCTTTCCATTCTGCCAGAAATCTTCCAGGGCCCCGCAGCTGGCATGGGGGCTGGGGGTGGAGAGGACACAGAAGGTAGATGATCTAAATGAATGGCTGGCAACAGAGACAAAGTAGAAAAGCACCCCAGACAGTCTGGGTTCAGCTGCTTAAAATAGGCAAAGAAGTTCTTTGACTAATGCATAATCACCACGGGGATTGAGGCAGGCTCTGCTCCTTGGGGTTAATTTATGCTCCATGAGCCCCTATTAGATAAGATTTTTAAAACGCATAATAGCACCAGGCTCGTTAGGGACCCTCATAAAAAGCCATGTACAGGGAGCACAAAGGAAGCCTGGTCCATGGCGCCAGCCCAGAATAACCTGGACGAGGGGGCCACTGGAGCAGGTGGAGGTGGTGCCTGGCCCTGGCTCTCACTATCGGTAGATCTAACAGCTCTCTGGGGTTGGCTTAGCCTGGAGGGCAGCAGCGTGGGTGGGGAGCACAGAGCACAAGTTATCCTATCATCAATCTCAAGGGTAGCAGAGCCAGGAGAGACTTTGGAATTCATCTTTTCTGACTCTTGCCCGCCAATTGCGGCTGGGCACATGGAGAAAGCGAGTCCTCGATAGAGAAGGCTTCCTGCTCCTGACACAGCCCAGTCACCTCTAGTTTCTGACTGCTCCTCTCCTTCGGTGCTGAGCCTCCTCAGTTCTAACTGCCCCCCACCTGTGGAGACATGGTTCCTTTGCCATTTACTCATTCAGGACAAGTCAGCAATGCATTCATTTGCTTTGCTGTAAGCGACCAACTTCTCTATAGTGGCTGTGCGGCTGAACGTTCCTCCCGCCACAAAGCTTGTTCCTCTTCCCCATCACTCTCCCTTCCTCTCGCTGGCTTCCCCTTTCCCCCCTCCCCAGTCTCCCACCCCTCCAGAGAATGCAGCTGGATCTATCTGCCCACAGAGAATTCTGTCTGATGTTCAAGGTAAAGTTACAAGCAGTCCTGCTCTTTCTGCTTCCTTTATCTCCTTCTATTCAGTGTGTCCCTGCGGAACAATTAAGGTATCTCCCTGTTGGTTTGCCTTCTCAGCTCTCTGTCTATTCAGAAAACATGAGCTGTCATATTAATCCCCCAGCACACAGCTCTGATCACTCAGAGGTCTTCAGTAATTGCTCATGGCCTCCAATAAAAATCCAGGCTCTTTCATTCCCTTTAGCTCCTATATCCTTTCTAGCCTGGGTGAGCTCTTCTCTTCTCTTCTCTCTCTTCTCTTCTCTTCTCTTCTCTTCTCTTCTCTTCTCTTCTCTTCTCTTCTCTTCTCTCTCTTCTCTTCTCTTCTCTTCTCTCTCTTCTCTTCTCTTTTCCTCCCCTCTCCTCTCTTCTTTTCTCTCTCTCTCCCTCTCTCTTTCCCTCTCTCTTCTCTCTCTCTCCCCCCTCGTATGTTCACATGTGTAAGGGCACATGTGTGTAGACACATACATGAAAGCCAGAAGTTGATGCTGGGCGTGTTGTGTGTTCCTTGATCATTCTTCACCTTAAATTTTGAGACAAGGAGGTCTCTCTTTGAACCCCAAAGTCATGGATTTATTTGGCTAGCTGGCCAATGAGCTTCAGGGATCTGCTTGTCTCTACTCCCGACTCCTCCAGCGCCGGGGTTAGAGATATGTTTTGTGGTGTCCAGCTCATATGTGGGTGTTTGTTAGAGATCAGAATTCATTAGTAAAGTGAGGTGAGCTGTTTGCTGATGAGTCATCTCCCTAGCCCTGGCGTGGAAGCTCTTTTGGTCTTGGAGAATGCTCATGCCCATGGCATTATAAAGGAAAGACTTGCAGTTCAGAGGGTTAGTCCATTATCATGGCGAGAGGCATGGCAGCATGCAGCAGACATGGTGCTGGAGACGGAGCTGAGCGTTCTACATCCAGGTTGGCAGACAGCAGGAAATGGACTTGCTTGAGCTTCTGAGACCTCAAAGCCCACCCCCTCCCAATGACACACTTCCCCATCAAAGCCACACCTACTCCAAGAAGGCCATTCCTCCTAATACTGCCACTCCCTATGGACCCAGTATTGAAACACTTGAATCTACGGAGCCCACACCTGTCCAAACCACCACTAGGTCTTGTTACCAATACCTGGCAGCCTTCTTTCCCGTGCTCACTTGTTTGAAACAGAGCCTGTCTGTTCCACGTAATATCATATTTCATGTATCTCTCCATGAGGATCTTTTTTAACTCTTCCAAGAAAGGAGATTTGGCACATCCCTGAATTCCTGGAAATGGTCAGATTTTGATTTTTATAACTGCTAATGTTTTGGAGTCATACCTCAGCCAAGTGCATTGCAGTTTGTTTGTCTGTGAAATGGGAGACCATTTGTGGAGACTACTTGTGTGAGCCTGGGCAGATCAACTGAGCGGTGATTATGTTGTTGGACTTGCCAGTGAGCCTTCTGGTACAAAGTCTCATATGTTGCTGCACTGCAAAGCACCAATGGGTTGTTCCTTCCTGTGGGTGAAACACAGTATCTGCTTGTTAATTGGGTGTTTGCACTTCAGACATCCAGCGAACAACTCTTCCTGCAGGGTACCAGGGGCTCAAGGAAGTGAACCCAGCCCTCCAGAATCTCACAGCCTGGTGAGAAGCTAAACATAAAGTGTAAAATAAGGGTTCAGTTGTGTGGGGGATCACAGAGGGGACAGGGTATGGTGTGCTCTGGGGGCACTCTGGAGAATTTATTCTGGTTGGAAAGGTAGTAAGCCTATCAGAGAGGCAAGTGGTGGGTTTTTCTTTTCCTAAACTTTGTCTGAACCTCCAAGATTTAAAGTATATGCTATTAACTGCTTGAATATTTAAGAAGGGAAATGAGTAATCTCTGAAGAATTGCTAAGCTGTATCCCCCACAGCCAATCAGACCAGAGGTCCCAGCTCATCACCGCCTTCAAGGAAAGAGTGGGTTGACTGGGAGGTTGATCAGGAGTGGGTGGTTTTTGGATGTGTCTAGGGAGAGGGAGGATTGATTCCTGTGTCCTCATGGGCAGCAGGCTGCCTCTCCCGTAAGTAAGGAGAGTGCTGTGTCCTCCTGGGCAGCAGGGCTGCCTCTCCCATAAGTAAGGAGAGTGGGCCTCCCGAGTACCATTATTGTTCTGGTCTCTGAACTTGGAGATGTTCAGAGACAAGGAATGAGACAAAGAACACAGCAGCCTATGTCCTGGGATGGCCAGTTGGAAGGAACCGGGGGGGGGGGGGGGGGGGGTAAGAGAACATTGTAAGTCACTAGTCAGAGATGCCATCACTGCAGTCAGGAGTCCTCAGTGAAAGACTCTGAGGACTGAGAAAAAGAGTCCCATGAGAGAGGATGAGCGCCCCACAGCTGCATCCCCAGTGATGCAATGACGGATGCTGCTTCAAGTCAAAGAGGGCACGCAATGCACCTCTTCTCCTCCCGGGACCTCTGCTTCCCTGGAGCATCTGGAGGGAATTTGGAGGGATGGGGATGACAGATGGTGATGGCGCTGGACGTTCCCCCTCTCCCTGAGTGGGCGATCTCAACCCAGGACATGAGGGTTCTGGGTACGTTCTAGGTAGGATGAGGCTTTAGTGCAGTAATGTTAGCCTGGAGCAGACAGGCTAACTGCCAAATGATAGGATTTACTTGTTCCCAAGCCTTGTTTAGAGTACCAGAGTTGATCCCTTCCCCAGATGGATCAGCCCAACCAGGTGAGGGTCAGCGAGGGAGAAGGACCATGCCACCTTGGGCTTTGGCCTTACCCAGTCTGGCTTCCTTGGGCACACGGAACACACCCCCTCCAAAAACGGCCTCTGTTGTCTCTTGCTGGTTTGGATCCGTAGCACTTTGCTCGTTCTTCCTTGTACAGCCTTACAAAAGACATCAAGTCTCATCTAATGATGAGGACACAAGAGCCCCCCAAAAGGCTAAATGCCTTGCTCAAGGAGACATAGCAAGGATGTGTCAAAGCTAAGTACTAGGAGGAAATGGACTCAAACTTTGACATAGGCAGGAGACACAGTGATTCAGCACTTGGGAAAAGCCAGTCCCTTTCTGGGGTGGAAATACAACATTGTTTGGCCGACAGTTCCACAGTACTGAGTAGCTGAAGTTCCATTAGAGGCCGTCAATAAAAACTGTAGCTCACCAACTCCGGGAGCAGAGGGCCATGGGAGCATCCCCATGAAGAGGGAATACCTATCTCCTCCCCGAGACAGGATACAGCTCTGCTGGCATCACTAGCTATGGAATGCGGGTGTCCTTGAAGGAGGTTCCATCACCATAGATCAAGATACTGATTATGGTCCTGACCTGCTTGACAGAGTAGCTTGCTCACCTCCTGGGATCTCCCTGAGGGTTGAGAAAGGGCTGGGTGCATAGCTGGGTGTGAATCGCATCGGCTTGACGTGAGAAAACTCAGTTGTCTGCAAGAGCCAGTTGGAGATGGTCAGTCACCCAGCAATTACACTGGACTGTTAGATACTCCATATCTGGGTTAGGAGCAGGAAAGTGCTAGTGTTTGAGGGTTCCCCAGATGGATCCAGCACCCTGCTCATTTATATCACCCCTGGAAGAGGTCAAGATTGTCCATCCCCTTATGACTGAAGGGTGAAAGGAACCCTAGGAAAGATAAGAGGCCCTCTGAGAAGTACGTGGGTATTTAGACACAGAGCCCAGCTGTGTTGTAGTTTAAAAAAAGCAGTGAAAGAGAGAGAAAGACTCCATGGGTCTGAAGGGAGACAGGAGCAGCAGAAGAGAAGAAAGAGGCAGTGAGGGAGGGGGGAGGAAGGAGAGTCAAGTGAAGATGGAGAGAGAGAGAGAGAGAGAGAGAGAGAGAGAGAGAGACCTTTAAAAGTGAACACAGTGAATGTGCACAGGCAGCACTCTTAGTGACTGCTGAGGGTGGATGCTGTCAGGACCCCAAGGGCAGGCCAGTACAGATGCCTGAGTGAGTTGGTCTCACTCCAGAGCCACTGTCCTCTCCTCAGAGTGAGGAGTGATTGATGATTTTGTGTTGCTGTTGGCTCAGCTCAAGCTTCCTCATCTTCAATGCCATTGTCACACGGATGCCTTCGTCCAAGAATGACTTGGTAGGATGAAGAGAGGTCCGGTGCTTATCTCTCATTTCTCTGTCTGTGGTGCCAGATTCAGGACCAGCCACTGGGACCCTTGACAGAGACACACAGTCTTTTCTGAACTTGGTACACACTGCTGCCTCAGTTGGCACAACTGTCAAACCTCCCCCCTCCCCTCAGTCACTGTTTCACTCTTTTTAGTTTTGGATGACTTGCAAGGCTTTGCTTGGGTGCCACTCTGTCTCTGGAACCTCCCCTGACTGTAATATCTCTGCCTTTTCTTCACTACTTCGGATCCCACAGCTACCTGAGCATCATACCATCATGGCTCCTCCCTGCACTGCATTCTAACCGTCTCCTCATCACTCAGTGTCCCTACATCCTTTTAGACTCCGGAGTTATGATACGCTTCTCCAGCATGGCGTACGTACCAAGACAGCGATGGTGCACATTAACTGTGATGACCGTGACGGAAGCCCTGGGCCCTGTGTTATCCCAGCCCTGTAGGTTAAGCATCCCGTGACCACACAGCTACAGGGCACCAAGGTGAAATGGCAGCTCTTAGAATGACTTTTATTTATCCACGTGGTAAGGGTGACAGCTTCCTCATGATGAAATCAAACGTTGGAATGTTGGGAAGAGTGACTTTCAGGGGCTTTCTCGCACTCCACTGAAGAGCTCTTAAGTAGAGCAGCGGCTGTTGACACGGACACCTTAAGTGCTCAAGAGACCGAGTGCCAATGTGAGAGTGGAGACAGAAAGAAAACGCCAGGGAAACAGGCAGGCAGAGATGCAGTCAGCCCCCGTCCCCACTCCCGGTCAAGGGCTGCGCTTAGGGAGAATAGCTGGGGGCAGAGGAACGCCACAGCTTGGGAATCCGCAGCTGAGCCAAACCCTGGGCATAGGGGGATGGGAAAATGTACAAATTCCTATCCCCAAGAGTGCTCAGAATTACAACACAGTAATAAGCAGGGGGGAAATGCAATTAAAACAGGAAGGCAAATAGTTCTCAGCCCAGGCTGCATATTAAAGCCAGCTGGGGAGCTTTTAAAAATACCACTGCCCAGTGTATTCCCAGAGGGGTAAATTTAACATGTCTGGTGTGTGTTTGTGTGTGTGTGGGGGGTGGGACTTGTGCGTCCTGTTTTCTTAATCTTCCAAGAAGATGCTTGATGTCTGCAGACAGGGGGCGATACTGAGTGGAGGGAGCTGGGGCTGCCTCTCAGGGATGGGTGAGGCTGACCCTACCAGTAGGGGCAGAAGACATGAGTTAGATGAGGAAGGCTAGATGGAGGAAGGTTCGGGTACATGCAGGGGTACAGAGTGGTCACAGCATGGCACAATGGAGGACAGGTTCTGGGTGAGCAGAGAGAAAACTAGAGGAATGCAGGCCCAGAGCAAGGGACAAGTGGAGTCTGAGGCTGTAGCTCGTAAAGAATCAAGGCTCTAGAGAGCTCTGGATCTCCAAGGTAGGGTAATGTCATCAGCCTTTTGCTTTAGAAGTCCCATCCAAAAGAAATTGGTCAACAAAGCCAGTTAGGAATCAGCAAGAGTCTCAGTGGGGAGGGATGAAGGTATGCCCCAGGACACAAAAGTTACCAGGGGGGCCTTGATTCTGGAGACACAAGCAAGCGGGATCTGTAGATTGGCTTCAGTAACAAATAAGCCCCAATTTCAGAGCTTCTGACAATAAAGGTTTACTTCTGGATTAATTCATGTCAGTTGCTAGCCGATTAACCTACTTTGTGGAAGTGAGGCTCGAGATAAAGCCCCATCTTAGGTAGGTGCAGCATCATAGCAGAGGCATTGAAAAGTGACAATAATGCAACGACCCTTGAATGACTTCTGTTTAAGAAGCCAAGTGGCCAGTCCAGAGATAATGTGGCAGGAAACACGATTCCTGGGGGAAGAGTAGCAAAAACTTAAACTAAGAAGCAATCTCCCAGGAGGAGCAGGGGAGAGATGGAAGGTTGGGTAAGACAGTCAGCTTTGTGAACTCCAGAGCCACCAAGCCACCATTCTCTGTTGGACTCAGATCCTCTAAAGGCAGGAGTCATTTCTCTCTGTCCATGGTACTTAGAACAGCACCAATTCCCAGATCCCATAGGCCAGGTCTATCTCAGACTGCAGAAGCCCTGTGATTCTCCCTCTTCGGTGTTACTGTTCCTAGGACCAATGGCTAGCTCCTAGATCCTCTCAGAAATGGCAGAAGAAGCTTAAGAGTCCTCCTAAGTCTGAGACTCAGTCCTCAGCCTCTGATGCTTCGGCCCTTGATTAGGACAAGTAGAATGGCAGAGCCTAAGGTGAGCCAGGAGCTGGGGAAATCTACTCACCGGGGCAGGGAGGACGAGGCTCTGTGTGGATGGTACTGGTGAGAACTGGGAACAAGGGTCCAGTCTATTCCAAGTGCTGATGTCACCTCCAGGCAGCGGGGCTTTAAATATCAGAACATAAATCTTCATCCACATTTGGCTTCTTCATTCCTTCAGGTTCTGCCTATTGCAGAGGCATCTCTGGACTAAGTCAATGAAATCAACAGGCATGGACATTACTTCCAGCTATTCTCAATCACAGACCGTATTTATTTAACAGGCCCCACCATTCCCTCACACTATAATTTCATACCCTGTGAAAGGAGAAACAGCTATGTCCCTTCTATCCCATAAGGTCATATAAAGAAACAAGAGAGGTCATTGTGGCATGGTCTGGCAATTGCAATGGATCATGAAGTGTCCCACAGTGTATTTGGAGTACAGATTGTAGCATGTCATCATCCCAGACACTACTGGGGTATGTGATCCCACATGCTCACATTCAGATATGGCTTCACCTGAGTGTCACTGTCTGCCTTGCCACCAATATGGTTATGTCTAGGGATTCTTTCATCTTATGCACACTTTCATGCTGCTGCTGAGAAATGCAGATGTACGTGAGGAACTGGACCAGCAACTGTCCAGGAGGCACATCAAGACAAGGGAGGAAGGGGGATGCAGGGAACAGAATGGCATCAGAATCACAGACCTGAGATGGAAATCAAAGGCCAGTCTAGCTCTGATGGAGAAACTTCACCTACACTGAACACCATTTGTTATTATTGTGAGTTAACAAACTCAGTAGTTTCCAAGGATTTTCCAATGAATGGCCTCACCTGCTTTATAAATTACTGGGTGTTGCAATCGGGAATAATTGGCATTTTTCCAGTGCAAAGTTGGAGACAAGGGCTGGAAATAAGGAAGATTCGGGATATGTAGTGAAGATGGCTTTGTTCGATTCTGGCATACCCACCTAGATGTCTCACCATGTCCTCCAAAGCAACGTATCTTCTGCTAAAGAGTCACACTGTGTTGCAGAGAGGGAGGAGTGATGAGCAAAGGGGTCAAGACGGAACTGGTGAAACCCACAGAGACAGTTGACCTGAACAAGGGGGAGCTCTTGGACCCCAGACCGATGGCTGAGAGACCAGCATGGGGCTGATCCAGACCCCCTGAATGTGGGTGTTTCTGAGGAGGCCTCAGCAATCTTTGGAATCTCAGGCACTAGATCAGTATTTATCCCTGGCATACAAATGGACTCTGGGAGACCATCCCACATCGAGGGATGCTCTCTCAGCCTGGACACGTGGGGGAGGATCTAGGACCTGCCCTGGATGAAACGACAGACTCTGGAAATTCTCCATGGAGGGGAACGGAGTAAGGATTGGGTGGGGGAGTTAGGAGGTTGATGGAGGGTGAGGAGGAAGGAAGGGACAGGGATCTGGGATTGACATGTGAAGCAAGCTTGTTTCTAATTTAAATTTAAAAAAAAAGAGTCAAGCTGTGGTGGTGTTGGGAAAAGCTCCAGGAAGCTGAGTCTACAGTCATAACTTCACAGTGATTTTTCTATGACACACAAAACATGGTTTAATCTCACCATTGTTTTAACATGAAGTCCCTGTGTCTGGTGTGGAGATACACCACGATGCCCCTACTTCAGGGCAAGCTTTGCCATCCAGGGCCAGAGTACGACCAGGAACCAGTCAAAGTGAAGTCAGGGAAAAGCCTCCAGCTTTCACTGTATGCTTAGTACAAGACCATGTCTTCCTATGAGCATCCACATCTTATCCCTAATTGAGGCACAATGTAAATGCCCACATGAGCCTGACACTGGGCAATTTAAATGACATTGAATGCTCCAGATGTCATAGTTACTTTGGCTGAAGTTTCTTCCTCAATCTTGTTTCCTTAGCCTAAAATTCTAACCTACCTCACCATCACTGTTTCCTTTCACAATGTGGGTTCTTACTAAGCATCTTGCATCCCAAACCTAAATGAAGCATCTCCCTGCCCTTTCTGGAACTGAGAACATGTAACAATATCTCAAGAGTGTGGGAAGTACTATGCGGACTGGGAGCTTGGACTTTCACTCCTCCCCTGACAATGGATTCTCTGCTGGTGAAAGGTCAAGTGTGTCCAACGTATCCATTTCTGATAATGGCTGCAAACAGCTTGTCATTTAAACCTCACAGATGTAGCACCTCATTGTTCTTTAGGCCAGAAATTTAACACAGTGTATCCCTCACTGTGTTAAAACCAAGATGGTAGCATGCTGACCACCTCTTACAGGTTCTAGGATGAGTCTGTTTCATGATTCTGGTGAAATCTAGCTCCTGCATTTTAGGAACCTGGGTTCCCCCTTCCCCATAAGCTGTAACAAGACACTCATAACTTCTGGAAGCCACCACAGGTTTTGGCTTGCTGTCAAAGCTGTGATAACTGGGGAGCCCTCACATTCCTAACCTCAGTTTTCTTTTTTAAACTTCCAAGAACTCAGGAGATTGCAGTGAACCTGTTGAGATAAACCAAGGTGGACTTAGGAGTAGATAAGTCCTTGACTTTGGAAGGGAGAGGTGATCTACTATAATACTGCCTGGCATTCAAGGTGTACCCTAGAAGGAGAATCACAGATCTGCCTGAAGACTAAACCACAAGCCTCCAGCAGAGAATGACTGACCTTAGGGAAGTCGCTCCTGATCCCTGATGAGGTACATCTCTGTGAGACTTCAGGTGGCCATGGGGTCATGACCTGGGTATCGTGAGCTGAGCCTATGGAACTCACCAAATGCCGTGCCTGCTCGCCTGCTGCACAGCCTGTTTCCAAGAATGTGCAGAGGGTGTTGGTATTGATGACACAGAGACCCGTTGTTGGTGCAAAGAAAACTTCAAGAAGGCTTCCGGAAGGCTCCTCAAGAAGGCTCTCTTTATTCCTACCCTGGCTGGATACATATATCCTGCCACCAGAGGTGGCGATGGGTGGGTCAGGAAGAGGTGGTTAGTCTTTGGAAAAGGTCAAGATTAGTGCGTTTCCATGGGTGAGCCCTTATCAGGAACTTATTGCTCCAGGCACTGTATTGTTTTTAGTAAACATGTTTTTAGTAAACATTGTCTTATAGCTGCCTGCTCCCGGGCTGATGGGGAAGTGGGCCTCTGGTCAAGGTCTGTTGTTCCCACAACCAAACATTGGAATAATTGCCATGGTGTTCTGCATCTTTGAAACCACCCAAACATGGAGGAAAATCCCTCAAACTGTGAGCTAAAGCAAACATTTCCTTTCTGTAAGTTATCTTATGCCAGGTATGTTGCTACAGCTAGAGAAACTTGACAAACACAGTGTGCTTTGTTCATTTTACAGATTGGAAAACTGAGGCTTATTGTGTCAAGACCTCGGGGCATTTTAAAATCTGGAGCTTTCCTGGAAGTGCTCTATCCAGGTCCTCCGTGAATATACCTCCTCGGGGCCCAATTTTAAATCGTTTCCCTTTGGACGGTTCTCATTTATTCTAACACAAGTTGGGTGGGCTACAGAAAGCACAGAGAAGCAAGCAAGGGCAATGAACCTAGGTTTGGCCTGAGACACAGCATGGCCAGCGGTTCTGTGACTTCTCAGTCTCTTAAGTTCTTTGACCTCGATTTTCTTCATCTCCACAATGAAGTGCTACCAACACCCAATTTCTGCAGCAGCTGTGGGGGATCCCAAGAAGTAGTGACTGCAGAGTCATATCCTGTCCATCAGAAAATCCATCATCTACCTCTGGACACCACTCTAGCTCCAGTGGACAGTTCCAAGTCTTTACTCCTCTGGTCTTGGAGCCTGGAGGAGGCTTGGACTTGGAGTCTGGACCTTCACTCCCCTGAGAAGTTCTTAAACTCAACAGAAAACTCCACACCTGTCCTTCAAAAGTCTAACTCTTGGAATATATTCAGAATACGTGGACTGGCTCTTTTGCCCACATTGTTGAGATATACCTTAGGCTGCCTTCTTCATTTTCCCATTCTCTCTGATCCTACACTCTTCCTTTTTGTAATTATTTAGACAAATATCTACTCATGTCTTTTACTTGGACTGTTTTGGGAGAGCCTACCTGGACACAAGCTGTGGTAGCTGATGGATCACTATAAAATCAGGCACTCACAGAGGTATAATCAGTATAGGGTAGCCCATCCAATGACGGACAGACCAGAAGAAATTAAGGCAGAGGAATCCTGGTGTACTATGACTTACTTGGTGTCTTACAGAAGGCTTCATGAAGAAAGAGATCGTTAAGGTAGGATCTTATGAAAGGTATTGACTAAGCAGTGTGTGGTGTTCAAGCATAGCATGAAGCAACAGCTGAGGATAAGGGCTTTTCTAGGCAGAAGGCAGAAAAATGCCCACAAATTGTCTGGATGAAGTATGGCACCAATGGAGAGGTACGAAAAATCCTGCAGGCCTGGGATATGGAGTGTGAGGATACCAGTGGCTGTAAGTAGAGATGCTGCTACAGTGGGGGGTGGGGGCTGGTTTGTGAATACATCTCCTGGCCACTATAACCTAATCACCACTGGGGGTTATGTTTATAGTTGTGAGGTCCAGATGCCTAGCTCAGAAATTGCTCTATAACATAAAACTTAATACTCATTCGTGTCAAAGGGTCTTTTCTTAGTCCTCCTCCTCTCATTTTATCATTTTATTTCACTGCTGTGTGTGAGTAGCCAGCTACCTTCAGTACTCAGCACACACACACACACACACACACACACACACACACACACACACACACACACCTCTGCTGTCCATGGTGCTGACTCGATCCTCACCTGTATAAAAAGGATGGAGGATTTTCACTTGCTGACTCCCAGAGGGATTCTTCAGAGGAGAATACTTGCCCCAGAGTCTCGTTCTGTGAAAGAAGAGCATCTGTGTGACATCTTTGCCCAAGATTCTGCATTTCTCACTGGCTGGAGCATAGGATCATGGCCAGCTAGGCCAATCAATTAGCAAAGGTCAGGACTGAGTAGTCAGGGGGCCTTGAACCAGTTCTGTCTGGAAGTTAGTCCAGGGCTTATCAGTTTTGGCATCTACAGGCCACTCAGAAATTCCGAGCCCCAGGTTCTTCTGAGATAGGTGGAGTCGAATTTCTGAGCTTGGATTCCTCCCAAATCTGTGTGGTTTAAACTAAATCAATGATTTTGATGTTCATTTGGGGAACTGCTTGGACTGACCTTGGATGGAATGCTTGTTGTTGAATCAGCTCTAAGGACCCATTTAATTACCCAATCTGTCATCCTGTTCCCTCAGTAACAAGCTCCAAGCCAATTGCAGGACTTGCCATGTCCTTCTATGGAGCTGAGTCTTAGCAGAGCTCTGTCTCCTCTCTAGTGCTGTGCTCCTTCTAAAGCATGGGGCACCCTTCTGCCCATATCTTAACACACAGTTGAATATCCTATGGTTGAGCCTTTCTCTGTGTCCTCGCCAGTCCCTTCCCAGCCTTCCCGTGGGTCTACACTACTCTTGGTTACAATCTGTTTCTTCTGCTCCTGGCTTACATTACTGTTCACAGGGTGGCCTGAGCACCGAGTGAATGTTCCATATGCATGGGTGTGGGGAGTTAAGAGGGGAAACACTCACTATGGGACCTCAGAAGATTAGAAGGATGGTGATTATTTTTAATCAAGCTCCCAAATGTGATGATTTTCTATATTTACTTGCATTATGGTGGGGCAGTCCCAAGGTTTGGAGTCACACCAGCTAGAAATTGAATAATTGAATCCTACTTCATCATCTCCAGTTCTGTAGTCTTCAGTGTCAGCCTTAATTTCTCCCGCCCCAGCCTTAATTTCTTTAGCTATAAAATGGGACTGCCAGTGATTACCTCACATGGCTCTCATGAGTGAGGAGTTGGCCTTGAGAACCCCAGCACAGAGGAAGCACTTGACCTGGATTCACAGCTGTAAACGGATGCACACGGAACCTTCTGAAATGTCATTTCTTCATCACACAGGTGACAGTGAGAATACAAGCCCTAAACAAAACATCTGTGACCACAGAGCAGGAGGCAGAGCCCATGCTGAAATGAGGCTTCAGGGTTTGGTCCAGGGTGTTTTAAACTTTGTCTCCTTGCTTTCTCAGCAACTGTGTAAAATCAACCAGAAAATTTTTCTTTTGCCTCCTGGTACCCAGGTGTTGGACTAAAAGGGAGCAGGGAACGAAAAAGAAAGATGACATTTTTTAGAGGCAATATGATTTTCAGGAGAAATTATTTTCTTCTTCTTCTTCTTCTTCTTCTTCTTCTTCTTCTTCTTCTTCTTCTTCTTCTTCTTCTTCTTCTTCTTCTTCTTCTCCTCCTCCTCCTCCTCCTCCTCCTCCTTTTTCTCCTCCTCCTCCTCCTCCTCCTCCTCCTCCTCCTCCTCCTCCTCCTCCTCCTCCTCCTCCTCCTCCTCCTCCTCCTCCTCCTTCTTCTTCTTCTTCTTCTTCTTCTTCTTCTTCTTCTTCTTCTTCTTCTTCCTCCTCCTCCACTTACAGGTGAAAGAAAGCATGAAATGGTACATGGAGAGGTGGGAGTGGGGTGGGAATTTACCTTTGCCTCTGAGTCTAGAATAATCATTCTGATTTGTTCTTTCGTCATGAGCAGGGAATGTCTGTTTTCAAAGTCAACAGCAGGGCCAGAGAGCTGGCTGACACTGTAAAGTGCTTGCTGCTCAAACATGAGTTCAGGCCCCAGGACCTATGTAAAATTAGGAGCTGTGTTGTATGTGTGAGATCCAAGAGGCTGATCAGCTATTGGTCAGTGAGCCAACCAAATCAGTGAGCTACAAATTCTGGGAGAGATCTTGTCTAAAAAAATAAGGTGGACAGCAATTGAGAAAGGAACCAGAAGTTGCCCTCTAGTTCCCATATGCACATTGACACACACATGAACATGTATATACATGTACATCACACATATACTCTGCTACATAGATACCTAGATAAATAGATACCTGGATAGATATATAGTTTCACAGATATATTGGCATACATATATAAACACATACATAGATAAAATTAAAAAAAACACAAAGGATAAAAACATGAAGTTTCAGAGTAGCTTGTAGGGGTTGAGAGGTGTTCCTTGAAATAAAGTTGAGGCCATTCAGTTTTAGGAGATTGGGAAATGTTTGGATTAATCAATTTTGAGTTTGAAAGTTCTTTTCCATTGTAACAGAAACCTCACATGCTCAGTCATTCATGACACCAACAATTTTTACATGTCTATCTGAGTTCCATCTGTTCTGAAGTTGTATTTCCATTATTTCCTGGCAAAGGATTGGTCTCCCAGGAAGGAGGACCAGGGTCTAGAAGGAATCCTGGGTGGGACCTCAGGACTTCACTCCAACTGTTTTTTTTCCTAGCTCTTTGCTTCATTGCTGTGGACAAGTGTGTTTTCATTGAGACATCACCCTTTGGAATGCTAGCCTAGTGAGGACAGGAGGTGAGCAATACAAAGGGAGTGACCAGCCAGCCTTTAGCAGGATGGGAGAAGTCCTTGTGCTCTGCAGTAGTTTCTTCGATGTCATCCCACCTGGACCAGGTTTTGGTTAAGGGCATAGGGTAGTGTGTACTGAGATGACGTTGGGAGGGTACCAGAGAGAAGAAGGCTAGCTGATACCCTTTGCACCTCCTTCTACCCTTGCCTTAGTGGACAGGCACAGCTGTAAGATACGCATGGACCTTCGTTTTGCTGCCTTGGGGAACCAGAGTAAAAGCTGCAGACAGTGGGATCAACAAGGTGATTGCAGCAGGACAGAAAAGGCGCCCTAGGGACTTAGGAGGGAGACTGATTTAGAGAAACGTTCAGACAGATATGTGCAAACAGGCAAGCAGAAACAAAACGAGTGAGCAAAGGAATCATTGTGTGGTTACTAGGACGGGGTGTTGGTGTGAACCGCAGTGAGTGTGTGAGTAGGTGGGGGAGGGTAACCATCCACACACATATCGACCAGGAGAAGGGAGTCGGAGCAGAAGGGGCAAGCTGCGAGGCCCATGGCAGGTTTGGTTCCGTCTTCTCTTCACTGAGAAACTGATTACTGTAGTGGAGGAAGTGGAGGCTGCCTCCAAGTCACCCGCAGGCCCAGTTATGCTCTGCATCCCGTAACAGGAGGAAGGAAGGATAACAGGGACTATCTGGGCTCTCACTCTGAGTTTGCTGCTTGTTTCATGACTATGGGAAAATTCACCCCAGTTCTGCCCTGACAGTGGTCCTGGGTGAGTCATGCCCTTGAATGTACAGGCTGAGCTGGGATGGTAGGGTGACGGTATCAGGCATTGGATCCAGGTTCATCTTATTCTTCATGTCTTGCAAAGTTCTTTTCTCATCTGCTATGCATTTCTCATAGAAGCCATAGATGGGGATGGAATGCAATATTTGACTTCTGTGCAATAATGACGTGAGGTCCATTAGTAGTCACTTCGTCATGGCTGTGTTCCAGGTTTCTTACCTACAGCTTGTTCTTCTCTTGTTATCTTCTCTTACCTCTGGTAGGTGCTTCCTCTGTGGTCCTCAGAAGTCAGGAAAGGGCAGAAGGTGAGAGAAGGAAATGTCACCGAGATAATCACTGTGTCTTCCTGACTGTTTGCTGTGAGCTACTTGGGCAGTTCCTTTCTGCATCCCCAAGGAATCTGGACAAGAAATGATTAACCCCAAGCATTAGCTTTATCTTGTCAACATGTTGCAGAAATAAAACCAGACGTCTTCAACTTTAGGAAATGTGTGTGAGATATTAGTAAGCAAAGAGAGGGAATTGGTCAATGTAAGAATTGTACAATATAAACAGCAAACTTTAGGGAGGTCCTTAACCATCGGCCTTCCCTCTATGGGTACTCACTGTCTGTTGTCCCAGCTGTGCCCCTCTGAGGGTCTGAACACAAACTTTAGTGTTCTCTCTTCCACACGAGCACGCCCCTCTAATAATGCATGGTGGCTACATGTCTGTTCTGAATTTATGTCATAAATTCAGTAAATCGAAACTCTCTTTCTCACACACACAGATGTGTGTGTGTGTGTGTGTGAGTCTAGTGTATCCATATTCATGCACATACATGAGGGTGTGCATGTCCGTGTGGAGGTAAGGCGTTGATGTCAAGTGTCTTCCCCTGGCTCTCTCTACCTCAGCTTTTAAGGCAGAGCTTCAAGGTAAACCAAGAGCTAGAATTTTGGTTACATCAACTGGCAACCAAGCCCCCTGGGATCTGCCTGTCGCTTCCAATCCCCCACAGCTGTAGCTGCAGGTGTCTTCAACCACAGCTGGCTTTTATGTGAGTAGTGCAGATCTGAACTCTGACCTTCATCCTTGCCCGGCAAGCTAAGCCACCTCCTCAATCTTGCTTTCAAATTTTTATTTAAAATTTCATGTAGGTTTATATTGTATGTTGGACATGAGCCCCAGTCTCCATATCCTTTTTATGTTTCCCCCTAGACAGTCTCACTGTTATTCTCCCTTTAAGTATGCAAACATGTTTCATGTAGCTCTATAAAACACAGGAACTACAAATGAGAGAAAATGTGGTCTTTATCTCTCTGCAACTGGCTTAATTAACTTAAAATTTTCCAGCTAATTTGACTATTTCTGGTTGCATCATTTTCTCTTAAGTGGTGTAAATATTCTTATTTATGGTTGGAAAAATTCTATTGTGTGCAAACACAATACTTCCTTTATCCATCCTTCCATTGTTAGACACCCAAGCTGGCCCTATGGCCAGTGAATGTGCTACAGTTAACACTGGTGTGCAAGTGTCTGTGAGGTGTTGACTTGGAGGCCTTTGGACGGAGGCCCACAAGTGCTATAGCTGGGCCATACAGGAGATCTCCTTTTAAGCTCTTGGGAAACCTTCATAATGGCAAGGGTGTGAACAAGAGGGACCCTTTATGCACTGTTAGTTGGGATGAAAACTAGTCTATCAGCTATGGGAAAGATACTCAAAGCATCCAAAAACATGGCCACTCAGCTGCGGGGGGAGAGCAAAGACTTGTCAACAGAAGCTGCTGCCAGTCCCTGTGGGTGGCAGCGCAGGAAGGAAGAAACCTGTGGCCTGGACTGGAGGGCAGAGGACGGCCGGGCAGAAATGGGAACGGGTTTCCCTTCCAATGCATGTCATATGGCGAGGAAGCAGCTGTCGAGAGCTCAGGTTTGAGAAATCATACAGGTGGTCCGCAACAAGAAGGGGAGCGGTACACTGTCTGTCTTACTCCCCAGGCCTGTCTCTGCGTTTGGTCTTCTTGTTCTCTAGTGCGGGGCACATAACAATGAGAGTTCTTGATAGCACTATGCAAATGGGTGTTTTCAATGCAGTGGGTATCAGTAAAATAATAAGCACCATCTAAAACCTATAATGTAGAGCTTTGACAAAGGAGCATAGGAAACCAAATGGAGGAAAGGTAAGCTCTTCAGCTGACAGTGCCTGAACAGCTGGATAGCCACGTGTAAAAATAGCATCCCAGCATGTAACTCATGCCTTCCTCAGACACAGACTCAAAAAGAAGCAGAGTCCTCAATGTGAAAATGCAAAACTGTGATTTCTGGAAGAGAACCTAGGACGTGATGGAGACAGCCTCAAGTTTGACAACTTTTGATACAAACTGAGTTTCATACTCCATGAAAAATGGGTTTACAAGCTAAACTTCACACAAATTATAAAAGGGTCTGCTCTGTGAAGGACTCTGTCAGAGTAATGAAAAAACAAGCCATAGATGGGAAGAAAGTCTATACAGAAGACACACCAGATAAAGACTTGTTGTTCCAACCTTAAGCATTCTCAAATGTACTAGTAAGAACACACCAAACTAAAAGCTAAAGAAAAACCCAATTAGAAATGTGCCAAGCACCATCAAGAGATCTTCACCAAAGAAGAAATGAAGACATCAAATAACAAATGAAAAAAATCACTCCTCCTCCCGGGCATCAGGGATGTAAGAAAAAGAAGGGCATGGGCTACATCGGTTAGAATGGACAAAACTCAAAATGCTGACAGCACCAAATGAGCATGGAGAAACAGGAACTCAATGCACTGCTGCTGGGAATGCCTCATCCTCGGAGGAAGTTTGGCAGTTCTCATAAAACTCAGCAAGCCCGTGACCGTATGACCCCGCAACTGATCCCACGGGTGTTTCCCTCAAACAGAATCCAAAACTTACATCCATGCACAAAAACTGCTCATAGCAACTTTATTCATAATTGCTAAAACTGTCGATGTCCTTCAGTCAGTGAACAGACAAACACAGTGTGGTATATGCAGACTGCAAACTTTTATTCTGTGCTAAAATGAAGTGAGCTACAAAGCCGGGGGTGGGGGGATGAGAATTCAGAATGCGTGTTTCTAGGTGACGAGATCTAGTGAGGATTCTGTGAGTGGACAATCAATGGCATTGCGGAGCAGGCAAAACTAGGACAGCAGTGGACGACCGTCAAAGGTTAGGGGGGATTAGTCGTGCGCAGGTGGGCCCCAGAGCACTGAAGGGCACAGGGACAACCTGTGTGACACGGTAGCCATGATGCATTTCCTCATTCCCTTCGAATGCAGAGCAGCAAGGATCAACTCCAGTGTGAACTGTGGGTTCTAGGTTCCCCTGCAGTAAGTGCCAATACGGTTCATGGGTTATAACAGCCTGTAGGGGGACACAAATAGGCTATGCATATTTTGGAGGTAGGCTGCTTTTGCTTGCTGCATCTATAAAAAAAGTTGTCTATTAAAATAGCAAATGGTTAAAGGCAAGCTAATTAAAATATAAAGCAAGTGAAGCACCTGGTGTGATGGATAGTTATGATGGGAAGAATTTTGTTCACGGCAAATGATCAATGTTTGGTATATATCAGCAAGGGATTGGGATGTTGTCCCCTCATGAGATCCCCAGCTCTCATGATATTTATTCTTTTCCGTTCATCTGCCTTATCTCTTCTCGCCCGAAACAATATAAATAAATAGCAAGCCACCCAATAAAACAAGTGAAAATTCAAACAGAGAACCCCAATAAGTGTAGAGACTTCATTTTCATCCCTGCCTTGGTTCCCAGGTATAAGCAGCAAGTGGTCCTAGAATATCCCCTCTCTGCTCAAATATCATCCAGAAAAGATGCCAGGAGAATGAGCCTTCCTGCAGGTTCCATTCTTCATGGAAAGAGCGAGGCTTGTGTCACCAGGTGCAGGGTAAATACATACCCACCCTTAGTTTTATAAGGAAACTGAGGGTTTTCTCCAGACATTTCCTTTAAAAGCAATCATTCCATTCCTTCTGGCTGTCTCTAGAGTTAATCCTGGGGCTCAGAGGCCTATGAAACTCAGTTTCTCCAAGATATTCTCCTTACTGAAAGCCCCCCACCCATTTGTGATGTGCAGGCCTGTCCTGATGGTATCTTCTTTACGTGACATTTGAGCAGAGAGTATCAGGGATATTGCTGCCTAAATCTGGAAACCTCTGTTGAGATGATAGCACAGTCTATGGTGTTGGATTTTGCTCTAACTTTTGTTGCTTGGTTGGTTTAGATCTCTGAGTCACTGGCCTCGTGGATGGAGGTATTCGAGACTAAGGTTGTGAAGTTCAACAGTGCGCAGCAGGTTGGAGTGGTCTGAATGTTTAGCTCTCCTCTGGGTCTGAAGTTGCCCCTCATCCACCCCACCATGGGCATTATCTCAGTCCTACCATACCCAGGCACAGACTACCTATTCCAGAGTCCTTGGTATCTTTACCTGACAGCAGACATTGTCCAAGACCTTTGCTCTTCAACCCAAGGGCTTTCTTAACACTTTCATTTCTGAATGAGCTGGGACTTCAAACAAAGAGCTTCTAAATGTCTCTCATGATCTAAGCTAAAACTGCCTAAAACTGGATAGACACTGAACACAGGCTGATGATACGTTTTATTGTTCTCTGTGGTGATATGTTGTTTATGACCTAATAAAGCTTGCCTGAGGGTCTGAGAAGCATAGCAGACAGCCACTGCCACTTACTTTTACCTCAGGCTGAAAGGGCCATCCTGTCTCTGCAAATCCTGAACGTGGCCAGAGACTAATTGCCAGCCCTGAGACCATGCTTCTATATTATGTAGCTCTCTAGTACTGGATTAAAGGTGTGAGCTCTGCTTCTCTTTTAGACTGATTCACCCTCATGTAGCCTTGGGAGACCTTGAACTTACAGAGATCCATCTATCTCTGTTTCAGTCCTGGGATTAAAGGTGTATGCCACCACAGCCTGGCCTCTATGACTGTGGCTAGCTTTGCATTCTGATCTTCAGGCATACCTTGTTAGATCACAAACAACAGATCACCACCGTTTTCTTTATTTTTTGAAGTTCCCTACATGTGTACAATGAAAGGTGGTTATATCCACACCCCGTTTCTCCCCTTCAACTTACCCATATCCTCCAACACACTCTCCTGACCAATTTTATACCTGTTTTACAATTTGATAACCCACTATTGGTGGTGCCCATATATGCATGGGTATAGTACCATTTCCTAGAGCATAGGGAGCCTAATTGTAGCCACATCATCAACAAAGAAAGACTCTTCCTCCCTGAAGCCACTATTAATCGCTAATGGCTCTTCAGTAAGGGGTGGGGCCTGGATATCATCTATCAACCTAGGCCAGGACTTTGATGGACTTGACCTTTGCATTGGTCTTGTTCTTGATCATGACTGTAATAGCCTTGTCATTTCTCTTCAGCTATATCCACACCCAAGAATGCATCTTGCCCATAAGCAGGGAATTCTGTCTATATCTTAGCTATGTGATTACCCCCCTCCAAGACTACCCTGCCTTTCTTCCTTTGATGGGGACTGAATTTAACATCTTGTGCCTGCCCGCCCTACACTTCATTACTGAGCTGCTGTTCTATTATTGCCAGCTTTCATGCCAGGCAAGTAGGTCCCTGGGAAAGACTGAGTCCATTCTCTGGGAACATCTAAAGCCTGCAGGTCAGTGTAAATGTTATCTCCCTCCTTGTGGTCCATGGCAGGTCCATTCAGTCACAAAGCACCTTTAAAATCTTGCTGGAGACAGATCTGGGAACGACAGTGAGCTTTAGGGATGGGCACCATCTACTCTTTGTCCAAGTCCCAGTTTGACTGGGTTTCATCCTCTGCTGACCTGGCTACTTGTTGGCCTTTTCCTGCACAGTTCCACGCTCTGTTTCTCACTTGCTATAATGGCTGCTTTCTTGTCCGTGAATATGTACACCTATGGCAGGGAATTATCCATCATCCTGCCAGACTCTGCTCATCTTTTTAAATTTACACGCAGCGCCTTGACAGCTCCATTTCCCCTTCTCTGCTTGCTCCCATGGAAGCGGAGAGCCCAGCGTGGGAGCAGCCTCACCCGCAAAACCTGCCTGCATTTGTTTTAAGACACACATGGCATTACTGCAGTGTCTTAGCAACATACCCAGCACCATGAGTCTTGGGACATTGTCGGGTCGTTTTCTTGGCTGCAGTCTGCACTCGGATTCCATGGCGCTCCAGGCGGTGACCTTTGGTCTTTCCATTTACTGAGAAAGCTGAGGCTGCAGGAATATCCGAATCTACATCTAAAGAGTCCCCTTGGGGGTAAACAACTTTAACACGTGGGAATTTATTTGCAGGTGCTATAGAAACACTCACCAGCTCAGGGCATTCCATCCTAGAAAAAATGATGAAATTCTCCAGAGCCGCACCTAAGGTTATTTCTGAAGCCCCTAAGTTTCATATCTTTGCCTTGGTCTTTTGTTGATCCCACTTTGGTGTCTGATATCTCTTCTTTCTTCTTGGGAGGTTCTTTAGGGCAGGGACAGTTTCTTTTCCCACTGGATCCATGAGTGAGCCACAGCGCCGGTGAGTCAGGAGACACCTGAGACAGAGAAGTGAGAAGAACTCAGGCAGTAAAGAACCTGGGCTCGTTTATTAAGGTTTCTCAGGCCAGGTCTCACTTTGGGGTTGTGTGTATATCACCTGTGCTTTTTTTTTTTTAAACAAGGTGGTTGGCTTGCGTGGCTTTACAGATTAAACGGAGCAGAACAAACCGTTTTCATAATGGAAGAGCGATACCCTATGTCGGTGTGTTTCTTCGGGACAACCACTTTTAACTCTTCCAACTGTTCCTCCTGCTGGTTTGCTTCACACACTAAGATGGAATCCAGTAGCATATTGCTATAATAAACAAGGATTTCCCTTCACTAATAAATACCCCCTTTAGGCATTCCCATATTCACTCAGAGACTTATACCATGGTTTAAACTTAACTTTTTGAACAAAAATTTCATGTTTACAAGTTGAGTTTTCTCTAGAGCCCGATTGTGTACCCCGATTGTGTTTTATTTCTTCTATAACCTTTGTAGTTATCCTTGTTTTCGTATCACACAAACTTCTTTGTACTTTTATGTTGCATTCCTTTCTCCAGAGAGCAGATCTTGTAGTCATCTGTATCTTCTGATGAATGTTTGTACTGCTGTTCTCCTCGAAGGCTGATATGCATGACTCCATCCTACCCACCCCTCACCTGAGTGGAAGTCTCTGCCTTCAGCATCCCACTTTTCCCTCTTCCTTTACTTATTCCCTTGTTTTGCAGGAACACATCCTTCCATGCTGGCTAAATAGTAGCAAACGTTCAAGGGCCTTTTGCACGTCTGCACATAGGGCTATTTGTTGGTTGTATCAGGAGACAGTGAGAAATGTTAAGAACATTCAACCATGTCCTCTCTGGGTCCACTGGAGCTGGAGTGGGAGGTCTGAACATGTGGTGTTCTCTTGTCTCAAGAAACCAGAGACATGCGTTGTTTTCACATTGTTCATTAAAGTTGAAACGGTATGGGACTGAAGAGTGGATCATTTGAGACCTGGTTTGTTTATCTATGCCCCTAGAGCATAGCCACAGGAATAAGCCTTCCTCATGTGGTGGGGAGGATTTGGTCTGCCAGACTGTTGCTATGAAGGGCAGGGATTGGCCAGATGGTGTTCACAGTCTTACTGTGTTCTCAACTCTATGAACCTCTCCATGTACTTTGGGAGCAAGGACCCACAGGGCCATTGTTGGACGAATCAGAGGCTTATAGCCTCTCAAAATGTCATCAAGAGTAGTGCTAGGGAAAGTTGCGTTTACTTCCTCCTCGGGGCTCCAGACCTGCCCATTTCAACTATGGTGAACACATGTCTATGAGGTGGCTGTTTGAAGTCCTCACCGAGTGTTGTCCCCAAACTAGTTCCTCAATCATCCCTGAATGGAGTAGCCCCTAGATCTTTCAGATCTGTGGCTTCTAGTTAGTGTAGGAGTCCAGAGGCCCAGAAGGTTCTATGTTACATTACTACTTTCCTCCCTCTGCTAAACTGTATGTCACTTGGTCTGGGGCAGTGGTACACAGGGAGTCTCGGGTTATCAAGTCAGATTTCTCTGAGCCCTCAGCTATTGTAACTGAGGCCTCAAGGCAGGATAGGCAAGCCTGTGCACATTGTATACATCCATCCCTGTCTGGGTATCCTGTTGCCTTTCCAGATGAGAGGGGAGCAGTGTAAACAACCTTTGAGCTTGGCCGTAATTGTTCCTTGTCTGTGCTCTGTTCCTGTTGAAAAGCCCACTTTACCTCTTAGGATGAACAGAGAAGTCATTTCCCTCTTAGCATGAACAGAGAAGTCAAGCCCATGCCTGTTGGTTCTCATTACTCAGCTCAACTTATCACACCCTATAACAGTTTATTAACCCACGTGGAACCAGTGCTTCATACTAACCAACACTGTTAAATTCTCCACCCATTCTAACTTTGTACAGTCTCCTGTGACTCTGTCCTGAGCATCATTGTTTTCTACACAATGCTCCTCAGCCATGATCCCAGCCATCACCAGCCCTTGCTATTGTTTTTTTCCTTCCTGATTCGAGGGCCTCATACCTGCTCAGCAGCTACCTCAGAAAGTTAAGATGAGTGGCAATTCTAATTTTGATATTTGCTATGCCCAAGCAAATGTTTGTTTTATGTTCCCGTTGGCTTTACATTCTGCATGGCTAAGAACATCTATGATGTAAATCATTTTGGCCTGAGAATAATTATTTGCCTAGTGTCCTATGTTCCTATTAAAAAGTGCAGTGCCACCCATATTCCCACACTGTTTTCTGTAACTCACCTACAGAGGTATTTAATTTTTTTTTAATTTGGAAATTTCAGATGTGCTTTCAGTTGGGACTTCAGACTTTTTAAATCCTTTTGCATTTTTTAGTCAGAGAACAGTTGTGTACCTTTATTCTGGGAACTGATAATATCTTCCTGCCTATTTTCTCTGATTTCTTAGGAAACTCTTTATTAGTTAGACTCTCAACCTCCTGGATTGATATAATTTCCTTCTCTCTGCTCCCCTATTGTTAACTGCGCTTCCTTTTATTCTACTTTCAGGGAAAACTTCTTGACTTTATTGTTAAGCATTTATTCTGAACTTCTTTAACACTTGAGTCATCATAATTTTTAAAAAATTCCAGGAATGTTCCCTTGTTCGCCATATTACCATTTACTAATGCATTTCTCTTGCTTTATGGATTGCAACTTCTCCCTTCATTTCTCTGAGAGTATTAATTACATGTTCTTTGGGGATTTTTTAATGCTTCCTGCATTAGTACGGTTGGCACTGTTGTCTTCGCCCATGCCTCTCTTCTCAAGCAGGACAGTTTCTTCAAATTTCACTGGGTCTGCGACGTCTCTGCAAACTAATGAATGATGCTGTGCTGTGGCTGCTCTCCTGGGCCATAGGAGGCCAGGTGACATCGCCATCAGGGATAGACAGACATGTCTTTTCCTCAGATTCAGTTTTCCAGAAAGATCCTCGCATCATGGGGCCGTGGCTGCCCTCTACTCACAATAGATTTCCCCCAGTTTTCATCAATATGCACCCAGCACTCAAACTTAGTTCTCCAGAACAATAAACCTTTGCCACCTCAGAAAGGGGGCTTTGATGCCGACATCTCTATTACTCCAGTCTTCCCATTGAAGGCGGGGTTTAAATGAGTCCACCAGATCCAAGATAGATGATAGATAGGTATTTATTAGGAAAGCACTTACACAGATAGGAGTAAACATCCGCCTTGGTCTTCCTGCTCCAGAAGATACAGTCTCTGCCCTTCCGATGCTCTCTGAAACCCAAGAGAGCGCAAGGCAGCCCCTTGTCTACCTTATAATGGGTCACATCTGCTCCTGAAACCACGCCCAAACGGTGTGACCTCCACTGCACGCTCACTGGCAAGGCGAGATGCCGCTGCATCCCATCATTCCTTTGAGCGTACCTTCTCTTCCCACACTGCCTTCTGTTGCCACTTTCTAAGACGTCCTTTGCACCCAGACGAGTGGATTTTTCCGTCCAGGCACGTGGGGCTGACGTGCTCCCTCTCCAACATTTCATCTTCCTTCTTTCAACATTCCATCCTCCAAGACAGCGCCTGAAGATGGTTCTTATTTTGACCAAAGATGAACTGAGTGTTCCCCCACCCCCACCCCCAGCTCTTGCTATTGGGGAGTGTCTTGGGAAGGAGAAAGTGGCAGAAATGTATTTAGTTTGACATCTTAAAAGAAGTCTTCTTGAAAAACTTTTAGGCAAATTTCCTTCAGGAACTTTTTTGTCATAATCGAATGCTAATAAACTTTTGGAGCAATCTCCCTCTGGTCCTTCTCTCCTCCCATTGCCCTCTCTTTTCCATTTCAGGCCTTGCCCTTGAGTAATCTCATCTCATCAACTTGGAATGTTTTAGGGGAGTAACTTCAGGTATCCAGTTAAAAGACACCCCAGATGTACTGCGTGTGATGGGGGAGATGTGTGGTTACCCAGGCAGATTGCACACTTGCTTTACAGTGCTCTCCTGAATGTGGATGTCGCTGGAGAAGAAAAATGGTTTGGGGGCCAGTTTTTCAGCTAGTTCTCCTGGCTCAGTTTCCTATTGGAATTGCTTTCATGTTGCCCAACTCACCTAAGTCCTGGATTTTTGTTTTATGGTACAAGATAAAAAAAATTCACTCACACATAAAAATAGACACTTCTCTCCCGCCCACCAGTTCCCAAATAAGCACTCAGAAGCTTAATAGTAGTTATAGTTGTTTGGCCAGTAGCTCAGGCATATTACTGACTAGCTCTCACAATGAAATTAACCTATTTTTGCTAACCTATGTATCACCATATGGCCGTGGCTTACTGGTAATGTTCTGGCATCTTACCCCTTTGGAGGTTACATGGCGTCTCCCTGACTCCACCTTTTTTCTCTCCATATCTTTGTTTGGATTTCCTGCCTAGATATATTCAGCCCTGCCACAGGCCAAAAAAGCTTTACTAATCATCCAATAAAAGCAACACATATTCACAGCATACAGAAGAACATCCCACATCATTTCCCTTTTTCTGTCTAATTAAAAAGGAAGACTTTGGCTTTGACATTGTAAAATTGCACGTAACAAAATAATATTTAGCCTATTTGCATTTGACAAATTTAAAGAAAACACACATCATCTATTCTATCTTTGTGAATCCAAAGTTTTATATATAGTTTATCTTTTGTCATAATGAAGGAAAGCTACAATTATATTTTAGTCTTCAATTTCATCAAAGACCCCAGAAAGATATAATATTACCTAAGTAAACAGGATGTACACTGTAAGCAACTTTCAAAACTCTAGAAATGACAGAGATATCTGACTGCATGGACAGTTACCCAAAGTTCTTCTGTAATGTTGGGGCATCCATCTTCAGCCTATAAGCCTAGAGTGTCTGGCAGACTTCTCAGCGAAGCAGGAAATTCGAAACTGTCCCACCTATATTGGAAATTTGTCAATCATTGTTTTCTGTGTCCTGCAGAATATCTGGCAGACTCTTCCATGAAGAAGCAACCCTGAAGGACTGTCCCATCTTATTTTGGCAAGTTCAGATGTCACTTTTCTGTGGGTTCTGTTTGTCCAGTTTATACAGTATACAGTCAAATAGTCCAGGCAAGGGCAGTTTCTTGCCCAAATGACTCGTCTTGCCGCATTGAAAGCAAACTCCATAACTATAAGGAGCTTCTTGGATGCCCATCATCCTCTTGAAGTAACTGGTGCTGTTAGGAGCAGACATGTCTCACTGTTGAGAAAAGGCTAAGTTCTTAAAAACATTTAAAATGCCATATTCTATAGGCCTTTGAAGTGTTTGAAGATTACCTAACCACATGAAATGTATCTCTGTATATCCAGAAAACCTAACTAACATTTCTATAAGTTTGACTATTATAGATGTCTATTAGTCTGTATTTTTAACTGCACATTACATTTTTTAATGAGCTGCATAAACACAACACCTTAAACAACAGTAGAAACATACACAGAGTATAACAAACTGGCATTAAGTGTGTATCAGTAAACTAAGATCATTTCTATATTATACATACACACTTACTCACTCACACACACACACAGAATTTACACTTATTTCACTCTGCTAACATAAAGCTAAGGCTCTGTCTATCCCCATGACATCAATTACTTCTCGGTACACTTCTTTCTAGAGCTTTGATGCAGTTCTTCAACTGAAAATGGAATTTCTGCAGGTGTTACCTTTATTGAGGCATAAATGCTTTTTAACCCTTTGTAGTTGCAAAGACTCAGAGCAAGAGGGTTGACTGTCTGGCAAGCATCACTACTGTCTGTCTAAAATGCTGGACAAGCTTCTAGTATATTTGCCTCGATTTTCTCTGTGTAAAATAGGAACAATCATAAAACATTCCTGGTATGAGATTTGTGTGTGTGTGTGTGAGTATTAAGTGAGGATGTCCAGGGAAATTAATCACAGTATGACACATGGATATAGAGACTCACTGTCACTTCACAAATGTCATTCATCATTTTAACTATAGTGGAATGTTGGGATGGAAGGAGGGTGGGTGTCGTGAGCTCTAAGCTGTGCACATTTGCCGAGACTGATGTATTGGTGTCAGTACCTGAGGAGCAAATGAGCTTACACATGCAGAACACACAGCTCATGGCTGACTTGCGGCCATTCTCACTGGTAAGCACTCAATTCGTGATTGCTGAAGAAGACGTTTGTACTCAACGCCAATGACAAGCCTGAAGGATATGCAACTCCCTTAATTCCTGATTGCCACACTTTCTGTAACTCATTTTTTTTCATCTGTGAATAGGCAGGCACTTGTCAATACCATAGCATTGAAGAATATAACCGGTTTTATATAAACTGTGAAGGATTAGAGGTGTTCACGCCCACTCATGAAGCACGTGAGGTAGCCAAAAGATACAATGAGAGGAGGCATTGTGTGCTTTTCCCTGGGGACCTGTGGACTAAGCTTAGCGAGGCAGGGAGCTTACTGGGGTTGTTTCCTGGAGCGTGGCTAAATCAAAGATAGCGCATCACCAAAATAATCCCACCCGGTGTAAGTGACTAACAGAGCGGTGCCCCTTAATCTCCATGCTCAGCTTGCAGGAAGCTCCACAGCAGGGCTCCTCTCCTTTTGTGTCTTGGTTGCTTTTCCTGAAACACCCCGACAAAAGCAATTTAAGGGAGAAATGGTCACTCTGGCTCACAGTCCAAGCCAGGAACTTTCCATCCTGGCAGGGAAGTCAAGGCAGTAGAAGTTTGAAGCAGCTGGTCACGCTGAGTCCACAGAGCAAGGTGTGAAGGTATGCTTCCTAGTGCTCGGCTCACAGCTCCATTTTATACAGCCCAGGATACCCCGCTGCAGGCACAGTCTGACCCACAGTCACGGTGGATTTTCCCATCAATTAACACAGTTACAATAGTCCACACAGGCATGCTTACAAAAGGGTCTACCCTGGTGACTATAGATTCTTCCAGGTTGACCGCTAACAGTAAATACCACACCCAGGAATTGCTTACTGCTTATATGACTTTGAGGGAGGGTCTTGAAAATCTTGTGCCATTCTAAGATTTCTTCTAAGTTCCATTAGCTTCCTGAGGTTTGGGAATTCATTCTCTTACTCCCTCCCTCCCTCACTCCCTCACTCCCTTTGATTTTCAGTATGTCTACACTGTGTGTGTGTGTGTGTGTGTGTGTGTGTGTGTGTGTGTGTGTGTGTGTGTGTGGTGTTGGGAGAGAGATGCTACCATCCATGATCGCAGTGGGAGGCAAGAACTCACTACCAAGTTAATTGTTTATTGAAATGCACAAATGTGATTTTGATGAAGAAAGGGCAATGATAGGCTGCTCCCTGATTCTTCTGAATCTCTGCATGGCGACCTGGGATCACTTCAGTGTCTCTGAGCCAAAAGAAGACTGTTTCTACAACATGCCTCTTATTACGTAATTTTTCCCCTGTTGCCACTATCTCGTGCCTCCAAAATCCCTATCAGAATCCTTTGTTCATTTCTGAGGGTCCTACTTCAACTCCTATATGAGCCCTGGAACCTTCCAGAGGCAGACCTCTGCACTCAATTCCTTGTGGATCCTGTTTACATAGAAGCTAATTATTTTTCCTTGTGCAAAGGACCACTTTTGACTTTGCAACTGCACACAGCCTCCTGGGGGGTGGGGGAAAACAGAGAGGAATTTCACTGTTTCTGACTGCACATCAGGTAGCCTAAAAATACCCACAAATTGGCCCTCTCTTTCCTAACCAGGCTGGGCCCTAATGGAAAGACAAACTCTTCTGAGAATTCAGAAGGACTATTACTTCCCACGGATGGCATCGTCTATAAATAGCACTGCTTTCCAGGTAGTGAGATGCTGGCTTGCAGAGCCCAGTGCTCATATCATTCTGGGGGAGATTTAATGCTGCAGGAAAATTCCGCGAGCCAGAAGGTGGGCTGGGAGCTAGGGAGCTTGGAGATAGTCGCAATGAGCTTCCCCAGAGGGAGCCCTGCTCTCAACACCAACCCTGTGAGCAGGGACACCTGGGAAATACATTTGCATCAGATGAGCTGGAATGTTCAGGGTCTCACAGCAGAGAGCTACTGCCCCTCAGAAATGCAATGCAAATCATTGATACATCAAATTTCTTCTAGCAGTCACATCTTTAAGGAGGGTAACAAAGAGGTGACATAATTTTAATATTATACTTTATTTAACCCTCTAGATACAACGCATCAACATTTCAACATGCAGTTACACAGATAGGACATTTCCCCATTCCTTTCTGCTGTGTGTTTGAATATGCCATTCATTTCTACATCTCATGGATCCCTAGGTGAACTCTTGGAGTTTTGCACATTATGCTCGAATTTCTTAAAATTGGTGGTTAGAAAAAGATTCTTAACAATTCTTCCTTCAAATTCCCTTAAGAACTTTCTAGTAAGTGGCTTGAGTCTTGATAGTGGGTTTAATTTTTAAATTATCAAAAGTAAAAAGTAATTTTTCAATGGCACCAAGATTTCAAAGACTCGGTGGTCCTATGTGGCTGGTGGTGACTATACTTCACAGCGTCAGTGTCGGTAAAGAGACAACAGAATGAGATTGACCCCACTTGTGTGTGTAGAGCTTAGATCTGAGATCTACTATTCCGGTCTGGGTGACCTTGGCTGTATAGCTTAATCTTTTACTGCTATCAGTTCTACAGTCTTTAAAAGAGAGATGTGCCATGTGAGGGGCGTACAGAGAGAGGGAGCTCAATCTGTGCTTGAGGGGAGAAGGGAGTTTTCAAAGGTGGTAGTATCTAGTTTTGTTGATATCCTGGCATGATGCTGACCCCACCCCCTGACAACTGGCAGGATCCATCCTGGCACGATGCTGACCACGCTCCCTGACAACTGGCAGGGTAAGCAGACCGGCACTCAGGCAGATGTTTAGACAACTCAAAGGACCCTGTGTTGCATGGCTATGTCAAGTGTTACTTAAGGACTCTGTACGCATGTGCAAGCTTTCCTTTTTAAGCCAGAGCGTCCCACTTACTTGTCCCCTTCCATCTCTGTTCCCGGCTGGCCAACACCCACCCCTCCCTTTGCTCCCTTTCCCCGATGAACTCCATGGGGATTTTGTTGAATTTGGTGGTTCGTGTTTCATCGTCCACAGCTGCAGCAAGCAACAGTTGTGTCTTGAAGGAATCTGTGTCTTGCCGGGAGCTCGTCAGATAGAGACAGTTTGAACCGAGGGGGTGCCATGGAAAGGATGCGAAGGCAGAGGAGTGCAGGGTAAATTCAGGTGGCAGAGGTGTGCCTGATGTGACTGTAGGAGGGGCAAGAGTTAAAGCCAGCGGGCTTGTCACCAGCACGAGGGCTCACGAGGCTGTTGGTTGATCTTCCAAGTGGTCTTCATCCTTGAACTTTCCTGGTCCCCGCGAGGAGTCGTCCGTGCTGCCCTCCACCCTGGCATCAGAATTTTGAGGGCAGAACTGGCAGGCTGCATTTAGCAAACCTTCCAACCCTCTAAGCTGCTTGCTCTGGTTTGAGAGTCTCTGTTTGGACCAGGGGCTCATGAAGGTCCTGAGCAGGGTGTCCTCATCAGAAGGCTGCTTTGAGGAGCAAGTGCTAGCCTGTGGAGTATGGGTTTTATTAGGAATATTACTTTTTGATAACTTCATACACATATACCATATATCTTGGTCAGATTCACTCCAATCACCGACTCCTCCCAGAATCCCCCCCACAACGTGCCCTTCTCCCATCTTAATCTTCCTTCTGTTCTTCATGTTGACTGTGCTGGCCTTCTGTGGGTAACCGTAACTGCCGTGAGTTCATAAGAGGAAGGACATGCCTGTGATTCCTCGTTTTCTTTTCCATTAAACTTAACATATAATTACAAAATTCATCCTTCTCCTTCTTCCCTCCAATCCCTTCCGTGTACCCTTTTTGTTCCCTATTGAAATCATGGCTTCTTTTTTTAAAAATTACTGTTTTACACACACACACACACACACACACACACACAAAACTCATAAATACAGCATGCTCAGTCCATTTAGTGTTTTATGTGTTGGCCACTTGGTAATAGATGACTAACTAGGGCCTCATCCCTAGTGAGGGTTTTTCTCCCTTGGCAGCTTGCATAACTCCTCTCAGTATCGAGAGAGAATTCTTAGGTAGATGGTTTCCTGGTCAATTGCTGTTCTACTCTTCCAACTACTATGTCCAAGGAGTGTGCTGTCTTCAGCAATGGGGTTTTACCTTCAATTTCAGGAAGGCCACGAAGGGCAAGGGTAACAGCCTATGTTGTTTCTGGAGGGTCTCACAAATGCCTCTGACCAACTCAAAGGTAAGGTTTTCCATGCATAGCATTGGGATTTTGTTAGTTTGTGGATTTTTGAATGTAACATTGCTACCCCAAGTAGTGTACCTTCATTAAAACACACATATGTGCTCTCTCTCCTTCTCTTCCCTTCTCCCTCCCCCCTCTCTCTCTCTCTCTGCCCCCCCTCACAGACACACACACACACACACACACATATCTGCAAAGACATACAATGATGCGATTCCTTGTGGCCTTTTCAAATATCTTTATCCCTTCTCCCTTCTCCCTCCCTCTCTCTCTCTCCCTGCCCTCTTTTCCCCTCCCCAGGTTAAGTCTTTACCACACCTTGTGAAATCTTGACAATATGGTTGCTTCTACAAGACCTGTACTGTGGCAACATCCATTGACATGCCAACATAGACGGAGGAAATATCACAAGGCCATACTCCAAGTTGAAGAATTATAGGCAATTAGTGACAAGTAATCCAATTCCAGGTGGTCATCCCTAAACACACACACATATTAGCAATGATAAATGGAATAAGCAAGTTTTATATTTATATATATATGTGTGTGTGTGTGTGTATGTGTGTGTGTATGTGTGTGTGTGTGTGTGTGTGTGCGCGCGCAACGCAGGCACGCACATGTAGCTAGATGTATGTAACAATCATTGAATGTGATAGGGAGTTAGAAAAGGACATGAAAGGAATAGGAAGGGGACAAGGTGGGGTGGAGACAGCATAAATATAGTACTCGTGTACAAACTACTAAGTAAAATAAAATAAAATAAATGCAAAAGCAAAAGTGATGTGGTTTCCTCTGGACACTCTGAGCAGATGAATGGTTTTTATCTGAGGAATAAACCAATTATTTGCCACCAGTGGTCTGTATAGGGGACACGTACAAGAAAAATATTCAATAAGTATATTTGAGAAACAGCTGTGAAGCATTAATAGAATTTGAGAAATTGTGGCTCCCCTAGTTCCACGGAGACTACAAAGGCTGGGAGTGAGGTCATATATGCCCGGAAGCTGGGGCTGGATACAGATCCACCGCATAGACATAAAGGCCATAATCAATTGGAAATCTAGGAGTCAGCAAAGGAGTCATTGAGTTTGTACGAGGGACTGTGTTTATTTAAGTGTCAGGCCAATGAGGCAGATGGCATGGGGAGACTGTCCTCTGGGGACAGGAGCAACAGGAGATAGGAAAGAGTGGCAGAGAAAGAGGAGGGGGGAAGGACAGGGGGAGGGAGGGAGAGAGAGAGAGAGAGAGAGAGAGAGAGAGAGAGAGAGAGAGAGAGAGAGAGAGAGAGAGAGAGAAGAGGGAGGATGGGAGGTGGGCAGGGCCCTTTTAAAAGGGAACACAGTGAATGTGCACAGGTGGTGCTCTTAGTGCCTGCAGCTGAGGACGTATCCCGTCAGAACCCCAAGGGCAGGCCTGTACAGACACTACTTGTTTTAAATCCTAGCACACTAGCTACTTGCTTTAAACCCCAGCTCTGCCATTTAGAATCTGTGGGGCTAGAGGTAAGTCATTTTGCCCCCAAGTTCCAACTTCTTTCTTGTAGACAGGGCCAGGAGCTCCTGAGTAAAGTGGCTATGACAATGGGCATCTCTCGGGCGATAACCAGACTGCGGTGTTGGAGAGCATCCAGACTGCGGTGTTGGAGCTGCTTGGTGCCCTGAGCACAGCCTGTCTTCTGCCCGCCCCCTATTTTTGCAACTTCTTCCCAGAGCTCCCAGCATCATGTCTCCTCGGACTGCCCATTCCTGCTTCCTGTGTCAGGACCTCTCTGGGACGTCCACACTCACGTACTCCTTATGAAGCAGCTGAGAATTGTAGAGGGGGAGGCATTGCCATGGGGATATCCATGAGAAATGGGGTGACGGCTAACTGAGAGCAAGCTGCCCTCCACAGTAACTTTAACAACACAGCTTATGTTAGCTTTCCTCCAAGTGATCCCATCCTCTGTCTTGGTGTCCTTCCTGCACTAGGACCCAGATCCTGCAATCCCTGTCACCTCACAAATGCTACGAAGAGCTGACAGGCCACACCTTTTCACAGCCTTTTTCCTTCTCCACTCTCATAAAGAAAAGTTTCCAGGCTTCTTGGACATGGGTCCTTCCAGGTAGCAAAGTCTTAAAGAGAGAATGGGTACTGGTGGGCCAAGTGAGCACTGCCTCTTCTCTAAAAAGATCTTTAGACCTTTGCAATATTTGCTTCAGCCGAAACTACAAGAAAGCACAGTGTCTCTTAGTTTGGTGATACCAACTGACACCCCCATTTCCTTATTTTCTCACAGGGTACCTTAAAAGAGCCAGCCATCGCCAGGCGGTGGTGGCGCACGCCTTTAATCCCAGCACTCGGGAGGCAGAGGCAGGCGGATCTCTGTGAGTTCGAGGCCGGGCTGGACCGATAGCCTCTGAAACAATACAGAGAAACCCTGTCTCGTAAAAACCAAAAAAAAAAAAAAAAAAAAAAAAAAAAAAAAGAGCCAGCCATCGCTCCAGAGATATGCTAAACTTTTTATCTCAGACCCTGCACCTCTCTCCAGATCTCCAATAAAGCCTTTGCCTGAAAAAAAAAAAAAAGCCTTTGCCTGAAGAATGAAGTAATCCCATGCCTTTCTATCAAGCCCTGTTCCTCCATTAATTCTAACGGCAAAGAGTCCCACATAGTGCTGTAAAACAACAGACACGGCTCCACAGTTATGGACGCCAAAAGGCTACTACACTCAAAGTACCAGCATACTCCAGAGGCTCTCTTAGACAGAGCTTTATTATCTGTCAGCTCCAGGTGATTCTGATGTTTCCTGTCTTGTGGCAACATCTCTGTCATCTCTCTTTCATCTACTTGGGACTCTACATGGCTTTTCCACGTCTATGTATCATAATCCTAATTACCTGCTCCTGTTTCTTTCAGCTGGAAGCAGTCACTGGATTGAGGGTCGTCTTAAATCCTGTAGGGTCTCACCTCAAGATCATTAACTAGTTGCAACCTATGAAGATGTTATTTTAAAATAAAGGTCACTTTTGCAGTCTCTGGAGATGAGAGCTTGAGGATATATTTTTTTTGAAAGACACAGTTCAGCTTGCTGCTTTTCATCTGTTCTCCCCTAGTGGCTGTTGGTCATAAGTAGCACACACACTGGCTTTTTCTCAGGCTATGCTTTAGGGGACCTGCTCTGTGACATTTGACTGGGATAACTGGCTGTTCTCAAATAAAATATGGAGTACAGACAGTCCTCGTTTTGGTATTGTTTCAAGGACAAATGGATGGAAATTATAGGAATGTGTTTTCTCATGTGGAATAAATGGTTTGGGCAGTTACAGTGTAATGCTTGACATCCTGAATTCTGGTAATACAATGGTGACCAGGAAAGGCCCTCCCTATCATGCATAGGATTGAGTCAGTCAACTTTCCACCATGGAGGGGGAGCAGTAGCATAGAGGGGGATGGGCACATGAGCTCACGGCCTATTAGCAGTTGATGGCCTGGGGGTATGCAAAGTTAGTTTTCTTTAAGTGTGTGGTTCCTGATAGAAGGGCCAAACTCTTGAATGTATATGGGCAACACTACCTGCACTTGGTGGGTTTGTAAAAATTTTTTCAGGGAAAAACAAAAAGTGGGGAGACTTGAATCTTGGAAGATTTAGAGGGAAAGAATAGGGGTGAATATGTTCAAAGTGTATTGTATAAATATATGAAATTCTAGAAGAAGTAATACAAACATTACATTTTGAAAACAGAATTGTTTGCTGTAAAGGCACACTTCAGTTGATAAATACCCAGAATATCTCTTTTACTTAAAGCTACATGCTGAGGGAGATGAGCATGTAGTCAGTTTGAGTGAAAGATGGAGGGATGTATTTGTAGAGGAGGTGGCATGGGAGAATGGTCTTGATGATTGGGTAGGCATCAATCAAGGAAGGAAGTGGGAGAAGGGTGAATAAACCCAGGCTTAGGACTCGCAGCGGTGAGGCATTTCTTCATTCACATATAAACAGAAAGACATACAGTAGGGGATGAGCCAAGAGGAGAGCAAGGAAGGGAGGAGATGGGTTCTCTATGATGAGTTTGGAAGCTTGGATTCACATCTTTTGGGTGAGTCCCATGTCAGCTAGAGTGAGTTGCTAACCCTCATGTCTAGACATCCTAGCATGCAAAGAGCTCCAGGGGACATAGGAACCTCAGAGGAGATAGATCTCTCTTCTTAGCTGAAGATGACAGATAAAGTGTTTTCCCTTCCATACCTCCTCATTTCAGGATGAATATGAGGTCTCTAAAAACTATCTGCTCATAACAAGGTCAAATAGTAGACGAAACCATTCTTTTCATGTTTGGAATGTCTCTAGTTTTGGCCACAAGGTCATTTTGGACTCACTGAACTTCTTTCTTTGAGTCTTCATGCCCTCAAAGGGGCATCCCAAGAGAGGAAACCAGGTATGTCTGTGCATCCCTGGATATTTCCATCATGCTTCCCTCTAAAATCCATGGTATGAGAAAAGGATGTAAATTCCATATGCAGGAAATATTTCCATTAGGTAGGACCTGGATCATAGCGTGATAAAGGAAAGCAAGTAAAAAGCTGTTAACTGGAAGTAGTCAGGGAACTTTCACTCAAAGCAAGAGGTAAGTCTAATGAGGGAGGAGATTCATGGAAAATATGGGTAGCTGGTTATAGTTCATGAAGACTCCATGCTGTTCTTCTGAGCTAGTTTAATATGTAGACATTCTGGGCCCATCAGTCACATCTATGCTCAGAGGAAACATTCTGGTCCTTTGGGAAGGTCTCTAGATTGCTCTTAAACATTTGGCTCAGATGTCGCTCATGTGACCTGCTGTTCTTTCTTTGTCCTTCTTTCCCTCACATTGTAACTTCTATCCATCCATTAGTCACCATTGTATCCATACTGCACTCCAGGAGTTTATATGCTTCCTCATTGTGAGAGCATGGTATGGCCAAGAACCAAAGAGAGGTCTTGACATTGGTTATACCAGAGTGAGAATTCTGGGTCTCTCGTTGGACTGGACAAGTTATTTAGCAATGGGAGAGACATGAATAATGAATGTAGGTGCTGATTCCCCCCTCAATGCTCCATGCCTTAAAGAAATTCTAGAAAAAGTTATTTGGCATCATTTTGTTATCTACCTCACACTGCCTTCTCACTGGGGACAGGAGGGCCAACTAGTAGGAGGTGGAGGCAGATGATGGAGAAGAGAAGTAGGGTGGTCAGAGAGTCTGGAAGTGCTGATTCTCAAGGGTGGGTGAAAGTTGGCCAAGAAGCTAAGAGCATATGTCCTAAAATGGCAAGTCCCTTCTTGTACCACCTCCAAGACATGGCACAGTGCTAGAAAGACTACAGATGGAGTTCCGGTCTTTCAAGGAAGAGAAAGGGCATAGAGCTGTTAAGACAGCTGGGCTGCATCAGAAGTGCTACACTAAGCCCACTCACACATGTGGAGCTTAGTTAAGCAGGAGGGGCCTCTGCAGTCCCATTGGATGTAGCTTTCGGTGGTTCCTCGCTTACTCCATAACTGAAGTTCATTGAAAGTGTCGGGCACTTTTCATGTGCTGCCTGCATTTGTTTCCACCTTTGCAACAACCCCAAAGCAGAAGTTACCATTTTCATTTTACTAGTAAGGAAATCAATGCTAAAAGAAGCAAAGATGTTCTTCTACGTTTATGCAAAGAGGTTTGAATTCAGGTGTGTTTAGCTGCAAGACCTGTGATCTGTCTTGGTTTATCTGTTCATTCACTTCTTAACTGCTGGAAGTGATGAAAGTAGACTAGATTCCTGCTCATATGGAGCTTTCATGACAGCAGCATCATTGTATAATTATTGAAGATGATATAGAAGATTAATAAAATATGTAATTTTATGTGTGGTATGTTTTGTAAAGCCAAAACAAAGAAGCCTGGGATGGCAATAGGGGTTATTTTAGACTTGGTGTTTTGAGGATGTTTCTGTATTGATTTGGCAATGATTTGACATTTCAATGAGAATGGTAGTTAGCCCAAGGTTAGATAATAGATTATCACATCCCACCATCACAAACTCCATCTATCCCATCCTTCCCCACTTTGTGCCATATATCCTGTCCCATCTCATCCTATGCTACTGCTTCCCCTCCCATTTATCCCATTCCAAGCCATCTATCTCATTCCATGCCATCTCATTCCATCAATGTTTTCACACCCCATTCTATTTCCTCCCTGACCCATTCCATTGTCTCTTAACCTCATACTGTCTACCTTACCCCATTCTGTCTCATATATATATATATGTGTATATATATATATATATATATATATATATCCCCTATCATTCCATCTCATTTCATCCCATCAATCCCATCACATCTCATCCCATCCATTTTAGTCCTGTAATACCCATCTCATCTTATCCCATTTCATCCTATCCCATTTTTCCATACCACATACCCTGAAAACAGTACTGTTGAATACAGAAAGGCTCTCTTTGCAACTGATCCATTGATTCCTCACATAATCATGAGCACTTAGACTACCAAGAAATATTACTTGGTAGTTCACTCTGAAACTACCAGAATTCTTTGAAATAATTATCATATGATATTGAAAAGAGCCAAGAGTATAAGAGAAGCATGTTTATCCCCATTTCCTTTCAACTAAAGAAAGAGAAATAGAGAAATATATTTCCATTAATAGTGACCCTATTAGTCAGGCAACTCTGTGTTATCTGATAGGAAGGGTTTGGGCTAACTGTGCCCAGTAGATCAGTACAAACTAGTTGGCTATTGTTGAATGTGGACTTGGATATATACACCTCTCTCTGATTGTGCAAGATCTTTCCTTTTCATCTACAGGATAATCTACTGTTTGAATAATTCACCATGTTTTAGATCTATGTTCTTCCTCTTACATCCTCCAGATTTATTCCATGAATTCTCAGTTACTCTGAAGTTTGAAATCATCAAATGGTAGAATGCAGATTTATGTATTTTTTCATTCATTCTGAGTCACAAAATCATTTGAAGTGGTTTAAAGAGGGACTTTTATGCAGCTGTAAAGAAAAACAACATTATGAAATTTGTAGGAAAATGGATGGAAGGGTTAGATGGAACCTCTTGGGGGAGAGGTTCAGTCTCTTGTCCCCATCCCCTCTTCTTACAGTCTATTTCCATTAATCCTTTCTTATTCTCTCCTGTCAACAAGAAGGTTAAGAAACTCTTACAGTGCCTGTTCCCTCTGCAATGATGTTGAGCTCAAGCATATGGTCTAAGCAACCACGGACTAAATAAACCCTATGAGTCAGGGAGCAAAATAAAACCATTATTGACTTCTTTTGTCAGGCATATTGTCACAGCAACACAAAAGTAACCATTATGGTTATAATTTTGTGGTTTATTCATCTCTCCATGGTTGCTTGGTTTTAGGTGATACTCCAGCTTTGTTTGAATTCATTGCTTATTCTAATGTATAAAACTGGAAAGGAATGTCTACACATATGATCTAAAAAAAACAAAATAACAAATCACCAAATTATTTTTCTTCTCTCCTAGACCTACCACAGTGAGAGGGACTCTCTTCCCTTCCCCAACAATGCAGTCTTCAAGGCTACCAATGAACTGTGCAGCGTGGCCCTCATGCCCCTTGTCCTGTTTGCATCCTTTGCACAGATGGCCCCTCACTCAGTCCTCAGCCTCAGCGTGACACTTTTTCTTTGCTAGCCAGTTATCTTGGATTTCCTCATTCCTCCGTGGCTGCTCTTTTTTGGGCACCTTTCAGCTGCATCTCTTTTCCTGACCTTGAAACTTTTGAGGATTCAGAGCTCAGTGATGAAGTTCTTCATTTTTCAGACTTACATTCCTTTTTTGTGATCTCATCTAGTCTTGGAGTTTTAAAAGGCATCTATCCACAGACCGCCTCTTTTGCCCTTCAGATTCTATACTACTACATATCTCATTTGAATGCCTAAGAGACATCTTAATTTAACATGTCTAAAACCAGATCTTCCCCCAACAAACCTGTTCTTCCTCCAAACATCCTAAGCTTGGTAAATGAGTTCTCAGTAAAAGTCTTTCTGCCTTCTCAGACTGAAATTCTTGGAGTTGTACTTATCAATTTCTCTTAGACCCTACAGCTAACCCATTAGCAAATCCTGTTGACTGTCCTTCGAAACATGCTGCTCCTCAGATCTCCAGTATTCATTCCCATCCGCTCCATAATGTCCTTCAGCTCAGATTATAATAAGAGTTCTTTTCTTCCCTATCCAGTCTATTCCAAATACCATAGTCATTAACAAAAAGCAACAGCAATTATAATTACAATATTGATGCATTATTGCAGTTTACACTTCCAAAAATCTCATTTTTATCTTTGGCAGTATAAGAACATGGGAAGATTTGTAAGAATGTCCTTCGCAAAGTTTCTCTCCTTCATTGTTTAATCAAACATTAATCAAGGTTACCGTTTCGAGGGATTTTGCAGATGTAATTAACATCTCAAATTAATTGGCCTTACAATGAAGGTAGAGGCATTATCCCAACAGATGAGCTTTTTAAAAAGCAGAATTTCCCCAACCTGGTAGCAAGGAATAGAGATTGGAAGCATGACATTTTTGGCTTTAAAGGAGGAAGGGTGGCATATTAGGGGAAGCAAATGACCTATAAGAAACAGGAGTGGTCCCCAGAGGAGAGCTGGCAGGGAAATGAAGACCTCAATTGTACAACCACCAAAACCAACTTGAACAAATATGCTTCCTTGGGGTTTTCAATGAATAGACCGCCTCATATCTTGAGTTTAGTCTTATGGTACCCTAAACAGGGAGATTAGGGTTTTAGGATTTATCTATGATGCCTACCTATAATTCTGACCCATGGAATTGTGAGTTGAAAAGAGCACATTGTGTAAAACTGTTGACTTTATGGTAATTAGTGTACAACAGTAAATTCTATGCAGGAAGCAATAAGAGACTGGTTCATTGCATGGTAAATGTCATTTTCAAAGTGAGTAGTGTCTTTATTCTTCTTTTGAGAAAATGTTTATTAGTGAAAGAATGAAAAACTTGATAATTATTTATTTGTTTACCTTGATAGCAGAGTCACAAGAGAAAAAAATGTGAATTGTTTTTCTTACTGTCTGACAAAATAAAAGATACTAGCTAATCAAGAAAACAGAAACTTTATTCTTTGTATAACAGTCTTAAAGCAATTTATTATTTGATGTTGCATGTAGGATCCATTCCATGACATGAAAATCAACATATTAAATAGGACTTTCATAGTAAACACAATGTTGTTTTGTACATTTTTGCTTAAAATTTTTAAAATGAGAAAAATTTAAGCCTTAGAAATCCTACACTAACTAAAATAGTGATCTTTGTATTTTCATTGCTAATTCTCAGATGAATAAATGAAGTAACATCAGCAACAGAAACAACTATAAAGTCCATAAGAGGGGAAAGATGCATCATTATCTCACAAGTGGTGCTTTTCTTTTTTTTTCCCACAAGAGGAAAACAGTGAAGACCCTACCTTTTTTCAGAGTTGCTATGGATATTAAAAGTAAAATTCAAAATGCTGCACAGCGAAACAGCTGAACTGGATCTCCATGTTTTATAGAATATTTTTATGTGCATTTTCGCCCACCGTTGCATACTCCGTAAGGTATACTTTAGTTAATTTTCTATTGCTGTGACAAGGCATCATGGTTAATGTAACTTGTAGGGAAAAAATTATTTGTGGCTTGCAGTTCCGGAGAGTGTGTTCATGACCATCAGGGAACATGGCAGTAGGCATGCATGGAGATGGAGCAGGAGATAGAGTTTACATTTTGATTTATTATTTTGATTTATTAGTAACACACACACACGCACAAACGCACGTGCATGCATGCACGCACACATGCATGCATGCACAGGGAGAGAAAGAGAGATTGGCAATGACGTGGGCTTTTGAAACCTCAAAACCCACCCTCTGTGACATACCACTACCCCATCATCTTTCCCAAATAGTTCTATCAACAGGGAAAAATATTCAAATATATTAGCTTATGGGGACTATTCTCCTTCAAATCACCATAGGGAATTAATACCAATCTGTTTTGACAAGGAAAGCAAAGAGGCCCATCACCCATTCCCCTGTCTCTTTCTTCATATGGCCTACTCTCAAACTACCATCTTTCTGGAGAAAGGAGTCTCAGGCAGTAGAAACTCACACATCCAAAAGACATTGATGGTTTAGGTGTGATCCACCAATGTTTCTGAGGTTACTCTACACAATCAGATTTCCTCTGCTGCTATAGATGTGGAAGTATCTGGAAAACTTGAGAATAGGTTCTACTACAACACCAAAACCCTGGGTGTTAGTATCAAATGAACCGCCTCAAGTTTTAAAAAACATTATATATACTACCATGTAAAGGGAAAATATTTCATTTTTGTTAAAAAAATCAATATTCTATCCTGATTAGAGCTAAATGTAAAGTCCCCCCCCCCACCGGGTCAGATTCAAGAAACTGACTCCATCCTTCAAATGTGGCAATGAGTTCAGGCTACCAAGATACAATGACTTTTTAATAAGTATTACAGGCATAGCAACTATCTCTGCTTATGTTCTAGATCTGAAATAGCCTGAACGCTGGGATATGGGATGATCTCCTTATCCTGGACTCTAGTGGAGACAGTGGTGCTAACTGTGTATACATGGAATCTTCTCTTTCCTGGAAGGGGTATAGAGACCAGGCAGATTCCACAAACTCTGAAGACCAAGCTCTAAAAGAGTGACAATTTAAGGTCTTCTGGAGCCTTTAGGGTCCCAGCCCCTTCCCCCAGCCATTGGTGTTTTATGTTTACCCTTATGATCCAAAAAACTTGGAGCTGAGAAAACATCTGTTTCATCTGACAGATTGGTTTGTAGCTCAGACATAGCAGTCCTTTAAGAAAAAGCACACCAAGAAAATTTAATTACATTTAGTTGGTATTAAAAGCCCCATGCAATGCAATAAGAATACCGTCACTCATTTTTAATTATCTCTTGTGGCAAAAATGTGTATTTTATGCTAACTACTTCACCTATGTTTACAAATGAGGAACAAAGCCTTTGGGAGGAAGTAGTTTGCCTGAGGACTTAGAAAGGGTGATAGGTGGAGCTAAGACTTCAATCCACATTCTGGTCAATAACAAGAGTAGTATTCTACTCTGCCATCGTTATTGCCAGTAGTAATCTTTTTAAAAATTTATTTTATTTTTTCTTTTTATTGAAAGTAGATTTTTCATACATGTTCTGATTGTGATTTCCCCTCTCTCCATTCATCCCAGTTCCTCCCCACCTCTCCTCTCACTTGGATCCACCCCATTCTGTCTCTCATTAGAAAACAGAGATCCAAGGGATAGCTATAATATACTAAGATAATGATAAGATAAAACAAAGCAAACGAATTGGAATAGGGCAAAACAAGTGGGAAAAAAGAGGCCAAGGAAAGACAAAAGAAACAGATAAAGGTACAGAGACACACTTAATCACACATTCAGGAAGCCCTTAGGAAACAAAACTGGAAGCCATAATATATGTCCAAGATAGATAGATAGATAGATAGATAGATAGATAGATAGATAGATGGATAGATACATAGATGATAGAGATAGATGATAGATAGATAGACAGACAGACAGACAGACAGACAGACAGATGGACATAAAACAGCATGCACAGGGCTTGTACAAGTCTGCACCAGATGAGGTCCTAGAGCTGCAATCCCTAACCCAGAAACTATCTCCAAATGATAACCACTTGCAAATGAATAGTTGGTTTTCTCCAAGGGAGTCTTATTGGGGGAAATAACCTACTTTTAAGGATAGGCCCACATGTCTAGCCATAGATGGCCAACAGAAAATGAACTCAATGGCATCTTTAGAGGTTACTTGTTTCGTAATGTCATGTCAGAACTTGTATTTGCTTTTAGTTTCGTTCACAGTAGTAATTATTTTTAGTTTCTTATCATTTGTGGTGGAGAAGAAGCCTCTTCATTCATGACATATATGCCTTTACACCATTTTCTCTTCAGTGTAAGTGAGGCCTAGAGGCTACACTCTAAAAATGCAAGAGTAGAAAGACAAACTGCAGTTTCAGAAAGGCATTGCAAAGAGACATGTTTTTCTTGGTGTTTCTTCTCTCCACCCCATCTTGTTCAAGGAGAAGCGAAATACCCATCAGAGAAACACATGTGACATTAACTGATGCCTCAAACACACAGCTAAAGCATTTGACTTACTAATAGCAGTAACTTTTCCCTGAGTTCAGCTTTAAGATTTACATAGCCACAGCCAACACCTTGAGAGCAATTTTATGACAGATTGTGAGCTAGGGGATGTCCCAGCAAAGCAACTCTCAGATTCTAATCTACAGAAAGAAAGAGCAAATGTAGGGTAACCTGTTACATGGCAATAGGTAGTAGAGGCTGTTCCCCATACCGACATCACCACAAAAATAACCATTTTTGTTGTTGTTGTTGTTTTCTTGTTTTTACGAGACAGGGTTTCTTTGTATTGTTTTGGAGGCTATCGGTCCAGCCTGGCCTTGAACTCACAGAGATCCGCCTGCCTCTGCCTCCCGAGTGCTGGGAGGCACCACCGCCCGACAACCACTGCTTCTTAAATATCTCATAATGTCAAGAACACATTCTAAGATCTCCAAGTGCAACAGCTCGTATTCGACTTTCAATAGCCCTGCTCCATATCCAAGACTGACAGAGACACCTGGAGGTAGAGGTGCCAGACCAGTACCTGATACATCTAAGATCCATGTCTGAAATTGAAGCCTTCTTCACCATCAAGAAGGGCCACACGAGAGAACAGACTCTGTTGTAGAAGCTGGTTGGCCATAGCTTGGTCGAATAGATGCTTGGGATGCTCTCCAGGTGCTGGTGTGAAGAGGCAGCAGGTACACACACGTCCTCCGAGAATGTCTGTCATCTTTGTGCCAGTGCAAGGAGTCTCATTTATGTATCACATTCCGAGACCCTTCTGGGATGGCTCTCTGGGATGTGTGCTGTCATTTGAAAAAAAATTAAAGCACATTGAAGAGCAAAAAGAAATACGTGAGGGTGACCTCCTAATGTCTGTCCAGTCCATCAACTAAAGTATGTTAAGTAGCTCAGCTCCACAGTAGTGGTGCAGAAACTGCTCCTGTCCTTGGAGGCAGAATGGGGAAGGAGTTGCTGAACACAGATCTCAGCTCCACACCCAGATCTACAGTCAAGGAAACACAGAACGCATGTGGAAGGCCACGGCCAGTGCTGAGGTGCAGCTCTCTGTGGCGTTAAACCTGCGCTTTTGCTTGAAGAAAGCTTCCACAGTCCTAGTACTGTAGGCTTCTTGGATTCTCTATGCAATAAGAAATAAATTAAGGATAGTAACAAGGTGCTCTGAGGAAACTCAGCAAAGGCTAGATTAATTAGAAAAGAAAGGAACTTCAACTCGGAACAGCCAGGGGCCCGATGGGTTTGAGCAGTGGACAAAGCAGGAAGGTTAAGCAAAGAGGACTCAGACAAACGCGATGCTCCCAGGCCAGGCGAGCAAGGAAGGGAGACCCAATGCAGGGCGGCTCTTAAGCTGAGCGGACAGAAGTGCAAAGCTGCGCTGTGTGCTAGGCACTGAGCTACTGTCACAGGAGGCTATCACATCACTGAACAGGGTTGAGGTATTTTCCCAAAGGAACCTAAAGTCAGCGAGAGGAAATTCTCATGACCAGTTCAACAACCCATGATAAGTCCTACAGTGGAAGTGAGTATGAGTGTTGTGGGGAGTCTAAGGACCTGGGGGAAAGACGGGGCTTTCTGGAGCAGGTGATACAGACACCTGGAGTGTGGGACTAGAGGGTAGGAGGGAGAACTGTGTGTGCACGAAAGTGTGGTTTGGTGAAGAGAGTGCTGATGCATGATGGGAATGTGGGTTCATGAGAATGAGCGCATGAGAGGTAGGAGCCTATGTACATCAGGTATACAGGAGGCCTCATATCTTCTCTCATCCCTTCTGTCTCCCAGCTCCTGTAGGGACCATCTCGCTTTCTGTCTCGTCTACTTCAGTTTTATTGCTGCTGTTGACTCCATGGACTTCTTGATGTGTGTTTCTGTTGATGCACATCTTTCTTGTAATATTCTTCCTTAGAGTTAAAGGCAGTTATAAACCCACCAAAGACTTTGGTGTGCTGGGTTAAGTAAAGCCAGTTCCCTTTACTTCTCCCTGGGGCTTTTGTTTTATTAGAAAAATTAATGAAAAAAGAGACTATCGTTTTTAAAAGTAGAAATGTCCACTTCCTTGAGCTCTATGATTCTTTGGACTTTGAGGCCTTGTTCTCATTTATATCATGCAAGGTCTACCTTATGGCCTGCCGGGTACTTCACTGATGAGTCATGGAACACAAAGAAACTCTTCTAGGCTCTGTATAATGTGTGTACAGACTGTAAGATTTCCTGTAGTCCTCTTAGCATCTTGGAATCATAAGCATTGGTTTCCTCAGGCTGCAGGCAATGCTGATAGAAGGGTATGCAGTTTGCTCAAGATCATACAGGCAGAGCAAGGCACAGTCAGCATCTGAACCTCTGTCTGAGTTCTACATCAGTGATTCACAGAACATTGTCACTTCCCTTTGATTTGTTTAGCAAAGGCTGATGAACCTGCAAGAGGCTCCTCCCCCAAACTTACTAGATCCAAATGCATCCTAAACAAGTGCCCAACATCCAGATCACAACAAATACTCTGGTTACTGCAACATATTTTCCTCAAATTTCACAGAAATTCACCCCAAGTCACCTTCATTTTTGATTCGCTGAACTCAACAATAGCATGTCTGTGATTATCTTCATATTTAGGACAAGGCTGTTGGACTATGAAGACAATGAGTGATGTAGTTCTAGCTCTCCTCTTAATAGTCTACCAGTTTCTGGATCAGAGGATTTGTAGAAATCAGGCTGTTTAAAGCACTTCAGGAATGCAGAAACCTTAAGGCCAGGGAAACTGGACCTGTGTGGCCTTGGTAAGTCACTAAAGTCTTCAAATGCTACGTTTTATAAAGCAACTCTAATTGTGCTGTTTCACACTTGAACATGCTTTCTTGTGAAGCTGGCAAAGGAGTACAGCTAACTTGAGGCCAAGAATATAACCAAACCCCACGGCTTTATCTCAGTTTCCAGTCTCTTCTCAAATTCTAAAAACAGAAGAAAAGGAATAGAGTCACATAGACCCACGAGAAAGACAAACAGGAAAGATGCTGACATTCGATAAGAGAAGACAACGGGTGTCTAGCCAAGAAGAGAGTTCTCCAAGTCAAGCCCTGGGATCCTAGCAATAAGAAGCATACTGTTTGATCTTAACTGAAACACAGACGTGCACAGGGATTGCAGACATGAGGCCTAAAGAAAACCAGACAACAAGGGAAAGGTGTAATTAAAAAGCACAATATCAGAAATACTTCATGGAAAAGAAAAGTCATTAAGATAAAACATTGAAAGATTGACAGAAATTAGAAGAAAAATCAATCCAGAGAACCCACCATCTGATGGAGAGCAAGAAAAGGAGGGATAACAGTGATTTTTAAATACAAGTATTTCTGTATACAGGGAGATGAAATCTATGCTCTCTCCCCTGATAGTTTCTTCTTACTGTGAACAGAAGAAACCCTGGGCATTGTATATAGAGCAAATACAGTACAGAAGAAACTCTGGCCCCAACACACTATGCAGAAAAGGGTTCAGTGGGGGAACGCCCGACTCACCATGACATATCTGTCATGGAGACCCTAGCCAGTCACCTAGGATGGTATTGGCAAAAACCAAGGAAGGATTCTGGATTACCATGTATGCTGGTCAGGCAGACGTGTTCCTTTGTCTTCTGTGGTGTGATGGAGACCAGATAGGAATCCTGACTTGCTTTTCTAAGCAGCAGGAATGAAGCCCTTCTCTCATGTTCCATGGTGTGGCATCAGGTGAGGTTTAGTAGGAAGTGAGGCTTTTCACTACTGTAACAACCAAACAATTTCACAGCAGTCACAGCTAAGATTACTGGGAATGTGAAACTTCTGCCTTCTTAGCAGTGATCAAGAACACCTTGTTGGGGTCAATAGAAGCTTCCACAGACTCTGGATGTCTAGGGCTGAAGAAATAATTTGGTGCTTAAGGAGCACCTGCTGCTATTGCAGAGGACCAGGACTTAGTTCCCAGCCCCAACATGGTGACTCATGACTGCTTATAACACGCAAGTTCCAGGGGCTATAACACCTTCTCTCTGTGAGACCCTGTGTGCACATGGTGTACAATGAGTCATGCAGTGACATGCACATACACATAAATTAAAAGTAGAACTCTACTTCTAACGTCAGCCATGCCTGGCAGTCCCTTGTAAACACTGCTGGAGCAGGGTTCAAGATGCCAGCTAATATGCAGGTTTTATCCAGAATCTTAAAATATGGCGTGCAAATGTTCAAGAGAAGAGTCAATCTTTATGCCAACAACCGGGGAAGCCTCAGCCTAAAGAAAGTAAAAAAAATACGCAACTAACATGAATGATGATATGACAGGGATGTTAGGATTACCTGACAGGTTTTAAAGCAGTCATGTTTTTAAATGACAGATTTTTAATAACTAATTAGTGGCATTTTTGTAGTGAATAAAAAGAAAACCTCAGAAAGATCTGAAAATTTAGAAACATGTAAAAGATAATGAAGAGCCAAATACGATCTTGGAAATTTTAAAGCTAAAAACATGTTACAGCCACGATAAACAGTTCAATGTAAACACTCAAAAGCAAAATAGAAGAAACAGAAGAGTTGCTGACATAGAGAGATCCGTAGGAATTACCTGGTCTGAACAGCAAAGATAAAACTAGTTAATAAAAACAGAAGAGGATCTTGGGAGCTGGTCTAACTAACACAAGACATGGCATTCCTCTCATCACTGTTCCAGTGAGAGCATGGACAGGAGGGCTGGGAAATGCTTGAAGAAATAATGACTGTTAAATGCCATGTAGTTGGCAAGCAGCATGTTATTCATGAAAGTGAGAGAAGCTCCATCACAAAGCTGTCCTCACAAGGTCTAGTGTGACCAAACATCAAAAACCCTAAAAAAAAGAGGTCATGACTTTGAAAGAGAGCAAGGGGGTATGCATGGGAGAAGTTGGAGGGAGGAAAGCTGTGTAGGGGGGGGGATAATGTAATTGTTTTATAATCCCAAAAAGTAAAAAAAATTGTAGAGAAGAATTGTACTCTTAGTTCATGTGCTAATTCATTAACATAATCATGTCACTATAATTCAATATTCAATACTTATTTAACTAAGAATTATAAAAGAAGTTTTCAGGGTTGACAAAAATATGAGATGAGTGAAAAGAGAATGAAAGTAAAAAGTTGTTCCAGGGTCATTTGTAAGTGTGATCTTGCATTTTGTAGAAACATGAAAACTTAGAAGTTAAGCATCACAGTACAAATATTTTAACTAAAATATAATACAGTGTGTGTGTGTAGAGCACAAAGCTAAGAAATTGACACTAGTTACTTTTAAGGATAGAGAAGGGAAAGACAGTTGATGAATTGTTTGTAAATATTAAGTAACTTTGACTTTTAAAGCCATTCATAAGTATTTCATTGATTAAAATAGAAAAAATAAATAAACCAAAAAAATGAGGAAAAAACCTAGCCATAGATTTCTTTCTTCTAGTTAATTACTCTGTAGAGATGGTTTGGTTGGGTGAGACATATTCACTCCTGTGGAAATGTTTTAGAAGACAGAGGCACACTTTCAAATAATTTCTCAGTACCTCCCTGCACCTGACGGTGTTGGTAATAATGTAGTGACAAGATTAGATGCTCCAGCATGTGCAGCCAGTGCAGGGCATGGGAGAACAATGGTAGACATGCACTGCCATTTGTCTTCTTGACTCTTATTTGAGATCTTTGCCTCTGTAAAGATGGAGGATTTGGGGCTATGGTAATAGAGCAGATCCATGTACCACCTTAATGATCCCATCTTTCTCCTTTATAACCCACTGAGGGCCGAGTGACTGGAAAACAACTGTATTAAAATGCAGCCACCAGACCAGCTATACCAACAAAGAAGGAGAAAAATCAACATTGTGGATGGTTTTTTAATTGGATCAAAGGAGGGTCATTTATTGAGCTCTCCACTCTGGCATAGGCCAAGATTTCTGATTTGCACCATGCTGTATTCATAATTTGAAGGTGTCTACCAACAAGGAGAAAGTCTCCCATGCCTCGTGGAGCTGGAAATTCATAAACCATCAGTTGTTTTGCCCATGTGGAAGCAAAGAACATTACTATCTTGTAAATGAAGAAAGTCAGATGTCAACTCATTTCTGAGTACTGGGATATGGAGCTGGGAGCGGAAATCCTTGTTTTACATGGTTCAAAATATTATATAGGTAAAGATGGGAATAGAACATATCTCAGGCTTCAGGGTGAGTGCTGGGGGAGAGATTTAAAGAATGTTACCAGAAGACCAGAAAGAAAAGAGAGCAAGTTCCTGTTTCTCCCTGTTTATATCCTGTTTCCACCCAGCTGTCTCACTTCCTGTCTGTCTGTACAGACCTCCAGACCTCTATGGTTAGCTAGTGGTAAGCTCCATTCTCTGAACTTCAGAAGGCTTTATTTGTACAAGCAAGATATCACCACAGCTGACCTATTTGTTCTTTTCATTTCATTCATTCACTCATTAGTTCAACCAATATTAATAAAGAATGTGGAGGTTAAGTATTTGTTGGATCCTGAAGACATATCTGGAAATATACTACGTTGAGTCATTCCTTTTATGAAAGTTGAAATCTAGGTCTTTGGCTATGACTCAGAATCTTCTCGAGTTGAGGTGGAGGTGTTGTAAAGATCCCATGGTCAATTCTCCCTGGGAGCAAAGGATCAAAATCCTTGACTGGGGGCTGATTATGCTTCTCTAGTGAGAGCAATGTCCAAGCAAGCTTGAGACTGGGCTCAAAGGAAGAATGACAGGAAGTGTGCAATGTCAAAGGGAGAGCGTTGTGAAGAAGACACGTAAGATAACACAGCAGAATGGTGGCAAGAATGCATCTACATTGACCAAATAAGTCAGAGGAGACTTCATTGAGGTGACATGTAATTTGGTTGCTCAGGGATGAGGGTCTGAGGGTCTGAGGTTAGCATCCAAGGAAGAGATAACAAGGACTCATTAGGCTCTGGGAGAGATGCTGGAACTTGGCTGTGCTATCTCTGAGGTCGGAGGCTTCGGGACTTCAACTTGGGTCTTAAGCACAGAAGAGGATAGGCTGAGGTAGCAAAGGACAAGGCTTCTCTACTTGTCAGTGTAGTTTGGGTTATGGTCTTGATAAAGGGAATGAAAAATAGGAGGGATGGTCATGAAAAGAATAGGAAGGGACATGGTAGTACAGAAGATGGTAGGAAGAGAGGGGCTTTTCCTCTGAGCTCCATTCTGTTTCCCCTCTCCTTCCCTCTTTCTTTCTCCCCACCCCCAGAACATAAGGATCTGTGGCCTGTGGCATATACCTTTTCATCTTCACCAGTTCTCTGAAACAGCTACTCAACATTTTTGGACATGGTCATGAGAACAATTGGAGTTCTTCCATGGTGGAGATTTAGGTTCAGAATGCCAGGCGCTGATGTGAGCTTACTTTGGTTGGATAAGGTTATAATAGAGGCAGCTTTAAAATACACTGATTCCTAAGATTATGAATGGTATTGTCTGAGTGTGCCTTATCTATCTTGGTACCTTGCAATTCTGGCTTCTACCACCCTCTGCAATCTGCTCGTAATCCAAACACCAGTGGGAAGGAACTTATAAAATCACTAACACAATCATATCATATAAATAAAAGGGAAAACATCCGTCAATGACTTCTTGTAACACAAATAGGATTCAAAGTCTCTTTCCAGCTAAGAAACCCACATGGTTAAGCATGCCTGTCTCTGTAAATATGTCTGCAACCCCTTCCCTCTACAGCATTTTTCTCCTGTGGCAGACAGATCCTATAAAGGTCTCTATGAGAAAACCAAATATGTGATACCCCCTGAAAGCACTGAGTCTGCTGGTGTTCTGCTCTCAGACATATTGTGAAACTCTGATGGCTCCAAGAATAAGCACAACTTGGTCCTTTGTGGGGATCAGAATGGTTTGAGAAAGGCAGAATCAGTTCAACCACAGTTACCATGTGCCTGGTGCTTGCCTCAGCTCTGCATGAGGAACCACTCTGGGGTACATAGAAGGTTCTAGAAAGTTATCTACTTCTGTGACAGGAAGGAAGCTAATGCCGATCTTTATACATGCCTTATTTTTTAAATCAAAGAAAGAAAAATGCTACAAGAGAATCCATGACTCTATTCATGAAAGGCAGTCATCAATAAGATGGGGGTCTACTGTTTCTGTTCATTTAAGAGAGTGGTGGGAATTAAGGTAGAGAATGCTGTATTAATGCCTACACTTTTGTTTCCTTGTATTCTTTGTTAGTTTTCATTTGCAATGATCAAAGTAAGTCCTAAAATGATTACCACTGATTTCATGCATTTGACATCCAAGGGTAAGCATTTCTTCACTTTGCTAGTGGTTTTCTGGAAAAGAAAAAGGGAGAGACAGAGGTTGAGAACATCTTCTGTGTCACACTTCATGAAGCTGTCTCTGCCCTGCCCTGTCCTTTGAGCCTCCCAGTGGCCAGTAGGAAGGTACCATATTTCTCATTGGACAGCTGAGGAAACCTTGACATAGGCTCTAGGAAAGGCTAGATTTTTGACTCACATCTGCTGATGTTAGTGTCTGTGCTCTACCTAAAGCAAGATGCATAGTTAGAGAAGCAACACACTTCATCTGAGTCATCTTCTGTCTGTCAAAGCCTGGGCATAGCACACTGAAGAGCCAGCCAAAGGGGAGGGGGTTACCATGTGATTTGCTCTCCAAGCAGGGGTATTTTTGAGATTCAAAATGGTGCTGTTAATAGTTGTACCTGATTAACACCCATTGCAGTAACTCTCCCTGAGGCAAACAGAGGTACAGATTATTCTACAGCAGGCACATGTGCAAATCGCATAGAGCCTTGGGTTCCTCTTTGCAGGAAGTGCAACTCCAAACCATGGAGCTGAAGCTCAGGACAGCTGGTTCTCACTCAGGTCTTTGTGATTCCTGAGACCCAAGTTCCTTTCCAGCATGGCTTCCCAAAGGTTCTGAGTTCCCTTTCTCTAAAGTACAGATTCCCCCTGAGCATGAGGTAGGCACTGCCAAGATCTTCCCTCTGGTGCCAGCACATGAGGGACACCGCCTTCTCTTCAAATCTGTTTATTCCCAGAGACATCCTGTCCTCCCTTCCCCATACGGAGGCTCCCTCTGTACCAGGTCTTGGGGACTTGGCAGGAAGACATGAGCTTTCCTTGTGCCAAGTGCAGCATGATCTGTGGTCTCAGGATAATTTTTCCCATCTGACTGCCCCGTGTGTGTTCCTTCATCAAGATCCATGTGTTAGTCTGTTCAGTCAATGGTTTGCTAATCACTGCTTTAATTTGCCATGCTTTTGTTGAGGAATAACTCTAAGCAGGATCTCTGTTAATTGGTGAGACTAAGAGAAAACTGAGGTAGTCATACAAGTTCTTAGTTTTTAAGGGTCTCACAGACCACTGAAGGATGCAGATGGCTCCCATTGCATAGTCAAGAAGGTGCTAGGAACAGAAAAATGGTCATTGCCATCTTAGGATAGTCAGTGGCATCTTCTTGGGTGAAGAGATAGAGGCAATTACATCCACTTATCTTTTACTCATGGCTTGCCCCTCTGATAACTGAGTTTGAGTCAGTTTGTGCCTAATGAGCTCTGACTGGTCCATATGTTTTCACAGGTATCTGGTGGTTTACTAAGCCAGGTAGTTAGATACTGAAATGAACATGCTCTAGAACTCAAAGTCTCTTCAGCTTGGGTTCCTAGTTGTTCTGAGCATCATAATCAGCTTGGGGGATTTATTAGCAATGCAATATTTTAAACTTCACTGTGTTTAAATTCTGTGAAACTCTTCATCACAGAATCCAGAGCACAGTCTGTGCATCTCACCATTGTACATAAAGCATCCCTGGTGAATGCATGTGGGTCACACATTCAGAAACTTTGAGTGGAGAAGCTAAGAAGGTCAGGCATCTCAGACAGAGGCATGTTAAAGGAAGTCTGAGACTTGGGAAGGCAGAGCCGGTCAAGGGATAGAAGATGACTGGATAACAGGGTGTTGGGGTGTGTGGGACTAAGGCAAATGGTGGGCGGAAGGAAATGAAAATGCTGGAGGGTAGGTAGAAATTAGGTTTCAACTCCAAGGGTTGAACTCATGCTGTCAAACCTGACTTCGTTGTACAGGCAGTTGGAAGTGTGGGAGGTATTTTAAGGAGCCACTTAGAAAATTTCCAGTGAAGTTCCACAAGATGAAGGTCTCAGACATCGTCTAAACCCTTATAAACAGCATCTTTGTGAAGAGGAATTCCCTTCACTCAGGAGTTGCTATGTTGGCCTTTGGGGGCACCGTTGGGATTAGGTGAGATTAAGTGGCACATGTTCTCAGCATATAGCAGTTTTCCTCTTTGCATTATCTCGTTTGGTGTCCAGAAAGATCTATGCAGCCACGATGCCAACTATTGCTGCTCTGTGAGGCTCTGAGTCTGATGACAGGAGCCCCCCACCCACTGAGAAGAATTGTCAGGTAACAGAGAGCAGAGACATTGTTCCGTCAACACTTGCTCATGTGAAGAGGATAAAACAGAAGAAAGCAATAAAAGAGGGGAGCGACTACTCCATGCTTGGCACGTTATGCATAGGTTCGTACTTCAGAATGACCTATGGCCTGATAGTGATGACTATTTGTAATCCCGACATCCCAGTAAAAAAGGCGCTTGCTCACAAGCCAGCCTGTGAATGCCCTCTCCTCTTGATGATGACCTTCCCGCTCTTCCCACTACTCCCAACATCTGTTTCCACTGCCTTTCCTAGCCAGCCAGCCTGCTCAGGTCGAGGTACCAGAGAGTCAGAAGAGAGAATGAGGTAGGCTCCATCCTCCTGCACGGCCTGAAGGGCAGACTGCAGGCAGCCTTGCCATGTGGCTTCCAGCGCCCTCCACTCTCCAGCCTTTGCCATTTCACAACAAACGCTCCCTCTTCTTCTCTCCTGCCCACGGGTGCTGCGTTCTGGGAGTATTACCCGTCGAACACGGTTTGCTTTTCTCACTAATGAATGCGCTGGGTGTGTGCCTAGAAGTCTATTAAAGCTCTTGATTCATTAGTTTTTCTGTTTTCTTGGCCTAGAGGTTCTAATATCATCACACTGTCATCTGGTGATCCAGCAAGAGGGGAAAATCCCACTGGTGAGGGCCTGAGGACCAACGCTACAATCATTTCTCAGCGTTCTTTCTTCCCTTTAGGTTTACAAGGCACTTTCAATGGACCCAATAAATGGGATTCCGTGACAAGAAGGACAGGGATCTTGGCTGTGGAACCCACGCTTGGAGAGAAAACTCATAAAGTCAGTAAACACATAAGGCATGAGTCACAAGGATTGGAGCTCCCAGAGGCTGTCAGTGATCGGCAGATTCCATGGACCCTCTGTACTGCACTAGAAACCTTTCAATTGGCCTGCGCTTGGGAGGCTAGAAAGGACCTTAGCCAGCGATAATCAGTATCCTCATCCTATGTTGAGACTATTCTAAATATACCTTTGCCTGTCATTTCCCCTTTGCTTATTTTTCTTCCTTATGTTGTCCGCCCCATTATGTATGCATGGGTATTTGGATAAATAGGTGTATACATGGGTGAACGAGGGGATGGATGAGTAGGTGGATGGATGGGTGGGAGGATGGGTGAGCAGGTTGAGGGATGGTTGTGTGGATAGGTGAATGAGTGGATTGGTAAACAGATCGACTGGGAGGTGGATTCCTAGATGAGTGACACCTTGAAGAGTTTCTCTACAAATGTTGATAATACAGCCAAGCTGTGAGTATATTAGGAATTTTGACTTACAGAAGTTTAAAACTTATAGCATAATACTGACTTTGTAAAATGCAACATTGATATAATTTGTTACTATTTCATTATGTTATTCAACAAATTTTACATGGTGCCAGCAGGCAGGAAAGTAAAAATGTGGAATTCCTTTCTTTAAAATACACAAGGTGGCATTCTTATGAGATGGCATGAAATAAATGGCAAGTCTCAAGTTCCAGCCAATTTGTGTTTACTGTGAACAGTATGAAGAGGCCCTCAAACCTGGATGATTTGGAAGCTTCTAGAATGTGCCAATGAGAAGTTCCAGAAACTTCCTAGGGATGAATGATGCAGTTTGAGCTCTCCCCGCACCTTGTGCCGTTAATTGACTCCAAGTTGAGAGAATCTCAGGAGGGCAATTGCTGGCAGTAACTCTGCTCACTCCCACCCTTCAGGTCTGATAAGCCAGGAGAAATACTCCTGTGTGAATGTGTTCACGAGAAAGCTAACGGATGCTTTGAGAGGGAGGGAGGGGGTTGGAGTGGAACAGTCCACAGTAAAAGGCTCACAAGAAAGCTCAGGCAAGATCAAGGCACCTAGAAGAGTAAAAATGTGCCCCAAACACTAGAGTAATGGTCATCCATGAAGATCTAGATGGGAAATTGAGCTTTTTTGTTTTTGAACTCTCAAGGTCTTTATTTTTTATTTTTTAATTTAAATTAGAAACAAGGTTGCTTCATATGCCAATCCCAGTTCCCTCTCCCTTCCTTCCCTCCTCCCATGCCTCCCCACAACTCCCCCAGGCCACAATCCAATCCCCACTCTGCTCCCCAGGCAGGGTGAGGCCCTCCATGGAGGACCTCCAGAGTCTGTCATTTAATTCAGGGCAAGGCCTAGGCCCTCCCCCAAGAGTCCAGGCTAAGAGAACATCCTTCATTGAGGGATGGGCTCCCAAAGTCCATTTGTATGCCCGGGATAAATACTGATCTAGTGCCCAAGGTCCCATAGATTGCCCAGGCCTTCTCACTGACACCCACATTCAGGGGATCTGGATCAGTCCCATGCTGGATTCCCAGCCATTAGTCTGGGGTCCAAGAGCTCCCCCCTTGTTCAGGTCAGCTGATTCTGTGTGTTAAACCAGTCCAGTCTTGACCCTTTTGCTCATCAGTCCTCCCTTTCAGTCACTGGGTTCTAGGAGTTCAGTTCAGTGTTTAATTGTGGGTGTCTGCCTCTGCTTCCATCAGTCACTGGTTGAATGTTCTAGGATGGCATATAAGGAAGTAGCCAAACTCATTATCAAGGAGTAGCATTTAAGGTAGTCTCTCCACTATTGCTTAGTTTGCCAGTTGGTGTCATCCTTGTAGATCTCTGGAAATCTCACTAGTGCCAGATCTCTCCTCAAACTTATAATGACCCCTCTATTATGATATCTCTCATCCTGCTCTCCTCTATTCTTCCCCTGACTCAACCTTCCTGCTCCCCCATGTCCTCCTCTCCCCTTCTCTTCTCCTCCTCTTCTCCTCTCCCCTCCCCCCACGAAGAACTTTATCCTCAATTTCACACGCCCCTGGAGATCCCACAAGAGAAGATTTCTCATTGAAATTCCATTTTCCTCTTATGAACATTGCTTCTTTTTAATGCTTTCCCCTTTATTCTAATTGCTAACTTTCATTTGGCTTCATCAAAGGACATTATCCTATATTTACTCCAATGCAGAAGGCAAGATTCTGCAGCGAAGCAAGCCATCCAAGGCCACCCAGCGAGTATGTGCTCAGACTGAGCCAAGAGATGAACCATTTCTTGGTCTGCAGCTTATCCTTCAACTTACCGATCTATTCATTCTCAAGAGGACTGGTCTCATGCAGGGACATCTTTAAGATGTTTTATTGAGACGAAGTATAGAAAACGTACACTAGTAATATACAATTTGGATGCATTTTCACACCCTGCATGTATTTCAAGAAACTTATTAACACAGCAGCACAGGGGAGCCTGCTGGTGGCCCCTGTGGACACTGCCTTGAGGGTGGCCACTGTCCCTGTTTCTAGCAGTCTGTTAACTTTTCCTGCTTTTAATAATCATGTAAGTGCAATCTGGGAAGCCCCATGGCTGGGCATGGCTCCTTTCGCTGTTTTTCTTTGTGAGATTCTTGCATGTCCTTACTTGTGTCTATGAGTTATTCATTCTTATTGCTGCTAGAATTCTATTATGTGAGAATACCACAATTCACTATTCATTTTATGCTGACAAGTACTCAGGTTGTGTCTAGCTTAGGGCCATTACAGATTGACTGGGATCATGGGGGATGTATACATCTTCATTAGATGTGAACTAACAGACTACCAAAGCAGCTGGATTAGTCTTTTCCCTCTAGCAATACATGGCCGTTTCCCAATGCTGCGGTTTCCCAGACTCTTGATGTTTCCTATAGTTTCAAGTTTGGTCATTTTTGATAATGATAGCACTACTGCTACTTTATTATTATTTATAAACTCAGATCTCTCGTGAATAATGGACCTGGATACATTTTATACGTTTATGAAATCCACAGGCAGTGTCTGGGTTCAGGCCACAGTTTCAAGACACACTAGATAGAGAAGCTTGATCAACGGAGACTGGGGAGTGAAGATGCTGGCAGACTTCGTGGGATGGCTGGCTTCTTTCCTGGCCACAGATGAGACAGTTAAAGATGGAGATGGTGGAGATGGGAAGATAGGAACAGAGATGGATGGATGAATAGATGGATTGGGTAGAGTATTATCCCACTTGCTAATACTACCACATAGAGGAATTTGAGCTCCAATGTACAATATTTGGGAAGGAGACTAACATTCAGTTCATAAATTAGCAAAAAGCACACCCTCATGTAATGTCAAAATCTTGGACACATGCCTGGCAGTGGTGGCGGCACACACCTTTAATCCCAGAACTCAGGAAGCAGAGGCAGATGGGTCTCTGTGGGTTCAAAGCCAACCTGGTCTGTCTACAAAGTGATTTCCAGGACAGAGCTGCACAGAGAGACCCTGTCTTTAAAAGCAAAACAAGACAAACAAAACAAAACAAAGCAAAACAAAAATCTTGGCCACATTTTTCAGTGGCTTTTGTCTGTTCCAGTTACCAATCCATAAGGGAGCTTACAGGAATACTTTACTATAGGAACACTTGAAAAATCCATCAAATGCCATTCATCAAAATCAAATCCATTATATTAGTAGAATTTGCTTTCCTTTATTTAGCCTTTACTCTGCTACAGGCTTTACTTACATCATACTATGAAAGGACTTAAATCAGTTTGTCAAACAATGGCATTAAGCAGATAGCCAAGTATTTAGGTACACACAGTTGTACATGCACACTCAATAACCACCCCCACAGAGCATTCCCAATCCTGGCTTCCTCTTTTCCCTCACTCTATCTTCTCAGCCCTGATGTAGGTTAGTGAAGCCCAAGGTGGACATGACTAAGAAACGTATTTCCTTCTAGACCCATGGAATGTCTCTCCTTCATTCATTCAACATCATTAGCTGGGGGCCATTTACTTCCACATACGGCCCAGGAAGAAGTCCCACCCACATTATGTTTATGGTCTATAGCTCTGTAAGGCGACGACAGATTTCAGAAACCAAACGTAAGCACAACACCCCGCCTCATTTGTGTGTGTGTGTGTGTGTGTGTGTGTTAATTCTTGTTATTGCCTTGGAGTGGAACAAATACAGGAGCAAAGTATTGTTTAAAAGTGAAGCTGTGTCTACAGAAAGACCCAGGTTCAGGAAGGAGAAGTACGTGATGGGATGTGAGGAATCTAAGTGATCTACGAGAAGAATGTCACATGCAATTAGAGTCCTTGAAATTTTAACTTCTCTAATAACGGATGCCAAGAGAAACCTCTCATGGTTCATTGGCAGTGCAAGGTGTTGTTATAGTCTCCTAATCATATTCCTGGAGAAAATAGCTCTGTTTCATTGTTCATAGAATGGAAACTTCACTTAATTTGTGGATTCACATTCCATTCTAGGACCCATTAGTGGTGATATATTCATAAGCATCTAAGTACACATGTACACAAAATATATAGCATCTCTATTAATTTATATGACATATGTATTGACTTAACATGAGTCCCTTTAGGATATCATGCAATTTTTATGGAGAAGAAATGAAAATACATGATTTGGTTAGTTTCCTTTTTGACTCTGAGACATTTCATTAAACGAGTCTCATCATTAACCCCAGCCTTATCCACATGACTGGCCACGCCACATTTCTGGATTTTATTCAGCCTTTACTCCCCTTGGTTCAACAGTCGTTTGTGGTTCCATGTTGGCTGACGGGATAAAGTCCTAACTCCCGAGGGTTTCATCTAAGGATACCAAAGTCTGGGTTTAACTCACTTCTCCGCTCTTCTGTCATACTTCCCCGCTGAAGTGGTGGGCACATCAGTGCTCTTGGCTTCCAGCTCGCACCATTTTATATATACCCTTAACTCCACATGAAACAACCTCCCAAGCTATTGCCACTTAAGATTCCCCGCTGTTTCACCTGAAATTCTCTTTGCTCTCCTGTCTCTCAACCTGACTGAACTCTTTGAGGAAGTCCTTACTGCTCCACTGGACCCCAGTAAAAATGTCTGCCCCAACTGAGGAGAACTTGAAAGCACTGGAAATCCAAGCTCACCGGAGCCCTCATTGTGGTTTTGACCTTGAGATAGCTCTTCAGGTGTGGTGGACTAGCAAATTCTTTATCCTTAACTGGGGCATGACAACGCCTGCAGCATTTTTGTGGGGGTGACACAAGAAATTCAAAAGATTTTGCTCTGTAGCCAGAACATTATGGGTGCAGACTGCGTCCTTTAATTTTTTTTCCCACAAACAATGGAATACTACCCCATAGCCTAGTACTTTACAAGCAACACATATCCATATTAGACTATTTTCCTCTTATGGAGGCTGATAAAGAAGAAAAGACGACACTATGGAAAGCAGCTATAGGTGTGTGAATGCTGGGAAAATGTTAAACTACGGTACAGCCTAGAGCACAATTACGAGACCATGCTCTGGAGAAATGACAGCAGAATTCAGTGACAAAGCTGGACATTGGCAGGGCAGGAATCGATCCTTTGAGCTTCTTCAAACTCCAGTCAGTAGAAATGTCACCTTGCAGGCAAACCTAGAGAACCGAGGCTTTGAAGGGGCTTCAGAATGTCCTTACCTGCCGTGAGGAAGGGAGCTAGGAGAGAGTGAGAACGCATCGAAACCATACCTGTCTGCTCTGACAGGCTGCCAGGAGCTCTGGTCCCAGTGGACGAGTTGATAATCTAAAGGCAAGCAAGTACTCTGCCATTTTGCTAGCTTAGGGAAAGAGGCCGGAATTTTCCACTGGTGTCAAAGTAGAAATAAAGTCTTTCTCTGCCTGACAGGGATAAAGAGTGACCCACACAGAGCTAAAGACCAAGGCTGAGTTCTGGAGGGGTCGCTGCAGGCAAAAATGAGAAAAAAACAAACAAAAACAAAAAAATCTGTGTGACTTTGACAGTGGCATCTTCCTTCTCTGCTTAGAGGACAATTCTAAGCTGGTCTGAGGTTCAGCCCCTAGGATGTCCGTGATGTGACTTGAGAGACACTAACTAGGGAGTTGTCCAAAGGCATCACACTCACTCTGAGTTCTACCACTGAAAGTCATGCCCTTGAATATGCGAATGAAATTAGCTCAGTGAAATCCTGCTTTGTTTATACCAGGCTCAGGCCATAAAAAATGTTAAGTGCCTTACCAGAATGTATTTACTGTAAACTGAGGTGCTATGGTTTGAATATGAAATGTGCCTAATAGACTCATGTTTGAATCCTTGGTCTCCAGCTGGTGGTGTTACTTCAGGAAGTTCTGTAACTTTAGAAGTTGAAAACAGCTGAAGGTTATGGGCCAATAAGGACATGTCCTTGGGGGTATATTATCCTTGGCCCCTTTGGCTTCCTTCTCTGCCTCCTCTTTGCCAAGAGTTGAGTTGAGCAAAGGGTCATGCTACCATAAGTTCTGAAACCATGACTCAAAATGAATCCTTCCTCTTTGTCAACTATGTCTGTCAGGGGTTTGGTCAAAGAGAGCTAATTCATACGTAAATTATCAAGAAGAATAAAAAAAAAGTCCACCTAGAAGTAAGAGGAGAGATCTACAGAGGTATGAAAATAATGTACTTATGAAATCATCTGGGTCTGTGAAGTGCCACAAGAATGCTAAGATCTCCCTCTTGGCTAAGAAAACCCAACAGAAGATGGTTGCAGGATGCCCTCTGTCAGGGAGGAGAAATGCAGATACCTTCAGAATAGAGGCTCCAAGGAACCGTAACAGAAGAAAGTAGCAGCAACTGCTGTTTGTAGTTAATGTGACCCAGGAATTGTTCTGGGTTTTTGTATTACTTCATCTGTCTCACAATGGCCCATGGAGCACACTGCTGGATAGAATCAACTGGAACCACTGGTCGTCCATTTGTGCCTTTCTAAAGCACAGCAGTTGTGGCTCAGCGACTGCATGGAAAGAGGGCCACCAGCAGTCTGAAGCGTCTCAAATCTGTCCCAGTGCATAACACACCCGGCTGTTGAAGAAATGACCTTGGTAGCTTCTTGTTCCCTGAATTTTCAGGTATTGTGTTTTCTAAAGTCATGCGTGACCTTATGATGGCCTTTTTTTCTGATCTGGAGAGATTGTTGTCTTCCTGAGAATTTATTTCCACTTATTATTTAATGAATTGCTGAGTCAGGTCCACCTCACAGCCCTCCAGGGCTCTGTGGTCCCTTGCTTCCCTTCGCCGGGTCCTTTTCGTCTTAGAACAACTTGATTCATGTACCAAACCTTGACAAGCACAGTCAGATACTAATACCTACTTTATAGGTAAAGCAACCGAGGCTGGCTTGCACCTGAAATCCCAGTCCTGGGGAGACTGAGGCAGGAGGATTGGCATGAGTTCCAGGCACATGCTACAGGATCAGCTGGGCTGCAGTATACACATCTATCTCACAACAACAATAGCACAAACAAATAACTTAAAATCTGTACAAAGACACACACTTCATGGAGTAGAAGACATCTTAAGCTCTTCCATCTTAAATTTGGAAGTCATACAGAAAGGATCGGGGAAAGAGAAAGACCCCACCCCTATCCCACCTCCAGGCTCAATATATGACTTGGCATGAGTCAAATACAACCTGAAGCCTGGGGAAGCCTATCCATTTCATTTCCTCTGCTGGCCTCCAGCATGAGCCGTGTCTTACGCCCTCAGCGTGGGACTCATGGTTACTGTGCTTATGTTAACTGCTTCAGGGGGACATGGAGCTTGACCCTGACTGGAGGAGTCATTAAGTTTGATGGCTCCTCTGGGAAAACTCCACGCACTGCTGTTCATGACACTTCCAGAGCTTCGGACAGGCAGCTGGATGGAACACACCCTCAGGGCTCCACAGTGGAGAGACATGCCTGATTGCCCGTTAAATTGGAACACGCACTAAGACATCCGGAACAAGGGAAAGAAAAATGTCAGCAGTGTCACTGGGGCTGAGTGGTAGGAGCAGGGCTGGCGGGAAGGGGCTGGCTTCTGTCGCTGGCTATTGTGTGTCTGTGGACACTTCTGGACTTTGGTTTTCTTTTTGAACGCAGAGATGGGTTCTTGTGACTATGAAGTGCCCTTTAGCTCCAAGTGGGTGTTGTGAAATGTGAAATAGTTACTCAGTTTTGGAAGTGCCACCAAATGCGATAGGGGCCACACATTTGTCAGTGCAAAGCTAAAACGCATGTGCTGTCCAGGAGTAAGCCTGGTGAGGGACTGCAGCAGGTAAGGAGAGTACTGGGGTCATTTCCAAAGCATCCTACTCTGAACAAAGCTTGCGGTTTCCTTTAGGAAATGTGAAAGCATTTTAGGGGCAAGTACATTCCTGGGCACGCTTAGTTAGGGACTGTGACCCTAAAACATGCTCAGTTTAAGGTCACACTCAAGAGGGAAAATAGTGGGTCTCCTGCTGCAGCAAGGTGAGTGGGAGCCCCTGGAGCATGAGCTCCCAACAAGACTCTACCCGCTGTAAGAAAATGGCAGACAAGCTGGGCATAAGGGAAATCGACAACTTCAGTAAGGCCAAGCTGAAGAAATCGGAGACGCAGGAGAATACCTTGCCAACCAGAGAGACCACTGAACAGGAAAGGAGGAGTGAAATTTCCTAAAACCTAGACTGGAGGATTTCTCCACCCCACCTTCCCTTGCCATCTCTGAGACATGCCCCCCACGTGTGTGTGTGTGTGTGTGTGTGTGTGTGTGTGTGTGTGTGTGTGTGTGTGTATGTGTGTGTAGGAATAGTTACCTGCAGGAGAGAGGCGAGTCTCAACAGGAAAGAGGCGAGTCTCAAGCGCAGTGTGAACTCTAGCGCTTTGCTCTGATGCCACCAGCAAGCAGGTCACTGAAGGGGGAAACCAACCCCTCCCACCCTGCCCGAGCACCAAACTGCCAAATTTCAACAGCTTGCCCTGGGATAGTATAGAAAATTATTAGTTTGACTGATGAAAACAAAACACACCTCTTATTTTTTTCAATGCCAAAATTAAATGGGAAAATATTGGGCACATTCTGGGCCATGGTTAGCTCAAGGTTGTGGAGTACATGTTCAAAAGGTTAACGCGGCAGCACTTGGTAGGCAGAGGCAGTTGGATCTCTGTGAGTTCAAGGCCAGCCTGGTCTACAGAGCAAGTTCCAGGACAGCCTTCAAAACAATACAGAGAAACCCTATCTCAAAAAAAAAAAAAAAAAGGTTAACGTGGAAGCCAGGAACACTTTTAGGCATGCTCAGTTTGCACACGGAGATGGCGTTCAGAAACCCTCTGGCCATGCTCAGTTTTCCCCAGTCAGTTTTAGTTAAACCGAGAGGACATTTGGAAGGTGTGTTAACATAGGAGTTTGCTTCTGAAGGTGCTTGGCCTCTCTTGCTCACAGAAGCCTTTGAACGGCGACTCTTGAATTTTGCAGAGTTGTGAGCTCGTGGGTGGCGTTTCCTAGTAAACCACAGTGTAGTGGGAAGACTTGACGGTGGTAGTGCAGGGAGAGGGTGGCCAGGCTTGGATTAGGACTCAGCTAATCCAAGGGATGCTCACCAGGCACTAGTGCCTCCTGAAGCCAGCATGGTCTCCCCACCGCCTCTTGGCTGGATTTCCATCCATCCTGCAAAGATCAACCCCAAGAAACTGGCAGAGGACTTAACTTCTCGGTGATCTTGGGGCCACAGGGAAGCAAACAGGGAAAGGAGGAGAGAGAAGGCAAGAGAGTAAGGGTAGAAGAGGAAGAGGAGCTAAGTAGAAGGAGAGGAGAAAAGACGGTGGTGGCTTTTAGCATTTAACACATATTTGGAGAAAAATGGTACATCTGAATCCATTCCTTTTTCTTTTAGGATACTGGGTCAGTGGGAGAGAGTCTCCAGCCCTGCAGTCTGAGGGCCGTCATTATTAAGGCAAGGTCATCTGGAGTCCTACAGGTCACTCTACAGCTCCTGTATTCTGGCCATTTGCTTGACTCTCCCTTGACTCTCCCCTCGTCCATACTCACCCCCATTCATTCTCTCTCAGGGCCTTCCTCCAGCTCAGCTTCTCTCAGATAGGAGGCCCACAATGTCTTGGTCACTTAGTTCATCACTGACAGTGCTTGTTTTGATGCACTTTATCATCAACAGTGGGGGAAGGTAGAGCTAAATATGGTTGACAAGAAGTGACAGGCTCAGGCAATACCTACTCAATCTTTCTTCATTTAGACGTTTGATGTTTACCTTCACATATCTAAAGAGCAACCTTACATTGCTGTTTCTTGATTTACGATGTTATTAATTTTGTTTCAGATCTAATCTATTGAATCTCATTTTTGCAAGATAAGGCCTGTATCACCACCACCCCATTAACCCTAGGCATCTTTAGCATACACAAATATCCTGTCCCATACGCTTCCAGAATTACAGTTTGGATAGATTGCTATTCAGGGTTTATATCATTATTACCATAGAATACTATTTTTGATTTAGGCTGTGTGTCACCATGATTAATTTTCTTTTGTAGCACTTTTTATTTCCCCTGGAAATAATAAGAACTTGACATTTTGTTTGCTTAATCGTCTCTATTATTATCATTAATTTGATCCAAATTCTCCATTTCTTGTCTCAATCTCCTCCTAAGATATTCAAACTCCCTGGGCATTCCATCTGTTTCTTCTCTTTGGAGGATGCTTTCATGGAGTTTTCTTAGGTTGGACCTACACTTAGTGTACAGGGGCCACTATGGACTCTTCCTTTCCCGTCCCCGAGGGTCCCTTTTGACTTTTTCGTTTTATGTTCCAGAGTCAATGTCTTCACTTTGTTGATCTATTCTTTGGCTTCAGTCAATCCTTGTACCCTCTGATGCCTTCCTGACGAGGGGTACAGTTAAGACTGGACTCTCAAGGCTGAAATATTTGTATATGTTTTTATTCTGTCCTCATACTATATTGAGAGTATATAGATTGAAGTTGGGTACAATTGCATTGAAGATCATTCTTTGTTTCATGGCTTGTTTTGGGATATGTGAACAGTGTTGTTTTTCCTACTGGAAGTTTATATGATAGTGCCTTATCACATTCTTATGAATTATTTTGAATATAACACTTGGTTTGGGGTTTTTTTTTCCTCGTTGAGCTGGGCCATGGGGTCCTTTCAGTTAAAAATTCAGCTCTTGGGAATTTTCTTTTCTTTTTTCATGGTTCACATATTTTTATTTATTTATTTATTTATTATTTTAAGTATGTTTTTTATTTACATTAGAAACATGCATGCTTCAAATGTCAATCCCAGCTCCCCCTTCTCCCTCCACCATCCCCACCCCCCCACCCTCAGACTAATCCCCACATCATTTCCAGGGAGGGTGAGGCCCTCCTTGAGGGGATCTCCAGAGTCTGTCATTTCATCCAGGGCAGGACCTAGGCCCTTCCCCATGTGTCCAGGCTGAGAGGGCATCCCTCCATGTGGAATGGGCTCCCAAAGTTCATTTGTATGCCATGGTGAACACTAGTCTACTACCCAAGACCCCAGAGATTTCTGAGGCCTCCTCACTGACACTACATTTATAGAGTCTGGATCAGTTCCCTGTTGGCCTTTTAGTCATCAATCTAGGGTTCAAGAGCTCCCTCTTGTCCAGTCAGCTGTCTCTGTGGGTTTCACCAGCACGTTCTTGACTATCTTCCTCATCACTCCTCCATCTCTGTCACTGGGTTCCAGGGGGGTCAGTTCAGTGTTCAGTTGTATCTGTCTCTGCTTCCATCAGTCACAGAATGAAGGTTCTAGGATGTCACATAAGGTAGTCACCAACCTTATCATCAGGTAGGGGCATTTAATGTAGTCTCTCCGCTATTGCTTAGTTTTCCAGTTGGTGTTATCCTTGTACATCTCTGGAAATCTCACTAGTGTCAGCTCTCTCCTCAGAGCTATAATGACTACAACTATTATGGTATCTCTCATCCTGCTTTCCTCTATTCTTACCCCGACTCAACCTTCCTGCTCCCCCATGTCTTCTTCTACCCTTCGCTTGTCTCCCTCTCTTTTTCCTGGTTCCCTCTCCCCTCCCCCCATGTTCCCAATCTGCTCAGGAGATCTTGGCTCTTTCCACTTCTCTGGGGTATAATGCATATCTCTTGGGAACCTCCCTGTTTCCCAGACTCACTGGCCCTGGGATTGTAGACTGAGACTCCCCTGATCCATATCTAAAATCCATATATGAGAGAGTACATACTATGTTTGTCTTTTTGTGTCTGGGTTACCTCACTCAGGATGGTTTCCTCTAGTGCCATCCATTTGCCTGCAGATTCCAGGATTCCATTGTTTTTTCCCTGCTGAGTAGTACTCCATTGTGTAAATGTACCACATTTTCTCTATCCACTCTTCAGTTGTGGGGCATCTAGGTTGCTTCCAGGATCTAGCTATTACAAATAATGCTGCTATGAACATAGTGGAACAGACATCCTTGTTGTATGAATGGGCATCTTTTGGGAATATGCCTAACAGTGGACTTGCTGGGTCGTGTGGTAGAGTGATTCCCATTTTCCTGAGGAATCTCCATACTGATTTCCAAAGTGGCTGTACAAGTTTGCACTCCCACCAACAATGGACAAGTGTTCCCCTTTCTCCACATCCTCTCCAGCATAAGCTGTCATTGGTGTTTTTGTTTTTAAACATACTGACAGGAGTACGATGATATCTCAGGGGTGTTTTAATTTGCATTTCCCTAATGGCTAAGGATGTTGAGCACTTTCTCAAGTGTCTCTCAGCCATTTTAGTGTCTTCTATTGAGAAATCTCTATTTAGTTCAGTCCCCCACTTTTTAATTGGGTCCTTTGGTATTTTGGAGAATAACTTCTTGATTTCTTTGTAACTTTTGGAGATCAGCCCTCTGTCACATGTAGGGTTAGTGAGTATCTTTTCCCAATCTGTGGGGTACCTTTTTGTCTTGCTGACTGTGTCCTTTGCCTTACAAAAGCTACTCAGTTTCAGGAGATCCCATTTATTGATTGTCGATCTAAGTGTTTGTGCTACTGGTGTTATGTTCAGGAAGCGGTCTCCTGTACCATTTCGTTCAAGGGTACCTCCCACTTTCTCTTCTATAATAGAGCTTGAAGTCAGGAATTATGTTGAGGTCTGGATTTATGTTGATGTCTTTGATCCATTTGAATTTAAGTTTTGTGCATGGTGATAGATATAGATCTATCTGCAGTCTTCTACATGTTAATATCCAGTTATGTCAACACCATTTGTTGAAGATGCTATCTTTTTTCCATTGTATAATTTTAGCTTCTTTGTCGAAAATCAGCTGTTCAGAGGTTGTGGATTAATCTCAGAGTGTTCAATTGGATTCCACTGGTCTACCTGTCTATTTTTGTGCCAATACCAAGCTGTTTTCAGGACTACAGCTCTATAATAGAGCTTGAAGTCAGGAATTGTGATGCCATCAGATGTTGCTTTGTTGAGCAAAGTTGTCTTGGCTATCCTGGGTCTTTTGTTTTGCCATATAAAGTTGAGAATTGTTCTTTCAAGGTCTGTGAAGAATTGTGCTGGGATTTTGATGGGGATTGCATTGAGTCTGTAGATTGCTTTTGGAAGGATTGCCATTTTTACTACATTGATCATACCTATCCAAGAGCATGGGAGATCTTTCCATTTTCTGGTGTCTTCTTTAATTTCTTTCTTTAAAAACTCAAAGTTCTTGCGATACAGGTCTTTCACTTGTTTGGTTAGCGTAGGTATTTTATCTTGTGTGTGGCAATTGTAAAGGGTGATGTTTCTCTGATTTCTTTCTCAGTCAGTCCTCTTATCTTCTGTATATAGTAGGGCTACTGATTTTCTTGAGTTGATATTGTATCCTGCCACTTTGCTGAAGTTGTTAATCAGCTGTTAGAGTTCCCTGGTAGAGGTTTTGGATCACTTATGTAAACTATCATATCATCTGCAAATAGTGACAGTTTTACCTCTTCCTTTCCAATTTGTATCTCCTTGATCTCCTTTTGTTGTCTTATTGCTCTAGCTAGAACTTTGAGTACAATATTGAAGAGGTATGGGGAGAGGGGACAGCCTTGTCTTGTTCCTGATTTTAGTGGAATCGCCTTGAGTTCCTGTCCATTTAGTTTGATGTTGGCTGTTGGGTTGCTGTATATAGCTTTTATCATGTTTAGGTATGTTCCTGTTATCTCAGATCTCTCCAAGACCTTTACCATGAAGGGGTGTTGGATTTTGTCAAAGGATTTTTCAGCATCTAGTGAGATGATCATGTGATTTTTGTTTCTCAGCTTGTTTAGTGATTTTTATCTCCTGTGGCATTTTTACTTGTTTGTTGTTTGTTTGTTTTTTGTTCCAGTTTTTCTTTCAGGAATATCTACAGTTTTTTGACCATATGCTGTATCTCTGTAACCCAGAATAGCCTTGAAATCTTAGCCCTGCTTCTTCACCTATTGGTCCTGAGATCACAGATATCTGGCCACCTCCAGGTTTTATCTCCTTATTTGTTAACAGGTTGAAGGAAACTTCCTCCATGTCTAATCCTCCTACTGAATGTCTACTTCTCCTAGCCTGTTCATCCTTTCAATGAGGAGCTAAGACAAGACATAACTTGCCACTTCTGGCATTTGTATTAGTTCTTTTGTATTGTCAGAAATATTTTCTTCTAAAAAGTCACTTTTTCTCAATGTTCTTTGAAACCACACTGTACCCTCTCCTTGAAGATACCCATCAAATTCTCGTGAGTTTTTGCTCCTTGAGTAGCTTCTCTTTCATTTTTGGGTGTTTTGTTTTCATTGATGACTCTAGACTTAGAACTTTCCTTAAAGACCTCTCTGGTAATTTTAATTGTCCATTCACTTTAAGAGAGGAACCCGAAAGTGCCCAATGAGCGCTATGGACTTGAGATGCTTGTGAATGGCGAGGGTTCGTGTGTGTGATCACCTTTAGGGAAAGCATCTTGTAGTTTGAATGCAAAAGGTTCTACATAAGCCCATGTATTTGATTGCACCATTTGGAACATTTAAAGAGGCCTTGTCAAAGGAAGTGGGTTGCTAAAGGTGGGCTTTGAGGTTTTTATCCTGGCTGCAGTTCTGTTTTCTGATTCCTTGACTGAAAGTGGCCACTGCCTCACACTCCGCATTTGACTGGAGACTTCAGGTCTAGCTGCTCCAATCTGGGGCATCTAATATGTAAGCACTAATCCTTTTGTTTCCAGTAAGTTATCCCTGACCTCCTCTGTCTTCTACTCCATAAACTTCTATACAAAGATCTAATTGATGAAGACAGTCATCCCCAGGACTGTAGGACCCAAGGACACCCTGAAGAAGAATTCTGTGAGCTCCCATGTGCTAGGTCATTTTTGCTCCCAGTCCCAGACTTTTGTGTGGTGTTCGTGGTATTGCTCAGGACTCTTTCTAACTTTCACTATTGACACTTAGGAACTAACTCAATGGCATTTTTCTACTCTAATAACCTTTCACATATCAACCTTAACATCCCATTTTTGCCTTGTTATCTTTCCCCCATTCTTAGTATGCATATGAGTTTCCACTAGGAGTGTCCTCTTTGTGTGTGTGTATGCACGCATGTGTGCATTCATGTGAGTGAGTGTACGTATATATGTTCCGTGGTTCATACATAGAAATCAGAGATATTTGTCTTTGCCTTTCACAATTTTTGATACTGACTTTTTATTGTTTTACCACTGTATGTCACAGGTTAGCTGGCTCACAAACCTCAATGCCCTGTCTCAGCACAGGGGCACTGGTGTTAGGGCTGCTTCATGTGGGTTCTGGGAATCCAAACTTAAATCCTCAAGTTTGCTTCACATCATCATTGATCTCATTCATCAGTGTGATAGAATCTGGACTCACCTAGACAATTAGCTTCTGCCATGCCTTTGGGGGATTATCTTGATAATAATAATGGCAGTTGAAAGACTCACTCACTCTACACGTGGGCAGCTCCGGTCCCCAGACTTGTGTTGTAGACCCTTCAAAAGGGGGACACTCGCTGAGCCTCAGCATTCAGTGTCTTCTGCTTCCTGGCAGATGCAGTGTGACCAACTGCCCTTCTGATGCTTCTGTCTTGTCGTCTTTCCCAAGGTGGCCTATATTCTCATCAGCACAATGGCCTAGACTCTTGGATTACTAGCCCAAAGCTAAAACTCACCTTTTAAATATTTTAAGTTCATTTTTATTAGGATATTTTACCACAGTAACAGAAAAAGCAACCAAAATACATGTTTTCCCACTGAGTCATTGTCATAGGTCTACTTTTGCTTTTGAGGTGTGTGTGTGTGTGTGTGTGTGTGTGTGTGTGTGTGTGTGTGTGTATGTATGTAATAATGTAGAAGTATAGCTTACTTGGAAGGATGTATCATCTTCTTAAGAGCTAATCAATACTGAATGGAAGCTCTTTCTTGTCTCCAAATGTGCTGGGTATGTATGTGACTCTCATGTTAGTAACATTTTTGATAGGAAAGCCAAAAAATAATAGAGATTGTTCATAGAAGTTATCTCCTTCTCCCTGTTTTTTTCCTCTCTTTCTCTCAAAAAGCTTGCCTTTTGGGGTTGGTAAATTGAGTTTGTTTGCATGTCTTCATCTTAACCCCCTAAAACCAAAACCCTGAAAAAAGATCATGGCCTTCCTTAGGCAGGTAGACTATTTATGGTAAAAAGCAATTTATTTAAATGTCACTGTCCACTTAACTTAGTCTGGAGAGTTAGAAATTTTCTCCATTCAAAATGTCAACCACCTTTTTTTCTATGATTGATAGGAAATTGGAAATGATTTATCTAGATAAACACACATCCAAGGTAAATGCCCAGCAAATTCTATTTAGAAGGGGAAAAAGAACCATTTGGTTGGAACTATGACAGTGGATAGTTTAAAGTCAGTTTACAAAACTAGTAACAATTGTGTCTAATTTTCCAAACACAAAGGCCATGCTCAGAGGACAGGAACAGTTGCTCCTCCCTTGGGATCCAGAGGTATGGAGTCCTATGACCAGGCTAGGCAGTGAATCAGGGTGAATGCAGGATGGAGGACTTGGCTTCTGGAAGCATCTAAGAAAATGTCTCCAGAGTAGAATTTATGGTAGCACTGGTGATGTAGTTACACAAACAGCAATGGGATGCCATTGGCAGGGACAGCTCGATGCACGTGACTACAGAGCCCACCACAAGTGGAAGCCGCAATGCTTGACGGGGTCAATTACATACTGGGGACACGGAAAGCCAATAAACACTACAGCTTCCTATGAAGACTTGTGGCTAATTTGTGGAGACAAATTCTGTCCCTTAATGAAGCAAACTAGAAAGGGATGACGTATAAGAAAACAGAAACAAAAATATTTATAACAAAACTAGAGAGCACTGATTGTTAGCATCCAGGCTTCTGTACTGGTCTACTTTTGGAGATCTGACAGGGTTTGCCATCGGCTGCAGCCACTAAGAGCACCACCTGTGCTTATTCACTGTGCTCCCTTTTAAAAGGGCCCTGCCCACCTCCCATCCTCCCCTCCCTCTCTCCTTCTCTCTCTCCCTCTCTGTCTGCCGCCTCTCTTTCCTCTCTCCCACAGCTCTTGCCCCAGGAAGCTGGTCCCCCTTCCCTTCCCCCATTTTTATGATCCCTTTCCCTAATAAAATCCCCTCTACTTGAACTCTGGCTCATGGAGTCTTTCTCTCTCGCACCGTTGTTTTAGAATTACAACACTGATTTTCATAGGATCACTGGGAGACTGTACCAGGTCTGAGAGTTGCTGTGGAGTACAAGAAGTGTGGACATCTTGTTGAACTCTAAAATATAGTATTGTCATGTACCACAGACCTATTAATGTGTAGATCTATCAACTAAGCCACACTGCCACATCTCCTCATGGAATCTCTGATTTCTTCTCCCTTTCTTCTGTGTCTCTGACATCTGAGCCTTTCTGTCTGTCCTCTACCATTCCTCTCGGTGTCTCTATGCCTCTATCTCTGACACACAGATAGGTATGCACATGTACGCATATGTATATTTTTACATGTGTGTAGATCTCTCCCTCCCTCCCCTGCTTCTCTCATTCTCCGTCTCCATGAAACAGGTTTACCCAGCTCAGCACTCTGCTTTCCTGTAGTGTTTAGCAACTGGCATCAGAATTCAGTTTTCCCACATTTAGTTGAGATGCTGGTGGTTGCTCTATGCATGTGTAGTTGTAGTTGAGTCACCAGCTACGGGTTAGGGAAGAGTTTGTATGCAGAATTTTGAACTTTCTTTGAAAACTCTCTTGGAATCCTTAATCCTTCCCCTTACATCCTAGCTGGTGTGGTTCCCTTGAACTCTGTTCTCTGTGTCTTCAACAAGAATTCAGCTGAATCCTAGATTTTCTGAAAAAATAAAAGACTAAGTTTACCCTCAGGCATAACAAATGAGAAACTCATTCATTCCATTCTATGTATATGTAAGACCAGTTCCTGTCTATTCTTGATCTTCTCCAAGATTTCTGAATACACACACATACACACATACATACATATACACACACATACACACACATCACACATACATATACATACACATACACACATACATACATATACACACACATACATATACCCACACACACACTTTCACATCTTTTCCCCCCTCCATGTCTCATCTATGGGAAGTGTGCACCAATACAAGAATACAAGCCACTTCACCGTTCCTGAAAGCAGCACTGTAAAACTCAATTTTACTAGACAGCAAAATGTTATGTGAACCAGGGAAGGCAATAAGCTACGGCTGTGTCCGTTTTTCACTTGTGGTTTATGGCTGCTTCCAGGCTGCAGTAGCAGCGTTGACTGCCTACAACAGAGATGTGCAAAACTGAACGGCCCACAAAAATGCAAAAACATTCACTGCCTGACCCTTTATAGGGAAAGTTTGCCAATCCTTAATGCATAAAAGTGGGTAGGGCAGGTATCCTAGGCCACTCTACACAATCAGCATTTCTTATGACTAGGATGCAGATGAGAATTAAATGGTAGAAAGTTTCACGTTTTGTGTTTCTGGCATGAATTTGCTTAGTAACAGCATGTGTGGTTGACTAGGTGCAGATTCACCTTCTTGGATAAATTGGGAGGAAACGGAAGGAAAATTCCTCAACTAAGCCTACACAGATGGAGAGACCACAACATAAACTTCACTTGGTCTAATTTCCCCAGGTAGTGGGAACTTCCCACTAGACTGCACGAACTTCCTCTCTCTTGACAAATCTAAATTCTAGTAATTTAACTTTTTGGTGAGGAGGGAGTTCTTTAGACAAGATCTCATTATGTAGCCCAGGTTGGCCTGAAACTCCATGTGTAGCCCAGGTGAATTTCAAACCCAATTGTCTTATACCTGCCTCCCAATTTCTGGCATTACAGGCATATGTTAACAAGCCCACCTCTGCAATGCAGTGTTTCTTTCTTTTCTGTGAGGCTGGTACAAAGAGAAATGAAAACTGCCTTTACTGTATTTTGCTGTTTTTTTCTGATTATATTCCAAAATTATACCTCCAGCCAGGAACTTTGATGTGAAACTCAGTCTTGGGCATATAGCTACTCATTCTCTCTTCCATTCACAGATTGGGAATGTGTCCCCCAATTAAAATGTCAAGAAAGAGAGATGGAAGGAGGAAAATCACTCGCTTTTCACTCTTCAAAGCTGTTTTACTGCTTTGGTGTATATGTCCCCTACCCATTTTTTTCTGGCAATATGTACCTACTTATTGAATGTAAAGCTGAGTTAGGGCTATTGTTTCTAACTCTGACCTCTCTGCACCAGGAATGTTGAGCTCACATCCCTGCGTACATACTCTTAACACATTAGTCCTCTTGCAAGAAAGGGCAATTGTCTGCTGACAGGGTGCCTACCTGGGCAGGGCACTGAAACATGCCACAAGACTGTGTTGTTCCTCTTTCCTCCCCTGTTGGCTGATGACCTGTGTGGGAAGCCCATCTATGGGTATCTCCATGTGGGTACCTGAGAAAGTGGCCTTGAAGCTGGCTTTGGAGAAACTGCTTCTGGGTCCTACAGGCACTTTCCAGGGTCAAAGTTTGAGAGATGAATGAAAGTCTTCACCTGGTCCCTATTTTCCAAATCAGTCTTGCACATTGTCTTAGGGTTTTTAATTTCTGTGAAGAGACACCATGATCATCATGATCATGGCTACTCTTTTTTTTTGTTTGTTTGTTTTTACGAGACAGGATTTCTCTGTATTGTTTTGGAGGCTGTCGGTCCAGCCTGGCCTCTAACTCACAGAGATCCACCTGCCTCTGACTCCCGAGTGCTGGGATTAAAGGCGTGTGCCACCACCGCCCGGCTGCAAAAACTATTTTAAAATACACAGATACTAAATGACTGGATGTATGACTATGTGTTTTCTAAGACAATTTAAGAGCGATTTCTACATTTTTCCCCTGGGTTTTTTACCTTTCTTAATTCTACATGTCTTTCTTCCCTCCTTACTCTGTGGCTGGTTGTGTGAGTGGGTGGCTCTCCCCTGGCTCTTCTCCTTTTCCTTTTCTCCTTCTTTTTTGCTCTTCTCCCCCTACTTATTCACTCTGCCTGACAGCCACACCCATTTCTCTCTCCTGCCTAGCTATTGGCTGTTCAGTTCTTTATTAGCTCAATCGGGTGTTTCAGACAGGCAAAGTAACACAGTTTCAGAGTTAAACAGATGCAACATAAAAGGATGCAATGCATCTTTGTATCATTAAACAAATATTCTGCAGCATAAACGAATGGCATCTTCAACTAATATTCTACAACAGACTTCAAAGGGCAACTTGGATGATTAGGGTAGAGGGCATAGGAATCATAAGAGTATCAGCTTCAACTGAATGCCCAACTTACCGAGGATGAACATTCTCCAGTCATTCGTGTCCTGCAGAACGTTTCCTGTGTCCTTTTAGACTGCAGCTTTCTGCCAGGTTCCTATATCCTCTTTCCCTATGGAGACTATTCTTTCCTTTCCTTACTTTTCTGAACCAAGTAAATTCAACTCTACGCAACAACTATAGGCTAGCTTCAAAGCTCGTCTTCTACTGTCATACGGGGCATTTTGCCTTCTTTCAATGAACACTCACTCCATGCAACACATTACGTGCTCAGTGTTCACGAGAAGAAAGTTGCTGGGATGTTGCCCTTGATCAATATGCATCTTCCCCACGTCTCCACCCAGTGACACAGGAGCAGCAGGGGATTGTAGTTCTGGCCTCATTTTGTGATTTTGAGTGTCTGTGAAAGCCAGAGCAAACCCCTAGGCAGACTTTCCCGCCACCTGCCATGTCGCTAAATGGAAATCATTAATGGGAATCAGGCTAGCTAAAGACCCCAGGCATGATAGAATCACTTTCTTCCTTTTACATTGATGATTCTTAATCTAGCTGAGTATGAGAATCACCCAGGGAGCTGTTAAAACCCTGTTGCTGTGGATGGGGAAGCGGCTTGTGGGTTAAGTGCTTGCCGAACATGTGAAGACCTGAGTGCAGATCCCCTGGACCTGGATGCAGTAGCACATGCTATAATCCCACTTCTCCGAATGTTTGATGGAAAATAGAGGCAGAAGGACCCCCAGAAGCTCCTTACCCAGGCGCCTGGATCACACATAGCAGTGAGCAACAGAGGCATTGTCTTAAATAAGCTGGAGGCAAAAACTGACACACACACACACACACACACACACACACACACACACACACACCAGGCAAACAAACAAATAACAAAACAACAACAAAAAGCCCCGTGAGGCCAGTTGAAGAAACATCTCCAGGGTGGGCACAGGTCCTGGCATTGCGTGCCCTCAAGCTGTATCGAGAACCGTCTTGTGGTACACCTCTGGCGGCTGACATATGAAGCTCACATATCTTCAGGGATGTGATTCTCAGAAGTAAAATGAAGCCAACATTTTCACAGTTCCTGGAGGAGTGAATACATCCCAGGGTGGAGAGACACCCTACAGTCTAGAGTTGTTCGTATCCATAGAAATGACGCTGCATCTGCCTGTGGAGCTGGACAGGGAAGGAATCTCTTTATGATGCCACTGTAGACAGTAGATATATGGTAAATGCTTTGCAGTCATGGGGGGGAGGCCATCTACCCTTATGTGGGCGATTAGGAAACAGACTTGTGTGATATTTTTATCTCCTTTTAGGTAGTAGGGATGTTTGTTTTAGCCTGGCATTACCTGGATAAGCAGGTTGAGGAGGAGAAACTGAGGTCCTGTTAGTGTGACTCTAATCCCCCAAGGGAAGCTCTTCACAAGCCTCCCAATGAGCTGCTAATCCCTCTCTTTCATTAACCAGGTAGGAAATTTCCCTGCTCCTGTCCTGGGATGGCTCATTAGCCTCAGAGTCATTTCCCTTCCCCTGGGGTCTGCTTTGAGACGGCTCCTTCAGGGTTGTTAATGTGTGCTGAGAGACTCACATCTGTCTCTCATAAATGACTATCTGGGAATATGGGCAATAAGTGCTCTTTACCTTTCAGCACCTGGAGGTGAGATTTTTACACCAGAGACATGAGTAAATTCTATGACAGATTGTGTGTGTGTGTGTGTCACAGTGAGAAGACACAGTGTAACAGAGACAATGCTAAGTGTTTTCTCAGCCCCATTCTTCTGCCTTGCCATACAATTACATTTCTCAGTCTCCACTGAGGAGAAATCAGAACCATGCATTTGCATTGGTCTGGTGGTTTGCATAGAGATTATATAAGCATCTTCCATCCCCAGCCTTATAAAGTATCTAATCATGCATTACTCTCTTCTTTTACTGTAACAGGCAACCCCACCAACAGGACATGTACATGAATTTCTCATAAAATAGAGAAATTTGAATCTCTTAAGTGGAAATTGTATCAGAGAGTCCCTGGCCTCACTGGACTTCACAAAAATTCAGTTAAAGTGTGAGACTTTGAAGTTTGTTTGTTACAGCAGCAAGAAGCTGTGAGACACATAGACACACCATACTTCCAAACCTATGTATAAAATACAGATGACCTTAGAACATATTTGTATGCACACAAGTACAAAGACAATTACATACACACATAATTACTGGTGTAAACACACACACACACACACACACACACACACACAATTTTAGTTCACCCAGAAGTGTTTGCTCTAACTTACAAGGCACAGTGGCATGCCTTCTGTTTGCATTTGGCAATCAAATACACAGGAAGTGATCCACATTCCAAGTAGCAGCATCTCTTGGAGTCTGGAGCTTAAGCTGCATTGACCATGCCCCCCTCTCAGTTCCCAACTCTGTCAATCCCCCTTAGTTGACAAAAGCATTCCCTTGGGCCCTTCTTTCTAGCTAGACAAATAGAGTCTTCAAATTATGAATCCCAGACCTTGTCAGATTCAAGTTTTCCTTGAACTAATCCCCCGTGATGCTATATCTTACTGTGTGAGGTGGGCTGGGCTGAGGGACAGAGACTGAAGTGTGGGTTGTGTCAGCTGGAGACAGGCTGGCAAGCAGACGGACTCAGTTCTGTGTTTGGTCTGGCTCTGGCTCCCATTCTGGAAGATCTGCTCACCTCATTTCTCTCTCGTCAAATAAGATCATGGAGTAAGCGCTCCGGTAGCAGCAAGCATGGCCGTGTGCCCCCCTGTGACAGATGATGGAGGGGCAGAAGTAGGTATCAGTCAACCAGGGAGCTTTGGGTTAGAGGGCACTGCATTACCAGAAGGACAGTGCAACGAGCAAAGGTATTGTAGAAGGAACGTAAGTGGGAGAGTTAAGGACGTCATCTTGGAGGTGAGACTTGCTCTGCCTCTTCAGGGAGTGAATAGGAATCTGATTAGTGAACAGAGAGGAAGAAAGGACGGATAGCGTGTTAGCATTCTCAAAGGTACAGAGTTGAAAGGGCAAAGCCTGCTCTGTGGGTCTTGATAGAAAATCGATCTTGTGTCTTCCGTTTCAGATTTCTGTTTTCCATATCTTAGTGTCTTAAGTTAATTTATTAAAAATTAAAATTATATTTGCTTACTTACTTTGTCTCCCCCGCTGTATGTGTGTGTGTGTGTGTGTGTGTCTGTCTGTCTGTCTGTCTGTCTGTCTGTCTGTCTGTCTGTCTATCTGGACACATGCACCGTCATGCCCATGTGGAGGGCAGGGGACAGCTTGCAGGAGATGGTTCTCCCCGTCCATCTCCTGCAAGGACTGACCCAGGACTGAGCTCAGGTCGCTAGGCTTGGCAGCGACGGCATCTTGTCGCTGATCCACCCTGTATTAATTTAAACATCTACATGGGTTTTAACACCAAGATCCACAATGGAATACATGGGTTGGCCTTCAAAGACTGGCATTCCAGGTCACAGAATTTTGTAAGAAATGCCTTACAAAGTCAAAACAAGACAGAAAAAACACCACCACAAATAACATAAAATAAATGAACAAGGATGGATGACCCATGGACCAGAAAGTCTAGGTTATCCTAAATTTTCATGTCTAAATTTTTAGAGTGGGATGCTTCTAGCTCATACTGCTGTGAGTCTATTGGATTAAGGAATGGTTTTGGGCCAGTCTTTATGTTATCTAAAAGCACAGCATTTAAGTGTAATGTCTCTGTCCTGTCCATTTTCCATATTGGGGATGATTCTTGAGAGGGAACATTAGGAAATTTGCAAAATATCTGCTTTTTTTTGATGTTTAGTCAGTTGGGACCTGGTTTCTCTCTGGCCAGAGCCTGGAAGAAGTTATTTCCTCAGACAGAAAGAAACACCATTATTTCTCAAAGATTTTGACAGCTGTGTGTTGTTTCCCAAGCCATTCTACATGTGACACATCCAGGTTGCTCTGTGTGTGTGTCTAGAGCCTTGCTGGGAATACAGAAGCAGTAGAGATTTTAAGAGTTTAACTGAGACAAACACAAGGCAGTAGCATGGGAGGAAAGGCAAGGAGGTCTTGGTGGAGGGAAATCTTCCTGTGGATGATGTCCACGAGAAGGCCAGGAACATTCTGGAAATTTCATGCAAATTTGAAGATCAACACAGCAGCCAAAATGTCTGTAGCAGTTAAAAGAAATGCATTGTGTTTTATTTTATTTAATTTTTGAAGATCAAAATGAATGAATCTTTTTTCCAGATTGGAAACCCTCCTTCCCAGAGGGATGACTTTGGTGCTGTAGCTCGTAAGAATCGCTTTCTTGCTTCCCTAACCCTTCACATTTTATTATGTCTCCATTCTCCAAATGCTTGGGCATGGTCACGTTTTATTTAAGAGTTTCAAAACACTTAAGTTTGCTTTTCTAAAATGCCGCCACCGGTCTGACCATGCCCTTTTCCCTGTTCTCGTGGTTCTGTTTTGATTTGATGACAAGAACATCCTCTTCCCCAACAGTTGTCACTGTTGTTGTCCCCCCCCCATCCCCGTTCTCTGCAGGCCGCCGAGTTGTCTGCCAACCTACTGGATTTTGTCTCACTCCTAAGCAATGGCATGGGCCTGAACACACCTTCTTTGTGTTTTGACATGTGTCTTCTCTGGGAAACTTTTATTTTTCTGACATTCATCATAAGAGAATTGATTTAAAAGAAGAGATATTTGACATTACAACATAAACTTCCAGAAGCCTGGTGGAGTCTGGGCATTAGCAGCTTTTCTTCCTTCCTTCCTTCCTTCCTTCCTTCCTTCCTTCCTTTCTTTCTTCCTTCCTTCCTTCCTTTCTTGTTCAGATGGTTTAATGGCTTGATTATGTTTACTGTTAAGCCTTTTCTTCCCTTAAAACTCCAAAATAATGGGCTGGATTTATTAACATTCTAATAAATTATCAAATTTATACATACACACATATTTGTAAATTTACATGTGTGTGTGTGTTTGTGTGTGTGTGTCTGTGTCTGTGAGGTGCCTATTTCGGCAATAATCCTCCCATATTGGTATAATTATAGTAACTTTATTTTTTTTAACCTTTTACTTATTTTTTTTGTGGTTTCCACATAATGTGTCCTGAAACCATTCATCTTCCTGTCCCTTCGTATCTGCCCTCTGCCCTTGCAGCCTCCCCCCCCCATAAAACAAAATAAAATTCAAGAGAAAAGAAAAGAAAAAGGAAAATCTCATAGTGGAAGCTGTAGTGTGACATAGCAAGTCGCACAGTATACCCTTTAGTCATATATCTTCAATCAAGTGTTAGTTGTAAATAGACATTGGTCTGGTTTAAGGTTTCTGCTACTCTATGAATGCTGGGCCCTCACTGGGACTCCTCTTGGATATCCTGCTGTTGCTGTGTCACGGAGATCATGCAGCTTTGGGTCTGCAGGACCGGCCCCGCTTCATGTACTCCGGCAGATCATAGATGGGGTGGATAGTGGGGTGAGCCAGCACATAGACCTGGTTCTGGGCCTGGGTGGTTGCAGCCCTCCAGCTCTCTCCCCCACCACCACCAGGAGGAGCTCTCTGGCATTGCCCTAGCAAAGGAGTAAGGGGCGGGGCCGGTTCTCCTGCTCTCACACCCTCAGGGCTGGCTCACCCACACCTACACCACAGGGTCTGGCTCTACTGTGTCGCCCAGGTGAGGTGCAGGGGCCGCTTCCCCCCAAGTGCTGCAGCAGGTGAAGGACAGGGACAGCTCTTCCACTCTCGTTACTCAGGGTCAGATTTCTCCACCTGCTACAGGTGGCGAGGGGCACGCTCACCTTCTTGGGGTGGCTTACCACACCACTGACCCTGTCCATAGGGTCAGCTCTACCGTGCTGCCTAGGCAAGATGCAGGGCCCGTTCTCTCTAGTGCCACGGGCTGAGGGGCAAGAGGGGAGGGCATCTTCCTGTCACCAGTGCCACTCCATGGCAGATGAGGATGGCAGGACCAGCCCTCCCACTTTTATTCCCTCAGGGCCACTTTCCCCTGCCCAGGTGAGGTGTAGGCCTGGCAGTAAGTAGTTGAGGGGCAGGACCACTTTGCCCTAGTGTTGCAGCCAGTGAGAGGTGGGGCCAACTCTGGGCCGCTCTATCCTCTCAGCCTTCGGTGGTAACAGGAGCCGTGGACATCAACACAGACCGAAGCTGTGGCAACGCCATGGCCCCAGACAAGGGTCTTGGCAGCAGCTCAGGCTTGGACATCATCATGACCGCGACCTCAGCCTGTTCCTCACGGCCTTCACCTCTTCAGATCTGCTTCTCTCCAAGGACATGAACTATTCTGGCTCTCTTTCTCCCAAACCCCGTATGTTCACCTTCACAGGTCCCGACTGCCCAGCGGGCCTGCCTTTTCTCCTCCCTGCCTGGGGCAGGAGTGTGGGTCTCATTTTCCCACTCAGTCCTAATTAGTAACTGTATTTTATGAGTTAGAAGCAGGGTTTGGGGAGTTGAAGGTCTTCTCCACCATTCTATTCAGAATTTCTGATTAAAGCACGGAGTAATTGAAAGAAGGTAACTTGATCTATGATTTTAGAGTCTCCCAGGTTAATAGGTTACAAGCATGGCTATTTTGATATTTATGTTTTAATGATTCTATTTTCATATTTATTTATGTGTATGTGTGTTTTGCACGTGTGCAGTGAACTACATTTGTGCCTGGTGTCCAAAGAGGCCACGAGAGGGGTCAAATCCCCTGATGTGAGCTGCCAAGTGGGTTCTGGGAACTGAACCCAGGTCCTCTGCAAGAGCAGCCAGTGTTCTTAATTTCTGAGGTCATCTCTCCACTCTCCTGTTTTAAGGATTCTCACTTTAGGTTTCTCTTCTTACAGCAGTTACAGTAAATGCTATGCCAGGAACGATTGCAACACAGTTTGCTGAATGGAGATGCTCACTTCTCTCGCATGTGACCATTCAGGAAAAAGTACCCTACTCATTGACAGCATAGCTCCACAGAGTCATTCAGAGGTATAGGTACCATCCATCATATGACTTCTCTTCTGTAACAGGTCCTCAACACACAGGTGGATCTAGGTCTGATGTGGATAAAGGGGAGAGGAGACAGAAAAAACTGGGTGAAGGCATCAGCTTGGGAAAAGTACGCATCACCCTGTCTTGCTAGCTAGCCATATTCATGACAGTATTGACTGTTTTACTATCAAAGTGGAGGTCCATTTATGAACAAATATGCAGCAGCCTACCACACACACACACACACACACACACACACACACACACATGCACGCACGCACACACGCACGCACGCATGTACACAGAGTGGGTGTTGCTAGATGTGTTTACTCTAGCAATGTGTGTTCTGGTCCTGTCTTTAGCTTGGGTTAGCTGTCAATCTGTTTTCTTTGTGTGTTTTGTTTCTGGAAGGTCAGGGAAGGAAGGGTCCAAGCATCCTGCACCTGGATGCAGAATGATGTCTGGATATAAAGCACACTCCATGATTACTTGCTGATGAGCCCTAAAACAAAGACCAGGCAAAATCAGACATTCTCTTCCATTTCAATGATAATAAAGAAAGACAATTAGGGGTGCAGAATGAATCTTGTTGTCTCCCCGCCCAACACTTCCTAGACTTCAAAGGTGACCTTAGGGCCTGAAGGTCTGGTGATACTCAGCTAATTGGAGGGAGAGAGGGATGAAAGGGCTCTCTTTTAAAAACACACAGAGGAAGAACAAGCCAAAGGTCACAAACATGCAAATGTGTGTTAATTATAAGTTCACAGTCACATCTCTGCTGTGTGGCTTCTACACCCTTTGATCTCCTTAGAAACTCTGTCCCCATTTAACCAAAGATGACCCCTCTGATCCTGCAGGCGAGTGCACCACAGGTGACCTAAGTCAGAAGGACAAAGCCGGACCTTTCAGGGACACAACATCTCCAGAGATCATTAGTTCAACTGGAAACTCAGAAGATTTCTTCTTTTGAATAAAAGCCTCATGCATTATATTAAAAAGTTGGTTATTCAATACCAATGGTGAGCCCTGAAATCATCCATACAAATAACATACAGACTGAGCAGGTTGTATTTATGTATCTAGGAATATATGTATACACACACACACACACACACACACACACACACATGCACGCGTTAGAGAGAGAGAGAACTGATAAAAAAAGAGGTCATGAATTGGATGAATTAGAAAGAAAGCAGGAGAGAGAATTTGGGAGGGTTTGGAGGGAGGAAAAGAAGAGGAAATGATGTAATTATATTAAAATTTCCAAAATAAAAGGAATAATAAAAAGAGAAGTACTTTACCTTTACCTTTGCAGCCCGTATGTTAGGATTTAGTCATCATGCTAGCCTCCTCTCTGTCATCTGGCAAGATACACTCAGGCAGTACCTTGGCCAGCCCAGGGTCCTATGACTGCAATGTCACTGCATAGTCTGCACATAGGTGCAAAGGTCCCTTTAAGAGGCAAACTCCGCCCTCTTCCCCTTCTCTCTTTCTGACATTTCTATGAGGAGGGAGACAGGTGTCTCTCCCCCACTCTTTTTTCTCTCTCATCTCTTTCTTCTTTCTTCTCTTCCCCTTATACCTGTTGCCATTGTTGCCACACCATGTTCCTAGATTTCTCCAAACCTTCCCCATGAATTTGAATTTACCTACTCAATGGATATATTTGGTACTAAAAATGGGTATACATACTAGAATAAAATCAGGCCTCGCTATGTTCACTGCATCCTCTGATTTCCTGTAGGAAGAATTAGATGAAAGAGTTGCTTTATGAAGCGAGCTCCTCCTTCCCTGCTCACTCCCTCCATCCCTTTCTTCTTTCCTCCTAAGTTCTCAATTCATTTACAACATGTTCATCTGTTTCACAATACTGAAGCATCTTGCATCATGAACGCTAGCCTGTGGTGCCGTGGTCCACACAGGAGAAACGCTTTAGAGAAGAATTTACTGCAGAACAGAATGAGAACCACATCCTCCTTAAGACAGTCTCTGCCTCCCAAGACACTACTGTCCTACAAGTCTAAGACAGACAGAAAGCAAAGCCCCATCTCACAATTTCTCCAAATTTAGCTAAGTTTTCTGGTAGCTGAGGCAAAGGTGTGTACTGAACCCAGCAAACTCAATCCTTTCTGGATGATCAGAAGTTATAGCTAGAAAGTGAATCCTAGATTCTCACTGTGGGAGGACACCCAAGGTACTGTGCCCCTGTCATATACAAGCAAACCTGGTTGTTACTGCATTCTTTATCTTTGTGTGGGGCAAACATTTTGTGTTTGGTGTGTGTGTGTGCACGCACATGTACACATGTGTGTGATCATATTATCCATGGGAAGGTGAGGCAAACTCTTTCTAAACAGTTTACATTTACCCTGCCTTTGAAGTATTGTTCATACATAATGTCAGGTTTTATCTGGAAAAGTTATTTATAGTGTATCATGTTGATCATACCCCCCACTCCCTCTTTTCAGTTCCTCTCTCTTTCTACCCTCCTTGGGTCTCTCCCTCCTTCCTCCTAGTTTCACTCCTGCATTCTTGTCATATGTATGTGTCTGTATTTCTATATACATATATGGTTTTAATCTCTATAAAGGAATGTGGTGAGTTGTCTCTGGAGGTAAGGTCCCTTGCCATGAAAGCCCAGCCATCTGACTTCAATTTTGAAACCCATGTAAAGGCAGGAAGAGGCAACAGTCTCCACAGAATTGTCCTGTGACCTCTACGTGCGTACCTTGGCACATGTACCTCCCCACATCATACACACACACACACACACACACACACACACACACACACACGTTTTACTATAGCTCCTTCTCTCGAACAAACTGGAAGCACTCATGAACAAGCATGAGCACTATGTTTCTACCCAGATCCTCCCAGAATCCTCTTTTTCAGTTGCTCTGCTTCTACATTGGAAGTTTGTCTTCCTGTTGATTCTGTCTGTCTCACATTCCAGAATGGCTAACTTGTTTAAATGGTCTCACCATAGGTCTGTTTTTTTCTCTTTTCTTTTGTTTGTTTGTTTTCTGCTGTTTGCAGACAATTCTTTCTAACTGTCAAGAGTACACATTCTTCAATCACCACCCCTATAGCCTGTCCATTCCCAATTGGCAGCTGCACCCCTTTATCCAATGAAGGAACTGGGGAGCAGTGGCATCTGCCACCTCCAGGAAGAGCTGTGGAGAAAGATTGCTCTGTCCATGTGGCTGTAATTAGTCTCTCACTATCCTTTGGCTCTCTGATATTCTGTGATACCTCCCATTAACCCAAGTACCTCATAGACCTGTTTCTAGGAAATACTTATGATCAGCTGCCCCTCGTTGAAAATACAGTCTCTTAGACTTATCGAGTTAGTTGTCTGTCCATCTTGGCCCATGTTTGACACACAGGCACACTCCACACTTCCTGAGTGACTTCGTGTCACAGTAGTTTTTGTGGTTTTGAGAACACAGACTTGATGGTCTTCTCTTTCTCATCTGCTTGTGGTTACTGGGACCACAAGAGGGGATGGGAAGCCAGACACATTACAGGTAATAAAGACATCTCTCATATTTCAGAGAGGAAAGAAAAGGCCGCATGTTAGAAACCAAGGGGAGAATTTAGAGCATATGTTTGGAATCTATAACAACCTAATTTGCTCCCCAAAGAGTTCTGTGAGAAAGGAGGTCGGTTTGGTCAGAGGAAGGCAATTGAAGGAAGCTAGGGCTCTTAGCACCAGGGAGGTTGTTAGCAAAGGCACTTGGGGAGGAGGCAAGGAGCACTAGATCTGTAAATATTTCCTCCAGCTAGTTGCTTGCCGAGAGTCAACAGGGGGCATGTTTACAGGCACCCCCATCTCTCAGATGAGTGTGCCCACTCAGAGTCAGGAAGGGGTTAATCTAATTGAGACTTTATTGGCTTGTGTGGAGAAGCTGAAGGGAAAACCACACAGAGGAACTCAAGAGCCTTCATGAAAATTTAATTTGATTTCGTGAAAGGGGAACAACTTGTATCTGGGCTTGCTGTGTTTAATATTAAAGCAAGGATGGGCTCCTAAGACAGTCACGGAACTGGGTAATGAATAATCCCACAGATGGAGTGGTGTGTGTGTGTGTGTGTGTGTGTGTGTGTGTGTGTGTGTGTGTGTGTGTGCGCGCGCGCACGCGCGCGCGTGTGTTTGATGAGGGCTTCTTTCTTTGAGTGGGAGGGTCAGGGTAAGGGTTAAACCTAGGATCTCAGGTGGGAACTTCTAACTCAGGCTTCATTTTCATGAAAAGCCTCAATCACATTGTATTGTGTTGCTTTGGAATTTTCTCTTTCTGTGGGGAGAGAGAGAGAGAGAGAGAGAGAGAGAGAGAGAGAGAGAGAGAGAGAGAGAGAGAGAGAGAGAGAGAGAGTGTGTGTCTGTGTATGAAGGCCAGAGGTTGATGTTGAGTATCATTTTCAACATCATTATTGCTTTCCACCATGTGTTTAAGGTGGGGTCTCACTGAAAATGGTGGTTGCAGACTCAGGTGTATTGCTGGCAGTGAGCCTCATGATCTCCTGTCTCCCACGGCACTGGGATTACAGCCCTATGGCAGTAATACAGAATGGCTTTTACTTGGCTGCTGGGGATGGAACACAGGTCCTCATTGTTTTTGTGATGAGCACTTTACACCTCTCTAGCTAGTGTTTCCTCCCTTATTTTTTGTTAATGTTGCTAAAAATAAACACTAAAATGGCTCACACCTTTTTCAAGGGTGTTTTTGGCATTTTCCTGTTTGTTAGGGTTTGAGGTAAGAATGACCCACCCACCTCACTCACTAGCATGCTTGACACTTGGTTCCCGGTGATGGCACAGCCAGGAGATGCTGTGAAACCTTAAGGAGACAGGGTCAGCTAGAAGACATAGGTCGCCGAGGACAGGACTTTAAATGATTCCTGGTTCTCACTCACCACGGCCCAGTCTGGCTGAAGAGATTTACAATGATTTTCCATGGCTTCCACTGCCATTCTGTAACCATCATGATGGACCATCTCGTCTGAACCATGAGCCAAAAGAAACCTCAATACCCTTACTAGGTGCTTAGTCACAGTGGTGAGATAAACTCCTTAATGTAATAGACATCATATTAAAGAGAAGTGTCATCAGCACTATGAACGAGAATGCGCATAACTCCAGGAACAATGAGTAACTGATGATAAAGTCGGTGATGATGAGGATCGCTAGGTGGTGAGTCCTAGAGCCAGGCACAAGCCTGGCTGTGTGCAGGTTCTGGGACACCCAGAAAAGAAGTCATTTTATGTGGCATCTGTGCCACGAACAAATATGAGGTATCGGGAAATGAAAGACAAGGCATCCAACTGTTTGTGCTAAGAGAATGTGTCTGCTGCCTTTATTGCCAGGAGAATATGTGTGTGTGTGTGTGTGTGTGTGTGTGTGTGTCTTTATTGCAAGTGCTAAGAGGTTTCTCTCTCTCTCTCGTAGAGAGGGAGCAGGCTTATATACAGGCTTACAGCACAGTGGAAAAACCCCAGGTGAAAGACATCGTGTTTTCCTCATGCTAGACGTTGATGTCAGTGGGGCACTGCAGGGGCAGTAAGCCAGGACTAGAAAACAGGATGCACCTGTGGTTATCAGCTTACAAATAACTCAGTGACCCTGTGGGGGATGGGACCCAACTGTTTTGTGAAGCCCCTGCACCCTGGACACACTGCTCTGTCGTGAATGCCCTCCTTTCAAGCAAACACGATTGTTTGTTTTCCTTTAAGTAGCTTATTCTGCTTAGTGAGTCGGGTGAGTGGGTTCCCAAATCAGTTGATGCCAGTTGTGCTTGTGATTAAATGTCTAACTCTCTACTAGGGAGCATGATAAAATGGCATAGCAGCAATGGTTCTACTATGGAAAGAATTCGCTGAGTACTGAGCTGGGCATGATGTCGAATACCTGTAATTCCAGGACATGGGAGGTAGAGGCAAGAGGATCAAAAGTTTGAGATCAGTCTGAGCAGCTGATGTGAGCCAGGCTCATCACCAACCCCTACCACTCCTTAAACAACCACTCCCTACATTCCACGTTACAACAGCATACTTCCATCAGCAATCAGCAATAGGTGAAGGTCAGGGAACTTAGGAAGCTTGGTCAGGGTTACTCAGGGTGTCAAACTCTGAGTCTGTTGCTATACCCCACGTAACAATGGCGCGCTCCTTGCTGCGTGACATCACATTCATCATGTGGGGTAGGGACGAGCCTGACGGGAACCTCTGCTGTGTATTGTGCAGAGTCTCCCACAGAGGACTGGTCTGAAAGAATGCAGCCCCTGACAGTGATGCTCAGTCCGATGCTGTGCTAGCAACAGACCTGTTCCTTGGCGTGAGTACAGGATGGGGTATGTGATACAACCTTGGGAAGCAGGAACTGGGGCAGGCTTCTGGAATCTGGAACCCTGGTTGAGGATAACAGGAGGAGTACCAGCAACCAGGGGTGGGCCACACACTCTCCCTGGACTGGACCACACTAACCTTGTGTTATAGCAGTCCCCTGGTGAAACTGCCCTCAGGACCCCACTTGACCAGGTGCTCTGGGTACCTCCTAGAATGAAGTAGACAGGTGGAAAGCAAGCCCTCTCCACCTGTCTGCATTGCCGCCCCAAGCTTCTCCAAATTCCACTTTCATTTTCTGCCAGGTAAATAGGACGCTGTCAAAAGGCTGGAAACTGCTGAACTTGTCTCATTCAGCAGCGGAACAGCATGAGTGAAGGAGGGCAGGAGGGGGGTGGGCGGGGGCTCCCGGGACCTCCCAGCCGCGTTTGAAGTGAGAAATGCTAAGCCTGCCATATTTAATGGCTGGCCTGGGAGCTCAGTTGAAAGCTGGGAAGAGCGCTTCTCCTTGACTCCGGCTGCCCTGTAACACTGCCTGGGGCTGTGCTAAGTGGTGGCTCCATTCTGGCTCTGGACAGGGCCAAGGGACCAGCAAAGATTCCAGGCAGCAAGCAGCTTGCCTACTAGCTCTGCACCCTTGGTTTTCTCTTTTAATCCCTTTACTTGTAAAAGAAAAAAAAATGCTGTTTCTTTGTGGAGGGTCTCTAACTGGATTAGTTGCCTTTCTTATTGCTGTCAAGTAGTAGAGTTTATTTTGGCTTACAGTTTAAGGAATGCTGGTACTTAGTCTATTGTTTCATATATACGTCTCTGTGTGTGTGTGTGTGTGTGTGTATGTGTGTGTGTGTGTGTCTGTCTGTCTGTGTCTGTATGGTGTGCATGTGTGTGTGTTTGTATAACCTAATCTAGAAACTTCCTCATAGACATACCCACTGGTTAGTCTTCTAGGCAATTCTATATTCTGTCAAGTTGATTAACCACCCCCTATGGTTCCCTGGGCAGCTACAAAAGGCATTGGGACCGTCTCCAGAACAGCACGGGCGGGAGGGTAGGAGGACGGAGAGGACGGCGATGAAACTGGGGTTTCTATGAAAGTCTAGCACCCTGGACCTTTTTCTAGTCATCAACTGCCTTTTAAAGAACCAATTCTCAATGACTGTCAAAGATGGCGAAATGGAATTTACCCTCTTACCTGACATTCTGCGTTAAAGTCTCTCAGTTCTCCGGGACTTCGGCACACGTGGATGTTGATTGGATCCTTGAATTACTTTTGAGCTCAGCATAGATTTTCTGGGACAAATGCCTCCTGCCTTACATTTCTATCTGGTGCCCCACCTACTGACATCTGACCAAAATCATCTTTTATCAATTAAAAAAAATACCCCTAATATTAAAGAGAGGAAGAGAGAAATGAAGCTGCAGAGTCAACACTTAAAAAAAAAAAGCCGTCTCCTTGCCTTTTCAGGATGTCTAATTGATGATGTGAGTGGACAGTTTACCGCAGCCCTCCTCGATTAATTTATCACAGGCTGAAGCCTCTCTGATTTGCCTCTCAGTTCAATTAGTTAAGTGTTGAGTGTGACAAGCAAGGCAGGGTCTCTGGAAATCCCCCCTTTTCCACGTTACGGCCTTTCTTCCCCACCCTCATTGTTCCCTCTCCAAGTGAACTGCTCTGGGCCGGTTCCCGAGACCCCTCTTCTGGGACCCTCTCAGGAATGAGTGACCTCAGGCTGACTGTGGCTCAGGACAGAACCACAAACTCATTAACTGCCCTGGCCATTAATGGATCGCTCAGCCCCCAGCCCCCAGCACACTCTCTGATTAGAATCCATTTCCTTCTCTCCAACAGATGCACCAGTGGCATCCTCTAAAGAATAGCAAACCGCAGCTCCCATGTACCCGGCGTGCCATCCTTCCCAAAGTGGCTTTCACACCTGCTGTGATGCAGGAGTGAGAACAGTAATAACTGTCATCTCCACTTACTAGAGGGGGACACTCATTTGTAGACAGACAAATGTCAGCTGTCTGCGTTCACCACGTCATGTATCTAACTGCCACAACTGACGTGTAATATACCAACTTAGGACTGATTGGTATTCACCCAGAAACATTTATTTAGCTCACTCATCTGAGATTCAGCTGAAGTCACTGGGTTTGGCTGATGAGGTTGGTTCTGCTTGCAGAGCTAGAAGGCTGCTGTGATGTGTCTTCTAGTGGTTACGATGGTAACTCAGGACCTTAGATGTGGAGCCGGCACATACTTGCTTATATCGGATTCATTTGTAGAAAGCTGTTACATAGCTAGATCAAGTAAAGGGTTGGGAAATTGTCTCTGTTCCCTTTGGTGGGAGGTTGCTGCAGCCGCATGACAGAGGACACCTGCCCCAGAATTGCATTGAACTAGTCACCTGGTCTGCACAGTCCAGACTAGGCTGGTCTGTGGGCATGTCCTTGAGGAATTGTCTTGTTTATATCAGTTGAGATGGGAGGATCTTACTATGGATGGTACCATTCCTTAGTCAGGTGATCAATATCGTATGAGAGTGAAGACGGTAAGCTGAGTTCAGGAATGCATGCGTTAGTTTATACCTGCTTCTTAAGTATATATGGATGCAATATGACCAACTGTGTCTGTGTTCTGCTGCCGTGATTTTCCCACAATGAAGCATAATTAAAAGTCTGAACAAGGTTTTTTTTCCCAAATACTTTATCATTTCATGACATAAATATTTGAAGGGCTATTACTATTGTACCAGGCTCTTTTAAGAATGACTTAATAGTTCTATGATCTACCCCCCCCATGCCTACCCCTACCCCCACCCCATTCATGTGTCAGAAACAATCCTTAATATAATAGTATTAGAGGGTTGAGCATTTTATGGATCCCCTTTCATGAACACGCTAATGCTGCCCCTTTATAAAAGGCTCCAACAGGAATCTAACTCTTTTTGCTGCGTCTTGTCTGTGAGGACACTCTTTCACTCAGATGGAGGAAGCCATGTTAAAGGTGTCATCTTGACTACTTAGAGTAGGGCTCAACAGGTGTCAGTGACTTGATTTTATACTGTGAAGAACAAATATTTCTGTGCTTGCTGGACTACAATTGGTTAGAGCAGTGTACATAAGAGATAGGAGACAGTTTCTGTTTCTATGGAGCTTAATTTCTAATTGAAAAGGGCCAGAACAATGGCTAATGATACAGACAATATCCTTCTATGAAGGGTCAGGGAGCATATATTTTTGATTTGGAGATCACAAGGTCTCTGATGCTATGATTCATCTCACAGGAAGAGCCTGAAGGCAGTAGAAGACTAAATAGGCATGACTGCATAATAATGAAACTTTGTTTACAAAACCAAGCCAATTAGGATTTGGTAGATGGGCTTACCTGTTCCACATTTGGGTGTACATAATTAAGACAGTAATGGAATGTGTGGTGGTTTGAATGAGGATACCTCCACCCATTGACTTGTGTGTTTGAATGTTTGGTCCTCAGTTGGTAAAACTGTTCAGAAAGCATTTGAAGGTGTGGCCTTGTTGGAGGTGGGTCATTGGGTCATTGGGGGGTGGGATTTGGGGTTTCAAAAGTCAACCCAATTCCTATTTATCTCTCTCTGCCTTCTACTTGCTGACAGAGATACAGTCTGTCAGCTAGTGCTCCAGCAGTATGCCTACTTGCTACAATGCCCTCTCAAAAGAATGGTCATGGAGTCATACGCTGAAACTGTAAACCACAGTAAACTCTTCAATAAGGTTGCCTTGGTCATGGTATATCCTCACAGCAATAGGAAAGTAACTGAGATAGGATGGCATGAGACGAGGTGGAGATCAGATCTTCTTGTGCCTGGAGCTTTACCTGAGACTGAAATAGCAGGAGGACATCAACCAAGTTAAAGCCGTGTGAGAGAAGGCCCAGGCCATGGGAGGAGCTAGCACTTAGGTTTAGAAAAGTTTAGAAAAACTGACTAATGAAATTCACCAAAAGCAGAACCATGTGGCTGAGCATATGGAAGAAAGGGAGACTAAGGGGAGGTGTAACTCAGGTTAACAAATTCAGGTTTCATAAGAAGTGTAATATGAAGTACAAAAGGGAAAAAAAAAACATTCCAGACACTTCTTAAAAATATCATGACAGATTGTGTTTGAATTTCTTGCATTAGGGGAAAAATCGGAATAGTTGTATTTCTGTGCATTGTGTGGGATAGACCTGAACTCCACTCCAATTACAGCAAAGTTCTATGGCTATAACAACCAGCTTTGAGCTCTTGCCTCCATGACATGCAGTCCCTGCTGTGTTGGACTTGGCACCCCTGAAACCGTAAGCTCAAATAAACCCTTCCTTCCTTAAGTTGCTTTTGGTCAGAGTGTTCCATCGCAGCAAAAGAAAAGTAACTAATATAGACTTTAACATGGTTGTGTGAACTAAAACAAACCCTTTCTCCCATAAATTGCTTTTGTTACAATACCTTATCATGGCAACAGAAAGAACACCAAGACAAATCGCCGGTGAACTTGTTAGAATTCAAGCGTAGGAGGATTATTTCTCAGCTGCTTGACATGATGTTTACTAACAGGAGATCAAATATTTAGATAACAATATGTGGAAAAAGGAATGCCTCCATACATCATAAGCTGGGATCTTACATAGAGGAAGTGAAGGGGACACTGTGCCAAGGATCCCAAGTCTGAGACTTCAGCTGAAATGGTCTGAGTTTGGTTGAAAGGAAGAGCTGAAACAAATGTCAGATTGACTTCCTTTAATTCTAAATGGAAAGTTTGGATAAAGGTTCTAGTAATTTAACCTAAAAATAATGCAATAGCATCATGTGAAAACCTAATTCCCATGTTGCGATGATTTGGCTTCCCAGTAGCCAACTGTAATCTGTTTTGATTGTCACTGAGCTTGAGTAACTGTCTTCTGAACTGCCTGCCATTTTTGAAAAATGTATTTGAAAGTTATTATCTATATTAAGTTTTTTTTGGCTAAAACTGGACTTTTCAGTGCAAGGTTAGACTAGTAGGCTAACATCAAGATGTAGTCATGAAAAAAGCACAGAGCAGCTTAAGATTTAGTCAAAGATGAAGCCTTTGTTACACATCCCTATAGGAGTTTGATAAAAAGAATGACGTGTAACAGAGAGAAACAATTTTAGTTAGGGTTTATTCCTGTGGAGAGACATGAGCACAGAAACTCCTATGAAGGAAAGCGTTTAAGTGGGGCTGGCTTACAGTTTCAGAGGTTTAGTTCTTTATCATCATGGTGGGGAGCATGCCAGCCCACAGCAGACATGGTTCTGGAGAGTAGCTGAGAGTTCTGTGTCTTGATCTGCAGGTGGCAGGAAACTGCCACACTAGGCCTACCTTGAGCCTATGAGACCTCAAAACCCACCTCCACAGTGATACACCTACTCCCACAAAGCCACACCCACTCCAACAAGGCCACACCCACTCCAACAAAGCCACACCTCCTAATAGTGCCACTCCCTTCAAGAAACCAGAGTTCTTTTTGGCTTTGATAATCTTGGCAATGACTAATAGACACCTACAAGGAGCTGTGAAGTGTATCATTGATTCATGAATCTAGAGTTCCATAGAAAAGTTGTCTTCTAGAAAAACAAAAGATAGAAAGCATCTGTGTACAAATCATGGGTGAAACCCTAGGAGCTGTTAAGATAATGGGTTCAGGGAGGGAAGGAAGTTGACTGGTTTGAGGTCTGGGAATCCTAACATTAAAGTGTGGAAAAAGATACCAGCAAAGAGGGCTGAAATCATCAACAGGATGTAGAAGGAAAGCCAGGGAAACAGTGACATTGAGTCTAAAGTGGGAGTTGGCTGTGTTTCCTGCTGTTGGAAAAATTTTAAACATACAGTTAGAGTTTGTCCAGGTTTGGAGTTAGAGAATGATTTCCATAAAAAATCCCAGAAAACAACTGTGACACCAAACTTATGACCTGATATCATGTAAGATGTTTCTGTTCAGTTTTAACACCTGATCAAAACTCAATAGAATATATATATATGTGTGTGTGTGTGTGTATGTGTTTGTGTGTGTGTGTGTATTTAAGTACATAATTAACAAAAACTTTCTTTTGAGTGATGAATGTCTGAATACCAGCAGGATAAAGTCAGGTACCCAGTACCATTTCCTTGAACAACATGAAAAGAATATAATTAAGCAATTCAACAAAATAACACTTCAGATAGGTGTGTTGACACTCACCTGAAATCCCAGCATGGGGGAAACAGATGTAGGGAGTCTCAAGTTTGAGACATGCCTGAGTGATTCTGTTAAGCAACAATAGAATGGAAGACAAAAAGAAAGGAAGAAAGAAAGACTCGAAAGTTTGAATTTGACAGGATGATCCAGTAAACCAGAAAGAGTGCAAAATAAAATAAAGAAATAATCAACCACCAGTCCCCATACTCACAGGGTGTTAAACATCAGTTTTTATATAGAATGACAGACCTATGTGGTAAGAGCAAGGGTAGTTTGTTCACCAGGAGGTGATGGATGAGTTGAAATTGACAAGGTGTGTGCAAATCTAACAGGCAGGGTGAATTCTAGAAACATATTTCTAGTACAGCACTAGAAATGATTGTTCAAAACTTTGACAATAACATGCTAGTGACCAGTCACCCCCACCCAGTGTCTTCAGGACTCGGTTGGAGACCAGGTTCACAAGAATAACAGCTGCACACATCCAGTGCATGGAGGAAAGTACCAAGGCAAAGCTTCCTTTATTAGGAAGTGGTGCTCTGAGTCATAGGGGCAGTCTTACCATCATTGCAATAAGGCACAGTCTTCTAGGAGAAAGGGGGTGAGGGGAGCAGGTGTTTCATAGCATGATTTGAGGGTGTATGCAAGGATATGTTATCTCTGAAATCCTGGCAGTGTCTAAAGCTCCTTCCTTACTGTTGAAGCCTGAAACCCTTCAGTTAACCCCCACCCCAGCCAAAAGAAAGAACACCAAGCATGAGTCTATCTCAAATTGTGGTGGAAGCCTGAATTTGATGGAACCAATGTCAGTGAAGCTGAGAAAAGTGTATAGAGCAGGATCCGTAGCTCCAAGGGATACTGCGACTGCAACAGCCATTGATAGGAGGAGACACGCTCTAAATTAATGTCCCAGAGCAATGAACCTTGTAGATTAAGTTTCAAGCCACATGGAATTGGGAAGGAGTACTGGAAGAGGCTCTCAACACCCCTAAACTATGGCAGCTACAAAGGACAGCATATTTATTCTGGCCCGCCCAGCAAGATGCTAGAGGGTCATTTTCTGAGTCAGGGGTCCAGTAAGAGACGCAGTCATCTGTAAAATAGAGACATCCATGCCAATTCTGCCTCTCTCAGACTTGCTGCCAACCCCTTATGAGATAAAGCTCCCGGCAATGCTTAGAAAGCTGAATGGCGCCGTAGAAGTGTAAACTATTATTATTTTCCCACCTGCTGCCGTTAATGGCTCTGCAGTGCCCCGCAACCAAATCTGCTAAGGAAATCTAAATTCTCACTGAGGAGCAAACAAAAGAAGTTCATCCTGTCTTGGCGACCATCAGAAAAATAAGACATAATAATATCCTTGGGGCAGAAAAGAAAATCTTTGGTCCAAACTGCAGCCCACTCAGAAACTTCAGGCTCCAGGATTCCAACTCTGCTGAATTGCTTCACAGTTCCAATTCTTTTTATAGTTGATAAATGGGAGGACTGCAGATTGTGGGGGGCTCCCTGAACGACTTTCTGGACCTTTCTGCAATTGCAAATAGTATTTCGAATGACGCTCAAGTTCCTCCAAGCTGTCAAGACAGGAGTGGCTTAAAGGTAAATGTGATGTGGAACATAGTGTACCATGGATTTATGTGTTAATGTGTGTCTCTTGTCTGTGAAGAAGATGCACACATGTGTGTACGACTGTTGTGGTCTGAGGACAGCCTTGAATACCATTCCTTAGTTGTTGAACACCATTGCTCCTGCGTCATGGACTCTGGCTGGACTGAAAGTTGATTGAGTAGACCAGATTGACACATTAGCAAACTCCCAGCATCCACCCGTCTCCTCTTCCCAGTGCTGGCATGACAAGAATGCCACCCTGCTCGTCTTGTTTCTGTCAATTTGGGGGTGGAACTCAAGTCCGGCACTTGCTAGACAAGCACTTCAGTAACTTCTCTTCCCACCTATTCCCTGCACTGTTTATTCTTTTTAGTCTTTAAGGAGACATGTAGTTTTTGCAACTCGTGGGTTTTTGCAGCATGCTGCTTATCTCCATGTATTACTGCAGCTGTGAGGGAATTAGAGTGCATGGAGTCACAATGCTATGAGTCCCGGGTTTTCAGCCAGCTTTCTTACTTGCATGGAAAAGTCCTGGAGTTTGAGTGCACCCTGTGGCTCTTCACACAGTACTTAACCTTTGTGAGAACAAGCCCTGTTCCGAGCAGTGTCACACCAGTGGACCATCAGAATCTGACATCTGACCCTTTTGATTTCTTTCTTACCAGTTCCCGGTGATCTCTGGTCCTTCTCACAACCAGAATTTCGCCTTGTCTTGACGTTAGGATATGGGTAAACGAATCCCTTCCAGATTCAGCAGAGATGCCCCCCACCAAGTCCATGCCTAACCCTCACCAGAGCTCCCCCAGTCACCAGGGCTCCCCTCTGTCAGGGCATGCATCTCACACCTTGGGGTTTATACAGGCAGGCAGGGTCTAGCAGGGAATGCCTAATCAGACCACTTCTCAGTTCCATAACCTCGGCTCGTTTGCCGTGGTTGTCTCTTATCACGCGTGTAATCGCACCTGCCATTTTCATACTCTGTGTCAGCTCCTCCTGCGTCAACTCCTGGCTCACCCTGTGCATTTACTTTGATCAATGGGCCATCGGTAAATTGGATCGAAGAAGAAATGGGAATGTAACAAGCCTGAGTGTATTGGACCTCTGCCTGAGATACTCTATGGAGGAGAACTGAGGTGTCGTTTGCTGCTTGATAAGAGTGAATTCTTTAATGTTCAGCTGCAGTTGATTCCTCAAAGCAATTTTTCCACACCAGTGACCCTAAGTCTCAGCTGAGCCAGGTCCAAGTTGCAGAACTATGAACAAATGGCTAATGACTGTTTTAAAAGTTCAGGGAGGATTGGTGTCCAGCAATAGAGACCTGAAAGTTTGAATTGTGGTGGCCTTCCTGAGAGACTGTCTGGACCTTTGTGTTCTTATAAAATAGCATCTCGAATGGCATTCAAATAACTCTAAGGTTCATGTCTACCTGCACACTGGCCTCACAAGTTGGTTCCTAATTGTAATGTGAGTTTTTTTGGCCCAGCTATGTCCCACTGCCCTTCTCTGCCCCAAAGAAACACGCAGATGCTATAACAGTTACAAGCTGTTGACTGTCGACTTGGACTCTTATTCTTATTCTTAACCCATAGTTACTAATCTATGTATTTCCTTCTTACTGGAGAAAAGGTCTGGGCCCCTTACTCCATTGAGTTCTACATCGCATCTGCCCAGCATCTCTGCAGAGAAGAGAAGAGAGTGATTTCCTGCTTGTCCCTGCTACATCACTTCCTGCCTAGATCACATGACAACTTCTCTTTACTTCCTTTCCCAGACTCCTCCTCGACTCCTAGTCCCACCTATCTTGTTTCCCTATTGGCCAACAGTGCTTTATTTACCAATCAAAAAGACAAACATATACACAGAAGGACTTCCTCCATCATCTTCTCTTTCTGTCTATATAAAAAGAAACTTTTGTTAAGTGGAAATGTGTGCCCCAAGTCTGGGCGCCATTGCATAATGACAATTCTCCCTGCCAGCCTGGTCCCAGAGCCACATGAACTCCAAATAACACACAGAGACTCTATTAGTTACAGTGCTGTCAGCCAATGTCCAGGGTTTCTCATTGGCTAGTTCTGTCTTAAGTATTACCCATAACTACTAATATATATTCCTATAAGGACTTATCTTTCCAAGGATGCCAGTCTCATGCTTCCTCACTTCGTGGGATCACATGGTGACTCCCCACTCTTCACTACATTTCCCAGAATCCTCTTCAACTCCTAGTCCCACCTATCTTGCTTCCCTATTGGCCAACAGTGCTTTATTCATAAACCAATAAGACAAGCATATACACAGAAGGACTTCCCCCATTAACTAATGAATGAGAAAGTACCTGATATTAATCCCTCAATCTCCACAACACTAACTGTAGGACCACAGGACAAGCTCTCCTGAGGCTTTGGACTCTCTGTCTGTGGAACAGACTCACTACTTACTGCTTATGAACAGGATCTTGTGAAAATCTGTTAGATTTTTTTTTATCACCGACAGCATACATGACAGCCAACTTAAAGGAGGGAAAGTTTATTTGGGCTCAGGGTATCAGAGGTTTCAGTCTTCTGTCACAATGAGGAGAAAATGTCAGAGAGGCTCACAGTAGGGGAGATGGGGAGGAGAGATGGGTGGAGAGAGTGGGGGAAGAGGGGACCATGGATGCGTAGTCTCGCCAGCTTTCTCTTTTCCCACTTTTATCCCACCCTTATTCAGGGTGGATTTTCTCCTCCCAGGTAATTCTCAGTTCAATCAGATTGACAGTGAGATTAAACTGTCACAAAAAATAAAATAAAATGAGATAAGGGCCAAGAGCAGTTCCCTCCTCTCAGAGGACATTAGCTTGTTTCAATGCATTGGATTAGTTCCAATATTTCCATATGATACTGCATTTACCCTGTAGTGTGAAAGCACACCTAAACTTATAATTGTAAATTACTATCCATTAGTTTTCCTTTCTCCTCCGCCTTCTCCAAAAGGCTACTGAAAATTCTTTACCTCAGGTTATCTTTTTTTATATCATTTTTATTTTAATTTTAAATAGCTTGTTTTACATGTCAATCCCAGTTCCCTCTCCCTCCCCTCCTCCCGCACTCCCCTTCCCCCCCCATCCTCCCACCCTATAGCCAATTCCTTACACATAGGGGATATCTAGAGTCTGTCATTTCACTCTGGGTAGGGTCCAGGCACTCCCCTAAGAGTCCAGGCTGAGAGAGCATCCCTCTTTGTGCTATGGGCACACGATGACTGTTTGTATTCCAGGGATAGACACTGATCCACTGCTCAAGGCCCCATAGGTTGCCCAGGCCTTCTCACTGACACTCACATTTGGGGGGGGTCCAGATCAGTCCCATGCTGGCCTCCCCACTGTCAGTCTAGGGTCCAAGAGCTCCCCCTGTTCAGATCAGCTGTCTCTGCTGGTTTTGCCAGCCCATTCTTAAAATATTGTGTATCAGACACATAAGATTTAATGTAATTTGTATTTTAAATATATTCTTTGATATATATGTTATCTGTTGATCATATCCATCCTTCATTCTTTTCTAATTCTCCCTGTGATTCCCCATTACATCTCCCCGCCCCCAGCTTCATGTCTTGTCTTTTTTAAAAGAAATATAACCCACCAAGTTCAATTAGTGCTGCATAGGTGTGGGGACAACCATTGGACAGTGTCAACCTACCAGTTTCAATTCACCTAAAAATGTGACTCTCCTTCCAGCAGCCACCATCCGCTACTAGCTCCTCAGCTAGGGTGGTCTTCATGAGTTCCTCCCCAATCCATGCTAGAATTTTTACAGGCATTATCTTGTGCAGATAACTGAAGTTGCTTTGAGTTGCTTTGAGCTCATGAATGCAATGAGAAATGAAGACAGCATTTCATGGCACCGCTCCCCATCCTCTGGACATTACTTTCTTTCTACTCCTTCAGTCATGTTTCTTAGGCTTTCCAGGTTAGGCTGAGGTGGGCAGTGGTTAATGCAGAGATACACAGTGGTCAAAATGCTGAGAAAAAGTGACTGTGAGTGCTCAGGCCTTAATGGGATGCCCACACCAGGCATTCTTCTGGTTCTTCTTTTGAGCAAGTTCCTCATCATTCTGACTCTGGCTTACTATGGGAATAAACATAAGATCTAGTACATAGCAAAGTTTAGCGCACGTTCATTGAATGTTTTATCCACAGTAAACTACCCTCTTAGTTTTCCTAAGGTAGACTTACAACCAGTCGTGGGACACAGGAGAGTTTTACCAGGTCAGACAAGGTTCTGGCAATAACTGATGCTTTCTGAACACCTACAGTATAACAGACCATTCCAAGGGACTAGAGACCCAGCAGTGAACATGACAGAGAAGCTGCCCACAAAGACCTTACACAGAGAGGCGAGCTGTCTAATACATGATGAGAAGTGTTGCTATCCCTACTTCAACCCCGCTGAGCTCTCTTTATACATACCTACAGGTCAACCCCTGCCATACCTGAGTCCACATACCTGACCCTGTTACCTGCTGCACCTCCTCTCAGCTTGCATCTCCCCTAGGTTAGTATCTCCTAAGCCTGCTTCTTTCCTTTGGTCCTTTGGGCAAGCTAAGCTCACCCCCAGTGCTGTACCAGGTGCTTTATTTTTTCCACTGCTTGGAATGCTGTCATACATTTCCACATAACTGGTGCTTCCTTGTCACACGGAGCTTAATACAAACGTTCCTTTCTTAGAAAACTCTTTCCAGCACTGTCGCCTGGAATTGGCCAGTCATGCATGGCAAAACTCCAGTAGGACATCTAAGTTTGCATTAGTGACTGCTGGAATTATAAAAGAACAGTGACCAGAGCCATGCTAAGTCACCCTTGTCTTTTCTGATCTTGTGAGTTAATCATTTCCCAATGAAAACCCAGACTTTGTATACATTTTTTTGTTTTTGTTTTGTTTTTTTTACGAGACAGGGTTTCTCTGTATTGTTTTGGAGGCTATTGGTCCAGCCCGGCCTCGAACTCACAGAGATCCGCCTGCCTCTGCCTCCTGAGTGCTGGGATTAAAGGCGTGCACCACCACTGCCTGGCGTATACTTTTAAATCCTTTTAGAATGCTTTCCATAGTACTTAACAGTGTCCAAAATAATTCACTTATTTTTAAATGTGTTTAACTGTCTACTTGTCTACACAAGGAAGACAATTCCATAGGAACAAAACCTGTGATGTTGTAATCTACACTATGACCCAGAGCCTAGATGAAATATCACATGTGTTCAATAAGCACAGGGCAACTCCACAGGCTGAAATGTGGAGAGGTGCCAGGAAGGCAGAGAAGCAGGGGACAAAAGCCACAAGAGGCTGGTGAATGAGCCCCTGCTTCTTCTCTCTGCTTCTCTAGTCCATTTACTCTTCACAGAGGTCAGGTCTCTGGGACCACAGTCAGCTCATCAGACGGCTATGGCTGCTTCCACACTTCCAGAAAGGAACATTACTGTTTTACTCCACTCTGAGTACCCATCACTGGTCCCTTCAGCAATGCTCATGAGGGCATCGGTATCATTTAGTTAACAACTAGCAGGAACCTAGAGTGTTTCCCCAGGAAATGTATTTGCATTCTGGACAGGCTTTTGGTATTTCCGATGGAGAAAAACCGAAGTTCCTCCAATGAAGAAAGTAGCCAATGAGTCCCTTTACTTAGCAGAGATGGTCAAGAGATAAAAAATCCAAATCCACGGGGCTAGGGGGAAGGTTCAGTTGACAAAGTGTTTGAACACACCATGAGACCTGAGTTTGGATGTGGGTGTCCAACATTATGGAAAAGCTAGACTCCTAACACAGGCTTGCTGTCTGAGCTCTGGGGAACTGTAGAGGTAGATCTCTGGAGCTCATTGGCCACTTAGTCTAGCTCAGTCAGCCTTCCTAATGCTGTGACCCTTTAATATAGCTGCTTATATTGTGGTAACCCAACATAAAATTATTTTGGTTGTTATTTCATAATTGTAATTTTGCTACTGTTATTAATCATAATGTAAATATCTGTGTTTTCTGATGGTCTCAGATGACCCTCTGAAAGGTTGAGAATTGCTGGTTTCACTAAATTGGTTAGCTCTAGGTTCAGTGAGAGACTTTGTCTCAAAATATAAGGTGGAGAACAAACCAGGAAAATATAGAGTATCAACCCTTGCAATGAATACATGAACACACACACACAGAGAGAGAGAGAGAGAGAGAGAGAGAGAGAGAGAGAGAGAGAGAGAGAGAGAGAGAGAGAGAGAGAGTGAGAGAGAGAGAGAAAGAGAAAGAGACGGAGAGAGAATCCAGATCCATGTAGTTCTTGGTAGTCAGCCATATGAATGCATATACGTTGACTTTGTTTTTCTTATCTGAGAAATAAGGCACACAAAGAATTACTTCTATGGTCACTTCTGACACTACAATTCTGTGAATTCTATAACTTGGTAATTCTCTAAATAAACTTGGTTGTTTTTTTGTTTTGTTTTTTTTTGTTTCTGTTTTTTTTTTTAATTATTTCCAGAGATAGGGTTTCTCTGTGTAGCTTTTGGAGCCTGTCCTGGCACTTGCTCTGTAGATCTGGCTAGCCTCACTAGAAAATGCACAGAAATATCAGAATTAGGGACAAAGGCATTTTTTTAATGACCACAAGAAAAGAGATGACTGTGTTACAGAATATAGCAAAAGTCACAAAAGAAGACCCATAAAAAATCCAGATCCCTAGAGTAAATGACATAAACATACTTGAGGGAAAATAAAGACACATGTAAGAAAAGATGAACCTGACTGAAGAGAAGATCACCATGCTCAAGTTAAAATGATACAGGGCTCAGATGGGTACCCTGAACAGATGGATTGGTACAATCCATTCCTCTAAGTCGTGAGGCTCAGAGCCTTTGGAGAATGTGCTGTAAATCCTCTAAGCATCCCCAGCCATTATCCCATTAGTACCTCTGCGTGCCAGAGTGTGCTTTGAAACGTTGTTCTCTAAAAGATCATTAAAAGCAGAGAGCTCTGTTCAAGCTGAAGATCCAAGCAAGCTCAAGTGCTTAAGTGATTCTGGCTACATTCAGCAACAGCTGAGATGCCTGGCATCAAACAGAAAATTAATTGAACAACAGAGAATTGACAGATCATGGAGAAGAGGCAGGAGACGGGTGACTTGAAGAAATACTGATGCATTGGTGACACTTCGTTTGTTTGCTCCCTACGACTGAGGGTTGTGACATATATACTATCCTTCACAGCCACTGCCCTGATGTCAGGCACAAATTCAGGGTGATGCTTTGTGGAATAAATGCCTATGTTACAAGAGTGATGCGCACAGTCCCCACAGAAGCTTTTTAACTCCTCACAGCCTACCTCAGTAACTTTTCCCTCTGACATGTCTCTTAAGCCAACCTGGATTCTCCAGGGCTCTCTCACACTGAAAAAAATTCATAAGTGCTTTTAAAGTCTTGGCATCTGGGATAACAAATGCCCAGTGAAGCTTCTTTTAACAACATTGACCTTAGAAACACTCCCAATACTCCTTGGAAATGCTTGAATAGATCTTGATCATCTTCAGAGTAAAGGTCCAAATATCTTATTGTAGCCATCAATGTTCATCACCATCTGGTCCTTAGCACACACCTCCAGTTCATTCTTTGGCACTGTTCCATTCCATAACTTGAAGTTCTCCGTGCTGGCTGTATTTCTCCTGGCTTCTTAACTTTGTATACCATACTCTTCTTTTTCCAGAATCTCTTATTCTTCTGCTCCATCAACCCTGAGATTTGTTCATTTCTTTAGAAGTAGGCATTGATACATTTACCCTTCAGTCTTCCTACAAACCGTTCATTCATACAATCATCTTTGAACACATCCTTTTATGCTAATATTACTATCTTCCCCTAATTCTTCATTAGAAGCAGAATAAAGTTTGGGATTATCTATCCTCCATCCTCAGTTCATGACCACACTTTGTATATTGTACACGTTTAGTAGACAATTGGTCAATGAGTGAACCAATGAAACTATAGGATAAATATCAATGCTGTGAGATAAACAACCTTTTTATGGTAAATAACGCTTTTTTCTTCATGTCTGGGTGACATATGATTCCACTGGGTCACTCCGATTAGAATCATGCCCTAAAAACCACAGCTTTTGAAGCTTCTTATGATCATTACAGTTTTCTACAGGGAACTATGAATCACGTTGAGGTCACAGTGTAGTGGTACCTTAGAGCCACTATAGGGATGCAACATGTACAAACAGAGGATTTTCTGCCAGGTTTCCGTCTAGAATCTGGGTTCATGCTGTAACACAGAGGGTGCTGAGAAATAATTCAAAACAAGTGCCAGAGATCTCCTATCACTCGTCAAAGTCAGCTGTTCACAATGTAGCTTGAAGCTCTTTTTTTGGGGAAGACACAGTGGAGCTGGGAAGAATCCTGTCCATCCCACGTAGAAGTCATTTTGTCCTATAGTTTTGGAGTTCAAGTCCAATCACTGATATCCAAATTCTCATAGAAAGTTGTAGATAAGATGGAAAAGTTAGCACGTGGAGAGATGAATGGATATGGTGAACACCTGGAAAGGGCAAGGGTAGACAGGAAGAGAATGCTTGCCTGGAAGAATTGATATTTGATAATTTATTATATACTGGAAACAGAGGAGGCATCAAAACAACTACATTGAACAGTTTCCAGACTGGGATCCTGGGACAAGGTGATGAATGCCCAGGGAGAGGTAAAATTACCTTAAGAGCACTATGCGCCTGGACACAAATGAGAAGTGATTGTGTGTTCCCCAAACCAAGAGATTTATTCTGATTTTATAGCTTATTTCACTGGAGGGGGTGTCTCCATATGTTGCCTTTGTCTCATAGGACCATAAATTTTTCCTCTTGCAATATAACATTCTACCCAAAGAGCTCAAGACTATTTGAATTAGTGGTAGACATACCTATTGGTGTCTAGGAGTGTAACCCAAAAAAACAGGTGTCTATGTAAACTAGAGGTTTGGCCTTTCAACTTTTCCGGTTATCAGGTGGTGGCCATGCAGAGGCGAGTATGAAAATGAGGATATTTGGGTCTGAGTGTGAACAGCAGGCAGAGTGAAGCGCGGTCCCATCACAAGGGGTGATGCACAGTTCTTGCCTAGATAGAAGTACACAGTGCGAACACAGCTCTTGAAGAGAACAGAAGAAGGTAGGGTTAGAGTTTTGAACATGGAGAGATGTAGCAAGCTTGAGAAGAGTGTGAGAGGCAAGCTTTTGTCATCCCCGTCATCTTCCCTGCCAGCAACCTACAGCGTCTGGCAGAGCTTCAACTGTGTCTCCGGAGTGTCGTCAAGTAGGGGCATGAGTGGGAAAGTTATGAAGTCATATAGGCATTTGCATTCATCAGAATTCATGCCGGTGCCACGGGGAATAAATTCACCCTTGCCAGCCTCCTAAGAGGATGGCTTACGGGCATATTAATATTAAGTCTAAGTCGGAGGCTGGAACAGTGCCAAAAGGAAAATTATCTGTAATAAGAACCATTTGTCAAGTAAGATACCCCAGAAATAGAGAAAAGCAAATAAACCCATGACCAATGGGCTACTCTTATTGGAGGATCCAGGAAGTAGAATCTTGGCCTTATGAAGAACAGGGATACTTAGTGCACCCCTCAACAGGAGCTTCTCATCAACTTGCCTTCCTGTGACCCCATTAGTGTGTTCAAATTTGCTTTTAAAGGGGAGTGAAAATATTGTCATCCTGTGCAGCATGTGTGCGTGCGTGCGTGCATGCGTGTGTGTGTGTTTGTGTGTGTGTGTGTGTATTAGAGGTCTACACTCTCTTCAATTGCTCAATATTTAATTTTGTGGGGGCAGTCTGTCACTAAGCCCAGGCTCACCAATTCAGTTATACTGGGTGGAGAGTAAGCTCCAGGCATCCACTTACTCCCATGTCCCCAGCACTAGGAAGGATTACAGGCATATACCATCACACCCAGCAGTTTTACATAGCTGGTGGGAATCGAACTCAGGTCCTTCTGCCTGAATGTGGAGCCCTTTGCTGACTGCGAACCGTATCTGCGGCCTTCCAGTCCTTTTTCTGTATCCAGTGATATAGAGAAATCAAGAGAAACAGATGACATTAGCTTCTGTTCTTAGGGAGAATAAGCCTACAACCCAGACAGATGGTGGAATGTTAATTCATATTTGATATGCAAATGTAGGTCACTGGGGAAAGACTTGAGATCAGGAATGAGGGGGCCCTGTACAGAGAAATATGGCTGAGTGGAGCTTTCCATACAGAGGCAAGATATAAGAAAGGACCCAGAGAGACAAAAACATTTTTTCCTATCTGGGAAGGGGGTGTCTGAAGAGGAGGGATTCTCAGGAAGGAAGGGAGTAAAGCACACAGGGGGTTGTATTTGAATTGCCCTAGGTTCAAATCCAGTTGACCCAATGTTACTGTTTCGATGTGTACTGTCAACTGCTTGAACACTTGGTTACCAGCTGGTGGTGATGTCTTGGGTCTTTGCGGAACCTCTGGGACCTGGGTGGACAAATTAGGTATATGGTGAGAGAACTTTACAGACAGTATTGGCCTGTGTTCATACCCAGACTCTCTCTTTCCTGAACCTCAGAGATGTGAGCAAACAGCTTCAAGTTCCTGCTGCCACCGTCTGGGTCTGTCATTAACTCTTGTGTGTCTTCCCCACCATTGCGCTATGAGCAAAATAATAATAATAATGATAATAAATAATTGTCCAGCTTTGGTTGCTTTGTAAGGCATCACAGCAAGAGTTTAAAAAAGAAATACAGCCAGGCCCCTCGCCACAGCGTTGGTGTGGGAGCACCTTATTGAACCTCTGAGCCCCAGTTCCCTCCGGGTGTGTCTGTTCCCTTCGTACCTGAGCATAACCCCTGGTGTTTGTGCAGTGTGCCCTGTAGCCAGTCAGCATTGTGAGAAAACTGAGGAGGCACCAGCAGAACTAGGGAGTCGTTGGAGCTCCGCTTTATGGAAGTTCTGCTGACCACCTAGGTGTTTTGGAGGAGGACTGTAGGTCGATTCTACTTTCCTCTGGAGGCCCCTTCACTGAGCCTGTCTGGAGCTATTATGAGCTGACTCACCCCTCACCTCATGAGCCTCTGAGACTGACTTTTCAAGGACAAAAAGTAACCCTTCTCTTTCAAAGTTTATTTCCCTCAATAGATCAGGCCAGATCACTGCCTGGGGTGCACATGCAGTATGTTGTCAGCTCTTAGACATTTTCCTGCATTGCCTGCCTGCCCTCATCTCTGATAGGTAACCTTGGGCCTTCAAGTGAGCCCAGAAGCTCTGTAGTGACATTTCCCTTAGTGGTTTATCTAAACCCATGCTGTGGGATAATCAGAGGATATGGCTTAACTGGGGCAGCAGTGGAAATGTGCTTGCTACAAAGCTGGGAACTCTCAGGCTCTGGTACTCTGTGACCTTACACCAGCAAAAGGGAGACTCACAGATGAGGAGATGCGTCTAGAGCAGAGGCCGCTACTGCACAGCTCTGTTACCAGAGACCCTAAGCATGTGTAAGAACCACGTGCCTATTTCCCGGCTCACCCCAGAGTCACAGCATCATGGCGGGCTGCCTTACATGGACAGGAACCTGGCTGAGCCATACAGCCGTAAGGTGAGGAAGGTTGTAAGAACGGGCGTGGTCCTTCTGCCTCCAGACTCACAGGAGTCAGCACGATGCAGCATTTGCAGTGGGTGATGAGAATACAATGAATGCTCAAGTCAAGACTATGACTGTTGTCACCAGTATTTTCCTGGACAGTAGGAACAGCCATCAACCCACACTGTACCTCTGCAGAAGTGGTACGTATAGAAGGCACAAGATGCTGATTCCTGCTTATTAATATGAATGGAGGATCTAGTTTTCATTATCACTTGATAATTTCATACACACATACACTGTATTTAAATCATATCCACCCTCAGCTCTTCCTGGACCCCAACACGTATCCCCCTTCCCACTTTATGCCCTCTGTTTAAAATTTTTATAACCTACCAGTATGTACATGGGAGTAGGAGTATCCATTGGAGCATGGCCAATCTCAGAGGCTACATTCCTGAAGAACGCTGACTCTATTTTTCCCAGAAGTCACCAGCTTCAAATAGCTTCTCAGTGAGGGTTAGGACCTCATGAGCCTCTCCCATATCCATGCTGGAATGTTGCCTGGCTTGATCTGCATGCAACCATGGTTGCTACGCATTTGCTATGCATTCAGGCATGCAGTGGTTAGCCCTGACCTCTAGTGTTTCCATTTTTTTCTAATTCTTCTTCTGTGGTGTTCCCTGAGCCTTGTTGAGAATGATTATAATATAGACAGCCTACTTAGGCCTGTGCATTCTGTAGACACTTATTCTCTGTAGCTTGACCAGTTGTGAGTCTTTGTGTTAAGCACAACTCACTGTGAAAAGGAGTTTCTCTGATAAGGATTGAGAGCTATTGTTGTTAAGATATCTTAGTTAATTTTCTATTGCTGGTGAAAAAGAGCACCATGCCAAGGCAACTTACAAAGCAAAGTATTTAATTGGGCTTACAGTGCCAGAGGGATAGAATCTTTGGTGTCTGAGCAAAGGCATGGCGGCAGGACAGCTGAGAATTCACAAGCAAGTAGGAGGCAGAGACAGGGACCGCTGGGACAAAGCCTTTTGAAACCTCAAAGCCTGCTCCCAGTGACATACCTCCTCCAACGAAGTTATACCTCTTAATTCTTCCCAAACAGTTGGACCAAATGGGAACCAAGAATTCAAGCATTTGAGCCTATGGGGATCATTCTCACTAACCACCATAAAAGGTAAGTATCTGGACAGTAGTTTGAAATTGCCCACTTGGTAAAATAATAGCATTAAGTTCTTCCCTAAGGCCTATGACCTCTTCAGTCATGGGTCCTTGGTTGGTTTTTAGTATCATGAGTAAGTGTTTCCCCATGGAACAGATCTTAAATCCATTTAGAAAGCCTTTGGCTACCCTCTTAATATTTAAGCCACTATTGCTTCAATGAGCATTACCTCGCCAGGCTAGTTCTGATCCCTATTTTATAGCTCTCAGGGTTCACAGCCAGATAAATCTGTGGATGGCTTTTCTCCCCAGCACCCCACATAGCATCTTCCTGGTCTATGGGAGCTAGGCAGGATAGAGGAAGTTTCTAGGTCAGTACCAACTTGATTTCTCCATGTCCTGTGACCAAAGTGTGAAGTGTATTCATCAGTAGGGTTTTACCATCAAGTTTTTGGGGTGCAACCAAGAACAATGGTAATAGCTACTATTATGTGGGGAGTCTTGGGGACCACTCCTCATACTAACAACACAAAGGAGGCATCACACACTAGGCACTGGGCTTTGTGTTTGAGTACTTGTGGCTCCTAGGAGTAACATTACCTCTTGCATAAAGTTGAGTGACTTCAAAAAAGTTCTTCAAATGAAATTTGTCTGGAAGATCATTCAAAGTTACCTTGGCTTCAAATTTTAATGTTGGGTTTATTGAGTTCAGTCTCAAAAAGTTTTAAATTACAGAGATTATTTGTTTCTTAAATTTCTAACAATTAGTTGTATTCAATTTATTGTTATCATATTCCTTCCACCCCAAGACCGTCTCTTGTACTAGTTCAACACCTGCTTACCTTCTTCTTCTCAAGTAGTTCCCTCCCAGTTTTCCTGTGAGTGTGTGTGAGTGCGTGTGTGAGTGTGTGAGTACATGTGTGTGAGTGTGTGAGTACATGTGTGTGAGTGTGTGAGTATGTGTGTGTGAGTGCATGTGTGTGAGTGTGTGAGTTCATGTGTGTGAGTGTGTGTGAGTGTGTGAGTGCATGTGTGTGAGAGTGTGCATGTATGTGAGTGTGTGAGTGCATGTGTGTGAGTGTGTGAGTATGTGTGTGAGTGTGTGAGTGCGTGTGTGTGAGTGCATGTGTGTGAGTTCGTGTGTGTGAGTGTGTGTGTGAGTGTGTGAGTGCATGTGTGTGAGTGTGTGAGTATGTGTGTGAGTGTGTGAGTGCATGTGTGTGAGTGTGTGAGTGTGTGAGTGTGTGTGTGAGTGCATGTGTGTGAGTGTGTGAGTGTGTGAGTGCCTGTGTGTGTGTGCGTGAGTGTGTGTGTGTGAGTTGTGTGGTGTGGGGCTCATGCAGGTGGCCACAGCTTTCATGTGGTCATGACTGCCATGGCCGTCTCACAGTTAGAATACAGCACTTTATAATATTCTTTCCTACTTTCAGACCCTCGCACTTCTCACCCTCTTCCTCAGTGTTCCTTGGGTTATGTAGATGCCCTTCTCAGGGCTGAATCCTTAACTGTCCCTCATTCTTTGTATTTTGACAGGTCAAGTCTTTGATCTGCCACTGCCAAAAGTCAAATTTTTGCATGCAACTTATAACACTTATCCTTCCTTAATTCTTGTATGACAAATATAAAAATCACTAATAAGGAGAGCCTGATTAATATTTAGTCCTGGTTATAAATTTAGAGATTTTTTTCAACTGACTTTATAATTTGGATTATTCTAAGTACTTTGATTAACAAGCCAAATTTCTGACTCCTGAAGTCTTATAAATCTAATAGATTATGCTAAACTATAAACACCAGGTGATTCTTATGATATTGTAAATGTTCAACTGTGCTGTATATAAATCTAATAAAAATTCAGCTTAAAAGAAGACCAAATCAGTTCCTAAATTACACACATTAATTTTAATCACAAAGTCGAACTGCTATCCCAATAAACCAATCTCTATTAAGTATAAAATTTCCTTTATAAATAATTTATTTTATAATGATAAATTAAAACTATCTAATTATTATAATTTTGGTAAGTGTACAAAAATTATATGTATATATACTAAAATGCTAACAATTGCTAATTTTGGATGGCAAGATTTGGTTTTACTCATTTTCTTATTCAAACCTCCCTTCATTTTCTATGCATGTGTCATTCCTCAGTCAGGGAGTAAGGTAGCTTTTGAAACTATTTTACCAGTACCTGTTTAGAGATCAGGTTCGTGTTTGGGTTTATGGAGTGGGCCTCAGATATTTGGGCTCATGTCCTCTTCTTGGGCCATCTGGAGCCTAGATCTTCCCATTCATAACAGCAAGCTGCCTCCTGTGGCAAGACATTATGAGTTAGTATGTGGACACTTGTTACGTCAGGCTCTGGAACTTTAAAATTTTTGTTATTATTTTTAACACAGGACATTTATGCGGGAGCTGCTTCTAACAATCTACACCTCCCAGGTTATCATGCAAATTCAAATTCAAATAGAGGAAAGATAGAGTAGAACATGTTGTCATGAGACCCGGAAGGCGGGTTCCCATGACTCTGTAGCCGACTGCCTGGCTGGCTGCATTAGTTTTGTTATACTGTATAAAGGAATACCTGACAAGTGCAAAACAAGGCCTTGCAGTCTGAGAGGACAAAGTCCATCGTGGTGGGGAAGGCAGGGTTAGTGTGAGGATGACTCCAGTGTGGCAGTAGTGGGTTGGGCACCCGCTCGCAGCCTGTGATGCTGTCTACGCTCAGGTTATGTCTCCCTCCTCCATTAAACTGTTCTAGAGACACCTCTGCCGGCACACACAGAGGTGCCAGAGTTACATTGTCATTGATTTCAGTCAAGTTGGCAGTGAAGGTTTTCCATCACAGTTGTTGACTGGCCAAAAGATGGATGAATAAATGCATGACTAAATAATGAATTAGTGACTATCCCCGAGCTTACAAGAAGAAAATGAAAGAGGAATAATAGTTTCATGACTGATAGATGGACAGACATAGACACAGCCTGGATAGATGAAGGAAAGACTGAATAGAATGATTGCTTGGGACAGGGTGTGGGTGAATAATTAATTGATTTGCTGAATAAATGATGCAAGAGAACATAGGATGCTAAAATGACTGACAGTGACTGACTGAACTATTGACCAAGGGACTAAGTGAAAGAATAAGTGAAAAAGAATAAATGACCAAAAGGATTGAATGACATACTCACTCTTTGTGTGAATTAATTGACTGGCTGAATGATGGCCACCTAAAACAACAAAATGTTTAAATCCTTACAATAAACAAGGGCCTGACTGAACGAATGAATTCTGTAGGTGAAGAGAGATCCTTCCTTGGCATGGCTTTGCCTTGGCGTTGTCATGCTGCGTCTTATCTCTACGTTAGTCAGCCCTGTATGGCCGTTCCTTTGGCATATCAGATACATTACTGGCATGGATGCCAATGCTGGAACTCATGACATGGCCTCCCTAGATTAATTTCATTTCATTTTATTCTGTGGGTGGTGCCTGACCTTGATTTTGTGTCTGTTCGTACCTTTTGCAGTGGTTAGTGTCACCAACTTGACAGGATCTGGAATCACCACAGGAGCACACCTCTGGAAGTGTCTGCGAGAGGTTTATTTAGATTAACTGAGCGGGGAAGACCCACTCTGCATGTGGATAGTGCCATTTCCTGAGCTTGGGTCTGAGATGGCATAAGAAAGAGAAATCTAGCTGAGGACCAGCACCCATGCCCCTCTGCTTCAGGAGGGAGGGCACAATGTTAGCAACCACCACAAGCATCTGTTGCCATGCTTCCCACACCATAATGGACTCTGCCTAGAGATCTGAACTGGTTCATCTTAGAATGTGGCCTGATGACCCAGGGATATCTGTTCTCAGCCTCTGGGGAGAAAATTTGTACTTGTATGTCCTTGCCTAGCTTCCGGGCATATGTCTGTTAAGACATTCCCATGTCTGCTTATTCTTTTATTTTTGGCTCACCTGGTTCTGTCCTTATTTCCCAGCCCACCTGAAGCAGATTGATCCTTGAGACAATTTCTGTTGACATCACGTCCTCCCTGGTGACCCATTGAGACCCGTAATCAGGAGCAGCAACTCCATTCCCCTCCCCTGCCAGTTTGAAGTTGCCTTCAGGGACAAGGAGAATTTCGCCACAGTAGACTCTGTGTCTTATTAAAGGACTTGTTAATTGGGCCACCGTACAGCCCTTCATCATTTTTCCCATCAGACAGCAGTTCTGTTGTCTGTTTAGATTTGCTCAGGGAACATTTCACAAGGGTGTTTATTCTTGCAGGGGAGCTCAGAGGTTAGCCCTGCGTTTCAGAGTGAAAACCTGCCAAAAATCCACCGCAAAGAAGCTGAAAATAGATGCAGTGTTGATTCATCAGCAGCCTCTCTGGGTGCTTTATTAGAGGTTGGCACAGAACTTGAACATCACCTGAGTATGCCAGGCTGGAGGGGAGGTTGCACCGACAGGACTATGGAGACAGCACCCGGCAGCTGTGAGAAGTCACACTGCCTAGTTCCAGCATGATAAACAGGAAAGTCTAATTGGGTGTCAGTCATCCTGTCAGGGTCGGCGGAGTGGCCTGATCCCAAAGAATGCTTGCACATGTGATCATGCACCCAGACCCTGCTGGTGGGGCAAATGGAGGCGATCCATGTCTACCCTCCCTTGCTTCTCACACTCACTGCAGACACAAGCTGCCGTGTTGTAATTCCACGGCTGTTTCATCCACTCTGCGCTCGGTCTGTGGCATAACTAGAACGTGATAAATATTTGTCGGTGAATTCAATAAATAAGTAAATGTCAAATCCAATCTGTCCCCGAGGGCCCATTTCAAATTCTCATAACCTCAGACTCTCCCCTGACACTGCTTTTAAAATGGGAACAAGGCCATCTCAAGATCCTTGGAGTTGAGTCACTTTGTTGTTACTGACTAGTTCTTTCACTAGTGGACTTTGTGTTTATTTTCTTGTTGCTGTGATCACCACCATCAGTGGTGAAGACTCCAAATGGTTGGTTGACCGTGTGACAAGTCACCATGCTCCTAGTCTTCACAAAACTTCATTACGTAAATTACCTTCAGTGGGCAGGTGGAGAAACTGAGGCACAGGGAGGTTCCAGAATAGGACTCTCTGTCACTGTGTACAACTTACTGTTTGTTGGGTACAGTTTATCCTTTAACACCACGTAATCATAGAATGGCCAAAGTGAGTCAGTTTGCCGAGGCATGGCACGAACTCACAGAAGGTCATAACATATTCAGAAAGCCCCCAGTCCTAGACAAGCCAAGGCAGTGCTATCTCTGTTCAATATTCGTGACAAAATGAGAGAAAGTCCTTGCAAGAGTAGTGTAGGTTATGTTGCAGTAACAAACAAACCCTCGATTTTCATGCCTAATACCTTAGAATGATGTGTATCCAACAAATGATTGGAGGAGCTCGTATAGTCACTCTGAGACCCAGAATCATGGATGCCCTGCTGGTTATGAATACATCAATTCAACATGTATTCCTTTGGAATGGAAATAGTTGAGTAGGACACGAAGGGATGCCATGACTTTTGAATACTTTAGCCTTGAAGGGCTACATACCACCTCTGACCCAATTTACCAAAAATAAGTCATGTGATCTGCTTTAATGTCAGACAGTCAGTGGAAACAAACATCACGACCATTTCAAATGACTCCTGGCAGCTTCACACAGTGTATACCAATGAAGCTCACATTAAGTGGGTTCTCAAGTGTGTTAATATTATCATGTGCAAAGGGCTCTACCTTGAAAATTCCTGACCTTGGTGCTGTGTGCCTACATTGTAAACATACCTGTCATATACCTCTTCCCCTCTACTTTTGACAACCTGTGAGAACTGATTTCATGTCCCGCATTTTGCTTTTTTTTTGGCCTGTTTCATTGTAAACCTTCTTGTTCTACTCTCCTTACATGCTTGTCAGTTTCCTGGTGTCTCTTTCCTGTGTGTCTCATTTAGCCCCAAAGTGTTTGCTCTAGTCGTACCTCTGTAGGTCACCCTTCTCAAGGCTCTGTTTGTTTTTCCTAGTGTTCTAGTCAAATTCCCACTTCATCCTTGCTTAAAATATCTTTAACGTCTACCACTGTCTCGATCCCAAAGTCACCCAAAACCCAACTTACTACATTTCCCCTCAAGTCTGCGTCTCTGGAAAGCTTGTTTCTCATGTAAAGGAGCTTTATTCTTCGGGTTCCCAGTCAAAAGCCCCAAGTTCCTTAGTTCCTTTCCTTGTCTTACATTTCAAATCATCTTGACAGAAATTGGTTTTGCCTTTATAATTGGCCCTTCAGATCTTTGGGTTCAGTATCCAAGTAGTCTATCTATTAACTGTAGGTTAAAAACATATTTTAAAACCATGTCTTTATACTGTATGTGTGTAGACCATTTTTCTTTTCAGTATTTTCTGAATAAGACAATACTATAGTTATAGTCCATTATACTGAGTATGGTAAGTAATATAGAGGAAATTTAATGTCTGCAGGAGGGTGTTCCCCATGTTATGTGAAAATACTCCATTCATATCTCTGGAATTTAGTATCCTTGTGCATTCATGTCGATTCATTCAAATCATATCTGGAACCCAACCAATTCTTCCCACCTCCCTATTTACACTCTAATATGATCCATCGACATATTTTATGTAGATTATATTAATCTAAGAGCCTTTTGCTTATTATGTCCTGTTTCTCCTTTTTTTCCTCCTTTCCATCAGTGTCAAGGAGATTAAAAAGAGAAGTACCTCAACACATAAATCAATCTTAGCATCCTAGTGCTTGAAACCCTCCAGTGATTTGGTCTTACTGTGATTGGATGAGAAAGATCTCAGGGCCTCAGGGTGCCCCCTTTCCAATCTAGACAGCAGACAGTTTGCTTTGTGGGGACTCTTTTCAGAGCCTTCCCCAAAAAATTCTGTCCATTTTAGTAAGCTGATTTGCTTTCCCTTCCTTGGCCCACATATGCTCAGTACTGGATCCTATCCTTCTGGTCTTCTCTGTGGAGCTCTCTCCCCATGACAAAGAGATGAATTCAGCACGTTACCCTCCAACCCTCCCTGGCTCAATTTTAACCCATGGTTTTGATCACACACACTATCCATTAGTCCTCTTTGTCCTGTTTATTATCATCTGTCCCTTCCAAGAGAAGGCACACTCCATGTGGACAGGAACTTTTATGTACCTGTTTAGTGAAGGATCCTCAGTGTCCTGACATGTGTCTAGGGTGCACTAGATAATCAATATGCGTTTTCAAATTGTCCTGAGGATGATGGCTAGCCTTCTCAGGCTAGCTTCCATTTCTGTGTTAAATCTCTTGTTTGCTGTACCTCTTCTTGGTTCCATCTCAACATTCTTTGAATTGGTATTTGTACAATGCTGACCTGTCATACGATTTTACAAGTTGATTGGAGAATAGTCTTGGCCAACCTGCTATGTGACTAAGACTCATGACTCATACTAATATTTTGGAAGCCTAAAACAGTCTTCTTTAAACAATCCCTTCAACCATGTGTGTCACCCTCATAGGTGGTAATTCCTCCAGTTTGTAGGATTGCTAATGATTTGTATCTACTCTGAATCCTAGAATTGTAGACAGAGGTTTCTGTTCCCACAGCCTTTAGCCCCAAATAAGCACACGGAGGCATATATTAACTGTAAACTGTTTGGGCGATGGCTTAGGCTTCTTACAGGCTAGCTCTGTCTTAATTATTAACACACAACTATTAATCTATGTATTTCTACATGACCTTTTCTTACTGGAGAATGCTCGGTGTCGTATCTTCCCGGTAGCTGCATGGCATCTCTCAGACGGTTCCTCTCTGTCTTCCTCCTCCAAGAATTCTCCTAGTCTGGTATCCCCGCATATATTTCCTGCCCGGATACTGGCCAATCAGCATTTAGTCATCAACCAATAAGAGAAACACATATTCACAGCATACAGTACATCCCCACAGTAGAATGTGTAAAAGCGTTTCTTTTGTTTCATTATGTTTTCTTAATGTTTCAATTACCAAATGATTTTCATACCCCTCTCCAAATATGTACCCAATACAGACACACAGATACACACACACACACACACACACAGAGAGAGAGAGAGAGAGAGAGAGAGAGAGAGAGAGAGAGAGAGAGAGAGAGCAAATCACTGTTTTCTCTCCTGTCTCTGAACTCCCCTGTTCTATAAAGCCCATTCAGACCCCTCATCCTTCTCAGCCTCTAAGCCACTGTCCTCTCAAGTCTCCACTCAATGCAGTTGACCAGTTTATGATTCACCACATTCCATGATAATGTAATATACCAACCGGTGTCAATCACTGTTGCCAGAGGAACTCAATCATTAGGTTCAAACACACTCTGCAAGTACCCAGTCATTAATGACAACTATTAATATTACCATTAAGATATATGACTCTCATTTAACAACAGAAGTGCCTCTCCTGCTTTTCCTGTGGATCCTAGCTTCTGCCCATTGCAAGTGCCCATCTTCTCAGACACCAGCCTCTTCCCCTCAATGTCACCACAGCTTCTTCTCGCTAGACCAAACACCCTAGGCCCTCTGCCCATTCCTCGTGTGGTGGTTTAAGTTTGTGGTAGCATTTATAAAAGGCAAAATTCTGTTGCTTTAGGAAATATAGGACTTGTATATGTAGAACCATTAGTCTAACATATCTGAGCCATTGCGAAGTTTTCTGGATGCTGTTGTATCCTGAGAGAGATACTGTGCTTTGATGGCTGTTCTGATCTTGCCTAGGGAAGGGCCTCTGACCAGGGGTCTACCCATAGCTAAAGAAACCCCAGGTGTCATGACCTCTGCAGAGACAAAGACCTGTGGCTTTTGTCTGAATTGAAACACTGAACAGGAAGCCAGAGGGAACGAGCGCAAAGTCAGCAAATAGAAAGAAGGGGGAGGAAGGAAGAAAAAGAGGAGAGGGGAATAGAAAAGGAGGGAGGGAAGCAGAAAAGAGAGAGGGGGGGGAGAAGATGTAGAGAAAGGGTCAGAAGGAATGAAGAACAGACAGCAAAGCACTTCCAGTTCTCCCCAATGTCTTTTACATTCTTAAGATTTCTAGGACGACTCTGAAGGTGAGAGTCCTTCATCCATTACTTCTCTGGCTTTTGCTGAGCAAGTATACTATACCAGGCACTGTGCTAGTCACTAGATCTGCTCGTGTAATATGCCTTCTATAAAAAATGCAGTTCCCAGTTAGGATCTCAATGTACTATAGGAAATAGGTTGTCTCTCCATAATCATCTCTTCCAGGTTATGGCCTACAGCAAGCATTACCCTGGCTAGATAGCCAGACATCACCACCTCAGTCAGGAGCATAGGGTTAGGTGTGGGAAATCTAAGTTCCTCATTGCATCCAGCTTTGTCTTAGCTTTTCTTATGGCTGACACACTAGTAGGGAGAAACTGAACCCCCAATTCCCTTCCTTTTCACTAGACTACAATAATACAGTGATTGGAAACTGAGAGTTTAATTTACCCCCCATATTTCCACACATAAGTCTTGCTTGCTTTCCAGCAAAGTCTAGCCCGTGTGGTCAGCCAACACGGTACTTGCTTGTGGACGTGTTCTCTTTCTCTTCCTCTCTCCTTTTCCCTTCTCCCCCTCCCTCTCTTTCTCTGTTTTCTGGCGTGTGTGGACACATGTCATCCACTTTTTACAGATAGTTTTTCATCTAAGCAGCTAGGCTGGCTGGCTAGTGAGTCTCAGGACTCTGCCTGTCTCGACCTCCCCAGTGCTGGGCTTACAAGTGTACACCCCATTCCTGGCTTTTTATGTGGTTCTAGGGTTGAGCTCAGGGCCATGGCATTGCAGAGCAAGGCTCTTTTCATACCGAGCCACATACACTGCTACACTGCAGCCTGGCATCTTTATTTCCCTCTTTCACTGGCACCACGAAGTCACCGATGGCGTCTTACCCACTTTCATGTCCCCAGCCTGGAAGCAGCCATTAGCCCTTACTAGGTGCCAGGTGCGAGCAGTCTTGGGAGACGACGCTGGAAGTCCACAACGACCTCAGCATGCACACATATGTATCTACAACTTCTTTATGAATCCAAGCATTTTATTTCATTGCTTGAATACCCGAGTGCTGTTTTCACAGTGAGAACTCACAGTGTACCCACCCCCCGCCCGCCATGGTTTCAAAAAAAATTCCCGGTGTCTCAGCAAGGTCTGGAAATCACGAAAGGTCAGAGCCCTCAACTCTGTGCTGATTCGGGTCACGGTTTCCTTGAGACTTCCTCCGCCTCTTCTGTGATTAGAGCCGCGCTTGCCTCGCCTCCCGCTTTTTTTTGGCAATTACGCTAATTAAGCTAATTTTTCTTTGTTCTCTCCATACGATTTGCATAAGTGGCAAATTTATATATAGTGTCCCTAATTCTCCTGTAACTGCTCTGTAATTAACAGGACGCTCAGGCTAAATATAAATAAGTGCAGAAGGAAAAACAGCCCACTGCTGAAATGCCGATAAAAGCTGGGAGAAAAGGGAGGGCAGGGAAGAAACAATTCTCAGTCCGTTCGTTCTAAACTCATTATGCTTGATTGGGTCACAGTTGGAGGATGCCAGCTAAAGGTCAGCTTCCGCTTGAGTGTCTCTCTGAGAGCCCTGTCCCCAAGAGCAATAGTGGGACAGAATTTGGGCCATTTTCTTGAAATAATAATGATGAGCAATACCACAGCCAGGGAGTTGGGTACGATTTCTAATTCTGACCAAGCAGAGTATCTAGGGTTGGGGGACATTAAAGCCAAATCCCAGAGCTCTGGACACTTTATGGTGACAGCGTAGAGGATCCTGTAGCCCCATCAGCTCCTTGTCTCTCCCACATTCTAGAAGACCCAATGATGGAGATATGCTTCAAAGTAGTATGAGATCAGGACCGAGACATCTTTCTACAAATATAAATTGTTAAGCATTGATGGGTAGCTTATACAGGAGCGCGGTGCTGATAATAAAAGCAATCCATGAATCCTGGTAGTTGTGACCCTGGAAAAAGTCCTTAGTGTGTCTCAGCCCACGTTTCTTTTATTTTCTTACAGTGAGATTGAAGAAATGGCACCGGATAGTGCAATGTCCAGCACATGCAAATCCTCAACACAATTTAGATGTTTTGCTTATCAAACTGCATAACCCAGTCTTTCCTGGGGGTTGGTGAGTGGATAAAATTGAATCTCCAACCAAAGCTTGTGAGCCTTACGTAACTCAAGAAAGACGTCTCTGGAATCCTTTCCTTTAAATTCTGGAGCCATGGCCACAGTCACTGCAGTGACAGCATCACGGTTTCATAATGCCGTTGTTTCAGAAGCATCTGTAGAGACAGCTCTGTGCTGTGTACTTGTCTCCAAGCCCGGGGAACCTGGACATGAATGAGACTCTGTTCTTTGTGGGGGAGGTGTGCTTAAATAGACATGGTAGAAAGAAGTCTGAGTCAGAGAAAGAAATGCCGGTCTCAAGTGCTCTGGGGGAGCGGAGGCCCCTCCCTGTGGTCCAAAAGCCTCTGGAGAATGTGGTGCTCAAAGCCCACAGAGGCAGTCTATCTCAATGTGGCTTGAAGATCCCTTAGGACTTGTCTAACAATCTTTTCATCTCTGCCTTTTAAAATGGGTGTTTTTGCACATATTTTATATTATACATCATATACTAGAATATGCATATGACTCATAAATAAGTAATATGCATACACAGGCATGCCCAATTGTGTGATTTTTATTTATAGTGGAGAGGAAAGCTTGTTACAGGAAGTGTTTGTTGGCATCCCATCCCCCGTGGCTGCTGACTGCTACTTGAGCTCAGGAGAGGAAGGCAGAGTTTGTTAGAATTTCAGAGCCTTGGATAAGACACGTACACTCTCTAGATCTCCTAATTGTCACTCACTGACAGAAATAAAAACGTTAAGAAAGGCAGGACAATGTACAAAATCTTCTTTGTGGTAAATAAGCAGATGTTATTTTTTTCCACTCAGGGTAAAAACCTGAGTATTTAGGACACTAATTTGAGTAGCAGTTCACACACACACACACACACACACACACACACACACACACACACACACACACACATCAATGGCAGGGTGTCTGCGAAGCAAAACCATTTGATACCTACTTCAGAAGCACAGTCCTTGCTGTTTCCTTGTTAAAAGGTGAGGTACCTACACTACATCGCTGACTCATTTGCTGAGCGACAGTCTTGGCTGCCCACTACAGACGTGGCTTCCTGTATCTCGTCACATGATAACAGATGTGGTTTGGGAATGGCTACTTTGGCTCTGTTCATTCTGCTCTGAGTGTTTTCTCATTCTGGGCCTTGCAGTCCTCATGCAGGACACACTCATCTGTAAGACCAAAGAACAAAACATGAAGCCAGGCCAAGCATTTCACTGAAAGCTCCACTCAAACACGGCTCAGACCCACTTCTCATGACGCCTTGAGTGAAGCCCCACACCTGTGGAGCAGGACCCACAGTAGGAAGGGGAGGGGACATGGTGAACCTTAACATTCTGCACTGTGTTATTTTTGATCTGGGGTCTCTGAAAAACACTCTTGTGCCTCTATTTCTCTGTTGATGTTGTCTTTAACTTCTTTAAGTGAATAAACTTTGGTGATTTGTTTTTCTTTAGTGAATTCCAAGCAGTATTTTACAGGGACCTTAAGGCTGGGCACTCTGTTAAATAAGCTATTAAGTGAAAATCATCGCCTCTTCCTAAGCTTTTAGACCACAGAATAAACTCTCTCACTCTCTCTCTCTCTCTCTCTCTCTCTCTCTCTCTCTCTCTCTCTCTCTGTCTCCCTTTCTCTCTCTCTCCCTCTCTCTTGCACATGCTCTCTCTCTCTCATCTGATTGTTAGTTAGAATACACTAGGGAATACTAATGCATAGTACTTTAAGTTAAGTTTTAGAAGAACCACCCTCCAGGATTTTAACAAAGAGAGGACATGACATTAGTTGATAGGGAGACATGGGTGAGTCTGGGAGGTAGACAGGGTGAATGTGATCAAAATACATTGCATGGAGAGAATGTATTCTCAGAAGAACTAGCAGAAGTAATATTGAAAGAAGTTGTAGTTTTAAAGATCCCCCATTAAGCAGGTACCAGAGCTATCTTGATGGAATCAGTTTTGGAGACAGAGTTGAGGAAGAGAAATGCATTCTGAACATACCATGAGATGCTGGGAGAATGATGCCAATTCTCCAGTCTAGGCTACGGCTCCATAATGGTCTGTCAACAACAACAAAAAAGGCTTTGGAAAACATCTTTTGGGTAGGATGAAATGATATGAAGAGAGAAGCCAAAATTCAACCAAGAGAATTCTGTAGTGTCATGTAGCCATCAATTGAGAACCAAGGCTATCAGAGAAACTCCCTGTAAGTATCCCTTTTCCTTCTTGGTAAACCAGAGATAATAATAGGAATGAACCACTCCAGGTCAAGTGACTAAGACAAGGCTCCAGTCCTGGAACAAAGAATAGGACAAACACTGTATATGAGCATGGTTTTTGTTGCCATCTTGATTGAATAAATAACTCTCTAGGGCATTAGTGAGGCAAGCCATTGAGTTAGTTGGTGGGGTTGTTTCCAAAGAGGATTGGCTGAGAAGGTAAGACCTGCCCTGCAAGATGGTGGTATCATCCCTTGGTCTGGAATCCCAGACAGTGACAGCAGCCCTCTCCCTACTTCCTGATCTGCCAAGCTACAAGAAGCTCACATTAGGGACAAGCCATCCCTGATACTGTCTTTCCTGATACTGTGCTGTATCCCCACATATCATGGACCACATAGATTCTTTCTCCCATGTGTCCTTCTTGTCAGAGCCATAGGGAAAGTAACTAACGCAGGCAAGCACTTCAGGGAACTAAAGACCCTACTTATAAATGCACCTATTTACAGGGAAGCATGGGAGTATGATACAGTAGCCTGGTCCTGGGGAAAGATGGGAGGTATCACATCTCTTCAGTCGGATGGTCTGAGGGAGAAGATGCCAGTTCTCAGAGAAAGACAGCAGTGTGGAAAGGACAACGTGAAGGAAAATGGCTGGTGACAGAGGGACACAGCAGTCCATGGCAGAGAAACAACCAGGGAGATGAATTACCCAGTGCCTCTCTTCAAACATCTTCTGTTTTTCTCTGCATGTTCTTTTCAATGGAGGCCAGAGAAAGCCAGCCAGAAAGACAACAAGGAGCCCTTAATACAGCTCACACAGGCAAACATGTCGGGAGGACAAGTGGGTGAGCAGTACGGACAGCCTGACTCGGAGTTTCCTCAGCTTACCTCGTGAGCCCACCTACACTGTAAAGGAACGTTTCTCCCCCTGCTTCTCAGGAGCAGGACATTTCCTGACCATGTCAGGGTTATCCATCTGGGTATTATGTAAAATAACCCAACAGGCAGAACGTGTAATGTCCCAAAAGTCAACCCCCAAATCCAAGGGTGTATACCAAAGATACACATCATGCCCCTGCCCCTTACCTGCAGAGGTTTGCCTGGGCGCACACGTTAGCACACGATTCTCGCTGCCCTCTCCACCCTTACTCCTCAAATCTCCTCTCCCTGGGGTATGCTTCCTGAGATCATCTGCCCAATAATCTACCTTCGTCCCAGACACAGTCCCACGATTTCTTCGTGAGAAATTGAGACCGAGGCGCGTGGAAAATGATCCTGATGGACAAACAGAAACTCTATAGCTTTGGGGGAAAGGGTTGTTGAAAGCTTAGTATAGAAATACCATCATGAAAACAAGTAGGAGGGACTGAGGGGACACAGAAGAAGGGAAACCAGGCCTGGGATGTCAGGTGTGGTGATGGATGGCTTCCCGAAGAGAAGTATGACTTTCTAAATCCTATCTTCCTTCAGAAAGACACAGGCCTTCTCCAAACTGAAAATTCACAGAGCCGGAAGGTGAGAACTCTGTCCCCTCTTCCTCTCTGCAGGAGAAGGCCTGATTGGAAGCCTGCTCACCACCGCGCGCACTCCCCCCGCCCCCCCGCTGTTTTGAAAGGCTCTGATATGAGGGAAAATATCCTCTCTGGGGAGCTCTTGCCCTTTCATGATTTGCCAAACACCTCCTCAGCAAGGTACCCAAAGCGCTGCCGCAGCTGATTGAGATTCAAAGCGAAAGCAGATCTAAATGAAGGGTCCAAAAGAAAAGACTGTGTTTATTCTTGCTCTCTGGCATCCCTGGCCATCTTCACCAGAGGAATTTCCACACCATGCTGACTGCCTGCCAGGCAGACTGGGAAAAGCTCCCCAGCAGGAGAGGAAGGCACACTTGTTTAAAGGAGGAAATGTCCGTGGTGCTGAACTGAAGGTGTGCGATGCCCTTCGGAGAGACTGCCCTAAACCGTCCTGGATGCACAACTCTTAATAACCCTTGTACTACCTGAGTGGGGCCAGTGTGATTTGTAAGATAAAACAAGTCTGAAAATGGAGGCTGGAACTGCAGCCCAAGCCTCTCATTTCTATGGGAAAGGGAGGTCAGAGCAAAGGAATGAAAGGCCTACACAGGGTACATGGGTAACAGACAGAACTCAGTACCCACGTCTACCCCAGTACAGAAGGAGCCACATGGTGGCTACATCCTCAAGGACCCCAGTGTCCTCCAGTGTGGAGAATTCACTATCCCATCTTGCAAAAATCAAATCCTTCATGCATTTTCCGAGTACCAATCAGGAACCTGACTCTTTATTATAGCAAAAGGTGAAACAAAAATGACAATATAAAACCCAAGTTGATCTGCCCTCAAGACACCACAATATGTCAAGGGATATGGATTTTAAAGTTAGCAAATTTATCCATCCTGGAAAGCCAGGACACCGAGAGGCAGGTCAGTACACACAAAACAGGAAGGACACAGGAGCTCCACACCTTCCATTTTCACAGTGAGTTGAAGAATGTTCTACAGAATTTCATGCCTATCCAGAACCCCAGATTGTGATCATGTCTGTAACCAGGGTCTTGGTGAGTATACATAGTTAAAATGACATCAAATTGGGTCATTATGACATCAAATGTCATTATGAGAAAGTCATGTGAGGATATTGACAAGAGAAGGTTACATGAAAACATAGGCAGGGATCAGAATAACCGAGCTACAAGGAACAGAAAGAGTTGTAGGCAGTGCCCAGAAATCACGACACAAGGATATGCTAGGTCTGTCCCTGTGGGATTTAGAGGAAGAACAGTTTTGCCCACACCTTGTAGTTTGTAGCACCTTGACACATGAGTCCCAGAAGGTTAAGACAGTCTTCAAGCTAAAAGGCTTAGTTTCTTCCTACAGTGTACAGGGAGCTGTTCAAGGACACATTGTCTTTAATGGAAGGCTGATTCATATTTCTATGTCAATCACCTACACTTTTCCCAACATTTTAGCTGATCTCAAAACATCTGTGTCATGAAACTGCTGTACAAAGTGACCAAGTTCCTACTCATGCAGAAGACAGGCCAGAAAAATTACCAAGGGAAGCTTCCAGGCAAGGTGGCCCGTAGGACAGTTCTTAGAGGAAGATGAGGAATTAACTAATCGTCAGTGACAGAAGAAGAGTCCGCGTAAGTGGGAGAAGAAGGACGTAGGCTTAGACATGAAAGCAAGGGTATGTGTTTGTGTTTGTGTTATTATGTGCGTGTATGCATGGAGGTATGTATGTAAACATGCATGTGAAATATACCAACAAGTAGTTTCTGAAACCTAAGGATTGAGAATAAGAAACCTCAGTTTGAGGTCAAATAAAAAGGGCCCCATAGGTCAATGGGGATTGGCACTATTAGGAGGTGATGGTTCGTTGGGGTAGGCGGAGCTTTGGTAGAGGAAGTGCTTCACTGGAGGAGGGCTTTGAGGTCTCAGAAGCTCAATCCAGGTCTAGTGGCTCACAGTGTCTTCTTGCTGCTTGTGGATCAGATGTAGAATTCTCAGCTACCTCTCCAGCACCATGTCTGCCTGATTCCACCATGCTTCCCACCATGATGATAGTGGACATAAAGATAAAGTTGAGGATGTAGTTCAACATCTGGGATCCACGTGGTAGAAAGAGAGAATGAACTCCCACAAGTTGATCTCTGACTTCCACATATACACTGTGGCATGCATAACTTTAATAAAAGCCTCTGACTTAAAAGATTATATGGGATTATAATATTTGTTTACATTCAAAAGAACAGTAGACTCTACTGTTATGTATTCTGTGTTGAGTATCAAAATCGTAACAATTGAGGTCAGCTTGCACATAACTTTTTGCTTTAACAAAAACTTTGCACATAGTAATTAAGAAAGAAATTCATGCCTGGTTCTGTAAACTTAACCAACTACCCATGGTTAGAGAGGTTATAGGTCCTAGAGGAGAACCTAGTACTACCATTTTCCACATTTCTAACTATGTTCTAAATATTTATCCTTATATTCACATATACAGTGGCCCTTATCCCTCATCATGTTTAACAGACAGAAGCTACTACAAGATCATACTGGGTTAGTTTGCTCATATATATGTGTCTAAATTAGAGATTCCATTGCTATGAAAACACATCATGACCACAGCAACTCTTATAAAGGAAAACATTTAATTGGGTAGCTTACAATTTCAAAGGCTTAGTCCATTATCATGGAGGGACATGATGGGATGCAGGCAGGCATGGTGCTCGAGAAAGAGCTGAGAGTGGAGAAGGTTCTGCAGGCAACAGGAAGTAGACTGATGTACTGAACGTAGTTTGAGCATATATGAAACCTCAATGCCTGACCTCACAGTGACACATATCCTCTGACCAGGCTATCCCTATCTAGTCCAACAAAGCCACACCTCCCAATAGTGCCACCCAACTAAATGTTTTCTTTTATTGTTTTTTGAGGATTTGTACAATATATGTGGAACGTGTTCACATTCCCATTTTTTCCCTTCCTCACCCCCGGCACAATGCCATCCCATCTCACAAACTTAGACAAAACTTCTTATCCCGACTGTGTATGTGTTGCCCAGCTAGTATTAGTCTTGAGGCCTGCTCTCATGTGTGACCAGTCCACCAGGGGTTACATTAAAAATAAAAACAAAACTATCCCTCTCCTAAAAGCTATCAAATTTCAATAGCTCCATATCTACTTACCTCATCTATGCTGGGATTTTGTCTGACTGGAGCTTGTGCAGGCCTGGTGGATATTGCTGTAATGAGTTATACATGCAGGCCTGGTGGATATGGCCATAACTGCTATGAATTATATATGTACATCTGCCTTGTTGTATCTGGAAAACACTCCTTAATGTTATCCACCACTTCTAGCTCTTACAATCTTTCTGCCTCCCTCTTCTACAAATATCCCTGATACTTGGGGTGAGAGGTGATGATACGAATGTCCACTTTAGGGATGGACACTCTGTAGTCTTAACTTCATAGTTCTCCAGACATGAACTCAAAGGGTCTCTGAGTTAATCTCCATCTACTGTAAGAAGTTTCTCTGTTGAGAGGCATCTAGGTTGCTTCCAGGTTCTGGCTATTACAAATAATGCTGCTATGAATGTAGTGGAACAGACATCCTTGTATGAATGGGCATCTTTTGGGTATATGCCTAAAAGTGGAATTGCTGGGTCTTGTGGTAGACTGATTCCAATTTTCCCGAGGAATCTCCATACTGATTTCCAAAGTGTCTGTACAAGTTAGCACTCCCACCAGCAGTGTAGAAGTGTTCCCCTTTCTCCACATTTTAGCCATTCTGACAGGAGTGAGATGGTACCAAAGAGTGGATAGAGAAAATGTGGTACATTTACACAATGGAGTACTATTCAGTGGAAAAAAACAATGGAATCCTGAAATTTTCAGGCAAATGGAAGGCACTAGAAGAAACCATACTGAGTGAGGTAACCCAGTCACAAAAAGAGAAACATGGTATATACTCACTCATTTATGGATTTTAGACATGAATCAGGAGAGTGCCAGCATACAATCCCACTGCCAGAGAGTCTAGGAAACAGAACCTTCATCCAGCAACTGATGAAAGCAGAGACAGATACCCACAGACAAACACTGGACTGAACTTCTGGAATTCAGTGTCAGAAAGAGAGAACTGGTGGGCAAAGGAGTTAAGAGTAGGCTGGTTTAACCCACAGAAACAGCTGACCTGAACAAGGGGGAGCTTTTGGGCTCCAGATTGATTACTGTGTGGAAAGCATGGGACTGACCCAGACCCCCTGAATGTGGGTGTCAGTGAAGAGGTCTAGGTAATCTATGGGGCCTTGGGTAGTATTTATCCCTAGCGTAAAAATAGACTTGGAGTGCCCATCCCACAATATGGGAGGTTACCTCAGCCGGACTCTTGGGGGGAGGCCCTAGGCCCTGCCCTGGATGAAATGACAGTTATTGGAGATCCACCATGGAGGGCCTCACCCTCCTTAGTGATCAGAGTGGAGATTGGGTGGGGGACTGGGGGACCTGGTGGGGAGGGAGGGGGAGGAGGGGAGGGAGAGGGAGCTGGGATTGACATGTGAAACAAGATTGTTTCTAACCTAAATAAATAAAAATAAATAAAAAAGAGGTTTCTCTGATGATGCTTAGGAAATGTCTTGATCTGTGGACACAGCAATTAGTCATTAGTGGTCCTTTTTAATACTCTATCCATTCAACATCATAATAGTACTAGGTTCTCTCCTAAGGCCTATGACCTATCTGGCTACAGGTTCTTGGCCCCTGTATTTCTATTTATTGAATTCAGATTTCAAATCCTGAATTGTCTTTATTATTGCACTCAGCTGTGTGTGTGTTTTCTTGGACTTCAATCAGGAGTTTATTCTTATCCTCTTGAAGTTCACTCAGGTGTCTGGTTTTTTTTTTTGACAATGTTTATAATTGTTCTTTTAAATTCTGTGTCCTGGGGTTAATTTAGGTAACATTTCTGTAGTGGTCTTTGGGGAAACAGGAGAAGAGAGTATATTGCCTTTGCATTTCATATTGTTTGTGTTTCTGTAATAGGACCTGAGCATGTGGATTTATTTAGTCAGTTGTATATGACCCTGTCTCTGTTGAGGGGAAATTTGGTTCTGTTTTCGGTGTTGGCCAAACTTAGTTGACTTCAGATCAAGAAGGAAGAGTTTGTAAGTCAGTCCTTCAGATGCTCAGTGTTGAGTTTTATTAAAGTCTTGGTGGCTGTAAATCAGTGGTAACCAAGAAAGCATGTGACTATGGTTCACAGCTGGGTTTGAGCACAGGAAGGTGGTGCGAGGCTGGGGAGTTGAGTCAAGTGCCTTTATAGGGTATGTGAGTGTCTTTATAGGGCATGTGAGTGCCTTTATAGGGCATGTGTGTGTGACTCCTTGTTGGGCCTGGGCATGGAAGGGTGGTACAGTCACCATGGCATGGGCAAGGGTCTTAGTGACTCATCTGGGTAGCACGCACATAGATAAGATTCCTGTAGCAAGTGGCAGGGTGCAGTTAATGATCTGATTTAGTGTGTGTGTGTTTGTGTGTGTGTGAGAGAGAGAGATGGGGGGGAGGGAGAGAGAGGCAGAAAGACACAGAGACACAGAGAGACACAGAGCGAAACAGAGAGAGATACAGAGACAGAGAGACAGACATACACACACAGAGAGACAGAGGAGAGAGACACACACACACACACACACAGAGAGAGAGAGAGAGAGAGAGAGAGAGAGAGAGAGAGAGAGAGAGAGAGAGAGAGAGATGAGGGGGGAGGCAAGATTACACTTGTGTAGGTACTTGCTGGAGCCAAAAGAGAGTGTCAGATCCCCAGGGGCTAGAGTTATGGGCAGTTTTGAGTGCTTGATGTAAGTGCTGGAACTTGAACTCCAGCCATCTGAAAGAGCAGTGAGATCAGTTAAGTGCTGAACACACACACACACACACACACACACACACACACACACACACACACACACTAAATCAGACCATTAACTGTGTGTGTGTATTAACAATATCCTTATTTCTATTTATTCTCTTTTCACTTTGTCTTTTTGCTTCTTTCAGTTTAGTCTTTATCTTTTCTTCTAACTCATAAGTTAAATGTGTACTTTTTGACATTTAATTTTTCCAATACATAGATTTAAGACAATATATTTTCTTCTAAGTATCCCTTAAGTTGCATTACTTAAGCTTTAATGTGTAATCCTTTTATCATAATTCACTCCTAAGTTCCCATTATGATTGCTAATTTAGCTCATGAATTATTAATTGTGCTTCTTCAATCTCTAAACATATGTTTTGTTTGTTTCTTTGCATGATCTCACTCAAATAAGACAGCAGCAGTCCATTCACTTCTTCAGTAATAAAGCGGAAGGTGTGCTGATAAATGTCCTGTGGATGTAACAAATACACCCAGTTTATCCTACAGAAAACAAAGGAGCAAACCAAATTACTTTATTTCATATACCGAGTGAGTGCACAGCTGCATTGAACGGTTTTATTTACCCCTAAATTTAATTCTATTTTTATGGGCATGCAATATTTCATCCAGCCTACATGTAGTTACACCTGCCAGGCCTGTAGCTGATGCTGAGTTTGCACTTTATCAGGTAACAATCAACCACACAGTTTTGTGCTGGTCCAGGAGAGGACGCCCAGGGAGGTTAGAGAAGCAAGACCTGCCAGGGACGCGGGTGAGCGGGTGGGGGTGAGGGTGGGGGGGTCTGAAGCATCAGCAAAGGTTCAGTGATAACAGGGAATAGGTAGCAACCAGTCAGAGAATGGGTGTAGTCTCCCGGCCAGAGGACCAGAGGGGACAGACGTGTGGGGAGTGGCAGAGTAAGTGACTTCATTCTGACGCAAGAAGGCAAGGGTTGTGGTTTGAAAGAAAATGGCACTATTAGGAGGTGTGGCCTTGTTGAAGGAAGTGCGTCACTGTAGGGGCGGACTTTGGGGGTTTCTTTTGCTCAGTTTTCCCTCAGTGTGACTATCAGTCCATTTCCTGCAGCCTGCAAGATGCAGGACTCTCAGATGCAGCACCACATCTGCCTGAACGCCACCGTACTCCCCACCATGATGAGCCTCTGAAACTGAGGCACCCAATTAAATGTTTTTTCATGAGTTACCGTGGTCGTGGTGGCGTTTCAGAGCAGTAGAAAACTCCGGCCAAGACAGCCAGCTTGGAGCCACTTCTGAGTAGTCTGCAGAAATCAGGCCAGTGATGGTTTTGTAAGGGGCTCTTCACTTCTTCCCTCTGTCCCTAAGTTAACGAAAGGTCCCTGTAACCCCTTTGCCTTTGCTCAGATGGCACCAGGGAGAACACAAAAGGCAGCAGACAGTGATGCCATTCTTACCATGTGTCCGGGAATGTGCTGAGAGCTTTGTTATACCTTATTCCACTTCACTCCCTGAAGACGCAAAATGAGCCACGCAACAGAGATTGACAATGTGGGGGGGCATCTGAGAAGCTTTATTAGAAAGAGAGAGAAGTCACTTACATGAGAAGCTGAGGACCGGGTCAGTGCTCTAAGGTCTTCAACCTCGGCTGGAATCCAAAAGAGGGGGGTCCCACTCCTGTACCCTCTTTTATCCCTGATTTCGCTCACATACCTTTGGCCACGCCCAAGGGGCGTGGTCAATCCTGCAGATATGTGATCTCTCCCTACAACTCCCCAAGGATCTGGGGTAAGCTCTCCTACTTCACATTGTAGACATGGAAATTGAACGCCAGGTTTCTAATACTTGCCTGGGGTCTCCACTTAGTTGTGTACAACAAATAATCCATTTTCAAGAGAAATTATTCCCTCCCCTATCTCATATGTTGTCTCATCCTTCATGTGATTGTGTTTAGAGATGTTAGAGATGGAGCCTTTGGGAGAAAAATTGGTTTTGATGAGGTGGTATGTGTGTGTGGAGGGGTGGGCTCTCATGATGGGATTAGCACCCTTAAAGGAAGAAAAAAGATAGCCCATCCCACTCTGAGGATACAGCCTGCAATAGTTCAGAAAGAGTGTCTTTGTGGGACTCTGAATCAACCAGCACATTAATATTAGAATTCCCAGCCTCTAGAAGTGTGAGAAATAAATTCCTGTGGTTTAAATCTGCCAGTCTATGGTAGGTCGTTATGACACCCTGTGCTAACATGTATTTACAGCTAGAAAGTAGCTGAGATAGGATTTGGTCCCTCGGGCCCCAACACAGTAGAACCCATGCCTTCCCTCCTTGTCTCTCTAAGAGTCAGAACCTAGGTTTGTCTTATGGGCCTCTCAAAGGCAGTAATGCTGAGTTACAAGCATTCATCAACATTACCACAAGCTTTGCAGCAGTTACACACACAACACAAGCTCTCACAGGTAAGGTAAGTCACAACTACAGTCAACTCTAACAATTATATCAGGGATTTTAACTAGAAGTAATAATATTCAACTAAGCATGACTTAAACAGTAGAGATTTTGCTTTTCCCAATAATGAGATGTCTAGAAGTGGCAATTCATTATTGTACGTGATTCAGTCAGTGTTCGTGAAGCCCAAGAAATGCAACACATGGGCCCGGGATAAAAATGCACCACCCCAAGGCAGAAACAGGTGCTTAGAGTTTTTTTTTAAGTCCATTTTTTATCATAAAATGGTGGAGGAATTATTTCAAAACTTCTGTCCCAAGTTCAGGAAACTCCTTTCTATGCCCTTTTAGCTCAAACAGTCTTTGTTGCCTAAGACCTAGAATTAAGAACCTAGAATTCCACTGCATCAGAAGCCAGGGTATGCTAGGGATCATGGAGAAGTAGAACGTTGCCTCAGAAATCATCATGTCTAGCATAGGAGTTCAGTTCAGTTTGCTAGCTCCTGATTCACAAACATCTGTGATTACCTTAGAGAACAATTAACCTATTGTGGAAGAAATGAAAGTTGGCTGAATTGCTTTCAAAACTGAGAGTCAGTCATTTATACCAGTTTCCCAAGGAGTATTATTGGGAATCGAGTTCATGTCAAGGTATGTATTGTTGACACAGAGATGAAAATACATGACCATATAGATGATGATGATGATGGTGATGATGGCAGTGGTGGTGCTGATGACAATGGTGATGATGATTGGGATGACAGTAATGTGGTAGATGATGATGGTGGTGATGTTGTTGATGATGATGATGATGAAGGTGATGATGATAATGGTGATGATAGCAATGGTGATGGTAATTATAATGATGGTTATAATTGTGATGATGATAGCAATGGTGGTGGATGATGATGGTGGTGTTGATGATGGAGATGGTGGTGGTGATGATGATGATGGTGGTGGCAGTGATGGTGGTTGTAGTGCTGTTGCTGCTGGCGATAGCAATGATGAAGACACTGGTGATGGTGATGATGATGGGTTGCTTTGTAGTAGAAAAAAGAAACTAACAATCTCTGACTTCTATTATAGGGGTGACAGGGCAGTAGTTATCATAAAGACTTTACTGAGCATTTCTGTCTCCCTTTTCGGCCTCTGGCAGGGAATGAGCTGGAAATACTAAAATGTGGGTCAGTGAATGCAAGGCTGAACCTCAGGGACTTAATGAGTCAAAGCAGACAAACACTGTGATGTTAAAAATCTGGGGATTATTAGATTTCCTGGTTAACTCCAGAGGTCCATGATATCAGACTATAGCATCTTAGGTTTCCACAGTAGGACCTGAATAACATTATGTCCCTTTTCATCCTTAGATAGGTCAAGAGTCATGTCCCAGTTACAGCCTATGCAAGAAGGGAAATGCCACACCTCTGACCCCAGGACAGCATTCTAGGATTCAGTTTCTGCCTGAGATGTAAGCAGAGAGGGGTGGGGGGGATGAGAGAGAGAGAGAGAGAGAGAGAGAGAGAGAGGGAGAGAGAGAGAAAGAGGGGAGGGAGAGAGGGAGGGAGCAAGGGAGCGAGGGAGATTACTGGGAAGAGCCAGCCAGACTTTCAAATCATGAGAGGAGTCAGCCCCTTTAAACTGAGAGCACATTGCAAATAAGGTTGAGAGAGAAGAGTGAAGAAAAGCCTTGAAACCATGCAAGTACCACTGTGTAAAAGCATTCACTAGGAGTTTAATCTAAATCATCCAGTCCTTTCTCCAACCTTGCAAGGCACAGAAATGTTAAGCAATGTGTCAGGAAGCAACAGAGATGACTTGGAAACCAGGCTTCACCTGCTTGCTGAATTTTATTTAGGACACTGAGGTTATCTGAGAACACCTGTTAGCCTGGAGTGGTCTATTCAAATGGGTATCAAGAACGGGAGACAGTCCAGAAAGGGAAATAAGGCCAGATGGTGGTGATGTGAGGGAGGACCACAAGCTTCCTGAGAGCAGACTTTGTACTTCATTCATCTTTTATTCCAATTGCCTGGTAAGCAGCAGGTGTCAGGGGGATGTTTGATTAGGTTAATGGGTGGAAAGATGCCTGTTATAATTAGCTGCTTCAAAGGCAAACTATGGTGTTTATTCTTCAACCTCCAGGTAATGGAAGAAGCCTGGAAATTTTTCTCAAACAGAAGTGAGAGGAGAATAGCACTGCCATGACTATATTGGAAGAAATATGAGCAGTCTTCACTCTCAGCTCCCATAGTGCAGTTTCTGATTGCATTCACAAAGGAGGTCTGGGTCTTTGCAGGCAGCTTTGCCTGGGTTAATGGTGTGGTGATATGAGTCCAGTATTAAGAGGAGAATTCTGGCATAGGTAAACAGGGAAGCTGGAGCTGAGAGTCCTACCCAGACATCTTGCAGCCTGCTGAGCCCTCTGTAAGTCACCCTACCCCTTCTGGGTCTACTGCCTCAAAGGCTGCCCTTTGGACCCCTTTCCACTTGCCACTCCTGTCCAGTCACGACACCGTGAATGCCTCTCTTCCAATGCACTATATATCCATCTGTCTTTTCCTTAAAGTCACCTTGCCATATACTTCTGGGATGTCTTTGAAACATGGCCCCAGGGTTATACAATGCATGGCCCTTTCTGTGGCATTGCAGCCAGCATCTCCCCGTCCAGGCTGGGAGCACAGCAGTAGCAATCAATATGCACTTATATAGGGAAGAGTTTGAGCAGATAACATGCTTGTAGAAACAGAGTTATCAGTGGGTAGAGAAGCATAGAACACCTACTGAGGAAAATTACAGGTACCTAGGGAAGCTGGCCAAGGAGGGAGCCACGTGTGTGACAGGTGAGTGGAGTCATGGGGACAGGCCTACCCAAGACCATCAGACTTCACATTATGACTCTGCATACTCTGGATGCTGCAATAGTGTGTGATGTTTCCCTGCCAGTGGGTTTTGCATTAACTCTTGTTGACTTATTGTTGACTTCTCATTCTTCTTTGGGATGGAAATGTTCATTCTGAGCCATTGCACACTGCAGGTCCATAAACTTAGATTTCACGGGGATGGATAGTGAGTAGACTGCCCTGACTCTCAGAAGGACTTTGAACTCCAGACTTCCAAGTGAGTGCTGAGTGTTAAGGCCACAGGGCCTTTTGACGTTAGACTAAATGCATGAGTCTTTGGAGCCAGGATTGGGATGTAATGACTTGAATCTGAGAGTTTCTTGCAGGTTCATGGTTCGAGGACTTTGTCACAAGATTATGGTGCTGTTTTGAAAGTTGTGGAACCATTAGGAGATGTGGTCCAGATGGCAGAGGTAGAGCACTAAGAGTGGGCCTTTGTCTGACCTCACTTAAGGCTATGGTCTGCCTCTTGGTCTGCCATGATGTGAATAGACATAAGCATCACATTCCTCAGACGCGACACAGAGATAATTTTATCTACTGCTCTCATCACTGGGAACTGAAAACTCTGAAACCTTGAGCCAAAAATCATCCTCTTGATCTGTGTTTTTTTACTCTATCTGTCTGTCTATCTATCTATCTATCTATCTATCTATCTATCTATCTATCTATCTATCTATCCTTCTCTCAGGTATTACACCCCACCGCAGTTTCCCCTCCCTCGTATCCTCCCAGTCCTCCGTGCCACCTCCTCTCTAACCCAGATCCACTCCTCCTCTGTTTCCCTTCAGAAAAGGGCAGGCCTCTTAGGTATATTGACCAAACATGGCATAATAAGTTACAACAAGACTAGGCACATACCCTCCTATCAAGGCTGGACAAGAAAACCCAATAGGGAAGGGGTCCCAAAAGCAGGCAAGAGATTCAGAGACAGCCCGGCTCTCACTGTTAGGAGTCCCATAAGAACACAAAGCTACACAATCAAAACAGGACCTAGGTCAATTTGTTTCTTTTAGTGATGTCAGCCACAGAGTTGCAAAAGTAACGTGTGTGTGTGTGTGTGTGTGTGTGTGTGTGTGTGTGTGTGTGTGTGTGTGTTTCTGGGGCTGGGATTACTAAGCTACTATGTTAGATCCATACAACAAATGTCCAGGCCGGGCAGTGGTAGCGCACACCTTTCATCTCAGCATTGGGGAGGTAGAGGCAGGTGGATTTCTGTGAGTTCAGACCAGCCTGTTCTACTAGAGCTAGTTCCAGGACAGCCTTCAAAGTCACAGAGATACCCTGTCTTGAAAAATCAACCAACTAACCAAACAAACAAACAAACAAACAAGAAGAAATGTCCTGTGCTTAGTTTGAATTAGTATGAAATGCTTTTGGACACAGTACTAATGAAATATATAAAACTGAACTGATTGCCAAGTAGTTCCTTAGAGTAAGACATATTAAGAAAGCTGTTGGTTGGACATGTTTTTCTCAGAAGGCAGGAATAAAGAGGTACAACCTGCATGCCATTTATCTGTCAGAAGAAATTGTAGACTTAGTTGTGCTCAGTGATTGAAGAGGTGGGTTGAGCATGCCCAGTTCATATTTTTATGCCAGGTCAGGCCCTTGAATGAAGTCTGTGACAGGTAGGTATCAGGCTGTGTCTTAGAATATTACTGGATATCGGTACTGCGTTCATTTTCTCACAGCACACTCCATTCAGTTAGATTTATCTATGCAAATGATCTTCTCTCAATCAGACCGAAATCTTCCTCCCTCTCTCCATGCTTGTGTTGGCTCTAGTTCCTTCATGTGGAGTTACGAAGAACACCTCTTGAATATGCTTTATCTTATGATTCACCAGCTCTTTTGTAGATGCGAGGCCATCAATGCTCAGTTCAGCCCTCTTTCCTCTACTGATTCCTGGAAATCCCACCTGGAGCAGGTGCTCTCCCTACCACCTGTAGAGAACTGCCAGTGTGTGGAGTGGCCAGCCAGAAAAGCAGGGTTTTGCACTTCTGTGGCTTTCAGAGAATTATTTCCCCTGAGGAGCTTTAAAGATTTCCTCTCTTATCGCAAGATATCTGTTCCTGCGTCTGCCTTTGGGGCCACCCAGCAGGCTTTGTATCAGTTTTATTTCATGGAACAGTGGAGAGGCAGAGAGGATGTGGATTCAAGACAGGCAGACAGAGAGAGAGAGAGAGAGAGAGAATGAGAGAGAGAGAGAGAGAGAGAGAGAGAGAGAGAGAGAGAGAGAGAGAGAGGGGCAGTGGCAGAGAGACAAGGGAGAAGGTACAACTGATAGAACTCTTTCTGGTTTATATGCATTGAAGATGAATCTGTAGCTTTGGGGGTGTATGTTATGGTTTGAAAAAAAATGGCCCCTAAAGGGAGTGACACTACTAAGAGGTGTGGCCTTGTTGGAGCAGGTGTATCTTGGTGGAAGATTTGTGCTACTGTGGAAAAAGGCTTTGAGGTCTCATATATGCTGAAACAACAGCCAGTGAGACAATTCACTTCGTGCTGACTTTGGATCAAGACATAAGGGCTCTGAGCTCTAGCAATCGTGTCTGCCTGTATGCTGCCATGCTTCCTGTCATGATGATAATAGACTAAACCTCTGAACTGTCATCCAGTCCCAGTTAAATAGTTTCCCATAATAAGAGTTGGTCATGGTGTCTCATCACAGCAATAGAAACCCTAAGATAGTGGGCTTAGATCTGTTTGTTAGATCCCACTTCATCTTCTGCGACAGCCCCTGGCCAAAGCCTGTCACCCCCCCCCCAGTTTCCTTTGAGGAAGACTAGCCCTTACTTTGATTCTAAGCTTGGACTTTGGTGCCTCTTTCTCTGTCAAGGTCTAGCTTCATAGATAAGGGCGCCAGGCTGGGAGTGTTATTCAGTACAATGAAGTCATCCAAGCTAAATGACATCTCCCATGGAGAACGCAAGCTTCATACATCATGAGCAGTATATCTGCATTGCCTCACACAGTGTCTAGGAGTTAAGTCTGCCTTTGCAGAGAGAGGGGAATGATGTGTTGCTGGATTTTTAATGTCTGTGTGTTTTTAAATAGATACGGACACTTTATTTGGTTTATCATCACCTTTGAAGTCCTGAAAGACTGGTGCCCCTTCTTATACTTTATTCTGATTCCTATTTGTAATGAAACACAATTCAATTTTCTATCGTGAAATATAGTCTATTTCTCCTAGTCTTTTTGCTTTCTTAAAAGTTTGCAGACATTTTTTCTGTTGTTGTTTTTGTCCCTGATGCACATGTGGAGTGAATTCAGTTATAAATGTAGAGGCAGAAGCTGGCTTCAGCTTGAAAATTCGTTGTATTCTTCCAGCTGATAACAAAGGATTGTTGAAAGCCATTTACATGTTAAAATGAGTAATCAAGGACTTGGGAAATGGCTCAGTGGTCAAAGCACATGACATGCAAGTTTGAGGGCCTGGGTTTGATGGTCTGCATGGAGTTCCAGTTTCAGAAGGTGGAGTCAAAGAATATTCCCTCCCCCCCTCCATGCATACACAAATCTCCACACACATGAAAATGGGGGGAAATGACCGGCTTCCATGAATTTCTCTATTTTCATACATTTTTGGATTACATATGAGGCTACCTGTGTATTTCTTCTGCGACAAGAATGGATGGAGAAGAGAATGTGGGTTTGTTAGTAGTCCTAGAATCCAAGGAGCTCAGGTAATCCTCACTAAACTGGTAAAGTAATTGTCAGTCTTTACTTATATACAGAAAATTGGATGGATGTAATCTTTTATGAATCATGTGGGAGGGTTCAAGAAATTGCAAGGGGCAGGGAAACCCTTGGATAGCTGGTGAACTATGGGGCTCAAGTTGGACCTTTGTTGGACTAGTGAAATGAAGGATGCATACAGAGATGGGATAGATTTGGGAGAGAAGTCAGGCAATACAGAGGAAAGAGGGGAGGAGAGGAGGAAGGGCGTGTGGATGGAAGTTTCTGTCCCACCTGATCCCACCACCCTTCAGCCTCAAATAAGCACACAGAGACTTGTATTAAATATAAACTGTTTGACTAATGGCTCAGGCTTCTTACTGGCTAGCTCTCTCTTGATTATTAACCCATTTTTATTAATCTAAGTATTTCCATGTGGTCATTATCTTACTGGAGAATGTCCGAACCTGTTACTCCTTCATCAGCTCCATGGCATCTCCTTATTGGCTTGTCTCTGCCTCCTTGCCTCAGAATTCTCCTCATTTGGTGGCCTTGCCTATACTCCATGCCTGGCCAATCTGTGTTTTATTCATCAACCAATAAGAGAAACACATATACAGAAGGACATTCCCCCATCAAGGGAGAGAAACACAGATGGAGGTGTATGTGTGTGTGGGAGAGAGGGGGGGAAGAGGGAGGGAGGGAGAGAGGGGGGGAGGAAGGGAGGGAGAGATGGAAGGAGGAAGGGAAAGTGTAGAGGCAGAGAGGAGGGGAGCTGCCTTAGGAAAGGAAAACTCCTTCATGCAGAAATGTAGGTTTGCAGTGTTGGGAGATTATTTTGCTCTTCTCTGTAACCACAAATAAACTTCCTCTTAACTTATAACTTTTTAAGGAAATCAACATTTACTTCCAGACCCTGAGCTAATTTCTGATGTGGTATACCAGGACAAAGTGGTGTGTGTGTGTGTGTGTGTGTGTGTGTGTGCGTGTGTGTGTGTGTGTGTGCGTGTGTGTGCGTGCGTGTGTGTGTGTGTGTGTGTGCATACACATTCTGAGAATCGTACATTTATGGGAAGAAGCTGTGTCAGCAGAGACTGATATTTCTGGTTAGAATTACAATGACGGTGGAGAGACTGTAATGTGCAGACCCAGAGGCTAACTATCTTATCTTGGACCTGATTTAGGCCCATTCTTTGCCCATCTCTGTGAATGATAGATTAAAAACAAACAAACAAATTTTAAAAAAACCCTCTTGGAATCTGTACTCTCCTCAGAGCACTCGCTCTTACTAACCCCAAAGCGAGGAGTGTGATCAGCATACGAGGCCTGCAGGAAACCTTTGCCCACTTGGCTGTTACCACTGCTCTGATGTACCCGCCAATATGTTTTAAACTTATCCGATGTATTACTGCCTTCAGTCTGTAAAGCCATCAAAGGTTGTAAAGCTCTTTCCATGTTGAAACATAAAATTTAGGGTGATCTAAATCTGTTTCTCTATCATTGTCACTCAAAATTGATTCCAGGTTAATCTACTTCCACATATCTGGGGCATCATCAGTATGGTGTATGCATGTCCGTGTGTGTATGTATACACACACGTGTGTATGTCTGTATTAGTGCGTCATTTGTGTATATATGTGTGTGTATGTATGTGTGTATGTGGTGTTCGTGTGTATGTGTGTGTGCATGTGTATATGTGTGTGTGTGTATGTATGTATGTATGTGGTATTCGTGTGTGTGTGTATGTGTATGTGTGTGTATGTATGTATGTATGTATGTGGTATTCGTGTGTGTGTGTGTATGTGTGTATGTGTATGTGTGTGTGCTTGTGTGTGTGTGTTTATGTATGTATGTATGTGTATGTATGTTTCTGTGTATATATGTATGCTCCAGCTTCTATTCTGATGCTCATACAGTGAGAGAGACTTAAGAATGGGACACAATGTGAAGTTTCAGCTACATCTAGGTTGCAACAGTTGGCCAAGTTCAGAGTCTTTTAGAATGACTCAGGATGGGAGTGGGCAATTGTCTGTTCCATGATCTTTTCATTCTGCTGTCTTCATTCCTAAGGACTCGGTTTCTGAAACCTACCTGGTTAAGAATCCCTAGCTGACACACGAAAACCCCTACCAGGATGGCATGAGAGTTAGTGATTACAAGGTTACTGTAAAGGTTATGGGGTTGAGTATATAGCGCAGGCCCATAAAGTGATTGACACAGCAACTCAAGAATCTGACTCTACACCCTAGAAGCCACATAAACCAGTGCTGGGAAAGTAGCGACAGGAGCACCTCCAGGGCTCACACATCATATGGCCAATCCTGATTTTCAAGTCCAGCATCCCAGTGAGAGATCCTGCCTCAAAACACAAGGTGCACTTATCTTCAGTGGGTTAAAATAAAAGAGGACACAAATTTGGGTTGATAGAGAAGGGACAGATATGTGAGGAGTTGGAGGAATGGGTGACTGTGATCAAAACACCTTATACGAAAGTCTCAACTATGTAGGGTCGAGCCCACAATACTGAACTACTAGACAATTCCAAGGAATGACACTCAAAGTTGACTTATAGCCTTCCAATGCATGGGCACCCCCTTACACATGTTTGCACCTACATACACACACGTGCACACATGAATAATCAGACAAACTTTGTTTTGAAAAACCATTTTGGCAGCCGTTCCTTACGTTTCATTAACAAGTCAAGACGGATTGCTAAAATCGGGAAAACACAAAGGACGTTTTCATATCCTAAGCGGAGGGTAATGGATGGCGTACAGTTGATACATGCTTAACATTTCTTATGCCCAAGTAATTTTGAAAGATCGTTGCTCCTTGCTGCTTGTAAGAGATGAAAGAACACCCATAAAATGCAGGTCAAAAAAAAAAGCACAGCTTGAGAAAGCAATTAAAGCAACCCTCTATTGCTTTCTCCAGTCACCTCTTTAAATTTATGCAGCAGGCCCACCTTTTCATGCCCCTAATAAAAACAACACAAACGTACTTGTAGCTTTTTAAGTCATTCTAAGTCCCAGCCACTGTTTTGATTTAGTGCCCGAGTGCCCACTCAAAGATCTTAGCCCAAACTAAGAGGTTCTATAGTGAATCTTCTTTGTTCTCCTAAGCATGGATGTTTTTGCAAGAGCTCGTGGTTGGGAAAGGTGGCTGATTTCTCCATACCTGGCTGATATTTTAACCATCCCACGAATGTCAACTTCTTACCTCTGTCTCTGTGGTGCGGGTAAGGGTGAGAAGAGAGGTGGGGGGAAGGATCTTCTTTGATGGCACCCCAAGACCTGGCAGAACTGGCATGCAGAGATACTTCAGACTTCCTGCTTCTAATAAACCTCAGAAAGTGCCCCACCTCAGAGGGAAATAACTGTCTTTGCGGATGCCTCCTTCTCTTCCTTACTTAGCTGCTAGAATTCTGAATATTTTCTAAAAATGACGTCTCACCAAAACTCACATTACTAATTCCAAAGTGCCCTCTCTTGATTGAAAGGGCCCCACACTGCCTCGCTGGCTTCTGGAAAATATTGCTGTGTCCTTTGCTCCAAGAAACCCCGGGTCTCCAGGCAGTAGCCTTTCTTGGGTTCCGTCCAGAAACCAGTGGTTACCCACCTCCCCTCTGTGCTTCCTTGATTAGGAGTTGATCTCAGTGCAGGGGATACTTCATAGAACTTCGGGGTGACACACTGAGGCCTCTCTCCTGAAAGCAGAGGTGACATAGAACGCACTTTTGCAGACATCTCTGCAAGTTTCCTGTCTCCATCATTTTAACTTTCTTTGCAGCTGCAATGTAGATGAGGCTCCCTGGACAGGCTCCCTGACATTTCCTTTTGAGTTCTACCACTGGGGATCTGGATTTGAATTTCTCATGTGTTACCTCCTGGCACTTGCCAGAGGCTTTGGATTTAACATCCTGCTATAAATTTGCTTCAAGATATCTTGTATGCTAAGAGGAAGCTCTCTCTGTCTCTGTCTCTGTCTCTCTCTGTCTCTCTGTCTCTCTCTCTCTCTGTCTCTCTCTCTCTCTCTCTCCTTCCCTCCACCCCTCCCTCCATCTCTGGTCTCTCATCCAAATGTTCTCTGCCTGTATGATTCCATGACTCAGTATCCGAGACGCATCCTCTAAGCCACAGATGGAATGACTCACCCCTGTTTTGTACTGTCTCTAAAGCTCACACTGAGTAAAGCAATTCCAGGAGGGAGGGGACAACACTTCGTATTACTCAGGTAGGGTGGTAGCTACACCAAAGAAAAAGTACTTGAAAAACTAAGACAAAGCGTGACATCTGGTACTGAAGACACCTGCAAACAAGGCGCATTGTTATGTTACACCAAACATCACTTAGTCTGCAAAGCAGCCATGCTGGTACCCAAGGTAGCAGTGTCTTCAGATTTTGCTTAGATAGTACTTCATCTAGAACATCTTCTTGACCACAGGCCACAACAGGACTGTGCTCTTCTCTGGCAGAGCAAATTTTATCACACCAGGTAGTAACTGTCCACAGGGCCCATGAGTGACTGTGCTATCATTTATCCTAAATGCCTGGTGCAAAGCCAACAATCATGGCTGCTTAATAAATATTGGGCTTCTATGCTGGTTAGGATGGGTTAGGTTATCTTGGAGTAACAGATAATCCCCCAGTCTAGAGTGCTTGCCCTAGGTAATGTTGAGTGCTTCCTCATGATATACTCCAGAGACTCACCAGACAGCTTTCTTTCCTTCATGCAGTGGCTCAGCCAACCAGGCTTTTTAGATTTCACAACTCCATTTCAAAGAGGTGCACTAGGGCTTAGCGATTAAGAACATTGACTGCTCTTCCACAGTATTCTGGTTTGATCTTCCAGCACCCACATGGCAGCTCAAAACTATCTGTGATTCATGCATGCTGTGCTCAAACATACATGTAGGTAAAACGCCAACCAATACACATAATGAACCTTAAGCAAACTAACAAACAACTGATTTTTTAAAATAAAAGTTGTAGTAGAGAAAAAGGATTGTGGGAAGGTATGCACCAACTATCCTTAGATTTAACATGGGAATCTGCAAGTCACTTCTGTGGCACATTGGCTAGGACTGCTCATGTGGGCTTGAGTCACGGTGAAGGGTTTGATGGTAGCATGAAGAAGCTAATCACCCTAGTCTCAAATTCTCCTTCTAATCTCTTCATGTAGAGATGCTAGTAGGCTAAACTAGTTTGACAGACACTGGAGTAAGAGGAGTGTTATGCTGATGGAGGAGGCTGCACATGAGAAACTCTCAGGACCATACCAAGTTCATCCTTGTCCAACAATACGAGCTCCTATCTGTTGGAGGGTATATGGTCCTTCAGATCTATTATCTCTGCTCCTAACAAATAATGAATCAAGAACTTGAGTAAACATTGGGCCAGAGATGGAGTTTGGACTTAGCATCTGCTCCCAATGTGGAGTGTTCAAACTTGTCCGTGAAAAACGTTGGGCAAGCAGGAAGAGCAACACTGAGATGCTGCTAACAGTGCCAAAGTCTCTATTCTTTTAATGGAATTGGACATCACATAACGTAGTAAGGTCACGTTCAGCAACTCACTTCTTTCTTTTGTTAGCCCAGACCTGGGCACTGAAGAGTTCGTAGAAGTCACATTTATTTTTATATTTAATTTTGGCACCTCTGTTGAGTGCTGGTAATATTCATCTGAGGAGCAGAAGGACTTACAGATAGAATGTGACAAGTCCCCACACTCAAGGAGTGCAGCATCTGGAGCACAGTAGACAACATTCGCATAGGTCCTTTGGTCCAGTGCATCACAAAATCTTTCTGATGGAGAAGTCTGCATAATGTGAGCAAGGAATTGGAGAAGAGGTTGGGGTTCAGAAGTGAGAACTGTTCAAATTTTCGTGTTTTATCCTAGTTTGGTTGTTTGTCTGTTGGTTCTCTTTTTTGTTTGTTTGTTTCCTACATTTTATTTATTTATTTTTCTTTTTTGTTTTTTTTTAATTTTAGAAATAGTCTTATTTTACATATAAATCCCCCCATTCCCTCATCCTCCCATGGCCCCCACCGAGCCCCCCAGCTGGCCCCCGGCCCACTCCCCAAGGATAGTGAGGCCCTCCACCAGGGATTATCAAAGTCTGTCACATCATTTGGAGGAGGGCTTAGGCCCTCTTTCATGTATTTGGGCTGCAATAGTGTCCCTCCATCGTGAATGGCTCCCAAAGTCCATTTGTGCTCTAGGAATGAACACTGGCTCCACTGTTAGAGGTCCCATAGACTGCCCAGGCCTCTTAGCTGTTGGTTTTCTAAAGAGAGAGAAAGAAGGGGTGTGGAGTTGGGTGGATGGAGAGGTGGGGAGGATCTGGAAGGAAATGGGAGATGTCTGTTATCAGAATATAACCTATGAATAAATTTAATATTTTTAATTACATATGGGGTTCATTCATTTTCCCTCCCTATGACAAACCCCTCAAGAAATCAACTTAAAAGAGGAAGGGGTTTGTTTCAGCTCAGGGTTCCAAAGGTTTCCATCTGCTGATCCCCAGGTCCACGGTTCTTGGGCCTGTCATGAGGAAAAAAAAAACAAAGCTACTCACGCCACACAACCAGGAATTGGGGAAGGTTGGTATGAAGACAAAATATAGTGCCTATTTGTATGGCCCCTTCAGCTTGGTCTTACTTCCTAAGCTTTGTCACCCCCCCAGTAGCATGTCAAATTCATTCATTCATTCATGATCCTGTCACTGCCTAAAAGGCCGTGAGCTGGAAGTCAAGCCTTTAACACATGGCCTTTGTGGATATATTAGATCCAAAATGCAGCAAGGGCTGTGTGAGCCTCAGGAGTTCTGAGCTCATTGCTAGGCAGTTCTTGAACTATCTCACGTGACAAAGAAGAAAGCTGGAGATGTTAACACCACCGAAATGCATTTTGTGTCCAGGGAGCTGCGTGGTACTATGGAGCTGGAGAGTTACACTGGAGTCCTCTGCAGCCAGCCCGTGACTTCAGACGCCTTTTGCCCCGCAAGCCTCAGTCTTTCCTGAAGCTATCAGAAACACGATGGTAGCAAGGCAGCATGTCATTTCTTGTTGCAGAAAATGAGACTTGAGTTTCAGGGACATGAGCTAAGGATGATTTGAGCATGGGGGTTGCCCCGGGAGGTGGCTTATCGTCACTGCCCACACTTCACACCCACTCTACATACCGAGGAGGAGACTTACCTCCCTCAGCTTGCAGCGCTGGTTGGGCAAAAGCAGGTGTTCCGATCATGCTGGTCTTCTTCCAGAGTGCCCTCCCACTTCTGCTCACACGTTGGAGTGCAGAAACGCGGGCGTGAGTTCCTGAAGACGGGAAACGTCACCTCCACCAGAGTGAAGACTTGCGCTTTAAAAAAATGTGTAAAACATATTGCCTCCAATAATTTCTCCGAGCACCGAAGCCATTTCACAAGAGAAGCGTCATGGGGGAGGCTACCAGCCTTTGCATTCTGTGCTTTCTGAGGAGCTGAGAATTTTTCCTCCTTTCCAAAGCAATTAATATTCCATCACCGAGGCATAATTCAGCAAGCCTAAGGAAATGGAGGTTTTATCTGATAGAAATGAAAAACACTCATTTAGCCTGACTTTCATTGTTGAGGAAAGTATCCCATGGCCCATCGAGTCCTGAATCACCCCAAAGTCCACAGTCAGAAAAATCTTGTGTTATCAGTATCTCCAGTTATTTCTTTTTCAAATATTAAATTTGGAAGGTTGTGAGCAGAGCAGCACTGATCTAGTATTTCAATATAGAAAATATTCATGGACTTAGGGGTCACCGATTCATACACTGGGTGTTAGGTGGGCGGCAACTGACTCTTATTTTTGTAGAACTCTGATGCAGTTAGAGAACTTGCTTTACTTCTATTACATCCTATGGCCTTTGTTTTCAATGCCCCTGCAAACCACCCCACTCGTCTCTACCCTTATTACTTCCTCTGTAGTAGCCTCTTCTTGGTCCAGATGCCCAGCCTCCAGTTTACGTGCAACCTCATGATTACATGGTACATCTAGGTAATTCATTGGGAGTCAAAGCTGTTCTTCACTCACCTTCGAGGACTCCATCACCCACAGTAGGAAGTAGCATCTGCTTTTTCCAGGCTTCCAAGACCCTTCATATTTTACACAGAAGTAGTATCACCCAGCACATGTTCCCCATTGTGGCTTGGTCTCTATGCTCTGGCATACGTTAATGTTGGCATCTTTAGCTGAAGTTCTGATCCTTCCCTAACTGCCAATTTTCCGGGCTGACCCCTGGACCTAAACTTAGAACTCTTGAGAAGTCCAGGCTGACCTCTCAGTACTGCATAAGGCCAGTTCTTCTGTTTTTTCAAAGTTCCTAACACATACTCTCTTTGGGCCAGTCACCCTAAATTGTTGAACTCATTAATTTATTCATATCCCTTACGAGAACATCTGCTCCCATGAGCTTAGAGTAGTTATTATAAAAACACTTGTTCAGGGCTGGAGAGGGGACTCAGCACGTAAGACCATTGACTTCTCCAACAGAGGTCATGGACTCAGTCCCCAATATCCATATTAGGCAGGTCATAATCATTTAGTTTTAGGAGATTCAGACTCCCTTTTTTGGTCTTTGTCAGTGTTTGCATGCACAGGATTCACACGAAATCACACAAGTATACACACACACACACACACACACACACACACACACACCTTAAAGTGTGTTCCAGGACAGATTTGCATTCAATGTTATTTGAATGAATGCATGAACATCCTGTGAGTGATAAATGTCCTGTCCACAAACAATGCAAACAAGGAAACTACAGCTTGGTAGTTAGAGTGATTTTTGCCCAACCAAGTTAAGAGTTTTTCCACACCTGAGTTGATCCCTCCCTGTGTTTTCAACAGCACAAATTCAGAGCCTTAGGGATATTTTGTGCTCAACACATGTCTTCAACTGAGTAGCAGTGGAGAAAACTCCAGGTCCAGCTATGAATGTGTAATTTTCTATGGGCAGGAAGCCAAGTGTGACAGAAGGAAAGCCAGCAGTGCCAGTGACCATGAAGTGAAGGCCACCGTCTCCGTTTTTTGTCTTCTCCTCTACAGTCACCTCAGGAAGGATTGGAAGGAAGTCAAAACAGCTGGATGATCCATTAACAACCAGTAATCTAGGAACGCTGCTAAATTCATTTGAAACTGAACTAGCCATAACTCCCCAAGGGTCCATTAACCTGCGGCTGAAATTAGATTATGTAGAAATAACATTAAATAAAGAGCCACAGTGTTCAGTCAATTGAAAGGCAAACTTGTGAGTGAATGATGAGCTCATTCTCTTTGAAAGGCAGAATATTCCATCACCCTAAGACCCTTGGGGACCAGCCGTGATTACCTAGATTGAGGTTAACCATAGAGAAAGCACATATCCTGCAGGAGTCCTCAAGTCTATTTACTGTTTAAAAAGAACACTTTGAAATTTTTTAAAAAATGAACTTTCATGCTTTGGCGTGACAGTAAAGTTACTTAAGTTGAAATCTTGGATCCAGGATCTGCTAGCTCTGAGATCCCAGAGAAGCTATGCATTGAGTTTCAGACACAGTAGTCAGTGACTCGGGAAGGGATGGTTCTAAGGCATGTCTCCAGATTTGGGCGGAAGAAAGCCACAGGAGTAGGTCATCACAACCCAAGGAAGGGCACACACAGTGGGGAAGAGCTGTGGTGCTTCAAGGAGACCCTTTAACTGAGGAAGAGAGCAAAGGGCAGCTTCTTTCTGAGTTGACCTGAGAATGAGAGCAGGTGCAGCTGGATGAGGTGCCCCAGCCATGGAGACCTTTGAGGTGCTCTTCACCCCAAAACACAAGATGGAATCCAGTTTGCTGATCAGAACTCCCAGAAGGTGGGGGCTGTATGACAGGAAGACGAGCCTCAGTACGGCGCTAACAGTGAGTGGCAGCCCTGATGGCAGTGGCTGCCTGGGATTGGTTCCACTAAGTGCAAAGCACACTTTGCATTTATCATTCTGAGCCAGTTCTATTCACCCAAAGAGCCTCACAGCCCTCAGCGTCTCTAAACGAACACTGTACAAGGGAGATCATTTTGAAGGGAGACAAAACTGTCTGAAGGCAGTTGCCTACCCCATGAGAACACACTCCAGGCTCAGGCTTCTGCAGCCACCAACACACCTACTGCCTTTATGACTCCCCTGAATGCCAGGTTGCCTGATATCCCTAAAAATGTAGGGCTAGAAAGGGGTCCAGCAGGTTAAGAGGGTGTCCAGCTCAGTGCAACTCAACTTAGTAGTCTTAGTAGGCTTCTGCCTGAGGAGAATCTGTGTCTTTTTCATGGGGCCTACATTTTTCATTATTCCCAACTGCCCGCCAGCCTGTCAGTACACAGAATAGAGAGCTGGAGAGGGAAGCGACATGTTTCACTGAAAAAAAAAAAGGTTTAGAAAATGAGTGTGACCTTGGATAAGGCATTTAGCTTTTCTGACTCACCCTTTAACTTACTTATCTGTAATGTCAGAATTGTTGAAAGCATTAAGTGGTGGGAGATGGCAGAAAGAGCTCATGACGTTGGCATTTTGACAGATATATAGCATAGGGTCAATAAATAGCAGATATCCCTCCTTCCCACTCTCTTTCTTCCTTTCCTCCCTTCCTTCTCTTCCTCCCTTACCTCCCTCCTTTCTTTTCTTCTCTCCTTCTCTCTCTATATATTCTCTTCTGTTATACCCTTCCTTCCTTCCTTGTTCCTTCCTTTGTTCTTTTATTCCTTCCATGCCTGAGAATTCATTTCCTTCCTTTCTGTCTACTAATCTTCTCCTCTCATCATGGCCTCCTGAAGCCTGAGCAGAACCATCCATCATTGTTCTCTTGGGCTCAAAGAGGACCAGACATTCATGTTCCCTCTCTTCCTGTTACAACCGGGTCCTGCTGAGGACCAGCTCTTCTCTCTGCCGCAGGCAGATGGCAGGGGAAGATGTGAGTCCCACAGAGGAGTATAATAGCTCTGATCTGGAGTCTCTCAGACTGCCTGTCTAGGAAGGCTTCCAGAAGAAATGGGGCTTCGACATGACTGTTTCAACGTGCAGTGTGTTTGTGACCCCGAAAATAGTGAAGATGTGAGGTCTGGACGAAGGACCTGAGTTCTGGTTGGTCTGGAGCACTAGGGACTGAGGCTCCAAGGACAGCGTATGGCTAGTAAGAAACAGTCACTGCGCATGCGTCTTGTGCCTCAGTTGATGAAGGCATTATCTTTATGGCTGGACAGCCTGGCACTCAGATGGGCACAATAATCTTCTAAAAATCACACAGCAGGTAATAAGTAGAATCGGGTCACATGCCTGGTCTTCTGTGTCTAAGCCACAGTTCTTTCATTCTGATATGCTGCCTTTGTGTTTAACGAACACCTGGATTTTCTACTGTGTAAACAAATAGATAACTAAAGAGTGTAAGTACAGTTTTTATAATTTTGATTGTCACAGTCTGGCTTCAGTGTCACTTGTACTGAAGGGTTAACCCTTTCCTTATGAAAACTTCCCCCTTTTCTATGATTTTCCACCTTCTACGGGGGCACAACAACACCTACCAGCCAAACGAACAGCCTGTGTTCTTCCTGAGTTCATCGCTTCTCAAGCTTAGACCACGTACACCAACCCCAGGTCCTAGTGCCTCTTGCCCCTCCAACAATGCACCCCATTTAGCAACCTGCCTATTACTCTTCTTCCACACTGAAGTGAAGCAACTCGGAGGGTTCCCTTCCCTTTAAGCTCTCCCCATAGGTGAGGTGACCTCCTAGTGCTACAAGCGATGCATTCAGCAACCACTCATTTCCTAAAGGCAGCTGCTCTGACTGAGGCAGCCAAGGATGTCGCACACAGTATTTCTAACCCCGAATAACTTCACAGAGGAAGACGCAGGCACTCACAGCTAGAGCACACTGCGCCTTTGCTTCCAACACTCACCCACCCGCCATGCTTTGTTCTCTGCGCCTCACTGTCTCTCAGGGGTGGTTCAGCCTACTGTTCGGCCTTAGATGCACACCACACCCTGTCTCTGGACACATCTCATCGCTGAAGTCCCTCCAGGTGGCCTTGCATTTTTCTGGTCCCATCTGGAGATGCTTCCTTCTTCCAGCTGTCCTTCCAAGCCCTTTCAGACAAGGTAGGACCCAGTTTCTCAACCCCCTCATTTTTTCTCGACGGATCCCTCAGCATGTGTGAATATAACATATGTACACATATACATATGTTCTAGTGTATATAACATATGTACACATATACATATACATACATAAACAGACATACAGACAGATAGACAATAGTCAGAGTGGACAGAGGCCCTGGAGCAGTCCCCAGGGAATGTTCAGTTGGCTGTTAATGCACAGGTCCCGGTTGACTTCTAGAGGAAAAAACAAGACTTAAAATGTCAACAAACAGGACTTACTTCTAATCAGTATGCCTACTGCTCTCATGGACCACACTGAAGACACAGTTTTGGAAAATAGCAGCCCCTCCAGGAGTCCCAGATGGGCATTGGTGTCACTTGTAGAGAATCATTTTGGGTCTGGAATGCACTGTCTCCCAAAGGATACAACTCTCATAATTAGTTCCTTTGGTATTTCTGTGTGGTGTCTGGTTATAGTCTCAAACAGAAGGTGACTCAAGGAAGGACAGGACATCTGAGGTACATGTAGCCAAGACCTCAGTCTTCTCAACATCAAGTCTAACGGAAGAGAAAAATTCCTTTCCAAATTAGTATAAAGAAAATTCTGGCAACTGACCAAGACCCCAGTAAATTTAGGACTCAAGATGGTTCCATCTGTGTGATGAAAGAGCCAGAACATACTCTGTGTGTAGCAGTTGTGTCAACCAAGGGGCTGATGTAGGGCGAGGTTGAACCCTTACCAATGGAATGCATTCAGCATGAAATGCTTGTTTTATTTGGTCTCCTTAGACTAAACTTATAAATTCCTAGAGCATAGTTGTCTTAGTTAGGGTTACTATTGCTGTGTTAAGACACCATAACCAAAGGAACCTTGTAGGGGTGTTATTTGGGTTATGTTCCACATCATAGTTCATCATCAAGGGACAAGCACTCAAGCAGGGCTCATCTCTCATGGCTTGCTCAACCTTCATTCTTACACAACTCAGGACCAGCCTAGGGATGACACCACCCATAGTGGGCTGGGCTCTTCCCCATCAATCACTAATCAAGAATATTCCCTATAGACTTGTCTATAGCCTGATCTTCTTTTTTAATTAGAAGCAATCCCAGTTCCCTCTCCCTTCTCTTCTCCCATGCCCCCCACCGACCCTCATCCCATCCCTCTTCTGCTCCATAAAAGGGTGAGGCCTTCCGTGGGGGATCATTAAAGTCTGCCACATCATTTGGAGCAGGGGCTAGGCCCTCTGCCACTTAGGCAGAGTATCTCACTATGGGGAATGGGCTCCCAAAGTCCATTAATATACTAGGGATAAATACTGTTCCACTACCAGAGGCCCCATAGACTGCTCAGGTCTCCTAACTGACACCCATCTTCAGGGGGCTTAATTCTGTCCTATGCTGGTTTCCCAGCTGCCAGTCTGGGACCCATGAGCTCCTCCTTGTTCAGGTTAGCTGTTTCTGTGGGTTTCCTCAGACTGGTCTTGACCCCTTTGCTCATCACTCCTCCCTCTCTGCAACTATTCCTCTATAGCCTGATTCTTAAGGAGGCATTTTTTTTCAACTGAGACTCCTTTCTCTCTGATAACTCTAGGTTGTATCCAGTTGACATAATACTAGCCACTACAATAGCCAGTTTTTAAAAATTGCTAGTTATAGCTATGTAATTACCAGACGTATAATGGAGACATAGCACATTGAAGGGTTCTCAGTGAGAGGGCTAATACATCACTGTCAGGCCCCATCTTGATGTGATGAGAAAGTATCTCCCGAAGAAAGTGTTAGTGTGATGAGGAATGTGGTCCCTAATCTCCACTTTGGCCTTATCAGTGAGTCTATCATCCCTGTGGCTCAAACACTACCCAATCAGCTATAGCATGACCTCTTTGGACACAGGATCCCTGCATCTTGTTTTCACACCTTGGGCCAGCATTTAGTATGGGACCTCATGCCTGTGATGAATTAATGAATCAACTAAACATATGCTTGAGAGAAGAAGTACACAATTTTTGTTCTATGTAAGACCAAGTTTACTGATGTTTATTGTGTGTCATAATCTCCGAGGACTGCTGTGTAATTACCAATGTTCTATTTTGGTTTTTAAAATCCTCTCTGGCAGCCTGGAAGTAGTGGCACACACCTTTAACCCCAGCACCTGGGAGGCAGAGGCAGATGGATCTCTTTGAGTTTAAGGCCAGCTTGGTCTACAAAATGAGTTCCAGAACAATCAGAGTAGTTACACAGAGAAACCCTGTTTTGGAAAAACCCAAACAAGCAAATGAAAAGCCTCTCTGACTTTGTAGCAAGCAACTTATAAAGGAAACATTTAAAGTTGTTTAAAGGTATAAAATATGAGACATATATGTTTGAAGAAGTATATTTAAAGGGACAAAGAGTCTGCAGGCAGTTGAACTATCAGTATAATCTCTCTAACCTCCAAAAGAATATATTTCTTGGCTGATGAACCACACTTTGGAATCATCTCCCAAATCTGAATGGCTTGGTCACAAACATTCACTCCTCAGTCATTCTGCATGCATAGAAGAACAGGTAGGATGGAGGGTGGTCTATTCTTTTTGGTCAATAAGGAAACCAGGTCAACAAAGACTCCATCTCAACTCAAGCTCCCATGATCCCTCAGGCATGGTAAGGAAAATCTGCCACCCACATGCTGGCTATAAAACTGCCATCTGTAAGTTACACACATCGATTATGTTCTCATTTATCTGGGTAAAACAGGTGATATTGTCAGGTCTAACTTCAACAGGGAAAAAAAGAACCTTCTTCCCAAAATTCCACATAGGAATTGAAATATTGGTGAACAAACAGGACACCTCCCAAACAGTGAGTCTGCAAGACACCTGCATTTTGCAACTCAAACCTGACAATGACATTCACCAATGGTTTGGAGACATTTGCTTGCATTAGCTGAAGGCAAGGATATCTCCTACAGGCACTGAAGAAAGTGAGATTCCTTTGTTTCAAGCTACAGTAAATAGAAATTGAGGAGACTCCCAAGTCTACCTCAAGGTTATGCCAGTCTTCCAGACACAACCGTAGACTATAGCCATATAGCAAAGAAAACTTGGTATTGTGGCATTAAGAGAGGGACAACACTCAATGTGGCAGAGGTCAATTAGGTTGCAACAATGGAGTCTAGGAAGAGTTGGCTCTGGGCAAGGTCTTGAGGTATTCTCCTGTGCTTGCCTAACATACAAGCGCAGGGTAGACAAGTGATCCCAGAGACGTGACAGGGGCAAGCTACTTACATGGGTATGGCTGTCTGGTCAACCATCCTTGCCTACTCTGTCCAACTTGTTTTGGAAATGGATTGTAACACACTGTCCACACGGCTCCATTATGTGATTCTAAAGGATTGGGGGGAGCAGGTCAGTAAAGACAGAAGAAAGTCGTTTGCATAAGAAACAAAATGATCAGCTTGCTCTAACAAAGATGAAATTATACTGGAGAGATATGGTAATTAATTTTGCATAAAACAGGTAATTGTTTAATGACTAACCAACTGCATTAGAAGAACAGAATCAAATTCTTGATATTTGGGAACCTGTGATAAGAGTTTAACTTTGAATCAGTAAAAAAATGAATAATGTGATTTTTTTAAAAAAATCACCCAAGATAATTGAAGAAGTATTGGAAAACGCCCTCCTTCACACCACAACACACATAAAAACAACACCCAAATGTATAAATGATATGCTTTAAAAGTAAACTTTGGAAAATAATATAATAAATATTTTGAAGTAGTTTTAGTAACAGCTTGGGAAAGTTGATCCGTAGAAACTTTAAGATATTTCATACTATGAAGAAAGGTTGACATATTTGATTGTGAAATGTTTCTTAAATGTGCTTTTCATGAGAAATAACATAACGAATTCAAAAGAAAAGTGACAGAGTAAGACAAATATTTTAATATATATAATAAATGATGAATAATCAAAATATTCAGAGAGTCCTTTACAATCATTTATTTAAAATCCTCATATAAACAAAGGCATAATAAAAATCCTCATGTATAAAATACCATTTAATATAAAATATATAAAGGCTAATAAACATGTGAAAAGCTGTCAATCCCAAGAAACACCAGTGACATGTTTATTAATATTTTAAAAATTAAATTTATATTAAATTACTAATGGTTAAAATAAAATTTAGCCAGTTAAATCCAGTGATAGTTAAATTCTTGAAAATAAATGTCCAATGCAAATCAAACTGATTAGGGACTTGGGCTAGAAAGCCAGAGTGTTAGGTACTACAAACTTCTCAAAGTAGCTTTCAACAACTATATTGCCTCTCTTTGTTATAACTTATTTTAAACATGCCTATTTCCCAGGGCTACTGTGAGATTAAATGTGACAACATGGGAGATGCTGAGCACATTGCAGTACTTGGCGATGATTAGGGTTTATTACTCCCTGTCAATGAGAGCATCAAAGTTAAAAATGCATGGCAGTTTCATTTATAGAATGGTGCCCTACAGAAATAACCACCCACGGGCATAAATTTCATTTTACAAGAATATCCATTTCAACATTTTAATGGTAAAAATTTATAGACTATCTTAGGTGTTAATTACAAGAAAAGGAGTTGCATAAATTTTGGCGATCTTTTCTTTGTACAGCGTTATGCAACTGTTTACAAAGAATGGGCCAGATCCCTGTTTAGTGAGATACGAGAATCTATATGTACATATTTAGGGATATATGAAAAACAAAAGTCAGAGACTCATTCCAATAGACCCAAATCTTGAAGGTCAGGAAGGGGAAAGGGAAATAATATTGGGAGATCTACTGTTTTATAACTTCCTGTAGGTGTGTGTTTATATACTAACATAAAAGTGTTTTGTTGGGTTACCCTACATGGGACATCATACTCCCCCTAGGCTGTGGAATAAAAAATCCCAGTGTTAAATATGAAATATCTCCCCTCACGTTGTTCATCAAGCCTGTTCTAGAGACCTCCCCTACCCCAAATAATGTGAGATATTGCCATTGTTCTTGGTTGTTCACCAGAGCCCTGCTGAAGACACTACACACTTTGGTTATAGGACATAGAGAAATCAAGTTATGACTACTATGGGGAGCCCACCACAGATGACCACTCAGACACAATCTCCAGCCAACTCAAAGTCTTTATTCCACCTGGGTGGGACTACACTCAGATATTCAGAACCCAAGTATAGCTCCAAGTGTTTGGGGTAAATTTTATAGAAAATTACATATCCGTCCTCCCATTCCCTTGCCCTCCCATCCTCCCATGCTTCTCACCAACCCCCCCAACCCACACACCATCCATTCCCCAGGGACAGTGAGACCCTCCACAGAGGATCATCAAACTCCTTCACATCATTTGGGGGAGGGCCCAGACCCTCCTTTCCGTATCTGGGCTGCAATAGTATCCCTCCATTGGGAATGGGCTCCCCAAGTCCATTTGTGGCCTGGGAATAAACCCTGGTTCCACTGTTCCATAGACTGTCTTGGACTCCTAGCTGATACCCACATTCAGAGGGCTTGGTTCGGTATAATGTTGGTTCCCCCACTTTACAACTAGGGTCTATGTGTTCTTGTTAGGTCAGGTCAACTGTTTCTAGAGATATCTCCAGTTCTGTCTTTTTAAAGGTGAAAACCACATCCTGGTATCTTGCTCCTCAGCTGCAGAGGGAGATTTTGCACAAGCAAGCAGTTTAACAGAAGCTAAGATGAGCAGTTAGCTGGAAGGGAAGGCTTCCACAAGCAGGCAGCTGAGGAGAAGCTATAATAAGTTAACTGAAGCGTCTTGACCTCAGGTTCCTAGAATAGACTTGGGTAATTTTCTATGAGATTCTCCATCAGATTCTAGTCAAACCTAAAATGACCTCAGCAAGAATACAAGATGGAAGAACCTTTGTTGTGTCTTGTCCGATCACACTGATCAGGAAGCTTTATCCCTACTGGCCAGTTTTCATAGTACCAGAAGGGGCCATACTAGGTACAAGAGAGAAAACCATTGAAAGTCTTACCCAGCTATGCCTCCTGTGAACTACAATAATGACTAATATGGCATAATATGCTCGTGGGTGCAATAATGACACACATGTTTTGTAGTTACCAACCAGATTTCTGATTGGACTTAAGGCATCCTCCACGGGGAGAAACTTTCATGATAGTGTAAATCTGGCCCAAAAATTTATGGTCATGAAGTTCAAATTTCCAGGGGATGGGGGGTGAACCTATTACTATTATTCTACCAAATGGTCATACAATCAAGCTTACCTCTAAATTCACATCTCTCTCACCACAGATTGGTGCAGCTCTCAGACCTCATTGGAGAAGTTTCCTCATATAATGGATGAGATTTGACGGAGAAACAGCTGGTTGAAGTGCAGAGCATAAATGTCTGCAGAGTGCCCAGCCACAAATGGGACATCTGCGTCATGACTCGTCTCTCAGAGCCCAGGGGCCATCACTGGAAGAGGAAGGTAGGAAGATTTTAAGAGCCAGGGGTTGGGGAGAACTCAAATGAAACTGTCATCTGGACATGACAGGACTGTGTACTCGTGAATTCCCAGCAGTTGTGGTTGACTGCATAAGACTTGCACAAGACACAGCCAGTTAATATTCCTGCATGACGGGTTAGATGCTCACAAATCACATATTGACAGCCATTGCCAGCTGATGACTTCTGAGGGAGAAAAAGTCAGCTTTATTTAAAGATGTGTCCCCTGACAGGTCAAACTCTCTTCAGTGACTGGCCCAATGCATATGTGGACAGCATGAATTGGACTTGGTGGGTTATAAAACAAGATAGTACCAAATTGGGAGTGGGTGTGGAAGCCCAGTCTTGTCTGGCCTACTCTCACTGTTCCCTTCCCAGTGTCTGCTCACCTTCTTTTCTGTTTCTGTCAGCAGTTGGTAGCTTTTCTTGTTTTTTACCCTTAGCAAAGCATGCGACCCTCAAGTTTACTTCTCTATCAAGATATTTATTGTTTTCCTTTCCTCCAACAAAAATTGGGTTTTGAAACCAATTCAACTGTGCTATTATGAAGCTCACAGGCAAGCTGCCAACAGCCTGAGTCTTACACTCCAGGTGGACACAGAAAGGTGAGGGGCAGATGACTACAGAGAACCCAGGGACCTATCCTTGCTAACTGTCGGCCCAGGAACTCACCTTCCAGTTTCTTTCTTTTTTTTTTTTTTTACGAGACAGGGTTTCTCTGTATTGTTTTGGAGGCTATTGGTCTAGCACGGCCTTGAACTCACAGAGATCCTCCTGCCTTTGCCTCCTGAGTGCTGGGATTAAAGGCGTGCGCCACCACCGCCCGGCTACCTTCCAGTTTCTGCACTAACCACATGGAAGGCTCAGAGCACAGACCGGTTGTAAACATCTCAGAGCCCAGTGCAATTTTGACAGCAATGAGGTTCAGAACTATGGATCATGGAGAAAGAAGAAAGATGCTGAAAAACAACCCCCAATTCCCTTGTTTTGAGAGTTCAAAATGTCCAGGGAGAGCATCTTGGTCACTGACTCATCATAGTATCTAGTGGGGCACCAGGAACCCCATACTGCTGTGCTGAGAGAGCCCGAGATCAAGATAGGAGCCACTGAGAGCTCTCTCTCCTCTCTTGAGAAGAGTGACTAGCTCAAGGCTGGGGTGTGAGCCGCTGCAGGCATGTAGTCAGAAGCTCCGGGAGAGCTCACACCCCACATCCTCCCAGACACCGCCCATCTCTTCGTCCTAGCGAGGGGCAGTGTTTTCTAGCCATGCGCTTCAGAGTTGCATAGATGTGGGCTCAAAGCTTTGGTCTGTGAGTAATGAACTTTGAGATCTGATACTTCCTAAAAACAGCTTATGTCTTCACATGCGCAGTTCTCAGCCCCAGGCTTCTTCCCTCTCCTTGCCTGTATTCTTCTTATCCTGTCCTTCACCATCCACTTCCTGGTCTCCCTCCTCAGTGCTCCTCTCCTTTTATAGATGTGGCCATCCTCGATGAGGGCTGTACCTCATATTCTTTCTCCACGTCTATCTCCAATGGAAGACAGTGAGCTGTAATATTGACAGTACAGTCTGTCTCTCTTTAGTTTCCCTCCCTGTAAAAGCTTGTGTGAATGGGGAAACATTCAGCAATAAAGAGAAGACAGGGAGAATTTCTCCATTATAGAGAACCTGTTAAATGACATCCACCTTCTATGAGAGCACTAGGTACCACAGCCTCCCTTCCTAACCTAGGCAGTCTTCTCTTGTGCACCCCACTCTCCTTTGAACCCCAGGAGAACAGGACCCCACAGGCAGACGCCCTGCTGTCTTCACACCTACACTTCTATCTTGCCAGCCAGAGGCAGTTTGTTTCTTTGTTTCTGTGCTAAGAGGCACAACCTTGTTTCAAGGGAAGTGTGAACAAACAGACCTGAGGCAATTCTTCCTCTCTATCTCTTTCCCCAACCCGAACAGCTGCTGGTCCCTCATTCTCTCCTCCTTTCTCCCCAGCACTTTCTAACACCACAAACAATGCCTGGTATTAGACCACTCTGAATCTGTCCTGGATTCACTGCTGAGTTCTACAATCCTGTGGCATATTTTCTCCATGTGTGCAAATGTTCTAAGGGCATTATCATCTCCACTATACCGTCAGTTCTGTTAGGTGGGCCAACAATGTGTACATGTCATGGTTCAGTCAAGTGCGGCTTACTATTATCGACAGAGGACACCACAGTGACAGAAAGTCCTGTGTGCAAGTTTATGGGAAGTATTAGATGAGGCAATGCAGAGAAGTCATCAGGGTAGGGACTTTATGCCACAAGACAGTCTGTCTGAATTTGGAAGACACACTCCTGATCTGTAGAGTAGGCTTACCTTCTTGGACCATACCATCTAAAGTTTTGAGATCAGAGTTATGTCCATTGAGTCTGAGCTGAGAACCATCACATACAACTACATCTCTTATCAGATAATTCTGGCTTGTGTCTGGATTTCTCACACCCACATAGGCTCATATTTTGAACACTTGTTCCCTAACTAGTGGTGCCAGGCTAAGGGGCTGGGGAGTCCTTGAAAGGTGGGGTCTAGCTGGAGAAAGTGGGTCACTAGGAGTGGAACTCTGAAGGGGACATGAAGCCTCTGGGTCCTGTCTCACATTTTTTGACTGGTGTGAAGAATCTCTCTCACATGTTCCTGTTGACATGAACTACACTGCTCCCGCTCTATCTCCACCACGGTGTATCATTCCTCTTTAAGTTGTCTCTGTCAGCAACACAAAGTAACATGAGATCCCAAGTCCAGACTCAGTTATTCCAATTCTGGGTTTTCCTAGCCAATGGTATCCCTGCCAAGTTTTCCTCCATCCTCTCAGTATTTTGGAGGATTGGCCAGGACATGTTGGGAAAGTATATTTATCACAAAGCAATTATACTAATACATGGGGAGGAGGTGGCTTGGCGAGCTGAGTTTATCTATGTAGTAGAAGCTCCAAACACCTGCGCCTTGGTTGACTCCAGCATACATATGAGAGTGTAGAGGCCAGAGCCTGGATGTCCTATAAAACTCCCGAATGCCTGTCTTGTCCAGCCTTTCAAAGTCCTTCAGTTCTTTGGGCATTGTGCACCCCGTGCATAGCTTTGGGATAGGAAAGATCAGAAGCCCCCCACATTTCTGCCACTTGCTTTTCCTTCACAGGGAATCTACCACCCACTGAAGTGACCCAGGCAACAGTCCTAGGATACATGACTTAAGAACTTATGGAAGTCCTTCCCTCCAGGGCAGATAGTTGACCACCTTGCCCTAAGTGTAAAGGCTTCTTTAATGTAGTATACTAGGCTCGCTGCTAGCTCCAGCCTTGTCCTGGTCCTGGCATACACAGAAGGAATATAACAGAAAGTGTAAAGTACTTAATGGCAGTAAAGGGTTCCTGGAATCTTAATCATAGTTCTTAATGCTTATTAGGGGAAGTGGGCTTTGGAGTCAGGCCTTCCAGGCACAAATTCCAACATCTTGGCACAACTTAGCTGCAATGTTTTCTTTCATTTGTAAGTAGAGACAATGAGGAATGGTGATATAGATTGAAGGTACATCAATATAGACAGTACACATTAGTAAGGATGAAAGTACAAACGGGATCAGGCTTTACCATCTTGGAAGTAAAAAGGGAGAGAGAGTAAACTCCTACCAGTCCCTGTATCCCATACTAAGTGTGTTATATGCTGGTTTTTTTCCTGGATTAGACCCCAGAAGTCTACTGTAGGTCTATGATACCCATATTCACGTCAGTACATGATGAGCACAATGAATAAGGTAGTTTCTCCAAGATGCTGCTTTAGTGTGAGGTCACAGCATTTCTATCCATGCCCTTGAGATTCCAAATATCTTCTCTCTTTGCTTCCACATTGAAACCATTCTGGTTACAACCATGTCTGGGCACCCCAGTCCCCTCTGTCTCTTTAATTCACCTGGGTAGATTCTAATCTTGTCTGGGATCTAGGCTTAAAGTAGGACCAACTGGGAATCTATGGTGTTAACCGGTAGTCGTGCAATAAGCAAAAGCTTCCGGGTTCAGGTGCCACGGCCTGCAGGGTGACCTCGAATATCTCTTCTCCAGTTGCCTTCTAAGTATAGTCTCACCAGAGGTGAGAGTAAAAGTGATTATCAAATTACAAGAAGAAAGCGCCTCGCTAGGAAAAGGCTAGCACTTTCTGAGGGATGTATAATTAAAGCCCAGTAGATTAAAATCCCTTTAAGAAATGAGTAATACAAAGATTAAGGCTCATCTGATACAGCTTCCTGAATAGCTGCTCAAAGATTTATAGGCAGAGGATAAATCAGCTCTGGAGAAAGAGAGAGGAGAAAATGCATCTTGCTGATAGCTTGCATCTCACAATGGAAGGTGTGTGTGTGCAGGAAAGAAGCTGGCCAGGCAGTCAGTTCCAGGCCAGAACTCAGGCTTTTCTTCAAATCCATTCTAAGGTGAAAAGGAAGAAAACCCCTTCCCATGAGCGGGCCAAGGACAGTGTCCCACAAAGGAGTTGACACGCCGAATTCCTTTCTTGGGCAGTTATGCTTTTTTTTTTCTTTCATGCGCAGAAAATGGGCAAAGAAACTTAGAGTAATTAGGTGGTAATGAAGTTGTCAGAATAAGCTATTGACCAAAGAGCAGACAAGGGAAGAGATGAAAAATTTAAACGGTTCTAATTTAGCTGATGTGGAAGCCGCACATCCTTCGGCCATGTGGGAATCATCCTCAGTGTCTAATGAATGAGATTTCTAGACAAGACAGGGAGTCTCCCAGAAGGCAACGGGAAAAGGGACTGGAATCAAAGTCCAAACTGATAATGGGGAGAATAATGTGAATTATAATCAGTCCCTGATGGTTTTTATCCATTTCTGCGATGCACTTGAGGATATATTATCTCATTCAGTTTTCACAGAAACGAGAGGAGAGAAACGTCTGTAGGTTTGGGTGTGGGGACTCCACTGATCGGGTTGGCGAGGCACACAGGGCAGTGTCTGCTACACAGAAAATGTCTGACACTGATACTGATTTCAAAGAAGGAAAAAAAAACAAAAACAAAGAACAAACACTTCTCTTTACCACCCAGAAAGAAAAGATCTCAGTGAAGTATTCCTAACATAAGAGCAAGGTGGGCAGGATTAGGGGTTTGAACATATTTTTCACTTAAAAAGAATCCTGGTACCCAGCCCCTCACACTGGGAGCTGTGTATGTGTGGACTCCTTGGGGTAGGATTCACTCATATTCTCGTGACCTTCCAGCACGCAGCTCTTGCTCATCTCCCAGGCTCCTCCAGTCTCAGCAGGAATGTGCTTCCTTCCTTCATCCTCCACAGGACAAGTCTTTTTTTCTGTCTTTTTTTATCTTATTTAAATACCATTTTTCAAAATGTATTTTCCATACCAACCGGTCTCCCCTCCCTCCTCCCCCCCCATCCTCTCGCTCCTTTCTCTGAGTGTACCCGCTCCCCACCCACCCCTCCACCATCTCCATTCAGAAAGGGACAGGCCACCCTCCCAGGGGCTTGCACAAAGCATGGTGCATCAAGTTGAGGCCGGATGGAGCTCCTCTCCTTACACTGAGGAGGGGCCAGGCAACCCAGCATGGAGAGCAGGTTACCAAAAGAAACAGTGCCAGGGAGAGGCCTCTCACTGTTAGAAGCCTTACTAAGGACTAGGCTACAAGACTGTCACACACATGCAGAAGGCTGGCCCCATGCAGGCTCCTTGACTGCGTCCAGTGTCCATGAGCTCCCTCAAGCTCAGGTCAGCTGTCTCTGAGGGGTTCCCCATCATGACCCCCCTGAGGACAAGTCCTCCTGTGGCCCAGCTTGCCAGCACCTGCCACTCTCAGACTAGGAAGGTTCTGTGAGTGCTGCTTTGTGAGGTCACAGTGGCCAGAACACTCTGAGGGAGCTGGGAGTCTAGAAGATCACACAGCAGGACTGGCTGGCCTAGGAAGGCTCAGCACTGGGAGGAAGAAGCAGAGAAATAGACTTGTGGGCGCCCTGTGTCCTCTGTCCCTGAACTCAGGTGGCGATGCCATCCGGTCTTGTGCCCTGGGAGTACAAATGAGCTCACCTGAGCCAAGGTAAGCCAGCATGAGGTGACAGGTAGAGGATTCCTGAGGAGGAGGGTGTGTGGGGCTTCCCGGTTCCTCCTCCAGTGTCTGCCCGGTTCTGCTTCCCTGCTCCTCTCCTCCATCCGAACTCAGAGGCTCACATCCCAAATTGTGATGCTTTCAAATCTCACTCCTGCCTTCCAGCTTTTGTTCACCTTGCAGCCAGTTCCCCCCAGTGCCCCGCCCTCAGCAACCCTTCAGTGGAACCATTTCCAACCCCACTGATGATGTCCTCGCGTCCTCTTTCCTGGCTGTGATTCCACAGCCCTGCAATTCCTCCTGTGACATTAGTGCTCTCTCTCTGTCTGTCTCTCTCTGTCTCTCTGTCTCTGTCTCTCTCTGTCTCTCTCCTCTCTCCTTCTCTCTGTGTCTCCATCTCAGCTTGGAAAACTCAGAACTCCAACAAAATACAGTTGCCTTTCCACTCTCATCCAGTAAGATACGGCTGGAGACAAACCCACAGGGCCGTAGACCTGGAGTTCCTTTCTGGTCACCAGGAAACTACTCTAAACACTAGTCTCTTCTCTCCTAGGTGACCAGCCACACCTGTTCCCACAAACCCAGCTCTTGGTCTCCACTTCTTGCTCTCCGTGGGTGGTGACTGCTCCCCATCTCCCCAGAGAATACAGTTTAGTGGAACTTCTGTGGATCTCCTCCTGCGACACTACATAGCCGATTTACCCTTCCACCTGTACACAGATGCCTGAACTCACTGCTCTGCTTCCTATCTGGGCAGGTTCTGGAATCAGCCTGCATGTTGTTTTCTTGACTTTTTTCCTGCTATATCCACTAGAGAGGGGACTGACTCAATGGACCAGATTCCAGATTCCCAGCATCATTGCAGGTAGATGATTCTGCCCAAAGGGGAGCACTACTGTGCTGTGTTCTGAGAGGGAACATCTTAGGTTAAGTACTGTTTCTGCAAAAGGACCAACCAGAGGGATCTTTCGGGAGAAGTCATGCATAGCACTGACTGTAGTGAGGACTTATGGATTTATACTTACTGCCACGCACAGCAAGTTGTATGCATTAACTACCAACAGTCTTGTGTGTCCATCACACCCTCGCGAAGCGTTTCTTTGAAATGTTCAAGACGTGTGAAGCAATCTCTCTTCTTGGTTAAATCCCAAACAATTAGTTTTTTAGAAATAAATGTAAGGTTTACCTTTCACCTTCTGATTACATTATGATAACCTTCAGACCCCCTCAAAAGTGATTCTGCTTTTTGAACTGCTTGGAGATCTGAAGAGTCATAATATGAATTCCTTGGTCCATTGCCACACCATTGTTGGTGCTGTCAGCCATTGCTTCCCTCCCACCCCATCCCCGTCAAGATCCAATAAATGTTTTCCTTGACTTGGCAACAGATAACTGACTTTGTGTAAATTAATTAGAATGCATGGGCCTGAGACTCATGTGTAGAATTGGGAGTGGGGTTTCTCATACAGTGTCAAAAGATGCCCTTGTAGGATCTTGTGTTCTTTCCCCTGAAGAGTGACCTCTGCTGGAAATCTCAGTTCTCATGTAAAAGATACTTCCCTCAGAGGCCCCAGCACTGGCTAGTTTAAAGTGGTGGAACTTGACAGCTGGTTACTAGTGCCACTGAGCCAATAGGAAAAAAGGGAGTCTGCTATACTGAAGATGTACTGCATCCTATTACCAAGGGACACTGGGTGTTTGGTGCAAAATGAAAACAGGAAGTGTTACAATTTTTAAAAAGCAGCAAGGAGAGAGAGAGACAGAGACAGAGACAGAGAAGGAGGAGGGAATTGGGGGAGACCAACCTCTGGGGACAGGAACAGAGAGAGAAGCAGAGAGAGAGATAGAAAGAGAAAGAGAAAGAGAGAGAAGGATGGGAGGTGGGCAGGGTCCTTTTAAAAGGGAACATAGTGAATGTGCACAGGTGGTGCTCTTAGTGTCTTCAGCTGAGGGCGTGTCCTGTAAGAACCCCAAGGGCAGGCCAGTGCAGATGCCTGAACACTAACGGTAAGATCTGTGTCCTTTCTCTGGACACTGGGGCACAGCATAGAATTTCTATGTCCACTAGCAAAACCTAATGTAAAGCAAGAGAAGCCTGTAAAGGAAGGTTTATACAATATCTGGACTTGCAGAGAGTATGTGCTGTGACCTGCTCCTAGAAAAACAAAATCAACAAAACAAAATCCCACTGCAATAGAACAGAACCAACAGCCAATTAAAATGCTGATTAAGAGCCAGGGGATGATGGGACAGTGAGTGGAAGAAAGACCCTAGGGACATTGACCACAGTCAGAGGAGCACAGACACCAATCATCTCTGGATTCTTGCTAGGTTTCAAGAGAGCAACGGCTGCTTTTATTTTTCCTTTCTCTGCCATGCTGTGGTTCCGATGTTCTGTGACAGTGCTGAGAAAAATAAGCAGTATAGATAACTGAATGACTTTCAAGACCAAGTCATCTTATAATCCAGGTGCCATGAGAAATCTGTCTACCCCAGAGCCCCCGTGTCAGCAGGAAGTCCAAGCAAGGAGGGGAAACAAGGAGCACAGGTGTAACGTGTATTCTTTCCCTCCAGCTGCCTGGGTCCAAACGCTGTCTCAGCCCCCAAGTAACACACAAGACTCTATATTAATTATAAAGCTGTTGGCCATTTGCTATGGCTTCTCATCGGCTAACTCTGACTTAATTATTAACCAATAACTGCTAATCTGAGTATTTCCAGGTGGTCTTCTCTTATCGGAGAAAGGGTCATGGACCTCTTACTTATCTTGCATCCTACATGGTGACTAGCTGTGCCTCTGTTTCCCAGAATCCTTCCCCTCTCCTAGTCCCACCTATCTTGCTTCCCCGTTGGCCAACAGTGCTTTATTTATCAACCAATAGGACAAACATATACACAGAAGGACCTCCCCCATCACACAGGCACAAGCAGAACTGAGGAGGATGGCATCATCTCATCTCCAGCCAAAATGACCCAGCTGCCATACTGTACACCAGGGACCCACCCTCACTCACTGTGGCCCCTGGAGCGTGATAGGCTGTGCTGGACAAACCCAGACCAGTTTATAGACTATAGAGCATAACAGGGCTGGAGAGATGACTCAGCTGTAGGAGCCCTTTCTCCTCTTGCACAGGACCAGAGTTTGCCTCACAACTCATATGGCGGCTCGGAAGTTCCCGTGACTCCACTTACTTTAATGGTGTAAGCGTACGGGGGTACATACAGTATGAAAACGCAGTGTGAGGTAGTCAGTGCACAATGATGGAATCAGGAGAATTAACATTTCTATCTCCACCAAATGATGATTATATAATAACTGCATATTTATGAGGTACAGCATGGTGTTTCAACCCATGTATGCCATATGTTTCTGATCAAGGCAGGGTAATTAACATGTCCAGCTTACCAGGACTTCATGTTGGAGTTCCTCCCTTCTAGGTATTCATAAAATGCATAGCAGGTTGCTGTGAACTGTAATCGCTCATGGTGTTGTACAGCAAGCAGCAGCTGTTCAGCCACAGAATTGTGGGGCGGTGTGTGACACAGCAAGAGACATGGGTATGTCAACTTATGAGTTCTCAGAGGACTAGCCCTGCAAGCCATGCTTTCCCACTATAGCTGGCCAGGGGGAGCCACCAGATAGACGGGAAGTCAGGCAGAAAGGGGAAGCCTCTGAGGGTGCCTAAGCTACTTATCTTCAGTGGATCTAACTTTCCAGAAAGATGTTCGCCTCTTCTGGTTTTGCCCGGTTTCCCAGCATACTGCCCCTCCCACTTGACCCTGAGAGGAAGTTGAGAATGGCCTCAGCTGTTGTTTATCACAGTCTATATGGTCTTATACTCTTAGCTCTTGGACATATTTTTCTTTGGAGAAAGTAAATATTTAATCTTGTTAGTTGGGTTTTCATCCATCTTATCCTCTCATAACAAACAATCCTTGATGTCTCCTTGGTTATCTTTTCACTATGCTCTCAAGCTCACCCCCAGCTCCTGCTCCCCATCATCACAGGAACACACTGTTCTGACCACCAGCTGCCTGCCCTCTGACCCCAGACTTCTCTGATGGAACTCCCCTCAGCACTCCATTTTGCACAGCTAGTCTCTTTGGACAGGAAGCTCTTCCCCAGATAGACTTAATTACTCACCTTCTCCAGTCCTGGGAGGCTGTCAATCGCTCTGTGAATTACCAGCCCACTACGAGCCATCCTTCATGTCTTCCCCCCACCAAGAACCTGGTATCCTGCTTTTTTTTTCCTGACACACTTGATACATTTTAGCACACAAAGCAATTTTTAATGTTTGTTTGCAATTGCTTTCCTTTTTGTATAAAGTCCCATGAGATCGTTTCCTCTTGTTTCTGTTTAATGATCTATCCAAGTGTCTCACATGGGTCTGGCCATGCTGAGTTTCCTTTAAACATTTGCAATGGGAATGGGTGAACATTTTAAGGAAAATCTTATTATCTAAAGCATGAAGAAGCCAAGCTTCTGTGATAGGAGTAGGCACAAGGTGCTAAGCACTCAGGCCACTCCCTCTATCCCCATCTTGGGCATCTATTGAACACAGCTTAAATCCCATAACTTGGATGATTGCTGGAAGCCCCAGCTTGCGGTTGAAAAGATCACATGATAATGTTTGGTCCATAGACATCCTTGTTGAGCTTCAACAAGCAGTACCTTATATGATGGTTTGGTGAGAAAATATGAACTTAGAAACGAACAGACTTCTTCACTGAAAATCTCAGAGCCTTCAAGCTCATGAATGGTTTAAGTTTTCAAGAGGAATTCGGGGTATTTCCCAAGTGTATTGATGACTGCCACCCCATCCCTAGGTCTGAGGAGACACACTTGAGGTAGTGAAGCTCTCCCTACTGAGAGCCACCTCAACTCCATGTTGTACTGGTCATAATCACCATGAATAATTAACTCATAACTCTTATCTCTATCACGAGCGCTGCTAGTAATTCTGTATTAATACCAGACCTGCACTCATGTGGCTGTTGTGATTAGCAACTCATCTTGAATGATTAATTGCAGTTCACTTCTTAGTCCACATTAAGTACCGGCCCCGAGATGATGTCATGTCAGTGAATCTGAGGAATGAGGGCTCAAATGGGTTTCAGAACTGAGTCTGTTCCTAGCCTCATCACAGGTATGACACAGGATGGTATCCAACTCCAGAGCCTCCGCTTCTCCTTTCTGAAATGATGTTTCTATTTATTCTTTGAGAACAACATACAAACAATACATTTTGATAATATTCATTCCCGTTAACTCCTCCCTTATCCTCCATCACCTCCCTCCCCACCCAACTTCTTCTACCAAAAATAAATAAGAAAACAACCAAACAGCAAAGCCCGAGGAGTCCAGCCTGTGTTGGCCAACTATTCCTAGACACAAGGACTGCCTTGGAGTGTAGTTGACGTACCAAATGTCACTCCAGTGAAGAAAACTGCCTTCCCCTCACCAAGCAGCAATCAAATGCCAATACCTCCTTTGCTAGGAGTAGGAATTTGTACCCACCTCCCCTCCACCATGCTGGGATTTGGTCTGGCTCAAGCTTATGCGGGTCTTGTGCACGCTGTCTCAGTCCCTGGCCTGTCGAGTCTCGCAAAAGCTATTTCTTTGAAGTGCAGAAGATGGGGCAGAAAGATTGTAAAAGACTCTGTTCCTTTTCTTTTTTTTTAAGTGGACTGTTTTGATTCAGTCTGGGTGTCCAAGGTAATAAGATCCCACCAATATATAGCGGTGAGAAATGCAAGCACACATTCCCACTCAGACGCCTCTGCTGGCTTGGCTTTCTTTATTCCGGCAGATGTGTCTCATTGATCCACCGCTACAGCTTGTGTCGTGTTAAAGGCTTGATCCTCGGGTGACATGACAAGCAAAGTCGTAGAGCCTTGAAGAGGGAGGGGAGCTTCTGGAAGGTCTTTAGGTCATGGCGGGGTGTCTTTTAAGGGGTTTGTGGAACCTGGCCTACATTTGGGTCTCCACTCCCTGTCCACAAACTCAGTGGTTTTACTCTGTCATGCTCTGTCACCATGCTGTGTCTTGTCACCACGATCCCAAAGCAAGGAGGCAAACTGACTCGAAAAGAAGCCTTTTAAACTAAGAGCCAGAGCAAACGATGATAGGAAGGTGATTACCATAAACACATGTGCCAGGGACTATCAGAACAGTCTCTAGTGTGATACCTGTGAAGACCACTGCTAAATTCTTCCAGTGAGTTGTAGCAATAAAGCAGGGACTGCCTGGGTATGCTGGGCTCTACAGTGTCAGTAGCAACAACGTTCTAGAGCTATGCAGGCACACACACATACACACACACACACACACACACACATACACACACACACACACACACACACACGTGCGTGCGCGTGCGCGCGCCCCAATGTGTTTGTAAAATATGCAAAACAGTATACTGCAAAGGCTTAAATGCTTGTCAAAGCCCAGGGACGCCGAAGGAGCTTAGAGGAAAAAATGAGACAATCTTTATCCAGGAAGGCTGTAGGGTCAGCGTCTGGAGGGTGTTCACTCTGTGGTAAGAGCATTTCCATCTTTAATGAGAAGCAGGTCCCCAAAGGTTGAGCACAAGTCAACAGCCCAGAGGTAGAATGTCAGTTGGAACGGTTGGTTATTTAGAGCCCAGGCTAGAAAAGAGACAGGAACATGTCTCCCTGCACACACTTGCTTTGAATCACCAGGAAATCAGACACGGTCAAGCCCTGATTAGGGTGCTTTCAGTTGACAACTTTTCACACTTACAGTGGCATAAAAACAATATGCATCTGTTGGGGGAATATTATTTTAAGGTGTGTGACTTGTATTTATGTTGCATGTGTTTAACTCTGTGAAGCTGTGTTACTGTCTGTGCCTGTCTAACACCTGATGGTCTAACAAAGAGCTGAGCCACCAATAGTGAGGCAGGAGCAAGGGTAGGTGGGGTTGGCAGGCAGAGTGAATAAACAGAAAGGAGAGAACAAGGAGAGGAGGACATCGGGGGCCAAGCAGCCAGCCAGCCAACCACAGAGTAAGAAGGAAAGTAAGAAATGCAGAAGTAGGAAAGATAAAAGCCCAGAGGAAAAAAGTAGAAGGGCTAGAAACAAGCCAGCGAGGCTGGGCATTCATAACTAAGAATAAACCTCCAAGTGTGGTTTATTTGGGAGCTGGGTAGAGGGCCCCTCAAAAAAGCCAAAAACATCTAAAGTGCAAAAAGCCAAAAGAGCAAAAACATACAACAACACGCATCTAGTAGACATTGTATTCTGATTTGCTTTTATGTTTGCTTGTTTTGAGTTAGAGTCTCACTATGTAGCCCCAACTGGTGTAGAACTTTTATTGCAGACTAAAGTGATTTCACACTTGCTGTGATGTGCCAGCTTCTGCCTCTCAAGCCAAAATAACATTATATGTCACTAAACCTAGCAGGAATCATAGTATTATTATTTTATAAATTTTTATTTAAATTAAAAACAATATTATGTACCAAACCTAGTTCCCTCCTCTTCCCATTAATTTGGATCTTTCCTGGGATAATAACCCACTGCTCCAAGTCAGTCAGATCATGAGGGAGTCTTACGAATTTTGATTGCCTCCATATTAGTGCTATATAGTGTTACACCCTTTCTGGAACGTTGGCAAGGGAAGTGAGCTTCAGTTCTAGGTATTCATGCGATCACAAAGCAATGAAACCAAGATTTTGCAGGATACTCTTATTTAGCTAAGACGCTCAGTTCCCTGGGTGCATTAAATACCTTCTCTACCCAGTGATTTTGCACCTTACATCAGATTTTCTGAAACTGAACCCTATGATGAATCTAGAACCTTCTGTACTAGAAGTCAGACACTCTCTCTGCATTCTTTCTACACAAAAGATAACCAGTAGGTAGCTGGACTCATCTTTTAATGGAGAGGGACAGAACAGGTTATTTCAATAATACAACCTCTACTTGAGAGGAAGTGGGAGGTGGAACTCTGTGAATTCAAGGCCAGCCTGATCTACATAGTATGTTCCAGGCTAGGACTACATAGGAATACCCTGCCTCAGAAAAGTCTCAAATGCTTAAAAATAAGAAATGTAGACAGGTATCCTTAAATAGAACCTTGTTCCATCTCCCTTTTTCCTAAATGGGGGTGCAGCTCTAACCTATAAGTTCATCACTCAGGACTGAAGATGTGATAAGCTTGCTTTCCTGAGTCTCAAGACTTAAGGAGCATTTCTGAACGAAATCCTTAGGACATGGTGTAAATGAAGGAAATCCCCCTCTCTCTAACACACACACACATACACACACTATATATATATATATATATATATATATATATATATATATATACAAACCTTATGCCTAATATAAATTAGGAAAACACTACAGACAAATCTAGAGTATTCTGTAAGCATGATCTCATTCTCCTCATTGATCTCCCAAGTACATTTTTGACCCATTCTTTGTCCCACTTGTAAAGCTGAAGTTGGAACTGTATAGAATTTGGTAGGCACATGGAATGGACTCCTACACTTGGCATCTTGTTGCATAGAAAGAAATTACAACTGACCAAAGAAGGCTTAATAAGCAGCCTCAGAAGGAGACTGAGAATTTTTCCCAATATTTTGCTCTAAAGGATAACACCAGAGTTGGCCTGGGCATCTGAGTCACTAACCTCAAAACCTGGTTCCAGTTTAAGAAAAGCATCCTTTAGTGATAGGGGTTTAGTCACCACATTTTCCTCTCATTATTATCACCTGCATACCCTTCTTTCCCATCATGTACATAAGGCTCTACAATTGCTGTTGAGAGTGTCCTGTGAGCCATGGATGCATCCCAAGGTATTTGTACCTGAAGGTCAACTGTAGTCTAAAGTCCTTGATGCGATGAACAGTCTTCTGGTGAAAGCAAATCCATGATAAAGACAAACTCGCAAGCACTGACAGGTATCTCAATAACCGAATCCTGACTGCTTCCAAGCAAACACATTTTTAATTGGAGTTCCTCGGAGATCACCTCCTCTGTGATGTCCCGAGGATGGTTCCTGTCTGGCATCCTTGTGTGAAGGGCACTTCACAACTTTGGGTACTAATTATCCTCTGAGGAAAGAGGACAAAGGACCTCAACCAGCAGCTGGTTGCACAATACAGGTCAACTCCCTAGAGACGGCATTTTGTTATTTCAATTTCTTCAAACTCATTATCAGGAGGGACCTATGAACTCTCGATTTATCAGGTCCCAAATGAATGCCAGGACTCACTGCTCAGTAAACTTTTCAGAGCCTTCATCTCCAAGGGCGAGAGAGAGATGATAATACAGCACAGTAGCAGGGTGAATAACTTGGAACAACAACAAAAGAGGGTGTGTATGCAAAAAGCTTGTGCAGCTTAGTGACAGTGTTGTGACTTTTTTTTGTTTTCTTTGAAGAAAATAGCAGCCACATTTTTGCTCCCTTCCATGGGTCAGAAGTTTAGATGCAGTTAAGCAGAATGCTTCATCAGTGTCTCACTTGTCAGTATGGGCAGTTTGGATTGGGAAACAAGTAGATTCACTCATTGTTTTTTTAGGACCATAATACTTGATGTTAGTCGAAAGCCTCACTTTATCTCTGTTAGACATCTTTCTAGTTTGCTCTATCATAGCCTGTCATCTGTTGTCATAACAAAATGTATGAGGTCAGTGTTTATAAAGAAAAGAGGTTTATTTGACTCACTGTTTTGGAGGCCAGAGGTTCACACAGTAAGGCACTGTATCTAGCAAAAGCCTCATACTGTCTTTGCAACATGGCTGGTATCGCACTATTGGACCGCATGTGAGAGTGGTGAATGTTATGTATAGAAAAAAACATGGCTACTTGGTTTGAGGGGAAGCAAGAACGGACAAAGAGAGTCAAATGATAATACAGCAACCTATTCTCACCGCAATCAGTCTAACCCTGTAAGAGCCAATGCACCCCCATGAGATGAGCATTGTTCTGCCCTGAGAATTGTTCTGCTCACCAGCCCTAACCATCTTTCCCTAAGCCTCACCTCCACAGTGATTTGCATGGATTATCAACTTGACAGGCTCTAGAATCATCTAGCAGACAAACCTCTGGGCATGTGAGAAAGTTTCTACATTAGGTCTTTTGAGGTAGAAAACCCTACCAAAGCATGGAGGGGGGCACTATCCCATGGGTTAGCCTGCCATACTGAACAAAAACAAAGTGATCCGAGTATATAGTCTCTCCTCTCTGACCATGGATGCCTCGAGGTCCCGTCACTCTGCCCTCCCAGCCATGATAACCTGCACTCTTTAGTAAAATAAACACTTCAAGCTGCTTGGCAATGCATTTTGTCACAGTAGCAGAGATGCTGGTGACTAACACAGCCTGTAACAGCTCTGACTTCTCTTAGTGTTGTTACGCTGCCAATGAAACTGCACACAGAACTTTGAGGGGCAAACCACAGCAAGTTTCCATCAAACCAGGGATCTAGAGATGGAAGCTCTCCTCCAGGTGGGATGTTGTTTTCAGAGCTCCTATCTGCATTCTCTCTGTAATGTTAGTCTGAAGAAGAACATGGAGATACTGAGGATGCTATAACAGGGGAAGAAAGAGGAGTCTGTCTTACCCACTCCGTGCCCATGGCTCCCACCTCTTAGGCTTCTTCTGCCTCTCGTGTGTGAAGTAACTCACGCGCTTATATGACAAACACACTGGGCAGCGTTCATCAATTTCCTTTCTTTGGCATAAGTTAGAGCAGAGGTCTCGGTGTGTCTCAGTGTGAGATTTCTTCTATCTTCTCCCTAGTACACAGCCTTTATGGGATGCAAACCATATGTCAATTATGAGCCCATCCTTCAAATCTACTGCCCACACGAAGCGTCTCTGCTTTATCTCATTACCCACCTGGCAGCAGACGTCAACAGCTGTTCCGTTCCCCCTGAAGAGTCCACTTGTACCACACCATTAGTGAGCAATGTGGATCAACTGACAATTATGCAATGGAGAAAACTCACAAAGCACAACCCTCAGCAAAATTACGGGGGAAAATATATCCCTTGGTACACATCTCTCTTTCCTAATCCTATGCTCCGCAGGCTCTCTGGGAGCATGGTTCCCTCTCCAGTTTCCTCCCATTGCACCTAGGTTGCTAGGATCCTTTCTCATCTCTGCCAGACAGCTCTAGATAATGCAAATGCATCCTTTATATTCTATCCAAAGTAATCCGTCCCCTTCTTCCTAAATACTTGACGTTTCTTAGTAACATCTTTCTGTCGTGAAAACCTAGCCTTTGAAGACTACAAGGTGGAACAGAGAAGGATGTTTTGACTTGGTTTCTAATCACCTTTCCCACCATCACCATCAACATGACCGAGACTGTTCCACAGGCATCTACTGAGAGTCCCAGTACATTCCCGTTGTGCAGTCCTCAGTATATGATGGCTGATATGTCTGCATGCATCTAACATTTGGGTACATGCACACATAAATAGAGTCATGTGTACAGGGTTGGCAGTAGAAGGAAATAAATGGTGTGATAGAAAGTTGGAGAAATTTCTTCAGACATATGTCTAAGGACTCCCATGAGCTTGGGACATTTAAGCTAAGCATGAGTTCTCTTGCCAGACTCTTGATTTCATCCTGTCTTCTTCTTGCTTCCAAGAGAATCAGCTCAAGGGATGTTAAAAAATCAGTGTGGATAATTCCAGACTTGCAAAGACCTTTGAATGTCCCAGAGAGAGCAATATAGAGTGAATCTGGGGAAAATGGTTCACTAGAGTTCAGAGACAGGTCGAGCCCTAATTGTACATAGCGGGCCACATTGTTCAGAGGTGTCTCCAAGGGCACAGTCATGGAGTAAGTGCCTGTTTGGGCTTCAAGTATTATGGAGGAAAAGTATGAGTCATGGATTAAATGCAAATGGAAGACACTGGAAAGTGGGTATCCAGAGGACAGAGAGATAAAGAAAAGAGAAATGGTTCCTGAAGCACCACCAAGCTGTATAAACTGGAGCCAGAAAGAAAACTCAACCTTACAAACCAGTCAGAAAGTGAGCTCCCACAGGAAGCTGAGAAGAGGGCTCTGCAATGTCTGTGTGGTGAACAGCTGCATTGAAGTAACTGTGGCCTTAGTCAGTAGCCAGGAAAGTGAGTTGGGTGCAAAAGATTATGGGTTAGTAAGAGCTGCTAGCTCCCTTCGTGCCTGCTCACTGATTGCATGATCTCTTCTAATGCAAGAGGCCAGCTCTATTTCTATCCTTTCCCGGGCACTCTTGAGCTGGGACCACAGTGGGAAGGGCAATGAAGAAGCAGAGTCTCTGGCTCTCCAAGGTCAGGGTGGGGGTCTATGCTATTATCTTCTGTCTGATTATTACTCATAAAATCCCTAAGGTCAGACTCTTCACCTCTCCCTTTTCCTAGTGAACAATAGTGGGATTACGTGTTCTGATCTCGGCCACTGAAATCTTCCTCCACAGTTTCTAATGCTCATCTATGCCCAAGGTTTCAGAGGGATAGGAAAGAGGGTGCCCATAACTCTTCCCAGGAGCCCACCATATATTTTGGTTAAAACTAGAACTACTAGATGAAGAGACAGAACCACCATTGGCTTTTAAAGATGGTCTAACATCTATTATTATCTTTCCAAGTGTTTATGTATTTAGTAGTAAAATGATAATGCCCAATATTTATTGAGAACCTAATACATACTCGCTACTGTACTGAATTCATTAAAAACAATTATGCATTTTAGTATCATATTGGCCAATGAATTATAAACTGATGAACAAGTAGATGAGATGAATGAGTCCCCATTGTTCTTCTCTTGGCTTATAGACAATCTGAGATAATGCATATTCCTGTATGCTGAAGGTATATCATGAATTAATAGAATTGATGGGTAATATATAATTATATATGATATATATTATATATTATATATATATATATACTCTCTAGTTTCTAAGTAAGAAAAATTGACACAATAAAGAATCAGCCGAGAGTTACACAGTACGTACTGCAACATGTTGTACTGTGACACTCTTAGTGGGGAAGAGACACCAGTGAATACAGAAAATACACTAAGATTTGCCTTGTCTGGAGTTTCAGTTTCACATATACATAGGAAATAGGTTTCCAGTTTGTGTTAGGTGGGAAGTTGTAACTCAGCCTATAGAAAGCTGGAACGGAGTAGAACTTAAATACTTAATGAAAGATAGAATTAGAAAAGCTGTAGCTACAGAGAGTAGCTACAGATTCAAAAAGTATCTCTCCCAACAAAGTTCTATGGGAAATAAAAACACCAACCCTTCAGTGTAGAATGCAGCTACTGTACTCCACAGTGCAAGTTCAGAAATCTCAGACTATCATATTAATATAAAACATGATCCCTGGGTTATGTCATCCCTGAAGCCCTCGAGAAGAGCTTAGAAGCACATATTTGCTCCCCAAATACATACATTTCCCACAAGACAAAATTAGCACTCTCTGAAGATGAATTAACAAAAAGCATGTACAAATTACATGAGTAATGACTCACCACAGGAGAATTTCAACAATCCTGGTTATCAGGGGACCCAACACTTCCAAGACATTGAGACAACAGAACAGTCCAAAGGGACTACACAAAAAGAATATTCTAACAGCAATAATCAAACGAGCAGAAGAGCAGTAACAACAAGGAGACAATAAGACGTTTTAAGGAAAGCTCTATTACTTTATAAGATAAGGAACTTGAATGGCTAGATGATAAGTAAGTTCCTTAGAAATCTACCATGTCAGTCAGATATCAAATGAGATACAGGTGAAGATGACTAGGAAGATCAATCTGAAGAGTGCAGTCAGTGCATCAAAAGACAACACATGTGAGGGAAGACCAAAATTATATGTTGGATAGATCAGGAAAATCAAGCATTTCACTAGTATGATTTGTTGAAGTCGAAAGGTTGGGCAAAGGCAGTATTCAAAGATGTGGATACAGGATTTCTAGAGTGCATAAGACATATTATCAGAACGCAAATCCTCAACAGAAGGTGAGTTGACCTTTTCAAGACAAAATAGCAAATAAGAAGGTGAGGGAGCCAGATTGATGCTGAGTGTGAAGTTCTTCACTGTAAACAGCACATCTGTACTGTAAATGCATCTTTGGCAACTCTCTTGAGGGTTCAGATCATGACTAATCCATGGAGTCCTTCGTGGTACAAAACCCCTCCTGATCCTGTGTGGCTCAAACCCTGTTCCAAGCATGCAGCTGTCAACAGAGCATTTCCTGAAATGTGTTTTATAACAAGCAATTTTACCACATGGAGCTCTTCTCAGAACGGTAAAGGGTGAGATGATTTGGACTGTGTGGTCAAGTAAGTTTGAAAACACTATAGGTGGTAGATCTTTTCATTGAGTTAGCATCACCACATTAAACCCAATGATTGGTTTGAAATGATGGTCTCCGACTCTGTAACACATTTCCTCCTAAATACTGAGAACTCTTGCCTTTCATAGGACAATCACAGACAAGAATGCATCATCCGATAATCCCATTGTTATGGAGAATGTTACCCACTGAGGCAGCTCTCTCTGTTTCCATATAGTTGTTATTAACAGAGCTGTTTTCTATATGGAAAGGACATGTTTTATATCCTTTGGTTGGCTAACAATTATGATGACCTGTAAGGTTGAAAAAACAATGGTGGTGGTGATCTTAATGATGACAGTGGTGATGATTAAGATGGTGATGAAGACCTGAGTGATGATAAAGATGATGGTGTGATGTTGATGGTTATGAGTGATGATGATGGTGAGGATGGTATTGACCACACAGATGAAGATGAGCTCTTGGCTTTTCTCTGTCCTTTACCTGCAGCACATCTTATAATCCTCACAACTGACCTGGAATTGGGCATTTGTTACGTTCATTGCACAAATGGGAAAACCAGGGCTCAGTGAGCTTAATTAACTTAGCCAGATTCACGTAACTTAGTCACTGCAGAGGTTAGCATACCATAACACTTGCCCCTTCGCCTCGCCTCTGATGCATACTGTCTTCCTGAGCAGCAATGACCCTGGACACAACCAGCCAAGCTGAAGAGTAGCTGACACATTTCGTCTTTTAAGAACATATGCTGTGGGATATTAATGTCTAAAATGGAGATCGATATTCTGTGATCACAATGTTTGAATCAAGAGTATGTTGGCACAACTTTCACAAGTGCATGTCCTCTAAGCACCTGGAGGGCCATTTGTACATTTAATGCACGTTAAAACCATCTGCACATTCTGGGTACAATAATCAACAGGATAATTTATGAACATGAGGTGGAGAAAGGCTTTACTTTATATCTCCCCTGAGTTTCAGTGACCACCTGAAGCACTGCTTTGAGAAGGCTCTAGAGAAGTCCTCAAGGAGAAGCATCATCAATAAGAAATGCCTTGTGAAAGAAAGGAAGGAGGCAGCTGTGGTTATAGGTACCAGGCATTTGCTATCTCTGTTTAAGGAGAACTACCCATGTGCTCCTAGGAACGGATTGTCTTTAAATTAATGAATGAGTTAACATTTAACGCTACTAAAAGTGGAAGGAGACATGAATCCACATCTAGCATCTTCGGATGAGAGTGAGCTTCACCTCCCCCAGCACAGTGCAGATGGGAAGGAGTGCTCATTCCATAACTTTTGCACACATGTGACTGCCATACCTGACAGAAACAGCAGAAGGGAGGAGTGGTTTGTTTGGGCTCACGGTTTCAAAGGGCATCATTCATCATGATGGGGAAGGCACTGTGGAAGCTGAAAGCAGAGGAAGTCTGTGTGAAAATGTGTTCACACGGCTCTGGATCAGGAAGCAGAGAGAGTCCAACAGGAGCTGGGGGCCAGGTAAACTTTCAGAGACCTTCCTCTAATGTTACCTATTTCCACCAACTGCTATATAGCTCCCCAAAGTTCCACAGCCTCCCCAAATAGTGCCACTGGCTGGGAACAGACATTATAAACATGAACCTGGAGTTATGTTTCACATTCAAATCAGAGCAACAAGCAGGAAGCTCATAGCTCTCAACTGACCTTCTAAGACCTGAAACTAGCAAGGGCTAGACATGGTATGTAGCTTTTCAGACTTTGTAGGTCTACTGGGCCCTTGGTACTTTTTTTTTTTTTTGGTTTTTTATGAGACATGGTTTCTCTGTATTGTTTTGGAGGCTATCTGTCCAGCCCGGCCTCGAAGTCACAGAGATCCGCCTGCCTCTGCCTCCGGAGTGCTGGGATTAAAGGCATGTGCCACCACCGCCCATCTGGGCCCTTGGTACTTAATGACAGCACACTACTTTCTAAAATCCCCAGAGCTCAACAAAATGTCTCTGTTCAACGAGTTGTTTTACTGTGATGTGGGATGATTCCAGGATACTCAACACTTTTCTCATCTCTCCTCCTTCTTGCTGGCTGAAAGCTCACTCCTTTCAGAACACAAATGACTGAGGAAACACACTCTGTTAGACCAGATCGTGCCTCCCAAAGGTGGCAGGTTTGTATCACGACTTTACATAAATGCTCTTGGCACTGGTAGTGGGCGGTAGGCATGAGGATGGCTCTGCCATGAGACAAATATAGAGCTGCCATCCTTAAAACTCTAGCAAGACACTAACCCTTAAGGGAGATGCCATGCAATAAATATTTTTTGCCATAACACATTGCTTTCCTTTGCATAAATTTAACACCCCATTCTCTGTACAATATGCGGTCTTCCTGCTAACTCTCCATAGACAGAAATAGCTCTGGTAAGATGTGATAAAAGATAAGTGGCAGAATGGAAGGGAGAGACGACACTGGGGAGAACTCAACCCTGATGCTAGCTTTTCTGCAGAGGGTATTATTTTCAAAATGAGAATTAAGAATATTCAAAGAGTGGCGACAATGGGGCAGATCACCAGTCTTATGGAATCCCCAGAGCATGAATTCTAATTTTAGACTCTACAATGCTGGTTCCCTATTTGTTCTACAAGATGTTACCCAGCTGCAGGCTTCCACTTTCCTTCTCCTTCTCATTACAGAGGTGAGCATTTCCTTCACCCTAGGCAACACGCTCAAGAGTCAGTCGTGCCTCCTCCAAGGAAAGGTTAACAAAACTTAGCCAACTGCTTTTTCTCCAGTCTATGCATCACTACAGGTTGTCTTGGAACTCTAGATGCACATATGCAAATTAATGGATCTATTCCTGGAGTTTAGACTGTTAGACGCTTCAAATCTACTTAAGTTATTTAAGTCATTTTGTGTTTCTCAAACTCGGCCTTTTGGCAATAGACAATCTTTAATTTGGAGTAGTACATAGTACGGCATGTACCTTTTATTCTACGTAGCTTCTGTAACTTTGGTGTTCTGTCTGAGAAGAATCCCTCACTCCTGTAAAGAGAGGACACCTGTTTAGGTGAGTTCATTTTCTTAGTCTTTCATCACTGCCAGAATCCATTAACACAATTCTCTTGTGTTGTCTCTCTCCCATCCATGGGTTGTGGGAATGCCATGTACTGCCATCCATCTTCCTGTATCTACAGACTTCAGTGTGACCACACAATCTGTGGATCTTCATTCCTGGAAACTGGGAGGAATCCGGAGGATGAACCACACACATGAAGTTGGCCACAGGTTTTAAGTCTCAAGTGGCAGAGCCACTAACTTAAACAGCAAATGAAATCTACGGGCCTGTGTGAAAAACAAGAGTAAAATTATTCCAGGATGAGTTAAATCAAGGGCAGCAAATGTCACCATGTGCTACCACTCAGCCTTGAGTTCACTTTCAATAAAGCCTCTCCTGGTCTGGTAGCCAGTGTGTGCACTGACAGTGTCTGGCTGAGGTTATTTCACACTGGCCATCTGGAAGGAGCTTGTCTTTCCCAACTGCTTCAGTTCTAAGAGTGACTTAGACTTTCCCATTTCATATCCATGGGCCTATGACTAATCCCAAATAATAGCTTACAGTATTTTGTAGGTATCATTTGGTCATATAAAACCCAAAGCAATGGATGAATGTACAAACAAAATATAACTAACCCTAGACAGGCCTATATACCCAATATGGTACATGTGAGCAGCTATATTCCTATGGGTCTACTGCTTCTTGTCATTGTCATCTCCACTGTATTCCTGATAGCTTAGTCCCACTAGAACTTTGTCCCCCTGGATATTGACTCTGAGTCAGTGCTGGGGCATTGTGGAGCTCTGGCCTTCCTATAGGATGGACAGTCTCCTGGTTAGAGTACTAAACATCTTCACTGCTACCGTGCGGCATCAATACACCCAATAACCAACTGTTCGAGTTTTTCCCTCCCAGCTTGCTCCTGCATGAATGCACTCAGTGGCAGTGAATAGCGGTTCTCTATTTCCAATTCAGACAATGCAGAGGCCATCTCTGCTAGCCAAAGATCTCTAGAGGAACAGAATGGATTGAAAGGGTATTACTACAGAGGAGATTTATTGCATTGGCTCGTTGATTCTGCCTGGGTAGTCCAACAATGACTTTCTGAACACTAGAGAATCCGAGAGGCTGGTAGCTACTCATTCCATCCAGTTGGATAGTTCTGAGGTCCCAATCTAGTTCTGGTGGCCTGGGGGAGGATTCTTCATAAACCAGCCCAGAGATGTGTCTTTTAGTGGGTCCCAGATCCAATCAAGTTGAAAATCAAGATTAACCGTCACACCGTCCTTCACTTTGCTCACCCCCAACTAGCCACCCAGTTCTGTTAAATCCAACTCCCCATAGCCTTTTCAGCACGTTGACTTAAGCAACTAGCTTCTCCCTTCTGGACCACACCCTGTTTCAAGTTTGCACAACAAGATCCAGAATGAGCTTTTCAAACATAAGCTGAACTGTGCCCGCCTGAATGTGGTGTGCTCTAAGTGCTCCTCTTGGTCTTAGCCTCTACTTATCTTTGGTACTCAAGATTTAATCTATTATGTGCATGTGAGTATATCTGTGTGTGGGTCTATGCACATGAGCACAGAGAGCTCAGAAGCATCTTATTCCTCTGTATTTGAAGTTATAGACGGTTGTGAGCCACCTGGTAAGCAACTGAACTTGGATCTTTTATTTAGTCAGTAGGCACTCTTAGCTACTAAGCTGTCTCTTCAGTCTCTATCCTTCATGTATTAAATACACCTTCAGATACATTTTTCCTGGGCAAATCTTTCAGCATTCCATCTTAGTCTGTTTCATACTTTTGTAATAGAATACCGGAGGCAGTAACTTATAACCAGTTTGGGCTTTACCCTAGAGACTGGGCAGCCCAGCCTAGAGATGATACCTAAAGATCTTGATGCATCATGATGTGGAAAGAAAGCATCACCTTGTGAGAGACCATGAATGAAAAAAGCAAGAAGTGTGTGTGTGGGTGTGGGGGGGGTATCACCCTATTGTGTTCAGGATAAACAGATCATTGGTGCGATCAGGGCCCTTCAGAGATCTAGTTACCTCTTAAATGTATGATTCTTAACATTGTTGTACTGGGTAGTAAGTTCTCAACACAGGATCTCTGGAGAAGACCCATTCTGATTTGTAGAGCTTGACAGGTTAAAATTCATAGGATTTATCACAACCGCAAAGTATCCATTGTCTGCACTGCGACTTATTTAATGTCTGCCTTTTCAGGGAGATTAATTCTGTAAAGTGAACACTGTGGGTAGTTTCCCCTGTTTCCCTCAAACCTAGTTCCCAATATATTTAACGACCAATAAATATTTAATGAGTTAATTTATGAATGAATGCCACAATACATTCAAGCGGTTTCTAAGGCCTACCTAAATATTCATTATCCTGGAATGTCTCAAAGGAAAGCCCGTGAACAGGACTGGAGCAGACAGAGCTCAAAATACTTTCCAGGAAATATCTTGTTCCTTTCCTTCAATGTCTTCATGTTAAACACCAGTCATCCCTGCTCTGACTATTGTGTTTCTCTTATTGGTTGATAAATAAAGTTGTTTTGGCCAATGACTTAACAGAATAAAGCCAGGTGGGAAATCAGAATAGGTGGAGAGAGGTAGTAGGTAGGGTCAAGGAGTTGCCACGTAGCCACAGGGGAGTCAAGAAGCCAGAGCATCACTGGTAAGCCAAGGCCACAGATTAATAGAAATGGCTTAATAATTAAGAGAGAGCTAGCCAGTAAAAGGAAAATTCTAAGAGTGGTTATTTCATAGAGACTGCAGGGGCCTGGTGGGCAGAGAGAAACCAGTCCACTTGGATGGAGACAGATAGTGACAGTCTCCTTCTACACACGCCTGCTCTATGTTGAGCTGTGAAGGGAAAGTGTCCAAAGCTCACTGTGGCACTTACCAAGCTGTCACCAGAGAGGTCATTGGTGGTTATGCTGTGTTCACTAAGTCACTTCATTTCTATTTCATTTTCAAGCCCTTCATCCTCTATAGAGGATGAGGGAAACATTTCATTGACTAGATTTATCATCATCTATAAAAAAATTAAACCAATAAATTATGGGGTAGTTCTGGGTCTTATTAAAAAAGATTCGCTTAAGGGATTCGTTGAAACACTATGCTCTCTAAGGGCATTTTAAATTGGATTTGATTTACAAAAATTTGATTTGCACGTAAATACTCAGGAATGCATTGATTGCTTTAAGTGAGCTACACAGGGACATGACTACCTTTAATCTTTTGTAACAAAGGTGGCAATTAAAATCGCTTTTGCTAAGCAATTTTGAAATTGAGGGTTCGATCTCTTTGCTGGTTTTCCCTCACCCAGAAGACCTCAACCCTCCCTCCTCCTCCTAATTAAAGCAGGCAAAGTTTGGATTCTTGGTAGAATACAGTTCCTGATAAGAGTCCCAGGTTCTTCTCATGGACACTGTAGAAGCTAAGCTCGAAGTTTAACTTCATTTGGTTGCTCTCTGTTAATGCAGTGCCTTTCAATACCACTTTTCGGAGGCATTATTAGAGGAGAATTCGTTTGTTGGCTATTAAAAAGTGTTTACTTGCCATGGTATTTGATGTGCCCATCTTCCCCAGCCCTATTATCAGTTTTCACCCTCTCCCACTTCAAAAAAAAAAAAAACAGCCTATGCTTGGGACCTGTTTGTTTGCTTCATTTAGCCCGTGGTGTAAAGTACCTAATAAGGGATCCTGACAATACTTTGCTCCATCTCTAGATTGAATTTCTTTACAGATCAACCTCCATAATTCATTTCCCAACTGGTCCTGGTCAGTACAGTTTGGCTCAGCTTAAGGTTAGAGAAACCGTGGTGCTGAATGGGTGACTCAAAGCCACCTTCATAAAGACGCTCTTTGATAGTAACCCCTCAGATTGACCCCCAGCCTGTCCCAGAGTCTGGGTCTGAGCTCCTTTTAAGTCTCAAAGCTGTCATTGTCTTGCTCTCTTTGATCCCATAAAGCCAGAGGCCAGAGGGGCTTTTACAAAACCAGCATGTGTGAGGAAACACGTGCCATGCACTTTGAGATAATGGCCCAGACCAGGCTCTACTGCAAACTGTCTGTTGAGCTTCAGTGAGTGACTAGACCATTTTGAACTTCTGTTTGAGCTTCTGGGTTTTAAGACAGTTCTTTCTGTTGATTCCTGGGACTCTACTGCTTTCGACATGCTGAGGTTATGCGTGAAGAAAGAGGCGCCTTGATTTTAAGCTCAGTGGCCACCAGTGGGGTGAGAGTGATGGAAAGTCCTTGCTTCTAAATCATGGAAATGGCAAACGTGCTCTGCCAACGTGTCTGACCCCAACCACCTTTTCAAAGTTCCCATTTTGGAGTCCTTGACCAAGCTCCAATATTTCTCTCTGGTCCTGCTTTCTTCTCCGTAGAATGGTGACGTAGTCTGCTATTTGTCCGTAGAGACAGCACTATTGAAAGAGGTCATTAATGTGAGTAGCACAATGCACTGTAAGGGAGACAGCCAAGAGGACACTGTTAATCAATCAGACAGATGCTGCGTTGCCAGAGGGCAGGGGCATACATACAACCCTGGAGCCTCAGATTTCTGCTTTTCTCTTCTGCTCTCTCTGCTGCAGCTGTGGTTCATACTGGCTCAGGAAGCATGGCTTGTTTACATGTTGAGTGCAGAGGCTCTTCACTGTGGGCAGAGCCACTGATCCTTCGAGGGGGGGTACAGATTTATCCAAAGAAGCTTAGCCAGCCTGCCCACCCCCACCTGGATGAAAGCACCAGCACCCACTGGCCAACCCATCACATCTCTGCCTATACCACATCAAGAGCACTTGGTTTAGAAAGTCCCCAGTCATGAGGATGACCTGACGTCATACGTCTTTAGGCTAGCAGAGACATTCACAGACGATTCAGTAAGGACAGAACATGAGGCAGGTTGACACTATTAATTTTATTCTTTCAATGTTGTCTCTGTAGGACTTAGGCTCTGGAAGTATAATTATACTCAAATTATATATAGCAATGATTTTTAAAATATTTATAATGTCCTACATTCTTAGTCTGAGCAAAGTTTTGCTCTGAGCATATTACATAAATGATTCCACTTGGTCTGTTCTTTGCAGTATCTCTGTGAGGTGTCCATTTAGTAACCTTTCTGGAATGAATGGGCAAAGTGATGAATTAATACAATTGAATAATGAACAAGTGTTGACTACTTTCGACATGCTAGGCACCGTGTTAAGCTTTGGAAATCCAGATATGAGCCAAATAGCCCAGAAGGCAATTCTTATTGACTTTAGAGTCTAAATATGTTGACCTCCATTTGCAAACAAACAAACTGAAAATACAGCACATGAATTAACTTGACCAAGGTCATATAGTAAAATAATGTCAGGACAAGAGAGAGAAATAAGCTTGGCTTTGACCACAATGAAATAACTAAAACAGACAGATCTTCCTGACCCAAATGTTGGTAAAACTATAAAAATTGTATGAAGATAATGTTTCTAGGCATTGGACATCAAGCAACTCAGAACTGAAAATCTGATGAAAAAAATATGAGAATCTCTCAAGATGAACCTCACCTTTTTTCTGGCTTCAGAGGACACTTTCTCAAGCTGCACATGGACAGGTGGGGTCTAGTAAAGTAATATTGAGCTAAGAAGACCGGTGTCAACTTTGCTTCAGAGAGCACTAAAATAGTAGAAGCCATTAACAATAGGGGTGAGATCTATATGTGGGGAAGAGTCCTGCATCTTATACACAGGAAAAGAGAGAAGTGTCTGTGAGGTAAAAACTAAAGGGAAATGCCAAGGTCATGGAGAGATCAGAGATATGAGTGTTCCAGATTAACAGGAGTACAAACCCCATTGAGCATATTGTGTATCCATCCAGCTGCGATACAATTTCAGAAAAGACGAGATTATGAATAAAGGCCAATTTCTGGAGCTCGGATAAAGCCTTAGGATAAAAGAGCACAGACTTAAGAAGTTATAAAATTGGGACTTTAGAGGTGGCCCAGCAATTAGGAATGTTTGGTGTTCTTCCAGAAGACTTAAGTTTAGTACCCAACAGTCACGTTGGGCGGCTCACAACCATCCATAATTCTGCTTCAGCGGATCTGACCTCCTCTTCTGGCCTCTATCGGCAACTACAAAAGTCACACTCCCACCTGCATAAAGACAAATACTAACACTACTGGCTAACAAGTGCCAGCAATGGGTTACGACATGGAGTTGTTGGCCACTGAGGATTCATAGACCCCTAAGCATAGCAGGCTATTGCCAATGCTGTTAACTCCCCTCCATGACTTGAATGTAAGACCCTTATGTTACAGATACCATATACTGGACATTACTTGCTAACAAATTAAAATCCCAGTGCCAGCAATGGGCTACCACATGGAGTTGTTGGCCACTGAGGACGCATAGACCCCTAAGCATAGCAGGCTATTGCCAATGCTATAGGCTCCCCTCCATGACTTGAAGGTAAGATCCTTACGTTCAAGGTACCACATACTTGAATTATAGAACATGGAGAAATTAAGTAGGCACTCACCTGGCTAGCTTTAAAATTGTTAAGCATGAGAATTTAGTAAGAGTAAGTTATAATCTGCAGAAAAATAATCAATGGGTACTAACCCCAAGATAATATAAGCATTGAAACTTGAAGGCAGGGGCTTTGAAACAGCTACCACAAATACATTTACGGAAGGTGTGAAGGTGGGGTTTCCCAGAGGAAATGGCAATTACCTGATGGTCACTGGGCCTTCTTATCCTTTCCAGTCAGAGGCTGAGACACTAAACTCGGGTGATAGGGAATTTGAAATCACAGCTTACCTCCTTGGATTCTGATTGCTCACTATGTCTAGATGTGGTTGGCCACTTTGATGACCTGGAAAACCCCTCGTCTTCACACAGTGGCAACTTTTCAGCTCAATGTGGGGTCCAGGCATTGGCCAAGCATAACCCAAGGCATAATGGAGCAGGGTCGGGGACTCCTGAGTGGTGACTTGACTATGGGCCTAGATCTATAGTAACTCAGTGTGGTGCCAACCCACCTATAGTTGCTGTACATCTGGCTTAGTGGGACTTATTCAGGTGACTCCTATGAATCAGTCAGGCTGAGTTCCCCAATTGGTTTGAGCTTAGGAAGTGGCACCATCTTGCCACCTGCACGCTTTTCTGAGGATTGTCTTTCAACTACTCCTTCACCTGCCAATTCACTCCATGAAGACAGTGTTGCTGATATCCAGAGCCAACTTCCAGCGAGAAGACCATGGGAGTGAAAAACAAGGGGATGTCCTTCTGTATATATGTTTCTCTGTTTGGCCAATGTGGCAGGACGATAGGCAGGACTAGGAGACGAGGAGTATTTTGGGAAAGGTAGGCAGAGGAAGACTGCAGAGAAGACACCACCTAGGTTGCCAGAAAAAGTAAGAGGTCCGGACCCTTCTCCAGTAAGATAAGGCCACGCGGAGATACTTATATTAATAGAAACGGGTTAATACTTAAGACAGAGCTAGCAAATAAGAAGCCATGATCATCAGCCAACAATTTTATAACTAATATAGCGTCTGTGTGTTCATTTGGGGCTGAAGCGGCAGGACCTGGTGGGACAAGAAAATACAGCAACACAGGGAATTATTAAAAGGCTACAAAGAAGAGGAAAAAGAAGAAACCCTCATAAACCTCAGAAGCCAGTCTGCATGTGTGCATTATTTGTTCATGATACTCAGGCTGCCATCGAGGGACAGAACCCTCAAGAAGCTGTCAGTGAGGTTCCAAAGATTGTGGCTTCCAATGAGAGACAGTCCTGGAAAAGAGCAAAAAAGCATGTATGTGTGGGAAGCTAAGTTGCCAAGAAAGGGTATCTCCATACACTAGCTGCTCATAAAGATGAGCAGGAGTGTCAGCCACTGTGCAAACAGGCCCCATGCCGCAGCCACAGACTCCTTCATCACCCAACCCCATCACTGACGTCAATGGAGTCACCTGCTTTGCTCCCTTGTGTTGTAGTTAATTCCACACTTTGATCTTATGTGGCAAACCAGGAGTCCTCTGGGCTGGGGTCAGGCCAATGTTACCAAGTTGATAACTACCAAGAAAATACTTCCCTCTCTTACTACCATGTCTCAAGGAAGAATGACAACTGTTAACCCAGTCACAGTGGTCACATCTTATGCGCTCCAACGAGGCCAAAGAAGTACAGCTACCATCCTGCCTAGCCAGCCCGCCCAGATTGTCCCTCCGTAAGTGTTGCTGCCACTGTTTCTATGCAACTGTCTCCACACTGACGACAACACCTGCATTACAACAGAAATCTCAGCCCTCAAATCAGCAAGTTTCCCTGCTGCAGCAACCTCCTCCACTTCAGGCCACACGACAAACCCTGTAGGGAGAGATCTTAGGCACCTGCACCACTGACCTCGCCACTTCTGACGCCAGATGATGGTAAAGTGAGCCACACCAAGGATATCGGAAAAAGCAAGTAGTACTATACTTTATTTGAGAGAGAGAGGTCACTTACATGAGAACCAGGGTCAGCACACTCTGATCTCCAACCACAATCGAGGCCCCAAGAGAGCTCGTGCCCACTTCAGAGAGTTAGAATTAATTACAACAGCAGCCACTGCCCCTGCAGAGCAAGGTGGTAACTCCGCCCATTCTGCAAACGCAGACGGTTCTGGTCCCTCCGACTGTGGGAAACAGTCCTGAGCAGCTTGTGAACTGCAGGCCTGTGGCCCACGTGGTGGAGACAACGCCTCCTGAGACAACCTGTGAAAATTGTCACAGTTACGGCTCCTGTGATGAAGTCTCCTCTGATGAATGTTGAATTGGCGAGCTGGTCCCCTGTGACACTTTTAACCCAACCTCAGTGTGTGAGGTCTGGTTGTGAGAACCCTCCCGTGATCAGAAAGGACTTGGGGCAATGACTGTTGCCGCAGGGAGAGCATGGGGAAACATTGAGGGGATGTATTGTTGGTCTGGGTGGCCTCTAGAAATCCAGACTCTGGTGTTCTTCTGCAAACCACTGAGAATTGATTGGCTGGACGCGAGACCAGAAGGCTGATGTTGAGATGTAAGCTGGGCTTCTGGGAGTGCGTGACCTCTAGCCAGGGTCCTCATGCCTCCATTTTCTGTCTTCTTCCAGACCGTGGAGCAGGGCACGGGATTGCTTTTTACTCTTGACTGCAACCAAAATATCAGGTTGATAGCCCAGGGAAGGATGAATGGAGTATGGAGGCAAAGCGTAGGGGGTCATTAGAAGAAGCATGTCGGTAAAACTATCGGAGGATTTCCCTAAAATGTTATTAAAATGATGGGGGGGTACTTAGCTTTGATCCTAAGAGGAATGAACACCGGATGAGAAAGGCTTGGCGTTTCAGCTCAGTGGTAAAGTGCACTGGTTTTAATCCCAAATTACTAAATGAGTTTTAAAGAGGAATGGAAATACAGATTTAAAATGTATCCATTTAAAAGGGAACTATTACCAATTTATACAGTGCTTTAAGAGCAAAGATTTGGGGGGGTACTAATGAAACTCTGAGTTCACGCCTCAGGCAGGAAGATCAAAAGTTCAAGGTTACCCTTGTCCACAAGTAAATTTGAGGCCATTCTAGGGTACATGAGCCAAAGGCAGAACCAAGGTTTTGAACAGCGTGGTGGTCCATGTCTTTAACCCCAGTGTTTTGGAGGTGGAAGTAGGATTCCTGAGTTCAAAGTCACCCAGAGGCTAGGTGTGGCAGCAGTCTCTTAATTCCAGCGCTTGGGAGGCAGAGGCAGGTATATCTCTGAAGTCAGCCAGGACTACAGGGTGAGATAAGTTCTGCTCTCTAACCCTGACACTACCCCATCATCCCCTCTCTCGATAGGATCATTGGACTGGAGAGGAAATGACATCATCTAGGAGTATCTTACTTTTCTCTCCAATATTTCCACGAACATTTCTTCATCTGACTTGATTACCAGATTTGCATTTAAGAGGCAGGAGCATATGCCCTTGATAAGAGGTTTTACATAGTAAAATAAACTAATTAAAGGATGTAAAATAAAATGCAGACATAGGAATTGAAAAGACAAGGAATCTGAGAAGAGTGAAGACTTTTTACAACAATGATTCTGAAGTTACAAAACTTAAATATGCACCTAAAACTTATTTAATAACTTGCTGTATTAGAGATGACAGAAGAGATGGGATAAATTTATAGAAATAATCCCAGAGGGATTGGTTGTTGAGGAGACAGCTAAGTTGGTAAAATATTTGCTGCAGAAGCAGGGAGATCTGAACTGAGAACCCCAGCCTCCGTGCAAACTTCAGGTGTGGTGGCTTGCACCTATAATCCCTGAACTGGGTGGGGACTGGGCAGGGACAGGAAAATACTTGGTGATGTTCAGGTTCAGTGAGTGACCTTACCTCAAAAAAGAAGGTGAAATGTGTGTGCTTGTACCTGCACATACTTGTGCATGAAAAGGAACACTTACCCGGAGAGAGGGGATGAGGAGGGAGCGAGGGGGGAGGGGGTACAGGGAGAGAGGAGGGAGAAAGAGATAACCTTAAATCAAGAACATGGATAACAGGCTTGGGAAAAAGAGAGCCAGTCTCAGTGACATGGTCTACCGAATGCATAAGCAAGGCCTCTCAAGGACAGGATGTGCAGAATGTGGCAGAACATTGTCTTCCTCAGGGATAAGCACAGCAATTGGTTATCCAATAACAGGGGATCAGCCCTGAGAACATAGATATAAGTAACAGTATCAGTACCTAGACTGAGCAGGTTGCACTTAAATGCATGGGCATATTCATATATACATACACATGTACATACATACATACATACATACATACATACATATATACATACATGGAAAAAGAGAGGCCATGGATTTGAAAGAGAGCAAGAGGGGGTGCATGGGAGGGTTTGGAGGGAGGAAACAGAAGACGGAAATTATGTAAATCATAATCTCAAAAATAAAAGAAATAATTTAAAAACACATTTCAGGAAATAATAGTCAGAATTTCAAAATTTAATTAAGAAAATTCGCCCATAGGTGCAAAAGCCTCAGAAAACCTGAAGCAGAATAGGTATAAAGAAATGGGGACAGGTGAAAAAGGGGAAACAGTATAGCCCTTTAAAGAAATAAAAAGACAATAAAGGCATATTTTAAATAAATTCAACAACTTGAGTGAAATACAGAAACCAACTGAAGCATAACTTTGCAAAAGTTGTAAAATGTTTCTATAAATTAAATTATTTCTCAAATTTCTATGGGAAAACAAAGTATACAGAAAATATTAAAATATTGATAAAGAGTGGGGAAGGTTTGTGCTGTCTGCTTTTGGGCTTGCTATAAATCTCCACCATAAATACCAAGTGTGCTCACGGTGGGCAAATAAATCAATAGGACATAGTGAAAGTGTTCAAAAATAGACCCACACATTCGGATCAATTTATTTCCAGTAAATAAATAAATAAGCACTCTATCAACAAATGGGACAGGAAAGGCACTCAACACTCTCCTACTTAAGTATTAAATGGATCCCTGACAGGTTGTGTGTGTGAGAGAGAGAGAGAGTGTGTGTGTGTGTGTTAGTGAGTGTGTGTGAGAGAGAGAGAGTGTGTGAATGTGTGTGAGAGTATGTATGAGTGTGTGTGTTAGTGAGTGTGTGTGTATCCTGTGTGAATGCGAGTGTGAGTGTGAATGTGAGAGTGTGTATGACTGTGTGTATTTGTGAGTATGAGAGTGTGTGTATTTGTGAGTGTATCCTGTGTGAATGTGTGTGAGTGTGCATGTGAGAGTGTGAGTGTGAATGTGTGTGAGTGTGCATGTGAGAGTGTGAGTGTGAATGTGTGTGAGTGTGCATGTGAGAGTGTGAGTGTGTATCCTGTGTGAGAGTGGGTGTGTGTGTGTCTGTAAAAGATACTATACTACTTTACAGTTCAAATAATTTGAACTCTAGATGGGTAAAGAACGCTTAGAAAGGCTGTTAAATCCTCTCGCTATAAAAAAATAAGAAACTAATAATAAGTGAAGCTTTATCAAATGTAAGAAATCACAGTCATTAAGAAACATCCCATTAATAAGGTGAAAGGGGACACACTACAGGTTGAGAAATCATTCATGTGCATCTTACAAAATATTCGTGTCTCTAATATAAAATGAACCTATGACTCAATAATTTTAATGAAGGGCATTAAAAGAATCTAAGAGTTGAACTGGCACGTTATGAAAGATGATCTCTAAGCAAGCAATTTGACTATATAATGAATCGACCCATCATTAGTCTTATCAGGAAAAAACAAAGTTAATCCATAATGAGGTATCACTATAAACCTCTTAAGATGGCTAAAATTGAAACAACAAAACCAACTATTGACTAAGCTACTAAGCAACCAGAATGGTCCTGCACCACAGTAAAAATGTGACAATAAAAAGCTTTGGGAAACTAGTAGTCTTGTACAAAAATAAAGTCTGAAGTGCCAGTTTTGGCCACTTTGGGCTGCTATGCTCATGACTCCAGCAGATGACTGACTTACTTTGGGCCTGCAAAAGACCTACCTGTCAACACTCAGTCATGGATGAGGGAGAGTCTGCTGGAGCCCTGCCCTGGGAAACTACTGGGTGTTGACAGCTGTTAGTTTTGGGGAGTCCTTGTCTTAGGTGACCTAAGCAGTGGTGAATCCTTCATGCTCCAGAGGATAGCTTCACACCTGTGCTTGTGTAGAAGGTCCTGATTGAACTCAGTGCATCACAAAATGAACACAAACTCAAAATTAAGGGTATGAACCTAGAAGGGGGACTTTTTAGAATGAGGAAGTTTAAGAGTAGAGGTGGTAAGTGTGATCAGATTATATTACATAAATGTAGGAAGTTGCTAAATAATAAGTTTAACAGAAAAAGAGGACATTATAAACATACATATTCACACAAAAAAACCCCACAGTTAAATTCTATTTCTAATTCTATCCTATGACTTAGAAATTCTACACCTAGGAGTTTACTCAAAATACATGAAAAGATATGTTCAAGACTTCACGGAAACTGTTTTCCAGACCCCACAGGACAGTTGCATGTATGAAATCACAATACCTGTGGCAGCATGGACAAGACATGCACAAGCTAAAGCCAGACTAAAATCCCAGCATAGAAAAAAAATGATGTGGCCATAAAGAAATACTGGTAATTGATAGCTTCTGGGAGTAGAAAAGTCACTTTTCCTTAATGGTATGGCCACTGTTGATAGGTTGACCAAACTTTAGTGGATGCTCATACACCTAGGAATATATCCTTGAGCAGAATAAATATAAGTAGAATTAATTGGACTGGATTTTTTAAAAAGGGATACAAAGTTGTATGAGAAAGCAAGCAGGGATTGGAAGGAAAGTTGGAGGGAGGTAAATATGAAAAAAATACATTATGTGAAATTCTCAAAAAAATAGCACAAAAGAAAGATATATCTAACTTTACCAGAAATCAGAAATAGGAGAAAAACTCACACATAAAACCACCACCAAAAACGGATCCAAAACAAACAAGAATCAACAATCAATGGTCATTAATATCCCTGAATATCAATGGTCTTAACTCACCTATAAGGAGACACAGGCTAACAGAATGGATACAAAGACAGAATCAATCCTTCTGCTGCATACAAGAAACACATCTCAATTTCAAAGACAGATGCTACCTCAAGGTTAAGGGTTGGGAAAAGACTTTCCAATCAAATGGACATAAGAAGCAAGCGGGTTTAGCTTTCCTAATATCTAACAAAATAGACTTCAAACTAAAATTAATCAAAAGAGATGAAGAAGGTTCCTCCATATTCATCACAGGAAAAATCCATCAGGAAAAGTCTCTATTCTGAAAATAAATGTCCCAAATTTAAAGGCACCCACATTCATAAAAGAAACATTACTACAACTCAAATCACACATTAAACCCCACACACTTATAGTGGGAGACTTCAACACCCCACTTATACCACTGGACAGGTCCACCAGACAGAAACTTAACAAAGAAACAATGGAACTAACAGAAGTTATCACCCAGTTGGGTTTAACAAACATCTATAGAACATTCCACCCAAACAAAAAATAATATACCTTCTTCTCAGCACCACATGAAACCTTCTCTAAAATCGACCACATTCTTCAGTAAGCAAAACACAACAGATACAAAACAGTTGGAATAGCCCCCTGTATCCTGTTGGACCACAACAGCTTAAAAATTAGAATTCAATATCAACACAAATTTCAGAAAACTCATAAACTCATGGAAATTGAACAATGCTCAATTGCATCACCCCTGGGAAAGGAAGAAATAAAGAAAGAAATAAAAGACTTCCTAGAGTTCAGTGAAAATGAAGGCACAACATACCCAAACCTGGGATAATTTAAAAGCAGTTCTAAGAGGAAAATTCATAGCACAAAGTGCCCACATGAAGAAACTGGAGAATTGCCACACTAGAGAATTAACAGAACACCTGAAAGCGTTCGAAGAAAAAGAAACAAACTCACCCAGGAGGAGTACACGCCAGGAAATAATCAAATTGAGAGCTGAAATCAATAAAGTAGAAACAAAGAAAACAATACAAAGAATCAATGAAACAAAGAGGGCTCTTTCAGAAAATCAACAAGATAGACAAACCTTTATCAAACCTAACTAAAAGCCAGAGAGAGAACATGCTAATTAACAAAATCAGAAATGAAAAGGGGGAAATAACAACAGACACTGGGGAAATCCAAAGAATCATCAGGTCATATTTTGAAAATCTGTACTCCACTAAATTGGAAAATCTAAAGGAAATGGATGATTTTCTGGATAGATATCACTTACCAAAATTAAATCAAGAAGAGAGAAACAATTTAAACAGATCTATATCCCCTAAAGAAAAAGAAGCAGCAATAAAAATTCTTCCAACTGACAGGAAAGACATCAGCCCTTCCAGGCCCCAAACTCTGGCGATCCCAGCTTCAGGTGAGCTTGGGTCTCCAGGGGGACACTTCCCATCCCCTGCCCAACACCCATCCCCTCGAGCTTCTGGGGACCGCTCCTGGCATCCAGAAGACCTGCCCACACAGGACAGACATCAGCCCTTCCAGGCCCCAAACTCCGGCGACCCCAGCTTCAGCTTAAGCTTCAGTGTCAGCGTCCCCAGTTTCAGCTTCAGGAAGGAAGGAGACCAGTGGAGACGGAAAGACCCCACCAGCACCCACTGGAAGAAGAGATGGGAAGTAGACAGAATAAGAGCTCACTCAGCAATAGAAAGACCAATATGACTGCACAAGAATCTACGGAACCAACGCCAGCAAGACCTGAAAAGCACTACATAGACGAAGCAGAGAAGACAGACCTTAAAAATTATTTTATGAAGACGATAGAGACCTGTTAAGAGAAGCTTTTCCTTGTGAGAAAGCCTTCCCGCCAGCCTGGTTCTAGAGCCGCATCAGTCCCAAATAAACACACAGGAGGCTATATTAATTATGAAGCTGTTGGCCTTGCTTGTTTCTTACTGGCTAGCTCTGACTTAAGTAATTACCCCATAATTGTTAATCTAAGTATGTTTCTTACCGGAGAATGGTTCCGGGCTTCCTACCCCATGGCGTTACATGTTGACTCTCTTCTGTTTCTCCTTCCCAGAGTCCTCCTGGACTCCTAGTCCCTCCTATCTAGATTCCCTATAGGCCAGACAGTGCTTTATTGACAAATAACAGGCAAATAACAGGACTTCCCCAACAGAGACCCTCAAAGAAGAAACAAGGAAATCCCTTAAAGAAATAGAAGAAAAAACAAACAAAACATCCATGAAATGGGGGAAAATTTTCAAGAAATAAATCTCTCAAAGAATTTAAAGAGTACCAAGAAAAAACAACCAAACAAATGAAGGAAACAACTCAAACAGTTGAAGGATTGAAAGCTGAAATAGAAACAATAAAGAAAACACAGAATGAGGGGATGCTGGAAATAGAAAAGCTGGGTAAACAATCAGGAACTACGGATGCAAATATCACCAATAGAATACCTTCAGCAAAGTGGCAGGATACAAAATTAACTCAAAAAAATGAGTAGTCCTACTGTATATAGACAATAAAGAGGACAAGAAAGAAATAAGACAAACATCATCCTTTACAATAGCCACAAACACCATAAAATATGTTGGCGTAACTCTAACCAAGCAAGTGAAAGACCTGTATAACAAGAACTTTGAGTCCTTAAAAAAAGAAAGTAAAGAAGATACCAGAAAGTGGAAAGATCTCCCATGCTCTTGGATAGGTAGGATCAACGTAGTAAAAATAGCAATTTTACCAAAAACAAACTACAAATTCAATGCAATCCCTATCAAACTACGAGCACAATTTTTCACCGACCTCGAAAGGACAATCCTTAACTTTATATGGAAAAACAAAAGACCCAGGATAGCCAAGGCAACCCTGTACAATAAAGGAACCTCTGGAGGCATCACTATCCCCTGACTTAAAGCTCTATTATAGAGCTATAGTCCTGAAAACAGCTTGGTACTGGCACAAAGGCAGACAGGTAGACCAATGGAATTGAATCGAAGACCCTGATATCAACCCACACACCTTTGAACACCTGATCTTTGACAAAGAAGCTAAAACTATTCAATAGAAAAAAGAAAACATCTTCAACAAATGGTGCTGGAGTAACTGGATGCTGGCATGTAAAAGGCAACAGACAGATCCATATCTAGCACCATGCACAAAACTTAAGTCCAAATGGATCAAGGATTTCAACATCAATCCAGCCACACTGAATCTCCTAGATGAAAAACTGGGAAGTACCCTTGAACTAATTGATACCGGAGACTGCTTCCTGAACATAACACCAGTAGCACAGACACTGAGATTGACAATTAATAAATGGGACCTCCTGAAACTGAGGAGCTTCTGCAGGGCAAAGGACACAGTCAACAAGAAAAAACAACAGTCCACAGAATGGGAAAAATATTCATAAACCCCACATCTGACAGAGGGCTAATATCCAAAATTTACAAAGAACTCAAGAAGCAAGACTCCAAAACACCAAAGGATCCAATTAAAAAATGGGGTACAGAACTAAATAGAGAATTATCAATAGAGGAGTCCAAAATGGCCAAGAGACACTTGAAAGTGCTCAACATCCTTAGCCATTAGTGAAATGCAAATCAAAGCAACTCTGAGATACCATTTCACTCCCGTCAGAATGGCTAAAATCAAAAACACTAATGACAGTTTATGCTGGAGAGGATGTGGAGAAAGAGGTACACTCCTCCACTGCTGTTGGGAATGCCAACTAGTACAGCCACTTTGGAGATCAGTATGGAGATTCCTCAGAAAAATGGAAATCAGTCTACAACAAGATCCAGCAATTCCACTCTTGGGCATATACCCAAAAAATGTATCCTCATACAATAAGGACATCTGCTCCACGATGTTCATAGCAGCATTATTTGTAATAGCCAGAACCTGGAAGCAACCTAGGTACCCCTCAGCTGAAGAGTGGATAGAGAAAATGTGGTACATTTACACAATGGAGTACTACTCAACAGAAAAAAATGAAATCTTGAAATTTACTGGCAAATAAATGGATGGCACTGGAAGAAACCATCCTGAGTGAGGTAACCCAGTCATAAAAAGACAAGCATGGTATGTACTCACTCATATATGGATTTTAGACATGGAGCAGGGCATTTCCAGCCCACAACCCCACCGCCAGAAAATCTGGGGTGCAAGGAGGACCCCAAGAGAGTTATGCATGGTAACCCGGAGAAGGGTTAGAGGATGTGATCTCTTAATTGGAGTGTGGAGGAGAAGGGAGGGGAAGAATGAGATGGGAGAAAGACAGAGAGAAAGATGGGAGAGGAGGACATGGGAGAGCAGGAAGGTTGAGCCAGGGTAAGAATAGAGGAGAAAAGGATGGGAGATGCCATAAAAGAAGGAGCCAGTATAAGTTGGAGGGGAGATCTGGCACTAGTGAGATCTTCACAGATCTACAGGAATGACACCAACTGGCATTAAGGCTACCTTAAATGCCCTCCCATGATAATAAGAATGATGACTACCTTATATGCCATCTTAGAACTCTCATCCAATGGCTGATGGAAGCAAAGGCAGACACCCACAGCTGTGAATGGAATTGAACTCCTGGAACCCAGTTGCAAAGAATGATGACCAAAGGAATCAAGATCAGGCTAGCAAACCCACAGAGGCAGCTGATCTAAACAAGGGGGAACACATGGACCCCAGACTGATGACTGAGGGGCCAGCATGGGACTGATCCAGACACCTTCCTACCAAACCTGGGTGACAGAGAGGAGGACTTGGCAATCTTTGGGAACTGGGAGAGTGGAGCAGTATTTATTTCTGGCATATAGAAGGACTCTGGGAAGCCATGCCATGTGGAGGGATGCTCTCTCAGCCTGGACACATGGGGAAGAACCTGGGCCATTCCCAGGATGATGTGACAGACCCTGAAAATCCCTCATGGAGGCCCTTGCCCTCCCTGGGGAACAGAGAGGGGGAGTGGGGGTGATGGGTTGAGAGGATTGGGGTGTGGAAGAGGAGGGGAGGGAGAGGGAACTGAAAGTGACATGCGTAAAACATTAAATAAAAAATATATGGAAAAAAGAAAGATAAGTCCAAGAAGAAGCTTGCCCATGAATATTACAGCTCAATTAGATAGCCCCATTCTGGAATCAACCTGTATGTCTACCAACAGAAGGTGTGGAAGACTGTGTTGCCAATTTAAGCTGATGAAATTCTAGTCAATGAGGCATGTGTGCTCGGACAGGCTGATAGCCACAGCAATGTAAGTGCATCTTAAGATTGCTGTACTAAAGTTGCTTGAGAGATTGATCAGCAGTTAGGAGTACTTATTGTTCTTATAGAGGACCTGGGTTCAGTTCCCAGTAGTCACAAGATAGCCAGCAACCATCCATAACTCCCATTCGAGAGAATCCAGTGCCCTCATCTGGCATTTGTGGGCACTACGTATGCCTGGAGTATACTCGAATACACCCAGACGGAACAACCTAAACATGAAGTTAAAAAAAAATACTACACTTTTAAGAAAGAATATTTTATTTAGTAAAAGTAGCCAGCCAGAGCCCAGACTGATTTATGGAATATGAACATAAGTTCATACTCATTGATACAAACTTCAAAAACATCTAAACTAAACTGGTCATTGATATATCATTGGCTGCTTCTAGGATAGTTGGAGTTGGACAGAGAGTTCCAGATCACTTTCCTGAGTTCCAGATCACTTTCCTGGGTGGTTGAAATACCCTTATTCTGATTTTTTTGCTCTAGGGGAGTATGTAATTGCAAAATCTCATTATCTGTACCGGTAGCAATCTGTGTAGAAATTTCTCATCAGTTAAAATAATACAATCTATCTGACTTCAAAGACCTGACTTTCTCACATCCTCTGCTGAGCATCAGCAAAACGTAATCCCTGGGAATTTTGCTACTGCTAGGGAAGACAGCACACTGCAGAGGGGGTGAGAATGATTCCTCTGTGAAATGAGCATAAGGAAGAAAATTGTTTATGAACTGTAAAGGTGATAAACATATTTATAATTGTTTCAGAAGCAATTACTGTAAACTGCTGAAGCAGTATTGTGTCTAGAGGGCTTGGAAACAGTGGCCACATTCGTTATCTGTTGCTGCCTAACACGTGACTACCTGCTTAAAAGAGCAAACTTTGTAACTTGCAGGGATCAAGAACGTGGGTGGCTTAGCTGAGCAACTCTAGCTGTTCGCTCTAATGCATCTGTCAGCTGAGGCTCCAGCCAGCTGAAAGCTACAGTTCACCCAGTGGTCGTTGACCTGCTGCCTTTCTTGACTGGTTGTAAGCAGGATAATGAAGAAGTGCTGATGTATAACTTCCTAGACTAAGGTCCAAAATTTTTCTCAGCTTTCATCTAGTCTGTTCCACTTGCTCAAAGGGAAGCCAAGGGGTCTGTCGTGTGCATGTAGAGAGACTGGGTTGGTGGGAATGCAAGGTCTCCTTCTAACAGGCAGCATAGCATTCACCTATCATCAAAGAAGTTTCTCTTTGCACCAAAGACCATTACAGAAACTAGTCAAAATGTAGAGGACAATTGGTTATGGGTGACTGTCCCCAATAGATTCATCTGCAACACTGCACCCAAAGCTTTGGAGAAATGGAGAGAGTGGAAAGGTAGTAAGAGCCAGAGGACCAGGAAATCTGATGAGATCATGTCTCCTAGAAATGGCAAGAAAGCATCGCCTCAGAAATACAGCTTCCGAAGCAAGACCAGGAGAAGTACAGCAGTGTACATGCTAATATGGAAGGGGTTTCACCCCTGGACAAAGAACTTTACAGGCAAATAGGGAATGCTGAGAGCAGGAGAAATCATCTCTAGTTTGTTGGGAGACATCATTATGTAAATATGAGTCTAATTGGTTTAAATAAAGCACTGTTGGCCAATAGGGAAACAGGAAAGGTGTGACTAGGAGTCTAGGAGGATTCTGGGAAATGTAGTGAAGGGACTGGTCGCCATGTGATTTCCCAGGAGCAACGGGTGCTCAGGAATATGTCCTCAAAAACATAAGTCCTTATAAAATCTAAAATCTATATTAGTAATTATGGGTTAATAATCAAGTCAGAGCTAGCCAACAAGAAACCAAGCAAACGGCCAACAGCTCCACAATTAGTACAGTGTCTTGTGTGTTATTTGGGGGCTGAAAGTGACAGCAGGATCCAGGCGGCAGGCAGGAAGACTAAACGTTACACTAGTTGGTTATTTAGTACCAAATGGTCAGCCCTGAAATCAAGTGCATAAAAGCAACAGTAAATGAACTCAGCAGGCTGTGTTTATATATTTACACACACACACACACACACACACACACGCATATATGTAGTGTGTGTATGTGTGTAACAACAATTAAAGGTCATCCATTTGAGAGTGGTTGAGGGGGTTATGGTAGGGTTTGGAGGATGGAACATTTTAACTTAAAAATAGTCAAAGGAGATTAAGTAATGAGTTACCATTTTTTAAAAAATTATGTGGAAAGTGTCTAAGAAAATGGATGAAACAATTGGGACCAATAATCTATCATGAAAGGATAAAACTCCAAGAACTATCTCAGAATGCAGGCTGGCTGAGGGAATGTCCCTTTTTGGAATGTTTGAGGATCCCTGTGCTTCTAGAAGTGAAGTCACTTGAAAAATAAGTTAAACGGAAGTCTGTATGGAGTGACGTGAGATGAAACTCAGGCTGTCACGATTCAACCACACTCTCTTCCATCCATGCAAATGCTGGCTGTGGTCCTATTGACCCTTACTGGTCCTTTAATACCTCAGAGTCTTGTTTTTTTCTAAAGCCAAAGTAAAAATAAAACACATTAAGGTTATTGTGAAAACTAGCATGAACTAGAGTGCATGAAAATTACTGCCATAGAGACATAATTGTGAGTAATTAAATGAGCATGTTCTCAGATATCTTAGAAGTTCTAAATAAACCTGGATCAGTGCGAGTCAAAATCAATAGCATGTATTTTCCTTCAAACCTGATCACTGGGTAATTTGTTGCACTTTTCATCAAAAGGAAATCACAAAATCTTTCCTAACCTCATTCTGAATGTGAAACTTCTACCCTTGTCCACAGGAAGTGGGATCTGGTTTGCCAAAGGAATTCAGAATCCAACCTTGCTTGGCTTCTGCCCTCTAGCAAGGATCTGTGAGCAGGTTATACTGTCACAGATAGCATGAGGATGGTGCACACAGATAGCATCAGAGTATACATATGCCCCCTTGCTTGCAAATCCCACAGATGATTCCTGTGGGGATCCTGAGAGACTAAGAACTTTTCCATGCCCCCTGTCCTTATCCTATAACCAACCTTGTATCATGATGAAATACAACCTGCACCCACATACATTCAAAACCTCCCCTCATCACCCAATTCTGCTAGCTCAACCTCGGCTTACTCAGTTCCACCCTACAGCTCAGTTCCTGACAGCTCTTTAATACTTTAGCTCATTCCCTCTTAAGGTCTTTACACAGTCGTTTCCTTCTGAGGACAATCTTACCCTCCACTTTAATATCCAGTTCCTTCTTACCTTTCTGAGTCGGTTGAAATGACGCTTCTCATAGTGGTCTTCCTTGATTCTCAGTAGCTCTCTTCTGCGGCCTTCCCATTTTTCCCCAAGTACTTACCCTGGGTTCCTATTATAAATGTATTTATAAATATCCTTGTGGTTTGTATTATTTAATTCTGGACTAATCTATTAATCCATTAGAGACAAGAACAAGAGTAACATCCTGTTCTTGATCCCAGAAAAATATTCACACACACACTTATATATATATATGTATATGTATATATATATGTATATATATGTATATATATACACTCACACTCACACACACACACACACACACACACACACACACACACACACATGAATGGATAAATGAATGTTTAGACCTGAACTACCTCCAAAGGCCCCAACAAACCATCTTTACTGGAGCTTCACCTATGGAACTAGGAGCCCAGCCTGAAGTCAGATTCTGTTACTAGAGAGACAAATTTAATGCTCTTGACCTCAGATAGGTTATAGAACACTGGATTAGATTACTCCTGAAGTCTCATGTGCCTCTCATAACCAGGGTCTACAATAAGAGGGTCCATACCCTGGGAAATAGTTTATCACTGCATATAGTGGAAGCCAAAACTCAAAGTGTCTTTAAGTACCATTGAGGTCTGTCTCTAGCATTTCTCCTTCTAGGTCTGGGTTTGAGCATTGCAGACTACAAGACTCGAGCTCTATTTGCTTCTGGATTCTCTATCCTTTGAGCACAGTCCATGTCTGAATGGACATTCATTGTATGGATAAAGTGTACTCCAGCCAGTAGGACTGATGGATGAGTAACAGGAATGTCTTGTGCCTTTAAAAACAGAAGTAGAAAACACAGCACCTCTTTGACTACACCTGGCTGAAAGAACCATGGAAATACATACTTCATTATGGATTGCTATGGGCTTAATTAAATATCCAGATATTCCACTACTTTGGCAAAACAGGACAATAAACACACACACACACACACACACACACACACACACACACACCTTCCAAAATCAGAGATTGTATCAGAGCCATAAACGAAGAGATTTGTCAGAGAGTCCTGATATCATGAGAAATATGCTAATTAAAGAGTGATTAGACTTGCAGTTTCCTTGCATAATCACAGGATGTTCGAAGTTTGGAACATCTAATAGAAGTGGATTGCAACAAAGCCCAAGAGTTATATAATTGTACTGCCGACATGCAGAACCTGTTCTCTCTCTGAATCTAATTTACTTACATATAGAATGACTGTCCACTGATCAGTTGTGCTTACAGTGTGTATAAGCACCATCACAAACTATGTAAGAGCCCTTCCCCTTATGTGCGGTTTAATCAAGAGGCAAACAGCAAACATGGTGACTAGTTCATGAAGAGGTCAGTGGGAAATAAAGGCAAGGGGTCACATTCAGCTTCCTTCGAGAACTTATGGTTCATGAAAGGGCTTCTGCAGACCCATCCTAAGCTGGATTTTGCAGGGTAACTAACAAAAACAGTGCCTGTCAAGAAGGAAGAAGAAAAGGTGTGCACATCATCTTGGAGTGATGATAAGACAAGAAAAGGAAGGAAGGAGGGAGGGGGTGTGTGAGACCAAGGGAAGGAGGGGGAAGAGAGAGGGCAGGGAGGAAGGGAAAACTAAGGGTGGGTGGGAAAGATCAGGAAAAGAGAGCATACTGCACAGACAAACATTCACCAGAGGCTCTCAGGCTGCTGGTCTGGTGACAACAGCTTTTAAAGCACCTACACTCTGACTTTAAAGCACACACACCAGGACCAATCATTTTCCTCATTGTAGTCATGTTTTGTGGAACAAACAGGTTGCACTCCTCTTTGCCTAACCCTTTTCACACATACACCATTGGTCCAGGAGTCTTGTCCTCCCTGGGATGATTTGCATGCCCGTCTAGATGGTGAACTCTGAAGGGCAGAGGTTAGGTCTGTTTCTGGTTTTGGACTCTGGTCTGACATAATAGCAGGCTTAATAATTGCCTGACAAATTAGTAAATAAGCAGAAGTTCATCCTGGAAAAAAAAGTAACAGGACTTCTTAGAAGCAAAAATGAATACCCCAAAACACTGACGAAGGGTTAATTCATTGCTAGGGACATGGCATGTATGCCACACATGGGAAAGAAAAATCCCTCCAATGCCAAAGTCTCCTCTGAGCCCCAGATTGAGTACCATGCTGACAGCCCACACCTTACTTTATGGTGCCCATTGCCCATTGTCATTGGTTACTGAGTAGTCAGTTCATGGTGGCAAGAATGCAGCTCACTTCCTTCAGATGCTGGTCTTATTGCCTCCTAACTCTGTGACATTGGGCAAGTCACCTACACTCTGAAATGATCAGGCTTTTTTTTTCCAAAATGAAAATGAAAGATTTTCCACAGGCTTGTTCAAAGATCTAAATGAAATAATAAGTTTAAATGGTGGGTAAAGGAAAGGGCAGAGAGGCGGGTGTAGTTCAGATGTGTTTATCCAGCTCCTTTGTCAGTAAAGAGGAGCACATGGATTGTGGAGCAACCCAGCCGTGTGAATGGAATGGGAAGGTTGGGAATCGATTTTCTATAAATGGAGATTGAAGGAGTGAATGTTGAAGATGTGACTGGAGTTAAAGACAAGAACCAATCCCACAAAACTATATTGGCTGGGCTAGGAGGCCTGGACTTTCCCCTGAGGACTAGGGAAAAGACTCCAACAGCACAGAGACCAGCTGGCATGGAGGGAACAGGCAGACATCCCAGGGACCTGCCATGTCAATCAAATGAATGATGCAGGACCTTGCCAATGAGAGCCAAGATTGAGGAGAGGAACCACTGGAAGAAAAGTTTTACCCATTCTGAATCTAGTCAAGCTATTTGATGTTCTGAAGTTTTAATTTCTTAGGTTGCCCTTCCTCCAACACCACCTTCTCAGTACCTCTGCCCTTAGAGGTATGAGGTCCACATTATGAAAGTGGACCTCATGTTCTGGCCATACACCCCAAAGAATCCACCAAGGCCAGTTAGTCCTTAGAGACTGGGAAGTTGAAGATCTTTTATAGGACACCTACTCCGTACATCAGAAAGGGATGGTGGCTGGCCAGGTACTGGGTGGGTAGTAAGTATAATAGATACACTGTTGTTTATCCACAACCACCATTGTTTCTTCTAGTACAAGCAAGAAGAGAGCTTTCCCAAAATGAGATATGACCTCCCAATGACTGGGAATCCTTACTAATCCTCTTCACACATAGAAATGTCAGTGTTCTCATGGTCACACTTCAGGAACCCTGAAGTAGTCACACTGTGCTATGCGGTACACAAATCACACTCGGGGACCTGGCTCCTTCCTTTACCTCCATTGCTTGGCCTCATCCGCTTTACCACTTCCATTTCAACAGATTGAGGGAATGTGTCTCCGCGATGCAAAGGGCCTGCTTATACATAGCAGTGTGAAGGACCAGGTCCATTACACAAGCTCCACAGAGCAGTTGTTACTTGATTTCATCACGTTCCTGGTACAGGTCAGACTGACCACAAACTCAGCTTTATCTTCCTCAAAATCGCTGCTCACCCATGCCGAACCTACCTCTGGTAACATTAACTCCTCGATCAATTTCTCTTTATTGTTCTGGTGTAGGAAGCTTCTTATTTTCACATTATTTACAACTATGCTTTTTGACGATACAGTTTTCATTCCTATTTTGTGGTGACGCAACAGAACCTGGCTTCATTTAACTCGACAGATATTTAATTGAGTCGTAACTATGCAAAAGCAACGTCGTGAAGAAGACTGTTATTTACTTTCTTGTTGCTATGAAGAAATACCTGACCAGAACCATCATAATGAAGCAAAGGCTTGTTGGTCTTACAGTTTGCAGGTGCATTTCATGATGGTGGGGCTGATCACATTAACTCTACAGTTACACAGACTGGGCAGGAAGAGGGACAGAGATTATCATGTTTGAAGGCCAGTCTCCCATGATTCACTTCTTCCAACAGGGCACCACCTCCTAAAGATTTCACTACCTTCCAACCCCACCACCAAATGGAGACCAAGTATTCAACCCACAAGCCTAGGTGGAACATTTCATGTTCAAGCCCCAGCAAAGATGTTTGGAAAATGTAAAGTTTAGCAGAACAGAATTGTTCCAAAGGAGTTAATCTTTACTATGTAATATAAAGATTAGATAGAAGGCTTGGAAGGTCAAAGTAGGAGCTAATGATGTTTAAGAAAGGCTCGTTTTGTGTGTGTGTGTGTATGTGTGTGTGTGTGTTAGGTGTGTGGGGGGGTGGGGGTCATATGCTAGAGAATAACCTGTGTGTCACTCCTTAGACACTGTTCACACTTCATTTTTTTAAAACAGGGTCTCTCACCAGATTGGTGCTTGTCAAGTAGGACTAGACTGGCCAATTACTGAACTTCAGAATTTCACCAGTCTCTACTTCCCAAGCTCTGGAATTAAAGGCATGCACACTACACCTGACTATTAAAGTGTAAGTTGTGGGAATAGAACTCAGGTCCTTGTGCTTGCAAGAGAAGCACTTCATCTGCTGAGCCGTCTCCCCAGCTTGGTGCCAGATGTGCACTGCTCTTACGTTCTTCCTCACAAAAACAAAACAGCACAACACAGTGCAAAAACAAAACAAACAACAACTACTACTAATGGGAAGCACTTGGAGATTCTGCATCTCTTCTGATCTCTAAACCTGGGCTCTAACCAGCATGCAACACTGTCATGAAAACGGCAGCCAGAGAGAGAGAGAGAGGAGAGAGAGATTGTTCTCTTTGGAAAGTTCTGTGTCTAACCATTACCATTTCTCTCCTCAATGTCTGAAACTTAGATATGAAATGTTCACACTGGAGGAAGCTTCAGGATTATCTAACTCAAGGGAGACAACTAGGTATTTATCTCATAGCCAGTGGAAAGAAAAGTCTTACTTACCAGCCAACTAATCTTAGCTGTTTATGAGACAAGAAATCCAGAGCCCTAGCAGACAGTACTCTTATGTACTGTTGAAACTATTAAATTATTACTTCCACACAGCTGAGGAGGCAGGCATAGTGTGACTTTGTTTAAGTCCGGGTGGCAGGAAAGATGACGTGTGAAGAATGGTCCACATCCAAGAATGGCGGTGAACACCTGTAATCCCAATACTTGAGTGGCTGAGGTTGAATGATCACTAGTTTGTTGTCAGCTTGAGCTACATGGTAGCCGCATGTCCCAAAAATAAACTAAACTTTCATTTAAAATTGATTTAAGTTATGGGAAAGGCCTGGAAGAAAATAGACAGGATGGAGTTGCAATGTCTGAGATGGAGAATTCAGAATTAAAGAATATCCAAGATGGCTGTCTAAGGCCGATCAGAAGACAGGAGGAGACAAGACCCAGGTACTAGAGCAGACAAAAGGAGCATCTAAAGCTTTCAGAAACTTCAAATGTAGAGTCAGAACTCAGAGAAGTGAGCCTTCAAGCTGTCCCCATTAAGCAAGTCAGTCCAAAAGACGAAAGAGAAGCAGACATCAACTGGACACCATACTGGTTACTTTGGGACATGTGGATACATTTAATGTTCACAACTGCATTGGAAGGTGGGTGTTCAAACTCTTGATGTCTAGATAAGGCTTTGGAAAGGGATTATTAATATTATCATCTAATTTATGAGATAAGAATCCATAGAGTTGAAAATAAATTGTATTTCTAGTAAACTGATTCTCCAGTGGCTTAGTCATGATCAGAAAGGGTTATTTTGCCCTGTGCAATACATTTAGAAATGTCTGGAGCAGTTTGTTGCTGTTGCTGTTGCTGTGACACTGGTAATTAGAAGGTAGAAGCCAAGAATGCTCCTAAATATCTTCAGTACACAGAGTAACCGACACCCGGAGGCAACCCACATACCATCCACACTGATGGAGAAGCTGGATCTTCATTGATGATGTCAGGAGCGATGTGTTTCAAAGCAAACGTGTTTTAGTTAAAATTAGCTTTTTATTCCTCTTAAAATATTTAGTTTGCACCCATTCTTAAGTATCAAGTTCCACTGCTGTTTAAGCTCAAAATCCTGCCATGTCAGAATTTAACTGTAATGTGATACCAACAATAAATATGTCAGCCAGTAAGAGGACAATACACATGATACACAAAGATATTAAACTCGATGGGTTTCTCTAGTAGTAGAGAATCAGTGAAGGAGGGCCATGGTTGTCCCCCTAAAGCTTTGATTTTTGAAGATCAAGAGAGGGACTACTGGACTAGCCAAGATGGCTTAAATAGTGAAGAGATTGTTACAGAAGTCTGGGGACCGGTTTAAAAGCTGGAAGTGATCCACATCTATAATCTCAAGGTGAGGTATGGAGGTGGAATGTCTGTGCTCAGGGATAGGTGTATCCCAGGAATTCATTAGCCAGCCAGCACTGCCCACCTGACTAGCTTCAGGTTGAATGAGAAACCATGTCTCAAATGGAAACGTTTTTCCTAAATCATTTGAGGCAAACACCTGATAGCAGTATGTGGCCTCCACATGTGTGCACATCCATGCGCACATTCCTCTCTTATGTATGTTGAAGCACTCCTATGAACATGTGAAGTGAGAACCCATGAAAGTGTAATAATGAATCTACTAGGGGGTGCAAAAAAAAAAAAAGACAAACTCACAGATACAGAGCAAAGCAGGTGCCGCCGGTGATCCCAAGCTGCCTCTCTGCAGCTTGGACTCCAACCTCGCCAAGCAACAGCCAGAGCAAGCCAGCTTCACCTCCTGCTTATCAGGTGTCAGACAGACCCTGCCCTAGAGCTTGGTGCCCCAAGGCTGTTGGCAGAATGTGTTTCCACAACAAATGTGTACATACAAAAATGGAAGGCAGCTATGGTCACCACTAAACTACATACATAAGTGGAAAAACCAAAGGATTGACCCCTGGATGAGAGACTCTAGAGAACACGGGCTTTCTAGAATTCGGTGAAGAATGTCTGAAAATGAGGGGAATGACCACTGGGAATGTGTGTGTGGACATCCTGCTCTCAAGCCCCCACCAAGAGAATAGGCCACTAGACTTCTGCTAGCTACGTTCATCCTGGTGATAAACCAGCATCACCAAAGGCAATGGAAGGGTTTGCTTTCGCCTAACAGTTTCACAGAGGGAGGGGAGGCATCCAATAGGCAGCTGGAACAAGGCCAACCTCCCAAAGGTTCCATAGCATCCCCAAACAGAGCCATGGACTGTGAGTCAAGAGTTCAAACCACCCAAGCCTCGTTCAAACCACCACATGCTCCAAGAATCTCAGCTTGCCTCTCAAAGGCTGGTTTCATTTTCCTGAAAAGATGGCTTCCAAAACTCATTGTAGAACAAAATCAGTGAATGAGGACAAAAATCTTTGCACATTGCTTTATGAATGGAAGACGTCCATGTTCTCCTCCAAGGAAACTGATATACCTAGATCTTCTGTTTTAGATTTTCCTACTTAGTAGAAAACATAGCAAAATGAGTTTTCTGATAGGGATGAACAGAAATCATTTCTGACCAAATTTTTTGCAATAGTGTGGGTAAAAAATGCCATAGTGTAGACCTGATTTTTTTAAACCTGAAGTGGTATTTTTCTTTTCTTTTCTTTTCTTTTTTTGACTTTTTAAAATTTAAATTAGAAACTAACTTGTTTTACATGTCAATCCCACGTTCCTCTCCCTCCTCTCCTCCCCTATTCCCCATGAACTCCCTATCCCATCCCCTTTCTGCTCCCCAGGGAAGATGAGAACTTCCATGGGAGATCTTCAAAGTCTGCCATATCATTTGGAGCAGGGTCTAGGCCCTCCTTTGTGTGTCTAGGATGAGAGAATATCCCTCTATGTGGAATGGGCTCCCAAAGTCCATTTGTGTAGGAGGGATAAATACTGATCCACTACCAGAGGCCCCATAGATTAATCAGATCTCCAAACTGACATCATCATTCAGGGAGTCTAGAACAGTCCTACTCTCATTTCCCAGCTATTAGCCTGGGGCCCATGAGCTCCCCCTTGTTCAGGTCAGCTGTTTGTGGTCTTGACCCCTTTGCTCATCATTCCTCCCTCTCTGCAAATGGACTCCAGAGTTCAGTTCAGTGTTTAGCTGTGGGTGTCTGCTTCTGCTTCCATCAGCTTCTGGATGAAGGCTCTAGGATGGCATATAAGGTAGTCATCAATCTCATTATCAGGGAAGGGCTTTTAAGGTAGCCTCTCCACTATTACTTAGATTGTTAGTAGGGGTTGTCCTTGTAGATCTTTGAACATTTCCCAAGTGCCAGATTTCTCTTTAAACCTATAATGGCTCCCTCTATTTTGTTATCTCTTTTCTTGCTCTCCTCTCCTCTTCCCCTGACTCAATCTTCCTGCTCCCTCATGTCTTCCTCCCTCCACTTCTTCTCTCCTTCTCTTTCTCCTGACTTCCTCTCCCCTCCCCCCATATTCCCAATTAGCTCAGGAGATCTTGTCCCTTTCCTCTTCTCCGGGTAACCATATATGTTTCTCTTAGGGTCCTTCTTGTTTCCTAGCTTCTCTGGTGGTATTGATTGTAAACTGGTAATCCTTTGTTCTATGTCTAAAATTGATATACATACCATGTTTGTATTTTTTTTTGTTTTTACGAGACAGGGTCTCTCTGTATTGTTTTCGAGGCTGTCGGTCCGGCCTGGCCTCGAACTCACAGAAATCTGCCTGCTTCTGCCTCCCGAGTGCTGGGATTAAAGGCATGCGCCACCACCGCCCGGCAAATGTTTGTATTTTTGTGACTGGGTTATCTCACTCAGAATGATTTCTTCTATTTCCACCCATTTGCCTGCAAATTTCAAGATTCCATTGTTTATTTTCCACTGAGTACTCCATTTTGTAAATATCCCACATTTTCTTTATCCATTCTTCAGTTGAGGGGCTTCTAGGTTGCTTCCAGGTTATGGCTATTACAAATAATGCTGCTGTGAACATAGTGGAGCAGATGTCCTTGTTGTATGAATGTGCATCTTTTGGGTATTTGCCCAACAGTGGAATTTTCCTGAAGAACCAACATATTGATTTCCAAAGGGGCTCTACAAGTTTGCACTCCCACCAGCAGTGGAGGAATGTTCCCCTTTCTCCACATCCTCTCCAGCATAAACTGTCACTGATGTTTTTGATGTTAGACATTCTGGCCAGTGTAAGATGGTATCTCAAAGTTGTTTTGATTTGCATTTCCCTGATGGCTAAGGATGTTGAGCACTTTCTTAAATGTCTCTCAGCCATTTTACACTTCCCTATTGAGAATTCTCTATTTAGTTCTGTACCTCACTTTTTAATTTGGATTATTTGGTGTTTTGGTGACTAGCTTTTTGAGTTCTTTGTATATTTTGGAAATCAGCCCTCTGTCATATGTGGAGTTGGTGAATATCTTTTCCCATTCTGTGGGCTGCCTTTTTGTCTTGTTCACTGTGTTCTTTGCTTTATGGAAGCTTCTCAGTTTCAGGAGGTCCCATTTATTAATTGTCGATCTCAGTGTCTGTGCTACTGGTGTTATGTTCAGGAAGCTGTCTCCTGTACTAATTCATTTTAGGGTACCTCCTACTTTCTCTTCTAAGAGGTTCAGTGTGGCTGGATTTATGTTGAGGTCTTTGATTCATTTGGACTTAAGTCTTGTACATGGTGATAGACATGGATCTATCCTCATTCTTCTACATGCCAGCATCCAGTTATGCCAGCACCATTTGTTGAAGATGCTTTCTTTTTTCCACTCCATAACTTTAGCTTCTTTGTCAAAGATCAGATGTTGTGGGTTGATTCCATTGGTCTATCTGTCTATTTTTGTGCCAATACCAAGCTGTTTTCAGGACTATAACTCTATAATAGAACCTGAATTCAGGGATGGTGATGCCTCCAGAAGTTTCTTTATTGTACAGGGTTGTTTTGGTTATCCTGGGTCTTTTGTTTTTTCATATAAAGTTGAATATTGTTCTTTCAAGGTCTGTGAAAAATTGTGCTGGAGTTTTGATGGGAATGCAATGGTATTTTTCAAGTGCACTAATAATGCTGTAGCTAAATGGTGTTCTTATAAGATATTCTTAAGTTCACTTAGAGATCCTGTTTCCTGATATTGACTTACAGTACCTTTGTTGTGTATGGCCTTAGTGGCGATCTTTCCCCAAGGGACTCTGAGAGTTCAGAAAAAAGGAGAAACAATGAAGCAAGTGATGGTCAGGCATCTGGAAGTATCCATGGAGGTGAAATCCGCACCTTACACTGAAACAAGCAGTAAGTGGACACCCTTGGTATTTTGCTATTTATGCATGTGTATGTACAGGTGTGTATGGGTGTGCATGCATGTGTTTGTCTGTACGTGTGTCTCTGTATTCACTTACATGTGTGTCTGTGTCTATGTGTACATGATTGCATGTGTATGTGCACATGTGTGTGTTTGTATGTGTGTGTGTATGTGTACATACATGAGTGTGTGTGAGTGTAGGTGGTGTTGGCTTCCCACCTTGTTTGAGGCAAGGTCACTTATTTTCTATTTTCCACAAACAGGCTAGCTGACCTCCAGGCTTCTAGAGAGCATCCTGTCCCGGCTTCCCATCTCACAATAGGAGTGGCGGGATTACCGATGCATGCTACCCCACTCAGCTTTACATTTGTTCCGGGAGTCTAAGCTCAGGTCCTCACACTTGGACAAGTTCTTTACCCAGAAAGCAATGTCCCCGGGGCTACGGCCTCCGTTTTTTTGAAGTAGGAAGTGTTTGTAGCACACTTACCAGGCACCAGGCATACTTTTGAATACTTTGTTCATTTCAAAAGTCCTATGAAGTTGGCAATCCTTTGATACCTACTTCACCATTGTTGACAGCTGAAAGGACAAAAAAAATGCCAAGTGAGTACCATTTGGTGGGCCCTGCCAAGGTGTGCCACTAAGCAAACATGGCATATGCAACAGAGTTAGCGTGAGAGGTCTATTGGGGGAGGGCAAGGGAGAGAGTGAAAGGCCGTGTCAGAGTGGGGACATGAGAGGCAGGCAGACAGACAGACAGACAGACAGGCAGGCAGGCAGACAGACAGACCATGGAAGAGACAAGAGGAAGATGGGAGACGAGAGAGGTAAAGAAGACAGGAAGGGCCAGAGAGGAGCAAGAGGCAAGAGAGCGAGCTGTGCCTGGTGGGCACCTTTAAGGGGTAGCACAGCGCCGATGGCGGAAGGGCACCTGGCAGCAGGTGATGATGTAACAGCCTTGGCAGCAGAGGCTGCTGCTGTGTGGTGGAAACCAACAACAACGCTGGTACTGATAAGCTTTCCATAGGCCATCTAGCAATTACAGGGTGTGGCTGGACATGAACATCAAGTCTGCGCTTGCAAGTGTGCTGTGTCCTTCCACTACAGATGTGAGCTGACATGGGGCACAGAGAGGCGAAAGGATTTAACCATAGTTGATCTTCGGCCAACATGGAACAAAGGCGCATTTGCAATGTCAGCCATCAGTCAACGTAATCAAATCGTCATGTGCATTTTGCTTTGTTTTGTACATCAGATGAAGACTACGGTTTTTATTTGATAATTTGAAAACATCTGTGACTAGTGAGTAGGGGGAATAATGTCAGACATCTAGCTCTTACATGTAAGATAGAAACCCAACACGTCCTTGGTGATGCTTCTTGGTCTATGTCAACCCTAGTCCCTGGACTGTAAGCTCTCAGAGAAAAACAGAGTTGGCATAACAGACCATTCTTAGAAACACAGTTGGAATAGGTTTGAGGCTTTGCTAAAGCTAAGTACTCATACGTGAAATATTTGCTCCTGGCATCTGCACAACTAGAAGTCATCAAGTACAGCATCCCTGGCTATCCTGGGGGAAACCAGGCACCAAATGAGAGTTAGGTAATTATTTTTCCCTCTGGGATTCACATAGGCTACAAAGGAATTAACGAGGCTGAATTAAGTTGGGGCTTGAAAAAGGCAGGCTATTTTCTACCCAGAAGCAATCTGTTAAGATCATAGAAATCTGGACACATAACTATAAAGCACATCTCAGGGAACCATTTTATCTAGCAAGCAATGTGAAGTGATTGTCTGGACGAGCTCTGGCCAGCCCTATTACATCCAATCTTATTTTTGGCAGGTCTCTGTAGAACCATCTAGACAATATCATCTCTCAACAGTGTTACACTAGATGTGCCTGAGAAGTTAATCCTGTCTCCTTTTTTTCTGCTTCTTCTCCTCCCATCCTGTCCAGAAAAATCCCAAGATAAATTCTGCAGTGGGCCTGGTATTTCATTTCTGATTGACCCTGGTTCATTACAAATAAAGAAGACTGTGAATGCCTATGCAAAGCTGAGGTGGAAATCAAGAAAAGACAGTTGTTTTGTGCCTTTGACGTTGAATGCATTCTCTCTTTATTAATATGGGCGCTTAGACTTTGCACTCATCAATGAAAGATTTTTAACAATGTTTTTTCAAAGATTTATGCATTATGTACATAGTGTTCTGCCTGTATGCATGACTGCAGACCAGAAGAGGGCGCCAGGTCTCATTATAGATGGTTGTGAGCCACCATGTGGTTGCTGGGAATTGAGCTTAGGACCTCTGCAAGAGCAGCCATTGCTCTTAACCATTGAGTCATCTCTCTAACCTCCTGAGCCATCTCTCCAGCCCCAACAATATTTGTTGTTTGTGACAATTGAATAAAGGAATTAGTACAATCTCCTGCTTAGTAAAACATCTCTGGCCTATCATTGACTATTTACACCAATATACATGTCAATGGATGAAGAGTTAGGTGGATGACTAGACTGATGGATGGAGGGTAAACATTAAGTGGATGAGTGAATGGATGGAAGGATGGATGGATAGACAGATAGATGGCATTAGCATAATAGTATAGATATATGACACTAAGCTCAAAGCTAACAGAGACGACGGAGTGAGTATTTATAGAGAAAAGGCATTAGAATATCACTACAGTTAATTTTAGGATCTTTTATATATCTGTGTGTCAGACACTAAGCCAGTGTTTCAGAGGTCTTTTAACAAAACCACAAATTTTGTAGTATTATACCCACTTCATTGATGAGGAAATTTAGGGTCAAATTAATGAGTTATGACCAAATCTATAAATCAAATAAGTGACCAATGAGAATTTAATCTTGATATAGACCCACTGATCCAGGAACATGGTCTTCACTATCAAGTCATTTTACCAAACAATGCAATTATCTATTGTGCTGAAATACATGGATATCATCCACTATGTCATTTAAAGGCAACAGTCCTTACCTCCATATGCCAACTATGACATTCATGAGGCTCAGGGTATTACACAAGCCATAATCTCACTGCAACTTGTTTTTCCTGTTAGTGAAATGAATGAACTGAGCTGAAATCGTCCCAAGAAGATCCCACTGTACCGAGTATGCACCGAGTCTGGTGTCCTGAGCCATTTTTACTGCCTTTGGCCACCTGGCTTTCAGACTGCTGTGGCATTCAGATTCAGCAAATCACTAAAAAGGTGGTCTGTATCACTGTATCAGTCATTACCATGCAGCCAGCTTGATTAGCTGCTCCCATCCGGTTCTGGTTTGTTACACCATTTCTGGGATAAAAGAAATGTCTCCAGTCTTTAGAGTGAAAGACCTACCATTTTGAATATCCACTAAAGATGCTTGAGAAGGCAGCTGAGGTTGTCAAGACTGAATTTTACTTAGTTAGAAGCAAGAAACAAACAAAGCCTAGCCAAAAAAGTTATCTCTGTAATCTTTTCTCTGAAAAATGCTGCTACACAGTGGGGCTTCCTCAGGCAACCCATCATTGCACATTGGCTCACACATGGAATAGACCCCCTTCCAAGCAACCTGCTGAGCTCACCGGGATGCAGTGGCCAATAATGGTAACATATGGTTAGTTTTTCCTTGCTTCTATCCTTTCTACTTTCCTATTCTTTTCTTGGCTTTCAACACCCTGCATTCACAACTGCTAAATACTAAAACATCAGTGACAATTAACATCTTTGAATCTGACTAAGACACTTGAGATTCACACATTTGTGAATGTTGTGCTTATATGTGAATCCAGTATCCATCTGATTATGATAACCCCAATTTTCTCCCACTGTCCAGGAAATTCCTTGTTCGACTCATGGTAGAAGTCAACAAGAATGTAATTGCCTGGTTTGATGCCCTTCACAGCTACTATGGCACCTCTGAATTCCCCTAGTATCAGGAATATATATATATATATATATATTTGCTCAGACTTTCATAATTTTCCAGTAGACTAAGAGAACAAACCAAGATATCATTCTTTGAATAATTTGTCACTCACAAAAATTTCTGTACATATCCTCAAACTGATAGGGGATTAGTCACAATGTCTGAATCAGGCAATGTTGAACCAAGTAGCTTCTTGTACTAGAGGAAACATTCCAAAACAGTTGTTGAGCTGGGTGGTGGTGGTACACACCTTTAAGCCCACAAAAACCAAACCAAACAAACAAAAAACAGTTGTTGGAAATTTGGAAATTTCCAGACTGCAAAAAGTGCCTAAAAATAAACATTGACAAATAATTTTATCAGTAATTAGTGCACAGTGTGATTAAATAATACTCTTACAAAACTTTCATGGTAAAAGAAGGTCAACAGTGACAAATATTTAGTTGCTCTGTAGCTGTTGCCTGCAGATGAGAGAGTGATGGTCTCTGGAGTGCGCCACCAATATCAATGAAAAGGGACTGTGGATCTATGTCAGGGGTGAACACTTGACAAGTAAGGCCCTGGGTGTGATCTCCAGCACTGCAGGTGATGATGATGGTGGTAGTGGTGGTGAGAAGGAAAAGATGAAGAAGTGGGGGTGGAGAGAGGAGAAGGAGACAATGGGGAGGAAGGGATGAGCTAAATGAATAGGTTAGCAATGAGCTTCTTTCATACTTTAAGAGATGGCTAGTCGCCAGGTGTTGGTGGCACATGCCTTTAATCCCAGCACTCAGGAGGCAGAGGCAGGTGGATCTCTGTGAGTTCGATACCAGCCTTGTCTACCGAGCAAGTTCCAGGACAGGGTCCAAAACAATACAGAGAAAGCCTGTCTCGAAAAACCAAAGAGAGAGAGAGAGAGAGAGAGAGAGAGAGAGAGAGAGAGAGAGAGAGAGAGAGAGAGAGAGAGAGAGAGAGAGAGAGAGAGAGATGGCTATGGCTAGTCTAGATTCTATTGCGTTGCTTGGAAAGTCTCATTCTTATTTGTCTCCTAATTCTGTTTAGTTCTCTCCTCCAACAGAATTTCTACTCCCCATCTCCCCATCCCAAGAAATGACAAGTACCTTGTCATCTATAGTTAGATATTGCCTTATAACGAATATGGTGTCTTATCTATCATTTATTCCCACATTCATTCAACAAATATTTATTGTCCGCCATATACAAGGCTATGCATATATGCATATGCTTCACACACAAGCATACAATTACTTAGAACTCTTTCTTTTGAGTTTACATTCTATTGAAGAAAGACAGATAAAATCAAATAGCCATACTAGCAATGAAGAGAAATAAAGCAGAAAGAGTGGACCAGGTAAGTCAAACTCTTCTCTTTCCCAGAACTGTCCTGGACACTCCACAAGGGCTTCCAAAGAAAGTAGAAGTTCATACAGACTCCAACAGCTTGAGAGGAGGGGACACCAGAGTTATGATAGAAGTTTGTAACAGTTCAAATGAGGGCACAGGAGGTTGGGGCATGGTCTAAGATGTTAATAAGGTCTTTGAAGAGCAAACAATGTTGTAACTGAGACTTAAATTCATTGTCTGAGCAGACAAAGTTTTGGCAATAGTTCCTGTTGAAGTCTGTGTTAATTTAGAGTCTTGCTGCTTAGTACATCCTTGGATTAGCCACATCAGCACCACCCAGGAGCTTGCAGAAATTGATAACCCCAGGATAGACCTACACCTGATGAATCAGAAGTTTTATTTAAATAAGATGTCCAGTTGACTCCAGTGCAAATTAAAGTTTGAGAGGCACCTTTTTTTCAAACGGGTTTAAAGACCAAATGCCTTAGTACCAAGCTACATCCTCTGCCTCTTGTATCATAATCACTGAGGGTGAAGACAATTTTCAAAACCTAAGCATGGTAAGTTACACTATGGAATTTCTTGAGCCAGGCCTGTGTGCACTATTGTAAATAGGTACACACATGTGACACAGTTTGGAGAAGTCATACCTCAGACTCTGGGTATTGCCACATTTGCAAAAGCTCAGCTAAAGAAGTAAGAACTTCTAAGTGGTAAGACGCACAGCCACCTTTTGTAAAGTGGATTCCCCTTCCTGGTGACATCATGGCAGATTTGTGTCCCCCGACCCCCAAGATGACTCTGCTGTTGCAGACACAGGGTAGAGCTGACACATGCATCCTGGGTTTGCTGTTCCTTCCAGAGCAGCGCATAAGGATGCTGGAAGAGAAGGCAGTAGGGATTTGGAGAGAGGGAGAACATGTTGTCCCTAATCCGTATCGAAAACAGGCTCTGTTCTTGAGGAGCAGCCAAAACACGCATTTCTCACCAAAACTGAGTCATACTAAGAAAGCAAGTAGAGCCAAAATGCAAACTTTCTCTAGAACTTTCTTGCCAGTCATATCCTTTGAACTATTTCTTCCTGAATTTTCACCATCAAGCCTAAATCAATAGGAAGAGCTCATGGCAGAAAGCAGGGACCTGGAGAGGTACCACACTGGAGCATCTGGGCTTGAATGCAGACTTGGATCAGGCAGGAATTACTGTATATCTTAGAAAATGATGTAATCTCTCAATCTCATCTCCTGGAACATTATGAAAAATACAGATTTCCCACCAAGCTACACCCTCTGTCCTTTTCTTATACTGGCATCAATATTCAGGAAAGGAAAGCTAACATCTCCTGTAAGAAGGAGCCAAAAGATGCAACTAAGGGCAAGTTCAAGGCCACAAAGTCCAGAATTCTCTCTGGGGCTAGTGGAGAAATCAATCCATCCTTCCTGAGTTATTGGTTCATTTAGTTTTGTCTACACTAGCTAGTTTTTATCTCTTCTCATGGGTCCCACTATGACTTTATCTCAAGAATTTATAGTTCCTGACTCAAATTTGAGATGACTTTAACTAGATACTATGCTATCCCTTTTATATACACACACATGCACACACACACACAGAAAGAGAGAAGAGAAGGAAAGACAGACAGACAGAGAGAGAGAGACAGAAAGAGATATTGGGGTGGGGTATATATTCACTCAATAGACTTTGACATTCCCCCTGTATGCCTCTTTAAATAAGGCCACTGATGCCATCATCCAGTTATTCCTGTTTAAAAGGGTTCTCGGCCTTAATCCCCACCTCCTTTTCCCCACCAGAAGCTGATTACCAGCTCCTATGAATATGGAGGCAAAAGTGTCCTTTCACATGTAATCACACTTCCAGGCACGATTCCAGCCTCTCTCCCTTGTCATCCACAGCACTGCTCCCATGTCTGTCCTGGTCTTGAGCCCTTACAGTACTTAGAATGCAAATCTGGTCCTGTTACTTCTCTCCATCTCATGGCAGCTTCCTGCCCCTAGAACAAAAGTTCCTGGGCCTGCCTGCAGCGGGGATGCTTTGGGACAGCTGTCCCTTGAACATGCTGTTTGCATTGTGGACTCCTCTGTTTCCAAGGGAAATGTGCTGTTGTTACTGTGAATCTGGGGTCACAGCTTCACTTCTCTTTCTCTTACTCCTTCAGGACAGTCTCCCCATCTTCTGCCTCCTACAGGAAGTTGATTTATAGGGAGGTTCGACTAGGCATCTAATTATTATACTCAGGCTCCCAGTGTTTCCTTTGCTATGGCCCTCAGTAGACTCTACTATTTAGTGACAGGGATGGACTAGATGAGAGCTTCCATGAGCAGAAAATTTTCATCTTTGTGTCATAGTTCACAGCCACAAGGAGATGCCTACTACTGTGTTAAAGGACCAAGAGGCCCCTGGCCTCTGTATGCTACTTATACCCAATGTGTAGCCAACCATTCACATTGTTTCTAACTTAGGCCAGACCTTCATCACCTATTGAAATCTTCCTCGGTTGTTTTCTTACATCATGTTGTCCTGTTTCTTCCTGTAGAGCAGCATTCTTCCTCTATACCTACTTCTGAAATGCAGACTTGATCATTTCCTTTCTTGAGTCAACAGTGTTCCATAGGTAACTATTGTCCACAGGATAAAATCACTCCACCTCAAAATAATATGTAGATAAATTCCTTTGCAGCTGTCTCAAATTTCAGACCTCAGGTAATCTGGAACACCCTACAGATTCACATGTATTTCAATTTCTCATACTTTTGGGGGGGTTGAGGCAGGGTTTCTCTGTGGCTTTGGAGGCTGTCCTGGAACTAGCTCTTGTAGACCAGGCTGGTCTCGAACTCACAGAGATCCACCTGCCTCTGCCTCTGCCTCCCGAGTGCTGGGATTGAAGGTGTGCACCTCCACCACCCAGCCAATTTCTTATACTTTTAAAAACATTACATTTTTTGACTTGAAATGGCTTCCTAACATGTAAATACTTCATTGTCTTCAAAGTTCATTTCATGTATCCATTATATCATGTATCATTACATGTAGTATAATATATATCAATGTCTGTATCAGGTACCATAGCTCAATGATGGGCAAGAAAAACAGATCTCCCCCAAGGTCTGGATCTCATGGGGAGAAAAGGGCATCTTTGTTTCCCATCCTAACTAATGCCGTCCTGATGTAAAACCTGTTCCCTGATTTATCCTGCCTCCCTCTGCTTGGTGACATGTCTGCTCTTGCAGCGTTTTGTTTGCATGGATGTCAGAGACTGCATCAAAGAGCCATGTCTGTTCATCTGGCAACCCCACGCTGGAGAAGCACCTGACACATGCATTGAATAAATAAATGCATGTAAGATAAAGGTACAAGAACTTACTTAGTTTTAGCAGAACTTGGTGCTCTAAGGTAATGGAAGACAAAATATCTGTCACAGATTGCAGAAAAGCAGTACTCCATGGAAGAAGAATGGATGGACCTGGGTGTTCCCCCAGAGAGCAGTTCTACAGCCTAGTGCAGCAAAAGGTGTCAGCTGTTGTGAAAATGAGGCTTGAGGCTACTGATGAGCGGAGGCTGTCCCACTGGCCTCAACCCATAGGCCATCCCATGCCATGCACATATTGGCTTTGAGATTTGGTTGTTGCTGATACAGAGAACAGATTTTTGTTTTAAAATTTTAATCATGATTTAGAACTGTTGAAATATTTATCAAAATTCAACATGCCTTTTCCACATGACTGATCAGCAATTTTGTGCTAATGGCAAACTGAAGCCAAACTAAGTGACAGTCACTAAGGAAATGGATTCATATAATATAGTACTTACATACTTCTAAATTATGTGTGATGGGAAAGGCATTGAACTTGATAAGCTTAAAATAGCATGGTTAGTGAAAAACAGCAGAAAAAGTAGTAAACTACAAAAGAACAGGGATTTCAGGACAATATTGTTTACATTTTAAAATGCATACATTCAAAATGGCATGCATTTTACAAGTATATGAAATATATATATCATTAACATGGTTGACCATAACTATTGGTAGGGAATGGAAACCTTGAGGAACAGGAGGAAAATTAAAAAATAGGAAGTCCAAAATCTCAAATTGAATCTGACATGAGCTAACTTGTTATCCTGAAACTAAAAAAAAAATTCCTTATCCATGCTCCTGTAAGAAGCACCGGTACCTTACCCTTGGCTACACCACCAAAGAAAACATCTTTTCCCTCGCCATCAATGGCTCAAGTGAGTTAGTCTTCTTGGTGCCTCCTAGGTACCCTGTCTCAATTACCCTATGAAAATAGCATCCTGTGGGTACATTGAGAGTTCTCCTTTGTGCTGAAAGATCCCCCCCACTCCTGCCCTTGACGCCTTTTCATTACGGACCTTAGTTGTGCTGATACAGTCTCCCAGTGACTACCTTCAAGCACTGTGGATTATTAAGGGCAGAGTCTGAGTCTTGGTACACGGTTTAGCCTGACGCGGAAAGTGAATTCCATTCTCGCCTACCGGTGCTACTGAACAAAAGCGCTCATGCTTCCTGGTCTGGTGCTGGCTGTTACCTAACGCTGCCATGGAAACCTTTCTTCTCTGAGTCATATGCGGTTCATACGTATGGCAATGTGACACACCTTTCAGCACGTCACTTCTAGAAAAAGTCTGAATTTCTTAGGGGGCAAAGTCAGTAAGTTCAAGAACACGGAATGAAAGGAAAGGGGTCTCGTGTTTTTTATCTCACTGGGGTTGCCTGTGCATTGTCCTGGATGAGCTTCTGTACAAATCAAATGCTGTTGCTCTATCTGGAAACATCTTTGGATTTCCTGCTCTAAGTGCCCCCACTATACTTTATTATGGGATCTTTTATAATAAAAAAATTGGAGAAGCTTTTTTTTCTGGCTTTTCTAGACAGGGTTTCCCTGTGGCTTTGGAAGCCATCCTGGAACTAGCTCTTGTAGACCAGGCTGGTCTCGAACTCACAGAGATCCACCTGCCTCTGCCTCCTGAGTGCTAGGGTTAAAGGCATGGGCCACCACCACCTGGTGGAGAAGAAGCTTTTAAAGACAGAGTTCTGGATGAATCATGTCTGGCTAAAGCAAGGCTATCCTGTATAAGTGAATGACTGTCGTTCAAGAGCTCATAAGATATACACTCATAAGACAACACAGCACTTGGGTTCTCATCAGAATATTGCAAAAATCAGATTTAAAAAAACATTGACTGCAGATCTTTTCCTGAGACCACTTAACACATAAAGCAACTCCAAAAAGAAGTATTTACCTCTGCTTCACAACTAGGAAATCAAAGTTTAGCCGACTGGATGCACTTTTCATCCTGAAACAAAAGTAATAAAACCCATAAGGATTTGAACTCAGGCCCAGCTTCTTCTAAAGCCCTGTGTGTTCTGCAGTAGTAGAGTGACCCCTAGTTGTTCAGTGATGACTGGGTTGGCCAGTACATTGAATAGGGTTAGGCGTGACTCCACTTCTGTGGGTGCTACTAGGAAGCAGACACTGTTTCATCCAAGCAACAGGTTACTCAGGCTCCCGTCTAAGATTATAGAGAAGGAAAGTGGCAAAGATGAAATCAAAACAAGGGACTGCCTTGCCACAGACCTCTGATCTTAACTGCTTTTCAGTATGCCTTAACAAGTCTCAGAATAGATGACCCCAATATTCTTTCCTTTTTTTTCTAAAATGCCTTGATCCCTGTGCTTGTGGGCATGAGCCTGGGATCCACGACATCTACTAAAAGACTCTGCTCCAGAGATTTACTGGTGCTTTCTCTATAGAGTTTCTCTGAATTCCATTGACCTTATATTCGTTATACTTGAAGAAGAGAAGGTGGAGTTTGTTATCTTCAGCTCCTCTCTTAGAATCAGGCCTGCAGATGACCACATGTAAACCAGGAAGAAATAGAGGAAGCATGGTTTGTTCTGATGCTGATGATAGCTGCAGGCAAGAGTGATGAGAATATCTATTCCTTTATACAACCTGCAACATAACGTATCACAAGGCATGTATTGTGGATACTTGAGGAATAAATATAAATAGAAAAGGTGCTTTGTAGTAGCAATATTCTTTGAGGGTCACTAACTATGGAAACATCAGCATCAATCCAATGTCTAGGTGAAACAGGAATATTCAGCTCTGGTGTCTGAGGTGTGATCTTCATTTATTCGCAGACGTCTTTTCCAAGTTCTGTCTTCTTGGAGAACAATGGCAGAGTTCAGGGGATGACCTTATGTAGAAACAAAGAAAGTAACTGCATGAATGATATCATTTACCCATTAGTCCACCCCAATTTTTCTATGAAGCCTCAAATATTTTCACTAAAGGAACACGATGAGTTATAAAGCCAATATTTTTGTACTAAAATATGCAAAGGATGAAGCATTGCTATTGAATACTCCTTGCAAGTTTGATGCATAAGGAGTATGTAAGAGTCCACTGAACATCTCTATTACTGGAATTTAAAGTTGTTTCTATTTTGGCTACTTTAATGCTATGTTATTTTAATCCTTTCGTATGTAAATACCTTTGTGAGAATTTACTGTTACTTGTATAGGCGAGTATTCATTCTAGAAGCAGATTGCTAAGTCAAAAGGGCTGACACTGGTGGGAATACTCACTGTTAAACTTTTTTGAAATGCAGTTTTTCAACCTCTATGATTTTGAAGTGTTTTAAACTCTTAGCACATGGATTGTTATTAAACATTAAGCCACCCCCTATTTACACCATTTAATTTTGTGCCTATGTTTAACACAGATAAGATCACATTTATTAGATATTTTAGACAATATTTTTATCTAGTTTTGAGTTTTGTAGTCTCACATATAAAAATAAATCATCCTCAATTTTAGGTCAAAAATAAGAATGTCTTCGGAACCTCCAACTGAATTATAGATGGCTTCACTCAGGTCTTTCCTCCCTAGGTTAAAGGGAATGCACATGAATATGATGTATATTCAGTTCTGAGCTACTTAAGTACATTGTGTGAGTCATAGACTGCACAGATATTGTCCTCAAAAATCATGCTGCCTCTTCATTGATAATGGCAAATGACTAGATATTGAGGGTGATGGCTTTGGAGGGTTAGGAAATCTCTGTACACTTTGCTTCCACACACCTGTAGAAACAGGCACATTTCTCTGTCATAGCATGGTTGGGGACAGGCAGTCCACTCACAAGAACCAATAGATACACTTGGACATGAAGGACCATCTGAGCCAGTCACACAGGCATCTGAGGAAGAACAGTATTGTAGACTTTGGGCTTCCAAGGTTCAAAGCTGGGGGCCAGGGTGGTGTTTCTGAAGAAGAAATTCGAACAGGGCCTGGAAAGCAGTAGCAGGTGGAGCTGAGAGAGACACCAGCTGTCCAGAGCTGACAAGGAAGGAGAGTGGAAGCTGCAGGCTGGGGGCGGATGCTGTTTTTATGACATTTGCTTCAAGTGGTTTTGCTTTCTGTTCTAAGATATTTGTTCTTCTCTGATCCAACTCAGAATTTGTTTTTCCCATTACCGATGATGTTATATGTCATATATTTGTTTATGTCTTTTCCCCCTTATGCCAGAAGGATTCTTACCTACTCCAAACACGGGGGAGTATTTGTGTATACATGCCTGGTCTCTTTATGAACAAGCTCCTGTCGCCTCAGGTTAATGCAGGAGATGATCTGCATATCAATTATGAAGCAATGCTGGGGTTCAACACTGCTCTAGAGACCTCTCTGTGACATGAAGACATATGGCAGAGTTATTCAGGCCCTAGTGGAGTTTGTCCAAATGAAGCCTCCTGCTATGAGTGAGGGCCAGCCTGGCAGTGAGAAGATGCAGATTCAAATTCTAGCTCAGCCATAGCCCCCTCCACAGCTCTCCACTTCCTTATGTATCAAACCAAGACTTTCAAAGTCCAATCAGTTTACCCTTCTGCATAGCATATCAGCAAAGTGCATGCTCTGTGCAGCAGGAACTCAAGCCATCATTTTAAAAAACCTCCTTCCACTCCTATCCCATCCCATCCTCGAGGGGGGATGTCCTTCTGTATATATGTTTCTCTTATTGGTTGATGAATAAAACATCATTTGGCCAATAGCCAATAGAAGCAGGAAGATAGACTGGACTAGGAGACAAGGAGAATTCTGGGAAAGGTAGGCAGAGAGGGACAGTGGGGAGACACCATGTAGAGACCGGGAGGATAAGATGCACCAGGCATTCTCTGGTAAGATACGGCCATGTAAAATACAAAGATTTGTAGAAATGGGTGAATAATTAAGACAGAGCTGGCCAATAAGAATCTCTAGGCATTGGCCAACAGTTTTATAACTAATATAAGTCTCTGTGTGTTCATTTGGGGCTGAAACAGCAGGAAAAGAAAAATGCCAACAACAAAAACATCCTCACACTGTTGGGACCTCCTCTGACTTTTCTCTGTCCACTTCCTCAATACGCATTCTTGATTCTCTCCTGAAGCTGTACCTATGCTTTGGAGCTGGAGTGTGGCCTTTTCTGACAAACCTAACAGAACAAGGAGATGGGATGTGCTGTAGATTGTAGTGTGAGCATAAATCTTCAGGGCGTTTTTAGATCCTTTCTGGTTTCCATATGCCTCTGCCCCTTGCTCTGCCAGGCATGCCCTCTGTTTAGTGGAGCATTCCACTGTGACTCAGAAGGCTCCAAGCACACGGAATTTTATTGTGGTGTATGCTGGAGTATTTAGGGAAGGGCAGCAACACAAGCAGACCTGATGTTGGAGGAACACTTACATTCTGGAAATTTCTGCTTGTGGCTCTTCTCTGATCTACTCCAACTCGAGGTTTTTCTTACAGATGACTCGGGGAAGGAAACCAAGCTTCTGAAAAGTGAGCTGGATTTCTGCTTTTCCAAATGACAGACTACCAGAAGAATAGCAAACTCTGACCTTGGTGAGGGAAGCCTAAAGGGTGTGGGGGCCAAGTTCATGATGTTTGGAGTAGAAGGAGCAAGGAATGGCATCTAAGCTACATATTCCTGTCCCCACAGTCAGATCATTATAGGGATGATGGTCAATTTCACTGTTCTGACTCTTGTGTACTGCTGTGTGATATTATTCAAAACCCCCAAGAATGCCCAAGGATATTTAATTTAATCTCGTACACGAAAGGGTTTGTTTGGAACCTTCAGATGTGGTCACATGTTCGAAATTATCCTGGTCTACAGAGTGGGTTCCAGGACAGCCAAGGCTACTCAGGTCAACTCTGTCTCAAAAAAAAAAAACGACAAAAACCAAAATTGATTAATTAATTGATTGATTAATGAGAAGCAGATGTGGTCACTTGAAGCCCAGTGTTGTACATAGAGATTCTGTTTCTGGCATGTCCGTGGTGGAGGCTTCTGTGCTTCAGAAAATGATCTGCCTCCTGTGGTTTGTGGCATTTTCTACTGCGTCTGTATGAACAGTTACTAAAGAATAGCAGCCGTAGGTGACTAGTGATTCCTGTGCTTGGTCTTTCAGACCTTAGGCAAGTATCTTCCAGGCCCTTCCAGTAAGACAGGCATTTCTTCCATTTATGGGCTTTCTAAGCCAGTGGTAAGAGGAATAATCACTGCTTCTTTTACTTTGTTTCTCAGTAAGGATTGTAAGCCAGGACTTAAAATTGGAAAAAAAAATGACTAAATTCCACATGAGCTACAGAGGCACTAATGTGTAAGGGTTGTTGGGTATTGAAGCCAAAATTTTAGTGAAAAGGACCAGCTACATCTACATCCTTAGATTAATAAATCACTCTTAGCACTGATACCTCATCCTAAGGCATGGTTTATATGTGAGAGACCCAGATTTTGTTCTGTCCACTAATCAGTGGTGATCATGAAGAAGGGAGGAAGAGAGACAGAGAAAATATAGAAAGATATATAAAGATAGAGAATACGTAGGTAGATAAAAGATGATGATGGTGAAGATAGGTAGGTAGATAGATGATAGGTGGATAGAAAGACAGACAGACAGATGATAAACAGAATATGATCAAATGAACAGTTTTAGAGTTTCCTGTGTTGTAGGGTTAATGTCACTTTCTGAAATTGAGTTGGAAAATAAGTAGTAATAATATATCTGGTTTTGTCTAAACCAGTGGATGAACTCAAGTGGTTGATTAAGAAATTCATCTTCGATATCAGAGCAAGGAACAGAAATGGAGGGTAACAAAGACTTAGAAAAAAGGCAGGTGTTTTTGATATGGGCTGTGATCTGGATACGTTCAAGATAACAGTTAATTCCTAGAGAATGCGAAAAGCAGATGTGTGGAGGAAACAGATATGTGCTGGGGGCCTAACGTTTTGGATGATGGAGTCAGTGGTGCAGGAATCATGGTAGCAGCAAGAAAAAAATAAGTCTTCTACGGAATGAGAGAGTCAGGGGCTGAGCGAGCAGATGGTGGTGTTCTGAAAGTTAGTCTGGGACCAGAAACGCCTCATGATGCTTATTCTCAAAACAACGGGTAGAGACATTATTTATGGCAATTCGGCAACCCCCTTCTAAGGCTGTTGAGCTAAATGGTTACACAGAGATGTATGACATTATAAGTAAAATGTACATCCAAGTTATGGAGTTGGGATCCAGGAAAAGCATGGTTATTATAGAGGAACCCTGCAGATATTGTCAAGGCATGTTGACCCTGGCCTGCTAGAAACCATTCCTGTGTGTGTGTTCAGTTCAGAAGGACAAAAAGTCCAAGTTCAGCTTGAACTGTGGATGGCTCCGGGAGCCCCGCCTCTTCTGGACTTCATCTATTTTGCTGTGTTGCACTCACTAGTTAAAATCTAGAAAGCTCTTCAAAATACAAATGTCAGTAAAATTGAAGGAAAAATGAAACTAAATACTGTGCCAAGAGGGTATAAAATGGAAAAAATGTTTAAGAAGAAAGCTAATAATATGAAAATTTCCACCAAAAATCTTAGCCATGAATTTAGAAATTAGGGGGAAAATGGACCATTAAAACTATGTGTCCCAACAGGGGGAGGAGGGAGACTATTGCCAGCATCCCATTCCTTCCTTAGGTTTGAAGAGATGCAAAGCTAGAGCTAAGGGGAAGTAAAGCTCCAGGGTGAGGACTCAAAAGAGGCATCACAGCTCATGAGACTTTACGTTCAGCATCTCAGAAGCCATAGATTCTGCTAAGGATCCCTTTGCAGTGAGAGGCAGAAGCCAGCATAAAGTCATAGTGAGAGACAGACAGGGAAGAGTAGAAGCCCCCTACTATAGGTTGTACTGAGTGACAGGCATTCCGACTCATAGTGACAGGAGAGCCAGAGTCACCAGAGAACTGGAAGCAAGTATGGACATAAAGCAGGCATGAACATATATGGCGGTTTGAATGGAAAATGTCTCCCATAGGATCATGGATGTGAACACTTGGCCCCAGCTGGTGGAGCTGTTTGGCGGGAGATTATAGAAGCTTCAGGAAGTAGAGTCTTGTCGGAGGAGGTACTCCACTGGGGTAGCTCTGAAGGTTCGCAGCCTCATCCTGCTCCCTGGGCTCCCTCTTGCTGCTTCCTGTATGTGGATGTGATTTTCTGCTCCTGTCTCTGCCTATCTATTTCTATGCCTTGCTTGCCACCATAGATTCTAGCCATCCCTCTGGAATCATAAGTTGCTTTTCATCATGCATCTTATCAGTCAGATGGAGCTATCCCAACAGCTACCATCACAGGGCAGAGACAGAGAACACAAGGAGGAATGGCTCACATGAAACCAAAAAGACCTGACATATGCATTCTTCACTCTCAGCCAAGGAGTCTGGACACCAGCGATAAGCCACCTGGCCACTGCAACCATGATTCGTTATCTTCCCTAAGATGTCCTGGGATTCTTTTGTATTCTTTGATGGCAGTGACTATCTCAATTGGACTAGAGATCAGACCCTGGGAGCAACATCTTCCAATGTAGCTCAATTGATGGTGGGGTGTGTGAACGCTGAGTAAAGACCAGCCCTGTGGTACTCTTCTTTTGTTAGCTCTTTAGACACCGTGTGACAAGACAACAGTTGGCTTTCAGTCATCAACAAGTTCCTGAAGAAGATGTCTGGTTCTCTGTCTCTGTGTCTCTCTGTCGCTGCCTCTCTATCTCAATGTCCTGTGGTCTCTGTCTGTCTCTGTCTGATTATCTCTTTGTCTCTGTCTCTGTCTGTCTCTCTTCCTCCCTCTGCTCAAACTTTCATTTCCTGCTGCTGCCTACTCTCAGTTTCAGTTTCCATGTAGGCAGGTAGATTTGTCTTGTTGAGGAAAATGGGCAGAGTTTAGTACCTGCTACTCTAAGAAGGGGGTGAGGGGTAATAAGCAATCTCTGCTCCTGTACTTTGGATAGCCAAGTTCTGCCCAACAGAAGGCATTTAGGAAGCCCAGGCATGCTTTCATGGATAATCTTCATCATCCAATCCTTTGGTTTCTCTATTCGTATTGGTTACTCTTCTTGTTGCTTCAACAAAGTGCTCAGCAGAAGCAGTTTAACAGAGAAAGTTTAATTTGGCCCATGGTTTCAGAGAATTTCAGTCCATTATGGTTTGGAGAGCTGGGTGGGGAGGCTCTTGTCTCTGAGCTAATGCTAACTTGGCAGCATCACTGGGACTTTGTTTCCTTTGAGCCAACTGAGATTGTTAGGGAGGGTTACAGCACTCACTACAGAGACCCTAGAACGGCAACAGGCACCCTCTAATCCTATCTCTTTTTTCCTAGTGGGACTTTTCCCAGAAGGTTAACCTTTGTCATAGAAGACTTCAATATTTAGTCTACTCCAGAGCCTTTAGAAGACCAGGAAAAACAGAAAACGGTAGCAGAATCAGAGATGGACCACAACTCTCAAAGTCAAGCCCACAGAGACCCACCTCTGCTAGGCAGTTTCTGCTTCCTAGACAATGCCACCAGCTGCACAGCAAGTGTTCGAAACACATGAACTTAAGAGAGACATCTCACTTTCAAACCATAACAGCCATAAAATTAAATTTTTCAAAAATTTTTCTCAGCCTGAGAGCAGTTGTTAAGTAACTTAATGCTACGGATTATGCTCGGTGAGTCTCAGGGATAACATAAGAATTTGTGGGATGTGAGTCCCGGGGGATGAGGCTGGTGTTGTTTGAACCACCTGCTTTCACACCCACACTCTGCCTTCCTTTTCCCGGGGCTTTAGAAACTCGGCGGTCAGATACACTACGAGGTGTTCTGTCCTTACCCAAAATAATACAATGTCATAATTTTGCTATGTGTCATGCTCAGGGCATTGTATTTAGCTTGCACTATCTGATATGTATCTTAAGAGGAGACGCTATTTCTGTGTCCATTTCAGGCTAAAGAAACTGGCTTAGACAAGTCACAGGGCCTATCATTGGGCACAATCATAGCAGGCACCGCCATGCTTAATCACAGCACAATCAAATCTCCAGATTTATATCTCCAACCTCTCTCTACTCAAGGGTATCTTTTTTTAAACGCCTTTTGCCATTTTTTAAAAGAGGGAGGTAATGTTATGTTTTCACCTCCAAACCAACCTTCCTCAGACTTAAGCAAACATGGAAAGAACGCCACTGTCAGAAACAGAAATCAGTGGAGAATCAGTGAAGACAGACTGAACAGGAGCCTGCGTACAGTCAGAGGAATTTGAGCAAAACCTTCACAGGGCTTAATTTATTGATGTGCAGCAAGTGGCCCCAGGAAAATAATTATACTGGGGCATGGAGATGCACGCATGTGCAAGGTCATTTCCTAAAACATTATTTGTAGGAGTGAAAAGTAATGATTTAAACAACCCAAATACCCACCCTCAGGAGGACTGCTTAATGCATTTAGAGCAAATCTATCCGACATGCCACACCATGCCATTTACAGCAGTAACACGGATCTGTGTGAATGAGCCTAGAAGTCTGTGAGCTGACACTGGAGACTTACGGGAGAGTATGCAGAGCAGCGCCCGTTTCTCTGGACAGAAATACAGAGGCTGCACAGGAGAAAGCAAAGAGGGTACAGTAAGGGATCTCAGCAGTGCAGGGATCTCCATGTGGTGAGGAAGGGACACGGAACCTGGGGAAAGGAGTTCTGTCACCTTGGTCATGTTTCTGGGGCACTTTAACTCCCACTTCCTGTGCTCTACTTAATTCTTTTCCTGTTTCTCTTTGTTTCCTTCTTTTTCCTTTATCACGCATGCTGTTTGCATGCATGCATTGTGTGGCCACGAGCAGGGATGCGTGTGTTCATGTATAAACATGAGTGTACAGGCCCAAGGTCGGTGTCTGCATCTGCGTGACTCTTACACCTTTGTGTCGTTGAGGCAAAGTGTCTCTTTCAAACCCGGAGTTCCCTAGTATGGTTAGTCTCAATAGCCAGGTAAGTTCAGAGGCTGGGATTACAGGTAGGTCACCATGCCAACCTGGTGTTCATGTGGATTCTGGGGACCTGAACTTTGAGTTTCACGTTTGAGTGGCAACAGCTTTAACCAATGAACCATCACTCAAGCCCTTTTCTTATCGGAAAAGGAACTTGTTCTTCCATGTTGATGTGAACTGGACCATTAAATGAGATGGTAGATAGGCAGCCTAAGTCTAGAACAGGGCACGTGCTGGACAGTGGAAAATGACTTCCATGTTGACATTTGTGGGCGGCGTTTCTATCATCTAGGGCAGTGTAAGTAACTTCCCTAAACTTAGTGGTTTCAAGAAAGAAAGAAAATATTTATTATGACTCGTGAATTCAGTGGGCTCCAAATTTGGGCAGGGCGTGGTTGGTTCTTTGCTCTCTGAGGCCTGCCCTGAGTCATTTGAGGAACTTAACACCTGAAGCATCCAGATCATTTTGTTCACATCCGCAGCATGGGTGACTGGAGGCTTAAACTCAGCCTATACTCTCGGTTCGAGTAGCAGTGTGTGGCCTTCTCAGTTATGGGGGGGAGGGCAGGGGTGGCCTCAGGGCCACTAGCCTTTCTACCCAAGAACTGACTTCCTGTGGAGTGAATGTCTCAAGAGAAACCTACAGAAGAGGTCTGGTGTTTAATGGATCCACATAAGCCATATAACACCACATTGACCACATCCTTGGTTGAGGAAATAATGAGTGCTTCCAGTCTCCCTAGGCAACAAGAGCATCAGGATCTCCTTGTAGGTAAGCGAGGAGATATAAAATACCATTGTTGCCGCCTTTGAAAATGACAATCCCACACAGATCCTACATCCGTGCATTTTTACTACTTTACAGTTATGCTTGTATCTATCCCAGTATGCGTCTCCATCGACAAAGACATGGCCACACTTTATGTAACTGAACACATGAGCACACAGAGACCCAGAGACGTGGACAAAAATACCCACACGCTCTGTGACTGAATCACGGCTGCCGAGGAGGCAGACCTGCCTGCTTCGTGTGAAGTCTGAAGTGTTTGTGCAAGAGAGCCAGGGAGGGAGGACGGAGATGCTCACTGTATATATAGAGTAGGTTTTGCCCTTTACAATAAGATGATGCATTTCATTTTGCTTCCCCTGTTGCCATGGTATCTGTCACTTTATTTATAACTGCGTCTCTTCAGTCGTATCCATGTACTTGAGAGGCTCTTCTGTTCAAAGTAATAACATGCAAGGTTGGGGGTGGGGTGTGCAGCGGGCGGAGATCCGGGTGTTTATCCTCTTTCTCTGCCTGCCCTGAGCTGTCTTGCTAGCTCGCCAGCACTCTGCCAACAAAGGGGTCTTTCATGCATGGTGTACCCTTTGCCTGAGGCCCGCACTGAGCTCCCTGTGACCTCAAGAATTGTGTGACTCTGGGCCAGCTGCTCAGACTGTTGGATATCGCTTTCCCTCCCTGGTACCTTTATAAAACAAGAAGGCTAAAGAGGAACTTACTAATATGCCTTCCCAATCTACTACAATCCATGGTGCCTTATGTGCCATCACGTGGCTGCCTTCCTCTGCTAGTCCTCCTCTTGCATGTCGCCTCCTTCTGAGGAGGCTTTGTTTAGTCCCCCACCTCCAGTAGATCTTCCTGGTGCTGTGGTCATAGCCCCCAGCCTTAGATCTCATCCCTTTGTTGTCTATCGTATAGTGGTCCTCTGATTGGAACCTCGCTCTTAACAGCCACCCCAACCTGGTCCTCCACTCAAACCGCCTACTGCCTCTGATGGTGAGCTGCCTTCAGGGAGAGCCCCAAATGTTGGGGGTTAGCCTTTTCCAGGCACAACCTTCAATCAAACATGAATGCTGGGAGCAAGTGAATTCTGCAGCACCCTTGTCTGTGAGGTTCAACGTTCTGAGGCTTTGGGGCTTCCCTGTGGATGGGGCCTCATCTTCTTTCCTCGGGATTTGGCCTGAAGCTGCTCCCTAACCATTGTCTTCTTGTCTATGTCACTTTGTCTCACTGCCCTGTCTGAGGGGTTTCTCTCAAGAGACTTCCTAATGTGTCACCCTGCACTCGTCCCCTGTCCTGGTGTGGTCCTAGGAAAGCCATCCTGAATCACCTTCTAAATGAGGGGATTCGATGAGCCACCGTCACCGCAGCCCTCCCCTTCCTCAGCTGAAAAGAGACTTGGTGTTCTTGCCTGCCAGTGTGGACTGGAGACTTAAACGAGGTAGCACCATCCAGTCGTTCTGGAATCATCTTTTCCTCTGAGCCCCACCTATTTTATGAGAGGATCTTCTCTTAGTTAATTGTTTCTAGAAATGTCCTCTGAGAACCTCCATCAGATTGACGATCAAGATTACCCGTAAAGTGTCACCAACACGACCAGTCAAATACGAGCTGAACAAGGGTGGCAACAAACATCCCAAAAACCGATGGCGATAAACGCACAAAGCCTCAACCCTACCCAAAGAACTATAGGCAACTGAGGAAAACTGGGAGTCAGAGAGGTGGTCTGCCACAGGGAGTAGCACATGATCGGTTGTCCAGTGCCAAACGCTGAGCCCTTAAAACACACACACAAGCAACGTTATATGGACTCAATCGGCTGTATTTGGAAATGAGTGTGTGTATATGTGTGTATGTGCAATAGCAATTCATAAAAGATGAGGCCATGGATTTGAAGGGAATGTGGAGAGGTATTTGTGGGTGGATTTGGAGACTGGAAAGGGAAGGGAGAAATGCTATAATTAAATTCTAATCTCAAAAATAAACACAAAAAATTATCCATCACAATGATACTGCGGAGACAAAGCCTAAAAACAAATGCAATGTAATTACAGTGCCACAGCCACAGCCAGGCCTGTCTGATAGCTGCTCTAACTGTGACCATTAAAGCTGCAAATCCCTTAACAGTGCAGGATCCAGCAGCCAAGGACTGCCCACCTCGCACAGACAACAGAACACACGATGCAACATGGGAAGAGAATGCCAGAGGCTTGCTTTGGGATCAGAATTGGGATCCCCGTTTGAGGGGTCGAAGAAGAGAGGCAGGGATTGGATGGGTGCTTGAAAAGAAGCTGAACCACACTGCCATTCTTTTCCTTGCTCCTCATCGCATGGGCTCAGTAAAAACTCCCTTTGTGTCTCTCCCAGCCAGGATCCTGCAGACTCCGGTGTGAGACCCGTGCAATGCTTGGTACATAAAAGCCTGGGGTTTCCTGCCTACCCCTAGTTATAATGAACACTATTTTTTTTTCCTTGAGGCTAAGAACAAGGACTTTGAGAAGGACCCAGAAAATGAATTGGGTTCTGGGCACTTAGTTTGATCATCTTGAACACTCCATCTTCCTTTCACCTGTTTCTTCACCAGACCTCACAGACCCCGAAGGCCCATGGCTCTGTCTTTGAATGCAGCAAGGGAAGGGTTTGAAGGCTTAACTGCACATGAGGCTATGGGAAGAAGCCAAGAGCAGAGTCTGGCACTCAGAAATCATCTTGGATGCTTGACATTGCTGGGGTGCTCAACTGGGGAGGGACCCTTCTAAAATAGGACAGATAGACCACAGCATCTACCTTGTCCAGTGATCAGGAATCCAAGAGGCCAGGAATCAGTTTTTCTAAGTGCCACTTGCCATTGACAGATGCAAGGAGCTGCTTTCAGAGGCCCCGCCCTGTTCCTTGAGGGCGGTCCCAGCACACCCCATCCTCAGAACTGCCTACCCACCCTCCTCTGCTTTTTTTGTTTTGTTTGTGACTTGCTGATTGTGGAGTTTCTTCATTTATTGATGTGTTCAGAAAGAGGGCTAGAGCCCCTGGGAAGCAAAGGACCCCAGAGACTTGTCAGTCTGATCAATACACAAGGCCGGGAAACTGTCGGAGGATTCCAAGAATCAGTTTACTTTGAACTCTGCGTAATGCAAAAGCAAGGGTTCCCAAGAAAAGACATTTGCTTTAATGCCTGTGCGGCTTTGCCCATCTCAAACAGCAGGAGTTGCTGCTGGCCCTTGGGTGGCCCTTGATTTTCTAACTGCAAATATCCCTTTAATAGAAAATGACCCAGGAGTGAGGTGCTAGGGATTCACATTTAATTCCCATCCCTGTTTACATGAGAATAACTGTGGTTCCTAGGACAAGCATTTAACTATCCTAAAGGTCAGGGGCTGCTCCCTTCTGGAAATTAACTCACTTGGGTGAGTTAATGAAGACACCTACAGGTGTGCCTAGATGCTGGTTCCTAATGTGCCTTTCTTACACCCACAGTGATGTGTTTGCATGTTCAGGAACTTTCATCCCCTAATTTTTAGCAAGACTTCTCTTTTGTAATCCTCAGCTCCAATCTGGAAAATAACAATAGTATTAAAAACGGTTGATGTGTGAATGAATTAACAAATGCATTCACAAGGGATCAATCTTTTGTAAAGCTGGGGCTTTCTGATGCTGACTATAAAACCTCTTTTGGGTTAGAGGATAGTGACCTGCTTTGGAGAAATGCGCAGATGTAGGAGGGTGGCCTTATCCACAATTCCAGAAAGAACATGAAACCCAGGACCAACATTATGATCCTGAAGTCAGCTAACCACACAGACCTTCCAGAACACAGGCAGACATTGTGTGGCAAGAAGAGGAGAAAGAAAGGGAATTAAAAAGCATCCAAGGTCAACGCCATGGTTCTGTATGAGGGGCTGGAGGAAGGTAGTGGTATGGGTTGGAATGTATAGGTGATTGGCAGAGAACCCCATATAGAATTGTCTGCCCGTGCTTTTAGTGGCACCCCAAGCTCAACTTTCCTCATCTGGTTTACTGCAGTGGTATATCACTAGGCAGGAATCGATGTCTCTGGTCCTTTTTTAGACTGGGGTGGGATGAAAAGCAATAAAATAACAGTAATAAGAAAAATGGAAATAGCATCACTGGCTTTTCAAGGTTGAAATCTGTCACGAAAGCCATGGTAGTTGCCCCAGGTGGTCAGTCTCTCTTCTTTACTAGCTGTCAGGAACCTGACTGAGGTCCTCCTCTCAGTCATCAGTTGTTTAGCAACGGCAGAATCAGCATTCTGTAGTCCAGTGATCGGGCAGCAATGGCATCACGGGCCTCAATTCTGACAGACTTCTAGCTCATAGCTACACCAAAGCCAGCAAGCTGAGAGAGCATGGGTGCCTAGAGGCTTTGGAAGGTTACCCAATCACACACCTGCTTCATAATTTAGCGTGGAGTCTCTTATCGTATGCTGTTCATCTTCACCCGTGGACAAACTCTGCTCATGAAATCCTGTTGTGTTTGGAGAGTGTGGCCCCCTTTTGAGTGGGTTCTCAGATTCTGTAGTCATGACCTTGGCTCCTATAGAATGGTCTTCCATGGGGATCCAGAGTGGATGGATGAATAAATGAACACTCGGCATTCAGGACCAATAGTTACTATCCATGAGCCCCTCAGAGTACTGCCCAGACTCCCTTAATATTTCCCCAAGTGCAAAGTACATGAGTAAGTAGAAATTATTTTCTTTTTAGTCTTTGCCCTACCAGTTGCGAAATCTCTCCAAATGTGTTCTCTACTGTGCCTTACATTGCTCCATGCTTTATAACACTTTATATTGGTTTTCTACGTATGCAATTATATGTTAGGCTCCCTAAAGGTGACTCAGTCAATAAAGTGCTTGCCACGCAAGCATGAGAAGCTGGTTTTGGATCCCCACCACCACCTAAGAAACTAAGTGTGGTAGTCAACATTTGTAATCCCAACCGTGGAGAGGTAAAGATGGGTGGATTCCTGGAGCTCACTGGCCAGCCAGGCTAACTGACTAGGTAAGCCCCAAGTTCAGTGAGAGACCCTGCCTCACAACATAGAGTGGGGAGGTTTGAGGAAGATTCCCAGAATTAACCCTTGTCCTCCATGCACATATGCATATACTTGTGCACGCACGCACATCCACACGCCCCCACTAAGATCCCTACACATATACAACACATACAAAACCATGACAATATTTAATAACAAGTTTATAAACTATTTGGCCCTCTGCCATTCCATCTCCTCCCTTGTGAATCACTGGTTACTCATTGCCTTGGTTTCTCATCTGTGGGTGACTCCGGGTCTGAGGGTTGATCTTCACAATCAACCTCAGATGAAACGATGCTGGGGTCTTCTGGAAGCCTAGTGCTCTTGAGCTCATGGAGTTTAGCAGCTAACAAAGAAGAGAAGCAATGAGCATGTGGAGGGGAATGAAATGGCCCAAGAGTTGTGACCTTGACTGAAAGCTTGTATAGTAATCGTTCTGTGTGCAGTATCACTTTGCAAGCCCCAGGAGCTGTTCAGGCAGCATGCTATGCTGCCCATTTTTTTGCTATTGTTTGAGCTGAGACACAGAGGACTCCAGTCTTCAGTGTCAGACAATGACTAGGGGGTGGCTGTCGTGAGATTCTACCCACGATTGAACCTACAATAGTGTATTTCCAGCCTACATCCCTGGCCTCTCTACGTTGACTTGAACTAGATCCGAACATCTTTGTGAGAGCATGAGCAATAGTCCCAAGTGCAAGACAAAGACCCTTTTGAGAATTTACTTAGTCAGTGGGACAAGATCAAGAGCACAAAGAGCAGAGCCAGGCTAGGTGACTCTTCAGGTCTTCCATCTGAGCCCAGGGATTGGGGGTGGAGGTGAGGGACATAAGAGGAAACAGAAGTTGCCTGAGAAAGCATAGCGAGTTGGGCCTGAGCCATCCTTGTTAATTGCCTAGAAGTGCTCTTCTCTTTTTACATTCTGCCTCCTGGTCCCATGACCACACTTAGCGTAGCAATTTTCCTCTCTTTAATCTTTTTTTCCCCGTGTTTTTTTTTCTTATTATTAACCAGACCTGACAGGCACAATGATGGAGCCGCCACTTGTTTCCATAATCGTTTGACGAGTATGTAATGAGAATTACTTATCAGATAAATATGCTGCAATTAGCCTGGAACCACAATACCATCTGTGGTGTTTTGTGGTGGTGGTTTTTATTTTTTTTTTTCCACTTAAATCCGAGTGTGGTTGAAGTTGGCGGCAGGAGCTCTCCTAATGATTCACAGACAAGCATTGAGAGGGGGCTGGGGTGGGTATCCTGTGGAAGGACATGGCCAGGTACCGGGGACATACAGCCATGAGACAGCGAATTCTTCGGAGGACTTACTTGGTAGGACTGGGACATCTCTGGCTGGGGGGGGGGGGGGGAGAAAGACACAGTCACTCTTGAGGTTCTAGGCTCCTTGGGGCAGGAAGATAGTCAGGACACATCTGTTCCTTGTTTTAATCACTGTGCTAATTGGCCCTGGAAAGGAACACGTTCTCTGTGCTGGGGAACACTGCATGGTTCCAAACACAAATTTGATAAAAACATACAGAACTGAGCTTAATAAAGGTTTCTGCGAAGTCCAAATTGACTTTCCCAAGTTTAGATAGTTCCTGCAAGGGCATGACATGGAGGGACTCAGCCACGAGGACCTGCGTGGTAGACACGAAACAGAGCCAACTTGGAAAAATAGAGTTGTCCAGGTCTGGGCTTGAACAGTTAAGCATGAGCAAAACTGAATTGTGAAATCTCCTTAAATCTTCTTTGCATTCTCCCCTTTATAAGCTGCCACCGTAGACCCTGGCAAGCTGGGAAACAGAGGTCACAAATGAGAACCCACTAGGGCTGACACGTGGTTGAACTTAATAAAAGCCCAGCCAGGGTGATAGAGCCAAATGAACACCTGGAAAGAGGTTCACCCCACACACAAATCAAAGAAATATAATTAAAAGTAACAGGGATGTATCTTTCCTGCCAGTAAAGAGCTAATGTTTATGAGACTGTGAGGGACCTGGAACTTGCATTCATCACTGGGAGGTGTAAGAAAGGAGAAGTACTCAGGAAAACAAGACGATAAACTCGGCAGTGTTGTACGTCGGTATGCTGGTCAGTGCCCAGGGGACACACCAAAGTGTGCACAAGTTGTCATGCCCCAAGGAATCCGTAGTAAAAGGACAAAAAGGAAACAGAAAGAAGGGAGGCAAGGAGGAATAGAAAGGAAGGGAATGGGGAGAGAAACCTACCTACCTGCTGTGGTTTGAATGTGGAATGCCTCCCATAGACTTACTTCAACTCTTTGGGAAGGTTATGAAGTGTTTAGGAGGTGGGGCCTTGCTGTAGGAAGTGAGACACAACACTGGGGCAGACCTTGAACTTTCATAGGCCAGCCCTGCTTCCTGTTCACCCAGTGCGGGTTGCAATGTAACCAGCCGGCTTCCTGCCTGCTGCATGTCTCTCCTGCCATGATTACTGTGTCCCTCTGGAACTGTAAGCCAGAACACACCCTTTCTCCCATAAAATTGCTTTGGTCAGGGTATTTTATCTCAGTGACAGGGAAGGAAACCAAGACATAAGTAATTAATAGAGAAATGGATAAGATGCTGTTAGTTTTGAAATGTGATATTTAGCAGTTAAATTTATAGACTGGACACAACATTTACAGACCTGAACTTAATAAAAAGTCAGACAGTAGTATCAAGACTCAAAAATACGAAGTATATCTGAGTATATACTTATATATAATGTCATAAAAGTCAAGTGTGTGTGTCTCTCTGTGTGTGTAAACCACATACTTCTTTATATTAAATGTATAAACACATGTTTTAGAGGCTGAAGAGATGGCTCAGTGGGAAAGCATTTGCTGTACAAATGTGAGAACCAGAGTTTTGGTCCCCAGAGTCCATGTAAATGCCAAGCAGAAATGGTGAATCAGCTGTAATCTCATTGTTTGGAAGGCAGAGATGGGGATTCCTAGAGCAAGGCAACTAGTTATACTAGCCAAATCGTCGAACTCTTAACTCTCAGGTCAAATCAGAGAACTTGCTTCAATACACAAGGTGGAGAGTGACCCAGGAAGATACCTGACATAAACCTCTGTCCTTTATATGCATAGACACACACACACACATGCACACGCACACACACACGCACACGCACACGCACACACACGCATGTATGCATGCACATACCCACACACACATACATGCAGGCATGCACACGCCAAAAACTTTTACATGGTTGGCAGGATGTGAATGTCTTTATCCCAATTGCCTCTTGAAAGAAGGAGTACTGAACAGATAATTTTCTATTTTATGTTTTAGTTTTTAATGGTATATAAAGCAAATCTCAAAGTGGAGGGTTTTGCTGATCCTTCTCTAGGCTTTGTAGGTTGTTCTGTAACTTAAGCAATTAAAGCGAAGCAGCTTTCGTACTCATAACCAGGGCATTGAATTTATCCACTCCATCACTCACCTCCTCTATGAACTGCTGGCGCCTGTGAAGGAGCCTGTCCTGCAGATCCAAAGCTGCAGGATCTCCATGACACAAGGCAGCAACAGGATATCCAAGAGGAGCCCCAGTGAGGACCCAGTACCAAGGCTGTAGCAAAGCCAGAGGCCTTGAACCAGACCAATGTCTCATTGCAATGAACACTTACAAGTAAAGATGTATGGACTAAAGGGTGTACTGTGTGATCTTACTCTGTTGCACTGTAGCTTCTACAGTGACACTTTTGTTTGTTTGTTTTTGACTTTTGTTTTTACTTTAAAATTTGTTTTATTTTGAGGGGGAGGTTGCAAGGGCAGAGGGTCTATATGAAGGGACGGGAAATGAATGGGATGGGAATGCATGATATAAAATCCACCAAGAATCAACAGGTTTTGGCTGTTTTAAGGCAAGCAGCTTTTGGCATGTTGGCCTTAAAGCATGGCACTGGACAAGCTAGAGAAAGGTTCTCAGTGGGAAACATCAGTAACTCCCCATCCCTACCGAGAACCAAAGGTGGAACTCCGTCCTAGTTTAAGATGTCTCATTTTCCTGAACATCATCTTTTAGCTTTAAAATATAATGAGCACGGCCTACCTCAAACCCCAGATACCACACACTTAGCAGAGCTAGGATTGCTTATGGCCTTCAAAGATTTATTTCGCTTATCTTGATATACCAGGTGGGCTGGATTAGGAAGCTGGATCTTAGTATCCCACAAGCAAGAAAAATAAGAAAACACAGCTGAGGTTCTGTAGCCATTGTAAGGGACATAAAAAAAGAAAAAGAAAGAAAAAAGTTTTATGTAAGACTGTGTTCTCTTAACCAATGCCACCTCTGAATGAATTCTAACCTGAGGTATTATGGGAGGAATATTGCAGGCCTGGGCACTTTTCCTGCCTGTCTGTACCTCTTTATCCATTCTACCTGAATGCTTGGATATGGAGGTTTCAGAACACAGTGTTCACAGCATTGCTGATCTCCTCTTGAAAATAAGTCAATTTTCATTCATGTCAGTGTTGATTATCCACACAGTTTTCCTGCTTACCAGACACTACACCAGGAATTTGGTACATTAGCCATTTAATCTCCACAACTGCCCTAGAAGAGATATTATAATCTTCTTATTTTATAGAGACAACAAGATTAGGAAATGTGTTCCAGGGCACATGGACGGCAAGTGCTAGGGTGGTCTCGACATAACAAGGTGACTTTGCATGTTTGTGACAAATATGAAATACATGTGTGCACAATCTTCATGGAATGATACCATCTCATGTCATTGCTATTAACAAAACAAATTATAATCTCTGGTTCGTCCATTCTGTCTGCTCCATACTTTCTCTACACGAATTTAATATGAGTTTCCAGGCCCCACCTCTTTTACACGTCATTGACTCTTCACTCCTTCCTAACATCAGGGTCCATCCCAGGGGCCACAATGAAACCTTAGAAAGCAGTCTCAACTTTACTTTGTCCCTCAAGCTGTGTGCAATCCATCGGAAAGTCCCTCTACCCATGCAGATGCTGCTGAAATGGCCATTCAGTAAGCCATTGGTACAGTTAGCTTTAATTGTCAACTAGCCACAAGTTTGATTCATCTGGGAAGAGACTTTAAATGAGGGATTGTCTAGACCATGTTGGCCTGTAGGCATGTCAGTGATTGTGAGAATTGACGTGGGAAGGCTAAAAGCAGGAAGTGCCATCCACTGGCTGGGACCTGAACTGTATAAAGAGGAGAACGTGGGCTTGGCCATGAGCATACATGCATCTGTTCTCTGCTCTTGACTGTAGATGTGACTAGCTGCCCCAGGTTCCTGCCTTGGCTTCACCACAGTGATTGACCATGACCTGGAATGGTAAGAGTGATAAACCTTTGCTCCTTGAAGTTGTCCTTGTTGGTGTATTTTATAACAGAAACAAAACTAAGACAATGGAGGGTGTTCTGTGCTCAGAAAAGACTCCAAGCTTGCTTTAATGCTCTCCTGGCACTGTCCTGAAATTCGTAATAATTCTAGAACAAAGAGTCCTGTATTTTCGCTGGGTCCTAGGCACCATGAATTGTGTATCTAAGCCTGCCTTTATAGACTTGCTCATAGCTTTCTTTGGACCTTATCTCCCATCCCTCTCCTCCTCTAGATCAGCTCCAAAAACTCCGATCTCCTTATTCTTCAAACACACCAAGCTCAATCCCTTATCAGAGTCTCTGCCCCGCTATTATCTCACCAAAATTGTGTGGGTGGTTTCTTTTTTTTTTAATCGTTCATTGTGAGCTCTAAGATTGCCTTCTCAATGAACATCTTTGATTTGCCCTACTCTTTCTATCAACTGCCCTATTCTACTTTTTAAATAGTGGCTGTCTGTATTCATCTGTTCATCTTGCTATATTTGAGACTAGGTACTTTATTAGGAAAAGAGGTTTATTCCACTTACACTTTTTGAAGTCAGAGAGTCCACTATGGGAGGCCACATCTCTCAGTACTGTCACAGGGACCAGTCCATGAACAAACCATATCTAACATGACTTGTGTTCCTGATCATACACTTGCGTCTTTGGGTTCTTGTTGTGGCTCTTCTCCTCCAGGAGACAAACTCTATGAGGAGGAGAGGTGGGCTTTTTAAATTTTTACTTTTAAGACATTTGTTCATTTTTATTGTATGTGCATAAGTGTTTCGTCCACAAGTATTTGCGCCACACGTGTGCAGGACACCCAGAAGTCACCTGAAAGTGGTGTTACGGGCAGTTATGAACTGCCATGGAGCTTCTGGGAACCAGACATGAATTCTCTGCAAGGGCAACCAGTGCTCTTGAATGCTACATCAACTCTTAGCCCCATCGATATTTTTAAAGCAACACCCAGCAGAAGCTCAGTGGATATTGGAGGAGGGTAGCAGGAAAGAAGGAAGAAAATAGATCACAATTTTTCAAGGACCTGGAAAGAACATTAATCAACTTTATATGGAAAAACAAAAGGCCCAGGATAGCCAAAACATCCCTATACAATAAAGGAACTTCAGGAGGCATCACCATACCTGACTTCAAGCTCTATTATAGAGCTATAGTCCTGAAAACAGCTTGGTATTGGCACAAAAATAGGCAGGTAGACCAATGGAACCGAATCGAAAGCCCTAATTTTAACCCACACACCTATGAACACCTGATTTTTGACAAAGAAGCTAAAACTGTACAGTGGAAAAAAGAAAGCATCTTCAACAAATGGTGCTGGCATAACTGGGTACTGGTATGCAGAAGACTGCAGATAGATCCATGTTTATCGCCTTGTACAAAACTTAAGTCCAAATGGATCAAAGATCTCAACATACATCCAGCCACACTGAAACTTTTAGAAGAGAAAGTGGGAGATACTCTTCAACGAGTTGGTACAGGAGACCACTTCCTAAACATAACACCAGTGCCACAGGCACTGAGATCAACAATTAACAAATGGGACCTTCTGAAACTAAAAAGCTTCTGTAAGGCAAAGGACACAATCAAAAAGACAAAAAGGCAGGCCACAGAATGGGAAAAGATATTCACTAACCCTACATCTGACAGAGGGCTAATCTCCAAAATTTACAAAGAACTCAAGAAACAAGTCTCCAAAACACCAAAGGATCCACTTGAAAGGTGGGGTACAGAGCTAAATAGAGAATTCTCAGTAGAGAAGGCTAAAATGGCCAAGAGACACTTAAGAAAGTGCTCAACATCCTTAGCCATCAGGGAAATGCAAATCAAAACAACTCTGAGATACCATCTTACTCCTGTCAGAATGGCTAAAATCAAAAACACCGAAGACAATTTATGCTGGAGGGGATGTGGAGAGAGAGGAATACTCCTCCACTGCTGGTGGGAATGCCGACTCATACAGCCTCTTTGGAAATCAGTATGGAGATTCCTCAGGAAAATGGGAATTAATCTACCACTAGACCCAGCAATTCCACTCTTAGGCATTTATCCAAATGAGGCAGGTTCATACAACAAGGGCATCTGCTCCACTATGTTCATAGCAGCATTGTTTGTAATAGCCAGAACCTGGAAGCAACCTAGATGCCCCTCAACTGAAGAGTGGATAGAGAAAATGTGGTACATTTACACAATGGAGTATTACTCAGCAGAAAAAAACAATGGAATCTTGAAATTCGCAGGGAAATGGATAGCACTGGAAGAAACCATCCTGAGTGAGGTAACCCAGTCGCAAAAAGACAAACATGGTATGTACTCACTCATATATGGATTTTAGATATGGATCAGGATAGTGCCAGTTTGCACTTCCACAGATAGAGAGTCTGGGAAACAGGAAAGAACCTAAAAGATATGCATATATGCATAGTACCCAAGAGAAGAGGATGGAGACAAGATCCTCTGAATGGATGGGGAACAGGGCGAGGGGGGTAGTGGGACCTGGGAAGAATAGAGGGGGTAAAGAGGAAGGGAGTTGGTCATGGGGGAACAGGAAGTTGAGGGGTTGGGGGTAGAATAGGGGGAAGAGGGAATCATAGGATCGAAGACAGATAAGGCACCAGAGTGACCTCGAGTGATCTAAAGGTATAACATCAATTGGCAAGCTAAGCAATAGTGGAAGGACCACCTCGAATGCCCATTCCTGATAATGAACTTGATGTCTATAACTATCCGGGAGCCTTCATCCTGGGACTGATGGAAGCAGAGGCAAACACACAACTAAGCACTGAACTGAACCCAAGGAACCCAGTGACAGAGAGAGAGGAATGATGAGCAAATTGGCAAAGAATGGGCTGGCAAAACCAGCAGAGACAGCTGATCTGAACAGGGGAGTGCTCTTGGACCCCAGACCGACAGTGGGGAGGCCAGAATGGGACTGATCTGGACCCCCCAAATGTGAGTGTCAGTGAGAAGGCCTGGACAACCTATGGGGCTCTGAGCTGTGGATCAGTGTCTATCCCTGGTATACAATCTGTCTTCATGTGCCTATAGCACAAAGAGAGATGCTCTCTCAGCCTGGACTCTTAGGGGAGTGCCCTGACCCTACCAAGAGTAAAATGATAGACTCTAGACATCCCCTATGTGGAAGGATTTGGCAATAGGGTGGGAGGGAGGGTGGAAGGGGAGTGCGGGAGGATGGGAGGGAGAGGGAACTGGGATTGACATGTAAAACAAGCTATTTAAAATTAAAATAAAAAAATAATGTAAAAAAAAAAAAAGAAAATAGATCAATGGTGGCCCTGACCAGTGTGAACTCAAGGCCCCATGATGTCTGTGTATCCCAGAGTATCTCCTAGAGACTGCCATCCTCCATTTGCTATTCATCTGTCTCTGACTCCTGGAAAAACAGAATGACAGTCTCTGTACTTTGACTCCATCACCACAAATATCAAAGAGCTGCCCTCCCTTTCCTTGATGCTGACCTCACTGACCCAAACCACTGCCGTAGTCTCTATTGCAGGTCATTCCTAAGCCAGGGAAAGGCAGAGGTGAGAAATGTGTCCTGCAGATGCCATGATCCATGCGGCCCCCATGAAAAGTCACCAAACCACGAGAAGAGCCCCATCACCAAGGATCTGTCCCAGACAATTCATTTACTATACAGTAACTGCTCCACACCACCAAAAACCCTTCAGCCTTCTGAATGAATGCTTTGCAAAAGAATTAATGACCACCCACTACATGGCAGATGCTATGTTATGTATGTGAAGCAAATATTTGGGCCATGGAAAAGGGCTGAAGTGAAAGTGAGAATAACATGAGGCATAAGCAAAAGGACAGGAGGGGAAGAGATGCGAGCAGGATCTCTCAGAGGCAACCACCGCTCTGTGCTATGCTGCAAGGCAGAGATCTGTGGCAGAGCTGTGCAAAACTCGCTTACGGAGCTCCCCAACAACCTTTCACAAGCTCTGAAGTAGTCAAACTGATGGAATTGTCCCCAGTGAGCGGGTGGTGAGTCAAGCAGTCCGTTCACTGACATGCAACAGGGAAGGGGCAGGATCTTCCTGAGGAGGTCGTCAGAGGCCTTCACAGTCACCTGGAACAGGTCTACGCATGTGCGTGTCTTGTGAGCTTCCAGGTCTCCATTCTAAGAGCTGACAATGGAATTAGCAGACTCAGAGGCGGAGGAGATGCTGCAGAGGAGACGCTGCAGCTGACGGGCGTCGTGGATGTGATTCATCTAAGTTTTCTGCATCTCAGTTCACATTTGAAGATGAGGAAGAGGCCTGCACAAAGAATTTAAATTCATGGTTTGAATCTTGGCTCTGCCACGGGCTTACAAAAGGGTCTTTGACATACTAATTGCTTTCTGAGCTCATTTTCTGATATGAAAATAGATTTAGTCTCATTAGAGAACTAATGCAATAAATAAATGAGATTCTGTGAGCTTGAAGGGCTATACATATGCTGTATTTATTACTTAATTGTGTTATTGCCTATGGTTAAATTATAATAATTACTTTACAATGTATTAATATTATATCATATTATAGTTAATAACATTACCACTAAATATTTTCCAAGGAGAGATATATTTTAATTTGAAGATTGCCTGGGACAAGGCACCCACGTTCAGGTAACCATCCACTAGTAGAGAGGTGAAAATGGGGAACTTATAAATGAAAAGATACAGGCTGGAGATGTGGGTTTGTCAAGCTTCTTGCAGGGTACTCAGCTTCAGGTCCCAGCAATCATGTGATAACTTACAGCCGTATGTAACTACAGTTTCAGGTGATCTGACCTCCAACGGCACCAAGCACATAGGTAGTACACATACATACATACAAGCAAATACTCTATACATGAAATAAATCTAAAAGAACTTTTAAAAATAAAAAGATAATGTCTAAATTACCACAGGAAGTGAATTATGATATGAAATTCATTATTTTTGGAGATTCCTAACTGAAAATCACAAATAACAACAGCAGCAACAACAACAAAACCCAAAACCTCCCTGTCATGGGTTGAATGAGAACAGTCTCTGTAAGCTCATAGATTTGAATACTTGACTACTTGGTCACTAAGGAGTGGCACTATTTGAAAGGATTAGAAGGTGTGGCCTTGTTGGAGGAAGTGTGTCACTGGGGGAGGGCTTTGGGATTTGGGGGCAGGGTTTCAAAACCCCAAGCCAATCCTAGTATATCTCTCTTTCTGATGTCTGCAGATCTGAATGTTAGAATTCTCATCTACTTCTTCAGAACCATATCTGCCTTCACGCTGCCATTGTTAGTATTCAGGAATGTGTACTGGCCTGCCCTTGGGGTTCTGACAGGATATGCCCTCAGCTGCAGCCACTAAGAGCACCACCTGTGCACATTCACTGTGTTCCCTTTTAAAAGGGTCCTGCCCACCTCCCACCTCTTCTCTCTCTCTCTCTCTCTCTCTCTCTCTCTCTCTCTCTCTCTCTCTCTCTCTCTCTCTCCCCTCTGTCTCTCGTTTTTCTCTCCCTCTGTCTTTCTCTCTCTGCCTCTCTCTTGTCTTCTGCCACTTCTGTCCCCAGAGGCTGGTCTCCCGCCTCCCCCTCCCCCTTTCCCATTCAATCACTTTATCCCAATTTTAAAAAAAAAACCCTTCACCCAAGCTCTGTTGAATGGCATCTTTCTCTCACACGTAGCTTTTTTTAATTAAAGCCATGCTACCCATCATGATGACAGTGACCCAAACCTCTGAAATTGTATGTGAGCTCTAATTGAATACTCTCTTTTATAAGAGTTGTTGTGGTCATGTTGTCTCTTCACTTGGCACTCCCTAAAATCAGAAGAGTCACCTAGAGAAATAAGAGGCCAGAGCATCAGTTACTAGTGAGAAAGACCCTGCAATGATCACATCCCATCACCCTCATCGCTTGGATAAAGTCTGAAGCCCACAGAGAGCTGAAATGCTTTGACCAGTGCCCCAAGTCATGCAATGGCAAAGCTGGGACTCCAACCTCAGCTTCTGCATATGGTTCCTGATCCTCAGGGCTCTCTCAGGGAAAGCATTGCTCAGAACTGAGAGCTCCCTTCTAGAGACCTTACAAAAGAACTTAGAAGAAGTTTGCCGAGCAGCCTCTCCGTGCCTAGTACCATGCCTAACCCTCAGGAACTGATTGCACCGTAAACTGCTTTGTGAGAATTGTCCATTTTATATATGTAACATTTTGGTCTGCGTGGATGTATGTGCACCGTGCGCATCTATTCACGGATGGTTGGGAATGCTTGCGTTTAAAGACAAGCGAAGGTGAATCCTCAATGATGGAGAGTTCCATGTTAGTCTTACACCTTCCTTGTGATCACAAGAGGGTTCTCCAGTGTTTGACGTGTCCAAGTCAGCAATAAGAAGAGGACAAAGACTGTAGTAACCTGTGCTTACACGCTTATTTGTATTTCATTAGGGACAAAATATTACCAGAGGGGAAACCTTTAAAATTAATTTTCATAGGTCAGAATCTGTGACCTGGCTATTCTTAGATGCACTAGACTACTGAGAAAGTAAGTACCTGACTTGAGCTGATCATTTTGCTTTGAACAAAACTAGGATTTGGTTATCAGAGAATGAGAAACACATACTAGGTAGGTGGCTACTTGTGATGCGTGAACACATCCTTTTATTGAGCATTTCTGTGTTTCATCAGGGAAATCCTTGTACTTAGTGGATACTTTTCCACCTAAATGAAAGCAAAACATTCACATGCTGTGTGGCTTTCCTTCCAGTGACCCTCCTTCCTGACGTCAGTAGAACACACACAACACCCAATATTTTAGCAACCATCTTATCTATGGTCATGAAGGAAAGATGAAGATACACTCAGGAGCCCCTGATCCTGATGTCAACAAACAGCTCATCCCAGGTCAGAAATAGACAGCCCCTACCTGTATTGCTTCATATGAGAAACAACACTCACGTTTATACAAGCTGATGCATCCAACTTCCTCTCATCCACAACTAAGCAGAATCTCAAGTGACATAAGTCAGTGCTGGGACTGAACAGTTTCTTTTACCACCCCAGGCATCTAGCTGTTGCCTCCATTAGGACTTGTACCTTGACTCACCTGCAGGTCCTAGAAGAGAGAGAGATTAGCAATTCATTTCTACTTTGACACAGACAAGTAAAAAAAAAAAATGAGGTCAGAGCCACTTAGACCCAAGGCCTTCCTTGCTGATGATGCTGTGTGTCTGCTGCCCTCCCCTCCGCCTCAACCAGGCTGAGAGTCTCTTGCTGATCCCTCATCCTAATAATAACCAAGCCACATAAGAGGTTAAGACAGAGCTCCGTATTCCCAGAATCTACCCCATGGACTCATCCATATCCCAGACCCCTTTTAACGTTGCCTCTCTGCCGTGACTGACTGGAACCCTCATGTCAAACTCTGTCTTGGTAAGAGTCCTAGAATGATAGCTCGGTTCACATTTCATCTCTGCTTTATAAAATCACAGGCTCTGCTTGTTTAACAAGCTGTGCATTTCTTCATTCATAATTTATTGTGCATTATTATTCCCGGGTTTTTGTTGGTTTGATTGTTTTACAAATTACAGGCTCCCGCTTTAAATTAACACTGATTATGACTTTCCCAGATGTGTTATCTTATATTTATCTATATTAAATCTCATCTAATTTGCTTCAAAAAAAACCTTGCGTTCTTTTGTTCCTTCAGATCCTCCAGTATTCGCTGTTGTTTGGAATTTGGTGGCATCTGAAATGTAATCAACCTGTCTTTCAAAGTCAGAAAATTACTTTAAAGACATACTCTAACAGGTATAGGCAAAAAAAAACCCCAAAAAACAAAAACTAAAAACAAAATCTAGTGTTTATTGCCTACTGCATTTCCAAGCTGGGATTCTCACAAAGACACACAGAGAGGTGAGGAGCTGCTGTTTACCATTTGTATGGGAGCACAGTGGAAGGACACAGCCAGGGAGCAGAAATGGAAGATGTCAGAAAGCATGGCAGGGTGTGTAACCAGTGGGTTATTAATGCTCATTTCTGCAAAAGACCTTCTGAGGGACTCACAGAGAAAGAATCACTGACTCCCACCCATTGCTGCATAACGGTTACTCAGAGGAGAAGGAGATGGGAAATAACTACCTGGCCTTTAAACCTGATCTTGAACCTGGGAAACTCCTGTAGCCAGAGCAAGCACCCCGGCAGAGGCACAGGTGACAGAGAAGGCTCTGCCGGGACCCGATTCAATCACAGGGTTACCCATCGCTGTTGTCCTCTGCTTTGGCTGGAACTCTGCTGGTTAAACTGCTGAGCAAAGTGGTAGCCCAGAGCTTGATCATCAAGGCATGAAGCCCTGTTTACAATACCTTGGTTATGTCACAGCTGATGTTCACTGTCCTTAACAATGGCATGGACAACCCCAAGAAATGCCCCCAGTAGATCTGCTCATTTTCACACTTACTTCTTTCTGTGTTTATCCTAATCAGAAGCCTTGATAGTCGTGATAAGCAGCTAATGACATCTATGACCCTAGTAACTACTTTGATCCCAGCCTTTTGATCAACTAGTGTAAAAAGTCAGCGTAACAAGGCAACAATCAGTATCAAGTTTAGAAGAATCTTCAAGATGCTATCTAGCAGAAACACCCTTATACGCTTCTGGCAAGTGACACATTTAGTCCGGCAAGACCAAGGTTGCATGCTTTTAAAGGACATTGTCCAAGAACTTCCCCGGGAATGATGGTGGCAGGGTTAGAGAGGTCAATATTCTTTGGGTCCTTTCATTTTATCTATACCCATGACTCTGCTGTAGATTTCTTTGCTTCCAGCCTCCAAGCCTTGTTTCTTTAGATACTTATCCTTTCAGTTAAGTCATTCACCACTCTACAAGTCATTTTCTCAAGCCACATTAACCCCCGTACAAAGGTAGTGAACCATCTCTCAAAGCTGATGCATTCAGACACTCTCTACTGTCATGGGTCCTATTGAGTCAAGCAGAATGGGGCAACAGACCATGGTCAGCATGCTGACAAAGAAGGCTAGCCCACCCAAGAACCAGGATGGGTGTTTTCATTCTCTATCACTGGTCATTGGGGAGTGGCCCCTGTGAGATACCATAAGTGGAAGGAGGGGCTCTCGAACAATAGAAACAGGTGTCAAGGGTTACCTGTTTGTATAATTTACCTGCGATTTCTTGACAGTCTAAGCTTGATTCACCATGGACTGTCTTATGATCAATGTTGCTGTACCTGCTCACCATTACTACCTGGCAGAGCTGACAACACTCAGACCTTGATGGGCAGTCACAATCACATTGCCATGAAGTGTCCTGTAGACAGATATTTGATCTTCACTTAGACTAACAGCGGGCATTTTCAGCACTATGTATTTCTCCTTGATAAAAAGCACATTTGTGAACCAAAATCTAGACACCTACTTGTAGTGATGTTTTGTGCTTTAACAAATAAGCTTGCCTGAGGATCAGAGTGCAGAGCTAGCCACTAGTTAGCCATAGAGACCAGACGGTGATGGCACACACCTTTAATCCCAGCACTCAGGAGGCAGAGGAAGGAAAATCTCTGAGTTCTAGGCCATACTGGGCTACAAGAGATTGATCAGTCTAAAAGAGAAACAGAGTCAGGCAGTGGTGGCTCATACCTTTAATTCCAGTACTTGGGAGTTACGCAACATTATTCCCAGCACTAGGGAGCTGGAGACAGGAGGATATGCCTGAATGAAGAGAAGAATTTCAGACGGGAGGAGACAGGAGCTCATGGCATTCAGTCTAATGATTCAGTAGAAGTAAGAACTAGTGGCTGGCTGTTCTGCTTCCCGATCTTTCAGCATTAACCCCTATATCTGACTCCAGGAATTTTATTATTAAGACCAATTAGAATTTGAGCTACACCTACTCTCATTTCTTTATTGAATTTCCCAGGCTGTTGGATATTGTTTCTCATGTATCTTGAATGCATATGACAACATCAGTCTGCTGTACTAAATGGATTCATGTCAGAATAACTTTCAAAACAATATGAACCCATTGCAAAGCCTTTTCCTTTTCATGCCAATCAAACTGGCAGACTTTATCCAATAGGGATCAGAGTTCTGATAATCTAAATCCAAAGAGGTCTACCGAGCATTCTGTCCATCTTTGGTTTGTAGGAAGCTTAAATAAGATATGATAACTGGCCACAAATTGTAGAGGGAAGATCTCAAAATAATCCAGGTGTCTAATTTTCCAGATTCACAGAACTTCACCAATATGCCAGCTTTAACAGTTAATGGGTTGATTTCCCACTCTCCACCAGAGTCAGGCTCAAGAAACCAACCGAAAGAGTATGTTGTCTCCTGAATGCTTTGAACTGAGGGAGATTGGGAGGACTCAAAAGCAATCTCTCCAACCCTTTGTCGTCCTGTTTCTTGTCCCATTCCCTTCCCCAGGAAAGTCACAGAAACTAGAATTCATCTCTCTAGAGGTGGGTTGTAGTACTAGAACTCTACTTCCCCTAAGCAAGACATAAACCTAGAAAGGCCCCCCCCTTTAGTCAACTTCCATTGGCATGAGGCTACAAAAGTCTCACTGCACAGTCTTCCTCCCCAAACCCAGGGAGAAGGAATGTATGGAAAAGCCAAGAAGGATCTAGGCAGACAGGTTCTCCCCAAGTTTGTTACCATTGCAACAACAATGTTCCTTTGTTCTATCATCTTTGTGCAACTCAACACTTCTTTCATCAGACATGATATAAAAACCTGGTTTCCCCAGGATTTTGATTTCATAAGGCTCCTGTGGCATGGAAAAACCAAAGCAAAAACAAAAAGCAAACCAAATAACCTTCTGAGGTTTTTCTCTTTCTAATCTATGCTGGTTGTTGTCGTGGGAGTATCAGCTATGACCCATGGCCCTAGTGATGAATGAAGTATTATCTTTCCAATCTTACAGAGGCATGTGAGTGGCACATACCCAGCAGTCTCTGACCTAAACATGTATATGCATATGTGTGTGTAGGTACAATGCCATTGATTTGCTTAACAGTTCATCTCAAGCTTTGCCAAAAGAAAACATGAGTACAAAAAAGAGAATAGGCTTTGTTCTTCTTTTCTGTTCAACATGTCTCGCTTCAACTCTCCCAGTCACAATATCACCTGTGAGTTCAATATTGTGGATTCCATGAGCTAAGAGCCCATTCACCAAAATGCAGAGATCATGTAGGGCTGCTAATAGTCTAAACTCTTACAATTTGTGTTAAGTAAACAGACTTCAGCACAATTTATCTGGTTAGTGGACTCATCAGCTTTTTAATCATTTGCATATTCCATTTACGCATAAGAGAAAAATCTATTCAAGGAATGAAAATTGGGGGGAATAGAGAAATTAAGGAGGGGGTGTATATCACCAAGGGAGCAGACGGAACCTCCAGAGCACTCCAGTAACAACAAAGGAGGGGAAATGCATGTAGATCACAAGGAGATCTGATGCTTGCATAAAAAGGGAGTATAAAGCAATGTCAAAGACAGGTGACAGATTAGAGAAAAATTACAATCCTCACGATGGCCAAAGGTTAATGTAGTTAGAGCTCTTATAAATTAAAAAGGGAAAGGCCAACAGCCCCAGAATTTCAAAATATGCCCAGGATAGGAATGGTTAACTTTCAGCAGATGATCCAATGGGCCAGTGGACCCAACTGTTCTTAGGTAGAAATGAATTCATTCCAATAAAAAGCGTCATAGTCTTCACATAGGAGAGCAATTTCATGCGGAATAGAATGGAAATAAAGTAGCTAAGCCTTTTGGAATAGAGACAAAAGACTCGCAAACATGAACTCCCTCCAACTTGAGCTCAGTGGAGCAAAGCACAGCTCCCAAGCTGATACCTGAGAGACTTCCTGGAGACAGGAACTTGCTAGAAGAACTTAAGAAGGCCCGGAGCCACAGTCTCATTTTTGTAAACACACACTCACTTGCACACAGACTCCATCAAGATTGGAGAATGGGAAAGAGCCCCATCCATATTGGAATCCATTACTGCCATTTGCTAGCTAAATGGCCTTGGCAAGCATTATGGACTGGATCGTGTACCCCTTCCCAAAAGATTCGCTGAAGTCATAGCTCCAAGTCATCCAGACTCTGACCTTATTTGGAAATGATTGTTACAGCTGCAATTAGTTGGATTAAGATGCATTGATAATGGAGTCAGTGTAGGTCTTCCATCCAATCTAACGAATGTTTGCTAAGAAAGTAAGCAGAAACACCGAAGCACTCATGAGGGAGGACGGCTATGTGGATGCACAGACAGAGATTGAGCTGAGAAGCACTCAAGATGGTGTAGGACCATTACAAGCTGGAACATGAAAATGAAGGTGACGCTCTCTAGACTGCAGAAGAAGCCAAGCCTCCCTGGTGCCTTGATTGACATCTAGCCTCCAGCAGAGTGAATCATTCAGTCCCTGCTATTTTAGGCCACACGGTGTAAGGTCTAAGAAATACCATAGCAAGTTGCCTGGATGTATCGCAATCTCTTCTTGGACAGGAAAGCCTCCTGGCCTCCCAGGGGTGATGGAAGGTAGATGCTTTGCTAAGCACACGGTAAACTTCTCCAAAATCCTGTGTTCCACGCAAGGATTTGTGCATTAAAAAGGAAGAGGAGCCTGCTGGCATAGTGTTATCTATCCATATATATACATGTGAACTAAAAAAATAGAAAGTACTGCTGGCGATGCCCAAATTAGACCTTAGAAGCTACATCAAGATCACCTATTTTAAAATGGAAAGTTTTGGGGGCTTTTCTCTCACCTTTGGGACTCTGCACAGTCATGTTTGAGAGTCTGTGTGGGAAGTTAGAGACTGGGTAAAAATTGAACGGCACCTGTGATGACAATCTATTCCATAGAGCAGGAAACTATATACTTCTGGGAATGGTACCAGATTTTTTTTGTCAGAATATCCGAGTTCAAGTTCTAGCTCTTTTTGTCCCTCGCTATGCCGTTGAATGCAAAACAGAGTTTGTTTGCAGGGGCTGCTGTGGCAAACTACTACAAATGTTTTGGCTTAAATGACTGTCTCTATGTATTTTAGTCATTCTAGAGGTCAGAGCCCTGATCGCAGTCTCAGGAGATGCCATCAAGTTGTAGAAATGCCGTGCTCCTCTGAAGACAAGGGACCAGTTTTCACTCGCCCTTCTCATAGATAGAGCTGCACCCCTCAGCCCTCAACTCCTGACCTCTTCTATGCTCAAAGTGAGCAGAGCAGCGTCCAGCCCCAGACATCATTTTGGCGGCTGCTTGTCACTGAATCTCCCGATTGCCTTCGGTAAGGGCCCTCATTACTACACCTAAGCACCACCCAAATAATTACTCTGCCTCAAAACCTTTAATCAGATTTTCAGAGTTTTGCATGCTATGTAAGATAGCATGTGACGACTGCAGATGTCAGAACTGGATATCTTAAGGGCTGAGGTCTTTCTAGGATGATCTTTATCTAATAGAGAGGCCGATAAAGGTCTCTCAAACCAGGCATTCCAAAGCATCTAGCATTCTGAGAGTAAGTACTGAGCAGGAGCACATACAGGCCAGCTATGTGACTCCATGTTCTTCTCTATTGCAGGGCTCTCCCCACCCCTCCACCCCCCCACCCCTGCTCCAGCCAGTCCTGGGAGCGGCACTCAGTTTCTAGGACTCTCCCAGTGCCACTGAGACAAACTGGGAGCTTCCTTCCCTCCCTGAGTCTAGTATGAAATGGATCTTGCAGTTTCATATTACCAAACAGAAATCGTGTTACCTCTTATTGCTCCAACCTTTAGGGAAATGTTGTGATTTTATAAAAATAAAAAAAAATCTCAAAACCCTTTAATATGAATTTACCAAAGATTCTTAGAGTTTTCAAAAATTCTCCAATACCAGTCTCTCTCTGTCTGTGTGTGTGTGTGTCTGTCTCTGTCTCTCTGTCTCTCTGTCTCTCTCTCTCTCTTTTTCTGTGTGTGTCTGTCTGTCTGTACACCTGTCTGTCTCTGTGTGTCTGTCTGCAATACCTATGTATTACCTTTGTTCTTTTATAAGACGTTTAATACATTTATTTATTTATTTATTTGAGGGTGGGATGGGGCACATGCTACCACACGTGTTTGGAGCTGTCTCTCTTTTCTAATATGGGACCAGGCATCAAGCTCAGACTACCAGTCTTGGTAGTAAGGGCCTCTACCCCCTGAGCCTCTTTTCTGCCACCACCATTTCTTTATTTTTGGTGCATTCAAGTGAGTTTTCATACTGTGTTCTTGAGCTAGACTGGTTCTATGAACCTATTGTAATTAGATACCTGCTCAGAAATTTTAGTCAGCAGATCAAATAATAGTCCTTTTGGGTTATTTTCTTTTGTAAATCTGGAGATATTTAGTAAGCTGTCAATCAAGCTGGCACATCAGTTTTGAGAATCCTTCTATTCTGTGAAGGCTTCCAAAGAGCATTTCTCAAAACTGGAAGCAGTTGGTTGGCAGAGCTAGAGTGACTAAGTGGTTCCGAGAAGAAAGGCAGACAGATGCAACCACGGCCTCTGCTTGACATCCCACAGAACTGTGTCCAACTCTTGTTCCAGTTTCAACTAACCACACAACATTGGCGAAGGGACTTAGATTTTATTTTTCTCTGGTTCCCCATCAATAAATAATAATCTTATTGAATAATATTATTAAATTATTGATGTTATTTTATTACAAAGAAACACACTGGATAAAAACTTCTGGGTCAACCACAGTTGACTTGCAGAGACATAATTTAGTTATTGTAGTGTCAGGCCCTAAGAACTGGCCTTCTGAAATAGAGAGTTCCAAATTCTTGCCTTCTTGTGTGGGAACTGTCATTCTCTGAGTCCTCTAATCAGGGAGTGTACATCCATGTTCCAAGCTACCTGCTCCTCTGAAGCTCCCACCCATGACCAGGTCTGCTTTAGTGACCCTTCCTCCATGCATACTCCGGAATGTGCTTCCTGTATCCTGGGGTCCTCTGAGCTATAGAGAAATACTTGTTGGTAAAGCGCTGTGAGGTTGTTCCAAGAAACCTGGATTCTTGGGACAAGGTGTTATTATTTAGTTGATAGGAAACAAATATCCACTTAATAACCGTAATTATGTTGTCAAAACTGCTTAAAATATCCACACTGCTGGGACGGCAGTGATGTCAGGGAGCTTTGTGACTAGTAAGTTGGAACATTATCATGAAATTAAAAAAGAAAAGTTACATTACCAAGTAATTCATCGGAATGATTTGATATTTCAAAGATAACCACCAAGCAATTTCAGGAACATGTAATTATTTTTTGCTCACTATTTTATGATGCATTACTCAGTACTGGGTGGTTGGCTGCACCTTGTAAGGGGAGGATGGCGAATAACAAGCCATTAACAGATCAAAGTCTGTGTGGGAATGTAACTTGGGTTTTCTTGATCCTCTCCTTCTCTTAGACTTGAAATCCACATTCAGTGACAGATATCCTGTCATCTCAGACCCTAGGTGTGTGGAGCACAACTTGTACACTGTGAAGTCTCAGAAAACGCTGGCATGCTCATGATTTTTCTCCTCATTTGACTATCTCTGTGGCTTTGGTGCCTCTTACATATGTACGCCTGTTGCTGAGATGTTCATTTTCCTTGCTAATAAATCCTTGGGTACTCATCAAATCACATAGCGGCTATTCTCTTCAAAGTCTTTTCTGAATTTTCCTTCTAGAATCAGGGTTCCTTTCCATAGAGCATAGCTGTCTCTGGCACAAATAAATCTCTGTTCACATCCCACACACAGGAGATAAAGTGTCTTCTTATGGTACTGTTATTATATAGTAAGTTCTTCAAGGGCTTAGACAGCCTTCCTACTTGTGCTTCTGACAATGTTTAGTAAATATGAGCTAAGTTCTGTGTGAGTGGGACACTGTGATATCCACTGGGGACAAGGTGGGAGGCAAGCCAACATATTGACGCTTGCCCTCATGAACCCTTGGTTGTAAAGGTCTTCACTGACTTTGCAGTATGCCTTTCTGTCATAGATCCATTTGTAATTATGCAAGGAAGTAATGGCAGAAATATAGGAGAAAGGGGAGTGGAGGGAGCTGAGAAAGTGGGAAGGTACCTGGAGGATCTTTCTAGTGATGTCTGCAATACGAGGTTTCGTTCTGAATCAGGATGGGCAAATAGAAGACTTACCAACTCCAGTCTCTGATGTAGGAGAACTAAGAGAGAATGGATGGGAACTATGAGGAAACAGATGTCTCTGTCATTTATCAATAGATATAGAAAGAAGGACTAAAGGGTGTAGAGTTGGAGATACCAAAATGGCAGTAAACAACTTAATACTTACACGTAGGAGGAAAAGGGAAATAGAAGGGAAGGGACAGAACAAGAAACTTGTCTAAAAGAATCCACTTATGAAACTGCTCAGGGATGACTAGATTAACAGTACCACAAGCATAAGCTCATGGACCCATGCTTGCTGAAATACAGCCATCCAACACCATCTTCATCCCTTCTCACATCACCCCAGAGCTGTGCAAGAGAGATGTCTTCTGGTGAGTCTGTGCCGTTGTCAAGGGCAATTTACATGATGTGATGGAATAAATGGATCTGTCTTGGCCATTCAGTTCCAGTGGGTGGGTGACAAGACAGCTACATGGATATATTTCCATAAATTGTCATTCATTGGAGACAGCCTTGCAGGCGCATCTCAACTACTCTCCAAAAGGGCCACCACAGTTCCTCAGGAAGAACTGGCCCCTAGATGCAGTCCTTCTAAACACACTTTAATTGTAAACAGTGTTATATTATGCAGGGGGCATGCATGTGACTATACAAATGCACCTGTCTGTGGTTCTGCATGGAGAGTTCTGAACTGAGTATCAGGTGTCTTCTGCTGTTGATCTCAGCCTTACTACCTTAATACATGCTTTCTACTAAACTTTAAGCTTGTCTTTTCTGCTAGAATGGCTGACTAGTGAGATATAATGTTCTCCCTATCTCTACCCCTTAATGTTGAGGTCACAGGCACATGGAGTTATGGGTGTTGTAGATTCAAAATCAGGTCTTCTTCTTGTTACACAGAAAGTACTCAAACCCAGGGCCCAGTATTGTATTTTTTAATGTAAAAAAAATAAGGCATTAGTTAGGATAGCTTGGAAGGTTTAAGATAATTTATATTTATCATTATTATTATTATTATCATTATCATTATTATTATTTCCCCTGAAGTTAAACAAGCTAATCTCTTGTATCTAGAAATTGTCTGAAAAGCAGGGCCAACCAAAAATTGTATGTGACTTCAGGAAGACAAAGAACTTGACACTTTCTCAGACTCCCCACCTGAGGCCTGAACCTTCTCAGGGAAAGACACTTCAGCCATTTGAACAGATGGAAGGGGTGTGTAGAAAGAACCCCTGAAAACTCAGGATGGTTTTGATGTTATAAAGAGAAAGAGATCAAAAGTGAATGTACCTAAACTAATTTTGATGAAAACACACGGGTCAAAAATTAAATTTTCAGATGTGTGTAAATTCAACTAGGGTACATGTAAAACCCTATATGTAACTGTACAGCCTAGGCTTTCAAAGGCTTCTGTGGATTTCCTCTCCATCCCCAAAGTGCGTAATATGACTGAACAAACTGAACACCAAGTGTATCCCAACCACAGAAGTTCACTAAGAGGGATGACTCATGCTCAACACTCTAGAAACTAGATGTTCCAAAATTAGTGCCTTGGATCCCAGACAACAAGAGCTTAAAGAAGACCACCTTCACCTTGCTTATAGTTATAGTATCTCTTCTCTCTCTCTCTCTCTCTCTCTCTCTCTCTCTCTCTCTCTCTCTCTCTCTCTCTCTCTCTCTCTCTTTGTGTGTGTGTGTGTGTGTGTGTGTGTGTGTGTGCGTGCATTGATGCAGAAACACCCATATGTGTTGTATACGTGTGTATGTGTGGACATCAGAGGTCAATGTTGGATATCTTCTACAATTTGTCTTCAACTTAGTTTTTGAAAGACAGTCTCTTAGCTGAATCTGGAGCTCAGTATTGCAGCTAGGCCAGCTCTCCGGTGAACTTCAGGAATCCACCTGCCCCTGCTCTCTCATACTGGGGTTACAAATGTGCACTTACACATCTAGATTTTATGTAGGAACAGGTGGGGAGGGGTGAACACAAATTCTCAGGCTTTCAGGTCACACAGTTAATTGGCTGAGCCATTTTCCCAGCCCCACAATTTAACAGGTATGTTTACAGCATCATGCCAAGCTATCTCTTCACAGACATTCTGATTCTAGTTCAGACAGAACAGTGATCCTATTTCATGTTTTTCCTGCCTTCACTTCAGCATAGCTACATGGAGCTCGGCCATCAGTCGAATTGTTTAATTTCAAAACTGACATGCCAAAGTCTTACTCCCTAACAACTCAAAATGTAGATGAGTTTGGAGGTAGGGTCTTCACAAAGGCAGTTACATTTAAATGAGGCTGTGATATTGGTCCAAGTGTAATATTATTGGTGTCACTATTAGAAAAAAACGTGAAACTTGGATACAGAAACACACACTGAGGAGAGGCCATGAAATGATGCAAGGAGAATATGGTCACTTCTGAGTGTACCAGAGATGCCACTCAATGAATCCACCTTGACCTTAACATTCCAGCCTCCAGAAAAAAATCTCCATCACTTAAGACATCCCATCTGTGGTACTTTGCTATGGCCACCTTAGAGAGTAAACACAGGCTGCAGTGCTGTATAGATGTGTTAGTGCTGCAATCAGTCCACTTCATTAGAAATCTATTAATGAATTCATCTGGGAACACGATCCACGGATAGATGGGACCCAATCCTAACAGAAATTCTGTATCTAGAAAATGGAACAAGGGGACATGCTCTCCTCTTTCTTATACTAACACATTTGTACATCATTTTCTTTGGACAATGAGCATAACACACACACAAAATCAGGAGTTTGTCGTTCAGTGAACACTGCTAGAGAAGTGCTCACCCCAATAGCTTACATGTCCCTGCTTGGCAGTGCCACTGAGAGATAATTGGATCATGATGATACCTATCGTAGGTGGACAGATGTTCGATGAGTTTATAGCTGGATGGAGGATTAAGGGGAAGGCATTTTTGGAAGTGAGGCTCTGCTATGGTTCCTTTAAAGAGTCTATGTTGTCTTCAGCCTCTCCCTGCCTCCTCTCTCCAGGTGTCTTTCTTTTACCAGACCTTTACACTATGAAGTTTCTACCTGGCTATAGGCCTAGAGGCAATAGGGCCAGGTGACTATGAGTGGAACCCTCTGAAGCTGCCCATGAAACTAAATGCTTCTGGACAGGAAACACGCTGTTCAATTATTGAATCAGTCAGCAGCTTTGGGACTTCTCTTTTGTTGCTGTTGTTGTTTGGGTTTTTGTTTGTTGTTTGCTTGCTTTTTTAGCATGCACTGTCCTGCTCAGAGAAGACGAGCGCTGGTGGAAGTGTTTTAGGATAGAGTTCCCAGTAAGCTTACAAGTGATGCCAACCTTGGGTCAGCATCTTCTCCCTCCACCAAGCTTCAAACACCAGCCTCCCCTCTTACCATCTCTTCTATTTCTATGGTAATCACAGATTCAGGAATGGCAACTTTCTCTTCTCAGCTCAAAGTAAACATGTCTGTCCTAGCTCAAAACTGTCCCAAGGTGTTTACGGCCTCTAAGAATGGTTTTCAAAAGAATGAATGGAAAAATGAAACCATGTTTCATATTAGTACGTTTCCATCCGGCCATCCATCAGTTGTGATTTTCAACAGTGGTGAAAGAAGACTTCTTCTTTCAATGTCTGTGGATATAAGAAGGTTTGAAAGGCTTTGTCTGATAAAATTCATATTTCTCACAATGTCCGTACTTTTCTGTCTCTCAGCCTCATCAGCCCTCTTTCCCCATAAATCCCAGAGTCCCAGACACTTCTGTTCCCGAGTTTATACTGTCTCCTCTCAATGGGTCTCTGTCGTCTCCTTTCAACACAAACTCTTCTTACTGTTGAGAGAAGTGTTTCACTTCAGAGGAGATGCCTGGTGTTCCTGACAGCAGTTTGGTAGTATCCCTATGATAGTGTTTGGGGAAGATCTTTGTTTCTGTTTTTTTTTTTTTCTCCACATATGGAAACACAGGGGTGGCTCCTCCAAGCATGTACTCTCATGTTTCATAGGTCGTCAGACACCCAAAGGGTGCTCAAAGGATGGTTTCTGTGTAATGTTGACATCTAAGCTATGGTGAGACACACTGGAGACCACAGATCCTTTCCCATCCACTCCTTGGATCAAATAACTTCACTACCATCTTAAGTCATCTGTGCTCTACGGTGGAGGCGTCTGGCCCATGCGTCATCATCCATTTAATTTAGACTCTCCCAGGGTTCCTTCTTTGAGGCATCTGCCTAGTTCACTTATGTCAACTCAATTCACCACCATAGGCTTGCTTTCCTAATTGAAAACTCATGCTTGGTATTTATTCACCAAGTGTACCAATAATGTTGAGTATTTAATTGAGACGTAGGAACTAAAGATTTTACAGCATCACTACATGTGTGTTTTGCAACTCAAGCTGGACCCATCAATCATTTCTGAATACTTGTCAGCAAGGTGAAATAGCCAGATGTCTTATTTTCACAACTTTGTGATTTTCCTGGAACAACGAGTGACAAAAAACTGCTCCAGCCAGAAAATATGTCTCTTTTCTAAAACATGTCACCTCTAACTACAGCTACCCACATAACAAAGATTCCCCCCAATAACTCTCCCTGCTCAGATCTTTTTGGGCTCAAACAACGGGATATAGGAACATAGAAACTGAGAGCACGGAATGTTGTGTTCCTGATGGAACCATGAATGGTAAGCCAGTGACAGAGTGTGCAACACAGCATCTGAGGACTAATCACAGCCACATATTTCATACCGTCAGTGTGGTTACATGTCCCTGCTTTGTAATTCTGTTTTTATTCCCAGACACTCTGCTTCTGGGACTTTTTTGCCCTAAAAGCTTCTAAAGAATATAGTATACCTTAATGGGTAGCAAGATGTGGTCTAGACATCCAAATGATGTTGGGCATGTGATTTAAACTGTCAAGATTCAGTTTTTCTCAACTGTTAATGCTGGTTCACAATTGAACTTATCTCTTAAAATTGCTTCAAGATCCTAAAAGGACAATGCAGAAAAAAGACTAACGTAAGCCCCTTATATGGAGGAGGAAAATTGTTATTGACACATATAAACACAGACTACTTTTAGGCAGTGTTTACCTCTATTCCCAGCAGGTAGGAGGTGGAAGCAATGAAATTGGGAGTTGAAGGTGAGCCTCAGCTACAGAGACAGACTGAGACTGGTCTAGGGGCTAGCCTCAAAAAGGAAGCAAGCAAATGCACAAATATAAAACCATGTACAAACACGATATGTGGACTGTTCCACAAAAGTATTGTTTTGTAACAAGAGACTAATCAACAGTGTCACATTAAATTGACCTTTAGACTAAAAAGTACAAAGTGCAGTGTGCTAATTACATGCGGGCCTCATTTGAGTCTCAGATATCTATATTGGATTTCTGCAAACTTTGACCCATCATTGTTTTCAGTCTTAAAATAGATTTAGAAAAATTATCTGCCTAGGTTTCATGTGACAATTAAATAACAGTGTACAGAGAGTGTCAGGCTTTCAGGGCAGGGCAGCCACAATTATTAACAGTCCTTCTTGGCTCCTACTAAAAGTTCAGAATGAGGAATACTGACCTATGTGGGATAGCCAATGCTGACCCATCTTGGCTAGTTTGGCCAAGATGACAGAAACTCGTGCTGAACACACCGAACTGCCTGTGGTCCTCCTTAGAGACTGACAGAATGGGTACCAAGTTCATAGCCACATACTACGTGCCAGAACTGCTCTCTCCCAGTGAGGCTGGTGTCTGTGACACAGCAGTGGGAGTTGAGCTACCCCTTGTGCATCTGAATAGCTCTGTGTCTGTAAAGATTTTTCCACAGAAACATTGCTCCTATGTTGAATAAAGAACACTGATATCTAATACAGAAGACCCTCCCTGAATCCTCTCTTTCTGATGGTGGCATTAATGTTGCAACTCACTTGGAAAAGGATACAGCTTCTGGCTTATCCTTGTATAGTGGTTCTCAACCTTCCAATTATCGGGGCCCTTTAATACGGTTTCCTTGTATTATGGTGACTCCCAACCATAAAATCACTTTTGTTGCTACTTCATAACTATAATTTTGCTACTGTTATGAGTCTGATACACGGGATGTGTGATGTTTAACCCCAATGGAATCATGACCCACAGGTTGAGGACCACTGTCCTTGTAGCTAAGAAGGGATTATGATTTTTATGAGCTTCCCCTCAGAAAGAAGATTCAAGAGGCTCTACTTTGGGAAGAAATCTTATGTGTTGACTTTACCTTTCCCATTTTAATGGATATTTTAAAACGCAGGTCATAAGATGAGCACAAGAGTTTAAGTTCAGCCAGAGGCTACAGATCTCTGTCTCCACCCCAAAGTGAAAAGACAGAGAAATAACACAGAAGGTCAATGTGCAGACACACAGCTCTCTGATGAAATAACTTCAGCCCAAGTCTCCTTCATTACTGTACCTCTTACTTGTCATCTTGACTAGACAAGCCTCTGGGCCTGTCTCTGGGGGAATATCTTGGTTAGGTTACCTGAAGTGGGGAGACTCGCTGTCTTAGCTAGAGTTTCTATTGCTATGAAGATACACCATGAGCACCACAACTCTTATAAAGGAAAATATTTAATTGGGTAGCTTATAGGCTCAGTGATTCAGTCCATTATCATCATGATGCAACATGCAGCATGCAGACAGACATGGTGCTGGAGCAGAAGCTGAGAGTCCTACATCTTGACCGAAAGGCAACAGGAAGTTGTCTGACTCACTGGGTACAGTTTGAGCGTATGTGAGACCTCAAAGCCTGCCCTAAAGTGACACAATTTCTTCAACAAAGTCCCTCCTACTCCATCAAAGCCACAATCCCTGTTAGTGCCAATCTCCCTGAGCTTCGGAGGGCCAATTACATTCAAAGTACCACACTCTCCCTAAATCTGAGTGACACTATTCCTTGGGATGAGATACTGGGCTGCATAAAAAGGAGAAAGCCAGAACAGCACCAAAATTCATTGTTGTTTGTGTCAAGCATCTTTTCCCAGCAAGAAACGTAACAAATGCAGAGTCTCCATGGTCCCCCTAATTTATCTAGGGAAAGTACTGTGGTATTGGTTTGGCACTTGTGATGACACTGTGACATTGCAGAGAATGGAGACAGAGAAGGTAAGGGAAAGGGACAGAGGAACAGAGACAATGGGGAGGAGAAGAAGAAGATGAATTATGAACCAGCCTGGATCTAGGAACTAGGTAAGGGGTCACAGTCTTGGCCATTGTGCTTGCCAACTTCTGGTTTCTTTTGCTTATTAAAATGCAACAAAAACTCATCTGCTGCCATTCACTCTCAGTACCTCAGCACCGGGACTCTCTCCATATAGTAGTCACTAGCCCACATCCCCAAGAGTCAGAGATTCTTGTATAGTCTGCTCTACTACATATGACAGCAATAGTGACTGTACTCCCTCTGCTGTTTTTGACTCTCCCAGAAGTTTACCATCAGTGTTGGCACCAGGAAGTTCCATGGTATCATCTCCCCTAGAAGAAACCCTCAATAAAAACCAGTGCCCCTCCTATTGCTTAAATGACAGGGTGGACTGTTTCAAGAAGTATAGTGAGGTGGTGGGTTCCTTGCTCTTGCAGAATAAAGCTCCCAGTTACTCTTGCTTCTGTATGCCCTCCGATGCCTTCCTCACTGTTTTCCAATCCTCTCAGTGCCATGGAGCCACTCCAGCATACAATGTGCCTTTGCCAGGAGTTTAAACTCTGAGTCACAAGGCCCCCTCACATTGTGGAATATTTCTTCACACTGTGTGAAGATGTGTCACTGTGGTTGGTTTAATGAAGAATTGGCCAATAGCTAGGCAAGAGAGGCTAGGCAGGATGTTTGGGGACAGAGTGGAAGGGGTAGGGGAATCTAAATTTCAGAGCTTCTGACTGACATGGTTCAACTTCACAGAATACTCCATCCAGGACCTCAGATAAGCTCTACACTTTTCCATCACACAGAGACTAAACAAAAAATGATACTGCTAGCTCTCCCAAGAGTTGACCATTGTCCCAATTTTTTCAGGGTCCCCTGAAGGTGCCATAACCTCCAGACAACAGGAAGCAGTCTAGAAAACATGATGCCCATGTTCAGAAGAGGTTGGGTGGGTTTTGTTCATTCAGTGGGTTATGGATGTTTGTCATTATTGGGGGAGGGAAGGTTGGTTGCAAATTGTTATTGGTCATGGTAAGAGAAAAATAAACAAAGGAAGGATTCCTTTCTGAAAAGATAAAAATAGGGACATAGCAATGATAGGATAAAAGGGTATATTATTGAATCTACTTTTAAAATAAAAAGTAAGTACTAGTCTAAAATATTTTACATTGGCATGAATGTTTGCATATTGATACAAATTTAAGGTTATTTTTGTCATATACTGTATATATGTTTCACTCTTGTTTAAGATATTGTACCTATGCAACTCATTTAAAAATGTAAAGTTCTAGTCATTGAAAGCTGGTATTACAAACTGTTTAGGATAATTAAGAAATACAGGTTGGTAGTTAGCTACCAATAACAATCAAACTTGTAGTCATGTTAGGTATGTTTTCAAGACTAAACAAGAATATGTTTTAGATAAATATGTGGTCTTCAAAGACTTCAATAATCTAAAGAATATGGCATTTAAGATGTTTTGATAACATAAGTCTTTTCTTTATAGTGAGATATGTCTGCTCCTGGCAGCACCCATCTACTTCAGAGAAGATGATGGACACGGAAGAACCTCCATATGGAGTTTCCTTTCAACATGACAAAGCTAGCCACTGGGCAAGAAACTGCCCTTGCCTCAAATGCTGACAGTATGCTGTCTTAGGGTTACCAAAAGGCAAATTGGGGAGGAAAGGGTTTATTAAGCTTATACTTCAGCATTGCTGTTCATCACTGAAGGAAGTCAGGGCAGGAACTCACACAGGGCAGGATCCTGGAGACAGGGGCTGATGAAGAGGCCTTCGAGGGGAACTGATTACTGTCTTGCTTCCTATGGCTTGCTGAACCTGCTTTCTTATAGAACCCAGGACCAGTAGCCCAGGGATACATCCACACATCATGGGATAGGTCCTCACCCATTGATCACTAAATGAAAAAATGCCTTACAGTTGGATTTCAAGGAGGCATTTCCTCAGCTGAGGCTCCTTCCTCTGTATCAAGTTGACACACAAAACCACCCAGAACATTGTCCAAATTGGACAATCAGGACACAAAAGAAGCTGACTGCTGAACTTTGCCAAGACAAAGTAGGCCAATCCTTCAAAATTCCTGCTTCACAGAAATGTCTGTCAGATATTCTGTCTGTGTCTGTAGGCTGAAGATGGCTATGCCAGCATTGCAGAGTAACCTTGGGTGACTGTCCAGGTAGCCAGATGTCTCTGTTGTTTCTATTGTTTTTGGAAGTTGTTTGGTTTGCACTTCCTATTTACTCAGATAGTATTTTCTCCTTGGATCTCTGATGGGGGTTGAAGACCAGATGGTTATACCATTTTCCTTGTTACCAAGTTCAGAAAAGAAAGTTACAAAAAAGGTATAAAGTATATAAGGTTGAGAGATAAAAATTTAAATTGTTTATTGAAGAAAATATAAACATCTGAAAAGATATTTTTAGGATTGTAATACAAATTATGCTAAAAAGTGATTTAGGTATGAAACTTGGGCTCACTGACATATGATAAATAATAGAGTAATTTCTTCAAACGTGCTAAATACAAATGGACTGGGCATTGTGAATGTAATTCTTACCTGATAATTGCTCTTATTGTAGAAAGTTTTACTATGTTAGCGTTAAAACTTTTCCTTTTTAATTAGAAAAATGGGAAATGTGATGTGACATTTGTTTACACTGTAAAGATGTGTCTCTGCTAAGGCACCTTCTGGCTGGTTTAATAAAGAGTTAAATCCCCAATAGTTAGACAGGAAAGAATAGGCAGGACTTCTGGGCAGAGAGAGAACTCTGGGAAAAAGAAAGGTAGAGATACCAGTGAGACGCAAAACAAGTCACACATACAGTACAGAGGAGAGGTAACCGAGCCACATGACAGAATGTAGATTTTAAAATATGGGTTAGTTTAAGTTATAAGAGTTAGTTGGAGACAAGCCTAAGGTAAGGCCAAGCTTTCATAGCTAATAACAAACCTCTGCGATGTTATTTGTGGGCTGGCCGTCCCAGTGAGAGTGTACTCCACCCTCCTAGCTTCGTAATCCTCTGTCAATAACTCTTAGGTTCTGTTCTTCCCACACCAAACCTGCTCCCTTTCCCCAGGATTCTATCCACTGATACAGACTGGCCAGCTCCTCTAACTCTGTTTGCAGGCATATTTCCTCTTAGCTCCATACTAGACTGAAATGTCTAGTTATTAACACAATAGGAATGGGGAGAGACATGTGTTATCTTATAGAAACTGATCATCAGCTTATAAAGTACCTGCTTTGAGTGCAAAGGTTGCGGATCTCTAGACACAAAAGAGGGGTCTCCCTTGTGAACAAAGAAGAGGTGAAGCTGCTCGTGGCAGCCTAAACTGTCATGGAAATGCCGAGGGTCGTGGCTTGAGGCTTTACAGCTTGTCCACTCAGTTTTGGTCTCGGGTTATGAAATTGGCACGGCAGACATGTTGAGGCTGTAGATGTAGATTTGTCTGCAGGCTATCACCCCTATTACCTAATCCTGGGTCTCAGTTTTGGTTTAATAGTCCCCACAGCAGCAGAAGATAAGGATCTATTTTGGTGGAGCTGGAGACTTACTGACTTTCACCACAATAAGTGGTTATGCCATGGTGGTCATTTACTTTCTTCATGGCTGCTAAAACCATTAAGAACTGCAGCCCATTCTCAGAACCCAAAGTTACCATCACCCTGTTGCCTTGCATATTCCTCAGCTCAGCTGTTAGTGCTCAGGCGTCTGCACTGGCCTGTCCTTGGGGTTCTGACAGGATACGTCCTCAGCCGCAGCCACTAAGAACACCACCTGTGCACATTCACTATGTTCCCTTTCAAAAGGACCCTGCCCACCTCCCATCCTTCTCTCTTTCTCTTTTCATCTCCCTCTCCATGTCTGTTCCTCCCCTCTCTCCCTTCTTTCCTCTCTCTCCCCCTCTTCCCTTTCTCCTTTCTCCTGATGCTCCTGTCTCCAGTGGCTGGTCTCCCCCTCTACCCCCTTACCTTTCCCCTTTTTTATGAAATCTTTACCTAATTAAAAAAAACTCTGCTTGAACCCTGCCACGTGGCATCTTTCTCTCAAGTGCTGCTTTTCTTAAATTCCAACAGCCTGTGCCTCCATCTGGTCACCAGTCTTTAGGATACCATGTTCCTGCAAGCCAGAGCTTCTCATCTGCTATCTCCACTGTATTTCCCTCTCCCCAGTCTCCAGACCCCCATTCTGATAGACTCCTTCAACCACTCTTAGTACCAACTCTGTTATGTTGAGCTCCTTTGAAGCTAGGGGCTGAGGCAGGCATACGTGTGCCAGTATTTTAACTGAGGGACAATAGAGGATGTGTAGGAAGATATGTGAGAGGAGAAGGAAGGGGGTGTGTCATAGCAAGAGCAACTCTAGGGTGAGGGTCTTGACTACTTGGGAAGACACACTCTTCCTATATCCTAGTGAACAGTGTCCAGAGTGTGTTGGGTAGCTTACCAACCAGGAAATAAGCAAGAAAAGTAGGATTCTCACTGCTTGGGGGTTAGCACGGAGTATGGGAAGGTCTCTGAATTTCTAGGTTTTGTTGGGGTTACTAGGTAGAAGTTCACTAGCAATTACTTACAACAGTCCATGATGTGAGCTTGGCAAGAGAAGAACCATGTAAGGGACATGGGAGGTCTGTGAACACTGTCCACACCAACAGAGCCAGAACTTAAAGAGATTACTCAAACTGGTCCAATGAGAGATCTGATGCATTCATTACACATGACAAATGATCTTTTTTTGTTCTTGCTTTTTTATTTAAATGAGAAATAAGCTTGCTTCACATGTAAATCACAGCACCCTCTCCTTCCCCTCCTTCCCTGCCCCCCACTAACTCTGCCAACCCCCATTTAATCCCTACTATGCTCCTCAGGGAGGGTGAGACCCTCCATGGGGGATCTCCAAAGTCTGTCACATCATCCAGGGCAGGGCCTAGGCCCTCCCCCATGTGTCCAGGCTGAGAGAGCATCCCTCCATGTGGAATGGGCTCCCACAGTCCATTTGTATGCCAGGAATAAATACTGATCTACCACCTAAGGCTCCATAGATTGTTGAGGCCTCCTCACTGACACCCAAATTTAGGGTGTCTGGATCAGTCCTATGCTAGCCATCAGTCTGGGGTCCATAAGTTCCCCCTTGTTCTAGTCAGCTGGTTCTATGGGTTTCACCAACCCTGTCTTGACCCCTTTGCTCATCACTCCTCCCTCTCTGCAACTGGATTCTAGTTGAGTCAGTGTTTAGCTGTGGGTGTCTGCTTCTGCTTCCATCAGCCACTGGACGAAGGCTCTAGGATGGCATATAAGGTTATCATCAATCTCATTATCAGAGAAAGGCATTTAAGGTACCCTCTCCACTATTGCTTAGATTGTCAGTTGGTGTCATCCTTGTAGATTTCTGGAAATTTCCCTAGTACCAGATCTCTCCTCAAACCTATAATGACCCCCTCTATTATGGTATCTCTCATCCTGCTCTCCTCTATTCGTTCCCTGACTCAAACTTCCTACTCTCCCATGTCCTCCTCTCCCTTACTCTTCTCCCCATCTTTTTCTCTCAGCTCCCACTACCCCCTATGCTCTCAATCCCCTCAGGAGATCCTGTCCCATTCCCCTTCTCTGGGGTGCATTGCATATCTCTCTTAGGGTCCTCTCTGTTTCTCAGACTCACTGGTGGTGGGATTGTAGGCTGGCAATTCCCTGCTCCATGTCTAAAATCCATATGTGAGTGAGTACATACTATGTTTCTTTTTTGTTACTGGGTTACCTTACTCAGGATGGTTTATTCTAGTGCCATCCATTTGCATGCGAATTTCAAGATTCCATTGTTTTCTTCTGCTTAGTAGTACTCCATTGTGTAAATGTACCACATTTTCTCTATCCACTTTTCAGTTGAGGGGCATCTAGGTTGCTTCCAGGTTCTGGCTATTACAAATAATGCTGCTATGAACATAGTGGAGCAGATGTCCTTGTTGTATGAATGTGCATCTTTTGGATATATGCCTAAGAGTGGAATTGATGGATCCTGTAGGAGACTCCCATTTTCCTGAGGAATCTCCACACTGATTTCCAAAGTGGCTGTACAAGTTGGCACTCCCAGCAGCAGTGGAGGAGTGTTCCCCTTTCTCCTTGTCCACTCCAGAATAAACTGTCATTGGTGTTTTTGATTTTAGACATTCTGACATGAGTAAGAGTTGTTTTGATTTGCATTTCCCTAATGGCTAAGGATGTTGAGCACTTTCTCAAGTGTCTGCCATCCATTTTAGACTCCTCTATTGAGAATTCTCTATTTAGTTCTGTACCCCACTTTTTAATTAGATCCTTTGGTGTTTCAGAGACTTGCATCTTGAGTTCTTTGTAAATTTTGGAGAGCAGCTGTCTGTCAGATGTGGGGTTAGTGACTATCTTTTCCCATTCTGTGGGCTGCCTTTTTGTCTTGCTGACTGTGTCCTTTGCCTTACAGAAGCTTCTCAGTTTCAGGTGGTCCCATTTGTTAATTGTCGATTTCAGTATCTGTGCTACTGGTGTTATGTTCAGGAAGCAGTCTCCTGTACCAAATCACTCAAGTGTGCCTCCCACTTTCTCTTCTAAGAGGTTCAGTGTGGCTGGATTTCTGTTGAGGCCTTTGATCCATTTGGGCTTAAGTTTTGTGCATGATGATAGATATGGATCTATCTTCAGTCTTTTACATGCCAGAGCCCAGTTATGCCAGCACCCAGTTATGCCAGCACCATTTCTTGAAGATGCTTTCTTTTTTCCATTGTATAATTTTAACTTATTTGTCAAAAACAAGTGTCCGTGGGTGTGTGGGTTAATATCAGGGTTTTCAATTCAATTCCATTGGTGTACCTGTCTATTTTTGTGCTAAAACCAAGTGGGTTTTTAGGATTATAGCTCTGTAACAGAGCTTGACGTCAGGGATGGTGATGCATTTGGAAGTTCTTTTATTGTACAGCATTGTTTTGGCTATCCTGGGTCTTTTGTTTTTCCATAAAAGGCTGATGATTGACTTAAAAAGTATTTGAGCCAAAATAGTCCCTCCCAGTTCTAAAACTCCCGTTCATCTTACCCTGAGTTGATACAACAAAGATCAGGTGTTGAGTTAAAATGCCTTTCAATCAAGTATGTGATGACAGATTTCTGAAAACAGCTGGATGCTTGATAAAATTTATATTCAGTTTGCCTTCGTGTTCACACATGCATGCACAGACATGTTGAGAAAGGAGAGGCAGGTTGAAGCGGGGGTGGCTGGAGTCTCCGGATGCTAGCAAGGAGAGAAGAAGCGCTCCGTTCACCCCTCCCCATCCTACTGCTCATGTCCTGTATTCACCCCTAGGGCAGCTGTAAGGAGGAGGGCCCATGTTGCAGAGTCTGTGGTGTGTGGTCTGAAGGAGAAGCATGTATACCTTGAACTCTGACTCCATCATTGTCTTTGAAATCTCTTCTTACTTCAAAATATTAAGAAATTCTGTTATAAGAGGTGAACAGTTGGGTTCAACCTTTGCAGAAGGTAGTTGCTTTGTTGTAAGAAAAGTTCCTCTCATGTAGAAAAGGAAGGTCACCACCTATCCAACACATCCCCTTCCTTGATGCCCATGGCCACACATACTCAGAGCATAGACCCTCTTCTTAAATGAGTATCTAATCTGCAGCATGGAAGCTGCTTCAATCTGTAGGAAAAGTTGCTTTCCCCATGGACAAAGACAAATATCTTTGTTTTTCATGGACATGAGTCTTTTTATGAAGCATTTAGAATGGAAATTGATTATTACTTAAGTATGTATAGGAGGAAGGAGTTGTCTGTGTGGCTGTGGCTGTTGGTCTGTCTTCCTGCCAGCTTCCCTGCCTGCGCCTACCTTTCTGTCTAATCAATTTCTTGGGCATTGGGAGCTATAATACTGAAGATACAGGAATTACATGCGGACCTAATGCCACATCCAACCATAAGAAATGCTGAAATGGTTTTGTCGTAGATTGTATATGTCCTGTCGGATGTCCTGAGATGATCCTGCTGGAGGGTACACTCATATGATGATAGCAATAACTTCCAGAAGCACAGGACTAGAATAAAGTCATCTCAAGCAGACTATAGGTTAGCAGAGGAGCTTGGTCCTGTAGAAGGATGGAGAAGATTTCAATGTCTCTCCAAGGTGCTATAGGCATGAAGGCTAACTTTGGCTTAGTGAAAGGGGACAGGAGTGGTTGGTTCCAAGGCTCTTAATTCAGTACAAGTCTGAGAGAGGTTCTGCCAGCAGATATTAGAGTAATTTTATCCAGCTTCTAAATTGAGATTTGCGTGCGCTATGCTCAAACTTATGGGTAGTTTCTATCCAACCATGTCAGAGGTACACAGCTCAGGTCGCCAGGTTAAAGAAAACAGTGCCATTATGTCTCCCTGATGGGCATTGAGCCAAGGAAGGCTGATAAGTTCTAACAAAGCAAAAAGTTCTTCAGGGAAAACTCAAGTAAGTGAGGAGTTGCCAAACCAAGAAATATGAAAGAGCAGAGAGCTACAGAAACATCCCAGATATGAGGAATTAAGCAAAAGAGGTATATTAGTTAGGTTGCTCTAGAGGAGTAGAACAAATTGGTTAAGTCAAATGGCACTAAAATAGTAACCCCAGAAGATGGAGAGATAGTTCAGCAGTAAAGAGTTCATACTGCTCTTCCAGAGGTCCCAAGTTCAATTCCCAGTACCCCTGTCAGATGAAACACAGCAACCTGGAATTCCATTTCCAGAGAACCCAACGCCTCAAACCTCCTAAGGCACACTCATCTGGCATGCATATACCTGCACACAGATACACCCAGTACATGTTCTTAAAAATAAAGTAAAAATTTTAAAAATAGTAAGAGCAGCTGACGGGCTGAAATCCTGGGTTTGCTTGGTCTTTGAAGCTGTGTGCCTCAGAAGTTGGAGTACTCCCACAGGGGCTGCCTCACTTGGAGCCTAAAAACATGGGAGTCACTTAGTTCACAAGGCTGGGGACCTCAGGTGACCCAATCTGGCACCAAAACCCTGGGACATTCCTGGACAGCCAATGGTCCTTCGTCCATGATGGAAGCTTGGAAACTCTGGTTTTCATGTCAGCAAAAGAATCTGCAGCAGCAGAAACAGGGTGAAGGAAAGACCAGAGAAGCCAAACACAAAACCTCTTCCTTCTACCATGCCCTTTGTCTTTGCACTGCTACCCAGAATCATGGTGGATCTTCCTGCACCCGTTAAGGCAATCGGTTCTTCAGTTAAGACAATCAGTTCCTCACTTAAGGCGCCTTCTCATCTGGGATCATTATAACTGTGACAAGTAGGTATTCAATCCAATCATAATGGGGGTAGAGCAAGAAGGAGTTCTTGATACCATCAGGGTACAGGAGGGAGGGATCCAGGAAAAGAGGGATGGGAGAGGGTGAAACTCCCGAACTACTACTGAAAGGAAGACAAAAATCCTCTGAGGTTTGCTTTTCTTCCTTTCCTTTTAAAGTAGTTAACAGTTCAAGTCACCTGTTTGCAAATTGATGTCCCCTTTGAGTTGCCTGAGCACAGAAAGCCTGAACTCCTACAGTGCTGCCTTGTATGTGTGCCATTTGCCATCATTTAGCTGAAATAATAGTGGTTAATAGTGGTTAATGACTCTCCTATTTACATCAGCTTAAGTCCCTTTCGCCCTTTCCATCTCCCCTTACCCCATTTAATACAGAAGTTGAATCTGAGATGAGCTTTTAATTAAAAAGCTCATAATGATAATATACAAAATCCTGGAGATAAGGAAATTGAATTTTAAATATGGATTTTCCCCCTTCCCTTTTCTTTTGATATTTCCCATTGTTTGCCATGTACCAAGTTTATTGGAAGAAAAGGAGACAGAAAGACTTTTAGCACAACAAAGGGCATTGCTGAGGAAGGTTTATCTGGATGTTGTGGAAGTCTGATTGCCTTTTGAAATGAATTTTTAATTAAAATATAATTACATCATTTACCTCCTTTCCTTTTCCTCCCTCCAACTCCTCCCATCTTCTGCCTTCTCAGATTCACGACTTCTTTGTCTTCGATTTATATACTATACATACATACATACATACATACAGATGTTGGGGACTGCTAGAACCTTGAACAAAATGGAGTCTGTCAACCGTTTCTTGGCCTTCTGACTACGTGACTACTAGCACACATGCCCTTGAGACAAAGGAAAAGGCTAACCATAAAAGTTAAATTTACACAGGGCAGCCCACCCGCCTAGCCAGGGGGAAGTACCCTTACAGAGCAATTGTCTTTGTTAACAAAATTATAGTGTTCTGCTGTACACTTCCTATCCTTCCCTAATTCCTGCACCTGACTTACACTGACAAGCATTTGTGGAATGTAACTAATGACTGATGGAAAATTACAGCTTTGTCTTTACCGTATTTGGTGTATATTTGAATTGAGACTTGATTGACATGCTTGTACCACCCCCTGAGGTCCTTCCTCTATAAGTTCCAGCGCGCCCCAAAAAATAAAGGCTCTTGATCAGCGAACGTTGTCTTGAGCCTGTTTCCATTAACCTCTTGAAGTTCAATTTCCAGATCGGATCTGCTCGTGAAGGCCCACTAAATTAGTAGCGACCCTCATCACCTCACCCCCGCGGGTCGGGGGTCCCTTTCCCGGGGGTCGCATACATACAATATATCAATACTACCTTTGAGGTCCATCCAGTGTTGCTGGTATGTATATGATTTCAGGGCTGACCATTTGGCACTGCACAACCAGCCAAGGGGTCATTATCAGGGAAGACTACCTTTATCTCATAAATGTAGAACAAAATCAAGGTCTAGGTACCATAACACTCAAGGGTACTGAGACCTTGTGTTCATATAGGTTGCTAAGTGAATGACAAGTCCGTGTCAGTGTAAGAACTTTGGAGACTGAGAAGTAAAGAGGTATAATGTATTAAGGAGTTTAATGGAGGTAAAACAGAGTTCCCAGTGAAGATAAACTGTCCTAACAAGTGAGAAATGACCCCTTACTTACCTAAATTGGACAGGTTCAGAGGACACTGTTTAATTATGGGACCAGTGACTCATTTTTTTGCATGTCAGGGGGATAGGTGGCAGCTGCGGAAGAAACAAAAATAATCTTGTTTAACTACCATAAATATGTTGCTGTGGCATGAAGAGCATTTTAATATTTTTATTAAGTCGGGGAGGGGAGAAATCATGTAATCTATTTTGACCATATTCATTCAAATTCCTTCCCCTAACTTCTCTCAAATTTATACCCATGTCATTACCATCCAACTTTCTACATCTTTTTAAGTGCCCATCAACTCGAGTTTCTACTGCTCATATACTTCTGAGATGTGACCATCCTCTGGAACGTGGTTGACCTACAAGGAGCCACACCCTTAAAAAAAAAAAACCTGACTTTCCCCCAAGGAGTCGTCACATGCAAACAGCTCCCCAGTTAGGGGTGGCTTTTAGGATTCAGGCATTATGGTGGCCTGACCCCTGTCACCTGGAGAATGCATTCAGGCAGTATCCTGGCCAGTCCAGGGTCCTATGGCTGGTACTTCACTACTTAGTCTGCACACAGGTGAGAAGGTTTCTTTAAGAGGCAAACTCCGCCCACTTCCACTCCCTCTTTCCCACTGTTCCTCTGAAGGAGCAGACAGGACTATTCCTGTCTCTCTCTCCCTTCTTGCTCTCTCCCTCTTTGTCTCTTCCCTCCCACCTCCCCCTTCCCTCTCTCCACTCCCTTCTCTTTCCCCCAATAAAGCTTCACACATAAGTTCTTCCTGATTGTATGTTTGTTCCCCACAAAGGGATTCTCCTTGGTCCCACCTCAAGCTGTATTATAACTGTGAGGGCTCAAAAACCCTTCCCACTTCAGGCTAGGGTAAAGTAGGTAGGCTTGATTTGCCCAGGTCTTTAGCAGGTGACCACAGCTGCTGTGACTTCAGGGGTGCAGCAGCCCTGTAAGCCCCAGAAGACACTGTGTCACGTGGGTTATCCTCAATCTCTTACGTTCTTTCCATCGCCACCCCTTCCGAGATGGTCCCTGAGCCTTTGGGGTATGGTATGGTGTTGACATCCTTTTTGCAGCCGAGCACTCCACAGATACTTATTTTCTGCCCGTTGAGCAGTTGTGAGTTTCTGCTTTAACCACCATCCATGGCACATGAAAACGGCACTTGTCTACCAGCAGACAAACAGCAATCGAGAGGACAGTCTGATAATGTGCCCCTTTCACAGAATAATCATGGTATATTCACCCCTGGGACCGGTGACCTCCCTAGCTTTAGGCACTTGACAATTTTCACCATACTTTTGTAAGTGAGGATATAGTGAAAAACAAACAAACAAACAAACAAACAGGACCACTCCTGTTTGGTTTATTGGGGGGATCAAACAGTCAAAGCTATCTCTTGGAGGCACAGAACAGCAACTTGGCAGAAAAGCAATTGGATATGAGTCAGCGAATAGGGGGTTTTCGGGATGATGAGGTGGCTCTGGGTAACTAGACATCATTGCCTGAGGTAGTTGATCCTTAGGGCACTTAGGGAGATATTGTTTTTCCTGGTAAACAGAATCCCTCCTTAGGAGGTTCCTGAGTAACCCTTAATTTTGGCTTCTCTTTACCCAATGCAACCCCTCTATTATTTTACCCAGGTCAGAGTCCTTACATTTAGGATGTTGTCACCAGAACTGCAGTTTGGAGGAACTATCTTGAACCTAAAATCCTTAAATCTACCAAACACATTTTTCAGAAGAGAAAAAAAAAAGATGATACAGTTATTTCATAGGTAATGCCAGTACACCATCCAACTGATGTAGCAAAGTATTAGACTCTCAGTTCAGTAAAAGAATCATTGAAGAAGAAACGTCCGTTCATTTGCATTTCCAGATGAATAGTTTCTTCAGGTGTGTAGGACTAGGTCCTCAGAAGCCAGCATGAAACAGACACTTAGAGGCTGTTTCTATTGCCACGTGTTGGCTCCTCTCTTCACTTAGCCCCAAGGGTAACTAAATGAAGCATAAAAGCCTGACTTGTCTGCTGTCTTCCAGTGTCTGTCTCCTTTACATTGGGTTGTCTGCTTGCCTTGAAGGTCAGCACGTTAGTCACTCAAGAGGGGACTGTCTAACCTATCTCACTGCCTTTGAGTGCTGAAAGCACAAAGATATGTCATAACACTTAACCTTTCTTCTTGGGTCACCTTGCATTCCCAGAATAGAAGAACTCTGAAGGACACACCCCCTCCTCCCTGTGAAAACAGCAATCTAGGAGGCCCAAACCTTCTCCCAGAGAAGTGGTAATCAACCCCCAAGAACCATTTTATCCCCTCCAGCAACAAGGATGTCTACAGGTCACCTTGCAGAAGCAGAGCTGAGTCAGTGATGAGGGGCAGCATCTTCTACAAGGACTGCATAGCAATGCCTACTTCTTGCCCTCTATTTTAACCTCAGGCTCCTATCTCTTCTTATTGCTTGCCATTGCTTGTCTCTTTTACTTAACACATGTACATGTGTGTGGATAGGTGTGTGTGTGTGTGTGTGTGTGTCGCACGCATGCAGAATCTGAAACAAGACATATAGGGTATCTTCCTGTACTCCTGTATGGTGAGGAAACAGAGTCTCTGGCTGAGTTGGAAACTTGCTGTTTGGGCAAGTCTGGCTGGCCAGTGAGCTTGTGGGATCTTCCTGTCTCTGTACATCTAATGCTAGGATAACAAGCACATGCAGCTATACCCATCTTCTTATGTGGATGTTTGAGGACATAGATAAGATGCCTCTGAAGAGATGATTACCTCTGATCCAGGACAAGGCTTGGACCTCCTGAGTTTTTGCCTTCATTGTGGGGAGGGGTCTGTCCAGAGTTCCTCTATTCTGGGCATCCAAATTGACTCAAGGGGAAGGTTAAGGGAAATAATTTATCTGTGCAAGATGGGGTCCTCATGCTTGCACCGGAAACACTCTTATGCACTGAGCCATCCCCTCAGCTCTTGTTCGTTTCTTTAATAGATGTATAGGCACAGGTGTCTGAGAAGAACTTGTTGCAGCTGCTAGTGGCCTGGCTTTTATCTCACAAGCTCTGGTTACAAGCACACACAGCTCTCACGGGAATTTTCTCATATAGTCAAAAGCCAACTCTTGCTGAATAGTCAAAAGACCTTACATCTGTCATGGTCTGGGCTGGGGAGATGACACCATCAGTAAAGCACTTACAGAATAGCACATGGACCTGGTCCAAGACCCAGAAGTAATGTGAAAAAGGTTGAGCATGGAGATAGCACAGGAAAGGCAGAGATAGGCAAATCCCTGGGGCTCAATGGCTAGTAAGCCTAATTTGTATTCTAGGCCAGCAAGTCCTGTCTCAGAAACTAAGTGGAAAGGCACCCAAGGTTGACCTCTGGCTTCCACATACACATTCGCACATACACCTGTGCAGCCTCCCACACGAATGTGCACACGCATGTAGGAGGAGACTTGTTTGGAATGACAAGTGTAGGTGAGCTAATGACTTGGGGGAGGACGGAGAGGAAGTGGCGGCGAAGGGAAAGGACTAGGGCGATTCAAGGCTTGCTATTGTGAATTCAGGACACATTTGTTTGTTTAAACTCTGCCTCATTCTGAAAATAATTTGAGGAAGTCCTTACACATAGCACAGCAAGATAAAAAATAAAAATAAATCAGAAAACTGGGACAAAGAGAAAATAAGCTGGAATAACAAGATGAAAACAAAATAAAAGAAGGTCCTCAAGCAGAAAAGCATGCTGTGAAGTTCAGCACGATTATTCCAGTTGGGCCACAAACTTATTTCCTAGAAGAATGCACTCATGTTTTCCTTTTTATTTTTTCCAAGTGGAGGCACATAGGCGAGTTCCATAGTTAGCAGTTGAACTCATTTCCATGCAGTGAGAAAGGTAGGACACCTTGCTCAAATGAACAAAGAGCTGTCACTAACGTAAAGCATTATTGCCCCCAACTTTTTCTTTTTAACCCTTGCGTAGGAGAATGTTCATGAAAACAAAAAAGCTTCAAAGCCAGTTTGATATGTTGGTGATTCACTCACTTCTCTGTCCATTGTGTGTTGAATTCAGTTTTCAACAGACACTAGTTTCCTTTCTCTGTTGAGCAAAGCAAGCCAAACAGGGAAAATAAACAAACATCTTCACCTCCTGGAATGGAAGGAGGTTCGCCTTCCTAGGAACCCACCTTCATGATCATGGGAGCCTATTCTCAGCTCTTCCATGATGTAGTTCCCATGTAAAGAAACCTCACAATTCCTCCAAAACTAGGACAACAGACCATTGTCATCACAAATCTCCAAGAAGGTGACCAGCTCCCAGAATTTTCTTGAATAACACCATCCCCCAGACTGTATCTGAACTGGTCCTGGGACTCTGTAACAGCTTGTAGTGAAAGTGATACTGTGTAGCTTCCTAGGATAAGCATTCAAACATCTTCAGTTGCCCTCTTCCAGAAAGTTCCCTCAGAACTAGCCTACCATCCTGCAGGAAGCCCACACCACATGAAGACGCCACAAGGAGGGGGACTAAGGCCCTTCAGTCACCAGCAATAACAGAGAATCCCTTTGACAGTCCATACTAGTTGGTAAGTATGCAAGTGATACCTTGTAAGATGTGGCCTAGCTGAGCCTTTCCATGACTGCAGTCAACAACTGGCATTCCATGGTGAAGAACCAACTGCCTGAACTTATTGAAGCCACAGAATCATGGCAGACAATGAACGACGGTTGTTTATCAGTCTCTGCTTGGAGGGGTGTTACACACACAAACAGTGTATTTGTTATGTTCTTCATCTTGGAATCATATACAAAGTGGTCCTATTGGCCCTCTTAAAAACTATGATCTCCATAGCAAGGGTTGGCTGTGAAAGGGCCTAAACTTTCCAATGTGCTTTCTGCCTTCTATGCATAGGTAAGGTAGATAGATACTTTTTACCCTTAACAGTAAGGCATCAAGTTAATTCAGCTTTGCAAAGAGTCTCACATAGTATGTCTTGTGCAGAGACTGCTTTGAGTTTTCTCATCAAAAGACATTAAATATGAACGAGGAATTATAATAGACACTGTCAATGTCTTATCTATATGCCTCAAGGCACACAAGGGAACTTGAAATGCCAGTGTATTGACTGATGACTTTTTCTAGTCCTTTGGAATGCTCTATTTCCCAATGCTTACTGGGACTTGGAGTATAAATTCCTCAGTATTTTAGTTACGTTTCAATTACTGTGACAAACTGCTATGACCAAGGCAACTTATAGATTAAAGTGCTAATTGGCAGCTTACAGTTTCAGGGGGCAAGTTCATGGCCATCATAGCAGGGAGCATGACAGCAGGCAGGCATGGGACCGGAACAGGAGTTGAGATTTCACATTTCGATCTGCAAATAGGAGGCAGAGAGAACTAAGTGAGAATGGTGTGGGCTATTGAAATCTCAAAGTCCATCCTCTGGTGATACAACTCTTCCAGTAAGGTCACACTTCCTAATCCTTCCCAAATGGTTCTACCAGCTGGGTACCAAGCATTCAATACATGAGACTTTGGGCACCATTCCCATTCAATCTACCACATCCAGTTACTCTACCTAAGATGAAATGATGCTAAGGTATATGACCTTAGCCACCTCCCAGAATTTACCAGTGAGCTGAAGATCTAGGGCATGAAAAACATTCTTCAATGGCTGTTTTTTCTTTTGGAGAAACCCAAATTAAGTCCCTCAAATAAGCTAGATACGTTGAGTCACTGCCTAAAACTTTTCCATCTTAGTACATATTAATTTAATTTTAAGTAAGCTAATAGATACCCATCTAAACATAAATCCTCAATAAATTCACTAAACCAGCATTCAATTTCCTTATTTGTTTAAGAGCTACCCCAATGTCCATGTTGCAAATATTTCTGGGCTTATTTCTTTTTTTTTGTTGTTGTTCATTTTTTTATTAATTTATTTTTTACATTCTAATCCCAGTTCCCCCTCCCTCCTTCCCTCCCACTCCCTCCACTCCCCCTCCTCCCATCTGCTCCATGAAAAGGGTAAGGCATCCCCTAGGAAGTCTACTAAGTCTGTCCCATCATCTAGCTGAGCCAGGATCAAGGCTCCTCTCCACCCCCACACCCCTGTGTCTAGCCTTGGCAAGGTATCTCTACATATAGAACGGACTCCACTAAGTCAGTGTGTGCATTAGTGTTAGGTCTTAGACCCACTGCCAGTGGCCTCATATATTGTCCCAGTCACACCATTGTCACCTATATTAAGGGAGTCTGGTTTGATCTCCTGCAGGTTCTCTGGACTTATTTCAATATCAGAAAGTCCATGATGCAGTTGATAAGATGAAGTATTCTAACCTCAAAAGAGGAATCCATAAAACCAGTGTCAATACATGGTTCATGATTGCTTTTACAAATGTCTTGACTGAGTGACTAGTGAAAAAAAGGAGGTATATTTAGCTCACCAGTATAGCAATCCAAGAGCAGGTCACCAACTTTTTGTTCAGCTCTTGTGAGAGCTTCATCATAAATGTCATCAAATGTTGAAAAATGCAACATGGTGAGGTGAGAAGCCCATGGGAGAGACCAGTCCTTCTTCTGCTGTAATGCCCTACTGCATTTTGGGGTCTCATTTAGGTTCTAATGAGGAATACCATAATCCCTCCCAAGGGTGGTACCCCTAATGACTACAGTACACTTGGACATCATTGCACTGGGGAGTGAGCTTCCAAGTTAGGAAGCTTCATGGGACACACGTAAACCCTATCCAGACTTCAGCAGCCTCTAATGTGTCTTCAGTGTGTGGTGTTTAGGAGAGGGATGTGTATTTTTTGGGCACTCACTTTGTAGCAAACATACTCAACAATGACGTTTGTATAACTCGTCTAATCTTCATGGCGATGTTTCCAAAATTTCATTATCATCATCTCCATTCTACTGATGAAGTTGATGCTAAGGAGACTTAAGTTCCTTGTGTCATATGCCCTAGCAGTAAGTATCAAAACTAAGGTATGTACCTTGGCTGCAACCTGCAGAGCCCACCCTATTAAACACAGCACTATATTGCTTCTTATCAAAACACACAGAGTATTAAGGGAAATAAAGCGACACCAAGTTTTAAAGGCACTTTACTTTTGGATGCATTCAAAATACTAAAATTTAAGAGAAAAATGAAAACCCTACTGTTTGAGAAAGTAAACCTATAGCTAGATATAAAGCTCCATATTTTCTGAAAACATGATGTAGACGTCATCAGTATAGGGCATCGATCAAGGGTAGGAGAGACAGAATACTACACTGTCACTCACGAATTTTCTCATGGTAGAAAACACCAATGAGTCAGGATCTTCAGCAAGTTTATTTTCTTTTTAAGGCATCATGGGAATTGAGACAAGGTCTCAGGTAGCCAATGCTGGCCTTGAAATCCCCAATCTTCCTGCCTCAAGCTTCCCTAATGCTAATATTACAAAAGAACACCACCATGCCCAGCTCAACTTCTTGGCCACTAAGAACCTTAATGCTGATAGCATATGCTACTTGTCCTGGTGTTGTGTGGGGGAGTAGTGCGCTGAATTACAATGAAGCTAGATATCATTTAAGACCCTCCCAGCCCCAAGATTCAACAAGACCAGTTAGTTGACGCTCATTACTTTAGCGTGGGAAACACTGTTAACTATCTGTGATAATGAGATATTACACTTGCCAGTGTGACTCTTGCCTTTCTGCACTCCCTATAGGGTAGTTAAAGATAGAAGACTGTACATGTGGCTGGCTGGCATGGGCGCAGAATGGGGATGGTCAGGCATAGCGGCCATCACAGCAACTTCTATGTGTTGACCATGTGGTGACAAATGTGTGTGAAGCCTTTGCACAAGTGACACATATTTTTTTGCATGGAAATTCCCTCGGGAAGGTTTCTTATTCCCAAGAAGTGAGGACCTTGAGAATGGGAAAGTCACCCTAGTCACACAGTCACCTGAGTTCACTGTTTCTCCCCGCCGCAGGACTTTCTCACCAGGACTGTCAGCCAGCCCCAGCTCATTCTTACCCATCCCATCACCCACTGTGGCACAGGATGTATTCTCAGACTTTTTTCTGAGAGCAACAGGGTATTTTGTAGTGAGAGAAGGTTGTCTTTTTATTCCTTTGATTGTCAGCTCCCAAGACAGACACACAACTAATGAACCCACTGAAAGCTTGGCTTCTCAAATTATCTTTTTCCTGAAACCTAGAGAATTTGTGATTGTTCTATAATAACTGCTGCTGAGACACAAATTACCTTTAGCAAACATCAAATGTGCTTAATACCCTCACCCACTGTAATGGCTGCCACTGTCACAACCAGAAAAGCTGAGATTTCCAGTTACAGCACTGACCTCCACAATCAAATCTTTGGATGTTAAGTTCAAACCCTGCCAGGTACCTACAGAAATTCAATTAATAAATATTAGCTAAATGGGTGTTTTGGTAGGAGGCTCAATTGTTTGGGTTTTATTTTGTGGCCTTTTTTGTGAAGGTTTTGTTTCTTTTGCTTTGATTTGTTTTGATTAGTTTTTCCAAAGAGGTCTTTGCTTTACAAATGACTTTGTTTAATGCTCTTCAAATTGTAGCCTTGAAAATGACTCCAGCATGGGAAATGGGAGCCCCATTTCTGCTTGCTAACATTGAGTGAGTCACTTAGGTTTTGGAACTTCTTTTTTGTCAGTGCCAGATATCAGACTTGGGGCCTTGTTGGAGTGGAGCAATCTCTCTGCCCCTGAGAAGTATCCCTATCCTTGAATCTCATTATTTTACAGGAGAAAGGGAGTAGGAAGAGGGGAGAAAGGAGAAGGAGCAAAACAGGAACCAGACAATGGTAAGTGGGACTTCAGGGACTAGTGTCATCAGGCCACCTGGCTCCAGACACTGCAGTTCTCCGGCAGCATGTAAGTGGAGTTTTCCACATCTGGATAGTGCCCATGGTTTTCAGTACCACATATGTCACTTGAGCATGCAAATGAGCCATTTGGTACTGTAGTCACTCACTTCAAACTCTTCCCATGTTGACTGGAACAGCTCTGCAGTATCTGGCCCTTAGCATGCATACAGAAAGAGCTGTGTATATATGCCTCACCATAAAAAAGAAAGAACTCTGCCACACTGGCCACAGGCTTGACCAGTCAGTTTATCTGGATTCCCTTTTTTTCACTACGAGGGATTAAGCCCAGGCTGTCTGGCACATGAGCCAAACTGACAAATACTACTTCTAGAACCTTCTTTGCTCTGCCCTGTGCTCCCTTTCTGCTTCCCAGGAGTAGCTATGACTTCAGGAACATAAACCTTGGCAAGAGAAGAGCAAACAAGCCAAGAGAGGTGTATGGGATGAGTGAGGGATGAATCCTTCTGTTGGGAGTTGCTTACAAAGGGTTGGGTATTATTTATGCAGAACTAATATCGCATTAATGGTTTATTGATTACAAGGACTCTCGGGGATAGGAAGAGTGTAGGAAGTGACAGTACCAGACATTTCCCAACACTGTTCAACTGATGAAAAGCTTAGATCTCTGCCTTTCACCGAGGCAGCCCATGTTCGTGCATCCCTGCCTTGGGCACCTCTTCCCTGTCTAAGTATGCTCACATAGCCACCCCATAGCTCCTGCTCCTGCCCCAGGAGGAAGCTCCGTGGAACCCCTGAGTCTATTCTCAGCTCCAGACCTGCAAAGAATGCAGGGGAGAATTTCAGTTTGCTCTGTCAATTCCCATGCAGCACAAAAGACTCCGGTGAACACTGAACTCCCACATGGCTTGCACCTTTGCTAATTCATATCTCAAGATTGTACCCGGGACCAAGTCTTTGACATGAAAATGTAAAGTGGCCACTTTCCACTTGTCCATAGCACCTCCATGGGTCTGTCTTCACACCCCCTGTATTTCCTGTAGTCATCTTTCTCTTTATTGTCTTTTTACCAGAATTGCCTGGGTAAAGCTAATCTGGACACTTCTAACAAGAGTTCAGCAAGTTTTTCTATGACATCACATGGCCTTGGAGGGGCTTCCCAGCTAGGTGTCTTCCCTGCTTGGGAGCTCCACTTGGGATGTTTCCGTTTCTGAAACAAAGTACCAGTGACCAGTCAGGCATGTGAGGCTGCTGTGCCCTGGATCTACACTTGGTCTCCCAGGCTCGTGCATCTGCCTGTCTTTGAAGGATACTTTACTTCAAGAGTATCCTACCTCCCTTTTGCTGTCCTTGAGGCTGTTGGCTGTGCCACAAAACAAAGCAGGATAGGCTCAGTGCTCTCACACTGGAGAATGACAGAGCCAAGCTTTGGGTAACACCTGACCAGGAGCTACCTGCCGGTTAGGTGAGTGGAAGGGGTTGCAGATGTTCCAAGCAGAAGCAGCTTCCTGCCAATGGGTTGGAAATTAGCTAAGTGGGATGTGGGAGCATTCTAGGAAGTTTTAGAAAAGACCAGGCAGGAAATGAGACTGCAGTGCTGAGTGAAGCCAGGGGACATTGGGCAAGGATAGCAAATGAAGACTTACTTTAGACCACGGGGCAAGGATGGGGAAACGTGCATCTCATTTCTTTCTCAGTGCACAGCAGTTAGCACTGTTAATGTCCAGTTATTCCCAACTCATTAGGAGAATCTGAAAGCTAAATAATAGTCCAGTGACGGTTACTCTGTGCCTCATATCCTGCCAAGTGGTCCATTCTCATGTCTCGCTTTATTTTCAAAACAAGTCTAAGGGAGGCAGTATGCTCACCCCTATTCTACAGAGGAAACTAGTGCTTGTTTGGTCTGTAACTCATGAGGTATGGTAGAGTAAAAATGTACTGAAATGTGACTGTGATCCAGGGATCTGGTTTAAGGCACCCACAGTCCTAACCTCTGGAGCCCACTGTTCCCAGGTTCCCTGATTTAAAAAATCTCTCAAGGTGCATGGCAAACCTTCAGGTTACTAGGAGGACTCATCTGAAGAGCCACAGGCTGCTGGCTTGCTAGCTATTGCAAGGACCCGGGGTGATTCTTGTCTTCAGGGAGGTTGGGAAATCATAAGGACCTGATGACCCTTTGTTGGACTGGGGTTCCTGGTAAAGAATAACAAAAGAAAAGAAGAGAGCAGATGGGCAATTCCTGGATGAGGGCAGGAGGTCAGAAGAGATCTGGATCGTCTTGTTGGTCAGTAACCTGGATAGTGGATTATTGTTTACTCTGTTCAGACTTGAGATTGTGTGATGACTTTGACCCACACACACCACCCCGACTGCATCCTTTACTTGACAAGTTTACATCCTGAGCCCTCCAAACACAGCATCAGTGCCTCTGACTTTCACCTGCCAGACCCTTCGAGATAGAAGCAGACTCAGGTTCTAACTCAGTGCTTTGTTGTAAAAAATAGTTGGGTGAAATAGTTTATAGGGACACACATGAAGGTAACTGACACATGCTTCACCTAAGCTGAAAGTTCTTCTATGCAATTTGAGAAGAAATCATTCAAGAAGCCTGTTAAAACCTTCTCTCATCTGGAATGGGAAGGGCACATGGTGAGCCTTGTACAAGAGCACCCAGGTGATTTCACTTGAAGTAGAAGGTGTCACAAAACTTATTTTTTGAGCAAGCTCAGCTACAGATCATAACATTCTATGTGTTGATTTCTTTCTATTACTATAACAAGGTACCTGAGGTAATTAACCTTAAAAGAGAAAAGGGCTGTGTTTGGGCTCACAGTTTAGAAGGATTCAGTCCATGGTCAGCTGGGTCATTTCTTTTGGGCCTGTTGGGCAGCATAGTTTGAGGAAACATGTGACACAGGAAACTGCTCATCTCACAGCAGCCAGAAATCAATCCTCTTCAAAAGGCATGATACCCTAGATCTACCTTTATCCCACTAGGCTCCATCCCTTAAAGTCTCTGCTGCCTTCTGTAACCACCACAGTCTGTGACCAGCCCTTCTACTCATGGGCCGATGAGGACACTAGTCATGGTATCTGGAGAACCACGCCCAATCCACCAGGGCTAGCAACCTGCTCTGCTTGCTGTTTTCATAGTGATTGCCACCCGCACAGCAGCCACTTGTGTCTGCCCCCTAAACATACCGCTATGTGCTGATGAAAACTCGGGCTTCTGGATCTCTCTCCAAGCTCCTGGCACATTTCACAGTACAACTCTCAATTCACACGAGAAAATGAATTGCAAATAATATGAATGAATGAATGAATGAATGAATGAATGAATGAATGGGTGAATGAGTATATCTGGGGTAGATAAAATTAAGTACATCAGGTTCCGAGGTTAAGGGCCAACAAAACTTCCTTATGAAAGACATAGTATGTCACAGCCACTCGTTTTCACCAGAGTAACTAATGGGTGGTGAAAGGGATTACATACATGAATGACGGCATCCAACACTGCATAAACACACCACGGGTTGATTGGATCCAAGAGCCATAGTCTGTCAACCCCTTGGCCCAGTTATTTGCCTTTTTTTTATGAGACAGGGTTTCTCTGTATTGTTTTGGAGGCTTTCGGTCCAGCCCGGCCTCGAACTCATAGAGATCCGCATGCCTCTGCCTCCCGAGTGCTGGGATTAAAGGCGTGCGCCACCACCGCCCGGCGTCTTTGTTTTTATAGAATCAACCAGTTACGGGTTGAATTTTATCAGCCTACAAAGGCAGCCAGATAGAAAGTTCATTTAACCCTCTGCACACACGAACAGGACCCACCTACTTAAGCTTCTTCATTCGGCCTCAGATAGCTGCACCAAAAGACTGTGGGAAGGTTTCTCCACGCTTACCCAATACTGAAGCCACTGATTTTCCTAGCAGAGCGGCCATGGCTCCTTTTTGCATCCTGTTCTGTCTGGGCATCATAGGAGCTCCTCTCGGCGCAGCCTGATGTGATAACTAACACATCAGAAGCACCGTGGAACCTTCTGCTCTCCGGTCTTTGTACACACCCAGAGGAAACATTGCTTGCTGCAATGGGCAGTGGGAGAGCAGAGATGGCCATCAGACAGGTCTCCTGGGAGAGCAGACATGGCCGTCAGACAGGTCTCCCGGGAGAGCAGACAGACATGGCCATCAGACAGGTCTCCCAGCTTCCGTGGGACAGTAACATGAATTGTGACAAGTCCGTGCATCCACCTATCTTGGCCAAGTGTTCCCACCAGATTGTCTTCTCACTCTGAGGGACTCCCAGCTGGTAGAGCAGAACAAAGACACATCTGCGTGAGTCAGTGCAAACAGTTCCTGTCTGTCTCTCAAGTTCTCCTCTGACACTTGTCACTTGATTCATTTCTGTTGGAGTCCCTTCACCTTCCCTGGTGTTTTTCAGATCTGGGTGAGAATATCTCTGTGACGATTTCACCAGTTCAAAGTGAAGAAAAAAAAAGCATGTCTGAGCATCTTTTCCTGCTTCTGCCTTGTGAGTATACCTTACTACTCCAATTCTTACCTTCCGGCACACTTTTACAGATTTCTGTGTAGGTTTATGTATATAACAGACATCTCCCTAGAAAAAGGTACTCTCTGTGAGAAAAGGACCATATTATCCCATCCATTTCTGTGAGCCCAAAACATACTATGGCTTCTGTGTGCCAGTGACAGGTCCCACCACTAAGCTCAGCAGGCTGTAGCAGTGTTTCCAACCCACCACCAAGAGTGGTGTCTGATGTTCAGCAAACATGCTGTCAACAGTTTTGGAATGAATTAGACGAATAATACTAAGTGTTTCATAAAGCTAAGCTTCATCGGCACAAAGAACTTCATTCCAAATGTGTACCCTCCACACTGCCTCGTCCCCAAACTGTCTAAAAAAAAACACAACAATAGTGGTAATAGAGAAGGATTTTTCCTTTTAAAATATTAATTAGCACTTTTAAAGTTAGCCCATACAATGGATCCCAAAGTTACTTGAAACATGGAGATGTCATAACATCCAGCATTCTCGAAAGCCTTACCAAAGCAGCATCTGCCATGCTGTTATTATTCAGCTGTACTTCACATACCGTAAGTGTGTGTGTGTGTATGTGTGTGTGTGTGTGTGTGTGTGTTGTGGATTAGTGTGCATGTGTGCATATATGTGGGTTCATGTATTTATATGCCTGTGCAGAGGCCTTGGGAGAATCTTGGTTGTCTGTCTTTCTATCTCTTCACCATGTCTCTTTGAGACACAGTCTCTCACTGAATCTAGGGTTCACTGCTTTTGAGATACTCAGGCATTCAGCAATGCCCAGGCACCTGCTTGTCTCTTCATGCCCTATCCCACCGAGTACTGGCCTTGCAGACTTATATGTGGCAGAGCATGGCTTCCTGCATGAGTTTTGGGGGTTCTGAACTCAGGTCCTTAAGCTTCTGCATCAAATGCCCTTACCCACTGAGACATCTCACCAACTCAAATTCATCCTTTCAAAACATAGAGCTCAGAAGTTTTTAACATATGAACTGCCACTGCTCTCTCATCTAGAAAAATTCTAATGCCCACCCCCAATTGCTGGTAAGTACTTGGAGTAGTCAGCCCAATGTCTTCCTCCTGTAATCCTCTGGTTTTCACTAATCTACTGTCTATCTCTACAGAATTGCAGAATTCTGGACATTTTATGCAAATGAAACCATAGATCATGGGATATTTCATGTCTGTGTTCCCCCAATCAGCATGCTTCCACTTTCTTTGACATCAAACCAGTATCGCATTCCTGCTTATAGCTGACTAATATTCTATGATACACATATGCAGAAAATGTTTATCCATTTGTCAGTCGAGATAGAGGGAAATGTCATGAACCGTCATGGAATTTTACTTGAGAATATTCCTAACTAGGAGGTGGTGGTGCAGGCCTTTAATCCCAGCACTTGGGAGGAAGAGGCAGGTGGATCTCTGTGAGTCTGAGGTCATCCTGGTCTACAAAGTAAGTTCCAGGACAGCCAGAACTGTCACACAGAAAAAAACAAAAACAAACAAAAACAAAACAAAAGTAAAACAACAAAGAAGAAAAGGAAGACTATCCCTACTATCCTACTATATTCCTACTATGAACATGCATGAATAAATTTTGTTAAAATTGGTTTAAATTATTTTGGGTATATATCTAAGAGTAGAAACACTGGACCATATTAATCAATATTTATCAAAAGAATTGCCAATCTCTCTTTTGATTTTACATTCCTATCAGCAATGTGTGATGGTTACAACTTCCTCAAATCCTCACTCACGTTTGTTCTGTCAGTTATAGCTGTATTGCTTGGCATGCAATGGAATTTTACTGTGATTTTGGTGCACATTTCCTCGATTGTTAATTTTATTCAGTATCTACCCACGTGTGCTTTGGTGTTTACTTTTATGTCTTTTTAGTAGAAATATCTACTTAAACCCTTTGCCAGTTTTTGTCTTCTTGCTATGAAAAGCAGAACTGTTGACATCATTTATTCTGTGATTCATATATCATAAACTCCATGTGGACAAAGGCCAGATCAAGAATCCTCTGGATTGTTTCTGGCTTTCTAGCTCAGCGTGCTCTTGCTTTCTTCATGCACTCACTAGCCCTCAAAGGTGGGGCAGATTCACACACTCTTCCCCTAATGTGCATCCTGCTCCTAATAAGTTGCTGTTTAAACCCGGGCTCACAGTAGTTGCTATTGAAGAATAACACTGAATAAAGGGATATTGAGAGGTAATAAGATTGATGGTTGCATCTGAGAAAATGCTCAAGAGGGAGCTAATGAGAACTGTCTGACTCAGCAGGGAATAAGTACACGGTGAAATATGAAAAATGAGTAGGGGAAACTAGAATAGGAAGATTAAATGGGGTGAGGGTTGACAGGTAAGGGTAAAGGAGGGAATTTGGGGAGGGACAACTAACACTAAAGGCCTTTGAAGAGACATGTGGAAACCTACTACTGTAAAAGTTCCCAGGGTGTGTGTGTGTGTGTGTGTGTGTGTGTGTGTGTGTGTGTGCCTTTAAATGGAGTTGCCATCTATCTAATGGAGATGCAGTGTCACACCTAGGCATCATATGACATGTGAAACCTCCAGTACCAGTAATGAATCGAGTCATTGGTCACAAGAGGCCCATAGGCCCACCCCACACATAACATTACAGGCTATTGCCATTGCTATTGGCTATCCCCCATACCCAACCTGGTGCTTAGGCTCTATTAATGAAGATGCCATTCACTTATATCATTGAACATGAAGGAATAGAGCAGCTACAAGTCTTACCCCTATTGACAAGCTTTCATATGCTGGAGGATACTATCAACACTACTGAAAAAGAAAAGTTATCATCAATCTCACACACCTATGGACACTGTTATCTATGATAATGACCTGCTTGCAAATCATACCAATGCAATAATGGTCACACATTAGGCAGTAGCCAACCACTTTTTTGCTTGGACTTAAGGCCCACTCCATTGGATGGAACCCATGCCAGATACTGTTAATGAGGCCAATAACCTGTGGCTAGATAGTTCATGAGCCTAAGGGAAAACATACTGCTATTATTCTGTTTTTAAAAAATGCAATAAAGTTACTCTTGATGATATATCACTATACCCATAGATCAGAACAATACTCAATTTTCCTGCAATATATGGGGATTAACCCAGAATTAGACAACGTGAAGATAGTGAGAGACCTTGGAGCACTCAGCAATAAATGGAATTTATGCAACCGTATCAAAGCCTTTCCCTCAAGGCTCAGCTATCTATATGAAAGAGACAGTAGGAAGGTTGTAAGAACCAAAAATAGTAGATAACTCCAAGAAAACAGCGTCTTCCAAACACAAGACAGATGCACATACAAACCCATAGAGACTGTGACAGCATTTTCCAGACCTACACAGGTTCAAACCAGAGAAAATTCCAGCATGGAGAAGAGGAAATGGGCACAAAGATGCTATTTGTATATCAACCACACTCCAGGATGGGCCTCATACTCAGGAGTCATTGTCCAACACAAAAACAGACTCCATGTTCTGTTATATGTGCTTGTTGTTGTTGTTATTGTTATAGTTTGGGTTTTGTCTTTGGGAGATGTTGTTTTGATAGAATATAAACTTGGGTAAATAAGGAGGTATGGAGAATCTAAGGGTATTTGAGAAGGTAGTATGATAAGAATATATTACATGAAAAATGTAAAAAAAAAGAAATACAGGATACCCAGGTAAATGTGAACCTCAGATGATGATGGTTACATGGGTTACTCTCAGTAAAAAGCTATTTGTTGTCCATTTGAAATCCATCTGTGACATAGACTGTGACACAGACTGTGTACTGTGTGCTAGGAAACATGTCTGTGTAGGCTCAACATAGCCCGCTGATGAGATGCGGTCTGGCCAATAGATCGTAAAGATGGCGTCATCTGCAAAGGTTCCTGCTTTTCTAAGGAAAGGTCCATTGTCATTTAGAACCACCTCTGCCCCTTGTGGTGCTCTAAACCCAAGTGTGGTTTCTAAAGATTCACATGCCACATCCCAGTGCGAGGTGACAACCATGACAGGGGAAAGACTGGCAATGGGATGAAAAGGCACTGAGCCCAAGTTTGCACTTCAGACTTTGTCAGGCTGACCTGTGAATCCTTTGAGGCCTTGGCGACGGTGCCGGTGGATCCTCACACTGCTCTGTGCAGGTGCGGTCGTGTGACAGGGCCCCAGCACACATGTGTCCAAGTGATTAGTGTTCCTTTCCACCACAAGATTCACTAATACACAGTTAGGACAAAATGCCCTTACTTTTCAGTGCACCAAGGAATAAGAACCTGCCTGAAACAACAGGGGATTTTACTCTGCAGCATCATCCCCAGACCTGGGAAAGAGTTTCTTGTCATCCCGTGGGTCTGCCCAGCAGTTCCTGTACCTCCTTTCAAACGTTATTTTCACTAAATGTGTTTACTTAGTCTACAGATGTTTGTTGAGTGACTTCTATATGTCTGACACTCTCCTGAGACTGGAGGTTCATAAGATAGCCTCAGTACTATGGGTGGTTAAGGTTTGGTCTGAGTCAATCTAAAACACTATGCAATAGGCACAAATACTATCATGAGTCTTGTGAAAGCAAACACTTAGAAACTTCCAGACCACCATAGTTAAGGGGAATGTATCAGTGATTTTTGATATGATGTGCAATGAATGATTGATGATCATCATCAATTTGAAATGACTTAGAGTCTCCTAGGAGACACACCTCTGGCTGTGTCAGTGTTCTGAACACCACAGAGTCAAGTTGCAGAGTCAAGTCCTTCAATCCTCCAATGTTTTCAGTCCCGTTTTATAGATGAAGAAACCAAGAAAATGAGGTATCTATGATTTTTCCAAGATTACACAGCTAGAAAGCAGTCAAGCCAGGATTTGAATTTGGGGATCATGGTTTCAGAGTTTAATGGCATAAAATCCCACCAATGTCTTCAGTAAAAGATGTGCAGAAGGGCTGTAAAATGAAAGTCTTAGGGGCTGTGAGAATCCAGAGGGAGAATGTTCAGGGAAAGCTGGGTGGAGGATATAGAACCTTTGAGTTGAGTCGTGAGGGTAGTTTGACTTAGAATAGTGTTCTCTGGGCAAAGGAAAAGTCCAGATTAAGGAGTGAGGGAGTAAGCATGTTCAAGTCTGCCTGAGATCTTAGATGAGACAAAATAAGAAGGATTGAAGAAGGAAACTAGAAGCAACCAGACAGGAATCCATATTTGGTTAATCCATTTCAAAATCCACCCTTTCTTTATGAGGCAAGGACAGTAATAAAGCTTAGTGACTACTTATTCAAGTTTTAAACTCTGAGATTGCTTGAATTCAGCTTCTTAGCTGTGTGAACTTGGACCTCATTATGGCACATTTCCTTATGCATAAGTGCCAGAGTCCAGCTCTGGATGAGGGTAGGGTCTGAAGATGGGTAGATGCAAGAGTGGCGATGGGAGGAATCAGACAAAAGACACAAAACAAAAATCTCTAAGCCAGCCCAGGCAGACTCCCATGTCCCAAGCGTTTATTATTACCTCTTAATGGTCAGAGTGCCCAAGAAAAATCCTTAGGCCAAAGGTGCTACAGCTATTATTCAAATTCTGACATAATGTGATGCTTACATTTTATATCTTTATAGAGTTTGTCTATATGTCTAATCCTGGTCATCAGAGTGGTGACACCAGAGTAGTTCTGCATGAGCTAACGTTTTTAAGAAGGGGGGATTCTGATATCTCATTCTTTTATCATCTTTCCACTCCATATATCATATAGTGGTTAGTATCTCCACCTGTCACACGGGAGCCCGGGGTTCAATTCCCCGATGGGGAGCCACCCTGACTCCGCAGTCAGAAGCCCTAAATATGGTATTCAAGGTGAACCATGGGAGAGATAAAAAAGCCCCAAAGCAAAAATACCTAATGATGGCTAAGGCCTCTCAGCTAACTAAAGCAAAAGCCCAGGCTCCCTGGTCTCCTAAAGCCCAAGAACCTCTGTGTCCCTGTTTCGAGTGTGGTCTGGAGGGTCACTGGGTCCAGGCTTGTCCAAACCCTTGTAAACCACCAAGACCATGTCCAAGGTGCCATCAAGAGTGACACTGGGGGCTTTGATTGCCCCCATGTTCCTGACAGCATGGGAACATCAATCTCAGATTGCCTATCAACTGACCTCCTTGGCCTGCCCATTGATGACTGAGGGGGCCCGGGCTCCCTTGGTCTGACCACCGCCATTTCTGACAGGGAGCCTCGAGTAGCTATCATAGTATCAGGGAGGCCCATCTCCTTCTTCCTGGACACTGGAACCACTTTTTCAGTCTTGACAAATTTTGGGGGGCCAACTGTCGCGTCTGCCGCGCAGCCTGTGTCCGAGAACGTGCGAAGGGTGTCGGGGATTGACAACACAGAGACTCGTTCAACAATGTAAAGAAAACTTTAAGCAGGCCCCAAAAAAGGTTCAAGAAAACTTCCTAAGAAAGGCTCCCACCAGAGAAGCTTCTGCTCTCTCCTCTACCCTGGCTGGTTCTGCTCTGACACCAAAAACTGATCTGGGCATGTCAGAAGAGGCGGTTAGTCTTTTCAAGGTCGAGGGTGGTTTCTGTGGGCAGGCCTTTTCCAGGAACTTATTGCCCCCGGGCATTGTATTGTTTTTAGTAAACATGTTTTTAGTAAACATTGTCTTACAGCTGCCTACTCCCAGGCAGAAGGGGAAGTGGGTCTCTGCTCAAGGTCTGGTGTTCCCACAGCCAACCACTCCTTCCTGTTCCTCTATTGTTGGGGTAGGGGGACAGCCATATCAGGCCCAACAAATCCCACCACTTAACTGTATCTTTAAGAGTAGCCCCCTTACTAATTACTTCCTAGTAATACCAACCTGTCCCATCCCATTGCTGGGAAGGGACCTTTTAGCCAAAGTGGGAGCCTCCATTTCTTTTGCTCCCCCTATCTACTTGGCCTCAGGCTTGCAAGCTGTTCCCCTTCTCCTTCTCCTCCAAACCACACAGTCTGACACACTTCTTCCCTTACCATCTCTCAGGTAGATCCTCAGGTATGGAACACCCAAAATCCCTCTATAGCCAAACATCACACCCCTCTAATCATCCAACTACAAAACCCTGCCAAATATATAAGTAAGGCTCAATACCCACTTTCATTCCAAAGTCTCAGGGGACTTAAACCTCTCATCTCTGACCTCCTGAGAAAAAGTCTTCTTCGCCCCACTTCTTCCCCCTTCAACACCCCCATACTTGCAGTCAAAAAGCCTAATGGAACCTACCGCCTGGTTCAGGATCTCTGACTTATTAATTCAGTTCCCCTTCATCCTGTAGTTCCCAATCCTTATACTCTACTCTCCACCATCCCTTCAAAAACTTCTCATTTCTCTGTCCTTGACCTCAAGGATGCCTTCTTTTATATCCCTCTTGACCCCCAGTCACAGAATATCTTTGCCTTTACTTAAACTGACACAGACACACATTTCTATCCAGCTCACTGAGACAGTCCTATTTCTAAGGAAAATAACTAAACCGATGAGGCAGCCAGAATTGCGACTCAGGGGCCTGGGTCCCTATCACATGCTACAAGGCACTCTCATTTTATAACCTTTGCCTCCATCACCATCTCCAGAAATTTTATCCTATCCCTAATAGTCAGCCTTTGTCCCACTTTATTAAAACCTCTTTACAGTCTACCTCTAAGGAACTATCCTATCTAAAGACTATCACTAGTTCTTGTAAAGTCTGTCAAACCTCTAAGCCTACCTCCAGGCATTGGGGTCTCCCTTTCCCCACTCATCAATCCAGGGATCCCTCTCTGGATCAGACTGGCAGCTCAACTGGACTTCTCCCACAGCCTCCAGTCTAACACTTCAGACACCTTTTTTCTAGTGGATACCGTCTCAGGATGGGTAGAAGCTTTTCTCACCACTAGTAAAAGATCACAACAGTTTCTGATCTCCTTTTTAGGGAGATCATCCTCTGTTTTAGAATTTCAACCTCCCTTCAGAAAATAACTCTAAATTTAACTTTCAAATTCTAAAAACTTTAACAAAAGCCCTTAACATCCCATATCTCCTACCATCCCCAGTCTTCAGACAAAGCTAAACAAACTAATCATTCTCTCAAAAAATTCTTATCAAACTTTCCCAAAAACTACATACGGATTGGATAAAACTCCTACCATTGGCTCTCCTGTGACAAAGCCCTTCCAAAGAAGCCCCTCCTCATCCCTCTTTCTTTTTGACAGTACTGATCCCACATCCGTGTCATACCATCTCTTGTTTCAAACCTAAATCTCTATACATCAGTTAAATAATGCCTTACCTAACTACTTTTAAAAATACTGGTTATGTGTCCCTCCTGGGCCAAACTCACAAACACCTTTGTGGCCTCACCCATTGTCTTTTCAGACTTCCCTGCCTTACCGCTTCTAAACTGCTCTGAGCCAAACATTACTAGCATCCTTTATTTCTCCCACATATCTCTCTCTCTCTCTCTCTCTCTCTCTCTCTCTCTCTCTCTCTTCAGTTTCAGAGACTATATTAACTCCTCAGAAACACACTCTAGATTCTACAGATTACAATAATACCACAATGCTTAGTAGTACCACACAAGCCCTATGCCCAACCATTTACAGTGCTTTTCAATTCTCTGTGGCACACAAGTATACCACTGCCCATCTGCTAGGTCATCAGAGACCTACATCCTGGTGTTCCTTTTCCCTAAATTAGGGGAGGTACCTGTTAAAGAGCCCTTGCCAATTCTCATCACTAAATTTACAGCAACACAGCATGACATGAGCAGTTCAAGTCATACCCTTCTGGCAGCCCTGGGCATAACTGCAGGTATAGCCACTGGAGCAACAGGACGGATGGATTACTTCCCTAAATATGTACCATAGGCTTTTCTCACCCTTCAGCCTATCTAGAATGTTACTTCTATGTAATCAGTCAGGTATAGTAAAAGTTAAGATTCAACAACTTCAAACAGACCTTCAAAAATATAAAGAACAGCTTGATAGCTCTGGCCAGTGGATCACTAATAATCCAATATGGAACTGGATGCTACCTTTCCTAACCCCTCTTCTCTCTGTTTTCTTAATTCTACTACTGGTACCATGCCTTATAATTTTTTTGTCTAAATTCCTTCAACAGCAAGTTCAAAAAATTTCTAACCAAACTTTCAACCAGTTGTTATACAGGATTATCAGCCCCTAGCTAAGGAACCAGAAAGCTACAACACCTGGACACATCTGGACAAAGATGAAGATTGTCCCATGAACCTCGATGCCCCCATTCATCAGGAAGTACTCTAATGATAACACTGCCCCTTTTCCAAACCCCAGTTTTATTAAACAAAAAAGGGGAGAAATGTAGGGAAAAGGGGCCAGTCAAAGAAACACACCCTGAGCAGAGCCAAAGAAACACATTTTGGCCCTGCAACCAGAACCAAAGAAATGTACCCTGACCCTGAAATCAGTGCCAAAAGAATACACTTTGTCCCTGGAATCAGAGTCAGTGAAAGAAATGCACCCTGGCCCTAAAATTGGAGCCAAAAGGCTAAAAAGGACCAGAGAAAGAAGCACACTTTGGCCCTGAAACCAGAGCCAAATCTGACCCTAATCCTGTGCAGAAAAACTAACCAATCCTCGAGCAGAGCTCCAGCCAATCTGAGCTCAGCACTAAAACCAGACCAATCCCCACCCTGGAAGCCCTATATAAACCCTGTGTCTGTTCATGCTACCTGGCTGTCCTCTGCTACTCTGGAAGAGGGCAGCTGCTCACCTGGATTCTTCCCTCCCATTAAACCCCTTGGATGAGCTTTGGGTGAAGATCTTCTTTTGCGGCAGCCATAGAGCAGAGGTGACCCTGGGCAGAGCAGAGCAAGCAGAGCTGTAACACTTTTGCCAGGGAAACCTTCCCTGGGCAGCACCAAGTTGTTAGCACCAAGTTGTTACACTCAGCTCTCGGCTCTCCATTCACCTAGAGCAGGGCTGACTGTAGCAACTTCTCCCGAGAAGCCTCCTGCTGAGCAAAACTGCTACACTGGGCGAACATCCCCAGCTGGAAGACCCTGTCCTGCTGGAGCAGATCTGATACACTGGAGGCTGGGCTGTAAGCTGCTAAGCTTATTACAACCTGTGGTGGTCCTTGGCTCCCCAGTTCCAGGATACTTTTCCACCTGAGCTGTGCAACACTCAGTATTCTGTGACTCCCTAGTACCAGAATACCTGACCCATCCCGATCCAGCCGAAATACCAACAATCTTTCTACTCCATACTTGGCTCATCAATATGAGTCTCTGTGTTGGGCTGAGGGAACTTCAGTTAATCTGTCTTTGTTGCCATGTATGCCGCATAATTTTCTAAGAGTACAGTGGGAAGAGGCTTGCAATCTGATCTGTGGCCAGCTTCTCTAGCCCATCAAAACTTGTTGACCTTCTTGAGTTGACTTTGTTTTGAATATCTTGTTCCTGAGTAAGTACAGGGACAGATGTTTCAAGAATTTCTCACAGCCTCATAAAGAGACCTCTGGCTTCTTTGTGTGTGTCATAACCTCCAAAGCATAAGGAAAACTATCAAGTACAAAAGGATGTCTCTCTAAAAGAGGGAGGGTTGTGTGTTCAGGACTTTCCTGGGGAAGCTTAGATGCAGTACTTCTAGGGGAAGGCACAAATGATTCATAAGATATTTTCCCTCAATGCAATATTCCTCAGTTGTATAAATACTAAAAGTCTCCCAAGTAAACACTAGGTAGAGATGAAAGCAAAAGGTGGCACCATGGCCAGCATGTGGCCCAGCTTTGCTGGACAAAGGTCCAGCAACTGTGCTGATTTTATGACATTTGCCGTTCTCATCAGATACGGCTGTGCCATATCAAATGAAGGTAGTTATGTGCTAATCTCATAGGGTTGGGGTGAACAGTACCTGGATTAATACAGGCGAGAGTTTTAGAATGGTGGTTGTGATGTAAGGAGACATCACTGTCATCATCATCATCATCTCATCATCATCAACATCACCAACAATACCATAATAATCTGGTTTACTTGCTTGCTTAGCATAGTCCCAGACTGTGAAAAGGATCCATGGTGAGTTGGGGGTAGGAAACCTTGAAGCTTATACTTTGTGCATCTCTTGCCAGAAAGTGAACCCAAGGCTAGTGAGGGGAGGGATATGCTCCCAGCCTGTCACTTGGAGTAATGCAAAATGTCCCTTTTGGATGACAGCAAGCAAGGCCACTGTTGAAAGACAAGGACTTCTATTAACAACGAGCACAAAGGAGTTCAGCTTATTAACATTTGACTTTGCAGAAGGGGAGAAAAGGGTACTGAGTGGGTCTCAGAATCAGATACGGCTTCAGGAGACCTTGGCAGGGGTGCCGTTGGTAGAAAGATACTCTGGAGAGTCCTCCAGTTTCAGGTAACCCTGAAATAGACAGCAAAGACTCCAACAGCTATGAGAACATCAGTGCCATCAGTGTTCCTTCTGACAGTTTTGGGAAGGACAGTTTTAATTTGCAACTCTAGTTTGTTTCAGATCTGGAGTTATAATCAAAACTTTTTTACCTCAGGCCAAATATGATTTACTATACATTAATCTCTCCTCTGATTTTCTGAGTTACACACAGGAAACAGTCTAGTCCAGGGTCAACTTGCACAGAATATGATGTCCCTGTCCATAACTGCTGCAATTTGAATAATCACCACTAGGTGCATTATATGGAGCAAGGTGTCCTGAAGCACATATTGGGGCTATTATATATGGGACAGTCCTAAACTGTGAAATTTCATGGCTCATTAAAATGTGAAAAAAAATTCCAGAAAGTAAGTGTAGAGTTGCCAGTATTATCATGTTTGTTTCTTTATAAGTGAAATAAAAGATGGAAGACCAACACAGAGAGAGAGAGAGAGAGAGAGAGAGAGAGAGAGAGAGAGAGAGAGAGAGAGAGGGAGGGAGGGAGGGAGGGAGGGAGGGAGGGAGGGAGGGAGAGGGAGGGAGGGAGGGAGGGAGGGAGGGAGGGAAGGAGGGAGGGAGAGAGAAAAAAATCCCATGTAAAGTCACAAATAAGATATTTCAGTATATTTTCTACACAAAATTAAGATGAGTCAAAGTGAGATAAATGTTGTTCTTCATAAGATGGGTAAGGTGAGAACTTGGTTGTGTATCCTACCAGGGATATTCTGTATATTCCAGGTCGAGCACCACACAACTCAGAGCCAGTTATTCTCAACAACTATTTTGATCATGCCTTTGTGTTTTCCCTTCCCTAGGAAGCAGGAAAAAAATTGTAGGAGGAAAATTGGCAAATTCCTTCTATAATTTGCAGGGTTCCCAGGGAGTTCAAGCAACCACCTGGTCCAGATACCTAAAGTTGTGCTTTGACGGTCAGCAGGAATCCACTAAGCTTTCTCCAGGGACCCTTGCTCAAAATAAATCACTCGCCATCTCATTCCTTTCAGTGTTGTAGCATTTCATACATTCCCTCCAAGGAACTACTTTTCAGGGAAATATTATTATTGGCTAAAGTCCTGTTTGGCTCAAATATCCTCAGTTTTTAACCTAATGACCCAAATCTCAGATGCCTTCCAGGATCCCATACTAATTTAATTCCCAATGTTCTGTTTTTCCTCACATCCCATCAGACTCCTCTGGAGGTAACAGCTCCATACACTTTCTGTGTTTGAGATGACCAGGACAGTTTTCACCATGTGTTCATAGAATTCTCTTTCATTCAAATTTATCTGATACTTTCTTCGTGATTACACAGGGTGGTGGCATTGGGATGGAAGCCTACGGAGGTCTAGCACCATTTCCTTCGTGTATCAGGGAGTAGTTTGTCCTTGTCACTGTTGGCATTGGCCAAGGTCACATGCTGAGCAAGTGTTTTTCCCGTCACTAGGCTCTGAAGTGGTTTTCCCTGCCCCTTTCTGTATTAAGTAGTTCTTGAGTGTTAGTATTCAGGCATCTGTACTGGCCAACATTTTATATTCCTACATTATCTGAAGTCTTTATGGACACAGATTCTGCCATATATACTTCTTCTCAAATCACTCTATTCATGTTGTACTCCTGTCTATGTGGGGAAGTTGGAACACATTAGAGGACAGTCTTGGGTTTTGTTTCTCAGGAGCTATTCTTTTCCTTTCTTTTCTTGTCTTCCTTCTGCTAGTGTTCAGGCATCTGTACTGGCCTGTCCTTGGGGTTCTGACAGGATACTTCCTCAGCTGCAGCCACTAAGAGCACCACCTGTGCACATTCACTATGTTCCCTTTTAAAAGAGTCCTGCCCACCTCCCATCCTCTCTCTCTTTCTCTCTGTCTCTCTGCTGTCTCTCCTTCACTCTCCCTCTGTCTCTGTCTCTGTCTCTGTCTCTGTCTCTCTCTTCTCTTCTACCACTCCTGACCTTAGAGGCCAGTCTCCTCTCTCCCCTCCCCCTTTTCTCATTCACTTCCCCCCCCATTAAAAAAAAAGCTCCCTGAAGCTCTATTGAATGACGCCTCTCTCTCTCTCTCTCTCTCTCTCTCTCTCTCTCTCTCTCTCTCTCTCTCTCTCTCTCTCTCTCTCATGCTGCTTCTTAAAATAACAACAATAAGGAAGTCAGGCATAACCCGCACATGGGGACTGGAGTACTCTGTTTGCTTGAGAGGTGGAGTCTGTGGTGTTTACCATTCTTCTCTACTAATTTATGCTTGTTCTCCTCCACTTATTTATGTATTTGCATCATTAGTCACCACTAAGTATTTACTTTATGCTCAGTGTTTGTGTTAGTTACTTTCCTCATTGCTACATGTTCCCAACAACTTAATGTAGGAGATGTGTATTTTGTCTCATAGTTTGGGGGAACATAATGTTGTGATAGGGATAGCACCACCAAGTGCTCACTGTTTGACAGGGAAATCTTACAGCTGTTCGTCACATGATTTAGCAGATTAGAAAGAAGAGAACTTGGACCAAACTGGTCTCAAATGCACCAGTTTTGCAAGCCAGTCCTTACCTTTCAAAGGTCCTAAACCTCCCTATCTCCTAGGGACTGGGTGGTAAAACATATGAGCCTATGAGTGACATTTCACACCCAAACCATAGCATCCTACCTCGGTTCCCTGACATTTATAGCCATCTCATTAGGGGAGATGCATTCAGCCCAACTTCAGGGACCCACATAGTCTTAACAGTCTCTGCATTGTTCAAAGGCCCAATGTCTCTTCTGAGACTCAAGGCAACCTTAACTATGGGTCCCTGTAAAATCAAAAAGAAAGTTACATGAACCTAATACGAAATGGTACCATGTAAACATTCTCTTCTAAAAGGACTGGGAAACATGGCTAGGAAGTATTGACCAGAGCAAGACCCAATCCCATTAGGGCAAGCACCAAAACCTGTAGCCACATCCGTGTTCCTCATCCTGTCTCAGGGGAATAGCATCCAGGTTCCCAAGAGCTTGCCTAGCTCTGATGCTACACATCTGTAGGTTGTAGCACACATTTGTCTTCAAGGCTGACTTCACTCACTGCCTGAAGATTTCCTCAGCTTGACCCTTGCTGTCCATGTTTCTGTCAAGGTTCTGGTTTCCTCACTCCTACCAGAATGTCCCTCTAAGATCTCCTTCTGCATATAAAGACTTCTTTGGTCCACATTTCTAAACCCTTTGATATTCTTCAGAAAAACTAGCTCTAAATGCCTACTAGATACATGGTCACATTCTGTACAGTAATGGCCATGCTTCTCAGGAACGCAGACTACCTCTTAATTTAGTCAGATCATCTTAAAATTTACTTTTATAAAGGCATAGTTTATAGGTGTTTAACTATATATGCACAATACAAAAGTTAAAACATAGTCAAATGTTCATCATTAGTACTGAGAAAGCAACTAATTTTTCATAGTAATCTCTTGTCCTGGAGCCTTTCTGTAACCCTTTATTGTTGCCAGGGACTTCAGGTTGGGGCATTTCTTCATAGACAAAACATCATCCTAAAGCAAATGCTATTTTTTCTCTTCCGTCTCGGTCTGTATGCCTTGTTCTCTTTTTTCTTTTCTCCCATAATCATCATCACCATCATTATCATCGTCATCATCACCATTTCTCTCTTTCTTTGTCTTATCCACACTTCTGTTTTGGATTTGGATGGCAGCGAGAGGTGAATTCTTGCGTTGTCCCTAATCTGAGGAGGTGAGCGCTGTGTCTCACTCCAGTAAGTGTGATGTCAGCTGTAGGTGTTTTGTAGCTGCCCCTGATCACATGGAAGGGTGCTTGTTTTATTCCTAGTACTCTGGGAGTTTTGTCATGAATGCATACTTTAAAAAGCTTGCCTTGCATTAATTGTCCTGCTCATATGGTTTTCTTTCTTTTACTTACCTTTCTGATGATTTATTATATTTTTTTTCAAATGTACAAATATCCCTGTGTACCTACAATAAACTCATTCAGCCATGTTACATAATCCTGCTTATGCGATGCTGGTCTTGTTTTGTTATTTTGTTGTTGTTGTTGTTGAAAATTTTTGCATCTGTATCTGAGAAATAATGGTTTAAGCTTTGGGGGAATTTCTTAGTCTAGTTTTGGTGTTGGTCTGATTATGACCTCACAAAAAGAATTGGGAAAGTGGTCATTCTACTTTGACTTTGTGAAAGAGAATTGGTGTCTTCATTCCTGAAACATTTGTAGAATTTAGCAGTGAAATCATTTAAATCCCATGTCATTTTAGGAAGCATTAGTCATTGATTCAACTTATTTAGTGACTACCATAAGCACATTCAGAGTATCCATCTCTCTGTGTATGAATTTTACACGTTTTTGTCTTTTCCAGGAAATTGTTCTGTTTAATCTAAATAATCAAAGGAAATTATTCTTAATTTTTCTCATTGTTCTTTAACAGCTAGTGCATCAGTAACAATGATCTCTCTTTCATTTCTGATATTGGTAGTTTCTCTTTTGTTACTCAACCAAGAAAAGTTTTAACTGTGTATTGATCTTTCTTTGTTTTGTTTTGAGACAGGGTTTATCTGTGTAGCTGTCCTGGCTTCCTGGAACTTGATTTGTAGATCTGGCTGGCCTTGAACTCACAGAGATCCACCTGCCTCTGCCTCCCGAGTGCTGGGATTAAAGGTGTGCACCACCACCACCCCGCCATGCATTGATCTTTTTAAAGATTGGTTTATTTCCTATTTTTTCCTTCTTTCATGCTTACTGATTTTTTATATATTTTTATTCTTTCCTACTGGTTTAAGCTTAAGATTTTCCCTTTACTGTTTTCTGACATAAGCCCACATCGCTAATGACAAATCTTTCTTCTTATACAACCCACGTGTAGTAAAATGCTGTAACCCCCGCCCTCTGTAGCATTACTTCCTCAGCATCCAAAATTTCTGACAAGTTATATCATCTATTTTTTGTTGAAATTTTTCCTCGTGTAAGAGGAGCTGTCATGTAGGGCATTACGGGTCAAGGGCATAGCCTGGCAAAGGGAAGACAGGGAATGGGAGAAGAGGATGTTCCTTGCTCTCAGAATACAGATTGATTTCATCTGATACTAGCAAGAGGAAGGGGGGGTAAGAAGCTAGACCGTGGACACTCTCATGTGTCATGTTGAACCCAGACATTGTCCTTCAGCAAGAACACAGTGCTTTGCTACCTAGGATCCACTAATGTGGCTTATGGGGACCAACTGTCCCTAACCCACTGTGTCCAGCACTGAGGGATGCTATAGAAGCCTACACTTGAAAGAAAGTGCTAACATGAGCGTAATTCTCTCTGCAAGGTCACACCAGGCTGCCATCTGCTTCTGGGCATGCTCAGAAGTGTCTCCCACATGGCACACAACATGGCCAATATGTCTGTCTCCCTCTCTGAAGGGGCAAGGTAGGTGCAGTAGGATTCTAGGGTTTTTTTCTACTCAGCTCTTCCAATGGTTGAGCAAGATTGCACTCGCTTATATTAAACTGTCTTCTACTTTAAATCCCTGGAGGGGTTTATTTTCCTGAAACACACCCAGTTTTCAATATAAGAATGGATCCAAGAATCTGATATGTGTTAGGCTTCATGTCCGGTAAAAAACTGAATGTTGTGAGTGCTTGGCTAATATTGGCTTTTTGACAAGGCATTGCACAAACAAGATGTGCTCAGAGGACCATTAATTGGTTTATAAGAAAAAAAAAAAAGGAAGGGAGTAGAGAGTCCAGAAATGTGGGGCCAGGGAGGATCAGAAAAGCTGATTTTAGATTCCAAATGGCAGATAATAATATTGATAAAACCCTTTCTCTGAAAGGGCAAACAGTCTGATCAAACACTGCTACCAAGATCAAGTTTAAAATGTGGTCCTGCTGCTTGACTCTGAAAGTGTCAATCAATGTACCGTGAAATTGGAAGAAGACAACAAGGGGTAAGAAAGCCAAGAAATAGCAGATTTGAAAAATTTAGCAGCTGGTGCCAGAGAGATGACTCTGTGGGTTAGAGCACTTTCTGCTCTTCCAGAGGACCCAAGTTTGATTCCCAACACCCATGTCAGTGACAATAAACATTCAAAACCCCAGCACCAGGGATTTTTATGCCCTCCTCTGGCATAAAAGTGTGTGTGGCATACACTCACACAGATACACAGACACAGATAAAAATAAATTCCTTCAAGATAAACAGTCCCCTGAGGTTTTGCAGGAACCATATTACAAAATCAGACCGAATAGATCCTTGATTATTTGAAGCTCAGAGCACCCATTGGTCCTTCAACCTTCTAATAGCAAACAGTAGGCTACACAAACTCCTTGATCCACAAGTCCAGCTTCTCTCCAATACCTACTACCGTTGTATTCATGGAAGAAGATGAGAAATGAAATCCCTCTCCCCAAGAGATCAAAGGTGGGACCACAGGACTTCTGTCCACAGAGTAGAACAAGGTTTGGGGGTATGTACAGCAGGATTTCTAGCTTGCTGTGGGTACTCAATTGTGTGGGTTTCTGTCTCCCTGAGAATGAGAGATTGTTTTGTTTAACTATGGAATTTTGTCCCCTACTCCTATACTGTACATAAAAAAGGAGAAATAACCCACAAATTTAGTTTTAAAGTGCCTGGACCCATAAGATACCCAGTGTGGTCCTCATGTCCTTTGCCAAACAAGGAGGCAGTATCCATTGAATTGGACCACTGAATGACCAAGAGGAATAGAACCCTCTTCTGGTAACACCGAGTGGTGAGATGAAGTTATAGATCTGCTTGTTACAGCCACTACAGTTAATCATCTTGAATAACTAATTGATTTAGAAGCTGAAGTCCCAACCCATAGTGATGCAGAAAACGCAGACCCTGAGCCCAGATCTCCTGACCCTCATTCAGCAAGTTTTCTGATCTGATAACATGCCCTGTGCCAAATCTAAAGTGACCAGTTACTCCCCCAAGGCTTGCTTTTGTTCGTTAGAATAATGAGAGGGCTTTGTTGTTTTGCAGCCATCCATTCTTGTCTCTCTTAGAAAGAGCGATGGACGCATCGTCCACTGACCCAATTTTTCTCCCTCTACCATGTTGAAGGATTTTATGAAGGACTGTAACTACACAATCACCCTCCTCCTTTATGAGCTGAGACAACCTGCCCCCCCCCATTACATTTACTGTCCTCGCTTGGAAGGCGCTTTTACGACTCTGGGAACGATTGCCTCACTCTTGAGGACTCGGGAGTATCCCTCGGTGCTTCATATAACTTGTCACAATATTTTTAACAACAATTCTTCTTGTGTGCTGCCATGAGAGCCTCTCTCCAGCATCTCCCCTGACGGCACTGTTGAGGGTTGTAGCAGCAGGGATCATCTTCTTGAAGCAGCAAGAGGAATTTCCTCCGGCTATGCCCGTCACAGGCCTCCCTACTCTTTAAATTCACCATTCCTACTCTGCTCTCAAACCTCGAGAGTTCAGGTTAGAGTGTGTTGGCCTGGTGCTTTCACTGCATCTGAACAGAAAAGAAATAAACCATTCCGCTAGAGGGTCTGTGGTTCAGAAGATCAAGAGCAAAGAAATGTCCTGACCCAAAGCAACAATGACGTGAATAGCAACATTGATTTGCACAGAGTTATTACATGTAATGCATTTCTACTTGGTACAAGAGGCTGGAGAGGCAGTATTGTAACTGGTGTCCAGTCTTCAAGATTTAGGTCTTACTGGCCAGCCTGGGAAGTGTCTGGGCTCCCTCCATCACCCCCACTTTATTTAGAGGCTTTGTCTTTCTTTTGTTCGCATTCAATATCCATAGCTTATCTCTCTTGCAATATTTATCTGCTTTGAGAACAAAACAGCCATTCATCTCTGAATCCCAGACACCTTAACCAAGTGCCCGGCATGAGACGAGCAATCAATATTCATTAATCCATCATTGATTGAGCACCTGCCTTATGCCAGGGCCTGTACTAGGCACGGACGACACAAGAGTGAGTGACACCTGCAAACCACGTGATCTCAGAGAGGCTTAATATTAGTATGAAAAGCGTTAAAAAAACGAAAGGGGGGCACGGCCAGGTGTAACATGGTCATTACCACGGTGAATCGCAGTGAGGGACAGGTAGATTTTCTCTTTTTTTTATTTTTTTGGTTTTTCGAGACAGGGTTTCTCTGTATTGTTTTGGAGGCTGTCCTGGAACTTGCTCTTGTAGACCAGGCTGGTCTCGAACTCACAGAGATCCACCTGCCTCTGCCTCCCGAGTGCTGGGATTAAAGGCATGCGCCACCACCGCCCGGTGGGACAAGTAGATTTTCAAAGAGCCTGTCAGAGAAAAGAGGTATGGGTCAAAACCTGAACAGTAAGAAAGAGGGTTCAGAATAAATCTGATGCGACAGGAGCAAGCCTTAAAACATGGGGGGAAAAATAACCGTGATGCCAAAATAGGACGTGCAATAGTATAGGCAACGGAAGATGAGGGCTGAAGCCATGGATTTTTCCCTGAGAACAGTGGAAGCCACTGGAGACCCAAGCAGGGAGCCACGTGATTTGGTTCATAGTTTTAGAAGGAGACTCAAACTGGCTGGTAGGAAATGGCTGACCATGACCACGGGGGAAGGGAGGGAGGGTGTGTCTGCTTCAGCAGGGCCAGAGGGCTCCGAGGAAGACACGATGGGAGGCTGTGATGTGATTTTTACAGGAAAGCTGAGCAGAGCATGGCGTCCCATTGAGGTGGAGATAATCCAGCCCAAAGCACAATATGCCGTCTGTGGAGCAGCTACTTCCTGCCAGCGCGTTCCGCTTGCCATTTCACCCTTGCGTTTATGAAACTTTGTTGGATCAGCCTATACAGCGGGTATTTGGGAGAAGGAATTATTTCAGTGCTTGAGAAGCGCCGTGCCGGAAATGGGTTTATCCAAAGTCTTTGAACTTGAACCTAGATACCAGCAAAACTTGATGGCTGGTCCGTGCCACTCTGACGATGATGAACGACATGCCGTGTTATAGATCTCAGCAAGATAGAAATCCCAAGGGCTTTATTTCCCTCCTTAGTGTACTATAACTACATGTAGTAAGCTTATGTGCAGTCATCACGTCCTTGACACTGGCCAGAGAGTGCTGTTTATCAGCTCATTTAGTTCTTGACAGCCCATTGTAAGACAGCAAAACTGGTTAACTCACCCAAAGTCACTTACTTACAAGTGACCTCGCATGGTAACAGTAACAGTAGGTAATCTTCAAGAATCTCTAGGTAGTGGAACCAAATTTGGAAACCCCCAATTCAGTTAGGCAATGTGCTGTAATGATGTTCTGTTCCCCGGTGATACCCAAATGGAACCTGAGGTACAGAATCTGTATTGTCCTTCACCGTGTTGGGTATCCTGCAGAAATCATATCAAGCCCTGTAGGACATGGACTGTGGATAAGCTCAGGCTTAGGAGTCAAAGGCCATGCAGACTGGAGGCTGTGACGCTGGTGAGGTGGTCTGCTGAGACTCCAGCTTGCTGTGTGGGGAAATCTCCCCAAGGACAACAGCCCTGTAGCCCAGGGCTCACCTGGGTGGCTCGGCCCTCAGTAAGCACATCAAAGAGCCTGAAAAGGCATTCCAGAGAGATCTTTTCTGAATGACACAGGAGACCCTCCCCCAGAATGATATTGAAAACGTTGCCAATAAAAGTGATGAACCACTTTTGCAAGTGACCCAAGACTACAACTTTTTTCTTCTCCCTTGCCAAGCACGGCATCCCCTTCATCTGTCTTACATTGTAATCAGATTCAACCTTGATAGAATGAAAGCAGAGGTCACGCTGAACAAACTGGCACTTTACGTGCTTGGGGAAAGGCTCCTTTGTAGCAGGGAAATTACAGCATTTCTATAGAGCGATTTTTCTTAAAAGAGCAGGTTGCTTTGTTCAGGGGGATGCTGATTTCAGCGCTCTGAGGAGATGGCCCGTTCACACTGTCGACCTGCAGAAATTTGTGGGGTTCCTTTTGTTTGTAGCAGCCTGCATATATTACAGGGAGGGTGTTAAAATAGAACATACAAGCCATTGTCAGACAGTCTTTTGATTGTCCAAAGAATGCCAGACAAAATGCAAAACGATTGATTCTCTCTACATTTTACCTTATGCTGGTGTCGTGTGGGAGTTCTGTGAAACAGGGTTCACCAGCTCCCTGTGGGTCCCAAGACCCGAATTTTGTCCCTAAACCTGATGAATAATAGCCTAGGAAAAGAAGTATCACATTTAAGCAATGGTATTCCTGAGCATAATATCAGACCACTGTATAAAATGAAAACACCAGTGCCACCCAAACCAAACCCTGACCTTTAGCTCATGTTTAAGAGGGAAGGACTCGCAAGTGAGCCTTCAATGCAGAGAAACCCACCGTATGGAGCCAGGCCAAAATTTGTGTGCTAATACCACAAAGCAGAGTGTGAAACTATAAGATGTGTTTGAACACTAAATAAATAAATAAATAAATAAATAAGCATGGTTCTCTGTCGATCAAAACACTGAGTGTGTCATGTCTCAACATGAAATGTTATCAAAAATTAAGGGAAGTGTTTCATTTTCCTAGTGTCAATTTTAACACTTAGCAATATTTTTGGCATTGTAATTACTGTTTTCATCCCATTAGGCCTTTTGTGAATAGGGATGTTTGTCTACAATTCTAATAATCACTTATATTTTATGAACAGATGTATTGCTTCATTAGACCTGATTGTTTATAGATAATATAAACGTTTTTGCCAAACCAACTAAACCTCATAATTTGTGCTTCAAGAGCATTTGTTTCTCACTCTTTTCATATGTTGTGAATGAAATTAGCATTGTCTTTTTTTTCATAAAACAGCTATATTTGTGGATGGATAAAAGGAGACTTTTAATCTCCCCTAGTATTAAGAAGGAATCCCACTGACATACTCTTTAATTGCATTTACCATGTAGAGTGCTTTGTCATCGAAGTCAGCAGGCAAGGGCTGCATTCATCAAAGCATCATACTGCCATTGTGTTACAGTCCCTAAGACATGGAGGTAAAAGTTTGATTAATGGGAAAATCATAAATGTGTGCACAGAACCAATATGAAGAGGGGGGAAATCCATTCTTGTAGTATCAGTAGCGCTTTGATTTTAGCTACACTGAGAGAGACCTAGAAACGGTCGAGAGGAAAAGCAAGCCATTCTGTATCCACGTTGCAATCCAGACTGCCCAATAAACTCCATTACAGTGAGCCCTTGGGATGCCAGAGTGTATGTGTTGCTGCACTAGACACTCACTATTGCAGCTAATATACCCTCCCTCTCAAGACTACTGAAGGATGAGATGAGAATTGTGTGTAGAACACCCAGATCATTGCCTAAATCCTTGCGTGAGTTCCTTGACTGCTAGCATCTCTTATCCAACCTGTCTATATACTGAGATTGGGCCATGGGCACAGAGGACAGAGAGGGGTTCCCTTGTATTCAGAGCTGGCATGGTCTTATTTCTGCCTTGACTCTCTGAATGTCCCCACTGCCTAGATGATGTTATAGCCTATCAGTGTGTGCATTTGCAAACGAAATCCAATAGCCCAAACTACAGAACATTTGAAATGCTCTTGGGTAAACTGTGAGGGGAAACATGTTGGGTATTAGGTATGTTAAGAAATAGAAAAAATGAGCTTTTCAAATGTTCAACATTTGTGGTAATGTCTGAGTGACCTAATAAAGTTAGATGGCCCTACGGTTTTCTGTGTTTTACAGGCATAGAATAAAAAGTGTGTGTGTGTGTGTGTGTGTGTGTGTGTGTGTGTGTGTGTGTGTGTGTGTGCGTGCGTGCGTGCTGGCTGCATTCAAGTGTGCATATGGGTGGGGGTCAGACACAGATGTCCGTTCTCTTCTTCGGCACTGTACGCCTTACTTCCCTTTCCCCCGCAACCTCAGTCTGTAGGTATATATGCCAGTGAGATGTGTTTCTTTTTAAAATGTTTTAAAAATTTGTTGAGATTAGGATTTGGGCATGGTGGCCCATGCCTTTAATCCCAGCAATTGGGAGGCAGAGGCAGGAGGATCTCTGCAAGTTTGAGGCCAGCCTGGTGTACAAAGAGAGTTCCAGGACAGCCAAAGCTGTTATACAGAGAAGCCCTGTCTTGGGGAAAAAAATGAGAGACCTGCTGCTGTTAAATCAGACAGCTTCCTTCTCCTTGTCTGCAGGACCTACTGACTTTCAGAGGCAAAGTGTAATTCAAGAACTTACAAAAGCCTGCTTCTCATTAGCAGACACTTAACCACTTTAAAAATTGCATCCCGGTGCCAGATGGTCTTAAGGGGCTGCTAAAAGTGGGACACAAGAAAAACTTTTTTTAAAAAACAGTAAAAATGTTAGAAATCATTAAAATATTGGTACAGGCACAACATTAAGTTCCAGAAATGTGCACTATGGTGTCTGGCTTTTCTGTGGGCATTGGTGATTCAAACATGGGTCCTAGGGCTTGGTCACAAAACACTTCCTCAATGAAGCCATCTCCCCAGACCTTATTTAAGGATCTCTTTACATCCTTAAGATTAACAAAAACCCTGAAAAAAAGAAAGAAAGAAAGAAAGAAAGAAATGCTCTTGGGTAACAAAAGCAGATCTGATTTAAAGAGTTGTTGAGTCTTTTGATGCAAATACCTGTCACAATCCCCATAGCTGAGACAATGAGTGTTTGAAGCAGTATAGCCCCGTCCCTGGGAGGTTGATTGAAACACCACTCAGTGGAGATGGAGTGGCTGGTGCCCTGGTACTGACTGTGGCCAGAGTCAGCCTGTGAATAACTGCATTTGCCACAGGGGACATCAGTTTCTCACTGAAAGGGACTCAGAATATTTGTTCCCTCCTGGACAATGAGCTCAAGGGTCTTTCCTGTCTCCAGCAAGCTGTCTTTGGGAGTGAGGACCTTGCTGTCAAGGGCCTTCTTCTCCTTGCCTGCAAATACATGACTCAGAACAGATGAGATCTGCACAGCCTTGCAGCGTAGGCAGATTCCAGTTTTTCAAGCAAAATCTTAACAATCTAAGAAAAGTCTGAACATAGAAGTGCTTACTGAGGCCAGTGGTTCTCAACCTGTGGGTCATAGCCCCTTTTGGAGGTTGAATGACCCTTTTGAAGGGGTCACATGTCAGATATTTACATTACAATTCATAACAGCATCGGAATTGTAGTTATGAAGTAGTAATAAAAATAATTTTGTGGTTGGGAGTCACCACAGCATGAGGAACTGGAGGAAAGTTTTGCAGTATGGGGAAGATTGAGAATCACTGGTTTAGGTGGAGCAGCTCAGAGGATGCTCAACAGTCACCTTAGCAGCTCCGGGAACATCCATCATTCCATTTGGTCTGAAATCCCCAGATACATAATCCTTGAGTCTCAGGTACCTGTGGTTCTGTGTCTCTCCACCTCCCTGTCCTGTCCTATGACCGCAAACAAATCCCTGAGCTACGTGCTCTCTTGGATTTACTTTGCTTTGAGAGATCTTTTTTCCTCTGGGTTGTCTCAAATTGAAAGGTAGAACACTTTTCTTGCAATGGCTTGGAAAGTCATCATTTAATAATGGAATCAGCCCCCTGTTCCTCAGGGGCTACCAGCTGCTTTTGCTTAACCTAGACAAACAACAACCAAAGGATAATGGCGCTAGGCTAATGCGAGTGAGCTTAAAGCCTTTGGAGAGCAGGAAAGGAGGAGTTACCATGGGACCTTCTCTGCTGCTTGCTCAGACAAGAGCTCTGGAGCTCCTGAGTCATGAGGTCTCTCACAGGGCCACAAGCAGCCTCTCACTAACCTTCCTCTTGACCCACACCTCCACCACCATCTCTTTTTAGCTCAGAAGATTCAAAGTCATACCCTTCTACCACCAGCACCTGTTACCCAGGGCAAGTTAGCGATCACCTGCATAGAAAAATATTAAAGTGTCATTTTGGCACATCTGAAATATAGTGTGTAAACTTAAATTCACTGCATAAACAATAGCAATACCAAGGTGTTGAGAGAGACAGCTAATAAGAGGAAGAGAAGTAAGCATTGAGTAGCGTAGTTAGGACAAGCTTGACTGGAATGATAACATTTAAGATGTGGCTTAAGGATTGATAAGTAACTAATGTTGGGCAGCGGTGCATGCCTTTAGTCCCATAACTCAGGAAGCAGAAGCAGGCAGATCTCTGAGTTCAAGGTCAGCATGTTCTACAGAACAAGTTCCAGCACAGCCAGAGCTACAGAGAAATCCTGTCTGGAATAACAAGACAACAACAACAAAGGAGATTCTAGGCCAAAGGAGCATGCAAAATGGTCCTGGGTAATAGAAAGAGCTTGCCATGGACGATAGTAGACATTAGAACGATGAGGACTAGAGAGGTAAACTTGAAGTGAACATTTAAGTCTTTGTGAGCTGTTACAATGAGTCCAGATGCCCCGCACTAAAGAGGAAAGCCGCTGAAGGACTCCAGGAGAGCAAAGACAAGACACAAGAAATACTTTTAAATATCCCTTTGGTGGTGGGTAGTCACTACTGTCTGGATCAAGGGTAGAGTAGAGGGAGTCAGAACGAAATGGCTATATGTTATGCAAGAGATGATGGTGACATTGAGCAGAGCAGCAGGAAAGAGAGGGGAGGACACATGTAGATTTGCAAGTGCATTGGAAGGGGCATCACCCAAGTTTGCTAACTGCTGATGGATTAGACAAGGGATGAGGGGGGAAGGAAGCATGACATCAGGTTTCTGGCTTGAACAGTGACTGTCATTTCTTAAAAATGAATGATGAATATAGAGGACTTAAAATTTGACTAACTGTAACCTCTTACCTCCCCCTCATCAAGAAATAGATTCTGTGATATCACCCATCATCTCTCGTCACTATATTGGCTAAAGTACAGCAGAAATTATCAAATTGTCACAGACAAGGACCCCCCCTCAATTCTCTGTAGCTCACATTCTCAAGTCCCCAAGTCCCCACTGCTGTGGTAGCTGTGACTGCAAAGCAATGTACATAAAACTTTGGTGGTTGAGAAACTACATTTGAGGCTTGTGAACTCTGAAAGTCAGAAACTTATCGCCAACACAGCAGATAATTCTCATCAGGGGTCTTGGAGATTGAGGGCTAGGCTGACCAAAGTCTATTCTTCACATAGTGGGATAGCTGGACTTTGAATACCTCTAATTCTATTACTATCTAATCTCTTTATACGTTTTCTCCACAGGATAGCTCCAGAGCCACCAGTCACATGCATGTTAATCCCATACTCAAGCTGTGCCTTGGGAAAGGGAACCAGGTCAAACTTGTAACACATTTTATAAACTATCCCTGGAAGTTGTTCAGCATAATTGCATTCATTAGAATCAAGGCACTAAGGCCATTCCAGTTGTGCCATCTTAGACAATGATTTGTAGATGAAAATTCAGTTCTCCTAACTCTGGAAGCTGGGCAGTTGTCTTAGTTAAAGCTTGTATTACTGTGAAGAGACACCATGACCACGGTAACTCATAAAAGAAAACTTTCAATTGGGTGGCTTATGGTTTCAGAGTTTTAGTCCATTATCATAATGGTGGGACATGGAGGCATTCAGGCAGATGTGTGATGCAGAAGGAGCTGAGAGTTCTACATATTGATCTGTAGGCAACAGAAAGTGAACTGTCTCCCACACTGAGCATAGCTTGAGCATAGGAGGCCTCAAAACCCACCCCATAGAGACACACTTCCTCCTACGAGGCCGCACCTACTCCAACAAAGCCACACCCACTAATAGTGCCCCTCCCTATGATCTTATTGGGGCCAATTCCATTCCCACTACCACAGCAGTCTAAGATCAAGGTTCTGCAGACACCAGCTCTTCATACTCATCCCTGAGGATTATATTTCAACATGAACCTTGGAGAAGTCACAAACATTTAAACCCCATTCAAACCATTGATTCCTATAGTTTGTAAAAATATAGCTATCACTAGGTAAGATGTTTAATGAACTTAATTTTGCCGTGTTGAAGACTGGGCATTTATACCTAGCCTTTCCCACCAAATTACCAGAGATGGGAACTTCTCTACATCCAGAATAGTCTATCCGATGGTTATCCTCTAATCCAATGTACTTCCCACCTCCAAAGGCCCTTGGAAAAGATGGATCACCCACCTGAATCTCATCCAGTAGGATGTAATAACTTGATGGTTGTGTTAAGTCACTGAATTTTTGAATAGTTTGTTTCGGAGTGATGGTAGTTAACCATAGTACTAGGGAGAGTTAGGTGTTTTTGGAGACAAAGGATGTTTGGTGAGAGTAAAAACTCATTAAGCTGGAAAGAAACGAAGACAACCAGGTGACTAGAGAAGCCACACTGGAGTGAGTCGTATGGAGCTGTTGAAAGAAAACAATGGGTATTGCTGCATTTCTGGGCTCAGACTGGGGACATTAGAAACACCGAGTCACACACTCTACAGGCATGACTGTGTCTACACAGTTGCTCAGCACTGGAGTGAGTCGTATGGAGCTGTTGAAAGGAAACAGTGGGTATTGCTGCATTTCTGGGCTCAGACTGGGGACATTAGAAACACCGAGTCACACACTCTACAGGCATGACTATGTCTACACAGTTGCTCAGCACTGGTGGGTGCAGCTGCAGGGGGCAGGGTGGTTAGTTCTCTGAGCCTTGATCCCTTCATAGATGATGAAGAAGTCTTAGCACACATGAATCAGGACTCCTGTAGGAAACAGTATCCTGCTCCTGTTCTCCACCTTCTCATGATGGCATAAAAAACTTCAAAACTAAAGCTTAACCAAACATGGAGCCCTCGTTATTGGTATTAATGAAATGGAACACATGGGCTCTTTTTTATATTATACTTGTACAAATAATCCCTTTGAGAGACAAAGTCCTAAATAAAATGCAATTCTAAATAAAATTGAAAACATCCCAGGCTCAGATGACTTCGTTTTGCACAAATAACTAAGAAGCCCAGGTTTTATTTCTTCTTTTTACTCAAAATATTGAGGAAAACAATAAATCCCCTTTCTTTCACTTTTCTTCCTGAGCCATATTTACCAGGACTTTTTTTTTTCGTCTGCAATTTACAAATGTGAAAAGCTGCCCCACCATGCTCCCCACCAGAGACTTTGTTCAGGAACAAGAAGGAAGCTGGGCCTGCTGTGTCCTCCTTCTGTTCCTGTCTTCTTTCTCCCACACCGGCAGCACAAAGAGAAGGAAAATCACATATGGAGAAAATCCTTGAATGCAAAACAGAAAACAGACGTACAGAAACCGAGACTAGGGTCACTGGCCCTCCCAAACCGGGTCTTACAGGGAGAGAGAGCATTGAGGGAGATGCCTTATTGAAACTTACTCTTGTTTCTGGGGTACCAGAAATTAATATCAGTTCCCCCTGCTCTGGTTCCCCACGACTCTAAAAAAGATACCTCTTGTGAAAAAAAATGAGACAGTAAGACATAATCATTTTTGTAAGGTAAGTTACACATTATAATGCATTATGGGTATTTGGGGCAAAGGCAGATTTGGTGGGTGGGCAGCGGTGGAGATATATGCAGATTGCACACGCTGTGTTAATCCTCCAGGACCCAAGGGATGCCCTTCTTCCTGGGGGAGAATCACAAAGGCTGTCTGAAATCACTTGGAGGCTTTTACACAGCTGGAAGAGGACAGTTTGCAGCCCAGGAATGGTGTTTGCAGGGGTTTGTCCTGGCCCCACAGTCTTGGGGTTACCTGGAGTCTTTCTTTTGCTGTTGAGGAAGGAGGCGGTGAGGCGGCCCGGTGAACACTGCATGACAGTCAAACCAGAAGTGGAGGGAGGCGCCAGCTGGAGCTGGGCAAACCCGGTCTGAACTACAGAGAGGGCCACTTGCAAATGAGCTCGTCCCTAGCATGGTGCCTGTCACCTCACCGCACCCCACTGCTAGGGCCTTTTTGAAGTAAGACAGATATATCTCCCAGCAGCCAGGCAGAGAGGATCTGAAGGTATAAAGGCTTAGTGACAAAGCACAGAGTTGCTAGTTGTCCCCACTGCTTCTGGAAAATGGAGGGTAAGAGGTGTAAGGAAAGAGACAACCCGAGCTTTCAAGGCCCACCAGGACGCTGATGCTCCTACACCCACGGTTCACCGAGGCTCGCAGGCACAAAGATTAAAGACCTTGGAGCTGATGCCTGCAAGGCTTCTCTTACCCAGCATCAAAGTCCCACCCTCTAACCCCTCCTGGGACAGCACTGTTGGTGTCCTTTCCCCCAGGGGGACATTACCCTGCTGAGTCTTCCACCCCAGACTCAGAGACAACTGGGGAACTTGCTCTGCCACCTGCCGTGATGTCCCCCAGTATCTGAAGGTGATATCTCAGACTCTCTTAGTCACCCTCCCCCCAGATTGCCTTCTTCTTCTCCGGGTGGCCGACATTTTGGACTACACAGTTGCTCTAAGGCCTGGGCTGTAGGTAGATCTAAGTATACCCTGCATCACTATCACATAGAAGTCTCATCCTTCAGGGTCTGCAGGCTGGAATGTCACCTGGTAACCTGGCCGCCCTCAAGTTCTGCCTCTGTAGGCAAGCATGACCCCTTCTTTAAGCCCTCATTGGCTTTGTATGTGTGGGGGGGGGTTGAGGGGTGAGACATCCTTGAGTGTCTTTGTTCTTCTTACCCCAATAAGTCTCTCCAATTGGTCTCACTACCAGAAACTGAGTACTGAGCCAATGAGTTTCACCAGCATTGAGCCTTCATGCCTAAGGGCTTGGCACTTAAGACCAGTTAAAAATGCAGTTCTGGAGGAGTCCATAGCAACTGACAATGAAACAGGAAGAAAGTTCCTTAGAAACAGAGTTCTAAGAGTCACTCTGGACACAGAACCAGATCTGTGTTGGTGTGTGATTGGTGGTGTAATTAATAAGCAGCTTGGCAACCTAAAACGTTAGCGTTTATTAGCTTGTAGTTCTAAAAAATTAGAAGCTCCAAATTGGTTTCACTTGGCAGAAATCAAGGTTCCTGAGGGGCTACACTCCTGCTCGAGGCTCTAAGGGAGCAACCATTTTTTTTTTTACTTCCTGCTTCCCCATAGGTCTATTCCTATAGGTCTATTACACTGCTACCTTCTCCAGAGGTCTACAACGCTCCTTGGTCCACACATCCTTAAAGCCCGTAGAGTAGCTTCTTCCGGTATCTGTCTGACTATCGCTCTTGTGCCTCTCTCCTGCTTCTGAAGAACTTTTATCATTCCGTTAGATCACCCATATAATCTAGGACAGTTTAAGGTCAACTGAATAGCAATTTTAATTCTACATGCAATTCACCCGTTCTCTGTAAATTAACTAACAACGTATCCCAGAAATTAGGTCACATGCATTTTTGGAAAGATAATGAAACCAATTATCACAACAATCCCATCACTGTCCCACAGTCTGTGCTCTGAAGACTTTAACAGATTGCCCAGCTTACCTGTAGCCTCAAAGGCAACCCCTGACCTCACAGAATAGAGAATCTCCACATACGTATTTATGCTTGTGTGTTTATATGTATGCGTGTATGTTTGCATTCCTGGATGTATTTGTGAATGTGAGTATATGTGTACATGAAGATGTGTTGTTGGCTGTTTTATTACTCTTTTGGGGGGCCTGACACCCAGCTCCCAAGTAAATCACACAGGGAGGCTTTTTCTTACTTGTAAATGCATGGCCTTAGCTTGTTGTATTTCTTGACAAGATTTTCTTAAATTGTCCTGTCTGTCTTTTGCCTCGGGGCTTTTATCTTTCTCTGTATACGTTTTTATACTTCTTTTCCATGTGTGGCTGTGTGGTGGGTGGGTAGCCCCTGGAGTCTTCCTCTCCCCTTTTCCCTTTCCTTCCTCTCTCAAATTTCTTCTCCCATTTATTCTCTCTGCTTACCAGCCCTGCCTATCCTTTCCTGCCAAGCTATTAGACATTCAACTGTTTATTAGACCAATCAGGTCTTTTAGGTAGGTAAAGTATCACAGTCTCACAGTCAAACAAATGAAACATAAAAGAATGCAACACACCTTTGCATCATTAGAATAAATCTTGCACAGCATAAACAAATGTAGCACACCTTAAAATAATCTAGAACAAGGGCACATGCTTCAATATGTGTATGTGTCTGAAGATTTAAGAACAACCTTGAGTATCATTCATTCCTTGGGTGCCTTCTACTTTTTAAAAGTATCTTATTGGCCAGGAACTTTACCAAGTAGATGAGGCTAGCTGGCCAATGAATTCCAGGCATACCTCTTCTCAGCTTTCTAATTCCCATTGCTCAGATTGCAAGTACGCATGACAGCCTTTAAAAAACATTGGTCTGGTAGGGCATGGTGCAATCTGCCTTTAATACCAGCCTTGGGAGGCAGAGGTCTCTTGAGCTCTGGGCCATTTTGGTCTACATATTCCAGGCCAGCTGGAGCTATATAGTGAGGTCTTATCTCAGAAATAAACAACCTTGTTTCTGAGGTTCAAACTCAGGTCATTGCTAGTGAGGAAAGTGCTTTTACTGAGTCATCTCCTGAGCCCCCTAGGAAAATTCCTTCCTTGCCTCTCATAGACTCCTGTGAGTGGTGGTCCATATGATTGTATATATCAACTTTAGATATTTCTGTCAACTTTATAAGCAACTAACTGTCATAGTGGCAGGTAGTTTGGTTGATATAAATATGTTTTATGCCAGGCAACGGTGGCACACACCTTTAATTCCAGCACTTGGGAGGCAGAGGCAGGCAGATCTACAGGCAGGCAATTTGAAGTCAGCCTGGTCTACAGAGTGAGTTCCAGGACAGCCAGGACTGTTATACAGAGAAACCCTGTCTCAAAAAAAAAACCCTAAATAAATAACAAGTAAATACATGCACACATATTGCAAACCAATTAAAAGACAACTTATAAAGCTCTCAGGTGCTACAGTCTCGTGTCCATAAACAGTGAGTGAAGTAGAATTTTGAATGCCATCCTGCTCTACTCAGGTCTCTCTCCTATACTTCTCTAGCTGGGGCTGCTTCTCCTTACAGCAACATGACTGAGTAGACACAAAACCGTGACAATTGCATTTGCTTTTCATCATCTACTAGGATATGGGAGTCAACGATCCAGTAACACAATTGTCGTGTCCCGATTGTATTTGAAATAATTGCCGATAAAATCAGAAAGAAAACTTCAGCAAATCTGAAAACAGATTACAGCAGAACTCCCTGGTACAATGGGCTGATATTAAATATTGTTTCAGTTTTGGAATAAGCCTTCATATTGAATCTAGGTGAACACTGGGTCACAGGATTTGGATTAAAGCCAGGTAGAGTCAAGGCTCCTGTCATTCACAGTGCTTGGATTCAGATCTGGGGGCTGATTTCCTCAAGCACCTTACCTGTCTCCAGTTCAAGTTTGCAGTCATTAAAGATTTGGATTCAGGGATGGAATTACTGGAAATGAGAGTCATCTCCCTGACAGTCCCACTTATGTGCTCATGTCGTCAGTCATAAGCCTTCTGTCTTGGGAAATGGATATTGCTCTCTTCATCTAAACAGTAAGAATTTGATTCTTTTTTTTTCCTTACGAGCTAGGCAAACACTCTACTGCAGAGTCACATTCCCAGTGAGCATTTGTTTCTGGCTTTAGTCCACAAAGACAGTAAGAGGCAAAGCTAGGAGCCACACAAGGATAGTTTGTTCTAAGGGCTTCATCTTCCCATTGGACCAACCTACCTTTTAATATGTTCTGAATGGTGGTAGTTATGTTGCATAAGCCAGGGTCAAAATACACCTATTTCACTTTCCACACTGATTAGTCTAATTATATTACTATCACTGTCCATTTTGTAAATGCGGCACAGAAAAAAAACCTGAATGCAATTAATATAAACAACTATTAAAACAGATGTGCATCTGCAAAGCTGGGTCAAATTGCATCTTTTAAGCAACTCATCTTGTTTTGCATGCAAAAACAACTCCATTAATTTGTTCACTCAACAAACATTTATTAGTGCCCTGATGCCAGTGAGCACCCTAATAGACCTTGGAGCATAGAGATGAATGTGATCTGATAACTATCTTGAGACCCACAGATCTTTGGAAATGGGAACATCAAGTAAACCCCATTTTGAGAAGACACCATCCTCTCCTCCCCACACTGGATCAAGACTCTCATCATATTTCTACCCCAAGTCACCCATAGTTCTTTTCCGTTCTGGGGCTGTGTTGAGTATCCTCATGCCACCCCGAGTCTCCCCTCTGTGATGTTGTTCTCATTTCTATGTCCTATAAGAGACCAACTATCCTTGAGTTCAGTACTGGCCTTTGTTTTTCTCAAGTTACTGGATACTGGCTGAGTGTTGTGCTTGAGAAACCTGAGGATGCATAAGAAGAAACCCTAGAGGCCTTGGAAGATGCCTGGCCAGCAAACTCTGAAGGTCTTTGGAGATGGCCACAGTTTGGAAGAGAGTGTAGAAGATCTCAGTGAAATATGACCTGGGTCTCTGGCATATGACTTGGGGAGAGCACTGTAGGGCTATCCAAAGCATGAAGTCTACACTGCCCTGGTCTAACCTAGTTTAAAGTATGCAGATCAAAGTCATTACCTTCAGATAAGGAAAGAAAGGCCATAAATATTAAATAAAATTTCTGAAGTCTTAAACTGAAAAAGAAGCAACCCTGGTTCCCAAGATTCTTAACTGTTACACTATACCAGCTTCCAAACATTGAGGCCCCTGTTCCCCATGGCTCACGGGCTCAATCTATGAAAAGGGTTCTGTTATTAGCCCTAATTTTAGGGAAGATGGAAACCAAAACTGAGGCTCGGAGATGATTGTTAAACCAGTTTGTAGCACGGTCACTGCAGAGTCACCTTGGTAGTAAGAAGCTGAGCACACTTCTGCTTACGCACTTGTGTATTTGGTGTGGTGGGGGCTGTTCAGACAACTAGTGCTCCAAGTTCCTCCAGGCTGCATGACCAGACATAAATAGTTGTCCTGAGAATTTCTGACCTTATTGTCCCCTGGAACACATGAAATCCCCAGGAGTCATGACACAGGACTGAGCATTAAGGAAGGTTAGATGCAGGACAGCAAAGCAAGACACAAAATTGCCATGTGCAAAGACGCTGAGAGACAGGAGGGCAGAATTCTGTCTTCCGAAACGATCATAACAATCATTTATATTTACCGAGCCTTGTATTATCCAATCTTCAGCAGTCTGTGAAAAGGTTTCTGTCATTAGCCCTCATTTGAGGGAAGATGTAAACGGAAGCTGAGGTTTGGAGATGATGATTTAACCAGTTTGTAGCAGGGTCGCTCCAGAGTCATCTTCATGGCAAGAGAAACTGGACATGCCTCCCTCTTGAGTGACCTAGTGCTGTTTCCTGCTAGCCTCAGAATGTTTGTGGAACCAGATGAGTTGAATTGAGTTGGGTTAGGAGCTAAGAGCTGACAGGCCACCTTCAATCAAGAAGCCAGTCAGGGCAGGCGTTTAGGACCAAACAAAATGGAAACTATCCTCACAATGTCAAATTTATATTAAAGAGCTCAGCATCTTCACAGTAGACCAAAGCATTTCAATGCTTGCTTCAAGACAACAACCATATTAAGTACATTGATATTAAGCCTATCCCCCCCCCCATGAGGCTACTCTGTGCTGAGCTCAGAGCTGAGAATAAAGATATGAGTGACTGATACTCATTGAAGTCGTAGGGCTTGACAGTAACTTGGTGAAGCGTCTTGCGTGGTGCCTGACACATGGTAGGAGCTTGGCTAATGTGTGCTAAATGAGTGCTCAGAAGGATAATGAGGGAATAAAAGAATGAGTTAAATACTTCTTAATATAATTAAGTGGGTAAGACCAGAATGATGTCCTCTGTGTGTCTATCTACTCGTTCTTTTTTTCCCACAGAACATTCAAAACCATGGGAAAGCTTGCAGGCAGCTCTAATTACCAGTTCAGGCAATCTTTGTACCAAGGTGCACCACTTTGATGGTGCACCTGTAAGGAAACAGGAAAGGGCTTGGGTGAGCTTCTCATCCACTTTGTATGGAGATGAGCCGTGAGGGCACGGCGGCAATTGTTTTTATTCCTTAACCAGTGTTCCAGAGAGAGAAGGCAGGTGCTGAACTACACTGTTTATACCGTTCTTTTCATTGGCATCCAAGGGAGCTTGCAGCTGGCTCAGTTTGTTTCCAAATAATGAGATGGATTAAATGATCTATGCGAACATAATGGTTACTTCCTTAAGGGTGAAGCCCTTAGTTTTTTTTCTTGCATCCTACAGAGCAGGATGTCTGTAGGTGGAGTAGAATTTTGTTCATTGCACAAATAAGTCAGAGAACCCCGGGGAGCCTGGGAATGACAGCTCGCAGCTTCACTGTTCAGGGGAAGGAGGAAATGTTTTGCTGACGACAGACATGTAGTAGATCTGGTTCTGGAGGAGAACTAGCTGTGATTTTACCTTCCCCTTCGTGGAGCCCCTGTAACATACGGCACCCCTACTTGGAGATGAAGATGTAGAAATGTGAGAAATCTTTTCCTCCAAAGTCTCGCCATTGCTGTGGATCAAAAGTCAGAATTTGAACTCACATCTATCTGATACTCTCCATTGCATCATAAAAACAAAAGCCTGACCTGTTTTGAATGAAATATTTTCATACTAGCCAGGTGAGAATAGGTATAGCCTGAAATTCTTTACTCCCCAGTGAGCAAGTCTGGACTGGATTTGATTCTGTTCACTGCGTTATTTAAGCGGCTAGAGGCTGACCCACACCCTGCGCAGAAACAAGGGGGAGAGTGAAATTTCCTCTTTGCTTGCCACACTATCTTGGTGAGTCGGGGGGGGGGGGCTGATGGTAGTGTACCCTGAGTCCTGTAAGTACTCTCAGCTCTGAGCAGACAAGGAGAGGACCAAGGTGGTAAAGGATGTCACCTTCCTGCTTCTACTTCAACCACGAATATTGATGTGCTGTGCTATGTTTGGTGGGAGGGAGACAGAGAAGGAAGAATAGAGACAAAGAGAACCAGCAAAGGGAAAGATAATGGAGGGAAGGAGGGAGGGAGGGGAGAAGCGGAGAGGAGGTGAATTATTCCTATCAGGGATAATCTTCATCTTAAAACAAAGACTTAGATACAAAGGAGGAAACTACAATGGGGAAGTGTCTGAGCAGTTTAGCAAAAGAAGACAGTATGTAGATCTGACATGCAGTCCGGAAATAACTAAAACTAAAATTATAGTATAAGCATCTTGCCTACTGTAAACAGTTCCTCCCTCCCTCCCTCCCTTCCTTCCTTCCTTCCTTCTTTTCCCCTCCCCCCTCCTCCTCCTCTCTCCCTCTCTCCTTCCATCCTTTCTTCCTTTCTGTCCTTCCATTTATAAGAGGTTCTTTACAGTCACAAACCACAGAAGGAAAAAAAGAGGGACAATGCATTATAAGGAAAGTATATCATGTTAGAAAAATAATGCCTTTGATGTCCTGTCAACAGGCACTTAAATATAATTTGTCCTTTTGCTTTAACCAGCTGATTATCGCATAGAACTTATTCCATGGTGAGACTTTGTTTTTGTTTTATTAGCACTATTACCTAGTGAGGTAATAATTGCAAACTATTTTATAAAGTATTTTGAACATTGATGATGGTTTTATATATCAAGTTAAGCATGAACTACCTGGCTGTACTTTCTTTAACCTCACCCTCATAGGTTTTCAATCAGTTGTTCTCCTTTGTGTTACTATGATGCCCACTTCAGGCTCAATTTATGCTGTGGAAGATGATGACCTTTAAACATTATATTAACACACATATGCAGATGTATGCAGCTAGATAAGATAAAAATCATTGTTTCAACATCAAGTGTGGTGGCGCACGCCTTTAATCCTAGCATCCGGTGGCAAAAGCAGGTGGATCTCTGAGAGTTTGAGACCGGCCTGGTCTACATAGCAAGTTCCAGGACAGCTGGGGCTACACAGAGAAACCCTCTTTACAAAAAAAGTTTTAGAAACCAGTTCATAATGGGATCAAGAATTTATAAATCATGATTTATAATGAGATCCAGGGTGTCTGAATGGATTAAGTTCATTAACCATTGAGGGTACAAAGCCTGTGAGTTAAGGCAAAAGAAGTGGATTTTTAATGGTGATTGACTTTCTAAACTTGGAATCTAATTATACATGTGTATGAACATGACAAACTATCCAGTAACTTAACACTATTTTTACCGGCATTTCTGGGTACGCCCTGCAATATAATTGTTTCTCCTGAGCACAAGGAAAGAATGCCCTCTGTTTAATTCTTCTCATAGCTCCAACGTGTTCCTCCTTACACTAAATGCTTAAACTGGTTGTCATTGCTGTTGTGTTTAAAACTAGGAGCTCAGAGCAAAACATCCTGCTATCAGATTGTTGGATATGCAATGTATGCTGATGGCTTAAATAGCTTATATTAAAGGTCTTTTAACCTATTGCATGAAGAATGTGCTGCCAATGCATATGGTCAAATAATGATGAGTTGATGCTTTTTTTGTTTGTTTGTTTTGAAAAGATTGTCTATTTTCTAGATTATGTTTATGAGTTTATGTCTCTCTGTGTGTATGTGGGTGAGGACCTAAAAATCCTGGGAGAGGGAATCATGTCGCCTAGTGTTGGAGTTGTAGGCAGTGGTAAACCACTTGGCATGGCTATTTGACATGATTCCTGTCTTCTGGAAGCTGAAGAGCAGTACATGCCCTTAACTGCTGAGTTATCTCTTTTTCCCCCTCTTTCTTTTTCCCATTGAACAGGGAGAAGTCGAGCTGGTGTCTGCCTGGGACCTTTCCCCTCTGCTCACTGGTGTTGACTGGGATGCATGCTACCATAGAAGAAAGGTGAACACCCACTCGGCTCCGAACCCCCTGGCCTGCAATGGTGACCTGGCTGCATGGTATGCTGGTACAATCGTGGCATTAAAGTTGTGGGAGTGACCAACCACCATTTGATTGGGTTGAAGGCTTACTGCATGAAATGGAACCCATGCCTGACACCCCGTAAGATGGGCTGATAGCCTGAGATTATATATAAGGGAAAATCAAATTCCTGTTCTGCTAGAGGAGCATAGTCAAAAAATGACTCCTAACGACATTCTGTGATATGCATAGAGCATCTGGGGACAGTGAAAAGTCTCACATTATGTGGTGGTTTGTAGGAGAGTGGCCTCCATAGGAATGCTTAGACCACAGTTGACGGAGAAAATAGGGAGCATGGACTTGTTGGAGGGTGTGTGTCACTGGGAGTAAGCTTTGAGGTTTCAAAATCCCGTATACCCCAGTTCTCTCTCTCTCTCTCTCTCTCTCTCTCTCTCTCTCTCTCTCTCTCTCTCTCTCTCTCTCTCTCTCTCTCTCTCTGTGTCTCTCTCTCTGTGTCTCTCTCTCTCTGTGTCTCTCTCTGTCTCTCTTTCTCTCTCTCTCTCTCTCTCACACACACACACCCCTGGGGAGCTGGAGCAGAGAATTTTTCTACCTCCTCCCGAGGCTCCCAACCTAATTCCAATCTCATGGCCTCTTTGCATCTCCTCAGCATCCTTATCAGAAGTATGCCCTAATTCTCTTTTGAGAAAATGTGTCTTCTTCAGGGAAAGTACTTAATTCGGAGATTCTACAGCCACTGCTTCCGGCTGTGAGGAAAGAGAGCAATTCACGAGCAACAGAAACCACTGGGTTCCTTTTTCTCTCCTTATTCTCCCTTGCCTCTCGTCCAGCGGTGTCAAGACTTGCCAATTTAGCAAGTCTCCAGACCTGTGCAGCACACAGAAACAGACAAAGGGGGGATGGATGAAAGACGAAGAAGGAAAGAGGAAAGGTATGGAGAAAAGAAAGGAGTGGGTGTTATTTCAGCCCAGTCCCTGGGGGCATCTGAGACTAAGTGTGACCTAGAGGCTGATTTTTCCACATCAGGTCAAATCACCCAGATCATCAAACCTTACAGTAACTCAGAATATTCCTGAAAGAAGTAGACAAGAATCTTCAGTAGAATCCGGGCGTTGGTGACGCATGCCCTTAATCCCAGCACTCGGGAGGCAGAGGCAGGCGGATCTTTGTAAATTGGAGGTCAGCCTGGTCTACGGAGCGAGTTCAGGACAGCCTCCAAAACAATACAGAGAAGCCCTATCTCAAAAAACAAAAACAAAAACAAAAACAAAACAAAGCAAACAAAAAACAAACAAACAAAAAACCCGACTGAGGCAGGGTATTCTTCTGGCCCACAATCTGAGGACACAGGCCCATCATAGCGGGAAGGCATGGCAGTTGGGGGATGGGGCAGCTGACCACATTGCACCCTCAGTCATGAAGCAGAGGGGGGTAAATGTCCCTGCTCACTTTCTTGCTTGAATGCTGCAGCCCAAGACTCCAACTCATGAAACAGTGTCTATGCCTTTAGGTTAGATGCTCCAATCTCAGTTAACTCAGTCTCACAGGTAGGCTCAGAGGCTTCCCTTTTAACTGACTCTAGACCTCATTAAGTTGACAATTTGTATTAGCTGTCACATGGATTTATTGTGAGGAGTGATGTGGGAAGTTATGGAAAAGGCTCTGGGTAGACCTAAGGGCTTCACTTGTTCGGCAGCTCTTGGCTATGGCCCTGGTAGACTGAGAAATAATGGGTACACATACGAGATTAGGAGATATCCCCTCACGGCTTTGACTGGTTTACAGGGATGTGAGCAGTCTAACAAATTGGAATTGCCAAATTTGATAAACGCTTAAAACTGGAAGCGGGTGGACAGATGGACAGAGAGCAGCTGGCTTTTGTTAATGCCCGCCACATTTGAGAGTGACTGTTTAGTATGTGTTTGAGTTATTTCATTTATAAAATGGGCCTGGAGAGGTGACTCAGTGGGGGGAAGTGTCACTAAGGTGTAAGGGCCTGAGTTTAGTTTTCCAGAACCTCTTTGGAGGTGATATCCTTAATAGGTATCCTTTTTTATCTGTCTTTTTGTCTGTGTCTGTCTGTCTGTCTATCTATCTTCTATCTATTAACCATCTATGTATCTATCTATGAATCTATGTATCATCTTTGTATCTATCTATCCATCTATGTATCATCTTTGTATCTATCTATCCATCTATGTATCTATCTGTCTGTCCGACTATAATCTATCTATCTAGAAAGGTTCTCATTTAACCAAGGATAGTATTAGTCTTTCTGTATAGCTAAGGTTGGTCTTTAATTCCTGATCGTCCTGCTTCTGTGTGAGTGCTAGGACAATTGGTGAGCTCTCTTATATTCCAGTATCATTCTTTATGACTAACCCTTGATTTGTCTTTTGAGAAAATTGAATCACAATGAGAAATACTGCTACATGTCTTTGCTCACATAACAAAATGCAAAGCCACCACTTATTGAAGACATGTGCTATCATGATACTCTTCTAAGCGCTAGTCTTTCATTCTTCCATTATGTCTCATACCAATCTTATGAGATTGGCACTTACAAACTGACATTTTATTTAATTTCAGTCCATAATGACACTGTAAGAATGACATTCATAGTTCTATCTTATAGACACTGGGTCTGGAGCGCAGGGAGATTAAGCCATTTCTTTATGTCCATAGGGCTGGTTATTGGCATTCTTATTGCCTCCAGTCGACTATAAGCTTTGTGAAGACAGGGACCCTGTTGCAAAGTCTGGAACAGTAAAGGACACAAAATGTGCACATACACTTAGGCAATAAGGAGATGAATACCAGGGGAAAGAACATGGAGGGGTTTTGAAATTAGTGAGGACATTTTGTGTGTGTGTGTGTGTTAAGGAATAGTTGTAGGATCGCTGGCCACCTGATTTAAGACAAGCTTTTCACTTGTTGAGATACCGGCTTAGGCCCTTCAGTCTTGTGTGTGTGTGTGTGTGTGTGTGTGTGTGTGTGTGTGTGATGACAAATGGTCACCTGTATATTCACATGTAAATGTATGCATGCCCACGTATGTATTCATACGTGTGTGTGATGTGGAATGATGGGTTGACGCTATAGAAAGGTCCTTCAATCTGTCTTAGTTCACTACCAGGCTGGGAATGGAGTTTAGTGCTCACATCCACTCCTAATATGCACAAAGCAGGAAGTGAAATCAAGATTTGAAACTGTACTACCCCAGCCAACCGCAGGGAGAGAAGCTGCCCACAGAAGAAACTTTTTTCTTGCTGCAAAGGAAGAGAATAAGGAAAGAAAATAATGTAAAACAGGTTAATAGGGTCTGAGGAATAGAAAATGTTGATGCCACTGTACATTACACTAAGACATGCCCATCCAATTTATTGATGGTGTATTCCCCAAACTCAAAGGTCTGTGTGTCTGCAGTGACATTAGAATAAACCATCGGAGTACGGAGGAAGGATCAAATCCTGCAGGCTGTTACCGGTTGAATAAGGAATCTGACCTTCATCTGAACCAACAGTGTGGGAGACCCTGAAGGGCTTTAAGTGAGGAAAGAAAAGCCAGACGTGCGTTTTTAAAGATCAGAGTGGTGCAGCATGGGCATGCCAGCGATCATAGCATCAGTGAGATACTGGACAATGAGTTAGAAGTGGGTGATGGGGATTCAGGGTAGGGTAGGGGTGGGAGTCAGGGTCTAAGAAAAGAGCTTGCAGACAAAGCCACTGGGGGAGCAGGGAAAGGGCAAGGCTTCCAGATCTCTGGAATAATGGAGAGACCATTCAAATGGATAGAGAATCCCACGGGAGAAGACAATGGGCATGGGGCAGGGAGAAAGCAGGAGGGGGGGGCGATGGGGGGGGACGGGACACTATTTGCAAGAGAAAGGACAACTGTTTCTTTAGACACAGGAACACAAAAGCAAAACAAGACCACAGCAGTTCCTTAATCCGAGACTCGCTTGATTTAAGGCTAACTGAGGGGCCTGTTAATTAAAACAAACTTGGCATCTTAGAGAAACTGTTCAAGGACTGATTGACCATGGCCGCATGCAGCCTGGGGTCCTCGACTTATGCAATGTCCCCCGTACTGGGTTTAAATGCAATGTCCCCCTCACTGGGTTTCGTTTAAATGTTCTGTGAGGTAAACTGTCCTTTTCCTATTACAGCAGCAGGTTCTTCAACACCAATGCCATTATTTCTTTGGTGTATAATGTGTTAGTCCTCTCTGTGTTTTCGAAAACCCAGAAACCAAGTCACCAGCATGGCAGCAATTTATATAGATTTTTAAAATGTACTTTATATAGAGTTTGGTTTAATGAGCAGCTATGGTGGTCTGAATGAGAAATGTCTCCAATAGCCAGGGGCATTTGAACACCTGGTCCCCAGTTGGTGGCGCTGTTGGGAGAGGCTTAGCTGGTGCAGCCTTGTTGACCAAAGATGTGAGCTCTTGGCCTCTGGCTCTAGCTGCCATGACTGCTGCTTGCTGCCATTCTTCTCTGCCTGCTCTCATGGAACCTGGAGCCATAAGCTCAGATAAAAATCTTTCTTCTGTAAGACATGTAAGGATTCAGGCATTATGCTGATCCCGTCCCCTGACAACTGGCATCCAGGCAGAGCCTTAAACAGCTCAAAGGGCCCTGGGCTACGAGGCTGCATCATGCATTACATGGCTGGGACTTTCTGTATGTATGTGCAAGCTTTCCCTTTTAAGTGAGCGCCTCCCACCTGTCCATCCCTTCTTCCCCTCCCTTTCCCCTTCCTCTTCCATCTCTGTTCCTGGCTGGCCAACACCTACCCCTCCCTTTGCTCCCTTTCCCCAATAAACTCCATGTGGGTTTTATTGAGTTTTGTGCTTCGGGTTTCTTTGCCCACAGCTGCAGCAAAACAACCAGAGGCTTTGGTTGTGGTGTTTTACTGCAGCAACAGAAAATAATTAATACAGCAGCTTAATTTTTTTGTTAATGTGCTCGTGAACTTACTACCACATCTATCATGGGCTAAGACACTGTGTGCAAGTGTCTTAAGTGCACAATATCATTCCATCTCAATATTTCTGCTAGGGAGAGGAAGACATTTATGACTGAGGAAACTGAGGCTGAGAGAGGTCCTTTCCTTGTCGAGCTCTGTCGTAGCTTGGAGTTGAGAGGCCAGCCTCCCAAGCCTTTGTTCTTCCTACTCTGTCTCAGACATACCTTGGGTATAGCTTGAGTGCATGCTCAAGTGCTCATAGGTAAAAGCTTAAACCTTGGGTGGTGATGGTAAGAGATGGCAGGGCCTGGTTGAGGTACGGACTTGTGGAAGATCTTTAGGTCTATGGGCACTGCCTACAGAGGGGTTAATGTCATGCTCATGAGAACCTGTCTAGGGCCTGAGAAGGTTGCTAAGAAGAAGACTAACCCCTCTCTAGCCGCTGGTCCCGTCCTGAGCTATGCGGTCTCATCCCTGAGTTCTTTCTCTCCTACACACTCCACCCTCTATGAAGCCTTCACCATAGGCTGACCTGATGGGACAGTCAGATCCTGGACTTTCAGCCTCCAAAACACCAAGCTAAGTAAAGTTTTCTTCTGTATAGAGTACTCAACCTCAGTTCTTCAGTACCGGAACTGAAACATAGCTCAATATAGGCTCTTGGTAATACCTTTTGTTTAAACTAGAACAACAGACTCCTCTTTCTGATAAGCAAGGGTAGGGAAAAAATGAAGACCAGCAAAACATCTAGTCTAGACATTGGTTTTCAAGCTTACTGATGCTGCATTAGCTAATGATACTATCTATGAAAGGTTTCCAAAATTAGCTCCTTACTACACTTCCTCATTATTCAGTTTCATAGATGAAAGACAAGAGAACCCCTTCCTTGGAATGAGTGACTGTCCTGTGGTTGAAGGAGCAGTTGGTATGGGAAGCCACTGCCTCCATTTCACAGGTGAAAACAAGGAGAAACGACTTGCCTAGTTCCAAGTACATAGTAGGAATCTGGGAGGAAGAATTTCATTTGTAACCTGAAAAGTCCACTGTTATTCATCCGGGTTATTGTTAGGGCTTTTGTTTTGTCTGTGAAAGAAAATGTCAAATCATTCCCAGGCCATGGAATGCTAAGCAGTGTATCTGAGTGACTTCTGTCAATAAATCACTGCTTGATTTTTGCTGATCTTAATCTCTTTCTTGGACAGACAAACACACTTTTTATTTGACCTCAACACCCAAGGAGGATCAGTATTTCAGACCAATATTAAAAATCAGCTGCAAAATCTGTTTGCTATATTGGGATTATTCTATTTATCAAGGAACCTTTACAGAAAACACATTGTATGCCTGGCCATATTGTAAAGCATCCACTGTCTACCTGGTCATGTTGTGTTTTCAAATGTTAACAAATTTTAGCTTCGTAAGGCTCCACCGAATTAGATGGTGTTGACTCTCTTTTGACAATCGAGGAAAGTGGAATGCGTGTTAAATAACTATCTCAAAGTCACACTGGCATGAAGACGCTGGCTCTTTAAGGGATAATCTTATGTGTCTTACTAAGTGGCCCTGTATTTCTGAGGCAGAAGATGATGCTGTGGTTTCTGTGGGTTTATTCCCCTGAGGACTGGCAGCTCCTATTCCTGGACTCTGCTGGACCCTCCACACCTGCTCAGGCAACAAAACACTCCCCTGTCAAATACAACAGTGTAGGCCTGACCCTACTCTGGAAGAGGCCAGAAAGAGTGCTGTCCAGGCCCTTGGTTCTGACCACTCCCTTCATGTCTTTTAGGAAGGAGGGAGTTGAAGTAGCTCTGTGTGCTGTGCAGAGTTGTACCTCTAACAGCAGATATTATGTGCTGTGCACTGTTCCCAATACTTTTCATAGCTCATGACTCGTCTAATTCTCACAGCTGTTTCATGTAGTGGTATAATTTGCCTTCATTTCCTGGATAAGGTCCTGAGAAACTAAATGGATAAGCAGCCCACAGACTCAATCTGAAAATGACAGAGCTTGGATTTGAATCCACATATTCCTTGCAGAGACCATTGTTTTCAAAACAGAGAACTGGTGTCCCCAAGCCACATACAGGGAAAGGCATGGTGTGAAATTCTCAGTGAGTGCAGACCCTTCACATTTTAAATGACATATCAATTTTCTCTGAATGTGGACTCTCATTCAGAAGCCATTCGTGTTCAAAGTCTAATCGAGATTTCCAAACAACACAAGGGGAAAAGGGAATCACCTAGTAAAAAAACTGAGACCAGTACTGGATATGCAGAAGAGTAAAATTGTAAATGTGTAGAATGTAAATATGCAGAAAGTCTTTACATCATCCTTTTACCCTTGACTCTACTGTCTACCCATTTCAACCTCCTTCTGTGTCTGGAAGGTTATGCTCTAAACATGCCATCTGTAGTTCCCTGACCTCTCTGCTTTCTGCTTGGACTCAGTCAAGGGAGGAACCTGCTGGAGGGATAGATAAAAGAGTGAGTTTGGGGTGCCTGGTCCCCTGGATCATTCCTAGATGGGCCCTGTCTTCAGCTCCACCCTGGTTGAAGGTTTTCTTCTACTGTTTCAGTGGGCACAGACCTAATTTTCCTCGCCTCTCTGCAGAGGCAACCAGGTTTAATGCTGATGTCTCACACAGCTACTCTCCCCTTTTGGTTTCTTTATCCCCACCCTAACCTTGTAAATAACCTCTTTGGAAAATCCTGTTATGGCCCTTTCTGAGTGCTCCATTTCTTTCCTCTCAGGACTCTAATAAATTGAAAGAGAGCATAAGCAAAAAGAAAATAGAAGACTCGCCGTTTGATAACACGGTAAGAGAAAACAATATACTATTACAATAGACGTTTTCTGTATGTGGGGGCATAAGTGTGTGCGCTTGCTCATCTCATCTGCTGCGTGAAGTGTCTTACTATGAGACTTTGGTCTTAAGCACCTCTATGGGAACAAACCAGGTTATATCTGCATGATGCTGAGGTTGACAGTGCACCTGTTCCTGCCTGGTGAAAAATAGGGGTAGATGTAATAATATGGCATGAGTCGGAACCTTTGGAGGATCCCCTGGTGGGTGAGGGACAAACGGCGGGGGAGAGACAGACAGAGACATGCAGACATAGCTCATGTGGAAAATTTATTGGGGGAAGGGAATAGAGTAAGGGACTGGGGGAAGAGACAGACAGACAGGCAAAGAGACAGAGACAGAGACAGTGACCTGCCTCCTCAGAGAAACAGCAGAAAGAGCAGAAGTGGTCAGAGCTTGCCTTTTGAAGGGACATTCGTACCTGTGTGCAGAGCTAGGGTGCTGCCTGCCATGTCAGGTCCCCAACGGGCGGAGCCAGGTTTGCATTTGCCTGGATGATAATGCTAAGGAGACAGGGAATAGCAAGTCAGCATCCTTAGATGCTGATCCCATATCTTCATCTCCGGTGCCTCTAAGAAATGACGACCCTCCCCAGGTAGCACACATTTACCTCCCAGTTACTGTCTCAGTGACTAGCAGCAAAATCTCACCAAATTGTAACTCCAGCCCCAGAGTTTACCCCATTCCTAAAAAGCAGGCATGCCCAGATGAGTCTGTTCCCCCCTGCTATCCACAGTCCTCGCAGGGAGTCACTTCATTCCTTCTCCCTTCTTATGCCACATGTCCCCATCCCACGGGCCCTACTCAGATGGATTTTAGGGTGTAAACCCCTAAGGAGGGGGTATTTTCTTTAAATAGTGAAAACTGCTTGATACCATTATTTTAATTTTTGAAGATTGCGAGCCTCCTTTGGAGAACACTGAACGTTTGATTGTAGCAGTTCAGTGGTAGTAGTAACAACAGTAACAGACATAGCCCTGACAGTTGCAGATGCCACTTCTGTTGGAGGCTGTCAGCTGCTTACCAAGCACCCATCGTCTCTCTTTCCTTACTGAAGAACTCCAGCTTTGTTGGAGATGGCAATGCACCCAAATGCACCGGTTACATTTGTCAACTCCACACAAAGTAGAGTCCTCTGGGAAGAGGGAAGCTCGCCGGCTGGCCTGAAGGAAAGTGTGGGGAAAGGGGGGTCATATATTCTTGATGAATGGTTGGTGTTGAAGTGGGAGGACTCATCCCACGGTAGGCGATGCTAACTCTGCCCAAGAGGCCCTTGGTTGTAGAAGACAGTAGGCTGAGCAAGCCGGTGAGCAGCACCCTTCCATGGCCCCTACTTCAGTTCCTGCCTTCAGATTTCTGCTTCAGATCCTGGCTTGGTTTTCCTCTGTGAAGGACTATAGTGTAGAAATGTAAGACAAATAATCCCCTGTTCAAGTTGGTGTTGGTAAGATGCTTTCCTGAAGTGCCATGAAGATGTACACTGGGGGCTGGAGAGATGGCTTAGCAGTTAAGAGCACTGACTGCTCTTCCAGAGGACACAGGTTCAATTCCCAGCACCCACACAGCAGCTCACAACTGTCTGTAACTCCAAGATCTGATACCCTCACACAGATATACATGCAGGCAAAACATCAACGTACATAAAATGAAAATAAATATATTTTTTTTAAAAAAGGCAAAAGCAAGTAGATCACTATGAGTTCAAGGCCAGTCTGGTCTACATAGCAAGTTCCGGGTCAGCCAAGGCTACATAGTGAGATCCTGTTTCAAAACCAAAAAGATGTACACTGCACTTGGTATACTTGTTTGCATGGGGCAGAGCTGACAAGCATCTTACCAACAGAAAAGGATGAGCAAGTGCTAATGTGGAAATATTAAGCTACATAAATAGGGAGAAATCACTTACGTGAAGCCAAGAAAGCTGAGAACCAAAGGTTCGCACTCTGCTCTCCGGGACACAACCAGAACCCAAAGAGGCCTTGTCTCCTTCCCCCAGCTCTTTTATCCCCTGTAAATTCTATGCACTCATGACCATGCCCAAATGGGCGTGGCCAGTGCTATGGGTATGTAAGAGTAAGATCTCTTCCTACAAAGTGCTAACCATTTCTTCCTTGGTTTTTCATCCTTCCTCTTATTCTTTTCTGGGATGAGGTTATGATGCCCACAGTGGAAAGGGTTGGAGAAAGAAACTTAGCATCAATGGCATCTTGTAGCCACCACACCACGTGTACACAGTATATTTTGGGACTTTGTGATTTATTTGGCTAGATAATGGAGGCAGGGCTTTAATTCTGTCATGCCCAATGTCAAAGCCATTGTCCGCATGTATATGATACATTAACATGTGAATGGATGCTATTGTTAGTAAGGAATTACTTATAATGCTATGCAATCAATTGAATTTAAATTTTAAAAGAATGTAGCTCATGCTCTCCCCACTTCCTGGTACTTCCTGGAACCACCTTCCAAATATCTTGCTCTGGACTATAATCTGGGGTGTGCTTCTGGGGGACACACTCAGGGCTTTCACAGGGAACCAGATAAGCCACAGGTCTTAACTGCTCTGCTATGGGACAGCCTGGGACAAAGTTCCACATGTTCAGAGCCCCACTAATCAATACTAAAGCTAAATAAGTCACAATTTTGTAATTTTTTGTTAATCACTGAAAATTTTGAATTGGATTATGATTTGCTATAGTTTCAAAATACTAGATTCTAGAGATATTGCCAAAAAATATTAAAACTTATTAATATTTTTAGATTATTGACTACAATGTGGAAATAACATTTTGAATACATTGGGTTGATTAAATGACTTCATTAACTTTCGCCTCTTTTCACATCGTTGACTTCTAGACATTTTAAGACTACATGCATAGCTCATATCAATCCCCCTCCCATGTGAAATGGTGATGTTCTACTGACATGTCATTTGTCTTGGGCTCATGAGCCCTGCGATTAGCACTTCACATTTATCTCATAAGGACCATAAAGTCACTCTTGGTAATGAGTGGTACCACCTTCATTTTTCAAGAGACACCTGAAAAGGCTGCTTTACCCAAGTCCCCAGCTGACCTGAGGGAGGCCGCTGGTGTTTGGGCTCTGAGGGTGGTGGCTTCAACCACTATGTGCTTGTGGTAACTCAACTGTACAAAGATCATTGAGTTTTCTACATTGAAATGGTGACTGACTGTAGACCAGCCTCCAATGAGTGTGGCTAGAGAGACCAAGTAAGACCCAATGGAAAGACAACATTAGCTAGAGGACTCTGGGATACTACTGCTGGCCACCTGTCCACTAAGACTGAATGAAGCTGATCAAGGATGCCTCTCCTGTCTCCTTCTGTGTATATGTTTGTCTGATTGTTTGATAAATAAAGCACTGTTGACCAACAGGGAAGCAAGATAGGTGGGGCTAGGAGTTGAGGAGGATTCTGGGAAAAGTAGTCAAGAGTGGAGAGTCTCCATGTGGTCCAGGGAAGAGAGGATGCATGAGGCTGTGTCCTCGGTAAGATAAGACCTTATAAAAATATATATTAGTAATTGTGGGTTAATAATTAAATCAGGGCTAGCCATTAAGAAACCATTGCAAATGACTGACAACTTCATGATTAATATAGTTTCCTGCATGTTCATTTGGGATTGACGTGTCTCTGGGACCAGGCTGATGGGAGAATGCACATTACATCCCCCATTAACAACAAGAAGGGGTTTGGGAAGTGTATATCAACCTGGTAAAAATCCAGGCAAAGCAGGAGTGACAGCTGAGATTTGTGGGTGAGCTGGCTGTATCTTGTTGAGAAAGCAAATAATGAAATGTTTGGCTTGTCCCGTGGCAACTGTCAAAAAGTCCACTCTTGTTCTGAAATATTTTCCTTGAGAAGTTTATGCTCATACATGCATATACAACCTCAACTTTATTTCTGCTCTTTCCCACACAGACTGATATTAACTACAGTAAAAGGACAATTGCAAGGTTGTATTTGTCTAAAGTGGTTTATTTTAGTTTTAATTATGTGTATGTGTTTTAATCTGTGTGTTTGTATGTGCATATGAGTGCAGATGCCTGTGGAGGCCAGAAGAGGGCATCAGATGTCCTGGAACTGGAGTTATAGGCAGTTCTGAGCCCCTCACTCCAGTACTGGGAGCAGGACTCATGTCTTCTGCAAGAACCTCAAGTGTTCTTAACTGCTAAGCTAAGCCACCGAATCCCCAACACTTGTCCTTTTCTTTCTTTCTTTCTTTTTTTTTTGAATTTTCAAGACTGTGTAACAGTCTTGGCTGCCCTGAAACTCTTTTTGTAGACCATGCTGGCTTCAAACTCACAGAGATCTACCTGCCTCCTGAGTGCTGGGATTAAAGGCCTGTGCCACTATGTCTGGCTAACACTGGTCTTCGTATATTATGCCTAATATACTGGACTTTAAGGACTTCATCACCTAACCTGTTAGTTGTTCAAGTACAGACAACTTGATACTGCCAAAAATATTTTATTTCTGATTATTTTGGCAAACTCAGTATGTGCAGTTTTACTGTTAATGCTCTCCCTCCCCCAAATCACCATCTAATGTAGACAGAATTGCTTTTTGCGAGCCTTTATATATCCTGACAAGAAATAGTGGGCTCATAGATGGACATGGATGTTTTTACTATAGTGGCAATAATGTTTTACATCCCAGCGCTGCTTTCCGAATGTAGAATCGTACAAGGCAGCAGCATTGGTGATAACTTGGTGCATTCCGGCATCACATATCACTTAGAACAGGATGTGAAGGGTACAGGGTGGTTTCCACGTCAAGGAAAATAATAAAACACATTTCCAAGATGGCTGGATGTGAGAATACATGGCAATATCCAGGGTCTTCTCTGCAAGTCTTTATTGGTCTCGTCAGATCTCAATAAAATAGGAAGAAAACAACTGTTACTTCTATACTTTGCAGGCTTAGAAATAGAGACAGAAGGATTTGGAATGTGGAGAGAACACCAAGGCAGGTCCTGATGGGGTCAAATAAGAGGTCCCTGTCCTCTTCTTCTGCCGGGTTTGCCTGTACACACATCTGTCTGTCATGGTCCCGGTGTTTCTCTGGTTTTCTGTGCACTGTTCCTTTTCTTCCCTTTGCTCTGCCCTCTCCCACGCTTTCCCTTCCCCTTCCCTTGTCCCCGTTTTCATTAACTTCTTTCCCTTTCATTCCCTTCACATTAGAGTCACAGCTCCTCACGTTCCTTCTCGGGTTGGCATCGGCGTTGCAGTCCTACCTGGAGCTCCTTTGGGGGAGACCTGGGAAACCCCAAGTGGCTCTCACACTTTCGGGGGCATGTGCTTCCGAACTTGGCCACGAGGGGGTGCGTGCGCGCGATATCTGTGTCATCTTTCCTGAGGGAACAGAAGTCAGAGGGCTTCTGCTGTGGTAGTAAGAAATGTGCAAGGGGACTTGGGCTTGCCACCCACTGGATAGAGAGGGCATTTGCAAAGCATGTGGGTACAGAGTCAGCAGGCTGGATGTCTCTGGGTGTGTGTGGCTGGGCTGGAAGGCATGCTTTTTCCTGCTTTTTTTTTTTTTTAGATTGGGTGGAATAGAGATGATTGATTGATTGAATGCAAGTGCCCAAGTAGTGGCCTGCTCATGTGTGTATACTCATGTGTGTGCATGCATGTGCATATGAGCAAATGTATCCAATTCTCCTTCCAACGTCTGGGCTATATCAACTTTCTTAGCCGTCTTTCTTAATCCTTCCAGCTAGAGTCACTAATGATCTGAGGGTGGGTGTTGAGCTTGGAGGATCCCTGTCTACCAAAGTGTCTCCTACCCTTCTAGGGGTGCAGTCAGCCCTTTTGACCACAGTCACAGCTTTGGAAATCTGTTTTCTGTGGCAACAATCAGAGTCAGAGACCAGAGTGGATCTTCTGGGCTCCTTTTTCTGTTACAAACTGATAATGGATTTCTAGGTGAGGCTATGCCATCTTTTGGTGTCCTCCTTGCGTGACGAAGCCACTGTCTCAAGCAGTGGTGTTACAGGACTGGTGTTTGGGAGGAATGCCCCCTAGATAAATGCCTGCTTCAGTAAACCGACCGCTCAGCCAGACTCTAGGCTAAGGAGCTAAGCAGGCTCCAAGGGCTCGGAAGACAAAGACTCAGCCTGGTGAATTCGAACCAGAGTGTAAGTGACGCTGGTGGAGTGTGGTAGAATGTTACTTTAAGGTGTGTGACTTTTGTTTATGCTGCATTTGTTTAACTCAGTGAAGCTGTGAGTCTTTGCCTGTCTTAAAACACCCGATGGTCCTAATATAGAGCTAAACAGCCAATAGCAGGAGCAAGGATAGGTGGGGCTGGCAGACAGAGAGGATGAATAGAAGGAGAAACGAGAGGAAGGACCAAAAAGACAACAAGGAGAGGAAAAAGGTAGATGAGATAATTTAAGATAAGAAAAACTGACTAACAACAAGCCAAGCTAAGGCCAGGCAGTGATAATAACAATAAGACTCTGTATGCCGGTTATTTGAGAGCTGGGTGGTGGGTTCCCCGAAAAACAAAAAGAGTAAAAAACATTTAACATTACAGTGGAGAGAGGAGGAAGAGCCAGAATGCATTAACACTGTGTCCGTGAGGAGGTTAGTGAGGTTTAAATCTAGTTTGAGGTTTGCCCCTGCAAACTGGTCATCACCTTTGCCCAGTGCTCAGAGATAGTGAGTGCCGGTGGCTAGGAACCCGTGGAAATGGGGGCCGGAAAGGAACCTGGTTTGGACTCCACCCACTAGAATGCCACATAAGGCCCAGCTCTCTCTAAACACGTAGAAAGAGAAGTTTGTGGTGTGGGCAGCAATCCTTTCAGATAAAGAAACGGCCTCACAGACACAGAACCTGTGATTGGTGCCTGGCCTGATGATGTCAAATACTACACCTGTGTCAGCCTCGCTGGAGTTAATGTCAGCGGCCAGGACCAGGCCGTCTGTCTGTCTCTCCTTGAAAGCAAGTGGCTGGAAGCAGGTGGAGGCTGTGAATGACAGTCACCCCACCCATGGGATGGCGGAGACTGGCTGTGCTTCCTCCGGTAGCCTGGAATGATGGGGAAGATTGGCTGGGGAAGTACTTCTTGCATCTCAGGGGCTGAGTGGCAATTACCTACCTGGATGTGAGGAGAAGGTCGCCCCTCTTCCTCAGGTCAGCTGAGGGACTCCATGACACATGGAGCCTTGTGTAAGATCTGCAGCACCATGGTGTCCTTGCCACAAGGCGCCTTTGGAGAAGGCCCCTTTGCCATGCTGTGTCCTCTAAATGCAGAGGAGTCTCAGCACAGAGTGTGTGCTTGGAAAGTGCTCCGGCCTAGAAGCCCAGATGTAATTACTGCCCGTGGATGTTTGCACGAATGCTGTGACTTTCCCCAAGACTAAAATCTTTTACTTTCTAAAGGACTTGAAAACCAGGGGCTGTAGGACGGTGGGTTCACGAAGAATAGCAAGAGTCTGTGTCAAGACGTGTAGGTGCCCTACAGCGGATCTTCTGGTCCAGCCAGACTGGTGGGTGGGGACAATTTCCCGATCCTCTTACAGGAACATCAGTCTTCTTCCCTAGAGGACCTGGCACCTGTCCTTCTGGAAGGTTCTGTGAGGGGGAGGGACCCCGAGCAGACGCTTCACCATCTCTGCTGTCAGCTTCGTGAGGTAGAGCCCTCCTCCCCAGCTGCTGGCAGGGCATCTGTGCCAAATGCTCCGATGGGGGGGGGGGAGTTGTGGAACACAGATCTGGTCTCACAGACCTCAGATCACTACCTGGGGAGGTGGGGGTGTGGAGGGTTTAGGATAGTGGTGGGACAGTTGGCAGAGTATGAAATTACTCAGCCTCGGAGACTTCTTGATGAGTAAGTGGTAATGAACAGAATCTTTGCTGCCTGTAAAGCTGCCAGAGCCGCCCGACACTTAGTAGATGCTTAAAAAGACAACCACCAGTGAAGGTTTAGATGACCACTGAGACAGAAGATGGGAGAAGCTGGGCAAGAGGCCCTCCTTCACCAGGCACTCCGTCCACTCCCCTTCTTCCTTAGCGGTTCTCAGAGCATCACTGGAATTCCAAGTCCAGGGAGGAAAAAAAAAAAAAAAAGACAAGCAAGAGGCACGTGTTTCCACTTAGATGTGAAAGGAGACAACTTTCCCTCAAGAGCCCCACGTAGCCCAGATGTTGGAGGTCTACATGTGAGGTTCAGACTTGGGGCTCATTAGGATTCCTTGCTACTCTGCTGGGGTTGTGTTCCACATCCAACAGCGAGGACCACACAGATGGTGTCTGCCTCTTGGCTTTCCAAACTTGTCTCGGAGAGCAGCCATGCAAGGGAGACCGCCATGGAACAGCCAGGCTTTCATTTTCTGCCGGATGCTTGTAAAATAGGGAGTCCTTGTGAGCGAGCTTTCTATGAAAACCTCTTCTCACCTTCACTTGAGAAATGAGGAAACCGAGGCATAGGTGACCTAACTTTGGCCCTTCAGGGCCACAAACTAGTAACCATTTCATTTGCTGTCTCCTGGCAGTTTTGACTAAAGAGAGACACGGGGACACTGTTGCGTGGGACTCTGGAGTTGCACCTCACTGTGTACCGGGCTGGAGCAAGGGATCAGGTGTTTGGAGGATTCATTCCTTCAGCACCAGGTTTTGGAAACCTCTCCCTCAGACAAAACTTGCCGTGCCCTGAGGTAGTCCAGGGATAACGGAAAGCAGAGTCGCAGTTCTGTGAATGGTTTCAGAGCACGGGAAAAGAAAGTGAAGCCATCTGATTTTCAGGGCTGTCAAGGACTTGAGGTGGGGCCAAAGCAGAGTCTGAACAAGGACTCTGGAGTCCTTGGCGAGGTGTGAGACATTTATTCCACTCTTTTCAAGGGATCTGCAAGGGAGCCAGGACAGCTGGGGTTCGGTTGGGTGTTTAGAAGGATAAAACACCACCCCAGTGCGGTGTGTTCCCTCCTGGGAACAGTTTTGAGAGACTCACTCATCCATGTCCAGGCACCAGCATGTTTATGGCTAAGGGGAAGGGCAACCCGGAGGAGCAAGTCTTGGAAGACAAAGACAGTCTGAAGGACAGGCGCTTTTATGTAACCGACCTCTGCGCCAAGGGTCTCAGGAGGCTGGCGTTCCAAGCCCGGGCCCCGCGTTATTTTTGTCCAGATACCAGCGGACAGCAAAGAGACCCAAGTTAGGCCAAGTCCTCGGAGCTCTTGAGAACGAGACACCTGGTCGCATCCCCTGTACCCCGAGCCGGGCCTGGTGAACCCGGGGTCCCCTACATTCTTGCCCTTGTCCCTTCTCCCCAGGACGGGTGACCTTGGGCGCGCGCCACTTGACCCGCGGGCCTCAGTTTCCCAGCCTGTGCACACGCAAGGCAATGCTGGACAGCCGAGAGACGCTTCCCGGGGAGCCCGGGATGGACAGTCGGGGGGTCTGGGGACCGGACGCAGCCCTACGATCGCCCCGCCACGGGCCGGCGCGCAGTCCCAGGGTCCCCGCGAGGCGGCGCGCGCCGGGCGGTCGGCTCATCGCGCAGGCGCGGCGGGCGGGGGCCGGGGTGGGGGCGGGGCGGGGGTGGGGAGGGCGCGGGGCAGCGCGGCTCAGAACGCGCGGGGCGGCGCGCGGGGCGGGCGGAGGCAGAGCTCGACATTCGCGCGGCTGGCGGGCGAGCCCGGCCGGCGCTCCTCCGCTCTTCCCCGGCCCTCTCTCCCTCTCTCTCTCTTCTTTCGCTCCTCCCGCCGCCGTGCAGCCCGCGGCCCTCAGCGCGGTGATCTGGGGCTCCACGGGGCCGGGCTGAGCGGCCGCCGCCCGCCCCGAGCCGCCGCCGCCGCCGCCGCCGCCGCCCGGCCGCCCGCCCGGCTTGGCCGCCGAGGCGCCTGGCGGGGTCCGCGTCGCCGGGGGCGGGCGGCTCGGGCTGCGGGGCGGCTGGCGCGCGCGCGCCGCGGGGCGGAGAAGCGGGCCCGGCGGCCGGCGAGCATGGAGGAGAAGTACCTGCCGGAGCTGATGGCGGAGAAGGACTCTCTGGACCCCTCCTTCACGCACGCCCTGCGCCTGGTGAACCGAGGTGAGCGCGCCGGCCGTTAACGGCACCCGCGCACCTGGCTCCGGGGAGGAGGAGGGAGGAGGAGGCCGGGCATCTGCACGGGACTGGAGGCGCAGCCGTGGGGGGACCCTGATGGACCCAAGGGAAACTTCTGGGGCCACCGTAGCGAGCGTCCAGGGTCCTGTGTCTGGGACGACGCTGGGCGAGCCCACTGGAGACAGAGCGAGAGTGGGGCGCCCCGGGACCTGGGGTGTTCGGGGTTGTCCAAGGAGCTGGAAGAGAGCGCTGCAGGGCAATGGATGGGCTTGAGCGGATTGGCTGCGCAGGAGGGGAAGGGAACAGGTGCTTGGGTTGTTAGTGAAGTTTGGGGACCTTGGAAGAGGTTTAGGGTTAGACCTTCCAAGCAAGATAGAGGGGAGGACCCCCAGCGGCCCCGAGGGAGGAGCCCAGTCCCTCTCCCACGATCATCTATCTGTGTGTGCCCTAGGCAGCCACCGGCTGTGCAGTTTGCCGATCCTGGGGGCGGGCACTCATGCCAGCCTGGCAGCCAGGCGGCCCTTGGAGGACTCAGTTGGGGAGAGGAGGCCCGCCAGAGAGCCAGCCCGTTCTTGCTCGCCCTTTCTCTCCGAGACGAGCTGGGCGGGTGACCCTCATTGGTGGCAGGCAGGCTTGGGGTTGAGCACATCGCCAAAGGAACCACCCGCCTGTGCCGTTTTTCACACTCCTCCAACCAGCGCGGGTGGGAGAGGAGCCGAAAGTGCCAAGGACAGGGACACTGGGGTTTATGGAGGCACGCCTACCCAGAACAGTATTCTCCAGGCTTACTTCTCCGTTGGCTCCCTGAATCATCTGCTGGGATGGAAGGTAAACGAAGCCTGCCGCCTTCCCCGGATCTGTCTGCTACACCCCGGGTCCAGCATATGCGTTTCAGAGGAAGATGGGCTGGGGACCTCTGGCCACCTTCTTCTTTTGCTTTCTTTCTTTTTTTCTCTTTCTTTTTCAGGGACATGGCAGAGACGCTATCTGGTCAGCTCTGTAACGGTTTTATGAATCACTCCGTGCAGTTGTCCCTGGTTAGGGGTGTGTTTCTCTCAATGCCGGCCCTGACTCTTATTGTTGAGAAAGATGAGGCAGACATATTCTATGTGTGTGTAGATACCCATGTTTTAGAACCACGACCTCTGCTACTTGTCTGTGGTCGGGAGTTGTCAGGAGTAGGCTGTTGTCGCCCGCTGGGGGTAATGGAGAGTCCTTCTTCACGAATTTAATTTTTTAATTTTTTTGAATTGTTAGGCAGAAATACGTTTGCAAACCTCTCCCATTAATGGCATGCTTATTTCGATTTCTTTATTAGAACAGGCTTGTGGAAGAGTAACGGCATTCACTCTTAAATTAGAGAACAAGAATTTAAGTTTTACTGCTTGGTCCTTCCAAGCAGTTTTGTAGTTAGATTCCTGCAGTTAGGTTTGTACTCCTCACTCTAATGATTTACATATATCTCTTGCTGCCTGCTGGGCTGTCATCTCTGTAAGAAATTTCTTTGTACACTGTGAGATCAGTGGGTTAGAAATGGACTGGACTGTGAAACAAGTACACTTCCTAGCGAAGACACAAAAAAATCAAACCAGGGCTGCACTCAATCAGGGAAACCAGCTGTAAAGGATAATGAGTTATTTTCCAGCATGTTGTCGTGTCATAGCCCTGTGTTGTTAAGATGTTCGCATTTCTGTCGGTTCTTGTGTCTACTGGTGCTAATAATGGCCCCATTTCCTGAACCAGATACTGGGGACCGGGCATGGGGGAGCTGGGTGCTGTTATTTAGGGCTTGTTTGGCTTTGATCTTGTTTGCCTTGCCTTTCACCCAGAGTGTAGTTCTTGTGAGAAGTACATGCCTTACCTGTGAAGGCAGCCCTGCCGCCAGCATGCTCCTGTTACTCTGAGTTTTTACAGGATTTGAGATGGAGGCTGGCACCCAGAAGGCAGTGCTCTGTCATTTACAATATTAATTACGGTCTGTTATGTAACCCCAATGTTACAAGTGCCTTTTTAAAAAACACCGGGTCTGAAGTCAGCATTCGGGTAATTGTTGGCGAAGTTTGGTTTGCAACCTGATCGCCCCTATGAAACCTTTGCTATTCTTATTTTGCTGTGTTCTTTTTTTTTTTTTAATCTTCCTGTAAGGAAAGTCTCTTTTCAGAAGTTGTTTATGTTGGAGTCTCCAGCAGTGGGGAAGGGTGGTCAGCACTGTGAGCCCTTGCTGTGGTGTGGCATGTAAGGACTCGGCAGCTGATGTCTCCAAAGCTCACAGAGTTCCGTGACTTTGAGGCACTTGCTATCTAGTGCCATCCTCAGGCCTCCAGCCGGGTAGGCAAGACAATCAGAGCTTTCCTGGAAGGCTGCTGGGATGCCTGCTGCATATTAGCCTCCAGGTGCTGAGAGTTAATTTGAATCCATATCTTCTGTCTTGAAAGCCATTACAACACTATGACTGTCCCTGGTTAAGTTAATGGAAGAGAGGGAGATTGTGTGTGTGTGTGTGTGTGTGTGTGTGTACATGTGTGTACTTGTACTTTAGAAAGATTGGTGTTGCTTAAAAAAACTCTTTCTGTACCTTTTTGAAGAAGCTAGACCTCTATTGTAGACTTGAGGACTGGATGTCAAGTCCAATGCACCTGCGACTGGTGTTTTAGTAGTCAGCACCATACGATAATGAGACAGTTCATAAAGGAGACCCGGTCATTTCAGAATGCAGTATTCATAAACATTGGTCAGTGTCCTGGCTGCGTTATTCCTGTTGCTGCAGTCTTTAAGTAAGGACGTGGGCGGGTATGCTGTCAGGTCACTGCCTTTCCGGTATAGGTGGGCTTCTGCCCGTCTCTCCAGACTGGTGTTCTATGATGGACGTTACTTACTGAGTTGATGTTTAATTTCCAGCGGAAGCCACTTATCTCTCTTTGCCCCACACGTGAGATTTTCTTCTCCAGCAAAAGTAAGGATGATGCTTAACTGACATTAGAGGCGAAGGAAGTCAGATTCAATAAGAAGTGAAAGGAGTCAGACTTTGGCGGTCTCTAGCTGCTCCCTACTTGTTCCCGTGGAAGTGCCTATAGGGCAAAGTGTCGCGCTTCTTGCCAGGGAGTTGGAGTTGAGCACAGTGTTGCATAGTTTGTGTTATATTTGCCAGTAGGAAATGTACCCACCCACTGAAGCCGTCTCCAGAACGTGTGGTGTTCTGATTTAATCTAGCACTTTGGTCAAGGTTTGGATGGCTCCGTCCAAGTCTGTCCGAGGCACAGCCCCGTGTTTTAAATTATCTGGTTATGCACGGATTAGCCGCTGTTCCTGGCCGAGTGAAATTAGTTGTTGGTTACAGGAGGAAGTGGAGTGGGGGGCACCAGAGTGAGGTAGCCTGCCTGTCCACAGTGATGAGACCTTTGTTGATACTCCAGAACAAATGGGTTTTTGTGGCACCTTGAATTTTTCAAATATTAGAGTTCTTTGCGTTACTTAGGCTTATGTGAGCTGTCTGTCTGCAGGCAGGAGGCCATTGGCCCGCACTTCTTTGCAGTCCACACAATTCAGTGGTGGAGCATCCATTTTGGGGAATCCCTTTTGCAGCCCTTTTTGTTTTGTTCGAATGTGCGATGAGGGCTCAACAGTGAGTTATTTGCAGAGTGGTGGCTAAGGTGTGGTTCTTGTGTGCTTTAGAGTGCGGTTCCCCACTTCATCCAGAGGAGGCTGCCATTATTTCTGTTTTTATTGTTTCTCTTCTGGTTGCTTTGGTTTGTCTTTGCAGGAAATGGAATGTAGTGCCTCATCTGAGGCCAGGCACTTCTGAGTTTTATTCAGTACCTTATAGGGACATACAGAGTTCCGGCACATGGAGCTTGGGGACCCAGCCTGTGTGCTGGGAACTGGAGAGGAGATGATGCCCTGGGTTCCACTGTGGGAGAGAATGAGTTTCCTGTTTATAAATGTTTCCTTTCCTAGGGAACTTGGGTCTTTCAGCTTTTCTTCTGTAAGACAGAGACCAGAATGTGCAGCTGAGCTAGGACAGTGTTCTGAGGCCCTCTGTCCTGAGCTGGGTGGTCTTGTGTTCTTACTACTGTCTACACACCAGCAGGGATGGAGAGGTCTTTGGGCCAGGCTTTCAGCTGTAGAACTTGTCCCAAATGGCACTTTTTCAGGATATCAGAGAGATGGCAAAACCTGGTGGTTGGTTTTGTCACCCTTGGGGTCTGGAAAGCACAGTTCCTGTAAGACTGTTGGCTCAGACAGGAGACAGGAAAGCCTGGCTCCTTGACGTGCAGTTGCTGCTTTTCCCCCTGACCACATTGGCTTATTCTTCCCCGTTCAGATTTCTGCCTTAATTCCTCCATCTGCTTTCCTCTCTCCAGCAGAGGGGGAGGAGGGCTCCATTGCTCTTTTCTTTCTTGTCTCCAGCCCCGGCCCTTTCCTGTGCCCCGAGTGATGCTGCTGTTTAGATCTCAGTGCTTTGCTGGAGAGTGAGAGCCTGTTAGGAGGTAGAGCTGCTCTCACGGGTGGGTCCTTGTGTCATCAGGAGGTAGCATCAAGTGCTTGGGCCCTGCAGACTGAACTCCACCCTTCATGGCTGTGCAGCAGTGACCATAAAGGTCGTGAGGAGTGAAGAAATGTGTGCTGGGAGAGCTCTGCTCCTAGCTTCTGTGGAGCCAGGCCTGGGGGTGGGGATGAGTGTGCACATCACTCAGGAAGGAATGCAGGGGGGGAGGGAGGGAGGAAGGGAAGGTGGAAAGGCTCTAAGTGAAATGTGTTAAAGCAAGCAGAAGTGCGCACCAGGATCCTAAATGTGGCAGAACAGTGGGGGTCTTTCTTGAGGAGATAATGAGAAGATGTCATCAGATCTGCTGAGAATCAGATGTTTATTTACTTTTTTCTTTCTTGAGGAACTTGCTAAACCAGTGCACTCTGGTGCGCAGTCAACTTTCCTTCTGAAATCCATAATGGGATGAGTTTTTTTCTTTTTAATGCAATCAAGTTGGAATTCTGGGAGCCCTTGGAACTTTCTTACCTGAACTAGTCAATCCAGGTGCCAGCCAGAAACAAACTTACTTAGCTTCCTTCCTTCCGTCCCTTTTTTCTTTCTTTTTTTCCTTTCTCTCTCTGTATCTCTCCTCTGTCTCTGTGTCTCTCTCTCTCCTTCCTCTCTTAGACAGGGTCTCACTATGTAGCCCTGGTTGGCCTAGAACTCACAATGTTGACTGGGCTGGTCTTGAGCTCATAGAGATCTGCCTGTCTGACGCACTTCCTAAGTGCTAGTGTACCTGCAGCCCAGCTTAGCCCGAAACTGGCAATCAAAGGAACAACGGAAGCTCTGTGGATGCCAGATGCCAGCTTCAGCGTGGGTATCCAAAGTCCCCTCTTCCACTTGCCATCTGCCTGACAGAAAGAAGAGAGTGGCTTACATTTCATCAGGCCAGTAAGCAGGGTGCTCCCAGCTCTGGGGCAGTGGTGCTCCCTGAGCCCTATCTCTCACCCACATGGGATCTTGCAAGGGAGGTAATCTTACCCCTGCCTTGTTACCTTTGGTTTTCCATAGCTCCAAATGGAGAGCTGTACAGGTGGAACTTGTAGTCAGGCTGGGACTTCAGATCTTCGGGGTTTTGAAAGGATACTTTAAGAAGGGATATAAAAGGCTGTTAGTGTTGTTTTTAAATAAAAGTTTGATTATGGTAGAGACCCATTAGGAATTTCCGTTGGTGATGATTAATTTTTAAACGAGGCATCTGAAAATGTGCTTTAACAGAAAGGCAGCCACTGTGTCCTAAGCTCAGCAGCACTATTGAGACTTCTAGGTAGGTGTTCAGGGTGGGGAGCCTGACTTCTGCCTGCTTCGGCACAGAAAGCGTGCGTGCGTGCGTGCGTGCGTGCGTGCCTGCGTGCGGACTCTGCCCAGGGCCCGCTGTGTTGAAGGAGTCCAGTGGAAATGCAGAGCTGTTTGTGTTAACTGCGTGGTCAGCCAGGACTGGTCCTGAGAATATTAGAGTTTTACTTAGTTTTTGGTATAGTGAGGAAGTTTCCTTCCTTTAAAACCAAGCTCAAAAAGAAAGGGTAAAAGATAGAAAGTTATGTTAACACACAAGATCATATGTCCACAAACAATAGTTTTGGCTTTCTGGGAGGGAATATATTTAAATATGTAGGCCTTGTAATTACTAATTGTTGCAGCTGCCATTTACCAAGGGCCTTTTCTTGTTTACATGCTTTATGCTTATTATTTCATTCAATTCTTGTAACATTCCTAAAGGAATAAATCTTTTTGCAGGTGAGGAAATAGAGGTCAGGAAGGTAAGATAGTTAACCAGCGCATGCGCCTTGGGGCATCAGGGTGAGTGGGGTGGGCACTGTGACTGGTGTTGCTGGTTTAGCTACTTCAGTTCACTGCGAGGCTTTGCACGGGTCACCTGCTGAACGGAGAGGGGCAGACTGGGACTACTGCCCGTGTGGAGACTGGGACATGCATGCCATTTGCTTTGGAAAGAGCCATACCTAACAGGGACCAAACTGCAGAAAGAATGCCGGGATTATGGAAGGCGTCACCCTTCAGGTTTGTCCAGTTGCTCAATTTGTCAGTCCGTCAGTTTGCCCATTAGCAGACTTAGGACACCGTGCTCTATTTGTAGGATCGATGTTTTACACATATGTAATGCAGAACACATAAGCAGGTTCTAAATTATTATTCCCTGCTGTACTTATAAATTGGCTGGGGACAGATGTGTGAGTTCCGGTGTCACTTTTGAAACACAGTGTCTAGTGACACTTTAACACAGAGATCCTAGCTCCATTGTGTATGTTGATCATATGTTATTAGTGTGATTTTAGTTTCCCAGCCCCGGAAGTACGGGAAGAGAAATCCCTGGCTTAGGAACCCTCTTTGATTCCCACCAGAATCAGCATCTTGGGTTGATTTCATTATGCTAGACAAGGCACAGCACCTGAAGCCTAAATTTAACACGTGAAGTTTCATAAACATTTTTTATGACCCCATAGCTTAAAGCTTGCCTGGCCTTTGCAGCTTCCACAGTACAGGAGAGCTTGCTCTGAGTTGGAAGACTGGAAATTTCCATGGTTTTCACCAATCGGCTTCTGCTGCTATTTTAAGGACTTGAAAGGTGTCCTGGCAGATTATTGGTGCTCTTCCTTGGCATGGGGAAGGGCATGGTGTGTGAGGAGCACCCCTTTGATCTCTCCTTGCAGCATAAACCCTACACTTGGGGCCACTGTTGGTTCGAGGCCCCATTGAGAAATTAGAAGGGAGCAGGGGTTGCAGTTTTCATTCTTATTTTCCTGGTATTCTGCTCGTGGTATACATTTGTGTTTTTTCTTCCACTAGATGGCACCCCACATAGCTGTAGATCATCTTACATCCCATACTGGTTTAACTCCTGAACTGAATGGACAAGCTTGCGTTTCTTTGGGTTTTCATGCATTTTTCTTGTTTCTTTCTTTTTCTTTTTTCTTTTTTTCAAGTCTAGGATACTTTCTGACCGGCATTTCGGACATGGTGGCATGTTTTTTGCCTAGCTGCCATTGCTTCTGAGTTCCTAAGGGGTATTATGCTCAGCTGCTAGTTTGCTTTTCCACACATTTCTTTTAGTGTCAGGACTCCTGTGTGAAGTTAGTTTTGTTCGTCTCATTCCGCAGATCTCAGGTCATCCGAGTGAGTCACGCGGCTACCTTGGAGAAGGCTCCGTGATCTAACAAAGCTGTAGAAGCACACGCTTGAACACTGTGTTAAGTAGACACTGTGATGGTCTGGCTTGTGGCAGTCAGCCATTGCTGTCTGGTCCTTGGAAGAGGGATCACAGGTCTGGCAGTCAGTTTGCATTGGGGTGTGTGTGTCAGCCTTAGATATGCAAGCAGGCGACGGGAAGAAAAGGGTTGTTAGCTGGTGTGGGGCTCCCTGCCTCTGTTGCTGTTGACTTGAGTGGTGCATTAGAGGGTCTGTCATTGCCAGGTACAATCCTTGTGAGGGTTTGAAAACCAAACACAGCTCTCTTTTAAGGTGGTTTCTAGCGGGGCTGAATACTGGATCACTGTATTTAGAAACTATAAGAATTCCAAAAAATTGTTTCTCAATGATGCAAGTAGTGTGTATTGGAGTATTTTGAACTACCAAATTGAACTGTGAATATTCAATACTGCTAAATTGAGTCAGAGTAGTTCTGTCTCTGAGCTGACATTCCCAGCTTTGTAAATGGCAGTGATGTTTTTTTATTATTTATTTATTTATTTATTTATTTTTAATTTTCCAGTTTAAATTTAGATAAGAAACGAGGTTGCTTCACAAGTCAGTTCCAGGTCCCTCTCCCATTCCCTCCCCTCCTCCCGAGCCCTCCCCCCAACCCCCCCCCCCCGTTATCCCCTTATTCCCCCAGGGAGGGTGAGGCCCTCCATGGGGGTGTCCATAGTCTGTCGTTTCATATAGGGCAGGGCCTAGACCCTTCCCCAAGAGTTCAGGGTGAGAGTGCACCTCACATTGTTCTATGGGAGTCCAAAGTCCGTGTGTATACTTGGGATGGGTACTGATCTGCTGTCCAAGGCTCAATAGATTCCCTAAGCCTCCTCACTGACACCCAGATTCAGGGGGTATTGATCAGTCCCATGCTGGATTCCCAGGCTGATGCCTGGGATTCAAGAGTTAACCTTTGTCTAGTCAGCTGTTTCTGGGGGTTAAACCAGCCCAGTCTTAATCCCTTTGATCACCAGTCCTCCCTCTCTGTTACTGGCTTTCTTGAGTTCAGCTCAGTACTTAACCAAGGGAGTCTGCCTCTTCTTCGATCAGCCACTAAATGAAGTTTCTGTTTCCCAGATTCTCTGGCCATAGGATTGTAGGCTGGCACTCCCCAGATCTATGTCTAAAATCCATATATGAGAGAGTACATGCCATGTTTCTCTTTTTGAATGGCAGTGATGTTTAGCTCATTTGTTGTCGCTGAGATGAAGTGACAGTGAAGTCCTCACCTGGTCTTCTTTGGTCCCTACAAGCTACCTTTTATATCTGTTGGCCAGGGCAGAGTGTCTTATCTGCTTTCTGTGGGGAGGGACAACTTTCTTACTGTTTTACTGCCCTAACTGGCTGCTTAGAAAAATCCCTTGCCCTTAGTTCCTGTGCTGCAGGGAGGCTACAGTTAGCGGACACGGTCCTGGAGTCGGACTTGTTTGTAGCACAGGAGAGTCAAGTTGTGTGTTTAAAGATTCATTTGGTGTGTGTGTGTGTGTGTGCTCTCCATAGGAGGGCATCAGATCTTTGAAGCTGGGCTTGTGAGCTGCCCCCTGCTGGGAACAGAACTTGGGTCTTTAGCAAGAGTAGCAAGAGCTCTTGACTGTAGATATTGCTCCAGTCTCCTCCCTGTCATTTACTCTGTATCTCATCAAGCTTTCAGGACCCAGGCAGGGAGGTAAACATGTTAACAACCTGTTGCAGAGTGGGTTATGTGCTGTGGCAGAACTCCTAGGAATACGAGGTTTATGCTGCTTTTCTCTGAACCAAGTGGCGACCAAAGTTCCCCTCCCTCCACTTTCCCCACCTCTCTTGGCCCCCAGATCCTCTCCTCTTCTGGCTTTCTTGTTAAAGAGGTATGAACCGGATGCTGAGTAGTGTTAGGTCGGTGACAGTATAGTGTATAACCTCTTTGGCTTTTCTGTCTCTCCACATCTTCACTTTCCTACCCTTGACAATATCTTGTAGTTATTTATCTGTCTTTTCTTCCTCCAATATTCAAGAGATGTCTTGTTCTTTGCATTGAAGATTCATTTTGAAATAATCTTAAGCTTACACATCAAAAGGACAGCGCTAAGACCCCTCTACCCATTCACGTGGATCCACCACTAACGCTTGCTGATGTTTCCTTCCCTCAACCTCTGTGCCTGTGTCACATGGCTTGCCGACTTCCCCACAAGAGGGACTTTCTTTTCCAGTGCTGATGGAGCTGTGGTGTTTGCCTGTCACCCAGTCCCATACCTGTTTACCACTCGAGGGCTCCAGATCCCATGTTGCAGCCAGCTGCCAGGTTCCTAGTGTTTGTGTGTCAACAGCTCTCTGCCTTCCCTGCCCCTGAGGACATGCCTGTGTTTGTGGTAAGCGCCTCTAAGTTTGGGCCGTCCGATTCTTTTGCACCGTGTGGAGGGGATGCTGTGTCCTGTGTGAGGGCTCATGGTGCTGGAAGCTTCACAGCACTGTTGATCAGGCTTGGTTGAAGTCATGCTGTCATCTTCCTTTTCTGGGGATATGCTTTAAGGCTAACTATTCCATGTTTGTCAAACTGTCCCCCACAGACTAGCACCCAGGATTTCTTGCCTGAAATATGCCTGTGGTTGTGGTCTTTGTAAAATTCGTCCTCTAACTCTTCTCCTCTAGTTCCATTCGTCAGATGACATTGTATGAAAGGGGACATTGTCATCTCTCTGTCCTTGTTCCTTTTCCAGCCCCTCTGTTCAGTTTATCTCATTTGTCTTGAGTTAGGAACCTTTACTGTATAAGCTGATCCACTTATTGTCCCACATGTGGTTATTGGGAGCCCTTTGCCTTGTACCCTTGGCTCTTTTGATAGGATTATCACATGTAAGTGTAGCTGGCCTACTATATATCCGTGGGTACCATATCCATGTTTGTCCTGGCCAGCAGGGCACAACAAAGGTGGAGCCCACAGGAACCTGGAATGACGGGACACGAGACACGGACAGCAAGACAATATGGCTGATCAAGCTGCGGGGTTTTATTTTTCTCAGGCCGGTTATATAGTGGTTAGGGCGGGGAAACTAGGTAGGACAGAGTAATCAAAGGAGATTACTTTGTATTACTTTGTATCAGAGATATTTGAAAAATAGAATGTTTATTAAGCGTCTACCTTTTTGTTACGTAAGTCACTGAATTACAGATTACATGTACTGGGTACTAACAGGTATTCTTGTGATCATTTAGTGAACAGAGAAGACACAGATAGCTTAGTGTGAGTGAGTGTCACATGGTTTTACACACGGAGGTTGAGCATCTGTGGATTTGGGTATCTGGGGCAGTCTAGGAACCAGGCACTGAAGGAATCCAGAGAGGAAACAGCTTCTTGCTCCAGGGCTCATTTACTGTTGCCTTTCTCAGAAATTGGTCCTCTCCTACACAGTGCCCTGGTTGTTTTCAGCCAGGAAGGCGCTTATAGACCAGGGTCTGGGCTGCTGCAGTGGCAATGCTTGCAGGCCTGTTGCTCAGAGTTCTGTGAAACAGATTTGTCTCTGTCTGTAAGTGTCTCCATTGTCTCTGTGCTGAATTCAAGCTTTTTCTGGAAAAAAAAAACGGTAGATACTTTTTTTAAAGGCTGAAATTTTTGGGGTATGCATGCCCTTCTATTAAACTCCTGTTAGAATATCAGGAAAGCAGAACAGACAATATGTACAAAGGCTTTATAAAAGCAAGCAGTGTGCAAGGCTATTGTTGGTCAATTGTTGAGTCAACCTACCCTATACTGCTCTCATGTTGCAGACTAAGGACCAGACCTGTTAAGTTTGTTTTACCCTGTCACCCACAATGTGAGTGAGCTATGTCTGCTACAGACCACTCATTTCTCTTATGTAGGTTTTTCCAACATGCTGCGACCTGCCAATTTACCTGCAAGATGAGAGCCTTTTTAATCACTTTATGTATATTGTCCAGTGCTTCCTTATTACATTTGGAAAATAAACTTATGGGAGTAAGTTTTCTTGGCATGATAATACAGATGCCTTCTGCGTGGGGGGTGGTGTGTGTGTGTGTGTGTGTGTGTGTGTGTGTGTGTGTAAAAGCTAGAGGCCTAAGATAGGCGTCCTTCTCAGTTACACTCTTCCTTGTGTTTTCAGACAGGAACTTTCACAGACAGGAGTTTGCTGATCCAGCTGCACTCTGGCCAGCAAGTCACGTGGGCCCTTTTGTCTGTTTATCCAGTGCTAGACTTATAAGCCTGCTGCTGCAGCTGCCTTTTTGCATGGGTTCTGGGGATCCAAACTCAGGTCGCCATGCTTGCATGGCAAATACAGATGAAGCCATCTTCCTAGTCTTGATACTTTCTTTGTAAAGCCCTGTCCAAAGGCAGAGCCACACTGTGGTGGCCTCACATTGCTCTTTCAAGGCTTGACAGAAAGGCTGGATTTTCACGCCAGTCTATGGAGTGAAACAACATTCTCAAAATTATGCTTTTCTTCTTTTCAAAACTTTTAATTGTTTACTTGTATTTTATGTATGAGTTCTCTGTGTGCATATATGCCGGCACACCAGAAGAGAGTATCAGATCCCATTACCAGATGGTCATGAGCCACCACACGGTGTCTGGGAATTGAACTGAGGTCCTCTGGAAGAAGCAGCCAGTGCTCTTAACCTCTGAGCCCCACTTTTCTTCTTCTCCTGTAGGATAGACTTGTTTCTCAAATTTTCTAGATGTAGTTTATTAGTTTAATGTATTTAAAAAGGGACTGAGAGGGTTTTATCAGGAGTGACCCTATTCTCAGAGGGAAAGTATGTCATTAGAAAGATCACCTGTGGGGAAGCCCTGAGTAGTGTTTGACACTGAAGCAGAGTGCAGGTGGCTGCTGTACATAGCAGTAGCTTGACTTGGAGATGTGATTACACCCACGGAAGACATCTCTGTTGGCCTGGGACTGGTCTGGAGTTACAGGTGTGTATGCATCACATAGCCAAAGTGTTGCTCTGTATTTTTACAGCCTTCAGTGTCATAGAAGGATAAGGAGAAAAGAATTAGGAGGTAATGAGCCACTTGTTTGATTGTATTCTGGATGATTCTGTCATAAGGTAGTTTCCTTTTCTCTGTCCTTGGACAATTAGGCGGTGAATTAGCTTTGGTGATAAACACCACAAACCTCAGTGTTTTCATCCTAAAGGGTCCTGGGAAACTCTTTGTGAATTGCTAGCATATTGTTAGATCCTTAAAGTTCAGCGTCTTCCTTTCCCCAAGTCTAGTGAGTCAGTAGCACACACGGTCCTTTTTTTCCCTTAGGGGGTCCAGCATAGAATATTGGGTTTTGAGTTTATGCTCCTTGGATACTTCTTTGAGATACTTAGAAGAGGGAAGAAGCATTCTTGTCTCACCTGTTTTGGTAGCACATAGGGTTGCTTCCAATAAAGAATTACCAGCGATAGTACTTGTTAGGGTTGCAGAGTTAAACAAAGGGGAAGCATGACATCGCACTGAGGAAGTCATAGCCTTTTTGGGGCACCTCTAGCAGGCTGGCAGTTGTGTGTTTCCCCCGGGCTCCTCAGGCCAGGGCTGGGCTCCATCCTTCCACAGTGGGAACATGACTAGACTGAGCAACGTTCTGGGACACAGAGCTGGTTAACCAGCTAGTAATTCTTTATTGGAAGCAGAGAAACATGGTACAGAGCCAGGAAGTGGTGTGGAGCATGGGCTCATCCCCCAGAAAACTCAGCAGCCCCTAGTAGCTTCTCTTTAGCTCTGACTTTGCCAGTCAACTTTACGTCCAATGGTGGGCATCATGCAGTGTCTTTGTGGATGCTTTTGATGTATGTGGCTACATCAAATGAGAATGCTTAGGCCTGGGTCTTCTGATCCTTCAATGTGACTCCTCCTGCCTGCAAGGGGTCTGCTTGCCTCCCTGATATGTGTAGAGTGCAAAGGCCACAAACCTTTGACAGGAACCACCACAGATTAATGCTTAGGGCTTAGGACTCAGTAGAAAGCATACCCAGGCACCTTCCTTAATGCTGTCTTCCTTACTTCTGGCTCTGGTTTGCTTTGTTGAGAGAGGCGGTGTCCGAACCACAGTGGGTAGAGTGCTGGAACTTTCTTGCTGCAAGAAGAAGCCCCATGATAATAGCTGGTCAAAAAGGGAGTTTGAGGAGGAAAGATCTATCAATCAACCTAGCTACCTATTATCTATCTGTCTGTCTGTCTGTCTGTCTGTCTGTCTATCTATCTATCTATCTATCTATCTATCTATCTATCTTCCATCTACTTTTATTAATTTTGCTCCCTGTGTTCTCTATACAGAAGTTCCACTGTATGTACTCTGGCTCAGACAAATTGGTGTGTCAGAGGAGTTGACTAGTGTGGCCTTGGTTAAGGGGAAAGCAGGGACCCTTGCTATACTCTACAGACTTGAGTAAAGTGTGCACTTCTTTTGCCCAAGTGAATTGTTGCTTCCTAGTGAATTATCAAAATGTGAGGAAACTAGTTATGGCAGTCTCAACTCATTTAGTGCATTTTGAATAAAAGTGAATTTCTATTTGAATGACCTGTAAGAGGCTCTTTTCTAGAATTTTTGATCTGTCTGAAATGTAAACAACAGACCTTTCCAATTAAGTTGAGTTGGCTTTCTTACATGGAGAGAAGATGATGGTCTCAACTGATAATACATACATATGCATAGAGGGGTAGCATGGCTTCTGTTTTAAAAACGTTAAAAGTATTCACAAAAAATTTCACACCATACATTGCCTGGGAACCTGCCTTAATTTTGTGTTGCTGTAAGAAAATGCTTGAAGCCGGTTCACTTATAAAGAGATTTCTATAATTCATGACTTCAGTGGCTGAAGAGTTCCAATAGCATGATGTCAGTGTCTTAGTATGAGACCTCTTTGCTGCATCCACATGACAGAGATGTGGAAGGGAAACCCACTGCATAGAGGAGGAGCCAAAACTCTAGGCAACCTGTGTTCCGGCAGCTCATTCTTAAAGAACTGGTCTAGACCTACACTACTTTAAGGAGAGACGACATCAGTTCATACATGGGGTGTCCCCCTCTGAACTATCTACTCTCAGGGAGTTGATCACCAAAGACCAACCTTCCACAGCATGAAGTTTTTAACCAAATCCAAGCAGTGGTGAAACCTAATCTATCTGTGCTTGAAGGTTGCCTAGTGCTCAGGGGAGTCATGCAGATCTCTTGCTTAGCATCTGAAAATTGCAACTTCATTCGAATTGGCTCCTCCTCTAACTCTTGAGTATTTCTGTGTTTTGTGATCTATCTTGGTATCTTTACTTAACACCGTTGCTGCAGTTGTGTGATTTAACATCCTTCTTTATGGACCAGACATGGAATCATCACAGTCAAGATTGCATAGTTTAGTAAGAACTGATGTCCTTAAGAAATTTAACAATAAGTGTGAGTATATAGAGGAAGCAAAATTATTTTCATTTTTGTTTGTCTCAGATCTATAAGGGCTACTTGAAATGAATCTGAAAGCCTGGTAGTGTGTTCCTTTTCTGTAGCTCTTGTGAAGAGTTGTTATAAATTCAGTGTCTTCATTACCTCACAGCTGTGAGCTGACATCACAGTAGATGCTGTGGAGTGTTCTGGAGGCTCTGTGGAGAATCTGACTTTCCTGACCGCTGGAAACTAGCTGTGGAGTGGGCTTGAAGCTCCCTGCTTTGTCTGCGAGAGCAGTACCATGTGACCATCATCTGTGTTCTGGCTTTTCCATCTGTAAGGCCTTCGTGATTGTCCTGGGCTCACCTGGGTAATGGCTCCACTTTAAGGCCCACGTAGTCCTGTCTGCAGCCACTCTCCACACTTGTTAATGATTGTGGACTCTGGAGGTAAGGATGCAGATGTCTTTGGAGGAAGCCAATTTTCTGCCTACCGCAGAGCATTGTGGTGTGCAGCCGGAAATGAATGTTTACGGGTACCTAGAGTATCCGCAGCCGGGCTTCAGAGATTTTCATGTACTCTGATTGTCTCAAATTGTGCATCAGGATCTTAGAGACATCAAATGAGTTGTATTGCCACAGGACTACTAAAGATGGGCTTTTAAAGCTGGCGTTCCTGCTAAGCATCAGGATGTTCTGGGAGACTGACAGACAGTATTTCCTCAGTACCCAGAACCAACTTCTGAGATGAATGACACAAATTCCATCCTGCCAGTGGGAGACAGACTCTCAGTGGAGGTGTGACTGACCTAAAGTCGCACGGCTGGTTTAAAACTACAAGTGGAAGGCAGGCTGAGTCCCAAACTCCCCTTTCAGATTACAGTGGGGTAAGAGGTGAGGGAGCTATGGAGTTGCTTTCTCTTCCTTTGCATTCCAGCGAGGTCCCATGTGTCAAATACTCAAGAGCATCTACCAGAGTGTGTGCCAAGGATTGGTATGGCCTGCCAGGGTGATCAGGTGCTAACTGAACTACTTGTGCCCCTCTCTCCCTCTCCTGTTTCTCAAATCCTCCTTCTTATCCACCACATGCCATGCCTAACTCATTAAGTATTATTTTATGGGTTGCTTTTTTTGAATTTTAATTTGTTTATTTCATAAATTTTATTGAAATTACAAACAATCTTGTTTTACATATCAATCCCAGTTCCCTCTCCCTCTCATCCTCCCATTCCCCCCCTACTGGTCCCTCCCCCACCCCATCCCCCATCCACTCCCCAGGGAGGGTGAGGCCTTCCATGAGTGATCATCAAAATCTGTCAAGTCATTTGGGGCAGGACCTAGGTCCTCCCCGGTGTATCTATGCTGAGAGCATCCCTCCATAGCGAATGGGCTCCCAAGGTCCTTTCGTGCACGAGGGATACATCCTGGTTCCACTGTCAGAGGCTGCATAGACTGCCCAGTCCTGCAAGCTGACGCCCACGTTCAGGGGGCCTGGTCTGGTCCTATGTTGTTTCTCCAGCTGTCAGTCTGGGGTCCATAAGCTTCCACTTGCTCAGGTCAGCTGTTTCTGTGGGTTTCCCCTTTGCCCATCACTCCTCCCTCTCTGCAACTGGATTCCAGGAGTTTGACTCAGTGTTTAGCTGTGGGTGTCTGCTTCTGCTTCCATTAGCTATTGAATGAAGGCTCTAGGATGGCATACAAGGAAATCATCATTCTCAGTATAGGGGAAGGGCATTTAAGGAAGCCTCTCCCCTATTGCTTAGGGTCTTAGTTGGGGTCGTCCTTATGGATCTCTGTACAATTCCCTAGTGCTAGGTTTCTCTTTAAACCTATAATGGCTCCCGCTATTGGCTTGTCTCTTTTCTTGCTCTTTACTCATCTCCAGAATCAGCGCGATCTCACTGCTCCCTCATGTTCTCCTCCCCCTTCTTCTCCCCTCCTCTGCCTCCTTCCCCCTTCCCTCCCCCCTCCCCCATGCTCCCAATTTGTTCAGGAGCTCTTGTTCCTTTCCCCTTCTCCATGGGACCATGTTTAAACCACATCATCATCTCACTAGATGCTGAAAAAGCCTTCCACAAAATCCAGCACCCCTCCATGATAAAGGTCTTGGAGAGATCAGGGATAACAGGAACATACCTAAACATAATAAAGGCAATATACAGTACAGCAACAGCCAATGTTAAACTAAATGGAGAGAAACTCAATGCGATTCCTCTAAAATCAGGAACAAGACAAGGTGTCTACTCTCTTCATATGTCTTCAATATTGTACTTGGAGCAGTAAGAAAACAAAAGGAGATCAAGGGGATACAAATTGGAAAGGAAGAAGTCAAACTTTCACTATTTGCAGATGATATGATAGTTTACATAAGTGACCTGAAGAACTCCCACAGTTGGGTTGCCTTTTAATTATGGCTTTTGTTTTCTCCTAAAGTAGTTTCTTCTAATCTTATCTTTTTTTTTTTTTTTTTTTTTTTTTGGTTTTTACGAGACAGGGTTTCTCTGTATTGTTTTGGAGGCTGTCGGTCCAGCCTGGCCTCGAACTCCCAGAGATCCTCCTGCCTCTGCCTCCCGAGTGCTGGGATTAAAGGCGTGCGCCACCACCGCCCGGCTGTTTCTTCTAATCTTGATGCACTGCAGTCTGTGAAGTGGACACCATTGTATTTAGCCTCAACAAAAATCTCATCTGTGAACTCAGATTGGAGGCAGAGCACCAGAAAGGCAGGCTGAAGAGCATTCTTAAGGTTCCCAAGCACAGTGATGGGACAAGACTTCAGTTTGGCCCATTTGTTTTCAAAGCTCTGTGGCTTCCCACATGGTTGGGTGACTAAGATGAAAAACAGAGCAAACAGAAAAAGAGGTAAAAGCCAAGGTGTGTACTGCACCAGGCATAGGTAAAGTATTTGAGGGACTTACAGTCATCAGCTTGTGGCAAGGGAGGACCTGTGAAGAAAATGGCCTGTTGTCTAGTTCCATGTAATTAACTCTGGTCTGTTCCATAATCAAAACGAAAGTGTAACAGTGCTAGTGGTAGTTCCTATCCACCCGCTGTTCAGGAATAGGATCTGTTTCCAGATCTCTATTTTATCTGATCTTTGTAACAGCCTCTTGTTACAGATAATGCCATTGAGACTGTGAGATGTTAGACTTTAGCATAAGTGCAAACCAGACTTCCTGGAATGGAAAACTTGTGTTCATTTTGCTGCTCTATGCATCTTATTTCAGCATATTCAACATTATTGACTGAAACGATTCCATAAATCTCTGGGCACTAGAGAGAGAGAAACTCAGAGTGCCCGACATAGTGATTATACAGGATAAACACCAAGGGAACACAGGCGTGTGCATTTTAGAGTAGGTAAAATGTGCTTGGCCCATACCATCCTGGATATGCTCCGAGAGCTGGCAGCAGCTAGGACTCAATTCTGCGCTCTACATACCTTGTGGCGCCTGCCGTGTTCTGGTTCTTAGTCATGTTGGGGCTTGTTTCTCCTTCCACAGTGCTGTTAGATGTCTGTCTCCTTCCTCCCTGTCTCTGCCGCCTTACTGTTAAAGAAAGGTAAACCCTGGTTTGTTCTCTCTGTGGAAGTGCTGTGTGCTAATTAAAGGCTGTGCACCTGGCCGGTGTTTGCAACTTGCTAATTACGTTATGAACTCTTGCTCCACATTAAACACACAGTACAATGGTCAAGGCTGTCTGGAGATACCTTCTTAAACCGGTAATTATTGTGGTTGCATTGTTGTGCAGCCCCAGGCGTGGAGCCCGGTGGATGGCAGCAAAATACTTTCCACTGCCACTAGTGCCTGTGTTGTGGCTTATAGCTCCCATGATGTTGGTAATTGCCATCAGGTTGTGGTAGAGCTGGCTGTTGCCATGATGGCTGTGGTGGGGAGAAATGAGGCATTTGCTGTGCTTTAGAGTCTTGGATGCTGATTAGCTAAAGCATATGAGGGAGAGGCCTGCACTGAATCCCATGGCTCTTCTCTGTAGAGAATGCTCCCTGGGAGGAAGGCCTCCTGCTTCTGGCCTGTTTCTGCCTCTGTTCATTTTCCTGCTGCTCCTCAGCTAAGCTTCCCTCAGAGGCCTCTGAGACCCTCCTGGGCTTTGACTGCAGTTAGGACCAGCTCATTTTCTCCTGACCCATGGACTGTTTCTGTTTAGAGCCCCTTCAGATGTAGTTTAGAGCATAAATGGAGAATTCCCGTTTGTGAATGCCCACATTTTGGAAGATGTTACTGTGTAATGATTAGAAATGGATCTTAAAATTAGTCTGTTTTGTGGCCCTGTTTCTTAGCTGTGTGCTCTGGGGCAAGTAACTACCTCCCCCTAAATTTCCTGTTTAATTCAAAACATGGCTATAGTAAAAGAAGCCACCTTACAGGACTCTTGGTGAAGAAGAAATATGCCACCAGGTGTAAAACATTATTGCCTGGCAGGCAGCAATGTTCAATAAATGTTATGTATGGCTGTAATTACTTTACTATAGTTGATTTGTTAATATTGACTGCTAGAACCTTAACTGTGACCAAGGAACAGTAGTACCTGACCTTAGAAAAAGTAGTCTGCACAGTATGGCCGGTGCTGTGCAAGAAACACCTCTCCTCCTTGGTTCCTGCGTCTTCAGAGAATGCTTTCTAACCATCTGACATGTGGTCCACTGACATGCGTATCTTGCTGACAGTCAACTCCATGTATGCAATACTTTTTCAGCTGCTCACTTGTAATAGGTGTTCAATAGGCAATAGTGAATGAACAGATATTAGGTAGGAAATAGAGAAGAAGAGAAATAGTTAACAAGAAAGCGTAAGCTCACAAGAATGTCATGGTGGAAATGTCCTGGTGACATGTACCTCATGATGTGTTTGCAGGAGCCTTCAATAGAATGGCATACTTGGGACCTGTCTTTAAAGCTTAGTGAGAGTGAAGAGAAAGAGTGGGGATTCAGGACATCCACAGCCACGAGGCTCTGGACTGGACAACTGTGAACCCCAGAGCAAAGATGTCTTTACATGAAGTTAGGGGAGGCTTGTCTGTATGGTCACGGACTTAGACCTGTAGCAGTGCTGCAGAAATTCTGTCTTTAAAACATGATTCAGAATTTCAGCTTCATCTTGTTTTCAGGAATTGCTCCTGTTTGTTTGTGGGCATAGCTTCATGTGCATTTCCTTGTGGCATATAGGATGCCAGCTTTCAGAAAATATTTCTATAGCATAAGGATATGAAAAGCTGCTCATGTAGCTCTGACTTGTATTTTTCTTTGGTTACATGATAGGTGTATCTTAAAGTAGTGGTTCTCTCTCTACTTATCTATATAGATATAGAGATCTGCATAGCTATCTTATCTACCTATCATCTGTCATGTTTGTTGCTCTGATGTTACTTACACACTTTCCAATGCTATTTAGTTGATTTTTGTTCCTGCCCTCCCCCGCCAAGGAGATTAACAACACACTGGTCTCAGAGACAGAATATGAAGGGATAAATATGTTGCTCTAAATCATTTAATTCTTACCAAATTATGAAGCAAGTATTTTTATCAGGTTGCTTGGTTGGCTGTAAGAGGAGCCATATTTCTTTCAATTAATGAGCTGATAAGGTACTTTGTAGTTGTGAATGGTTCTTACTGCTTGGCAGAGTAGTTTAGATGTGGCTACTCCAGATTCATCTTGCTAGGAAAATGCTGTTTAGTGGGCTTAGTTTATGGCGTTATCTGTCTGTATTAGTGTTTGGCTTCAGTGTTGAGGAATTAGAGAATCCCACGGATGGTGAATGTCAGCCTGGTTCCAGACATCCCTTTCAAAGCTCACGTTATCCTTCACAGTGGAGATGGTTGGAAAACAGACAAGCCGGGGAAGCAACAGGATTAATGTATATAGTATTTATTTCATGATAAAGCTATATATAAATTAGATAATGTTTGTTGACATTGCTGATGTATATTGATAGTTAATACTCCATTTGACTGGAATCTGATTATTACCAACACTGTAAAGAACCAGTGTTCAGCTCGAGACTGTGAACGTATGTGGCAGTGTACTGAGGTGGAAAGGGAATGTGTCTTGATCATTGCAGCTGCAGCACACGGCTAGTTGATCAGAGCTGACTTTGAACGAGCATCGTCTGGATGCTGGAGGCAGCCAGATGCTCCTATAAACTATAGTATGGCTATGATGGGTGCTTTAAAACTGCTGTCAGAGTCTAGCCAATGACGTGTCGAGAGGTCTTCTTCTTGCCTTGGGTAATTCTGTCCATCTCCTCTCCACGTTGTCTTTGTGTGTCTTGTCTCCCTTGCTCAGCCCCAGCCCCAAGAGGACAGTGCTGGGTTTATGTCTGTCGTGGTTCTGGCCATGTAAACTGTGGTGCTCCCTGTGGTCAGTGCTGTTTCTTCTTCTACTTGCTAGTTGTATGATTTGAGCCAAAATGAAATCAGCAAAATTAGATGCAGGCTCAGGCTTCTTTTGTTTATTTTCTAGGCAGAGATTCAGGTGTTTTTTCTTATAGAGATTACATTTTATTTATTTTGGACTTGTTATAGGTGCAGAGTTACCTAATTATTTTCTTGTTCTGGAACACTTGTCTCTCCCTGACCCAGGTATCTGGAGAGGGGGAAGCTTTCGATGTCTTGTCTGAGATCGAGGGAAGCTAGGGCTTTGTGTCTGCAGGTGCACGTGAGGAACTGAGGGCCAATGACTGGCTCGCGTTCTAGACCTGTCAAGATTAAATAAGACCCGTGCCTGTAAGCTGGAGCATAGGCAATGCTGTAGACGTGCGCTGTGATTTCACACAGGTCTAGAATTCCTGAAGGGGTGGGGCCCAGGAACAGGGCTTCCAAGCCCCTGGTGGTTTAGGCTGAGAGGAGGCAAGACTCACAAGGAAAATGTGGTCGCCATTTGAAGGTGTTTATTTAATTAAATGCTGTTTCTTAACTATGGGATAGAATTTTTCTTTTCTTTTTTGTGTGAAACTATCTGGGTTGTATAATACATCAACTGTCTGCAAGTTTGCTGCACGTTTGCTTGTTTATTTCTGAGAAATTGGTGATTTGGGGTAGGTTTTTTTTTTTTTAATTCCAGGCTGTTTCATTTCTTCTAATTTGTTGAATCTGCATGCATAGTGTTCCCACCTTTACTATCCTTGCAGTTTGGGAGTCCGTGGTGCTATCTGTGTGATCACTTTTGCTAGTATAAATCCTGTTCTTCCTTTTCCTTCCCCTTCCTTTCCTTTTCTCCCTCCTTTTCTTTCCATTCCTTCTCCCCCTTCCTGTCCTTTCCATTATCCTTAGAATGAGAACAATTCAAAGAATAGCTTTCATCTTACTCATTTTTGTCTTCTCATGTTTTAAGTTTCATTGGAACTTAATCTTTTTATTGACATAAGCTTTCTTCTAGAGTAGGGTTTATTTTTGATTTCTCTTTTAGTTACTTTAGGAGAGGTTTAGGTTGTAGCTTTTAGACAGTTCTAATAAAAATAGTAATGCAAAAAAGTTTCCATCTAGTGGCAATGTACTATAAATTTTCTATTTGTTATTTTTTATTGTTTGTTTGTTTATTTATTTGGTTTTTCGAGACAGGGTTTCTCTGTATTGTTTTGAAGCCTGTCCTGGAACGCGCTCTGTAGACCAGGCTGGCCTGGAACTCACAGAGATCCACCTGCCTCTGCCTCCCGAGTGCTGGGATTATAGGCATGTGCCACCAACTCCCGGCTCTGTTTGTTTTTAAATTTAAAATAGTTCTTAATTTCCATGAAACTTCCTTTTTCACCAATGCTTATTTGTAAATGTGGTTTTGCACTTTCTGTGAGTTTAAAGAATGCCCTATGATCCATTATGGACTTGTAGTTCAATTCCAGTGTAGTGAAAGATTTCAGTGTTTGGAGTCTGCCCAGAATTGTTGACTGCCCAGGATTGTTGACTGATCAGGTGTGCTTTGCTTCGGTGACTGTCCTCCATGCCCTGAAAATGCTACACATTGTTGCTAACCCAGGTGGTTGATGGTACTTTGCTTCTTTTTGAGACAAGACGTTGCAATATAGTAAAGGCTATCCTGAGACTCTTGATCCTTCTGTTTTAGCCCCCTTGAGTGCTTGAACTGTACACATGGGTCACCATGTATGACTTAAAAATATTAACTTCACATTAAAAATTATGTGGAAGCCCAATTACAGTGACCACTAACAAAGTTCTGTTGGATTATCGAATAGTATTGGTGTTCTCTTTGCAGCTGTCCTGTGCAGAAACCATATGGTGTCTCCTACAGTTACAGAAAGGTTATACTCCACGTTCTAAGTTACATTATTTTCGTCAACACTTGGAGTGTGAGCCACTGTGAGCTCTGGAGTCTACACTGGATATAGCAGCAGTCTGCACTCAGTTCTGTGAAATATGATCGGGAACCATAAAGAGATCATGAAACCAAATATTCTGGGTCTCGTACATACTCAGCAAAGTTTTATTCTTTCTGGTTTCCCTTAGTTTCTAGGCTGACCTGAGATGCCTGCTTGACAGATAGGTGTGGATTTCCAGTGTGGAATGATGTTTCCTCCCCTATGGGGACTCCGTGCCAGAGAACCTCATTCCATATTCCAGGACTGAGAAGTGTTTTCCCCTCAGGTTGGCCAGCCTGAGAGCAAATCCCTCCTTTTATGCCCCCCACCTTTCTCCTGTGTGCCAAGAGACTCTGTCCTGAGGTCTGAGCAATTCCAAGGACATTTGGTGACATTTTCAGGCTGACTGTTCATGGTCAAGTTTGGAACCCAATTTTGTCCTTAAGTTTAAAATTCAATAGGAAACTGTACGGAAAATAGTATGGACAGTATTCATGCCTGTGCTGTTGTGGGGAACCATCAGAGATGACCACTTAGGCATAGTGTATAACCAGTTGACAGTCTGTTTTTTAGCTGGCTGGGACTACACTGTAGCAAGTATTCAGGACCTAAATGTAGCCCCTTAGACAAAGGAGCTTTTTAAAGGCAAAAACCACATGCTGATATCTCACTCAGTGGCTGCAGGGGGGAGGTTTGCACAAGCAAGCAGTTTAACAGAAGCTAAAATAAGCTGTTGCTGGAGGCACGGTTCTGTAAAGATAAGTTAGCTGGGGCATCTTGACCTCAGGTTCCTAGAATAGAGTTGGGCAATTTCCCATGGGATTCTGCATCAAGGAGATGAAATTCTAGTTAAACCTGAAATGGCCTTCGCAAGAATACAAGATGGAGGAATCTCTCGACTCTCTTGCCCTTTCACAGTGTCTTCTGAGTTAATGTAAATTACCTTTACAGGAGGAATAAAAGAATATCGAGACTATAAAAAAATCCCTAACAAAACCTTCCCTTTAGCTTTAAGAAAAAAAGTCTTGTTCCTGGGGCTTCTGTCCATAATAGGATTTGTAGGACTGTCCTTTGAAGAAGACAAGGGTTGGGTGGTAGGTCAGAAGGTGGATGCTGACTGGGGAGGCAGGTAAAGCACATTGATACAGCTCTTCTGGCCAAGTGAAGCTGCTGTGTGTATTTGTAAGTTGAAAACATGTTTAACTCAGAAGCCTGGGATTTTTAATCTTGGGATTTTGGAGTCTTTGTGTTGGGTTCCGGGAGAGTAGAGAGCTCCATTTTGAACTAGAGATTGGTGCTTTGGTAATGTTTGTGATGCCAAGGTTCCATCAGATATGGGCGGCAGAGGTTATTATCTTGGAGCCCGAGGATAGTTGATAGCTGCAGAAGTGAATTCACAAGTATGAAGTGTGGGCCAAAGTGGGAAGCCCTGGAGGCTTCCCAGACCTTCAGGTGGGCAGACTTGCAGGTTAGAATGATTTTCCTAGATGACTTTCGTTTTTTAAAGCTTTTCCCTCTGTGTTGTTTTTACTGATTCTGTCTGTAGGTTAAACTTCATGTTTTTAACAGACACCGGATAGTGCCAGGCACCAAACCATGCAGTGGTGATTTTATTTTCACTGCCAGGTACTGGACTTCAAAAGTAGAAAGCAGGTTTCACCTAAGAATGTTCCTGATGGAGCAGTAATTGATGCTACTGAAAGTCACCCCCTTGTGCTCACATTTAAACAGTGCTCTGTGACTAACAGACAACAGTGTGCAGTATTTCTGTATGCTGTAGTAGAAAGTTGTCTTCAAAAAACTATCAAGGGAATGAATGCTGATGAACTTTCATCAGGACAGGAAGCCTCTTCCGAGGCAAAGATTTGCAGACTGGGTATCAGAGCTATGAGCGCTGCTTGTGGGGTGGGTGGGGTGGGTGCTACTCCCCTTTGTGGTTTGGTGCTAAACTTTGTGAGTCTTAAAGTAAAATCCACTTTACATTTACTTTAGATAGTGATTCAAATACTTATGTGTTCAAGCAGCTAATTTACTCTGAGAAAACCTGATGGTAAGAGTCAAGGTATAGCAAAGAAAATCGACAGTGTGACCTTTACTCTACTTCAGGATAGCTCTTGTGTAGTTTGGGGTCAAGCTTGCTGGTTTGTTTGTCTCCGTGTTCCAGCCCGGTGTCATGGACTCTTCTGCACTGAACGGCCCTTGGATGTTTATCACACCCTAGTTAACTGTAGTTCATGTCCTGTAGTTAAATGTACTTCACAGCATGTACAAACCCCTGGTTGGGTCCTCAGCAATGAAAACAAAACAGACTCCTAATCAACAGTGGAATTCCTGTCCAGGTTTAGCTGCTAGTCTGTGCTTCTCCGTGTGTCTCTCTTTAAACCAGTCCCGATGCGGTCATTGCTGGAGCTTAGGAAGGCTTAGCAGCCTCCTTATAGGTCTCTCAACTTTTAGAACTTTGTTTTCTATTCATTTAGGTTCACACATACCCTTAAGCTATAGAATTGATTTAAGATTTACATAAATGTCTACCATGCCCTTGATAGGGATTACAGATTGGGATAGTTGAGTTTTAGGAGGAAGGTCTTGTAAACAGTATTGGATTTCTTATCTGTGGCCATGCTGTGAGCATATCTTCATTTTCAGATTTTAGGTTTCTACCTGAGTATTTGCAGTTCCCAGTGTATAGGTTTTATACCTATTTTATCAAATTAATTTTAATTCCACCTTTTGATGCTACTGTGACATTATTTTCAATGGTTTCTAATGTTTTTGTGCTGTATTTAGCTATGCAGTTGATCGCTCACGCATGCAGCCACTCTGTTCAACTCAAGGCTACTTCTGGTGTCATTGTTGTAAATTGGAACTTTCTGGACCATTTTATCAATGACAGTTTTGTCTTTTCTAATCAGAGTTAAGTTTATGTTGAGTTTTCAGGTTTTTCTGTTCTGAGTAGGACTCGTGCCACATGCTCTGAAGGAACGTGCTACAGTATTTTTGATTGATTATGATGTGGCCTTAGGTTTTTCCTTTTGTGTGTGTTTGAGTTTGGGTGCACACATGTGTACGTGTGTGTGTACGTGTGTGTGTGTGTGTGTGTGTGTGTGTGTGTGTGTGTGGCAGAGGAGCATGTGGAGGCCAGAAGTTGACATTGGATATCTTCCTCCATCATTCTCTACCCCTGGATCTATTCATCTGGAACTTGCCGAGTTGGTTGGGACTGAGAGCTCTTGGGTTCTGCTGTCTTCTGGTTGACTGGGCTTGCTGCTGGAGATCAAACTAGGGTCCCCAGATTTGTACAGCAAGTGCTTTCCTGAATGATCCCAGCCCCAACTGTACTTTTTCAAAGATGGTCTTTTTCGGGGTGAGGAAGTTTCCTTTTGCTTTGTGAGGAGTTTTTAATTATTTCAAGTATTTAATGCATTAAAGACTTTTCTTAACATTGACTCAGATCCTCACGGTTTTCCTTTTTGGTCATTTAAATGTAGTGATCCCTGTTGAATTGTTTTCAAATCTTAAGCCATGTTACCTCCCTGAAATTCTCAATGCTCTGAGCTCATGTATTCTATTTAAAGCTCTGGGAATTGTTGCTAATACCTGTGTGGTACATCCCATCCACATTGGTAATAGGTAGATGGATGTGTGGGAGGGGACTTTATTTATTTTTGAAAAGGTTTAACAGAATTTTTGTGTCAGACTGATAAAGTGTGCTTGGCATTTGTGGTCCTTGTCTGTTGTGGAATAATTTGTCTAGAATTGATAGTGTTCTTCCTTCTAGGTCTGGTGGAGTCACCCATGTGGAGCCCTATAGGCCTGGGACTGTTTGATCCCTGATCATAGTTTTCTGTTCTGAGTAGTTCTCTGTGTCATCTCTTACTCCTTTGGTAGCTTGTGGGTTTTATGGCAATTAACTGACTTGAATTATCAAATTTATTGGTCTGAAACTGTTGATAACATCTTTTTTTTTTTACTCTTTTTTTAAATGAACACAGGATAGGTACTGGCACTGTTTTTCACCTGATGTTAATAGTTATGCATTTATTCTTTGTATTGAATAGCAGCCTTCATTTCAGAAGATGTCTTCCCTCACAACCATCACTAGCCCCTCCCCAGGTGACATGTCCTCTCATCTGCATCTCTGACTGGAACAGGACAGATGGGAGGTCACTGGTTATGAGGGTTGTGTCTTGTCAAATGGCTGGTGGTTTGGCTTTCTACGAGGGTCTGAGTGGAGGCAGTGTTGTTACCCCTGCAACCAGAAAGAGCTCTCTCTGTTTCTGACCTTGTCCATTTTGCTGTGAGCACCGAGTGGAGGCTTGAGGAAAAAGCGGAACTGCCGTGTTTCCCAGCACATGTTAAGCTGCTGTGCTAGGCCACACTGTGTGACAGTTTAGCCCTTCCTTGTTTCTTCATGGCTGCCGCTCCGGAGTCTGCAAAGGTGAAGCCTTCGTGGGCCTCATCAGACGTTTGTCATCCCTAGAGTCATTTTTCCTCGTTTTGTGATCTCAGATCTCTGGTTGGTTCAAAAATACATCGTGGATACTGCAGCTCTTTTTGTTTTCAAGGACAAGCAGTGTTCTGCTGCTGCTTTCACCGTCCCGGGAAAAGTGGAGTACCAGCCTTAAATGACTCCAGTTGACTGCTGTTAGGACCACGCAGAATGCTCTCAAATAGAGTCTGTTGTGACAAGATCTCAGTGTAACACCTTCTGACAGAAAGGAGACAGATTTATCCTCTTTGATCAGCTTTCATTGGTCCTTTGTGATTTTGTGTCATGTGTCATAATATACCATGATCTTTTCCTTACAAGTTAAGGTTAGGGATTCTTTCCTGAGGGTGTCTGGGCATCAGGAACTGCATGAATAGGTAACTGAAAGGGTCAGAGGGCTCAGCAGACATCAGAAGCTGCCTCCCAGTGAGATTCATCTCCCAGATGCAAATGTAAGTTAGTTACATTTCACCTTTGGATATATGATGCATTTTCATTTTACAAAATATACTTTACACCAGTAAATGCTCTTTTTGAAATGCATGGTGTGTTTTCTTCTAGGGAGGTAGATGTAGAGGTTAGGTGAACTGGGGGTGCACTTGACTGCAGCCTACTAGTTTATTTACCTACGTATCTGCAACTGTATGAACCTGGACGTGGTTAGACAGTAGAAGGAGAGTGGAGAACACAGAAGAAAGGGTAGTTCATGCAGTGTGTGTGTGTGTGTGTGTGTGTGTGTGTGTGTGTGTCTGTCTGTCTGTGTATACATACGTGCACACGCGTGGGTGGATTGTGATAGATAATAAATGATAGATGAATAAATAAACGAACCTGGCAAGAAAATGATGAATTGAAGAGAGCTCCTGAGGAGACTCAGTTTCTAAGCATCAAGGTGTGGGTAGAACCTGGTGATGCAAGAACCCATGGAGGCATGGCAATTCCACTGATCTTGACACATGTTGTCTGTTTCCGCGTGGTAGACCATCCCAATCTAAGCGCCTCGCTCAGAACTGGTGTGTTGGCCACACACGTCTGTGGTTAGTGGGTCCTGCCTTAGAGATTCTTGCTTGGATTCCTTGTGGCCAGCAGGCTGGTTGGACCCGCTGTCTGCAGAGGTCTCTGTGGGCCAGCTTGCTAGATGCACGGTTTTGGTTTTCAGCTTTAGGAACTCAAAGGCTGGGGTTGTTGGAGCATTGCCAGAGAACTGCCTGCAGCTTCATGTAGGCTTTTGCTTCTTAGCGCCACAGGGCAGGTTCTGCAGAACCTGGGCCATGGGCAAGCATGTTGAGACCACCTGCAAGGCTCCTTATGCCCTTGGTCCCCTGTGCTCTTTGACCCTGCTGTACACCAGAAGCATTGATGCGTCTGACACGGATCACCGAAGCACAGTTCTGTTTCTTCATTTCTCCCTACTGCCCAGGCCCTGAAGTGAGCCAGGTGGAAGAGCACATGGGTCTGTCTGGTGCTGTCTCCTTGGAAGGGGTAACATCTTCATTATTGGGATTGTGATGCTCACACAATGGGGCTCGTTAGTTTACAAGGCTGTCTGTCCTTTAGAGTGAGGTTGTACTGTTAGGTTTGGATGCAGACACTTCCCCTGGCTCTGAGCATCTCTTGCACCTTCACAAGATCAGTTTAGCTGGTGGGTTGAGAAGGGGGTTTCTTACAGAGTGTTGTCTGGGACCTCAGCAGTTTCCTTCCTGTACCCCCTTTTTCTTCTTTGTCGTCAAGTTCTTGTAGGTGCTGCCAAAGCTTCTGCATGAGTTCAAACTCACTACCTTTAACACAAGCGTGCCCCACCAGTCAGATGTGGTGACATTCCTGAAAGCTCTTTGTCTGGCCTGGAGGAGTGAGCCGTTGGCACAGCCTGTGGAGACTTGAGAACAAGTGAAGTAAGAGGGTATTTTCGTGTAGCCTGCCAAAGAGCAGCTGATAATGAGTGCCTGCCCCTCAGCTTCTGCTTAGCAGGTGCTCAACAGGGACCTGTCAAGGAAGTGCTGTCCCTCAACCCTTAAAAGAACAAACAAGCAAGCAAACAAACAAAAAACACGCCCACAAACAAACAAATCCTACTTGTTTTTCTTGGTCCCGGAGAGTAAACCCAGGGCCTTGCACACTCGAGGGAGACAATGAGGACACTTGCAGCCTATTTCTCTCCCCTTTGAAAAATGAGGAAAGTGCTAACCCAATGATCAAATTGCTTATGTGGGGTGGTAAAGGTAGAAATTCTCTTTGTGCAATTCCATCTGAGTTCCCCACATATACCTTTTTCTAGTGGCTGGGTCACTATGTGGTGGCTTCTGTGTGTGAGACAGGAGTCTTGTCCTCTACACTGAGCTTCCATAGTGTGGTGTGACTTCCTCCCCTTCCTGCGCTGCCTGTAGACCTGGCTTAGTGATTTCTCAGGTGTTCTCTTAAGAGTAGGCTGCATATGAAAGTGATGTCAGGGTGGGGGGGGGCTTTCCATAGGCCTCAGCTGCCAATGGTGTACTCTGCTTTTGGGTTGGTAGAGACTAAAGGATCTGCTAAGAAAATAGGTGCCGAATGGTTTTATCTAATCTTGAGATGCTCTGGCACAGAGCAGGGCAAGGAATGGCAATTCAGGGGGGCTAAAGCTAGCCTGAGATAAGGCCCTAGTCTTGAAACATTCCAACTGTTTTCTGTTCTACTCAGTCAGTCTCTGCAGGCACAGCTACTTTCCAGGAATCTCCTTGACAGTACATGAAATGCTTGCTTTGAGATGACAGAAGCACTTGCTTTCAGCCCTCATTAAGGCAGGCCTCAGCAGAGGCCTCTTGAACTGTCCTAACCACTCATCCAGCCCTAGTCTCGGCCCCTGTGCTGAAAGCCTTTCAACACCTCTGAGCTCCCATCCTCCTCCTTTAACCGGGGAGTGAACTGGAGAGAACCTCCTGGCACAATCTTTTGTGTGCCCACCTGACGCAACACTGATCACCCTTCACTATAATTCTCTCTGATGTCTGACTTCCCTGCTTTGTCATGTGCTAGAAAATGTGGCTGGTCTCCCAGAGGGCTCTGCAGATGGCGTAGGCGCCAGCATTGTCTGACACCCAGTAGGTCGGCAGGTAAAAGTGACTGCAAACTTGATGGTTGAAGGTTAGCTGCTTTACTGTCTTCATATGAATGGGTGTACATAGGGTGCCCGTGCATTCAGTCATCCAAAACACAGTGTGTTTGCAGGTTCTCCGAGGAGCTGAGGATGGGCCGAGAAGTAAACCTGCTGTTCAGATCATTTGGGAGTGTGAGGACATGTGGGAATGTCCCCTGGTATGTACTGTCTAGAATCAGTGTAGTGTTCCTGCCTGGGCAGAAGGCTGCAGTAGCATTGAAAACCATCTTCATTTTGTGTGTGTGTGTGTGTGTGTGTGTGTGTGTGTGTGTGTGTGTGTGTGTGTGTGTGTGTGTCTGTGTCTGTGTCTGTGTCTGTGTCTGTGTGTGTAAACTATTGTGGTGTTCTCACTGTTCTCTTGAAACTGGCCAGGTGTGGGATTTCCCCGTAGCCACAGGCAGTTTGGTTACCCATCCCTGTGGGCAAGCATCTGACTGCAAAGGAAAAGAGATGGAAGGCACAGAGAACCTGGGTGTTGCAGTTGTGGTTGAGATGTGTAGGTTTTTTTTCAGGGCCTTGTCTCTTCTTGTTTCTTACTGTGTTATTTCAAAGAGCATACATGAAATGTCAAGGCAATAATAATCGGTAATGCCTGTTACTGGCTGTCAGCATTGCTTGCTTATGTTAGCTTTGTGTTTCAGCTCATTGCAGTGGCCTTGCACAGGGATGTTGTTATCTACAACCACATGACTAAACAGGGAGTCGGGGATTAAGTAACTTGGTGAAAGCCATGGAGCGCTGAGGGGCTGAGACTAAACCCACATCTGACCTTCTCCTAAACCAGCCTGTCTACCCACATACTCTGCGGTATTAAATCTGCTAGGCTGTATGCGCCCCCTCTCCTCTCCTCTCTCTCTCTCTCTCTCTCTCTCTCTCTCTCTCTCTCTCTCTCTCTCTCTCTCTCTCTCTCTCTCTCTCTCTGTAGAATGCAAGTTACATTTTTTTTCCATCTGAAACTTGATCTCTTGGTATAATCTCCTTGTTTTTTTTGTAAATTCTCAGATACAGCTATAGCTTAGCAAGCCACGCCTCTGTTAGGGCTTGTCACCTGCACATCTTAGTCCCTCCTTTTACTGCAGTTGTTTGATGTCCTTAATTTCCAGTCTGGAAACATCAGAGTGTTTTCAATGCATTTATCTTATTTACTTTATCTTTCTGAGTTTTAACCTTGCCAGGAGGAGAGTAGTTTGCTGTGAATTTTTTATTTGATCAAGGAGACTTTCTTTTATTATGTAGAAATGAAAAAAAGATAATTTTTCCCTTTTATGTAGTCCTTATCCCCTCTGCTACCCCAAAATTGAAATGAAATAGAAAAGCAATTGTTTGGTTGCATTTAAGATAAAGCTCATAGTAGCTAGTCTTATATTTTTAGTTGTGAACCTAGCCTTTTAACAGCCAAGCCCTCTCTCCAGCCCAACAGTTGCTAGTCTTTATCAGCTTTGGTATTTTATTATCACACACACACACACACACACACACACACACACACACACACACACACACACACACACACGTATATATACCAGAAAACCATGTTTTTCTGTTTTGAGACATAGCATCTCAATTAACTACAGGTGTTGTGTTACTGAGGACAGAAACATCAGACTTAAGCCTGCAAAGATTCCAGAAGAGGTGGATTGAGAGGCAGAGGCCAGGCCAGGAAACTTGGTTGGCTGTGAGGTGGTATTTGCCAAGATTTGGTAGTTTGGCTATGTTTTTAAGATAAAAGTCTAGAAGTAATGAGGCAGTTTCCATGCAGAGGATGCCTGCTCCCTCTGATTCTCTTGAGCAGTTGGCATTGGGTACACAAACTAGAACTTTATTCATTAGAAGGTGAAGAGGTCTGAGTGTTGGAAGATTAGGGAAAAGGTTTTTAAAATACGTGAGGCTGTCTGGAAAGAGCATCCATCCACCCCCTCTCTCCTCTTCTCAGGAGGAAGGCTTGTTCCCAACTAGAGGCTGACCCTCCTGGAGAGAGCCAGGAGGCTCAGAAATAACAGAAAAGAATGAACCTCAGAAAATATGTGATTAGTTAAGGTTACTAGCTACTTCATGACTGAAATAAGAAGAATTGTGAGTCTTAGGGTTGCTTAAGGTTCTATTATGTTCAGTATCCAGTACTTGGGACTGTTTAGGACAGACCTTCCTAATTCACAATCAATGTGACATAGTAACTGGTTTTGAAAGATGAGTCAAATGGTTAAGTAGGCACTATTAGAAACTTTTAGTGTTTATCATGCTTCAATTACATATTCTCACCGGAGAATGTAATAACTATTGCCCTGATTAAAAACTTCATTCAGGAAGATTCAAAGCCCTGGTGGGGAAAGGACCTTTGTTGGGAGCCCTGCAGCCTGGTCTTGGGTCAGCATATGGCTCCCTGTCCAACTGTTTTCCTCAGGGCAAGACACCTGTGGAAATGGCTGGCACTTGGCAAGGACAGCATAGGAATTTGCAAAATTCATGCAGTTTGCAGACTCCTTTCAGTGTATTGGTTATTCTGTGGGCTGTTTTTAGTTTTACTTTGTCAGTTGTACATGCAACAGCTGTAATTAATTTTCCCTGGAAATTCTGTTCCTTTTCAAATTATTTTCCCCTAAGATTCAACAGGGGGCTAATGTTTCTCAAACCTCCTTTCTGGAATTGCTAGCTACTACTCTTAATCCTGGGAGCTTTTCTGACTCAATAGAGACTGTTAGTTACATATGAGAAAACAACACTTGGAACATTAACTGTGTCTCATAGTTCTGGAAAGGAGAGTAAGGCAGGCACACACAGAATAGAGAAAGGGCTTTGGATATAGACATAGTGAGAGTGAGTTCCCTGGACACCAATCATATAGAATCGATGACACGGTCTAGTATATTCTGATGGGATCGACAGATCCATCTTTACATACACAGTGCTTGTCCTGGTGGAAGAAGTAGGGGATAGTGAGAGAGAGGAAAGGAGTGCTTTGTCAGAGTCTGCCTTCTGCAGGGAGATTGAGACATGGGACTCTCCTGTAGGAAAGGGAACTGTATAAAAATACATCTTGCAGACTTGAAATAATTGTCTGGGTTTGAATATTGTTGTCCTTAAAGCATTGTGCCCATGTCGGTTACCTTTTAACTTTGTAACCACGAGCAGCTGCCAGTTGACATAGGTACTGCAAGAGTAGGATGTGCCTGGCTTGATATTTAGTTAAGTCTGCAAAAACGCTGCACTCTATGTCTAGCATAAGGTTATGCAGGGGTGCGAAGGTTTATTGGGGAAGCATGAAGGGGAACAATGGGGGCTTTCATAATGATCACGATGTATTCCTTAAATTGTGATGTATTTCTTAAAGTCAAAACTGGAAGTCCATAATAAAGCTGTTCATGTAGCCCTGGTAAGAAAGACACTGTTTAAGTGTAAATAAAGATGGGCTGAGCTTTTCGGGGCCACTTGAGTGCTGTCCACTTGGTGGTTGGAAGTTTCCCTTGCGCCGATGTTCCTCACCTCAGGACCTGAACCCCCGCTGAAGCTGGACTGGGCAGATCCCCTTCATTTGCTGCCTCAAAGATTAAGACTGGGTTAGTTTTATTTTATTTTTTATGTTTGCATATAGCTTAAAGTGCCTAAAGTGTTTGTCTGCTCCTCAGTAGGTGCCCAATAAAGACTGCTCTCCCTGCCCTCTGCATTTCAGCTGTGTTTGAGAAAGTTATGCTGAACAGACATTTAATTTACACAACAAACAGAAGCAAAGCTGGTTGAATTCCAAACTCTTTGTCTTTCATTTTGTTGTTTTCTTTCTCAGAATTTAGAGACTTTGAACCTGTCAGGCATTGAAGCCAGAATCCATAAAGGCAGAAGCCTTGGCCTTTTCACACTTGGCAGGCCACACAGAATCCCAGTCACCAAGTGAGTCTTGTTCTGGGCAGAGTTTTTCGTGTGATGTTGCTGAGTTGTACAAATCCTTTCCTGAAATGCTGAATGCATGTGAGAGAAACAGAATAGAGTCAACAGGTTTCTAATCCATTCTACAATGAGCCCACAATAAGGTTTATAACAGTTTTATCAGTTGTCTGAAAATACATTTTATGTAATAAAGATCTTTCTAGGCTCAGGTGGGAGATGCTCTGAGGTGGATCAGGTCCTTTAATTTCCAGGTCATTCACAGAGGGGAGACTGGGACAGAGGCTCTCCTGACATTTCTAGACTCCAGAGGGGAGGGGTATATCATTTAGCATAGTGCAGGGTAGGATTTGATCCCCTCTACAGGGACAGCCTCTGTGATCAACAAAGTGTGGATTGCTGTTTGCTGTTCCTTCCTGTTTGAAAGTTGAGAAGTTGGTGTGGAAGTATTTTTGGTGCTGCTCTATTGTTTGTTTGTTCTTCTGAGACAGGGTTCCTGTAGACTCTGTCCAAGTACTCCTGACCCTTTACCTCAGCCCCCACGTGCATAGATCACAGGTATATGTCGCCACATCCAGCCCCGAGTTGTCACTGTTCATGTAATGACGTTTTCTTTAATGTGCTTTGCAGCCTCAAAATTTGTGTATCTTTTTTTGTTGTTTCTTTTGTTTTTTGTTTTTCGAGACAGAGCTTTAGAGTCTGTCCTGGAATTAGCTCTGTAGACCAGAGATCCGCCTTCCTCTGCCTCCCAAATGCTGGCATTAAAGGCATGCGCCATCATCACCCGGCTTGTCTGGTCTTTTAAAGTAAGTCTGTAGTTACAAGTACTTTGTGGTCCTGTTTTGTAGTCATACTCACCCGTTGCAGTATTTTATCTGTGGCCATAGACTTAGCATATAATGTATGAATTTTTTCACTCCAGTTCATATAAGCATATCTTACATTTGCTGAATGTTATTGGAGTCTTTTAATGGTAAGTGGTTGCATGGCCTGTACAAGTACCTTCCTAGATTTCTTAAGCTGTGCCATTGTAGAGGGTTAGGGTAAACATTTATGGACCTTCCCGTCTGTCTACAATTTGCCCACCTTGTCTATGGTTTCCTTGCCTTTCAGTTTTACTATTAGACACTAGATTAGATAAAGACTTATTGTCTTTATCTTACATTTTTAAATTTGCTTTTGACAACTGTATGTATGTAATGATACATGCTGATTGCCTTCACCCACCCTCTTATAGCTATAGTCTCTCAGCCCCCTCTTTTCCTACAAGTCCCTTTCCTACATTGGTGTCTTTAAGCCTTGCCTCGTGGCCCACTGGGTTTTACTATGACCACATGCAAAAGTGTGGGTGTGCATCTGTTCACTGGACCATGGTGGACTCACTAGTGACTACACAATTAAAGATGATGACACCCCATCTTTCCACATCCGTCATCAGCCAATAGTTCTCTAGGGAAGGATAGAACCTCATTAGCTCCCAGGACTAACTGATAATAGGCCAAGTCTTGTGCAGGCAATCACAGCTTCTGTGAGCCCTTGATTGCAATGGCTTACTATACCCAGAAGGTAGTATTTTCTAGCCCTCTTCATTACCATCTGGAGTTTGCATTCTTTCCTTCTGATGTGTTTCTTGAGCATTAGGACTGACCACTCAGCACCCTCAGAAAGCAGCCATGAGCTGCTCAACTTTCACCGTGTTCACTGATGTTGGGGAAGTCTTTTGTCAATAAAGCACTGTTGAGCCAATAGGAATCTAGATAGGTGGGACTAGGAGTCCAGGAGGATTCTGGGAAGGAAAAACACGAGATTCGACATGTAACCGCCATGGGGTAGGAAGCCCAGAACTATTCTTCGGTAAGAGAAATACTTAGATTAACAATTATGGGGTAACTACTTAAGTCAGAGCTAGCCAGTAAGACACAAGCAAAGGCCAACAGCTTCATAATTAATACAGCGTCTTGTGTGTTTATTTGGGGACTACAACGCAGCAGAGCCCAGGCGGCTGGCGGGGGATAAACCAAAGCGGCTAGCAAAGGAAAAGCTTCTCTTTACAAACTGTAAACAGAAACTGCTCTCAGAGCAACACTAGTCTATGTGTATATACCCATAAGCATTTAAAAGGCAGTTTGCCAACATGTCTGTTTAGCAGAAGTATTAGGTAGCCTGTAGGGCCTGTGATCTTCCCAACCATAGAGTTTTCACCAGGTTTACAGTACCAGGCATATATTCGTAATTATAGAGCAGGGCTCAAATCGAGAGATGAGTTGGTTACCCTCACAACAGATGTGTTCCTGTTGCACCGGTGTGGTAAATTGGTGTTGGAACATGCCAGGTCCACAGCCGCATTAAAACTGTTGATTGGTCTTCTCTCCCAGCAGCCTGTCGAGCGCTTCCCTGCACTGTGTACTTTAGCCAGAAGGAGGGAGCTTGATTTCTCCGTAGCCTGCATAAAAGTGTGTGAAATGTTCAACAGTGGTTCTTACCATCTAGTTCTATGGGTTGTCAGGAACGCTGGCAATACCAGTAATGACCAGAACCTCATAAAAACGATATCTCATACCTGATGCTGGCATTTTCATCTGGCCATGAAGAGACATGGATGCAAAGGGCAGTGTTTGTCATGTGAGGTTCCTGGGTGTGTTTCCTGAAGCGTGCCATTAATCTTCAGGACTCTAACCCAGACACGGCATCCCTATCTGGGTATTGGGTACCACTCACTACCCAGATGCCACCCATGTGATGCTTTGTTTCTGTAGTCAGGGCCAGTTTGTAATTTGAACCTACTTTTTAGATACTTAGGTCTTCTAAATTAAGTTCTTACTTCCTTATTATCATTAGTTTATACTTGCTTATTGTTGGTGCCCAAAAACTGGATGGCTGGGGTTATCCTGGAGTCTGTAGGTTGATGTGCGCTCTGGAGCAGGGCAGGGGAAAGAGCTCCACCAAGCTTCCCTCGACTTTTTTTGCTTTTTCCTCTAAGCAACTTAATGTTGCATTCATCTTTGCTCATGCTTTGGCTTCATTTGTTCTCAGACTTGAGATCATAGAGTTTAAAGGACTTGGCTGGTCACTGTGTTTGTATGTAGTACCTGTAATACAGTTCCTTTGTCAGAAGCATAATTAACAATATGATTTGTACATCCACTGCCTTCTGGTATTCACAACACAGTTTGTAAACTTAATTAGTTCTTGGAATAGCAAATGTTTTGAAGATGATAAACATTTTCTTTCTGAATAGTGTGTTGAATGGTGATATATTCATAGAAACGTATTCTGTGCTGCTCAAATTAGGAGGCTGATAGGTACACTTTGCAATGTGAGCATCACCTGCAGGTGCGCATTCTTAGATTATATTGTCCTCCTGTGCCGTTCACAGGGGACACCAGAAATTTAGCTCAGATCATTTAGCCTCCAAAAATATTCATTCTGGTTCCATTCCTTAGAGAACATGTATGCTAAGGTCATTACAGAGATTACATTTTCCTGAACAATGGCGGCTACCATTGGGATATATACTGGGGAGGGCCTTAGAGTAAAGAAACAGCCGTGAGGCGGCACCGTGGTTGCGCTCTCCACTCTCAGGGATGGAGGTAGCTGGGACCCAGGGCACTAACAAGAAAATTAACTCTCCCGTAGCTTGTAGAGATGCCGTGAATTGTGCTGCGTGCCCAGGACCTTTTCTTTAGTGCCTCATTACCACCAATAAATCACAAATCTTACAAAATGGAACTATTTGGCTTCTCAAGAAGTGTTTGACTGGAAAAATCAAATCAGAGGGTCTGTGATGTCATAAAAGCAGGAAGAAGGTAAAAGCTGCCTAGAAGGAAACTGGAGTTCCTACATTCCGAGGAACCTGCTGGCAGAGGGGAACAAATACAGAGGGGTGTTCTTCATGTCAGCACAAGGAGACTTGGGTCCATAGGACAGCCAAGATCAGGATGGATGAAACAGAAGTCACTTGTCACTTCATTTCGCAGGCAGACCCTGAGTCAGGTATTAAACTTGTTCCTTAATGCCTTACCCATTCAGCTGCACCCTGTTGTAGAATGTTGGGCACGGAGCTCCCACTTCTCTGTTTCTATAGCCAGCTGAAGGGCCATATACATTTTGGGGACCTTTGGGAATCTCATCTACTTCTCCTGTATAGCATGAGTTTTGAAATGAGTAACTCCTAATTGGGGATAGGCCTAGATAGCAGAGAGCTTTAATGTGTCATCAGATACAATTACAATTGCCCTTATTTTCCTTCATTGTATTTTACTTGATTTCTTGAAAATATCAATCTACTCATAACTCCCAAATATACAAATAATAGAAATTATTATTATTGGTTTGGTGGGGACTTTGTTCCTTTTCGTTTTGTTTCTACTCTCAGTAGTTAATAGTGGCCTCAGCCTCTGGGATTCCCCAAACCATACACACCCTCAGAAGAGAGAAGCCCCACCCTCTGAGGGCCTTTTCCAGGTTTCAGGTAACAAATAGTGAGACTTGGTTCTGGCTCCAGAAGCATTGTCATCAAGTGACTTCCTTTTGTCCCTTCATCGGCTTGCTGCAGTCCCTGTGGCACTATTTCTTTCCATTTTTAAAGACGGGATCTTTATGTGACAGTCCTGGCTGTCTTGGAGCTAACTCACTCTGTAGACCAGGATGGTCTCAAACTCAGAGATCTGCCTGCCTCTGCCTGAGTGTGGGGATCAAAGGCATTGCCACCCCTGCCTGAGTACGTGGCACTATTTCTAGGTGACTTCCGTATTATTATTTGTCGCTGTAACGATAAACAGCACACTTGTTGAGGGTATAGGTAACTGTTCATTGTAGAAATTGCTTGCAAGAGAAAATGGCAACTAAGGCCACAGAACCAGAAGCTGAAAAGAACTTGTGGCTCTCCTGCACAGTCTTTTATTAGCATTCCCGTACACGCCTCTAGCCATGCCCAAAGTGGGCGTGGCTAGCGGCGTGGTTCACTTCCCTTTCATTACCATGTCTGTGTGTGCCTCTACCGGGCCACATGGCTAGTGGTGCAGTCCCAAAGTCTCCTCCTACAATTATTATTATATATTATTATTTATTATTATTCCCAGTGCCTGTCTATCCAACCCTTTCTACTGAAGCAGTTGGTGTAATTTCTGCTTACCTGGGTAGGTCCTGATTGATAAACCCACTTGGAAAAGTTCTGCAGCAATGGGAGAAGCACCCAGGAATCAGCAGGATGCAGGTAGTCTTGCATGCCAAACACTACACTAAAAGTTCTAGAGAGCCTCAGGATCCCAGCAACCATGAGAACTGTGAAGAAGACACAGGATGGGGAGGCAGACTGAGCTGGAGCAAGAGAAAGTTAGCCTGTGAGGCGGGGTTTGCAGAAAGTTAGCCTGTCAGGTGGGGTTTGCAGAAAGTTAGCCTGTCAGGTGGGGTTTGCAGAAAGTTAGCCTGTCAGGTGGGGTTTGCAGAAAGTTAGCCTGTGAGGCGGGGTTTGGAGAAAGTTAGCCTGTGAGGCGGGGTTTGCAGAAAGTTAGCCTGTCAGGTGGGGTTTGCAGAAAGTTAGCCTGTGAGGCGGGATTTGGAGAAAGTTAGCCTGTCAGGTGGGGTTTGGAGAAAGTTAGCCTGTCAGGTGGGGTTTGCAGAAAGTTAGCCTGTCAGGTGGGGTTTGCAGAAAGTTAGCCTGTGAGGCGGGGTTTGCAGAAAGTTAGCCTGTCAGGTGGGGTTTGCAGAACCTCTGCCCATATTTCTACAACAGGCTTCAACTCAGTGGGTATGAAGCTAAGAGACAACAGTTTTGGGCTGACACAGGAGGTCTATTTGTGACAGGAAGTGACTGACTTTCATTTTGTTAATTCTAATCTTGGCTATTCTTTAATGGTTTTAAGTGTCACTGTGCTATCAAGAAGAATGTCATGCTTTATTTGTTCCCGTCCAATCAGCAGGTGTCTTTAGATTCATGTTTTCAATATCTAGGGTATAGTAAGTAGCTGGGTTTGGATTTGCAGTTTCAAGTGTCTAGGAGCTAGTCAGTGAGACAGATGGTGAAAATGGGTAAATCTCAAGGCTGCCAGGCCTCTTTGTATCCAGCTCGCTGTCAGATGATTGACACTTGAGATGTTGCTGAGAGGCTATAGTAGACTGGGCTGCAAAGTAGCCACCTGTAGATTACCCCAATGCTGCTGTATGTTAGAATTCTCATATCTGTATGAGAGTTTCCCCTTTTAGTCCTCCTCCTATTGGCTGCACTTAACTAGAAGTACTTGTGTAAATGTCACTCTCTCCTGTGCCATTTGTCCCCTGGTGTAAGCATTTTGAGCCGTTTCAGCTGCTTAACTAGGCATCGCTGACCACCATTTTCCCTATGATTGCCTGTTCTGTGGAGCTTTCTCTACTATTGCCTGTTCTGTAGAACTTTTCAGGCTTCCCCATTTTCTTCTCAATGAAGTAGTGAGACTTCAGCTATATGGCACATCTGCCCTTGTGTTATGCCTTTGGTGAGCCAGCTGCCGTGGGTGCTGAACCAAACTCCTGATCTACACCTTTGGATCTGTGGTGCTGTTGGTTTTGGAGTGTTCATAGTAAACAGACCATGGAACACCTGCCTGAGTTAGTCACTGTTGGCTTGGTGCACAAAAGCTCTCTGTGTTTACTCTGGTTCTGTGTCACTTGCCCAGCCAGGCTAAGTAAGTAGGGTGAGTCACACATTCAGCCTCAGAGTAGATTTGGCAAGTGTGAGAACTTTGGGTTGCACATTCGAACTAAATCCTTTAAGGTTGAAGGTCACAGTGAAAACAAGCATCATTGTAATGTCATTTTCTTTTAAGATTCCTAGATAAGCTTAAAGTATAGCTCAGTTTAGAATGCAAAAAGTTTGTACCTTTTAAAACGACACCCCTGAAGGAAATCCCCAGTTTGTTTGTCTACTGTGAGTAGAGGCAGTCAATGTATAGAATGTTTCTGGAGGACCACCTAGTAAGGAGAGTTCTCTTCAGCTTTAGTATACATTTGGAGATAGTTATTTTTAACAGTTGTATACATCTGTCCCAAGATGTATCATGTCCTCTGAGGCCCTGACTATTAAAGTATATGCTAATTGATATTGCAGAAGTATGCTAACTTTCTGTCATGCTTATTAAATAAAACCTGAGTAACAGAATGCACATTTATGCTGCAGTTGTATTTTGCTATTTAATATTTTTACTCATTTGGTAGTTTTCCAGTGACTAGGAGCATTGGGCATGATGAGTGTCTGCATGTTTTGTTCCAACATTAAAGTGTGTTGGAAGGTTTTTGTGTATGTGTTGGCGGGGGCATCTCTTAAGAATTCCTTGATGCTTTTTATCTCTCCTGGATGTTTCCTTTGGGATCTACTTGTAGCCTTGGATCATTTATCTTTAAAGTTCTGCTTTAAATAAAAGTGACCCCTTCAGATAATATCATGCAAAAAATGGAATTTAGTCTCTTATACTTCTTTGCAAACATTTACTTGATTTTACTTTGGATGTGAGTAGGATAGATATGGACCTGACCTAAACATGTGGTAATGAGATGATGAAGCCTACTTCGGTTCTGTTTTGAAGTTGGTCACTGTGTGTATTATTGTCCATCTAACCAACAGAAAAGTACTCATCTGTAATCCTATTAGCTACAAAATAGGGAGCAAAATGCTTGTGTGATATGGTGGTTATAGAATGTTATTAGTGCAGTCATATTTCTGTCTCAACGTGTGATAATGCCAGCGGGATAAATGAGAAAGACATTGAATCTTCACACAAAGGAAATGGGTTTTATAATGAGTGTGGTCTGAACAGAACTAATCTCTTTCTTGGATCATTACTCCATCTAATCATAAAACTTTTTTTTTAATTCAAATCCTTGCAGGGTTCTAATTGGTGACCTAGAGCCTGATAATTGTTTAAGATAACTGGTTCTTTGCAGTGTACTTAATGGTGTTTGCAATTAAAAGTGAGAAATGTGCTTTAACCCCCAAGGTACAACTAAAAGGTGGATTTTCTTTTCGTCAGTCTTTAATAGTAATCCTTACTTTCTTCTATACATTAATGACTTAAATCCTTACTGACTCAAATTAATCAAACAGTCTGTGGGCTTTCTGAATATTTGACAAGTGCTTTGAGTTGCACTAAAGGCGATCTCTTTAGTCTTTGGAGTAGCGAAGGTGGTTATTCTGTGGGAAGGCAAGCCTTGGCTTTGTGTCAATCATTGTCTAGCTCTGTCTTTTGCTCATCCTTTTTGGTGGTTTGTGTAGTCACTGAGCCAATCCTTCGTTACCTGTTTCAACAAATACTTTCTTTAGACCTTCCTTTCCTATTATCAGATGAAAGTGATCTGAAGAAGAAATGTGCCAGTGTTTGTCATTAGTACCAATAAAATTGCATGTGACCGGGAGCCCAGCTGCGCCTCCTCTTTCTGTGCGCACAACTGGGGTTGCAGATGCTTGCATGGCTGTGTGCTATTACATCAGTGACTTCCTTTGATGCTTCTGTTAAGATGTCTTAGTCAAGAGTAGCTGTCAGTGAATTCAGCCAGCTTCCTTCCATACACAAGTTCCTGGACAATAAACTTAGTCTATTCTGCTTGCTTGCTTCTTGGAAGATTTTGTTTTGTGTCAAAACCATCGTATTTGTAGGGTGGTGTTTGTAGAAGAGAAGGATGACTCACAGTTCTAGAGGGAAATTTCAGCTCACCATTTGTTTAAGGAGAAGGGAAGTGGTAGTTTCTGTTCTAGGCAGTTATAAGGACTAAATTTATAGAAAACTTCCATTATATTTTCTAGAATATAGTAATTGCCGAACTCGTTAGATTTGTTCTACTAATTTTAGGGTCCACCCTGTTTATCTTTACTGTTTAGTCCTTATTACCTCAAAACTAAACCAACCATTTTTATTAACAGCTTAGTGAAGACCTTGGAGTAAGGAGGTAAGCTTAAATTTCATTGATGCAATGAATTTTTTTATTGTAGTGTGTTTGTGTGTGTGTGTGTACACGCGCGCGCGTGCGTGTGCATATGCACCCACACACCCATATACCTGTTTAATTAATGGGAAATCAAGGGGACAGTACAAACAATGTAAGGGCAAGTGTTGCTGTTCACACTCTGGGGGAAATATGAATTAGTGCAGCCCCTATGACAAGCTGTATAGAGAATTCAGAATTAAAACTAGGACTGCCATTAAGCCCAGCATCTATATGAGGGATGTGCAGATACCAAGCAGAAGGAATGTCACTCAGATAAATACTTACGGAAAATGTACAAACTGCTCCATGTATATGACTGGGAACACACTCCAGCCTGCTTACTGTCCTCAGACACTAAGGTTATTAGGTTGGAGGAATCCAAAGCTGATCTGGCCAAGGTTGCTGAGGAAGCAAAAGAGCTGTTTAATTGGCTGGGCAGGTTCTTATTTGCAGTAGTTGGCTCTTCCCCATTAGTGCATCGTGCTTCCTTTTCCAGACTGGTGGTGCTATCAGAGCTGTTTCTCTTATGTAGGCATACAGGGAGGTAGACAGCCATGTTAACTCATTCTGGCCTGTTGTTGTTCTTCTAATGGAATGACTAAATCACAAATAGTAGCTGTAGATAGTAGCTTGTAGCCCTGGCCCTCCTGGAACTTGCTCTGTAGACCAGGCTGTCCTGGAATTCTGAGATCCACCTGTGTTTGCCTTCTGAGTGCTGGGATTAAAGGCATGCGCCACCACCACGTAGCCCCAAAGACAGTTTTATATTAAAGTTTGTAGGGGGATAATAGGAGAGACAAGTTGAAAATCCCACCACTTGCCTGGAAGAGGGGAAATGGAGGAGAAAAGATGTCTTTTAAGTTTGGCCTGGCGGGCAGAGAAACAGTGAGAAAGCCCAGAGTTTCAGGGAAAGGAAGATTAGGAATGTTGAGACTCTCAGTTCCAGGCTTCTGTTGTTCTAGGGTAAAGAATTGCATCAGGGATGCTTGGCTGGCTGGAAATCGAAACAGAGACATCTTTTTAAGAAGGGGAAACAGTAGAGTGTGATGACACATTGTTTTAGTCCCAGTGCCCAGAGACAGAGGAAGGCAGGTCTCTGAGTTTCAGGTCTGCCTAGGCTGTATATGGAGTTTGAGGCCAGTCAGGGCTCCCAGAATGGTGGTTGTCTAGTGAGTTGAGGAAAGGGCCCCAAAAATGTTGAGCCAGGAGGCTCATAACCCCTGTCCCATTTTGCCCTGTTCCTCAGATGAAGCCTAGGCAGTGGCTAACTGGCTACTTCCATATGGTACTCCTGATGTTTCAGTGTCCAGTCTCTACCCTGCTTCCACACTTGCAATGACATTCTGAGTGTCCCCAAAATGGTATGACAATCCAGAGCACCTTTATTTTGTACTCAGAATCAAAGTGACTCCTGGACAGTAACAAGGGCCGAGTGAGGAGTGAGGCTCCAGGGCTCCGATGTGTAGGGTGTCTTAGGCCTGTCTCCTGTGCATGATGATTCTGTCTACCTGTGGCACTGCTGCATGGATAACCAGCCTGGGAAGGAATCCATAAAACCATTCCAGTGGCCATCAGCATTTCTTGGCTTTCTTAATTACCCACGAGTTGTGAAATTAGTAATTTGATCTTCTTTCCTCTTTCCTTGTCCTTTTTTCTAGACGATTGTGGCTGCCATTTCCTTATGAGTAAGCTTTAACCTTATGTATTTTCTCTAAAAAATATTTGTTCCAATTAATGAAAATTAGTTTGTTTCCAAGAGTGCTTATATTTAGAGTGCCACTTTTTTCTCCATTAATGATATGTTTACATGTGTTTACGATGAGCTTGTGCATTCTTACTGGGCAGTGACAGGTGTCTACTCTGCCATGTCAGTTTTTTCTTCCCATGGGACACTATTTACAAGGTGATGAGCTGCATGAGTCATTGGCGGTTAGGCAGGTTTTAGCATAAAACGTCTGGTTTGGATGCAAGGGGTGTTCCTTTAGGCCTGCATTAGTTAATTAAAATAATTTTTAATGAGAACATTTATGGGGTTGGAAGTTAAAATTTTCTTTTCAGACCAGCAGGTGTAGTACCACTGTGCTAATCTGTCAGATAGGATTTCTCGTGGGTAGAGATGCTGCGTATGTATTTCAAAGATGAGTCTGAACCCAACTGTACTGTTAACACTTACTGTGAACTTGCTTTCTGAATGTTGCACATGTGTTTCATTCTCCTTACTCGACCACTTCATTTTAGTGCTGGTTTTTTGACTAATGTTAAAAGCATTGGTTGTGGTGATTAGGAAGGGCTGTGGTTCACGCCTCTTCTTCATTGTCACATGGCTGGTCTGCCGTTGTGAAGGCCCTGTTATCCTCATTCTCCATCTTTGTGGTGCTGGCTGATCTGTATTGTTCTCTCACAGGTCTTAGACACTCTCATGAATTCTTCACACAATACCTTTTAAACACCACTAAGTCATGAAATTTAGAAGAACACTTCATCAGTGGCTATCACTTGCTCGGCTCCTTCCAACTCTTTTAAAACAGCTGTTCAGCTATCTAGAAACCATGCATGGGACCCTTGCTATGTTAGTACTAGAGGCTGGAATACAGCAATGGTGTAGGAGCAGAGGCATCTGTCTCCCCTCATCCCCATCATGGAGTACAGGTACACACCCCCGTAGGTTCTAGACTGCGAGAGGTCTGGGGTCAGGGAGCGTTTTAACTTAAGAGCTGGACCCAGAACTGTTTTTTCTTTTTCTTTTTTTTTGGGGGGGGTCATTCAAAAACTACGAAGTTAAACTAGGAAAAAATAAACAAAAACGCTGCCCTTCAAGGTTCTAGACTGCGAGAGGTCTGGGGTCAGGGAGCGTTTTAACTTAGAGCTGGACCCAGAACTGTTTTTTCTTTTTCTTTTTTTTGGGGGGGGTCATTCAAAAACTACGAAGTTAAACTAGGAAAAAATAAACAAAAACGCTGCCCTTCAAAATTCTGCCCTTCAAGAACTGCTATCCCAGGAGATACTTTGTTGGTAAATGTGAAAAATGCAGGTAGAAGTTGCCTCTGTCGCATAACTGTCCTAACCTTTGAGTGGGTCATCACTCAGTCCTCATGTTGACCCTGTAGGGTAGGTGCTGTGATCTGTTTTTCTTCCCTTTTTTGAGGGGTGTTCAGTGACATAGATGTGGTGACCCTTGAATTATTTCCTGAACTCTTTTCAAGTTTTGCATTTTAGTTTTTTCTTGGAGAGCCTGTATATTAGTCAAGAGTCTCTAGAGAAACAGAACTTTATGGAAATCTAATTTAAATCCATATGTGTCTATTAGAATGGCTTACAAGGATGTGGTACAGCTAGTCCATCAATGGTATCCAATGGCTGAAGACACAAAAAATCTGGTAGTTGTTCAGTCCACAAGACTGGGTGTCTCAGCTGGTCTTCAGTATACCTTGGCATCCCAAAGAAGTAGGCTCTAATGCTAGTGATGGAATGGACTTTGCAGTGAGAACAGGAGGGAGGGAGGGCAAGCAGACAAAAGCTTCCTTCTTCCAAGTCCTTCCAAGGCTGCTAGCAGAGGGTGTGGCCCAGATTAATGGTGGATCTTCCACCTTCAAAGATCTAGGTTTAAAGTGGGTCTTCTCCCCTCAAATATTAAGGAGAAAATTCCTCATAGGTGTACCCAGCCCAGTGGGTTTTAGTGAATTCCAGATGCAGTCAAGTTGACAACCAAGAATAGCTATGGCAAGTCCACGCAATTACATCTCCTTATGTCGTGTTAATTTTCAAATAAAAACAACGATCGGGTCATAATCATGCTTAACGTGATATAAGCTATTTGATGTACAACCACAAACACATATTTTTAAGTAGGTCATAATTATTTTTCATATACCTATCCCTCGTACAACCCCAAACATATAAATTTTGCAATAGGTGGCAATGTCCCTTGAGAGACCTTCCTTTGGTGTTTCACTTCAACGTCATAACCATCAATAGACTCTTTATTGGTATTACATAATAAAAAACTCACAAATGTCTGTACAAACCCATTCTTAAAAACATGACAGAAGCACTTCTCAACTGTAAGTTTCTGCAGCTGGTCACAGTGGCCTTGGCCGGTACCTTCCTCTACTACCCATTCCGTATTTACTCCACCATTAGCAAGCTCTCAGCAGGTCTTGGTTCTTTTCCTAGAGGAGTGACTCATGCCTTCAGTTTTGATGGGTCTGTGCCCTTTGTTATCCTGCCTGGATTGGTAGTTTCCCGTTAAATTTAGTTACAGGATGCCTGAAAGGACTCCAGACATAATCTTTCCCTCATTGTGGAGAAGCAATGCAATTTCACCATGGCAGTCTGGACTAGTCACCTCATCTGACACTGTTATTCCTTTCCTAGCCTGCTGACTTAAGGGCATCAGAAGCCCAGAGTGGTTAGTGGGGGTCTGAGCTTCCAGTTCATTGGAATGTTTGTGTGTCTCCTGGCAGGAGTGCCCGCCTAGAGCCCAAACTCCTAGGCCATCGAAACTTACGGTTGTGAGAACAGCAGGCAAACTTTCCTACTGGTCACTAGGGATGATAATGAGTGGAACTGTTCCCCTATCCATCATTGGATTACTAGACCCATAGGTCCTGTAACCATATACTGGACACTGATTCAAAGCATATCCCACCTTCTGAAAAACCCTGTGTCAGCCCTCCAGGCTGCTGGCACCTAGTTGGGGCTGTTACTGTGTCTTCACAAAGGCCAGTCCATCTTTCTGTCAGCCCAGCTGCTTCAGGATGGTGGGTAACATGGTCACACCAGTGGACTCCATGATTGTGGGCCCATGGTCTCACTTCTCTAGCTGTGATATGAGTTCCGTGATCCGAAGCAGTACTGTGTGGAATACCATGGTGGTGGATAAGGCATTCCGTAAGTCCACAGATAGTTTTGGCAGAAGTATTACACGCAGGAAAGACAAATCTATAACTAGAGAAATATCACTCCCGTAAGGACAAAGTGTTGTCTTTCCCACAGAGGAAGTGGCCCAATGTAGCCAGCCTGTTACCAGGTCACCAGAGTCAGCGTCAATTCAGGACCAGTATCCAAAGGACCTCAGAAAGTCCCTTTGTTCCCTTCACCCAATGTACAGTTGGCCTGTAAAAGTCCATAGGTCCCTCTAGGGAAGAATTGGGGAAAGATTTAACAGTAGGACTGGAGAAGGCTAACAATAAAATTGTTAGGTATTTTATCAAGGTCCTTCCTCAAGGGAACCTTGTCATCCCTTTTAAGGGGTCTGCAAACTGGCTCAAGCCGGAAAATTGTCTCATGGCTGAGATTCTCTTTTGACACAATCCAGTGGAACTTTTCTTTCATTTGAGATTTTTTTTAATCACTTATACAGATAAACAAATGAGGCATCCTGATAGAGTTCCAAATGTCCATACAAGTCAAGCCTCCAGTAAAATCAGTTTGCTTCTGCTGTCTACTAGACAGCTACAATGGCTTCCCATTAGTGACTCAGTGCTGCCACCAGGCCCTGCTACTTAGGGCTCAGTTAAACCCGTTGCATTTCATTTATTCAGCTGAGCAGCAGTCTTCAACCTTAAAGGAAAAGGTGACAACAACGATTCCCAATGTGCTGGTGGCCCTCTCTCCACTCCGCATTTTATAGGGTTAGCGTAGGGTGTGTCTTCTGGGCCTTCCCATTGTAGAGGGTAAGGTTTTACACACACACCCATTCTAGCATTGCAGATTCCCTGAGCCTTATATCCCTTTGTTAACACTAAGTCAAGGGTATCAGGCGTCTCCAGCTCCTTTTCAGTAAGCCACCCTTTGACAAACACTTCAGCTAACCATGCAAACAACTTTTGACACCTTTTTAAATTGTGCGAGTTTCCGTGTTAAACCTAGAATCTACTCAGAGGACCCATATCAGTAAACTCAGCCTGATCTAGTTTTATGCTCCTTTCACTAATGCTGCACACTTTTACAATCCATTTCCACGCATATTCCCCAGACTGATATTTGAATGAATTAGCAAACTCATTAAGCTCTTTAGTATGTAGACCTCCTCATGTACTACACTTTCTACCTCCCCTCGAGGGCCCTGCTTAGCCTGAAGTCTGGTTATTGGTTTAGAGACAACTGTCTGTGGGCCCTAATGGACATCAGTATTGTCTTGCCTGGCGTCTCCTTGAGAGAAAGTCACTGCTGCTTTAACGGACAGGGAAGGATTAATTTTCTCAAAGATGGAAAAAGCAGTATTGCAGAGGGTGGGGGTACCTCTGTGAGGGCAGAGAGACAACTTACTCAGGTGAGATAAACCCTTGAGAATCAGAGGGTTCAAAGCTCTCAGCTTCAATAGGGTTCTCCCACACATCCCCATCCAACGTTACAGGATCCCATTCCTTACCAAACAGTGCCCTTACTTTAACTTCTGACACCCTTGGAAGATGGGACGTGAATTTTCTCTGTAATTCATCCAATCTTAGGATAAGGGCTTCTGTTAGCTTTTCTGCAACCTGTTCTCTTTGGTTGCTGGAGAAAGAGTCTCCTCTAGACCATGCTTCCTAGACGGTTTACACACATATGGAGCTGGCTGATTTTATAACAGCTCATTGCTGTCCTTCGCCATATTCTGAGATGCTAGAATTGGGCTAATTTTATCACAGAGCTCATTCTTTTTCTTTGTCAATTTATCCAGAGATGCCAGGAGCGAGTAGCCAGCATCATTTTCTTTATGTTTCCACAGTTGTCCAAAGTTTTCTACAGTCAACAAATTCATTGCCTTTCACAATTAGTAACTTAGGATAATCAAAAGCTTTTGTCTCCTTAAGTTTGTAAAATAGTTCACAGCATGGGCTGTTAATACTCTCCTAGCTGGAGGGGATTCAGTAACCGTAGGTATTGGCAAATTGGAACGGCTATTTCAGATACTTACAAAATTCATCTTTATAATTCTGTTGGTCTGGAACCCCTTCTGGTACCAAAATCTGTATTAGTCAGGGTTCTCTAGCACAGTGGTTGTAAACCTTCCTAATACCGTGACCCTTTAATACAGTTTCTCATGTTACGTTGACTCCCAACCATAAAATTGCTTTTGTTGGTACTTCATAACTATAATTTTGCTTCTGTTATGAATTATAATGTAAATATTTTTGGAGGTAGAGATTTACCAAAGGGGTTGCAACCCTCAGCTTGAGAACCACTGTCCTAGAGGAACAGAATTGATAAGATGAGAAGAGAAAAATTATATATATGCATATTAATGTATTGTATGTGTTTATACATATATGTATAAATACATGTGTATTTATCTATATACATACATACATATACATACATATATATATATATATATATATATATATATATATACACAGAGAGAGAGAGAGAGAGAGAGAGAGAGAGGCTTACAGGCTGTGGTCCAGCTAATTGAACAATGGCTACCTATAAATGGAAAACTCGAGAATCCAACTTGCTCAGTATGTGGGGCTGGCTGTATATATTGGAATACTGAAGCAGCAGCTCCAATGCCAGTGATGGAATCGATTTGACAGTGAGGACGAGAGCATGGATGCAAAGAGCCAACTTCTTTCTTCCTTGTCCTTATGTAGGCTGCTTCCAGAGGAAGGTTTGGGCCTTCCCACCGCAGAAAAATCTGGATTAAAGGTGGGTTTTCCCATTCCAAATCATTTAATTAAGAAAAAAGTCCCTCACAGGTGTACCCTGGCTCTTGGGTTTTAGTTAATTCCAGATGTAGTCAAGCTGACGCCCAAGAACAGCCACCACAGTTCATTATTCCTAGGAAGAAATTAGCAGTCAGCATTGGATTCCAGCGACGGGGCTGTCTGCTTCTCTCCTACTGTGGGTGCTGAGCCTGAAGATCAATGTGCGTTTTCCCTTAAAGTGGAAGAGTTGGTCTGTTGCATTGTGGGAGAACCATGCTTTCCCAGTGTATCGTACAACTGTGTGTGTCCTTGCCTCTGCTCTGCTCTCTGTCTGTCTGTCTGTCTGTCTGTCTGTATCTGTCTGTCTGTATCTGTCTGTCTGTCTGTCTGTCTGTCTGTCTGTCTATCTATCTATCTACCTATCTATCTAGGTGCCATTGCTGCTTCTGTTTGAATTTCTTGCTTTTACTTAATTCTGTAGGGTACTTTGTCAGCAGAGGACTCTTTCTTTACCTTTCAGTTGCTGTTGCGTTTTGATCAATTCTTGATGCCGTACAAAATTCCTTTAGCTCTACTTTCAAACCTCACAGGCAATCACTGTCACTGAGGTTTTGCCATTCCGAGCTTCTCTGGACATGGCCACAGTACTTCTCACAGAAAAGCCTCATTGCACGAGAGTTAAGCAGGAGGAACAGAGGTGCCTGGGGACACTAGGGTTTAACAGTTCTCAGAACACTGTTACACCTCATTTCAAATGAGACAGAATTGTTGGTTGTTCACAGTAGCTGCTGTTTCGAGGCATGTTCACCAGAGAACTTGCAGGGACACTCTTTTTTTTTATTATCATTTTTTATTTTAATTTTAAATAGCTTGTTTTACATGTCAATCCCAGTTCCCTTTCCCTCCCCTCTTCCCACACTCCCCTTCCCCCCTCCCTCCCACGCTATTGCCAAATCCTTCCACATAGGGGATATCTAGAGTCTGTCATTTTACTCTTGGTAGGGTCCAGGCACTCCCCTAAGAGTCCAGGCTGAGAGAGCATCTCTCTTTGTGCTATAGGCACATGAAGACAGTTTGTATACCAGGGATAGACACTGATCCACAGCTCAGGGCCCCATAGGTTGCCTAGGCCTTCTCACTGACACTCACATTTGGGGGGTCCAGATCAGTCCCATGCTGGCCTCCCCACTGTCGGTCTGGGGTCCAAGAGCTCTCCCCTGTTCAGATCAGCTATCTCTGCTGGTTTTGCCAGCCCATTCTTTGCCGATTTGCTCATCACTCCTCTCTCTCTCTGTCACTGGGTTCCTTGGGTTCAGTTCAGTGATTAGTTGTGTGTTTGCCTCTGCTTCCATCAGTCACAGGATGAAGGCTCCCGGATGGTTATAGACATCAAGTTCATTATCAGGAATGGGCATTCGAGGTGGTCCCTCCACTATTGCTTAGCTTGCCAATTGATGTTATACCTTTGGATCACTCGAGGTCACTCTGGTGCCTGATCTGTCTTCGATCCTATGATTCCCTCTTCCCCCTATTCTACCCCCACCCCCTCAACTTCCTGTTCCCCCATGACCAACTCCCTTCCTCTTTACCCCCTCTATTCTTCCCGGGTCCCACTCCCCCCGACCCCTCGCCATGTTCCCCATCCATTCACAGGATCTTGTCTCCATCCTCTTCTCTTGGGTACTATGCATATATGCATATCTTTTAGGTTCTTTCCTGTTTCCCAGACTCTCTATCTGTGGAAGTGCAGACTGGCACGATCCTGATCCATATATAAAATCCATATATGAGTGAGTACATACCATGTTTGTCTTTTTGCGACTGGGTTACCTCACTCAGGATGGTTTCTTCCAGTGCTATCCATTTCCCTGCGAATTTCAAGATTCCATTGTTTTTTTCTGCTGAGTAATACTCCATTGTGTAAATGTACCACATTTTCTCTATCCACTCTTCAGTTGAGGGGCATCTAGGTTGCTTCCAGGTTCTGGCTATTACAAACAATGCTGCTATGAACATAGTGGAGCAGATGCCCTTGTTGTATGAACCTGCCTCATTTGGATAAATGCCTAAGAGTGGAATTGCTGGGTCTAGTGGTAGATTAATTCCCATTTTCCTGAGGAATCTCCATACTGATTTCCAAAGAGGCTGTATGAGTCGGCATTCCCACCAGCAGTGGAGGAGTGTTCCTCTCTCTCCACATCCTCTCCAGCATAAATTGTCTTCGGTGTTTTTGATTCTAGCCATTCTGACAGGAGTAAGATGGTATCTCAGAGTTGTTTTGATTTGCATTTCCTTGATGGCTAAGGATGTTGAGCACTTTCTTAAGTGTCTCTTGGCCATTTTAGCCTCCTCTACTGAGAATTCTCTATTTAGCTCTGTACCCTACCTTTCAAGTGGATCCTTTGGTGTTTTGGAGACTTGTTTCTTGAGTTCTTTGTAAATTTTGGAGATTAGCCCTCTGTCAGATGTAGGGTTAGTGAATATCTTTTCCCATTCTGTGGCCTGCCTTTTTGTCTTTTTGACTGTGTCCTTTGCCTTACAGAAGCTTTTTAGTTTCAGGAGGTCCCATTTGTTAATTGTCGATCTCAGTGCCTGTGCCACTGGTGTTATGTTTAGGAAGTGGTCTCCTGTACCAACTCGTTGAAGAGTATCTCCCACTTTCTCTTCTAAAAGTTTCAGTGTGGCTGGATGTATGTTGAGATCTTTGATCCATTTGGACTTAAGTTTTGTACAAGGCGATAAACATGGATCTATCTGCAGTCTTCTGCATACCAGTACCCAGTTATGCCAGCACCATTTGTTGAAGATGCTTTTTTTTCCAGTGTACAGTTTTAGCTTCTTTGTCAAAAATCAGGTGTTCATAGGTGTGTGGGTTAAAATTAGGGCTTTCGATTCGGTTCCATTGGTCTACCTGCCTATTTTTGTGCCAATACCAAGCTGTTTTCAGGACTATAGCTCTATAATAGAGCTTGAAGTCAGGTATGGTGATGCCTCCTGAAGTTCCTTTATTGTAAAGGGATGTTTTGGCTATCCTGGGCCTTTTGTTTTTCCATATAAAGTTGATTAATGTTCTTTCCAGGTCCTTGAAGAATTGTGATGGAATTTTGATAGGGATTGCATTGAATCTATAGACTGCTTTTGGCAAGATTGCCATTTTTATTATGTTGATCCTACCAATCCAAGAGCATGGGAGATCTTTCCATTTTCTGGTATCTTCTTTGATTTCTTTCTTCAAAGACACAAAGTTCTTGATATACAGGTCTTTCACTTCCTTGGTTAACATTATCCCCAGATATTTGATGCTGTTTTTGGCTATTGTAAAAGGTGATGTTTCTCTGATTTCTTTCTCAGTCACTTCATCATCTGTATATAATAGGGCCACTGATTTTTTGAGTTTACCTTGTATCCTGCCACATTGCTGAAGGTGTTTATCAGCTCTAGTAGTAACCTTGCGGAGTTTTTTGGGTCACTTATGTAAACTATCATATCATCTGCAAATAGTGAAAGTTTGACTTCTTCTTTTCCTATTTGTATCCCCTTTATCTCCTTTTGTTGTCTTATTGCTGTAGCTAGAACTTCAAGTACAATATTGAAGAGATATGGAGAGAGTGGACAGCCTTGTCTTGTTCCTGATTTTAGAGGAATTGCTTTGAGTTTCTCTCCATTTAGTTTGATGTTAGCTGTTGGTTTACTGTATATTGCTTTTATTATATTCAGGTACGTTCCTGTTATCCCTGATCTCTCTAGGACCTTTATCATGAAGGGGTGCTGGATTTTGTCAAAGGCTTTTTCAGCATCTAGTGAGATGATCATGTGGTTTTTCTTTCGCAGATTGTTAATATGGTGGATTACATTGATAGATTTTCTAATGTTGAACCATCCCTGCATTCCTGGAATGAAGCCTACTTGATCATGATTTTTCTGATGTGTTCTTGAATCCGGTTTGCAAGTATTTTATTGAGTATTTTTGCATCAATGTTCATGAGGGAAATTGGTCTATAGTTCTCTTTCTTAGTTGTGTCTTTGTGTGGCTTGGGTATCAAGGTAATTGTAGCCTCGTAGAAAGAGTTTGGCAGTGAGCCTCCTGCTTCTATTGTGTGGAATACTTTGACGAGTGTTGGAATGAGCTCTTCTTTGAATTTCTGGTAGAATTCTGCACTGAAGCCCTCTGGGCCTGGGCTTTTTTTGTTTGGGAGACTTTTGATGACTGCTTCTATTTCATTAGGGGTTATAGGTCTGTTTAGATTATTTATCTGTTCTTGATTTAGTTTTGGCAAGTGATATCTATCCAGGAATTTGTCCATTTCCTTTAAATTTTCAAATTTTGTGGAGTACAGATTTTCAAAGTATGCCCTGATGATTCTCTTGATTTCCTCAGAGTCCGTTGTTATGTCCCCTTTTTCATCCCTGATTTTGTTAATTAGCATGTTCTCTCTCTGTCTTTTAGTTAGTTTGGACAGAGGTTTGTCTATTTTGTTGATTTTCTCAAAGAACCAACTCTTTGTTTCATTGATTCTTCTCAGTGTTTTCCTGGTTTCTACTTGATTGATTTCAGCCCTCAATTTGATTATTTCCTGGCGTCTGCTCCTCCTAGGGGAGTTTGCTTCTTTTTGTTCTAGAACATTCAGCTGTGCTATTAATTCTCTAGTATGACTGTTCTCCAGTTTTTTCATGTGGGCACTTAGTGCTATAAACGTTCCTCTCAGCACTGCTTTCAAAGTGTCCCATAAGTTTGTGTATGTTGTGTCTTCATTCTCATTGAAATCGAGGAAGTCTTTAATTTCTTTTTTTATTTGTTCCTTTACCCAGGGATGGTGCAATTGTGCATTGTTCAATCTCCACGAGTTTGTAGGGTTTCTGTGATTTGTGTTAATGTTGAATTCTAATGTTAATGCATGGTGGTCTGATAAGATGCAGGGGGTTATTCCAATTTTTTTGTATCTGTGGAGATTTGCTATGTTTCCTATTATGTGGTCAATTTTAGAGAAGGTTCCATGTGGTGCCGAGAAGAAGGTATATCCCTTTGTATTTGGGTGGAGTGTTCTATAGATGTCTGCTAAACCCAGTTGGGTCATAACTTCTATTAATTCTTTTGTTTCTTTGTTAAGTTTCTGTCTGGAGGTCCTGTCTAGCGGTGAGAGCGGGGTGTTGAAGTCTCCTACTAGTAGTGTGTGAGATTTTATGTGCATTTTGAGCTTTAGTAATGTTTCTTTCACGAATGTAGGTGCCTTTGTATTTGGGGCGTAGATGTTTAAAATCGAGACTTCGTCTTGATGTATTTTTCCTTTGATGAATATGAAGTGCCCTTCTTCATCTCTTTTGATTGATTTTAATTTGAAGTCTAATTTGTTAGATATTAGGATTGCTACGCCTGCTTGTTTCTTGGGGCCGTTTGATTGGAAGATCTTTTCCCAGCCCTTTACTCTGAGATAACGTCTGTCTTTGGTGTTGAGATGTGTTTCTTGTATGCAGCAGAAGGAAGGGTTCTGTCTTCGTATCCATTCTGCTAGTCTGTGTCTTTTTTTAGGCAAGTTGAGGCCGTTGACATTGAGGGATATTAATGACCATTGATTGGTGATCCTTGTTTGCGCTTGATTTATTGTTAGTGAAGTTATTTTGTGTAGTTTCTCCTCCCTTTTTCTTTTGGTGTTTTGTAAAGTATGATTATATATTGCCTGTGTGTTTGTGAATGTAGTTATCTTCCTTGGCTCTAGGTTTTCCTTCTAGCATTTTCTGTAGAGCTGGATTCATGGATACGTATTGTTTAAATCTGGCTTTGTCATGGAATATTTTGTTTTCTCCATCTATGGTAATTGAGAGCTTTGCTGGATATAGTAGTCTGGGCTGGCATCCTTGTTCCCTTAGCATTTGTAGGACATCTGACCAGGATCTTCTGGCTTTCATCGTTTCCATTGAGAAGTCAGGTGTAATTCGGATAGGTCTGCCTTTGTATGTTACTTGGCCTTTTTCTTTAGCTGCTCTTAATATTTTCTCTTTACTCTGTAGGTTTGATGTTTTGATTATTATATGGCGAGGTGACTTCTTTTTCTGGTCAAGCCTATTTGGTGTTTTGTAAGATTCTTGTACTTTCATAGGCATATCTTTCTTTAGGTTAGGGAAGTTTTCTTCTATGATTTTGTTGAATATGTTTTCTGTACCTTTAAGTTGAAGTTCTTCACCTCCTTCTATACCTATTATTCTCAGGTTTGGCTTCTTCACGGTGTCCCATATTTCCTGGATATTTTGTGTTAAGGATTTGTTGGTTTTGAGATTTTCTTTGGTTGACGACTCTATATCCTCTAATGAGTCTTCAACACCTGAGATTCTCTCTTCTATCTCTTGTATTCTATTGGTGATACTTGCATCTGTAGTTCCAGACCGTTTACCGAGCTTTTCTATTTCCAGCATCCCTTCATTCTGTGTTTTCTTTATCGTTTCTATTTCAGCTTTCAATCCTTCAACTGTTTGAGCTGTTTCCTTAATTTTCTTGGTTGTTTTTTCTTGGTGCTCTTTAGATTCTTTGAGAGATTTGTTTATTTCTTGAATTTTTTCCCCCATTTCATGGATTTTTTTGTTTGTTTTTTCTTCTATTTCTTTAAGGGATTTCCTCGTTTCTTCTTTGAGGGTCTCCATCATCTTCATGAAATAATTTTTAAGGTCTGTCTCCTCTTCTTCATCTATGTAGTGCTTTTCAGGTCTTGCTGGTGTTGGATCCCTGGATTCTGGTGGGGTCATGTTGGTGTTTCTATTGCTGGGTGATCTCTTATTCTGTCTTCTTACCATCTCTTCTTCCAGTGGGTGCTGGCGGGGTCTTTCCGTCTCCACTGGTCTCCTTCCTTACTGCAGCTGAAGCTGGGGATGCTGAAGCTGGACTCCCTGGGGTTGGGGTCTTGGAGGGGCTGATCTCTTTCCTGAGGCAGGGACACTCTTAAAGAACATCGGTGTTGCTGGCTGGTAGCTCCATGGGAAACTTGCCACATAACTCTCTTCTCTTTTATTCATAAAAAACTCCTCCTTGTCCTTTCTTACATTGTAGTTAGCAAGAAGCAGAACTCCAGAAGCCAAAGAGCAGGTTAGTACATTTAGGGTCTTTCCATGGGGAACTTTCCTGGAACCCTGACTTAGCTTTTGTTCCTGTATGTCGTGTGGTAGAGCCTGCATGCCAGGCTTCAAAGCCTTCTAACACGGCATCTGTTCTTGTAAGGTCTGAGATATGGTATAAACAGGCCAGTGAAGTAAAGAGGGACGTGCCACGCTACAGAAAGGGTGAACACTGAACGCCCTGTATTGTATCACGCACGCACATCACAATGGGTTGCTCTTACGTGTTTGCACATGTGAAGCAGCCACAGCTCTGTATTACTAGAGTGAAAAGTAGCCAGGGCCCGTGGAAAAGAGCCTGCAGGAGATGGTTGTCAAACAGGTGTGCTATTTATCTTTGCCAGAGGAAGAAAAGTTTGCGTGTTCTGTAGCAACGAGAATATGCGTCAAAAGACTGAACTGCACTCTCAGAAGTGGGATACTTAAGCATGGTAAAACTTGTATGTGTTCTTTAAAGTAAGGAGAAAAAGAAAAGGTTTGGCCTCCAATGGTAGAGCCTGCCTGTGCACTGGAATTCTGTTTCCCTTCCTCCTCAGCCCGCCTTTGGCTGGCTTCCTAAGCATGGGCATCCTGCTCTGTAAAATGATGATGGAGACTTCTAGAGAGATCCATAGCCCTGTGCATGATGAGTCATTATCCCCAAATTCATAATAATCAGGTGGGCGTTGCTATAAGTGATTTTCACCACGTTCTCCTTGCTTTGCTGTCTGGCTCTCTGTGTACTGAGCCCAAATGGAGCCTTGCTAGACAGACCCGTTACACGCTTTCAGACTGCTTCAGGCTGCCAGGGCCTTACAGGTCTGCCACTCCCACCCTCCCTGCTGCTCTGTCCCGAGAGGCGGTCAGGACAGACCTCTTGGTTATGTTCATAGCCATGTGCTCTCTGCTCCCAGCACACAGTGTACCGTGCTGAGGAGACGCGGCATCGGAGCATTGCTTTTCTTTATTTCCCCTGTGGTGTGCCTGAGTGTGACTGCCTGGCTCTGTGCAAGTTCATGGCCCTCTGTGTAGTACCGCCCCGTCTCCCTTTACTCTGTCTCCCGCCCTGTCTCTTCCTTCAGCTTGTGCCAAGTCTTTCCTGACCCTCTCCTGCCCTTGCTTCCTCATTCCTCCTCATTTTAACTCCCTGAGCTCTCCACAGGTCTTTATTGCTTTGATTAGCCATACCTATGTTGGAATTTTAAAAAAAGACTTAGTTTTATTTTTGTGTTTGGGTGTTTTGCCTGCATGTATGCCTGGTCCCCACAGATGCCGAAGTGGGTGAGGGTTCTCTCTGAACTGGACTTATGGGCGAGTGTGAGCCACTAGGTGGGCGTTGGGAACCCCACCCAGGTCCTCTACAAGAGCAGCAAGTGCTCTTAAACACTGAGACATCTCTCCAGCCCATGCTTTTGTGTGTATTTTGTGTAGCCCTTTATGTAACTGTTCAGACAACTCAAGTTTACCCATTATTTTCGGGAATCTCATTTTCAAGGTCAGCAACTCAACAATAAAGAAGCTCCAGGAAGGCCAAGTTGCAGTGTGAAAGTTTCAGGCTGCCAGGCAGTGATGGCGCACGCCTTTAATCCTAGTACTCGGGAGGCAGAGGCAGTTGGATCTCTGTGAGTTTGAGGCCAGCTTGGTCTCCAAACTATAGAGAAACCCTGTCTTGAAAAATTAAAAAAAAAAAAAAAGAAAGAAAGAAAGGAAGGAAGGAAGGAAGGAAGGAAGGAAGGAAGGAAGTTAGTTTCAGGCTAATGTGTTTCATACAAAAGTACAAGTTCTGTATATGCTCAACCCAGGAACTCATTGCTTCCTTATTACTTGCTTTTCCATTGCAGTTTGTAACAACAATCTACAACCCCTCCTCCACACACGTGCACACAATCCACAAGAGTCATTGGATGGATTCTTCCCTCAATAAAAGCATGTGAATGACCTGTTGTTGATACATGTTAAGGGAGGCCTAGATTTTTGAGTTCTGACTCTTACTAATTATGTGATTTTTAGAAATCAATGTGGAAAATTGTGACTAATATCCGTCTGAGATGCTGGAGTGGAGTGACAGAGTCAGTAATATTTCCATGAACTGACTTTTACCTGTACTGAGAGAATACTAACTAGTGTTTATCTGAAGCCTACTTAGTTCTGAGATACACTATGTATAAAGAGAATCCACAGAGCAAGCAGAGACAGATGTAATATACACAAAATGCTACAGAAAGGGACTAAGAGTTTTGGGCTGAGGCAGCTCACTTTTAATTCCAGTCTCAGAGGCAGAGACGGGATACCCGGAGCAGCTTGGCTAATGAGACCAGTGATATCAGTAAGTTCTTGGTTTGATTGAGACCCCTTGCTTCAGCGGGTAAGTCTGGGGTGATGGCAGGCTATCAAGGATGACTTCCTGCATTAGCCTAATATCCACATGCACTTTCAAACACATGGACATGCACATTCACCCACATTTGACTCACACTCATACACATGCATGCATACACACACATGCATACACACGCATGCATGCAACACAAACATGAAAAATAGGAAAAATCTTATTGTTCTAATGGAAATTTTAGTTTACCTGGTTTGGTGACTCATGTCAAAGATTACTTGAGTACATAATAAACGATGGGATTTATTTTCTTTTACTAATTAACGCTGAAGTCTTGGATTATACTCAGTGAAGTAGCTGACTTTTGACTTGCTGCTGTTTTCTTTCTTAATTTATTCTTTGAGAATTTTAACCACATATACAGTTATGATCATATCTCCCTCCAGTTCCCTCAAGTTCCCAACATGTCCCTCTCCCCAACTATATGACCCCCTCTTATATTTTTTTTCAAAAAACCCACTAAGTAAAATTAATGTCACTCATAAATGCATGGGGTAGGCCATCCACCGGAGCTTTGTCAACCTCTGAGTGGCCACACTCCCAAAGAATGACTCTCCCTTCCCCAACGTCTATAAACTGCCATTGCTCCTCCATTCAGAATGAGGCTTTCTGAGTTTCTCCCCCATCCAAATAGGAATTTCAGCTGGCGTGCTTTCGTGCAAGTGACTGCAGCTACCACGAGTTCATGAGTGCCATCACATGTCATGTCCGGGGACTGCATTTCACAGCACTTATTCCCACCAGTTCCTTACCCGCTTTCTCTTTCCTCTTCTGAGGTGGAGATGGTATTTCATAAAGATGTCCCATTTTGGATGAATACTCACAGCTCTTATTGTCACCACTCTGGCCAGTTACACATCCCTGCAATGACTGCTGCCCAGTGCAAAAACAAGCTTTTCTCACGGAGGCTGAGAGCAGTCTAGGTCTATGGGTATAAGCATAAATATTTAGTATGCAATTTGACAGCATGGCCATTAAAAAAAAAACACAGAAGGTTCTGCCCTAGGATGTATGACCTTCTTCCCACGCCCCAGCCTTGAACTTCATTCAGACAAGGAATATAATACCATCCCAGGCATTAAATTCCCTCCTGTTGAGCAGACCTCAGAACTAGTCAGAAAGCAGATGGTTACTCCATGACAGTCATGCCCCTTCTGGCCAGTTTGTATTGTAGCCTGCAAGGTCCATTGCTGGGTAAGACCATTGATGTCTTTTATATCCCAGCAGCTTAATGAGAGCTAACTGGTAGTGAGGGAGGTTTTTTTGTTGGGTACTAGTTGCTTTCTTACATCCTTTGACCAGCATGTGTGGTGTCTTCATCAGTAGTTGGGTCTTACTTTGTGGTTATGGTGGGTAACCAAGAGAAAGGGTGTAGCTGTGTTGTTTTGGAGACCTCTGGGGAGGTGTCTTATGCCTGGTGCTGCAGTTTTTGTTTAATAGCCATGTTTCCTAGGAGCTTCCTCCATAGGCTTCCTAAGCTCCCATAAAGCTTTTTCATGACTCTTAGCTTTGGTTAATTCATCTCCTCCACCCCCTTTTATGATTACACCTCCGACTCCCACTGTGTCACACTCTTGTATGTCACGTGTTCTACTGTTTGCTCTAATTACATTTCATTTGGGTTATAAGTTTCCATACACCCCTCCTCTAGGTTACTCCAAAGGACTCAGTGGTTTTTGTTGAAGAATAAAAAGTATTAGTTTATCACACCATTGACTCTGAAATTATTCAACTTGTTAATGTATGGGAAGTGGCTGAATGTTTCTCATCTTCAGACCCTTTCCTTTGTCTCATTTCCTTCCCTATCACTCCTGTTCCTGTTGCAGTGTCTTCTGGCTCGATCAGACCGTTAATGCCAACAAGGAACCCAGTGATCCCTTCTGAAGATGGAGTGAGAGGGGGACATGCACACTCCCCACTGCACCTGCATTCTTCAGGGCAGAGATAGCTAGACGAGAGATGATGATGATAGATAGACAGACAGACAGACAGACAGATGATAGATAATAGACGATAGATGATGATGATGATGATAGATAGATAAATAGATGATAGATGATAGTTAATAGATACATAATAGATGATACATAATAAATAATAGATAGATCATAGATAGATGGATTATAGTTAACAAGCAAAATGATTTATGCAAGTTGTTCCCTTTGTGCACCCCCCCCCCCAGTTCTTTCTCTTTCTCTGAGCCTTGTGTCTTGTGGTTGTTGGGAGTGAAAGTCCATAGGACTTTCTGTGTGAGCACCTGACTGTGCCTGTTGTATACACTCAGGCATTGTAGACGATACACGAAGTGAGCGAACATGTGTGCTATTTCTAGTTTCTGAAACTTGCACACTCAGGTGCTGGGCAGGAGATGTCTGCAGAAGTAGGCTTTACATTAGAGGAACTTGTGAGAGATGCTGTCTTCCTTTTTCCCCATTGCAGTAACAGAGTTGTCCCCATGTGCTCGGTGAGGATCAAGCTAGAGGGATTAATTTCCCTGTTCCCGATACTTCCCCAAGGAAGGAGAATCAGTGAGCTTTAGATGGATGAACCTTGAGAGAAGATGAGCTCATTCCAGCTGCACAGGGAAGGGGGAGGGGGCTCGTTGCAGAAGACAGTGTATGTAGTGCAGGGTCCAGTGCCGTATGAGGAGGTGGCTGCAATTGGGGAGCTGGCTGACAGGGTCATCTAAGTTTTCCATCCTAACTTAGAACCAATTTTTGAAACTTACAAAAATTTGAGATAAAAATATAATGATGGGGAAAGTCCTGTATATATGTCAATAAAGCACTGTTAGCCAATAGGGAAGCAAGATAGGTGGGACTAGGAGTTGAGGAGGATTCTGGAAAAGAGAGACACAGACAGTCATCATGTTGCTGCCATAGAAGTAAGAGGTCCGGACCCTTTCTCCAGTAAGAGAAATACTTAGATTAACAATTATGGAGTAAATACTTAAGTCAGAGATAGCCAGTAAGAAACCAAGCAAACGGCCAACAGGTTAATAATAAATATAGCTTCCTGTGTGTTTATTTGGGACTGATGTGGCTCTGGAACCAGGCTGGCGGGAAGGCTTTTCTTTACAATATAATGATTTTCCACCTTCCCTTTCCTCCCTTTAGCCCCTCTCCTGCCTCCTGCCCTCTCTTTGTTCTTCTGGTTCCTGTCTTGAGCCAATTCTTGGCAGTACAAGCTTTAGAATTCCAGGCAAGAGCAGTAATTAGGGTGCTGGTGCTGTGTAATGCCGAGCTGAGAACAGGACTGGGGGGGTACTCCCAGTCGGCTCCTTTATTAATTTTTTGTTTAATTGTGTAATTCCGTGTTTGTCCACTTTTACTGTCATTAGCACATAGAGCTGAGGGCTGCTTTGAGAGCAGTGCTTGGTGCCTTTGTCACGTATGAAGATGTCATTGGTAAAATAGGAGATGTGTCATTCCTTGAATAAAGTATGCCAGTTTCTGCATTTGATGTCCTTGCACATTGGGGCCAGCCAGACTCCACAGTTCTGGGTCACATGCTTCATGGTATCTTTTTGCCTCCACAGAAATAGAGAAGTTTCAAAAAGGAGAAGGCAAGGATGAAGAGAAGTATATTGACGTGGTGATAAATAAGAACATGAAGCTGGGACAGAAAGTGTTAATTCCTGTGAAACAGTTTCCCAAGGTAAGACGTGAGCTGTGGGCTGCTGTTAGCCTGAGCCGCAGGGAGCAGACACTAGAGTTAGAGGCTCCTTGGGCTTCACACACTTCTGAAGCTAATTAAAACTTTTTAGTGAACTTAGTGGTCTGATTTTTTTTTTCTTTGACATCTGTATAAATTGTCACTAGCCATGTTGTTCATACCATTGTTCGTTCTTTGTATTGCAGAATGATAACCCTTGCCTGCTGTACTGGAGCTAGTTTAGACAGTTTTAGTTTGATGTTGTACTACACATTGCAGGAGTGTTTGCTTATAACTCGTTTATCTGGCCAAATGCCAAGTATTGAAATAGAGCTTTGTCCAGTCTTCAAAGAGTCCCAGTCCACCCACCCTCCCTGAAGTGGTTGCACAATGTGAGGTGTCCATAGGTGAAACATTTGGGTTGTGACTGCCCCTGCCACATCTGCAATATGGCGCACTATTGGGGTTTCGTTGTTACCATTCATTCTGTTGTTATGACTAGCACTCTGTGTGTTTGTGTCTGCTGTTATGAAAGACACATGTTTGACCCGTTTATCTCTTGGCTGCAAGCGTTCTGATGACTGACTGGTAGGAGCTGTTTACAGGCCCTAGGTACAAGTCTTTTATTATCATTTTAGCTTTTTACATTAAGGGTAGTGTTGCATTTCAAATGAGTTTTGTAGATGATTGTGTAACTTAGAGGTTTGCTGTGGGTTTCCCATGTCCTTCAGCAATCCCTTTGTTGAAAACTTAACCCTAGACTTGACTGTCAATCATATTTGGAGGTGGGACCTTTGGGAGGTGAAGGGTTAGACAGTTCATGAAGGTGGGGCCACTTTGATGGCATTAGTAGCTTATAAAAACAGGTAGAGAGAGACAACCTAGTAGGTAATGTGTTTGTTGCTCAGGCATGGACCTATGCAAAGAGTGGCCCTAGCAACGTACTTTGTAACCAAGAGTGGGTGCAGGAAGCCAGCCACTCTAGCCCAAATAATGCGTTGTGATTTCCCTCAGGAAGCCTGCCTCAAAAACTAAGGGGAAAGTAACTGAGGAAGACAACAGACATTACGCTCTGCCCAGGCACCCATGGACACCAGACTCACACATATACTAAAGCAAAAGCAAAAGAAAAAGGAGGAAGAAAGGCCCAAACTGCTCTGCTTACTCTTTGTATGTGATGTTTGCATCCATGCTGTTCAATAGCAGAAGGCCCTCAAATGGTTAAATTGGCCACTCTCCAGTGGAAAACCCCACAATCAAGAATATGAGGGGAGCATGAATTGTCTTGAAGGATTAAAAAAGTGGGGTGGGGGGTCTGGAGTGGGAGACAGTAAGATGGGTGGGTAGGGAAGGAGTGTGTGTGAAGGACCTATAACTAATTAACACACACATCCACAATCACAAATCCTGGTACTCTGCTCTTGGATGTCTCAGCCTACAGAACTGTTAGCCAATAAACTTCCATTCATTGAAAGTTAACTCTGCTCAGGAATTTTGTCATAGCAACGGAAGATGGAACAAGGCAAGAAGAAGCTTGCTTTTCCCCTAGGAGAGTGTTTGCCTTCCCCATCAGGACCTGTGCTCTCTGTCTGGATCGATGTAGCAGCTTGGATGGAAATGGGATGGCTGTGGAAGTGAGTTGTATTTCTGAGTGCTTTGTGCTGTTCCACTGACATATTTATGGATCCTTATGCCAGGGCACAGTCTTGTTTACTGAAGCTTTTTATGGAGAGACGTGAATTTAAATTGCTTCAGCTTCTTTTTCTGGATTACTTATGTGTTCTGGATCTTCTACAATTGCCTATGAATTTATGATTCACTCGTGGGTTTCTACACAATGACCTCTGTGTTCTGGCTGCATTTGTGTGGTGTCTGCTGATGGCTCTGGAGGCTGTCTCCACTTCCCAGCTTTTACTCTTCCCTGTCTGAGTGTGATATGGTGTCTGTTTATATAGACAGCTCAGATTCTGCTCAACAACATTGCTTCTTCATAGTACAGTGTCTGATACTCACGATTTTTCACTATCAGAAACTGGATGTTTCCAATGATTGATCTTCTGAGATTCAGATACAGCGTTTGTTGTCCTATTTATCTGCTTTTTTTAAAAATTGTTAGTTTATTATGTTGTTTGATAGGATTTCTGGTTTTTCAGTCATAGTATCTACATATGAAACTTTACTTCTTCCTTTACAACTTTCAGGCCTCTTATAATACTGACCACAGGAGGTGGGGGTAGAAGCCCTCCGTTTTCCCCCAAAGAAGAAAATGTATGATTCTATTTGATCTCTCATCATTACTTTATTGGTGAAAAATGAATATGATATTTTAAGTTTCATGTAGTTGCCTCTGCCGTCCACTGTCTGTTAAGCAAGCCTGCCCCTAATGTTTGTGTACAATCAGGAAGGAGTCAGAAGCTCCTGTTGAACTCTCCTTGGCTGCATCTGTACCTGATTTTGTCACAAGTGTTGTGCTCCATATTTATAACTCGGTAAAGTTATTTAATAAGCAGATTGAGACAGTCTTAAAAGAAAAATGTTAGTCTTTTCAAGTGCAAAGTAATTTATATGGTTGTTTAGACTTCTGATTGGTCAAAATGTGGAGTCTAATGCAGTGAGTGATTCTCAGCCTTCCTAATGCTGCGACCCTTTAATACCATTCCTCATATTGTGGTGAACCCCAACCACAAAAGTATTCTTCTTGCTACTTCATAACTGTAATTTTGTTACTGTTATGAATCATAATGTAAATATCTGTGTTTTCCCATGGTCTTAGGTGACCCCTAAGAAAGGGATGTTTACCCCAAAGGGGAGGCTACCTACAGGTTGAGAACTGCTGGTCTAATGGCTGTGATTCCATAGGTACAAATTAGTTCCTGAGTTAGAAAATAAGGATGCTATCTTTTTTTGAGAAGCAGTTGGTAAGAGATGCCTGCTGTGGCCAGTAATCTGTGTTCTGCTAACTGAACTTTCAGTCTTAGTCCTGAAGGCGGTTGGCAATCCTGAAAATATCAGGATTTTGTGTGATCACAGCTTGCTAGCAAAAGTCAGTTTTTTACTATAATGCGGACGTGTTTGTAGTTAACACACTCTTTCCTAGTGTTTTAGAAGTGCCAATGTGCCAGGTGGCAGCGACGGCACACACCTTTAATTACAGCACTTGGGAGGCAGAGACAGGCAGATCTCTGAATTCCATGACAGCTGGGGCTATACAGAGAAACCCTGTCTTGAAAAACAAAAGTGCCAATTTATTGATGTGTTGATTTTGGTTTGTCTTGAAAACAAATTATCTGTGATAGTTAATGCTGAAAATACAAACTGATGCAATTTTCTGGGTAATGCAGATGTAGGTAGGAATTTTGGTGGCCCCATCCCTGAGCACTTGTGTGCATGGTTTAAATCCTGGCCTGCATCAGCTCCCAGCTTCTCCTAGGTCTCTCTTTCCAGGTAGGAGCCAGGAGCTGCTTCCTTCCCTTTCATCCTTTCTGAGGACTTTGATCAACCATTGACTGCAAATTTGCCTGAATGATTTCTTGCGTCTGTTGAAATGAATATTACGTATTGCTTACCTTGTTTATAGACTGAATATTTAAGTTTTGATTGCTCTGAATTAATCCTTTGTTGAAGGCTACCTGATAAATATGTTCATTTGCATACTGCTGGATTCAGAATCATTTATATTCTTTAATGATAATGTCCTACAAATTGCACTTAATATTTTTGTGATATTTTGTTACTGGTTTTATGTTGCTGCTATAAAATGAGTGAGAAGTGTGTTTGTTTTTTGCTGTGTCTTTCTAAAATTTGGATAGAGTTCACTCATGTAGGTGCCTGGTCCTGGTGTTTGGTGATGAATTCAGTAACTGTTGTGACACTAGTTATATTTTCGAATTCAGTCTTTCTGGAAAAACCATTTTATGGGGCCTGTCCATTTCATCGTATTTCTGGTGACTTTTCTCTCAATTGTCTAGAGTTCAGTGCATGTCCTCTGATGTTCTCAGTAATTGTGTGTGTGTGTGTGTGTGTGTGTGTGTGTGTGTATACGTATGATGGGGGCTCTTGATGACTATGTGAGTGCATCAATGTGTGTGTGGAATTCAGATAACTACCTTGGGTGTGGGTGCTGGCCTTTGGTCTTGTTTGAGACAGCCTGGTCCCTGCTGCTTACTCCATGAGCTGCTGGAGATTCTGTCTCTGCTTCTCATCTCTGAGGATTGCAGATGGATGCTGCTGCCCCCAGCTTTCCTTGGCTTCTGGGGATCACACTCAGGTCTCCATCCCCACAGGTGTTACCTTCCTTTATGCTGTTGAGAGCAGTTCAAGCAGATGCCCCGAATTCTTGGTCATGTAGTTCTGAAGTCTTGGTTATCTCAGTATATTGGGCTAGCACTCTCCTATCTTGATGAAGAGTTGTCTGTCATGTTGATTAATTGTTGATTGTATTCTGGTCTTTATAAATGTTCATTCTTGCAAGGCTCAGTTCTGTTATACTGCTCTGAAGGCCACTGATGCCTTGTTGATAGCTAATTATAGATTATATTCAGACTGTAAACTATTAATAAGAGTTGAACTCTTTCTTTAGCTTGACTTTGCATCTAATGCCAGAGTATATGGTTATAGGCAGACAGAGATCTTGAAAGATCTTCTGTTCTAACTCTTTATGGGCTTGTTTTCTGTCACTTTCCAGGGCTTACAATAGTTGCCTTTGATATTTTTCTTCAGACTTGGACAGTTTATGGTTGACACATATGGGTATCAGATTGTGACCAGTGTTATTCACAGACTTAGGCAGATGCATTTTTATATAGCCAGAAAGTGTGGACAGATACATTATTAAGTAGCTATGGCACATGCAATAGCAACCCCTTTTAATAATATTTGGGTACATGATAACTACCCTGAAATTGATACTTTGTTTTATATGAGCTCTAGTGTAGAGTAATACATGAATATAGTATCTCAAAATTTCAGATACTCCTTCTCAGTATCAGCTTTGATGAGATAGGAAGACATGTAATTTCTGCAAACAACAGATTCGAGCTCAGTGCAGTTGTTTACAGTGTCTGGGTAGGTTGGATGTCTCCCATCAGCATCAACTAGCCACCACCTTCAAACAGCTTTGTATGAATCAGTGTATGAGCTGTAGAAGCCCTGGGCTAGTGTCAGTTAACTGTAGTTGGAGGACAGTGAAGGACTGTCCCTTGGGAGTTAGCTGCAGGGACAGTATACAGTTCCTTGTAGAGTTGCTGCTGGCTGTAGGGTTTGAGCTTCTGCAGCAAGAGAGAACTGTTGTGTGTGGAATTCTAGTTAATAGAGAGCCTTAAACTTACTGAATTCTTTCCCCCTGTCTACTGATCTTATGTCTGACATTTGAGGATCTCTTCTGAGCTCAGCTTTATGGGAAAACTATAGTGACTCAGTTACTGGTCTCATACTCAGTTGAGTGGGAAACACAGGTGAGTAGTTAATGCTCAGAAGACACCTGGCTGTAGGACAGGAGGATCCTTCTGACACATCGAAAGAATGCTGCTTTGAGGGGGTCATCTCTTGCAGAGGTCACAATAAGACATAGTGACGTTTGCTAGTGTAGGCTGTGTATGTCAGATGCACTAAGGAAATTACAAACCGTTGCATTTGGTCAGGAAGATCATTTCCACAAGTTATGTAGATTTGAGCATAAGACATGACACAGTTGGTTAAGGAAGAGGGTGTGGGATGTACTTAACTAGTAGGACTGCATACCCTTCTAGTCTAGAGAGACTTTTGAGCTGTCTTAGCGGATGTGGGGTCCTGTTTCAGGAAGCATGGCACATGCAGTCTCGTGTTGAGGGGGATGCTGTGGACCATGTTAAAAGATGGAGTTGTAATGTTGAGCAACTGAGTAATGTCTTCACGTCTGGATCTGCCCACACTGTTGCCTTCCTTGTGCTTGGCAGATGCCAGGTGAGATGTTCTTCTGGAGGCGGAGATCACCGAATGCTCAGTTTATATAGATTATTATTATTACCCTATGCAGATGCTTGTATGCACCTATGGGAAAGTTTAGCTCATAGATTAGGCACAGTCAGAGATTAACAACAATAATAAAATTGAGTGATTATAATAATTTACTGTTGTAGAGTCACTTAAAACTTATGAATGACTTGTTTCTAGCTTTTTTTAAATTAATGATTTTGGTTTGAACCAACTATGGCTTAATGGAACCTTCAGCATGACCCCCCCCCGAAAGAGATGGGAAATTCTTACTTTTAATTTTAGTAATTTGATGACTGTTTTTAACTATCTCTTGGTATTCTTATATGTTCACTGTACTGTTTGTGCTTTAATAAATTCTAATTAAAAATCTGTGGCATTGAGTGTTGTGAATGCAAGATGGTTGCTATTTTCACAGGAGCTCTTGGGTGAGGGTCATGAGGTCAGAGAACCATGAAACATATCTGCTCTGTGTTATAGGTAAGGCTCCTCTCTAAATGTTGACAGGCTTCTTTCCTTTCTCCTTGGAGCATATTGCAGGCAGTTTCAGATCCAACTATCCAGTAGCTTACCCCCTGGAAGTTGTTGGTTTAGTTTCTATACATGGTGAATATATGATGTGTAAATATATTAAAGGTTGCAATTTTCAGAGACAGCATCCTTCCCTGAGGATTTATGTGAAATTATTATTTTAGGTGTGAAACTGACAGTTTACCTGTAGAAATCAGATGTTAACATGTGTGGGTAATTATCTCTGTTACTTTAATTGGGAGTACATTTTGGGGACCAGGCAGTTTTCATGAATGTAAGTTTTTGGATCTGACGATGAACCCCAGGCCTGAGTGCGCCTTCTGTGAATCTTCACCCCAGTCATAAAGTGTGATTCCTGAAAACTCAGGGGAACGCAGTGTTATGATCACTTGCAATAATTGGCCATCACTTTAAGCATGGTCATGTCTTTGCTGTAACATGTAATGTCCTCCCTTCTAACATTACATCACCTCGCTATACAGTTCACCACATAAGCTAATTCCTCCTGGTTAACCAGAACTTGTTACCAGCAAATCCCCATCCTTACCTTTTCCCTACCCAGCTCTCTGTACACACTGCTTTTTGAGTCCACGCAGATCATGGGATTTGTGTCTCTGTAGCTGGCTTATTTTATTTGGAACAAATCTCTTTTTTTTCCATATTTTATTTAACTTTTTACACATGTCATTTTCAGTTCCCTCTCCATCCCCTCCTCCCCCACCCCCCAATCCTTCCAAACCCTCACCTCCACTCCATCCCCCCCTCCACTCCCCAGGGAGGGCAAGGGCCTCCATGAGGGATTTCCAGAGTCTGTCACATCATCCCGGGAATGGCCCAGGTTCTTCCCCATGTGTCCAGGCTGAGAGAGCATCCTTCCACCACGTGGCATGGGCTCCCAGAGTCCCTCTGTATGCCAGCAATAAATATTGCTTCACACTCCAAGGTCCCACAGATTGCCAAGGCCTCCTCTCTGTCACCCAGGTTCGGTGAGAGGGATGTCTGGATCAGTCCCATGCTGGCCCCCAATCATCAGTCTGGGATCCATGTGATGCCACTTGTTTAGGTCAGCTGCCCCTGTGGGCCTCGCCAGCCCGATCCTGATTCCCTTGGTCATCACTCCTCTTTGCAAGTGGGTTCCAGGAGTTCAATTAGGTTCACAGCTGTGGGTGTCTGCCACCATCTCCATCAGTCAGTCACTGGATGAGAGTTCTAGGATGGCATATAAGGCAGTCATCATTCTCACCATTATGGGAAGCAATTTAAGGTAGCCTTAATGCCAGTTGGTGTCATTCCTGTAGATCTGTGAAGATCTCACTAGTGCCAGATCTCTCGTCCAACTTATAATGGCTCCCTCTTTTATGGTATCTCCCATCCTTTTCTCCTCTATTCTTACCCTGGCTCAACCTTCCTGCTCCCCCGTGTCCTCCTCTCCCCTCCTCTTCTCTCCCTCTCTTTCTCCCATCTCCTTCTGCTCTCCCTTTCTCCCCCTCCTCAATCTAATTAGGAGATCGCATCCCATAACCCTTCTCCGGGTTATCATGCATATCTCTCCTAGGGTCCTCCCTGCGCCCCAGACTCTCTGGCGGTGGGATTGTGGGCTGGCAATGCCCTCATCCATGTCTAAAATCCATATATGAGTGAGTACATACCATGTTTGTTATGGGTTACCTCACTCAGGATGGTCCTTCTAGTGCCATCCATTTGCCTGCAAATTTCAAGATTCCATTTTTTTTTTTCTGCTGAGTAGTACTCCATTGTGTAAATGTACCACATTTTCTCTATCCACTCTTCAGTTGAGGGGCATCTAGGTTGCTTCCAGGTACTGGCTATTACAAATAATGCTTCTATGAACATAGTGGAGCAGATGACCTTATTGTATGAGGGTACATCTTTTGGGTATATGCCTAAGAGTGGAATTGCTGGATGTTGCGGTAGACTGATTTCCATTTTTCTGCGGAATCTCCATGCTGATCTCCAATGGTTGCACAAGTTGGCATTCCCACCAGCAGTGGAGGAGTGTTCCCCTTTCTCCACATCCTCTCCAGCATAAGCTGTCACTGGTGTTTTTGATTTTAGACATTCTGACAGGAGTGAGATGGTATCTCAGAGTTGTTTTGATTTGCATTTCCCTAATGGCTAAAGATGTTGAGCACTTTCTCAAGTGTCTCTTGGCCATTTTGGAGTCCTCTATTAAGAATTCTCAATTTAGTTCTGTACCCCATTTTTTAATTGGATCCTTTGGTGTTTTGGAGACTCGCTTCTTGAGTCCTTTGTAAATTTTGGAATTCAGCCCTCTGTCAGATGTGGGGTTTGTGAATATCTTTTCCCATTTTCTGGACTGTCGTTTTGTCTTATAACAAATCTCTTTATGTTCCTCCATGTTGTCACAGTGATGTGAATTTATTTAAACCCTTCACCTTGTTCCATTCTGTGTATATTTCACTTTTTAGATCCTTCATTTACTGATGGCCATTTCGGTCATTTCTAGCACTTGGTAGTGAGGTTGGGACTGTAGGCTTCTCCTGAAGATTCTGAGCCCATCAGAATGTATCTGTATTAGAGTTTGCCGTGCTGTGATGAAATGCCCAGTGCACAACAGGGCTGTAGGGAATGAGGATTGCGGCCACCGCTGAAAGGTTTCCGTCTGCTGTGCTGGGCTGCAGTGGACGAGCAGAGCAGAGCGGAGCGGAGTGGCTCCCACTGTGGGGCCAACACGTAGAGACACGAGTGGGGATGGAGTGACGTCACAGGAGGCAGCATGTCTCCATCACATGCTTCCTCACATGCTTCTTTTTTTTTCCACTGTAATTTCTACCATAACAAAATTCTGAACATTCACCAAAGCAAACAACTACTTCATACCTGCACAGCCCAAGGTGCATGAAATATATATGCCGGGAGCTTGACTGCAGAGTGGAAGGAAGAGTTAGTGTTAGGAGGAGCTAGCGTGACTTTGTCTTGTGTTCAGTTCCTGTGTCCATCAGTTTTGAGCATGTCAGCTGTTCTCTAAATGTCCTGACAAACACCTGTTGGCTCTTCGGTTGGGATGCACTGTGACAGGATGCATGGCTATAACTGGACCCCATAGGTACCCATGACTGTTTTGGTTCTTTCCCTATTGTTTTGCTTTTGTTCATTTCAGTAAACAAGTCCTGAAATCTATTTAAGTGTCTGTGCCCCAAAGCAGGGCACCATTTTTGCCTACTCACTACCTCTTCATCAGCCCCCTCCCACCCACCCCTCCACCCTTCATCTTTCTGTTTCCTCGCCACTCTTTGGGGATGCTGTCATTCCTCACCCACACTGTTGTCAGAGCCTCTTATCCATATCAGTCTCTAGCCTTTGATTTTAAATCCTTAATTAATCCCCTGCATTCGTTCCCAGAGCGGTATGAACTCTGATTTTCTGGATTAACATTTTCTAGCTATCTTGCATACAGCTTCCACTGGCAAATTCAGCTCATCTGATGAAACAGTGATGAGAAAAAGTCTGTGAAGTGCGTGCCACCTGCACATCACTGCTCATATCATCTGGAGAAGTCACTTGTAATCTCCATTGATTTTTTTTTCTTTGTAAAGATTTGGTAACGTCTGAGTACACTGCGTTCTCTTCCGTTTACAAATCCCATGTTAACAGCAACACTCAACGGAGCAGTGCTGTACTTCACCACCAGTCATAGTTATACTTGCTAGGAAAATTAAGACATTTAAATAATAGCATTTATTGGCAGCTTAAATATGTTACAGTAATCTAGTAGCAAAGAAAATTGACACAAACTGTTTGATTTGAGAGGCAAATAAGCCTTAATTTCATAAGTATTTACCGAGAAGCCATTATGCAGGAAAGAGAGAAGACCGAAGTGGGTTCAACAAAGTCTAAGAGAACTTAATAATGTTAATGGTGGAAAGCATTCATTCCACTAAATAATATAGGCTGAAGGGTGAATTAATGGAAGAGAGGTAGTGGGACAATTTGAAGGAGTGATGGGAGGTTATTTGGAGGGTTCCAGGTGCAGTGGGAATATGATAAAACAGTTTCCTCAGCTGAAATCATCTCTTCATCCAATTTGTTCTGAGTCCCACATTCATTGTTACCGTTGACTTTTCAACCAATGACAGTGTAGCAGTGGCATTTTAAGATGTAAATGTGCAGTTTTATGAACCTTCATTTATGGAAGGTGTAGATAGGGTCCTGGGCTCATCTGGAATGATGGTGCACAGGAGGGGTTGATGGTGGCTGTCCCTGTGGGATACACAGATGGGCCTACTAACACCTGCTTCTTACTCCGCTCTTTGATTAATTTTCAATGGGTACTTTATACTGTGCTCAAAGATTAAAAATTACCTGAGTCCTCTTGTTTTTTAACTTAATTCAGCCTCACCTCTTGAGAATATGTTAAAATTGTCTGATACTATACCTCAGGTATTTTATATTGTTCTGGGATATATATTCATGGATTTTAAATATACATGGAAATTTTATTAGACCCTTGGGTGGAAGACACTCTTGATCTGTTGACACTGATATTCCATAAATTGGGTTCCTGCCATTTGTTCTTGTGGTGTATCCTGTGCTTGCGTCTAGTTAAGATCCAGTAGTCACTGATAGAACTTGAATGTCAATTTGTATGCATGAAACATTGCTTGCCTCCTGTAAGCAAGGTTTCATTCTAGGGTGTCAATGGGCACAAAGATGCGTGAGACAGGGCCTTTTACCTCTCTCTCTCTCTCTCTCTCTCTCTCTCTCTCTCTCTCTCTCTCTCTCTCTCTCTCTCTCTGTCTCTCTCTGTCTGTCTGTCTGTTTCTCTGTCTCTGTCTCTCTCTGTCTCTGTCTCTCTCTCCCTCTCCTAATTTACTCATTGAAGTCATCCAGGCTAGGTGAAAGCTGATTCCCATTTATGCTGTAGTGTTTCTCAAGAGTTAACTTATATATGGCTTGGTAAAGGTTTCAGATGTGTAATAGAACATAGTGGTCATATTGTATGTAAGTGTTGTGTCAGATGGGTTTGCTCCGTCTAAAATGTTGTGTTGGTGCTACAGAGATGGTTCAGTGGATAGGGATGTTTGATACTCTTCCTGAGACCTGAGCTCTGGTCCCAGCAGCCATGTCCAGTGGCTCCTAACCACCTCTTGCAAACCTCTAGTAGAACAAAGGGCACCAGAGCGAGCAAGTGTGAGTACAGTGAATGCCGTGAGGAAGTGGCACCAGAAGCTGCCAAGCGGCAGTGCAGGGAGCTCACCAGTTGGCCCCTCTTAGTGGTCCTTGGTGAACTGACAATGTTTATGACATTGCATGTGCTCAACTGTGAGGCGCCTGGTGACCTAAGCTCCTTCCTCTTGCTAACTTTAGACTTTGTACAGTGATGTATAATGATGTTGCAGCATATCAGAGGGGTTGTTGAAGAAGAGGCAGGGCTCGGGTCACTGAGAGCAAATGCAGAGATGATGCAGATATATAGATACAAGGACAAGTGTCTGTTGGGGACCAGGAAAATATTGCTGAGGATGTACACTCAGGGGACAGGGTGAGAAGGATGGTCTGCCCACAGGAAGGTGGCTGTTACTGTGTCCTCCTACCTAGCACAGGCCCAGGCCTGCCATACTGTGTGCATTTAAGTCTTTTGAAGTTTTTTGGTTTTTTTGGTGGTGTGAGTACTCTGTCTGCATATATACCTACATGCCAGAAGAGTGCATCGGATCCTGTTATAGATGGTTGTGAGCCACCATGTGGTTGCTGGGAATTGAACCCAGGACCTCTGGAAAGCAACCAGTGAGCTTAACCCCTGAGCCATCTCTACAGCTCTTTATTTAAGTTTTTTTTATATGACATTTTATTGAGAAAGAGAAACAGAGCGCGACACACACACACACACACACACACACAGGGGGTGGAGAGTATGCATGTACAATTGTGAAGTTCAGATGAAAACTTTTGGAGCTCTGTAGCTCTGTTCATTCCATCCTTTAGTGCAGATCTAGAAGATTGAGCACAGGTGGAAAAAGATGTGGCTTTCTCAACATAAACGACAACAAGCAGATAGTAACGTTTCCTCCTCTTCCATGGTCTTGCATCCATTCTTGGTCAGGTGTGTTCAGGCTTGAGTTTTCTGATAGGATTTTGATATGTGCTCGTGTTGGCAACTTGTGGTTATATTTGGTAAGTTGTAGGTGGTAATGCTTTACTTGTATAATACCTTAGCTATCAGTCTGCACTGTGGTTCGTTTTGCTTTGGACAGAAGATAGTTGTCTGCTGCCACAAGCAAGATGCAGAGTTATTCTCTCAGAGTGTGCATTCACAATGGAGCCACTCAAGGCAAGGCGCGGCCTGGAAGCCTTTGTTCGATACACCCTGGAGCAGCTCGGAGTGACTGGGAGGGTCAGCAGGTCAGCAGGTCAGCACTGCAGCACATTTATGGTTTTTAGATTTTTGTTTGTTTTGTGCTGTCAGTGGTCAGATCCAAGACCACATTTTACATGTTAGGTAAGCACTGTCCCTCTGAGCATCGGCCACCAACAAGATCTTGTTGTTTTGAAATTCTGTTTTTATTTCTTGTTCAAAGAGTGCTCTTTGTGTTCTAGAGCTTTACTGATAGAGACGTGGCCTTCCCAACATAACCAACAAAAGATAAGTAGGAGCTCAGGTTCCTGGTCCTAAAACCATTACTTTATTGCCCCCCCCCCATTCACTTTAGGGAGAATTTGTTTCTGGCAGTGCATGGAGGGTTAGGAAAGGGACTAGGGGTGGAGATCTCAGAGTTCCGTAAACTTTGTTCTCCAGCACCAAGAGTCTAAGGTAAAGTCTTCAAATAGCTTGGTTTGTGTAGCAGGAGTGAGTGGCTTCAGCTCGTCAAGAGGCCTCTAGAGAAGAGGGTGGGGCCGGGAAATAGTGGAGGCGTACAGGAAGGCCTAGGCTGCACATGGTGCTGAATTTATATGGCATTCATTACTTCAGTGTATGTGCCATTGTTAAAATGTTAAATTCATATTAATGTGGGCAGAGCAAACACAATGAGCACGTGATTTCTGGACTCTCGGGCAGAGGAGATGGGCAAAGGTCTTTGCTGGATGAGTCTGTCCTCTGCTTTCCCCTGCACTTCCCTTCTCTGTCGCAGAGTCACTCACTCTGTTCTCTCCCTTCTCTCCTGTGCCCTACTGATTCCTGTCTGAAAAACTCCATAGCGTCTGAGGCTTTGCCTGTGCCTTCCCACCGAGGCAAAGGGCTCATAAACAGCATAGCTCACATGTAACTGTCCTGGAGGCCATCCTCCTCTGCCCCCTGTCCCTGTCTCTTAGTAGGCATCATCATCTGTGTACATGTCTCACTTGTCATTGAGCAGACCTCGCTTGTCCTTGGCAACAGGGGCCTGGATGGCTTTTGTTTCTCAGTTGGCCCTAGATAGGTTTTTGCCCTTCTTCCTGGAGGGGAATGACGGTACTGGGTATACTGTGTTCCACTCGTCCCCAGGTCATTCATCAGAGAATTGTGTAGTAAGTATCCTCACCCATTCTTCCCCATGGGCTCTGGGAACAGTATTATCCTTTAAGAAAATGTCAATCTTTATAACGCAGTGACTGGATTATACCCTCATGGATCACAGGTGTCTTAGTGGTCATGGCTCTGTGTGTGCCAGGGATGCTATGAAGTTAGAGTTTCCTAGGAGAGATAATTAGCAGCTAGTACAGCTATGTTTTCCATTGTCAGTGAGGAAGTAACTTTCTCTCCAGCCCTCTCTGGCCAAGCTGTGTGGGCTGTGTTGAGGCATGGTGGCTACAGCTTTGATGACTCTGAGGGAGAATGCTAAACATTAGGACATAAACATTCACAGAGAATGATAAGCTTTAGGACATAGGTTCTAAGAAGAGTGGGTCCGGTGTGTTCTAATCAGAGACCTGCTGTGGCCAACTTTCGCTGCTGACAGAAGGAAGTAGAAGTTGTAGAATAAGGCCTCTAGCGGTTTTGTATGAGAGGACATAGCTGGCAGAAGACTGGTTAATGCATGGTTGGAGAAAAGTGGACAGACTTAAGCTTTCTGGCATTTAATTAGTTCCTTAAACAGTATGCTCTCTGCACAGGCATTGGCAATAAGGCAAGAAGGCGGCCTGGCCAGAACCCCCAAGGAAAGCCGGTCTGGAGGCTTGAGCCACAGGGCTGCAGGGAGGTGGTGCCTCTTTCTGGGGTTGAGGCTCTGAAGAGGAATTCTTTAGAAAATCTGAGAGCAGAATAGTTAGTCAGTTCTCAGAAGCTGTACACGTTCTTGAGACTTGGTTGTGATTGCCCCCAGGGAACAGTTTCAGGTCATGTGCGTAGAAGGGCAGCTGGACTTGTTAGTGAAGATCATGATTATTGCAGCTCTCATCTCTCTGTAGGGAAATACTTACTGGTGCCTTTTTGCCATCCTGGTGGTTGTAGATCTTTGCCTGTGTGTGTGTGTGTGTGTGTGTGTGTGTGTGTGTGTGTGTGTGTGTGTGTGTGTGTGATTGGCATCTGGAGATAAATCATTGCTTCTAGAAATGATAGCAGTTTCATGTTTTAGTGCAGATGAACAAATGAAATTATTCAGTATCTGTTGACTTAATGGAGAAAGGAGTGCTGAAGTGCATTAATTCTTACTGTCTTGCATACATAGTTGCCATACTAAAAACTGAGCCCTGAATTCGGTAAGGACAGACTATGTTTATAGCAGACATTACAGGAATCCAGAAAGGGACTGTTTAGCAGGGATGAATGCATGATGGAGCTATAGAACACAGACAATGCAATTCTATTCAGCTGCCAAGGAAAATGTTACCATGGAATTTGCCAGTGAATGGGTGGAACTAAAGCATAGTATACTGAGTAAGGGACCCAGAAAGACAAATGCTACATGTTCTCTCTCATGTGGATCTGGCTCCAAATCTTTGGATTTAAGATGTCACCTGGAGCAAATGAAGAAGCCAGAGAAGTAGAAAGGGACCATGGTGGGGCTGTGAGGATGGAGAGTAGTGGGACGTGGGTGCTACGAATGGGGGAAGGGAAGAACTGTGGGGGGCTTAACTGTGGCCAGGGAAGGGGGGTACTACGGAGGAGAGGCGTGAAGAACAGACAAATAGCACTAAGGGTAGTTGAAAAGTTCATGGAGGGCAGGGTAGAGATTCTGTAAGGAGAAGTTTGTATAGACTTACCTTAAAATAGGGAGTTACACCAAATGGTGACAGTGTTCTCCTGGGAGGCATAGACTTTCTAACACAAACCCCAGTGCCAGTCAAGGGAAGCCTCCCTTTCTTGTTGGTTAAGGGAGTCCAAGAGACTCCAAAAATAATATAGACTATTGCCATTGCTCTTGGTTTCCTCCCTTAACTTGTACATTAGACCCCGTTGCTGAAGATACCACACACTGTGGACAGAGGACATGGAGGAATGGAGTTAGAGTTGACCTGGAAGCCAGTTAGTTACTCTAGGTGAGAACTGGCTTTCACAGTATCAGAAGGAGCTACACTAGCTGCCAAGGTAGAAACACAACCAGTAGTCCTACCTGGCTATAAAGCATGAGAATCATTATGACAACTGACCAGAAAAGTTACCTCTGGAGGTTCAGTGGTGACATCTTCAGAGTCATCAGTAGCTGTCTAGTTAGACGTAAGGTCCTCTCAGTAGGAAGTAATTTGTGCTTGTTACTGTAAACCTATGCAGCTGTTACCCGTAGCTGGTGAGATCAAGGATCCTAGAGGAGAACCTACTGCTGCCACTTTCCTTAACAAACCAGTATAATTTCTAAATGCATTCTAAATACTTCTCCATATACCCACACATAAATGGCTCTCACCCCTCCTCAAGGGCATGGGTGCCACTGTAGAGATCCACAACTGGCCAAAGTGGAGAAAATAATGACTGTGGAGAGCCCAGCTTCACTTGGCAAATCTACAATGTCTACAATGCAACATATAATCTTTTTTTGGTTTGTTTGTTTTTTGTTTGTTTGTTTTGTTTTTTGTTTTTCGAGACAGGGTTTCTCTGTATTGTTTTGGAGGCTGTCCTGAAACTTTCTCTGTAGACCATGCTGGCCTTGAACTCACAGAGATCCGCCTGTCTCTGCCTCCCTAGTGCTGGGATTAAAGGCGTGCGCCACCACCGCCCAGCGCAACTTCTACTCTTAATGCTCAGGGAATATGAAGGAAGATGGGGTGGAGAGATTGTAAGTGGACCAGGACAATGTCTGTGAGAAAGTGTTTTATAGACATGACAGGGAAGCTGCACATATGAAATATTAACAAAATGGCTGTGTATACAAGACTTGAAAAGTGACAGTGCCAGTTACCATGCCATCCTGGATGGAGGGAAATCTTATAAGGTTCTACCCCTAGATGAAGAACTAAAGACAGTCAATGGCTCCTGGAAGAGGAAGAATCAGTCTTCTCCTGTGATGAGCCCCTGGGAGGGCATCCAATCCCAAGTGTTCAGCTCTCAACACATGTACATATGAGCAGCATTAAATGGACTCAATCAGATTGTGTGTGTGTGTGTGTGTGTGTGTGTGTGTGTGTGTGTGCGCGTGTGCGCTCGCGTACATGCATGTATGTGTACGTGTGCATGTGGATGGATGGATGGATCAATAAGAGTTCATGAATTTGGAAGTAGGTGAGTGAGAGATGCATAAAAATAAATTTCAAAAGAAAAAAACATTGTTATTAGTTATTTGATAAAGGAAATGAAAGAATCAATATTGTACAATAAATGTAGTTGCACCTTCCAAAAAGTCAAATCAGGAAAAATCATAGAAACTGGGTGATCCAGCTCAGAGCACCCACTGTCCAAACAGTAGAAACATCTAGGAATGTAATTCAGAGTAGGTAGCAAGGACAGGCAGACACAGGTGGCTTAGGATGCTGATGTCCTCATCATGTTTTTTTTTTTGATTGTTTAAACTATATATGATTTTTATATTTAAAAATAATTAAAATTTAAAAGCAAGGAATAATTCCATGTGAAGATGAAATGTTTGAATTTGATTATAGACCAATAAAATTACAAACAAGTATGAAAATGCTGTTTTGAGTTCCGTTGTGTTCTGATTTCAGTAAATTCACTTGAACTGCCAATAGTTAGATCAGCTGCTGAGTGTCGTTCTTTGCAGCTATGGAATAGATCATGAAGACAGCAGCGGCTGTCCTGAGTGTGTACTCAGAATTCTTACCAAAGAGAGATAAATGGTGAGCTGCTTGAGACTCTGGTTTGTAGACAGAAATCTTTGTAATTTACCTCGATTATGGAAAGCCATAAAAACTTTTCACCATTTCTCATTAGAATTCCTTTGCTCAAGGTGTTGCTTGCATGAGTGTTACATATTTAGAAAGATTTGTTTTCACTGAACCACCCAGTCCTCAGAATGACCCCGGGAGAGCGGCTCCTTTCTTCTTGTGCCTTGCACAGAGAATGGAATGTGTCTCCAGTGTAAACCATGGTAGTCTGACCCATGTGCTCAGTAACCACATCTCCCCTGCTTGGTAAACTAGAAACCACACACATCCAGCTACATGAACACCCTGCATTCTCACATCTGCTTGTTTTGGAAAGACTTACTTTGTTGTGACTCATGTCAGTCAGTCACTGGCTGGGGACTCACTGGGTCAGTCCATTCACTGGGTGAATGGACGCAAGTGCTAACAAAGTATGAGAGCCCTCGTGTCCCATCCCGGGACCGCTTTTCTCACCTGTATGCTCATCCTAGCCTGTGTATCGTTGACAGCAAACTCATGATTACCACTGTCACTGAAATGGCAAGTACTAAAGATAGCTTTAAAAGTTTACATCTTTGGTACCACCACCATGCGGTTTGTGGAAAACACCACAGTATGATTTATATAGCCGGAAGATAAATACTTGTTAGTGATAAGCAGTGTTTGACAGGGTTTCCCAGTGCTCAAGGCTGGTAAAATACTTTAAGATTTGAATGTTACAAATATGGTTACAAATATGGCCGGTTTGTTTTTCCTAGTTCAACTTTGTGGGGAAGCTTTTGGGTCCACGTGGCAATTCTCTGAAGCGCTTGCAAGAAGAAACGTTGACAAAAATGTCCATCCTTGGAAAAGGTTCCATGAGAGACAAGGCAAAGGTAATACTGATCATAGACAGTGGTGACCTTGTTGGTCACGTACTATTATGTCTGCTTATCACCTGTTGTGTTAATGCCTTGTGTTTAAGTGCTAAGTAGAAGCTCAGATGAGATTATAGGAAAATGTTGTATAAGGTGATACATTTCGATGCTCTATAGAAGATTGAGTTCTCTGACTAGTTCCCAAACCCACAGCGTCTTACCACTTGTAACTATTTAAGACCCATGCACAAAAATCAGACAGCAGTGGCTTACACTTTTCATCCTGAATGCAGCATGTCACCTTTTATAATGAAGAGAAAGAAAAGTGACATGTAGTCTCCCTCCTTTGTATTTTAAATTAGTTCCTTGGGACTCTTTTTTACCTACTTCCACACGATACATAAGGATGTGTGGTCAACAGTTAACCACGAATGGCTGTGGTCTCTTATGGTTCCCCTGCCCAGAGGTGCGGCTGTGTAGTTTGTGGAATGGTTCACGTGGGCACAGGAGAATGTGGCTTAATAATGCATTTCTCAAATGCCTTCTGCCTGCTGTTAAGCAATACATGGTTGGACTTGAGTTGCAGTATGTGTACATTGACTTCTTTTCCTGCCCTTTATTCATGTCTTTGAATGTTTTAATAATTGCTTCCTATTCTAAAAAATTTGTGTTCTACATAGTTTTTGTGTTATATGCCCTATTGTTTAAGTAGATAAAAATTAATGAGTTACCTTATTGATTAATTTGACTTCTGAGAGGAAAGGAATTTTCATGTAACGGTGCTTCTTACATTGTTCTCTGCCATCACGTATCTTACTGTTAGAGATTTACATTACAGGGAACCAAGTCCACATTCCGGAATTGCCCACATTAAACAATGAGTTTTAGATGTAAACTTGCTTGTATAAAGTAAATGTTACCTCTTAACAAGCCAAGTCCGTCTGAATGTAGTTTCCCTAATACAAGAAATCTGCCTGTACTCCACATTATAGTTAGGAAATATGATAGATAACATTTTTTTTGTTGTTGTACATGTAATAAAACTGAGACTTGGGAACTTGGGTCATTACCTGGGTTATCCAGAAGGATCAGTTATATTACTAGGGTAGCACAGTGAAGCCATGTGTCTCTGACAGCAGCACTAATGGAAGTGAAACGTGGCATGTCTCAGTCTCACACAAAGTTTAAGATGTAGGTCCTAGGACCCCAAAAACTTTAGGATGGGAAGTCAGTGTTTTCAGAATTAGTGTGAAACTAACCTAGCGGGCACATTAGCTTCACACCTCACGGGGCATAGAAGAAGCAAGGATGGCAGCTCTCACCAATTGTGTATACGTATGCAATCACAGTCATAGTTTGTGCCTGGCTGTCCACGCAGTAAATGGAATCCCGAATGCCACCAGCTTGCTATCAAAGTTTAGCAATCCTTTCAAATTATTCTGCCTAATAAGGCTGTGTTTTTTCTCTGCTGCTGGCATATTTGGTACATAAGAATGACAGCAAGCAGTAAGCCTCAAGAAAAGGGAATCCATGTTGTGAAATAATGAATAACCCCATCCCTGTCACTGTGAAGCAGCACCTAGCTGTCTGGAGAAGGGAGCAGCAAGACATCTGCCACAGTATTCCTCATGAATGCCTGTCACTGAGTGTCTCCGCTGCCTTTGCTGGTCCGGTACCCTGTTTACAAGCTTAGACCTCCACCCCAGAGTACTTACCACCCACTGGGCAAGTCTCTCTTTCTGTCTCTAACCACATGAATCCATCACCAAACATGTATTCTGTCAAACCACAGAGTAACTAGGGGAAGAGAATATATTGTACATTTTCCACTCCACCCAGCCACTATCAATGGAATGCAATGGAACCAGAAGTCTCTGTCCTTTGATGTCATGAGTCCTAGCCTGTAGGAGAGCAGTGTAGGTCTGATAATTCTCAATCTCTTCAAAAATTCTTCTTACTATACCATCCTTCTAGAAAAATGTTCCAGATCCTGGGAAGACGAGGGCTATGCCTATTATTATGTTCCTATACCTTGTTCTTCTAGAATCAGGGAGCAAGCAGAAGTGTGAGCATGGGCCAGGAGGTAGCAAGGGGGAGAAATAGCCATGACAACTACAGTCTCCTTGCAAGGAGCTCCCTCAGTGGTTCAGGCAACAAAGATGCTAACTAGATAGACACCCAGGGTGTGAAAGACTCAGTTTTGTTTTGGCATTTAAGTATTTAGAATTATTTGAATCTCTGCCTGAATGCTGCTAATGCAGTTCTTAGGTTTCATTGGTATCGACATGAACCCGAATCTCATAAAGAGACTGTACTGTGTATCTTTGTGTTGGGTCTGGTACCCTTCTTTGGCTACATGCACTCAAACCTCCAGGGGCACTTTGTTAGCTTGCTATCACAGTAGCAAATATTTGAAACAACCAGCTTATGAAAGAGGAAAGGCTTATGTGGACCCACAGTTTTTGGGTACCAGCCTGTGATGGGTTGACCCCATTGTTTGGGAATCTGTAGCGAGACAGCACTTCATGTCTGGAGTGTAGGACAGCAAAGGCACTCACTCGAGGCCAGGAAGCATGAGAGAGGATGGGACAGGTGTGTATTTTTTCTTCTAAGGCACACCTCCAATGGTGGGAGGGATCTTACCTCCGAGTCACCTTTCCCAGTGACCTTTCTGGGGACATGGACTTGTGAGGGACAGACGCCCAAGATCCAAGCCGCAGCAAAACTCCTTCCTCATTCCACCCTAACAACTTTCTCTTCCTGCTGCTCCTTGCTGTACTGGCTTCCTCCACCAAGAGGTCTATCGTTAAACCCTCAAACATTTCACCAAAAGCAGCTGCAGGGCATAGTTTAAGTAGCAGGTTTCGCTTTAGGTATGCACCATCAGTATCCTATTTGCTGGCCCATAGCTATCTCTTCCCTGCAGGAACCCTTGGATATTGACTGCAGTTGATCCTTTTAGTAGTTTAACTTTGCCTGCATAAATTCTCAGTTAATCGTGTTTGTTTCTAAAGAGAAAGCCCTTACTTAGTTTTAAAACCCTTCATTTGAAAAATATTAAGTTCTACCAGTCTTCACTACTGTAGCAAATTTAACAAGAGCTCACTGTGTTCATTTATCTGCTACACTGATGAAGCTACAGCATGCTGACACCTGCCCGTGGCTGTAAGTGCAGGGGCACTGCGATCTGTTGGGCCTTAACTGCTGGCTTCATTGTGCTGTAGGTTTTGCCCACATCTTCTATGTTATAGGTGCGTCCTGCTGTAGACAGCACGCTGGAGCTGTTCTGTGAGTCACACTTCAACAGGCTCATCAGATAATGTTGAACTGGTGCTGTCCCATGCTAAAATCCTCCCTGATAAGAGAAAGGCACCTGCCCAAAGTCATGCAGTCGAGTCCACATCCCTCCAAACAGCACACTTCCCTTCATTATGTCGACGTGGAACAGGGTGTTGGAACTCACTGTGGATTGCACAGTGACTCCTCACAAGACATCCTTCATGATTCCGGGATAGAAATGAGAAGCATAATCCAGCATTCACACATCATCAGGCTAGATGGGCATACAGGGTCTGCTCTCTGGCAGTCGCCTACTAATGAGGGAAAACCAAAAAGAAAGAAGTGAACTTGAAACATTTTTGGATGTTTTGAATTGTGGTGAAGCTTGGTGTCAGCATCCCAGAAACAGCAAGCATCGATAGTGCAGGAGTGAGCTGGGCACTCAGCCAAGTACAAGAACAGAGGTTTGTGCATAGCTAGGGGAGACAGTGGGAGAACAGAGGTTTGTGCATAGCTAGGGGAGACAGTGGGAGAACAGAGGTTTGTGCATAGCTAGGGGAGACAGTGGGAGAACAGAGGTTTGTGCATAGCTAAGGGAGACAGTGGGGTAGACAGGGGCAGACTGGAGTCAGCAGGTGGCCAAGGGTAGATGATCCCTTAGGGGCAGCATCAGAACAGGAGAAACTGTATTCCAACAGAATAGGATGCCTGTTCAGGGTTCTCCAGAACCTGGGAACAACAGGATCACATTTGTAGTTGGAAACTATCCTGGGGTGCTATTTGCAGTGGAGTCTCTTGTGACAAACATATGCCAAATATGGTTTTGAGTAACTTTTGCTTGGTTTTTCCTGTTTCAAAATGTCACATTTTAAACACAGTTTTCTTCCTTAGGAGGAAGAGCTGAGGAAAAGTGGAGAAGCGAAATACTTCCACCTCAACGACGACCTGCATGTGCTCATCGAGGTGTTCGCGCCCCCTGCCGAAGCTTATGCCCGGATGGGGCATGCCTTGGAAGAGATCAAGAAGTTCCTCATCCCTGTCAGTACTTTTCCCTGGTGACTGACTTGTGTCTTTACCCAAAGCCTCGATGACGTGATTCCTGCTTGTTGTCTGTGTGACTCCCTGTGTTAAGGTCTCCTGTTTGTCCTGTTTTATAGACATCAGGGAACCTCTTAAGGGCAGTAACATTTTAGACAGATTAAGTACTATCACCAAGTTTATAAGATTAAAATATTGGAAAAGCAGAACCACTCATTTAGATTTGGGGACTCCAGGATAGGTTTTTATGTGATCCTGAAAATGCCACATAAATTCCATGCTGTCCTTTAGTTATTAATGTCCCCCATATGCCTGGCCCGTGATTGGTGTGGGACATGTAGATTTAAATAAAAGCAATCCCTGACTCCTTGAGAAATGTGTAGTTTAGGGGAAAATAGAAATCTCAGTGGATGATTGAGTATAGCATGCAGACATTCCTGTGATGCTCAGAGCACAGGGGCTTTCAGGATACGTTCTGTTGGGGGTCACATTTCAGATGCCAGGCATTGCTATGAAAGTGATGATTTAAAGGGAATGTATCCCTGCTGTCGTTCTCAGAGTTAATTGAAGTATTGGTGTGCTAGTGATGAAAAGAGTTTTGTTTTCGTTTTTTGCGTGCTCATAATAAGCTCTGTAGACAGTTGTTTCAGAGGAGCTGGCATATCTGCCAGGAAACTGTCTACACTGAGACTGTCCTCAGAAGGGACAGTCTATCCAGAGCTCTGCTGGGAGATTGACCTACAGTGTGGAGTACATTTTAAGCCTGGGTTTCACTCAACTGGTCATACCACTGAGCTACACCTCCAGCCTCATTTAGTCTAAGAACAGTATCATTGTGTGGTAGACACTTATAAATGAATGATGGCAATCCCTTCCCTCTAGAGTTTGTAGTTTGACAGAGAGGCCCATGAGATGACTAAAACTGCAACTGTGGCACATGGGGTAGGGTCCTTCTCTCATGGATGGCTACATTGGTACATCCCTTGGCCTTTTTAATCCTCTGTCAGGAGATAGAATCTTAATTTTTCTAACCCAGAATCTGGACTGGCTAAAACAACTGTCTGTCTAAACCAAAGTTATTAATGTCTGCTGCTATCTCTTTATAAATGTTTAATAATATTCTTTCATTTACGGGTCTTTTTGCCAGATATGATGGTGTACCCCTTTAAACTCTTCACTTGGGTGGTAGGAAGGTCTCTGTTACTTAGGTCCAGCCTGACCTACATTCCAAGTTCCAGGCCAGCCAAGTGCATAGTGAAATGCTGTCTAAAGAACAAAACAGAGCAAAACTAAAGACCTCCTAAGATTCTTTCCAGTTAAGTCCCTTTGTGTTGATTTTTGTGTATGGCATGCGATTCAGATCTAAATTTGACTTTTCCTGTTGTCCCCCTGTTGAATTGCCTAGCGTTGTCTATTTGTATTTGGGACTCTGAGTTGTGTCCCATTGATTTATAGTAAGCCTGTCCCAATCCAGTTGCATATTTTCCTTCATCCTTTCCATGAACTTTGAAGTCTGGGGTGTAAATTGTCCATCATAGTGTTGCTTTCCTCCTCCACTTTTATTTTCTTTTTAATTCTCAGTAAGGTTAGCGCAGACTTTTCCAAACCCCGCCCCTTCCTGCTATAAGCTGTGTCCTCTCCCCAGTGCAGGCATGGGAGGCTCCCTGGTCTGTTTTCCTTTCCTGGAGTTGTCTGGGTTCCTTTCCTTTTCCATACTGGGTTTAGTATAAGGTTCCAACTTCTGGAATGTTCAGCAAGGATTCTGCTAGATGTTTTGTTGAATCTGTAGATGAGTTTAGAGTTAATTTTTAATTTTGTGTCTTTTCTGTGAATATGAAGTACTTCTCATTCTCAAAAACAATGTTCTTTAGTAACTCAAAAGTATTTTATGTTTTTAAGGGTCCAGGTGACACTTATTTTGTAAAAATTATTTCCAAATGTTTTTTAAAACAGTTGTTTTTACTTTATGCGTACGATGTATTGCCTGTGCTTATGTCTGTGCAGAATACATGTGTGCAGTGCCCACAGAGGCCAGAAGAGGGTGTTGGATCCTCTGGAACTCCTGTTACAGAATGTTGTGAACTTTTGTGTGGGTGCTGGGAATTGAACCCTGCTCCTATGCAAGAGTGACAAATACTCAAACAGTTGAGCCTCATTTCCAAATATTTTACATTTTCCAGTACTGTTGCGAATGGAACATTTATTTATAGGTACAATTGATTTTGTTCATATTGATTTTGCTCTGTGACCTTGCTGGATGTTTTTACTGTTTATACACAGTATTTTAAAAAATAGAGGCATTAAAGTAATGGAGGCTGATTAAATAAAATCCCCGCTAACTGAATTACTAGGCTTGTATGACATACCTATCACACTGTTACTAAAGACCACTCTGGCACTCTGGGCACCTGTTGACATTTTTCTTGATGTCTTTTGTCGTCTTGTATGTCACCTCCATTCCTCAGTCTTCTATCTTCCTGTAGAAGACCGCTGGTCCTGTAGTTTTTCCTCCTTTATTCTGCTATGGTGGCACATCACATTGGTTGATCTTTAAATCCAAGTTTGCATCCCCTCCATCTTCATATACTGCCTCGTAACTTGCTGCAAGATATGGTACTGATGGTTTGTCAAAGTTTACCATCTGTAACCCTGAGAAGCTGCCTTATAGGAAGTGTTTTTACACTTGTCGTTTCTGGTGTTACTTTCTGCCTGTGTGAATGGAGCTGCCCTACAGTACCTTTTATTTTGAGTTTGAAGAAATATATATATTTACATACAGTCTTTCTTGTAACATAGACCTGCTTTCATTTTGAATTTTCAGGGAGTGAGTTTACTGGACCCACATAGTGAAGTGTAGACTTTATAAATCTTGGGTGATAGTTTGTGCCTACGGTTCTTTGACCGTGTCTCTGTATGACCTGTGGCCCTCACTTGTAATGAATCCAGGAGTCACTTTGCTTCTGTCCATAACATGTTGTTCTTTTCCTGTGTCTCGAGTTCAGTTTTTAGCAATATGGCTATCACACTTTGTAGATCTGCATGTTACTAGTTTTCTTTACATGTGGGATATTTTCAGTTATTTGAATTTTTTTTCACTTCATACTCTCCACCCTGAATGACCTACCTGTACCTCCATGTTAGATTGCCTGCTCCTGCCCCGTAGCTGCAGGCTCCATTATCTTCTTCCTTCCTGTTTCTCGGGTGGGGCTGTTTTCAGGTTCCCTGGTTCCACCGTCTCACTTACGCTGTGTGCGTCTCCCAGGACTGTTCACAGCAGTGACTTTACCTTTTCCTCTTCTCTTTTACAAGTGTCATGCGTGGCTCCTCCTCAACAGGGTTAGTTGCCTCTGCCTGCTTTTCCTCTACAAGAATTGTTCACATTTTCTTTGTGTGTCTCTTTATCCGTTGTTTTTGAAAATGCTAGAGTTAGATAACATAATGCAGCAAATCTGAATTTTATGTATTTTACTTCCAATACTGCTGCTGTTGCTGGTGCTCTGTCTTCCATTTCTCTTAGAATCATGCCGAACTAAACCCATCGGCTCTGTGTCCTTCATGCTTTCCAGGCGTGTTTATGTCTTCCTGTCTTGCTTTTATTTTTTTCTGTCCTTGTGAAAGAGAACATGCTGTGTCCACGTGGCTTGGCTGTCACCAGTGGTTGGTCAAGGGCTATGTGCTCAGCGCCTGTCTTAACCCGAGGTCCCTGTTGCTGTGCGCTGTGGAATCCAGAGTGGCCCATTTTTGTGTCCACCTTGCATTTCCTGCCTGCTGGGATTCTTTGGTGTCTGCTCTGCAGGGACTTGCGGTCAGGCAAGCGCGCATGCGCATGAGAGCTTACCAGGGTCTCCCTGGCTCTTTTCTGACCCTATTTTGTTCCGTTCTGGGCAGGCAGTGTGCTGCTTGCCTCTCTAGAGGTGGTGCTTCCAGGCTTGCTGATCCGTCGTTTTTCCTCGTTCATTTCCTGTTGAGGTTTTCGCTGCAGTGGGCATGGTGTTGCTGGTGTGGTGCTCCACCTTTGTCCCAGAGTGAAGGAGCCGTCTCCTAGGGCTATGGCATTTTCATGCTCGGGCTGACCAGGCAGAGTGATGGCGTCCCCAGGCAAGAGTGCCACAGACTGCTTTCTTACCTGCAACTTAGCAGTTTTTCATGATTGATTTTATAGTGTTTACATTTTATTGTATGGCTTGAATCCATTCTTAGCCTCCTTAGATGGTATCTTAGAACTGTTTTACTTTCATTGTTTTTCATGGAGACTTTCCTCAGTTACCCAGAACACACCATCTCTAGTCATCCTCAGTTATCCAGAACATACCCCCCCACTCATTATTTTTTGTTTCTTAAATTATATGTGATTTTTTTACATTTGTTCTTATGAGCATTTGTGAAGTTTCATGATACTATTCTTGTATCTGACTTTATTGCTTGCACATTCTGGAGTTTATTTTAACTGGTCTTCAAATAATGAGAGTTAAAGTTATTTTCTATAGTTACAATGTCAACAATAATCCCAAGAAAACCTTGAACATAAGTATTGTGGTATTTTGGCAAATTATTATAAATAGTAGTGTGTGTGTGTGTGTGTGTGTGTGTGTGTGTGTGTGTGTGTGTATGTGTGTGAAGACACTGGATTCCAGTGTTACTTTTTAGTGTTACAGTTGTTTTTTACAGTGTGTGCACATGCCTTAGCTTGTGAATGTCATAGGACAACATGCCAGAGTCAGTTCTCTTCTTCTACCTATGGGGTATCGGGATGAACCCGCGTCATCAGTCCTGGTAGCAGACTCCTTTAGCCTCTGAATCAGTCCACCATTCTCCAGGCTCACGCAGCAGACTGAATTCACTGGGTACAAAAGTCATGTACATATATGACTCCACTTGCATATAAACACGCGCACTCGCACGCGCACACATACACACACACGCACGCACACACACACGGGGTGGGGGGCTACAATTCTAATCCCCTTTCTACTCTTAACTATTGAAGAAAGTGTAGGTGTTTCAATACTTTTATTTTTCACCTAGAGAGTTAGTTGTTGTTCATAAACCATTGTGTATGGCTTTGTTGTAACTATGATTTGTCACACCTGCCCATCTGATATTACAAGTGTAAACCAACTAAATCTCTCTTAAATTGTCTTAGAAAAGACATAGCCATACATCCAGTCATTTAGTATCTGTGTATTTTAAAATAGTTTAGCAAAGCTGGTATTTAAAATGGACTGTTATAAACATCCAATCTTTTTTAGGGCAAATGATTTTAACTTGACTTTTCCAAACTTTTACTGATGTCTCAACAGGGCTTCAGCCATGATCTTTTAATCAAATCTATTTTTAGCCATCTACAACTATCACACATCACAACTATTTTCCACAGGGCAAGTATTAGCATTTTTCTAGCACATTTTATTTAGACTGTGCTTTGCAAAGTATTTATTAATCTTCACACGTTGTTTAGCAAAATGGCTGATAAAACATTAGCAGTCTTATTTTAGACAGTTCCAAACAATGGAAAGATGCAGCTGACAGGTCTGAGGCGCAGGTAGGTCTGGGAGAGAGAGGATCTGTGTATGTATCCCTCCCCGTCTGCCTACAGTCTTATTTCAGACAGTTCCAAACAATGGAAAGATGCAGCTGACAGGTCTGAGGCGCAGGTAGGTCTGGGAGAGAGAGGATCTGTGTATGTATCCCTCCCCGTCTGCCTACAGCAGTGGTTTTCACTCTGATGTGAAACACCCTCCACATGGTATTCTCAGCGTTCCTGTGAGCAGTGTTCATGGGATTCCTCTTATTCCATGGTACTTACTTAGTTTTTGTTTGATACTTGGGGAAGACCAGAAAGAGAAGACATAGGTTTGGTTGTAAATGTTCTGTTTCTTCCACATTTTTAATTCAGGTTATAAATACTTCAGGACACACCTGAATTCACTGTCACACTGGAGTGTGCTCATAGTTTTCCGGATTGAAGCCCCCTTGGTGCCCCTGAACCTGTAAAGCCTTGTGTCAGTGAGTGCCCTTTTGTAGCCAAATATCAGGAGACGATCCTGCCTTCACTGTGGCTCTTAACGGTCTTTCACTCTTTGTCTCACGGAGACAGATTCCTTGTCCCCCTTCTCTCTCCATCCATGCCATCTGGCCAAGAGTGGCTCTCCGGTTAGGCAGTCCCCAGGCTTCTGTGTGGGCTGTCTGATAAACTTTAAGCTAACACAGACTTTGTGTAGCTGCACTCGCAGGACACCCTGGAGTGGAGCTTTCTCCTTCTTCTGCTTCCTTTACAGTCTGGAGGTTGGTTTTGTCCTCTCCAGAAGGTAAACCCTAAAAATGGTTAAATTGTCTCAGCAACCTTCCTTCTAATTGTTTGAAGTTACCTTTAAAGTGATACATGGCTTTACATGATTTGGTTTTGCTTTCTCTTTAAGATCCCTTAATGTCTTTATAATTTGTCTGTGTAGTACCTTTTTTGATTTATTATTTATTTATTCATTTTTGTGATATTCTTACTCGTGTTCCAGGCCGATCTGCTACTCACTGTGTAGGCTAGGCTAGTCTTGAACTCAAGATTGCCCATCTACCTTAGCTAGTATCTCTGTTTTTTGTAATTTAGTACTCTTGGAGTCTTTTTTTATCTCCTTGTGTGGGACTTTGAGCCTCCCCTCTATGACATGATCTCTCTTCCTCAGATGTGCCCTTTTGTAGAGAAGTTCCTTTGGCTGCTGGACAGCTAAGTTAGACTTTCCTCTGTCAATATTGCAAAGCTGTGATGATACATTTTTATCTGTTTATTCTGTGTCTTTGTGATTATCAAATGGAATTGAGGAAGGTTACATGGAGGAAGGAAGGAGGATGGAGTCGTAGTTTCCGAGTTCAGTGTGTGGACATTGCAGCCTTGTGAGAAAAGTACAGACTTGCAGGACTCAGATTTAGAAATCTGGAAGTTCTTTGGTTCTGACACAATTTAGAATTACCTCTGGTGTGGGCCTCGGAACATGTCTGTGCTAGCTAGCATGATTCTCATAGTCCTCGTTATTTTAACTGAGGTGGGAAGACCCCCCTACTATGTGTGTGACTGTTCCCTAGGGATCCTGGAGTTTGTAAGTGTGAAGAAAGCTAAGCATGTGTGTGCTCATTGCTTTCTGCCTGACTTGAATGTACTATGATCAGCTCCCTCAGGCTTTTCTGTTAGTCGATGTAGACGCTGAGTACTTAGGAGTGAATGGAGCTGTGAATAGCAATGTCCACCGCACACAAAGCTATGTGGCCTTGTATCTCAGCTGGGAATTATGCATTAGAAAAGGAGAGACATTGGCTTAGTTGTTATTTTAGTCTGAAGGAAAAATTGTAGTTTTCTATTTTAAAAAATTTATTTTTATTTCAATGAATTCATATTTTAACTGCTTCCCTGACCTCATTTTCTTTAAAAAAAATTACTGCTTGCTTTATATTCTAAGTGCTTTTGTATTTTCGATGTCTTTTCTGTGCAGGACTATAATGATGAAATCCGGCAAGCGCAGCTCCAGGAATTAACGTATTTGAATGGAGGGTCAGAAAATGCAGATGTCCCAGTGGTTCGAGGGAAATCCACTTTGCGTACAAGAGGTGTGACAACACCAGCAATAACCAGGTAGGTATAACTACTTTTTGGTTTTAGATAGGCTTGCCATGGCAACAGTTTGGGTGGTGCTGTCATTAGTGGATGGAAATAGTTGTCAGTAAATTTGTACAAAGCTGCATTCAGACTTTGTGAGGTCATAGTCAGGAGACTGACTCTGGTGTGAGAAAGTTGGACCTACACTTACATATACCCTGTACGACTTCCTAGCTAGTAATTGTTGGCATTGTCCCCGGCACAGATTCTGTAATTCCCTGAGACGGAGCTTGTGTTTAAGTCGGCGTAGCGTTGGTACCATGGGGGATACCCTGTGTATGTACTGACTGTTCCCTATTGGGGTTGTTTCCCCGCCAGCACTGAGCATAATGTCAGTTAAGGAGAGGCCCCCTGAGTGCGTCTGCATTTTGGTCACTCCCTGTGGCCTGGGTCTGATGAAAACTGCTGAGCTGGCATGTAGATACAAAGTTTTTGTTTCTCTGGATTGATGGTTAATTTGTAATAGGGAAAAAAGTATCAAAGAAATTAAAAACAAATCTGAGATGGCTATCTTAAAATCGGGGAAAAGAGGAACACTTTTTGTTATGAAGTTGTTTCTGGAGATAGTGATTTCCTGTGTCACCTGAGTTCTAGGATTACAGCCTGCACCACCATCCCCAACTAGAAATTTCAACTTTTCTGTTAAGCTGGGAACCATGTAGAATTGTATTTTTCAGATGCGCTATGTGATGGAATTTAAAATAACATTTATTTTATACCTCTAAGTTCATTTGAGGAATGAACGTTACTTCCCTTGAGCGTGCTTGTCAGTAACTATTTGTGCTACTGTGTTGTATGCCAGGCCTGGATGTAGGCACCTCGGTTCCTCCAGGAGAAAGAGCTGAGGGTTGCTGTGGATAAGTCTGGGAGTCGCTGTGTGGATACTCACTGAATGAGAATGTACATTTCCACATTTTTGTCTTGCTTGAAATAGTTCTTGTTGTAGCTGCCATGACCAATTGCCACAGATCTGGCATCTCCTGGGTAGAATTTTCTTGATATTCTTTTCTCTTACAGAAACAGGAGGCAGATGTGCAAACTCAGTGTCATTAGGCCAAGGGTGAGGTTTTGGAAAGGAGTAAATCCTTCCCTTGACTCTTCTGTTCGTGGTGACTGCCAGGGCTATATGATTTGTGGCCCATCACTCAGCCCTCCATCCATCTGCACCGTGTCTCCCTCTTCTGTGTCCCTTTTGTAAAGGGTGTGTGACTGTAGGAAGGTCTGCTTAGGTGATCTGACGTCACCATTCCATCTGAAAGTTCCATCAGGCCTTTTCCTGTAACTGACCTAACCTGCATAGGTTCCTGTGATTTGACAGCAGGATAGTGTTTGGCCTGACATTCAGCCTACTGCAGTTACTAGGCTAGTTTTATCTTTAAGTGATGGGAGCTTACCCATTTCCCCAAACTATGTTACATGTAAAACAGTATGTTCAGTAGGTATTTTAAGTCTTCTAACTTGTCATGTCTGTACATTACCACTCTGCTGTCTGTTGCCGTGTATGGGGGACAGGTATTGTGGTTTCAGCAGAGGGCTATACTGTGCAGATATAAACTCTTTCTGGACTGAAATGTCTTGTTCAGATCTTTCTTCCAAAGGAAATAGCATATATGGACAGATAAGAAACAGCCTCCCAGAATGAACATTTCTGTGCTGTAGGGCTTTCTTTTAGTAGATGCAGTCCTGCAACATGTGGGATTGGTCTTCCTAGACTATAATGCAGCTAAAACAAATTCCTATAGCCTGGTGATGTGGTAACCATGGTAACAGTGATATAAACAAACTTTTGTGCTGCCTGTCCTATAAAAGCAGAACATGTGCAGCATTGCATGTGAATTATGTAGAAAGCTCTGCTCTCTAGTTTATACAAGTATACTGACCACATCTAATGGATTCCTGTAACGAGCCATTAGTTAGTCATGCCTGACAACCTGTGGATACAGAAATAGGTATCACCATATTGGAATATAAGTCTATAAATGTTCTTTAGAGTGACAGATACAGAATTTAGGCAAGTAAGTTTACTATACAAAAGCTCCTGTTCTGCTATTTATTATATACAAGTACATAATAAAATTCATCATGTTACCTAATAACTCTTGCATATCACATGGTGAAATAGTGGCTCAAAATGAATCTCCACTGACCAGAAGATGTCATGTTCATTGCCAATGTGTGAAAATTCAGTGTTCCTTAAATCACTAATAGAGTATAATTTGGTGCTCTTTCCATGAAGCTAGCAATGTTACCAAGAGAGAAGCTTTCTTTCTACTAGAATGTAATAGTTGGAGAAACCCCTTCCTCTGTGTGATTATTCAAAGCTTTCATCCCCAGTTGATGGTTGGGACTCAAATTTATCTTGAGTTTCTTTATGACAATTGACGAGGAAGCCTGGGTGCGAGATGCACCATGTCTAAATGTGAGGGAAGTCACGATGCAATGCTACAGAGAGTGCAGCCCTCCCGGGTGCCTAACACTGTCTAGTGCTTGCACAAGATCACGGTCTGTAATCTCAGAAGCCAGGCTGCTCTCTGCCAGCCAGGGCTGCACCTTGTCTCACGAACTACCGTTTTGTTTTTTTTTTTATTTTTTTTTTTTTACAAACTTCCTGTGGTGCAGTATAATTTTTTTTATAAGATTTTTACAAGATCTTTGGGTAGCTTCCCAGAAGCTGGGTTTTGTCAGTTACTTGTGTCTATCAACCTGAATTTATCTTAACCAACGCTTCCTGGTTTGTTCTCTGTTACATGGTAAATTCATAAAAGCTCCCAAGTCCCTAGTAGAAGGCACATGTGGTCATCTCTCAGAATTGGCCATTTACAACTCTGTCTTGTTCACATATTTCTTACCTAGTGGCATGAGTAAGTTAGCAGGGCATGTGCCTTGTGGGCCACTTTGGAGTCTCAGAGTAGGACAAATTGGTTTCTAGAACCTTCTAGCATTACCTCACCATTACCACTTCAGGACAGCTTTCTGACCCTGAATACATCTGAAGTTAAATCACACAGTAATAGCGTTGTAATAAAACTTTTCCATTTTCATTGCAAAGCGATGAAGTAAGCTTATTCTTTACCCATAGTCTTCCTGTGCCCTGCCTGACTCCAAGTGTGATCTAGGAGACTCTAGAAGAAAGACCTGGGGGAGCAGCAGGAATGGAGGGGTGTGTTTCAGGATCTTACTCCACATTTGCAGGTTGCGGTGGCAGGCTGGCCTAGAAGTTGGAGAGCCCTCATGGATGCCTGTGTCTCTTCCCTTAAGCCAATTGTCTGTTGGTAGCAGGCAGAACTGTGGCATACATTTGAATCCCTTCTCTGCATGTGTTTGCAGGCAATTTTAAGATCTCTCCAAGTCTCAGATTCCTTGTCCATAGATGAACAACATTTGCTGTCATTCTGGAATGGCATCATTTGTGTGACCTCCCGGAAGTCAGAGCTTCCCATCGTGGCCACCATGAAGAAATTAAGCTCTGCCTGGGATATTTCCGTATTGTGTTGTGCTAGCTGCCTAGATACATGTTCATTTGCTGTGGTTTACTGTGTTGTCCTTACTACATATTGCAGAAGCATGGAACAGTGATTTGTCTGAGATATCAATGTGTGTGAAGGATAACGTGGTAGAAAATATGACAGATATTGCTCATTTGACCCTCTTGCTTACAGGGGAAGAGGAGGAGTCACAGCCAGGCCTGTTGCAGTTGGGGTACCACGTGGGACACCAACTCCCCGAGGAGTCCTTTCCACCCGAGGGCCAGTGAGCCGGGGAAGAGGACTTCTCACTCCCAGAGCAAGAGGTGTCCCCCCAACTGGATACAGACCTCCACCGCCACCCCCAACACAGGAGACCTATGGAGAGTATGTAAGTAAAGGCAGCGGTCATGTGATCAGTTGATCTGGTTCAGATACTGTGTCATAGTCATATTCTCTGGTTCACCTCCACAGCTTGGCGAGTAGTTATTGACCATTAAAGCCAATTCACACAGAAATTCAAAAGTGTACGTTCATTTTGCCAGGCAGCTTGAAGCTAAGCAGGATGCCAGCTGTGGGGAATACAGGGCGGGGTTCAGGAGATAGCTGTTAAGCTCTTCCATGAGTTGACTAGAACATTCTTTCATATTCCATTTCAGGTTGCCTCAGAGTATGTCAGTCACTTGAAAAGTGATTGCTTAAATATACCAAGATGGTATCACCCTTAAATGTGTCATTTCAGTCTGCTTAGCATCAATTTGTAATGGAAGTTCTTTTCAGTCAAGAAAATTAAAATTTCATATTTTTGCATCGATTAGTTTTCTTTACCAATTCATTAATTCTCAGATGTAGTTTGTGATTAGGGTAAGAGAAAGAAAAGCAACTGTAAAAGCTGGGGATTCTTGCTATAGCTTCCTTGCTTATCACAGACGGAGAAAATGAAAAGTCAGTAGGTGGATGACTGCTGCCAGTCACTGTGGGTACTGAGGGGAAGTCCACGGACCGTTGTCAAAGGCCATAGTGATGGGGGTAAGATACCAGCATTAATGGCCCTGACTCCCCTGCTTTATGGAGGTACTGAGCTCCTCTTTGTCTCTTTGCACAGTTTCTAGAAGGTTGATTATCCCAGAGTCACTAAAGTCCAGCTCCATCTGGAGCTGTTTTGACTTGTGCATTCTGAACTTCAGTGAAATTCCATGAATGCTGTCTCCTTAGTTTCTAGACCAGGCTCATGCCTTGGGGTTGGCCTAAACTGCGCTTTCCGTATCATCTGCTCCTTTTTCTGCTTCCACATAGGCCAGCCACTGCTGTAGAAACTCCTGGGTCAGTGGCTGAGCTGTGGGCTCTCGAGCATATGGCTGTAGTCACCATATCTTCCCACCTCACCTGAGCATGTGGAAGGACAGGCATGCGCAACTCTTGGCTCCTTTGACTCAGCAGAGAACCCTGTGATTTACACTCAGCGATGCTATCATTCCATAACAGATTCTCTGTTGTTCACTTCAGTTGTGGAAGGATGTGACTCTTTTCTCGTCTCTTAAAATTGCTTGTTTTCCTGTTTCGTTATGTTCTTGTGAAAATGACGGTATTGGCCATCCCTAGAGATCTTCCACAGATGCTGGCTTTTCCAAAAGGAGTATGGACAACAAAGAGGAGTGCTCTTGAAGGCCTTGTAGATACATGCCATGAGCCACTTTATTCCCACCTGGCTAACTGGGACTGAATGATGATGTTCTAGAAATTGCTAGGCAGGGGTTGTGGGAAATTGGGTCACAGAATTCATTTTGCCATCCACTTGGAATGAGTTAGGCAAGTTACACATTTGCTGGTTTTATAACCACATGTTGAGAAAGTTATTGTCACCTTTCCATGTCCTAATTCATCTTACAGTCACTAAGGACTGCTTTGTGAGCTGCATTTATATTCCCTGCCTAAGCGTGTGCATGCTGACCAGCCTAAAGATTAGTGGAAGAAATGCAAACATTTCTTGCTTCTTGCCTGTAGGAGGAAAATAAAAAAAAAATGGATCCTTAATTTCGGTTAGAGTGCTAGCAGCGGGGGTATGGGGTGTTGGTTGCCTGTAGCTCTGATTTTTGTTTAGTTTTTGATAATGAGAAAATAATTGAACCGATCAAGTTAATGAATTGACGGATAAATATTGTGTGGGATGAATTTACGCTACTAGGTCTTTAACTGCCGTGGCAGCCCTGCAAAATATTACTTGTTTCATTTTCAGGAGCAAAGATTGGAGCATCTGAAGGAAAAAGAAACCTTCGTTATTTATCGTGTTCCACACCCACACCTGGCCCTCTCCAAGGCACTTAAAGCTGTGATTTGCACTTGGGGCCAATGTTGCTTCTACTATACCCTTCTGCATTACTGACAGCCACCTTCCCTCTTGCTTCAATTTCCCTGGAAGGCATCAACTCCTGCTCTGAGCATGCATGCTTTCCAGGCCACTTCAGGAGGAACAGCAGATTGTAGGAAACAAAACCCTGTCATAGGTGCACACCTTCCCCAAGCAACTCCTACTGTGAAGGGCTCAGACTGCAAATGTGATCACTTAATTTCCCATTTGTTAGTCATTGAAATACCTCCTCAGATTAATAGCCAAGCTGAAGGATTTTCCCCACTTAGCTTAGCTTTTTGTAATCCCTTGACAGAGTTAATGTCCAGTGCTCAGCGGCTGTGTACTGTAACTGGGCCATCACTGATGGCGGTGCAGGGGGGGAAGAGGCCTCCTCCCCTCACTTATGGTAGATCGCCATTAGCAGCTTCCCAGCTGTTCCCTTTAACTCATCCCTCTCTCTTGACCCAACTGCAACTGAGTGTCCCTCTTCTAGTCACACGGGTACAGTTGGTAGTCTCTGACGTGTGTCTAGACATTGGCCATTAGTCTTAACTGTTTGAAATCCTGATGGTTAGTCAGTGCTTAGCTTTTTGTGTTACCAAACAAAACAACAAAAACTAAACAGCGCCTAACTTTGTGTTTCTTCATCATTTTTTTTAATGTAGTGTAGTGCACTACAAAATAATGAATTTCAAATCTGACAGCTTAGACTAACATGAAAGCGTCATCTTAGAGCAAGCGGAAGGACCTTTCTCCTTAGAACAGCTGAAATGTTCCCTTGCCGAGGAACAGCCGTGAACCAGACTCTGAACTCTGAGGAGGGCTTCTCCCCTCTCCCTACACACCTTCTCACGTCCAGCCATGCTGTCATGTCCAGCACCTCTGTGCCTCGGTCAGTGCTGACTAAGTGGATGGATGAGGAAGGAGGCCTGTGTTGAGGGAAGCCAAGTTTTAGAAGGTTGCCAACTGCAGCATGGTGCTGAGGCCTCTGTGACGGGCAGTTGTTGCTGTCTCGTGGGTCTGCACGGAGCTGTGCAGTACCACCATCTGTATTCACCTGTCTCAGAGACCATTAGCGCTAGTTTTTCTTTAGCCATTGGCAGTTTGTGGCACAGTCTTTAATTCCCTGGAAACAACCCTACAAAGCAGGGTGCCTTCTCTCTATGGAGGTCACCACTGACTCGATTAAATGTAGTTTGTGTCCCTTTGTATTCAATACTATTTTATGACACCTTAAACTGGTAAATGAAAATAGAGAGCTGTTAGGAAGAATTGATGGGAATAAGAATGAAAACAAATTCATAACCTAAAATAAACAAATAAATAAGGCCTTTTCACTATTTAAGGATATTAGACCATCCCTGTCTCTGAGAAGAGTCCTTTTGCAATTCAGAAATATAAATTCTAAAGATGTCCTTGAGGCTGGCAACTTAGATTATTTGCATAGCATATATGCAGCCTATTCCTGGCACCACAATGAATAAGAATTTTTAAAAGACCTTGACAAATATTCATTAACAAAAATTTTATTTCTGTAACCGTTGTAGATTATATTTAACCAGCCTGTTTACTTTTTTAAGATTGATTTAATACTTGCTGTTTGAAGTGGTTATTTCTACAGTAAATATGGGGGCAGGGCATCATACAGTTGCTTATTTAAGCCAAGCCCAGAGGAAGAATCCGGGTGTATATTTGTTATCCTGACATGCTTGAGGTTTTGTTGAGAAAGTCTGTTTGGATGCCTGAGAAAGCCTATTCTCTTTGTAGTATGTATTCTAAAATAGAAGAGCATTCTCTAACAGGCTGAGGCACAAAAAAGACACAATTAATGGGCTTGTTGTCATTGATTTTGTTATCTAATGAACTCAATTGAAGCCTATAGAAAGCCTATAGAGGATGCATAGGAATGCCCTGTTGAAACTGTATGGACTTTTCCATAGGTGAGTGAAACCTGCACCTTCTGCCATTGCCTCTGAGCCCAGAGTGTTCCTCAGGAGTTACAGTCACAAAGGACTCTCTGTCATCCAGAAGAATGTCTGCTGGCTGTGTGTGGCTAGAATTACCATTCCTGAGAGCCTTGGTGATACATCCGGGAGCCCTGGGTAGAGCTGGGTGGCCATAGTCACCCCAAAGCCTCCCCTGTATTAGACTTTTCTTTAACAAATATTCCAGGAAAGCACAGTAGTTCACCATCTCCATTTTTTCCTAAAATGCAGAAAATAGGGGATGTGTACGGTGCTTCTCAACCTGTAGGTTTGGGACCTCTTTGGGAGTTGCATATTGGGTATCCTACACGTCAGACATACGCATAAATTTACAGTTATGAAATAGCAATGAAAGAATCTCGTGGTCGGGGTCACCACAACATATGAAAGGGTCCCAGCCCTGGGAAGGTTGAGAGCCACCGCCTCTGTGTTTTCTCTGTGAGCACTTAAACAGTTCAAAACGTGAGCACGCATGGAAACAGGCCTGGCAGAGCCTGCATTCCTGCAGACTGGGACAAGCTGCTTCTTGGTCACAGTAAAAGAAAATAAGCATTCAAGCAAGCATGCGTCCCTCCTGTGCAGCTGACAAAGTGCAAAAGAGAAAGGTTCCCTCAGTGTCGCATCTGTGGCAGTGTGTCCTCTGTTTGACCACCTATGCACTCACATGATAACTGCTGGGAGGGGAGCTGGCTTGGGTCACTTTCCTGCTCTGGTCAGGCCTCGCTTCTGCTCTGTATGTGTGAGTTCTTTACATACCAAACTCTGGGCGTCTCCCAGTTCGCCTTGTCCTGCACAAGCTCTCAAGTTACCCCACATCCAGCAGGTTACTGCGTCATCACTGTCGCCTTCCTTTCCAAACCAGCCCTAAGCAATGGGTCTGTGGTTTCTTTCTGATACGGCTGTTGTTGCAGAGAGCTGCCTGAGTGCATTCTGCCGGGTAACAGGACAGGCCAGAGTAATGCCTGGGCCTTTCAATGACCACACATGGGAAAAGCCACAGTCAGTGATCCAGGTGTACACATTGTCAGGGCAACAGCTTGCTAACCAATTACCAACTTATTATTAATACCAGTGTGTTACTTTGGGCATAACTAACAACTCTACTTTAGAACAAGTAATCATCTGTTTGGAACCGAATACTGGGACCATGGTGATGAGACATGGATTCAAGTCACCCTACATGACACACTCGACAGTATGGATGGATGTGCAAGCCTGCTAACGGAGGTCCCCCTGCCACTCAGAACTCTGCTTCTCCACCTCTGCTCCTCTCTTGTCTGTGCTTACGGTGGTTTCTTCTCGCCTTTCTTTTCTCTCCTTTGCACAAGTCTTTCACAGGGTCTGACAGTTTGCAGATGTCATCTAAGGGTTAGGTATACAAGGTAGCTAACTTGGCCATTGCTATACTTACTGATTCCCACATTCTTAATGAAGAAAACTGAGTATATTCAGCCAGTTTGAGCAAACATCAGATGGTTCACTTGTGGAGCTAAGAACTATTAAGTACCAGTGCTGTTTAATGAGGAATCTGTTATTCCAAGAGGCTAAACGGGCTTTTCACTCTCCGTTAGAATGCAAATCTGTTTTGTTCTTGTCTGCGTAATTTGCCTTTGTGAGATTGAGATTCTTCTCAGTCTGCAGATACCTCTGCTGCTGATACTGTAGCTGACAGATCTGCAGTCAGTCTACGTGTCTGTAACTTTGCCTGGCTTGAGGATTCCATAGTGGAGTGTTTTCCATCGAAACTTGACTTCCTTTAACAGTTCACGTGAGGGCTAATGAGAAATTAAATTCATCAAATAGAAAGTCTGATTCTGAAGGGAAAGTGACAGAATACAAAAAAGCAAGTATTTTGATGTTGATGGAAGCAAACTAAAACTGAGTGTCTGTGAGTGTTTGGAGTATTAAAGTAGTGTTGACAATTGTTTGGTTTGTATGTGTGCACATAGAGTTGTGTGTATCAGCTGGTCAGAGGAAAGTTTGCAGGAGTCAGTTCTCTCTTCCAGTGTGTGGATGCCGGGACCAGAGCTCGGGATGTCAATGTGTGGATGCCGGGGCCAGAGCTCGGGATGTCAATGTGTGGATGCCTGGGCCAGAGCTCGGGATGTCAATGTGTGGATGCCTGGGCCAGAGCTCGGGATGTCAATGTGTGGATGCCTGGGCCAGAGCTCGGGATGTCAATGTGTGGATGCCGGGGCCAGAGCTCGGGATGTCAATGTGTGGATGCCGGGGCCAGAGCTCGGGATGTCAATGTGTGGATGCCTGGGCCAGAGCTCGGGATGTCAATGTGTGGATGCCTGGGCCAGAGCTCGGGATGTCAATGTGTGGATGCCTGGGCCAGAGCTCGGGATGTCAATGTGTGGATGCCTGGGCCAGAGCTCGGGATGTCAATGTGTGGATGCCTGGGCCAGAGCTCGGGATGTCATTGTGTGGATGCTGAGGCCAGAGCTCGGGATGTCAATGTGTGGATGCTGAGGCCAGAGCTCGGGATGTCAATGTGTGGATGCCGGGGCCAGAGCTCGGGATGTCATTGTGTGGATGCTGAGGCCAGAGCTCGGGATGTCAATGTGTGGATGCCGGGACCAGAGCTCGGGTTGTCAATGTGTGGATGCCGGGGCCAGAGCTCGGGATGTCATTGTGTGGATGCCTGGGCCAGAGCTCAGGTTGTCAAGCTTGACATTTACTCACAGCCAGCTTGCTGGCCCCAGAAATGGCTTTAAAAAGTCAGGTTTATTGAAAATATGCATTTGCTTTCCTTCATGATGCATAAACTTAAGTTGTCTGCAAAGTGCAGTCTTGTTATTCTTATTCTCTGACTCATTTAATTGTGATTGATTGAGCTTTGACACCTAGGTAGTGTTTTCTGCTGTCTTAATAAGGTGCCATCACTCAGTGTGTGAGACTGAGCTTTGACATGAATCTCCTGCCTCAGCTTGGGGGACATTCTGACTGTGGGTCCTACAAGTTGATAAGAATGAAGGTCTTTCCATCAGCAGGACTTGGATATGTTTCTATTATCTAGCTATAGTGTACTTATTAAACAGAGTGGGATACCATACTATGATCATCGCCTTGTATGGTGTCACCTTGCCTACTTGATAAATTCTCAAGTTAAAGAGACAGCAAAGGTTCCTAGAGTCCATTGTATAGCTCAGAATGGCAGGGCCAAGTGGTCTAACCCCCACCCCTCCCTTTCAGATCCGTAGGAGGTAGCACACAGGCATCTGAGTGCTCCATGGGGATTTGAGTGAGCAGTGAGCACACAATTGTGTGTGGAACTCAGAGAGCACTTGCTCCCGGCTAAGCCTCATCTGGAAAGGAAGAACAGTTCTTGCCAAACCGCAGATCAGCACCCAGCCAAGGCCACAGTGACTCCCAAGGGCTAAGAGGGGATGAGCCAGGATTGGGGCCCGATTCTCTGGTCCTTTGGCTAAAGCTTTTGTTTTCATTATTCTTACTTAAATAATGCTATAGGCTAGAATAAGTAAGAAAATGAGACTTTTCTTGTAGTCAAAAGACTACAAGAACCAAAGCTAGAGGCAAAAATCATTAAGGCATAACTGGCCATGAACCAATTGTCCCAGCTGCTACACTCTGGCTTGCTATCTTGCTGGAGGTGATGCTGAGCTGCTGTAAAGCCACCAGCTCCGGGGTCAGTGAGACTCCATTACTCACTTGTTGTATTTAGCTTCATTTGTGAAGGACCACAGAGCACCCTTGCACAGATTCATGGATTAGGGAACCATTGTGCTCTGCAAATGAGAGAAAACTGTGAGGCCTGCCTGCCGTGCTAGGTAAGTTTTGCCTCGCCACTTCAGGGGAGTGTTTCCTCACAGGATGTCAGCTGTGGCTCAAACCCATTTAAAAAGCCAGAGATGCTTTTGAGTAGAAGCGGAGGCCCAGACCCCAGGCTCTTTTGGCAGACACGCTGCTTGTCCTGTTCTCTTGCTTTATGGCCCATTAAGACTGTGCCAGATGGAAGATGATTTGCAGAAAAACGATGCCCTCACCTGTCACTTGGGAGCACTTTACCACGTCCCCGTTGTGCAGACTCTCCTCTTTAGAAATCGCACTGCAGGAACATCAGGGAGGCCATTAGGAAAAGCCAGGCGTCACTTCTTAGCAGTTTCTGTGTGAAGAGTCAAGAAGGAGGGTTGCTCTCATTCAGGCTTCCCCTGGGGCTTTGGGGATTTGTTGTTGTTTGCTTTTCTCTGAGACAGGGTCTTACTATGTAGACCAGGCTAGCCTCAAACTCAGAGACCTGCTTCCCTCTTCCTCCCGAGTTCTGGGATTAAAGGAGTGTGCCAACATACTTGGCTTTGCCTGAAGTTTTAAGCCTGACAGATGTTGGGGTTTTGTGCAGAAGGGGACTTTTCCGGCAGCATACTTCTCCAGGACAGCCACTGCTGAAGTAATGTCGACAGGTAACTGATTACTAACTGCTTCAATTATCTTGTTTTTCCACAGTGAACATTTTAATTAAAACAATGCAGACTGTGGAAAGGTTATTTAGGAAAATACATTTTTTAAAAACATGATTTGAAAAACCAAGGGACACCTTATTTAGATTGAAAAAAATCATGAATGTTGTATAATCTCTTAAATTTAGCAGAGATAAGAGTGAAGAGTAACAGTATACAGTTTGCTTGAAATATCTGTCAGGAGCCTCACAAGTCAAATCCTTTTCCTAAACTGAATGGCTGATTTATTTTAGGAATGGGAAATTATACGAAATAACATGTTAAATAAAGGAGTCTAGGCAAGATGGGGAGGGCAGACAGCTTTACCCTCATCTCCTTCAGAGTTGCTGTCAGTGTAGACAAATCCTTCTGTTGGAGTCAGACTAGCTATCAGTGAGCCTGGAGTCCTCCAGCATGCACCACCCTCATCTTTATCTCCTTACAGCCCTGTTTCCTTCAGGGGGTCAGTCTCTCGTGTGGATGCATTATCGATGGTAGACTCTATGCTCCCTTTTATCATCAGGGTCAAGTGTTTGGGAAAGACTCAGTGTTTGATTTCTTGATACAGAGACAAAACACAGTTGACTTTTAGGATGACAATATACATAGCTAACTTGTGTGCAAAGGAAATAAAGAGAGGATGTAGCATTCCCCTCAGGTGGGAACTGGTAGCATTGAGATGAAGTAGCTTGAAGTAGCCATGAGGGGTTTCTCTGGAGACTCCCAAACACAGAGAAGGTTGTATACCACAGACCTAGGAGTTTGATGGCTCTGTGTCATTGTTGAGTTACCATCCTTATCCTCAGAGAATTGTTTTTAATGTTATGCAGTTTATTTTTAGATAAGCAGAGTGTCAGGTGCATGACAGGATATGGGTAAAAGATACTTCAGAACTATTACATTTGAATGTGAATATTTGAAAAAATAAATGCAGCTGCATCACCGAGCTGGCGATAGCCAGTGAAAGGCTCAGGAGCGGACACGGTGGTAAAGCAGGGAACCCAGCTAGATGGATTCGACTCTGTGATCTGCCTCAGTTCCTCATCGACGAGTAGAAACAGTAGTATTTAACACCTGGGATGCTATGAAGATTAGATTGTCATCTGGATAGAAGTCAGGATTATATCTGCTACTTAGTGCGACACCTAAGTACTTCTGTGTTTGACTCAGAAGTGCAGTTACATTTACCAGGGGAGCCTCATCTTTCAGAAGGAACACCAGTACAGTTCTTACCAACCAGTGACAAACAGGTGAAGGTGGCTTGGGGTCTTAGCTGGGATTCAGCATAGGAGTGCCCTTCAGTGCTCTGGGAGTACAAATCGGTACACCTACTCTGGAAAAAGTTTCGGTCCTTTTTTGCTCCCAGGACCTCATGGTGCATCTGAGTGGCTTCCAGCAGCGATGTACAAGAGAGTACACCAGGCTCCGGGGAAAGTCCACAGGCAAAAACGAGCTGAAGACTGCTGGCCTAGGTAGAATAGATAAACAACATGCAGTCAAATCATATAGAACAGTATTTTAAGGCCATGGGGCAAGGCCAGGCATTGCTATGTACAGCAGTGTGAATAATTCCCACAAACATCACACTGAATCAAAGAAATATTGCCCAAAATTGTAGCTATTCTGACTCTAAACTCTCAGGTTGTGTTGAAAACCGTGGTGGTTAGGGGAGCAGATAGTAATAGCAAGACGACATGGGTTGTTCTAGGAACTGTTGTCGTTCCATTTCGTGACCTGGTGCTCTTTCCTGCGGTGCGTATGATGAGCTGAGACCCCACAATGCCATTGTCTAAGCTGAGTTCTTAGGACTTTTGTTCTATAGCTCACTGGGCTCTTGAGTAAGCGGTTCAAAGATTTGATGAACTTGTGAATTCAGAGAATCTAGCTGTTGCTGTGTGAAACAGAACAGCCCATAGTCCTTCGGTCTGTAGGATCGGGTAGTCATCTGCGGGATTCTTAATGAGCTCTGAGAACTGCCAGGAAAATTCTCACAAAACTGAGAGCTGGGTGCTTTCCTTGCGATCCCTGTATTAGCAGGTCGGCAGCCCCTTGCTCTCTGGCACCAGTGGGCGTACCTCTTTTTCCAAGCCATTTCTCAGATGGAGGAACACGTGACAGAAGTAGTAGATCCATGAAATCCATCAGTGGCAGCCATGCATTCACTCAGAAAGTATTCCTTGGATGCTCACTTAGGGGCAGTCACTGGGAAAATGAATGAACCCCTAGACACAGCCTGAAATAGATATCAGCAAGAAAAGCAAACAAAGGGGGAATATTGAAATACATGAAAACTGAAAATGCAAAAGAAAGAGGTGGGGAGAAAAGTTAGCCAGAGCTCTGTAGTGGGACCCTGTTATGGTGAGGCCTTACTAGCTGATACCACACTAATCCATATTCAGTGAGATTGTTCCTGCTCTTTCCTGTCATTTTAGTATTTCTAATTTAACATTTAATTTTTCTCAGTTATGATTTTATCTTTCCCTTGAGTGTAAGATTTCTAGTTTCACTGCCTCACTATTTCTCTGTTCTGTTCTGAGTTCCTTAGAAAATCCTACCAGTGTATTTGTCCTCGTGTTAGGTGCAGTGGGAGACGTGCTGTTAGTGACTGACAGACTTCTCTCCACAGGCTGGATCTGCATCTGTACTGAGCCACAGTCAATCTTGACATTCAGTTCTTTATTTACATCATAGCATTTGCAGAGCAGAAATGCAGACCTTGCATCTCAGGCAAGGTTTTAAGAGTTTATCTTCTTCTACAGAAGTCATACTTAGATAACTTTGATTTTTCTCTGACTCCATGGTTCTAGAATTAAAAGGATAAGGCTATAAATGAAACAGAACCATCTTTTTTGGGAAAGTACTGTGCCAAACACTTTCACCTACTTCTTTTTCTTGGTTAATCTTACACACCATTGGAAGTAGTAGGAGCTTTGTTTGGATTCCTACTTTGGAAATTGCCAAGTTGAAGCTCTGAGAGATTAATGAGCTCTACATGGGTATGCAACACACCCATGCCACAGGTGGACTTGGAACGTGATTATTGCAGTCCCAAAGCCTGGGGGGAGCAGCCTTGTGAGGCGCTTCTTACAGCCACAAGGTGACCGGCTGCCCATGGTATCCTGGGGTCACGTACGTCATACTTGATGCAGATGATGTGGGGACACTTCTATTTAGGGTTAGTAGTACCATAACCTGCTGTGTCTTTACTTGAAACTGCTCAGCTCACATGTTCACTGTCATTAAAGGTACTGTTGAAGCTACATTGCCAAGGATACTATTTCCCAGAGTCCCAGCTAAAATGAATTTTAAAAAGTCTTTATTATTTGTTTTATAAACTCAACATAATCATTTTATACCTTAAATTTGCTGGAGCTTTTCACACTGCATCTGTGTGGAAACTTCTCATATCTCAAAGTGGCCAGTTGTCACCCTCGTTAGGGTGAAGTATTCACAATATAATTACCTCCCTTTAAAAGGATGCCAGACTGAAGCAATAGTTTTGTAATCATTATTTTAAATTCTCTCAATTTAAAAGGTTTCCCCAGATTTAAATATTATGCTTGATTTTACTTGTGGCCAAAATGCTGTTTTCTCTGTCTGCCCTGGAAGATGGCTTTATAGCCGTGTGTTCTGATTATCAGGCCACGTGTCAGAGCACATGTCCCTTGCTGCAGCCTGTTTTCTAGCTAGGGGTTCATTGTCCCAGTGCTGTTTCTAAGCAGAGACTGCAGGAGTGTGCTTGGTGAAGAAGCAAGCTTTGTATGCATTTGCGCAGTATTTGATAACGTCATTCTGACTTTCAGAAATAGAATAGACTTGCAAAGGTGATCATTTGCTCAAGGCAGAGAACAGAAGTCTGAGTGCTCTCACCAGACGTGGTGTAAATGTCAAGATTTTCAACATTCAATAAGTCCTATGCTTTCTTCTGTAGTGTTGCCTTGGCTTGCATTCATCTCAAGGAAAGTTATTGTATTTCCTGCGAGTTGGTCATAAATTTGTTCTTGTGTTGAATCACTCAGCAGCTGTTGCTACATTGCCTGCTCTGTGTGAGATGAGACCATGCCCTGGTTTGCTCCCTCCTCCCTCTGTCTTTTACGTGCACTTGCTATCCCTCCGTTTCACCTCTTGTAGGGCTTCTTCCTGGTCTCTCATGATCTCCCTTTTAGCTCTCTGACCTGTGCACACGCATGTAAAGATGCACTTATATGCACGCATGCGCGCGTGCGCACACACACACACACACACACGAGTTATAAATCTAGCTTTCACATGAAAGAGAAAATATACAGAATTTGACTTCCTGAGTCTGGCTTATCTTGCTTAACGTAATTACTAACTGGGAGAAGGAAAGGAACCAGCTGGGTAATATAGGCAAGGGCAGTGCAATAGCAATGAGAACAAAGTGTAATAACTTGTGCATGAAGATGCGGGTGGTGCAGGAAGGGGAGGATCAGGGAGCAAAGAGGAGAGGCTCGTCCTAACTCATCGGGACCTTCTAGACTAGAAAGCAAGAAGGAGTCAAAGAAATAGTTGTAGGTGCCAAATATATGCAAGTTATCAATTATGATAGCTCAAAATGATATTTTAGTTTGCAGGCTAACATTTGCTATCCAAGAAGGTTCCCAAAAGAGAGCATTTGTAGAGGCACCATCAATGAAACCACACAGGTGCCCATTTGGTCTGTACCTTGTCTGAAACAGTACAAGTTAGGAAGCAACAAGCCTAGATTTTCATTTTGGCTAGGTTCTTCTAGAGGAATGTGTAGATGAAGACACACTAGACAGCCGAATGTAGATTCCCTGCTCTGTCTAATTGAAAGATTCCAAACAATCCAGAAGCTTCTATAGGTTCTGGTGAACCTGTAATGCCAGCCGGCCCTCAGGTTTCAGATCAGAGTGTAGAGGGAGTGTGTGAGAAGTTGGGGACATTAGACAGATGCAGGGCAGTGTGACAGCAGCGCTAACAGGACGATGAGGGAAGGCGTGTGAATGCCTCTAGACCTCCTAAGGAATGTCCAGATCAGTTCAGTAGTTGGCTTAAGCTACCTTTCTACCACCCCGTTAAGTCATTTCTGGTCCTCTGAGGATTGGCTAGAATTGAAGAAGCTGATAAAGAGCACAGGATGAGGTGAGAGAAATACGTAGGATTATCTTGCTCTTTACCCAGGCATCTATTGTGCAGAACAGGGTTACTGAGTCCGCTTTGTGTGTGGCTGTGGCTGGTCTGAAGGCAGCATGTAAGACAACCTCAGTTCATAATGTAAGTGAAGGCAAGTCATCTGCTGGGGGCGGTTACAGAGCTGTGCACATTAGGCCAAGTGCTGGCATTGTGCAGACTGTTCAGTTGAAATTTGTGACAGTTGAAGCCTCCCATTTGAACTTCACCCTAGAAAGCTGATTGTGGACACCTGGTGAACTGGATGGATTTATATCTACACTGGAGACACAGAAGTGAGGCCGACAAGGATAGGTGTCACGTCATAAAAGAGAAGTGTCTTTAACAGAAAATGTGGCAGTGTGTGAAATAACACAAAGATATCCATGGTAAAGACACTTCTAATAAATCAACTGTGCCAGTGAAGTGTAGTGAGTTCTGAGTAGCTTGGATGTGTGACTCAACCAAGATCTCAACATCTTTTCTCTCCTGTTTTATTACTCCACTCAGTTGTATGTTAAATATAGCCAATAATGTACTCATTTTTTTTAAATTCTGACTCTACCTATTGAAATATATGAAAAGGAACTTAAGTGTAAAATTATACAAATAAGAAAAAAGTGAGCAACCAGTTGCTTTTTACAATGGAAGATAAAATTTAAAAGAGAGAGAAAGAACATGGCTAAATTCTAATATTACCAAATTGCCAGACAGAACACCCTAATACAAGGATTGCTGAGGTGGTGAATACCTCTCTTGCCAGCACTTGGGGAGGTAGAGGCAGACGGAGCAGGAATTCAAGGTCACCCTCTGTTAAAGAATGGGTTCTAGGCCAGCCTGGGCTACTTGAGACAGTCTCACAAAGAGAAATGGGGGAGAATCTAATGTTTCGAGCCTTCATAAGCTCCACCCTTCCTCACCCACCCTTGTTCACTTGTCTGCTGCATTCTCTGGTTCATGCTCAGTCTTGTTCTCAGTCTAGGAACACTCATCCCATGCCTTTAAGTAAAACCTGTGGGAGAGCACCAGAGTCACAGGCGCTCGCTCTTTAACCCAGTCACGTTAGTCTCTACAGACCCCATATTTCCATGCATTGTCCGTGGAGCAGATATCAATGCTGTAGTTGGAAGAAGTACAACATACATACTGTAGTCAAGTCCAATAAAGAAATCATAAAAAAGAACTGTAGGTTGATACTGTGAAATATAAAACACAGATGTTAGTGAGCCAAACAGTTGTGTCCTTAAATAGTATTGCAATAACCTGGCAGATAGTTGAGCAAGGGTTGAATGCCATAGTAGAGGAATAAAATTGTGCACTACATGGTATTTTAGTTAAAATTGTAGTCATTTATAATCTTAAATATATGTCAGAACTCTTTACTTGAGCTATACATTCTTTACAGACATGTGACATGTTGCTAAAGAAGCCATAATCTGTGTATTTTCCAAGTTGTAAGTATCCCACAATGACCTCATTGTACTCTGGGCTTTAAAGATCATCCTTTGTGTTCTGCAGTAACCATGCCACTCAAATTCCAGATGTCCATTCCTTGACTGGTCCTCCATGATGCTCCTCTGGCTTTTCATCATTATCCCTCTAGTCGTGCCTTAGTGTACTTTCCAGCTCCTAGCTTCCCTGGGTGCAAAGGTTCTGTCCTCCTTGCTCTGCCCCTTCAATTCATTCTGATTAATTTTAAGACCTTCCTCTGAAAAGGAAAGGCTAGCTTTTCTGAGAATTCACATTGAGCCTCCTTTGCTTTTTTTCTCAGTTGGTCTGGTCTATCTCATCTCAGTGCTTACCTTTGACATGATGAATTATACAGGTTAGGTGATAGATGGCAAGTTTAAACAATGATTAAGAGTGTTCCTATTATTAGTTATTGCCAGCCTTTAGCTTAGTACTTGGCCAGAATTCATGTTACTGTTTTGTGACGGCCCTGATAATGAACATCATCTCAGAATTTGCATTATGGCCACTTTGCTTTGGCCATTGAAAGACCATAACCAAATTAGTAATTTACCTTTAACTCTGAACAACACTGTGATTTGCTTTTTGTGTTAAAATTTTATTCCTTTTATATGACTCTCCTCCATTTTGTATTCATTTCTTCCTTTGTGACAAAACATTCAACTGTGTAGGTAATCATGTGTAATTTACATAAGACTTACTCCTGAAAGTTGATAGTATCCATTTATGCTGATACTTGTTTTATGAAATTGAAAGATTTGGAAACCTTCTATTTAGATAACTGTTTCTTAAAAATCAAATAAAGTGAGTCTGTAAATGCTTTTTAAAAGTGAATTCATAATGACCAAATGAAGATAGTTACCATTTTTGTTATCCTTCAATAAAACTACCTTCAAAGTATGTCCAATTACTATATCTATTTTTAATTTAAGAAATACCTGAGTGGAGAGATGGTTCAGCAGTTAGGACCACATACTGCTTTGGGCCTGGAATGGAATTGTGTTCCCCCAAACTCACTTTAGGGTGCCCTAAATTGCCTGCACTCCTGTCACTCCAGCTCCAGGGCGCTCTGATGCTCTCTTCTGGCCTCCGTGGGCACCTGCATTCGCACTCTGACGTGTACACACCAACACAGTGACACATGACTAAAAATATTTTAAGAGAGTGAGGTAAGCACCTTTGGACGTATTGTGTGACTCTCCCTCGCACATAGCAGCTTTCGATGTTCTTCACCTTGTTGAGTTTTACTAAAACTGCAGGAACGATGTGCAGATGTGGGTACCACCTGAGAAAGATGGGTGTCAGGGTCCTCATGAAGCTCTTCTTATGCAGGGCATGTGTGTATACTTTCTCATCATTTCTCTGTAGTTCGGGGATTAGCATAAACGGAGAAACAGATTTGGGTAGGAGGATGAGCTGCATTGAGTGAGAGACTGTGGTGTGGCATCCTGGACACTGATGGGACACTTCTTTGACCACATGGCACATTTGCCTGATCCAGGAGTTGTGCACATATTTGAAGTTTCTGAATAACTGATCCCATAAATCCATAGCCACTGTCTAATTAAACCTGAAAACTTAAGAGCCAGCTATGGGAAAAGATGCAGGGCTTTTGTGGCCTAAATATCAGTATGTAACATGTCTGATTTCCTTTTATGGTAACATTGTTTGTCTTGGCTGTTTTTACGTTCACAGCCCTTTAGAAAGAACAGTGAGAGGCAGAGGCAGGAGGATCTCTTCTGACTTGGAGGCCAGCCTAGTCTACATAGAGTTCTCTCTCAAAATGAATTACTCAACATGGAGAAAGTGCGTCCCCCAAAGAATGACAAGGGTGGCTTTTTCTTTGTAGTTATGACTTTTCCTGGTTGAGTTATAAGAATTCTTTATACTGGAGAGTAAACCAATTCACATGTGCTATTTGTAAATATTTTTCTCCCATGCAGTGGATTATCTTTTTATTTCTTTTAAATAGTGTCCTTTGAAAGTTCAAAGCTTTGAATTTTTCTGAACTCCATTTCTCTCCCTAATCCTCAACTCTGTGCTCTTGCTAGTCTACTAAGGAGATCCCCGATCCAGGGTCATGACGGTGTGTACTTGTTCATGCTTACATTTTGTTCCCATGGTTCTGTAACTGTTCACATACAGATATGATGCATGTTGTGCTGACATTTGCATACGACATGAGGTTGTCGTTCAGTTTGACATTCTTATGTGTGGGTCTATCTGGGGGTGCCACAGCATTGTTTACTGAAAAGTCCCCAGACAGCTCTCTTGATACTGCAGTTAGTTTCTGACTTTCTTTTTCTGTGTGCCTGTGAGTGGTGTGTATTGCTTTGGTAATTACTCATCAAATATATGGACTGCTTTCTTACATCCACTGTCATGCAGGCGAGTTTTACTCTTACTGGCGGTATTGCTCTGTAGATGTACAATAATATTACCTATTTATATTGTCTTGTATATATATTTAAATACAAAGTTTTTCATGTAGCTTCAAGTTATTAAAGGCTTCTCACTTCTCTTTGTGCTTCCTACTGGCAAATTTTCTGTTTTTATCTGCTAAAGTACGAACTGCCCCTTTATTTTTGAAGGAGTGTTTCACTGGATATAAGATACAGCACCAATGCAGCAGTCTCTCTCCACAGCTCACTCTTCCTGTCTAGCTTCCTTCGTGTCTGGAATCTGGGTTTTCCTTTTTGTGTGTTCATCCTTTTATTTTTAAATTTTTTCTTCTGTTTTTAAACTTAAATTAGGAACAAGATTATTGTACATGTCAATCCCAGTTCTCTCACCCTTTCCTCCTCCCCTGCCCCCCACTGACCTCCTATCCCATTCCCTTTCTGTTCCCCAGGGAGGGTGAGACCTTCCGTGGGGGATCTTCAAAGTCTGTCATATCATTCGGAGCAGGGTCTAGGCCCTCCCCCATGTGTCTAGACTGAGAGAGTATCTCTCAAGTCCATCCGTATTCTAGGGATAAATACTGATCCACTACCAGAGGCTCAACGGATTGCCCAAGCCTCCTAACTGAAACCCATGTTCAGCGGGTCTGGATCAGTCCAATGCTGGTTTCTCAGTTATCAGTCTGGGGTCCATGAGCTCTCCCTTGTTCAGGTCAGCTGTTTCTGTGGATTTCTCCAGCCTGGTCTTGACCACTTTGCTCATCACTCCTTCCACTTTGAAACTGGATTCCAGGAGTTCAATTCAGTGTTCAGCTGTGGTGTCTGCTTCTGCTTCCATCAGCTACTAGACGAAGGCTCTGTGATAGCATATAAGGTAGTCATCAATCTCATTATCGGGGAAGGCCATTTAATGTAGCCTCTCCACTATTGCTTAGCTTGTTAGCTGGGGTCAACCTTGTAGATCTCGGGACATTTCCCTAGTGCCAGATTTCTCTTTAAACCTATACTGACTCCCTCTATTATGGTATCTCTTATGTTGCTCTCCTCTATGCCCACAACTCAACCTTCCTCCTCCCTCATGTCCTCCTCTCCCTTACTCTTCTCCCCTTCTCTTTCTGCTAGTTCCTTCTCCCTTCCTGCCATGCTCCCAATTTGCTCAGGAGATGTTGTCCTTTTCCCCTCCTCAGGGGGACCATGTATGTCTCTCTTAGGGTTCTCTTTGTTTCCTAGCTTCTCTGGCAGTGTGGATTGTAGGCTGGTAGTTCTTTGCTCTGTGTCTAAAATCCATATATGAGTGAGTACATACCATGTTTCTCTTTTTGTGACTGGGTTACCTCACTCAGGATGGTTTCTTCTAGTTCCATCCTTTTACCTGCGAATTTGAAGATTCCATTGTTTTTTTTCTGCTGAGTAATACTCTATTGTGTAAATGTACCACATTTTCTCTATCCACTCTTCAGGTGAGGGGCATCTAGGTTGCTTCCAGGTTCTGGCTATTACAAATAATGCTGCTATGAACATAGTTGAACAGATGTCCTTGTTGTATGAATGTGCTTCTTTTGGGTATATGCCTAAGATTGGAATTTCTGGATCTTGTGGTAGACTGATTCCCATTTTACTGAGGAATCTCCATATTGATTTCCAAAGAGGCTATATGAGTTGGCACTCCCACCAGCAGTGGAGGAGTGTTCCCCTTTCTCCAAATCCTCTCCAGCATAAACTGTCATTGGTGTTTTTTATTTTAGCCATTCTGAGAGGAGTAAGATGGTATCTCAGATTTGTTTTTATTTGCATTTCCCTGATGGCTAGGGATGTTGAGCAGTTTCTTAAGTGTCTCTCAGCCATTTTAGACTCCTCTACTGAGAATTCTCAATTTAGTTCTGTACCCCACTTTTTAATTGGATTATTTGGTGTTTGGGAGACTAGCTTTTTGGAATCTGGGTTTTCATTATCTTCTAGTTACCATTCTTCCTTCCTGTTAAGAGTCAGGATGCTCCTGTGTCGGGGGGTGATTGACCTTTGTGGTACTTATGGTTATGGGTCTCTCAGGTTTTACCGTTCAGAAATGTTAAGCTTCTTAGGTATGTGAAGCTTGTTCTTCAAATTAGGATAGTTTGAAACCAGTTCTTTCTCTTAATATTTTTCTGCTCAGACATTTGGTGCTGTTCACAGGTCTCTGACACTATGTTCTTTTTTCCATCCTTTGTTCTCAGCATGTCTGTCTTCAAGTTCAATGACATCTGTCCAGTGTTTCTGCTGAGGAAACCAGTGCTTTCTTTACTGATTTTGAAGCCCAGCATTTACCTTGGCTTCTCTGTATACTCATAGTCTCTATTTGATGAGGTGATACTGAGGCTTTACTTGATCACAACAGTTTCCTTAACTCCTTGACTGTACTCAAGATGTTGCTTTAAATTCTTTGCCTAATAAACTGGCTTTTTGGTGCCCATTCCATATGGTGGGATATCTTGCTCAGCCTGGATGCAGGGGCAAGGGGCTAGGTCCTGCCTCAACTTGGTATACCAGACTTTATTGACTCCCCAAGGGAGGCCTTACCCCCTCTGAACGGAGTGAGAAAAGGAGGGAAGGGGAGCTGGGGCTAGTATGTAAAATGAAAAAAAAAACATTAAATGAAAAAAGAAAACAAATAAATAGGTTCTTTGTCTAGTAGATTCAAAGTTTCAGCTTACTCAGAAACAATTTTTATTAGCAGCTGTTTTTCTTATAGACTGTATTTTTTGTATTTTTTTATACATCTCAATTTCTTGTTTTAAATTAGACACAATATATTAATTAATTATCAACTCTGGGAGTCACATTCTTCCAGGATTTGTCATTTGTTGTATCTTTAGGACTATTCGGGACAAATCCTGTGAAGTCTGTGTGCATCAGGTGTTGGCACTTTAGTCTTCCCCTCGTTAACTTTGTGCCTGGCCTCTGATGGGAGGGAGTGTGCTTATTATGTATAATGGCACTCACACTGGGCACTCGCCCAGCCATTTTTCCCTCCACTGTGAGTTATAACCATTCTCTCCCAGGGTCAGCCCTAGGAAGGAGCTCTGGGCCTGTGGTCTTTTCTAAGTCAGGGGGTGTGGTCCTGAGGCTGAAGCCACCCTCCAGATTCCCAGGAATATTTTGGTTTCTTTATGCTTACTAATTAACCTATTTGCTCAGTATTTCTCCACAGTCTCACACAGCTAAAAATGTTAACCAAGTGGCTCTAATTATTTTCTTGAATTAACCCCTAGGGAGTGAGCCTGCTGGACCAAGGAGAGTGCCAAGTCAGATCAAATGATGACCACTGACTAAAGAGAGTCCAGTTGCCTCACTGCACCCCAGTGGCCTCCAGGCTGTTGCTAAGTGAAAATATCACACATCTCTGCGCTTACCTGGATTTAGCCATGCCTCCTTTGTGTGTGCGTGTTTGTTTTTAAATGAATACTCTTTGGCTCTCTGCAGCTCTGTGGTTCATTTTTGAGTCTGGACAGTGGTGACCTCAGCAATGGTTTCCAGCACGAACTTGGTTTTTTGAGAGAATGTTGGGAGCTTCTTGCTCTGGTGTTTGTACTGAAGCCACCACTATGCTTCTTAGTTAGCATCAGCTGTTGTCATGCAGGGACTGGAAGCAGAGTGGCCTTTCTTGCCAGAGGGTCTTTTCAATGTCTCTCCTAATGGTGTGTTTCAGGACTATGATGATGGGTACGGTACTGCATACGATGAACAGAGTTACGACTCCTATGACAACAGCTACAGCACCCCAGCCCAAAGGTAAGAGTCACCCCTTGCTGCCAGACCCTGCATCAGCTTGGCCCAGGGCCCCTCCACAGGGAGGTGTGGTAGTGCTAATGTGATTGATTGGACTTGCTGTTTGTTGTACCTTCCAACTGGAGAAGTAGAATCTTCCCTTCCAAGTAACATGTATGAAAACTTCCATACATGTCCTATGTCATATGCTCCTGGAAATATTCCTGCTAGAGCATCTGGACTTGAACTAAGTGGTTAATATCATCCCAAGGAAGGATGATAAACTGTAATAATATCCTAAGGAATTATGATGCCTTTTAGTCCTAAGACCTCCCCAAATTCCATGGACACTGTGAACACCCTACCTTTCTGGAGAATGTAATGCCAAAGCTTGACTTGCTACTCACAGAACAGTGTGCCTTCTTAGCAGTGATGCTCCTGTCTCCCCAACTTCATCCTCCCCCGTCCCCAGAAAAACTGCACACACCAAAAACTGGTCCTACAGTGACTGTGTGTCTAATTGTGATAGAGCGTCCAGCCACATGCACGGATGTGGTGCCACTCACGTTGTGAGAGAATACATGTGTTCTCTTAACTGTAAACGCTGAAGCTGGATAGGTGAGAATATTAAACAATTTTCGCTTTTACTCTAGACATACTACTTTGTGTATAAGATGTGACAGGTGGCCTTCAGACTCAGGCTGACAAGTGGCCCTTTTCAGTGAATGCCTTGTTGTTCGTGTTTGTGTCATTAGTTCTGGGGACAGAGGCACTCCAGAGTTTGTTGAAAAAGATAGGCAAGAAGCTGCGTGAGCCTTGCCCTGCAGCTCCTCCTGTAGGTAGGCCAGCAGAAGCATCCTTCCTAGTGAAGAGAGCAAGGAGTGAGTGGGGTTCCAGAATAAGTTGTTTGAGATCACACCATAAATGGAATGAGGAGATGGGTCTATAGTCGGATCTTCTAACTCAAAGACTACTGTTTACACTAGGCATTTCTCTGCTTTGCTTAAAAACATAATATAAATTAGTGTCAGTTTCCAGTATGAAGAGCCCTGGGGAAGCACATGTGTCTTCTACCTCATAACACTTTCTGGGTGTATGGTTTCTGTCTGAGTCTATTCTCATAAGGCCTGTCACCAGGCCAAGTGAGCATGTCCTGTAAGAGAGACACTGTACCTGTGGAAGAGGAGACCAAATACCAAAGACTGATCACTGCCCAGTCAGATGGAGAGACTGGATCCTTCTGGGCTTCCCCGTACTCTTTAGTGAGTACTGACCCCACACCATCTACAACTGGAATCTCGTGCCATTATGTTTTTGCTTGAGCTGTATGACAATCTGAGTATGTGAATGTTCTAGATAGTGAGTTAGAACTCAAGGACCTTTGTTTTATTTACTTAAATAATTTTTTTATATATTTTACATACAGATCACAGTTTCTACTCCCTCCTCTCCTCCCAGTGCTCCCCACCAACACCAGCTTCCTAGCGCCCTCCCCTTTCACTCCTCTTGTGCCTTCATTCAGAAAGGGGCAGGACTCCCATGGGCTTGCACAAGGCATGGCACATCAAGCTGAGGGAGAACAGACCACCCCCCTCTTGTGTCAAGGCTGGGCAGTGTAACCCAGTGTGGGGAACAGGTTCTCAAAATCCAGCTAAGCTCCAGGACCGGTTCTGATCTCACTGCTAGAAGCCTTGCAAAGAGACCAAGCTAGATATATATCACACACACACACACACACACACACACACACACACACACACACACACACACACGCAGAGGGCCCAGGTAGCTCCCAAGAAGCTGTCTCTGTGGGTTGCCTGGTCATGACCCCCCTGGCTCATGCAGTCCCTCCTCCCTTCTCCAGAAAGACTCCTGGAACTCAGCCCAGTGCTTTGCTATGGGTCTCTGCATCTGCTCCCATCAGTTACTGAATAGAGCATCACTGATGACAATTAGGGTAGCCACAAACTGATTACAGCAGATGGCCAGTTTAGGCACCTCTCTCTTAGCTGGGGTTATCCGTGTAGATTCCTGGAGGTTTCCCTGGTTTCTCCCTAACCCCCAAATGGTCTTTCATCTGTCTTTCATTACCATCCCCCTCTGTCCCACCTCCAACCTACCCACCCACAGCCCACCCAACCCGCTCCCATCCCTCCATCCTCCCCTCCCCACCCACAGCTTACCCAGGAGATCTCTTCTATTTCCCCTCCCCAGAGAAGCCCAGCATTACTTAGTTGCCTGTAGTTCTCGGTACAGAGTTGAGACTTTGTAGTATTTGTCCCGCTTCACTTGTTCTGTCGATTGTTTCCTAGCTTGGCTCATGTTTAGGCAGTAGTGTTGGTGAGACCTTATATGTGTAACTACTAACAATTCTAGGAAATGCAGTCTCACAGTAAAGTCCTCTGACTCTTAAATATTTATACCCCATCTTCTGCCCTGTCCCCTTAGCTGTATAGTTGTTTTGTAGATGTATCCATTGGGACTAGCTTTCACATTTTGATTGGTTGTGGTTGTCTGAAATGGTCCTCGTCTATTGCAAAGAGAAGTTCCCTTGGTAAGAACTACACTTATCTGTGGATATGAGAACATTTAGAGGGTAGTTAGGATTATGGTGATTTAGTAAAGTGATGATTGTAGGTTCTTCTCCAAGATCTATGACTTCACTAGCCATGGGTAGTTTGCTAGGTTTCCAGTACCAGTCCTGGTTTCCTTCTTGCTGAGTGGGTCTTAAGTCCAACTACAGAGCTGTTGGTTACTGGCAACATATGTGTACCACTGCTGCACCCTAGGATTGTTGTGCCATACTAACCGTTATTGTGGTTGATATCATAGCTGAATAGGAGTGTTGGTTGCTTACCTCCTTTAGAAACTTGATGTAGCTGGAAATTTCTCTCCTGCCTGCCAGCTCCTGAGTAACCACTCTGAGGCTTAATTATAATTGTTTGTCCAATGGCTCAGGCATATTACTAACCAGCTCTCACAATCAAATTAACCCATTTCTACTAATCTGTGTATCGCCATTTGACTGTGGCTTACCGGTAATGCTCTGGCATCTTACTCTTCCGGCAGCTATATGGTGTCTCCCTGACTCTTCCTTTTCTCTATATCTCTGTTTGGATTTCCTGCCTAGCTATATTCTGCCTGGCTATTGGCCAAATCAGCTTCTTTATTAACCAATAGTAATAAAACATATTCACAGCATACAGAGAGAGGGGCATCACTCATTAGCTTGCTCTGCACCTTCTGGTAAGTTCCAACTTGACTTAGTTCCAGCTCAGGGGCATCTAGGTCAAGCAGTGGACCTTTAAAACCAACCAAAATGTGGCTGGTTGCTCCCATAGCCTTTGTGCCATTAGTACAACAATAGATCTTGCGAGCAGGTTGCTGTTGTGTCAGAGCTTGTATCTGGGTGATAATGATGATTAGTTTTTTCTTCTGGTAGTATGTAAAATCTTATAGTACCATGAACATTAGTGAGTAGGGGTGAAGCTTCTAGTTGGGCAGCAGCTGAATTTCTCTGTGATGGATGACAGATGTAACTGTTGATAGCCATAGGACCTAACTATCCGGCTATGGAGAGTAACCAATAGCTCTGGCAGTAGTCTTTGACATATGGAGGTTTCCATAGGGCCCTTTGACCAATGAATCAACAAGATGTATCTCATTCCTGGCACTGCAGGTGTTACTTGGTATCTTAGGAAGTCTAGTTGCAGCTTTGTCTCTTTTGTTACTTCTATTACTCTTCCATTCCTTTCATATGTGTATATGTTTTAGGAAGTCTCTGCAGTAGTAAGTTTCCATATGGCTTTTCAAAAAGCCATTATTGTTAGTTGTGAACCTCCTTGTATGTCTTCCTTTAACCTGCCCACCCACCTCCTCTCTATTTAATCCTTGTATTTTAGTGCCTGTTTGATCCCCCTTGCCTCCTGCACAGTCACCTCCCTTAATAGCTAACTAACCTCTTAAGTCTGAAGTTAAAAACAAACATTCAAATATGAGAAAAAAACGGGCAATGTTTATTTATCTTTTTAGGCCTGGGTACCTCACTCAGGATAATTTTTCTCCATTTATTTGCATATTTCATAATTTTGTTTTTCAAAGCAGTTGAATATATTCCATTGTGTTAATGTACCATGTTTTCTTTACTCATTTTCTACTATTTTCCTGTTTCTGGCTATTATGAATGAGCTCCAATCAACATGGATGAGCTAAGATATAGCCTTTGAGTTGATGCCTGAGTTGTACAACTTGATCTTGAAGTAGATCTATTCCTACCTTCCTGAGGAACTGCCACATTGATTTTCTTACTGACTGAACAAACTTACAGTCCCACCAGCAATGGATAAATGTACCCCTTACTCTATAGCCTTACAGGAATTAGCTGTCATTCATTTTATTGATCTTCACTGTTCTGATTGGGATAAAATTAAATTTCAAAGTATTCTTGACTTGAATTTCTATGGTTGCTAAAGATATTGAACATTTTTAAGTGTTTCTAAGCCATTTGTTTTTCATCTTTTGAGAACTCTGCTTAATTCTGTACCCCATTTTTTAATTGGGTCGTTCTGTTTATAAGTTTTTTTTGTTATTGTTCTTGTTGTTCTTTATATATTCCAGATCCTATCCCTGTGTCACATGTATATTTGGGAAAGACCTTTTCCATTCTGTAGGTTGCTGCTTTGCTTGAATGCCCTTTACCGTACAGAAGATTTTTAGGATCATGACGTCCCATTTATTGGTTGGCTTTAGTGCATGTGCTACAGTGTCCTATTCCTTTTCTGTGCCAATGAGTTCAGCCTATTGCCCACTCTCTCTTCTGTCAGATTCAGTGCATCTGGTTTTATGTTGAGGTCTTTGATCAACATGCAGCCATCCAATTTGACCTCTGTACCACTTGATGTTGTCTTTCCTCTAGTGTATATTTTTGGCTTTGTTGTGTAAAAACTCAAGTGTCCATAGTTGTTTGAACTGATATCTGAGTCTTCAGTTTGATTCCACTGATCAACATGTCTGTGTCTATGCTACTGTCATGCTGTTTTTATTACTATACTCTACAGTACAGTTTGACGTCAGGGATGGTGAGAACTCTAGGAGTTCTTTTACTGTTCAGAATGGTTTATCTATCTGGATCTTTTAATGTTTCTAATTTTTTTATTCTGTTAAATATTGTGTTGGAATTTTGGTGGAGATTGCACTGAATATACAGATTGCTTTTGGTAGGATGGCCATTTCATTGTATTAATCCTACTGATCGATGAGCATGGGGCATATTTCAGTCTTCTGATGTTTTCCTGAGTTTCTTTCTTCAGTATCTTAACTTTTATTATTTAAGTTTTTCACTTGCTTGGTTACAGTTATCCAAAGATTTTTGTTTTAATTTTTGTTCAGTTTTGAGGCCATTGTGAAAGGTACTGCTTCTCTGATTACTTTTTCAGTCTATTTGTATCTACATATAAAATGGTTCCTGATTTTTGCGTATTAATTTGTATCCTAATTTTCTCAGTGTGTTCTTCGACTGTAAAAGTTTTATAAAGTTTTTAGTGACTTCAATGTGTAAAACTCCTTCTGCAAATCAAGACACTGACTTTTCTTGTCTTGTTTGAACCCTACTCTCCTTTAGTTGTCTTATTTTGCTCTAGCTAACACTTCAAGGCTTTCATTGAATAGGTTTGGAGAGAGCAGACATTGGATTTTTGTGTGAGCTGGCTATAAATTCGCTTTATATTGTTGAGATGTGTCACTATATTCCTAATCTCTCCAGGACTTTAATCATGAAGGGGTGTTGGATTTTGTCAATGGCCTTTTCTCCATCTAATGAGATGATTATATGGAATTTGTCTTTTTTTTTTATGTGGCTTACATATGTTGAACCATCCCTGCATCTCTTGGATGAAGTCTAGGATGACCTTTTTGATGGGTTTTTGGATTTGGTTTGCAAGTATTCTTTCTTTTCTTTTTTTTTTTCTTTAGAATTTTGCATCTATGTTCATGAGAGAAATTGGTATATACTTTCCTCTTTTAGATGGTTCTTTGTGTGGTTTTTGGCTTCATAAAAAGAATTTGAAGATGTTCTTTCAGTTTCTATTTTGCAGATTAATTTGAGGAGTATTGGTGATATTTTAGGGTCTGGTAGAATTCTTCAGTGAATCCAACTCGCCTTAAGTTTCTGTGAGTTGGAAGATTTTTAATGACTGCTTTTACCAGAGGCTATGAGCCTGTTTAAATTGTTTATTTTTTCCAGCTTGGTTTAATATTGGTAGATCATATATATTAAGAAATTTATCCATTTATTTTAGGTTTTCCAGTTTGGTAAAATTCAAATTTTTAAATATGTCATTATGATTCTTTGAGGTTTACAACTTTCCTCTTATCATTTGGACAGTTGAACCAAGGGTTTGTTAATCCTGTGGGCCTTTTCAAAGAATCAACACTTCATTTCATTGACTCTTTGTGGGTTTTGTCTGGCTGTTTGTTTGATTCTATTTCATTGATTTTTACCCTGAGTTTTAGTATTTCTTCCCATCTATTCATTTTGGTGTTATTTCTTCTTGATTTTGTAGAGCTTTCAAATCTGCTATTGTTATCAATATAAAATCCAGTTTTTTTTTCTTTAATGTAGTGACTTAGTGTTATGGTCTAGTGTCTTAGAACTGCCATGTAGCCCCTACATTTGCACATGTTGTGTATTCATTTTCATTATTAATTTTCTTCTTGATAGCTGTCTTGACCTAATGCTTATTCAGTAGTGAGTTGTTCAGCTTCCGTGAGTTTGTATAGTCTCTGCTGTTTCTATTATTGTTGATATCTGCCTTTAATTTGTGGTGTCAAATGTGATGTGTCATTATTTGTATGTTCTTATATCTGTTGAGACTTGCTTTTTGTCCTAACATGTGGTCTTTTCTTTCTTTCTTTCTTTCTTTCTTTCTTTCTTTCTTTCTTTCTTTCTTTTATTTTTTTTTTGTCTAGATGAACTGTCTTGGTGAGATAGTGGGTTACTGAAATCACCCACTGCCATTGTGTTAGAGTCAGTATGTGATTTTACATTTAGTAGTGTTTCTTATTATGAACTTGGGTGCTCTTGTGTTTAGTGGATAAATGTTTAGAATTGCAATATCCTTTTTCTGGATGTTTTGCCTTTGAGTGTGTACTGTTCTTCCCTATCTCATCTCATTAGTTTTTGTTTGAAGTCTGATTTGCCAGGTATTGAAGTAGTTAGCTGTACCTGTTTGCTTCTCGCTGCCATTTGATTGGAATATCTTTTTTACCCAGTCAGTATCTACCCTGACATTAAGGTGTGTTTCTTAGATGTATCAGAAGGATGGATCCTGTTTTTATATCCGTTCTGTTAGTCTGTGTCTTTTTATTGAGGATTGAGAGTTAATAAATAGTATTCATCAATTCATGGAATTTTGTTGTTTGGTGTGAGGTTTCCCCACTCTTTCAACTAACTAATCTGGAATTACTTATTTGTTGTGTAGTTAACCTTCTCTTCAGAATGATGTTTTCCTCTAAGTGCCATCTGTAGAGCTGGGGAGTGGATAGAATTTCCTTACATTTGTTTTTATTGTGAAATGTTTTTTCTTCCTCCCTTGATGTGATTGATAGCTTTGCTGGGTATAGTAGTCTCAGCTGGCATCTGTTGTCTCTCAAGCCTGTAGGACATCCATCCAGGACCTTCTGCTTCTGAGTCTCCTTTGAAAAGTCTAATGGGTCAGCCTTTCAGCCTTTGTATATGACTTGGTCTTTTCCTTTGAAACATTTAATCCTTTCTCTGCCCAAATATTGTAGTGTTTCGGTGGGTAGGTGTGTGTGTGCATGCGCGCACATAAGTACACGTGCATGCACTTGCTGAGTGGACTTTCTTTTCTAGTCTGTTTGATGTTCTGTATGTTTCTTGTATTTTTACAACAACATCTCTTTAGATTGGGAAATTTTTCTTTTATGGTTTAATTGAAAATATTTTCTGTGCCTTTGACCTGGATTTCTTTTTCTTCCTTTATCCTGTTATCTGTAAGTTTTGTTCTTTTTGAAATGTCCTAGATTTTCTGTCTATTTTATGCATGGATTTTTTTTAATTTAACATTTTCTTCGATTGAATTGTTCGTTTCTTCCATCCTGTCTTCAAGACCTGAGATTCTCTCTTCCATGTCTTGTACTCTGTTGATGAAGCTTGCCTGAGTTTTTCATTTCTAGTCTTATCTCAGTCTGGGTTTCTGTTTTGGTTCTATTTCTTTGTTAAATGCTATTTTTATGTCTTGAATTTTTTCTATTTCATTCAACTGTGTGTGCTTTCATGGTCATCTTTAAGGTCCTTGTTATTTTGAAGTTCTTGTCTTATGCTTCAGCTAAATGACTTTTTTTCAGGGCCTGTTGGTTTCTGGAGGAGACATATTGCATTGGTTGTTCATATTTGTGTCTTTTGAGCTATGATCTAGGCATCTGGAGTTCTGATGTTTGAATTGTTTCTTGGTGTGGATATCTGGTCTCCTTTTTTTGGGGTGAGTAGTCTGTCGTGTGGTTTCTATTATCACTCTGGGTTCTAGCCAAGTGTGGATGTGAGAGATTTTAGGTCCTGTTCTAGTGTGGTTGCCTGTGGCTCCCTGGTAGAGAGGGAGCTTCTGCGGCTCAGTGGGAATCACAGGGTGTAGATAGGATAGAAAGTCTGAAAAGGGCAGCAGGAAAGAACTGGGAGGATGCTGGTTCTGCACAAGGGGCCACATCTCCAGGGGATGGAAGTGGCCTTATGTTTTGATTTTGGTTTTTTTGTTGGTACCAGTCCTATCCTGCATAGTTACCATAGGTAATGGAGGAGAAAACAAGCACATTGCCTTTTTATTTAGTCCACCACCATGCAAGACTACAGTCCAGATGATCTTGTTTCTCCTGAACTGCCTTAAAGAGCCAGACTTCTAAGCCTTACTAATAGGACAGTAATGTGACAGTGGATTTCTGGTCAGCTGAGAGAATGAAAAGCAAGTTACTTAGAGGATACTCTAAACCACCTCACTAAAGGTCCTGTCTTCAGTCACAGTCATAATTTGTAGTTTGTGGGCCCAGGGATATAGCATAGGACTTTAAGGTGAGGGTACACAATCTGTTCCATACCACATAGATACTATAACCATGATGTACGTGCAGCATATGTCTCAATGTTAGGAACCTGATATAAAGCACAGTAACCCTAGTATCACATAGTGTCAGTATAGTGTCCCCTAAAACGCTGCTAAACTAAATCCTGGGATGTTGTCTTCATAAGGTTCAAAGAGTTTGTCTGAAATTCAGCTCGGGACCTCAGTGTGTACAGTCTTGGTCCCACATTTCATCCCTGCTTCCACCCTTGTTTTGATATCAGCTGCTTTTACTAATTGCCGTTTGTATCCCCACATCTGATGTTCTGGTGTGGATGAGTGCTTTCCTTAGAAGACTCCGATGCTAAAGGCTTGAGTCACAGCTGCCACTTCATCCTTTGGAGCCTTAGGAGGAGGGGCCTCACGGGAGGAAATGGGTAACTGTGGGTAGGTCCTTGGGAGCATCTTCTCTGTGATTCCACTCTGGCTCTCTGCTTCCCTGCTATCTTGAGGAAGAATCCCCTTCCTCACAGGCTGCTGCCGTCCTGATTCTGTGCCTATCGAGGGCGGGGGCGGGGGAGTGATGATCAGAAGCTCTGAAACAGTCTGCCAAATCGAGGCTTTCTTCCCATAAGTTGTTTTGTCAGAGATTAAAAGCTTAACCCAAAAAAAACAGTGAAAACCCCTGGTATTTAATGCTTTCCGATATCTTAAAATTGTGTCTTAAAGTCTTATTCTATCAGATCTGGACTATGTTAATCAACAGAGCCTCACAAGCCGCATCTTTAATGTTCAGGTTGAGACAGCAACATTAAGAACTTGAGTCTTACAACTTAACATTAGATCCTTGCAGCAGATAGGACTTGCTGCTCTGCTGTTAGGGAACACACAGCCTCAGGGTCAAGGCTGGGTGACATCTGCAGTGCTGTGTGGCTCCCTGTGTCTGTAGGCTCAGATGTCTTTCTTTACACACTGCAGTTGCTGTAAAATTTACTTCGTACGTCAGTACTGTTCTTCAAGTCTGAAACATGTTCCTGCTAGTGTTGCCATTGGCTGCTGCGTGAGTTCCCTTCTTGCTCCTCTTTTGGAGAAAGTGAAAACCATGAGCAGAGCTTGACAATAGACCACCCTCAGAGGAGTCACCATCATGAGAGCAGAGAGCCTAATGTGGGACCGCTGTCACCTGAGACATCTCTCCAGTAGACATCCATTAAAGCCACGCCACCATTCATTTGCCTTGTGCAAATAAGTGGTGCGGGACTTTGAATTCCTTCATGGCTGCCATTTTCTTGCTCGTAGGCAGGGCTATACTAAGTGCAACTGGCTGCCTGTAGTCCTGTTAGGGGCCACACTGCCCAAGTAGCGAATTGGAGAGAACCACATACATTAGTGTTTCCAAGTTTTCACTTTGATGTGTTATCCTTAGCATATGTTATGCATAGATACAGAGCACTTACTGATACTTTCTGATACAGGTGCATCGTCTGTAACATTTGAAGACCAGTGCTATAGAGTTTCAGATTCTGGCAGAACTGTCTTCAGACCCCCCCCACACACACACACATACTTTCAGGCACTTGATTCAAGACTCCTCTGTGTATAGGAAAGATAACCATGTGTTTTTCCTTCAGTGGATTGCGGGAAGGATGCCATTCATTGACTCTGGGTTGTCTGCTAGATGACCAGTGGAGAGAACACTAGTACCGCCTTCCTTTCGCACCTCCAAGTTACTTCTCATTTCCCAGGTGGACGGGTGTAGGAAGTCTACCTTCATAAATCTGGAAGGACTCCGTGGGCAGGTGTTACCAAGGGACAACAGAAGAGCAGGAAGACCTTGCTTAAGACTTCCCGTCTGCTCCCCTAGTGTCTAGAGTTGCCGTAACAGAGTAATAGGAAGGTAGGCAGTGACAGAACAAGACAAGAAGTGGCATGACCACCTGTCCTATGTGCTTAGTGGAGGGCTCTCTTCAGAAAGGATTTCTCCGCTTCCTCAGTCCTGATCACCTTTATAGTGCTGTATATTGCACAAACAAGTGTATGTGGAGGTTTTGGACATTTAATTTTTTTCTCTTCATTAAGCATCCTCTCTTAGAATCAGAGTACAAATTACTGCCCCTATATTGACAGAATACTTTTGTAATGAGCTTGATAATTAATACTGGCATTGTAGTGTAAGACAATGCAGTTTATTTAATTTTATACATTTAGTTAATATGACATCAGCATAGACACTGGAAAGGGGATTATAACTGGTTCTTTGTAATTTGCAATCATAATAACTCAATGGAAGTTATTGATTGGTCCCTGCTGGTACATAACTTCTGAGTAGCCGTAGTCATGAATGTAAACAGATGATAAATGGCCCTGACCTGACCTAACCTGAGCTTCCATGGGTCCCACTGTCTTGCCTCCTGGAGGCCTGGCCCCCAGTTGTAATCCCTTCCATTCTGAAGCAAGTTGGGTTAGTTTACATCTCACATCCTTTATGACAGTCATAACACTGGTCCATATTTATAAACAAATGTGAAATAGCCAAAGGAATACCTGGCCCTTGTAGCGATCACAAGTCTAATAAAGAAAAAAATGATCTCAAAAGGTGCACATGACTCTGAGGGAGTTGGTGACCACATTTAGCTTCTGGGGGGTTCATTCTATACCAATGAGCTAATTTCCCATTGCACTCAAGTTTTGACAGTACTTTTAGATACAATTTCGCCTTCTAACGTCTCTGAGATTTTCATGGAGATACTTTCCATCCCTGAAAAGGAAATGAAAGATGGCATCCCAATGTGGCTACTGGTCATGGGAGTCATTTGTGCATCTTCAGTGGCATGGTAGCATGAGTGTAGATTCTTCTACTTAAGGAATCTGAGGGTTCAAAGGTTCTACAACTTTCCTGGAGATGTACAGGTTTAGGCTTTTGACCCATGTGTGACATACCTAAGTGTTGGACGCTCTCAAGCTTGTCATTTGATTTGCCTGTCAGTCCTTAATCTTAGAAGGAGATGCTGAGAACACACAGACTGCATCCCTGTCCAGTTCAAAATCCATCCCAGTCCTACTTGCAAGAGTGATAAATATAAGGTGTGTGTGCAGGTGTGTAGGGGCAGGGCATTGCAGTAAATGCACAGACTCCCTGAACAGTGCTCACACATGGAGTCTTCACACCTTTCCTCCGCAAGTGTATGGAAACACACTAGGGCAAAGGCAGGCTAGTGGTAATAAATCAATTGTCTCTGTCAGTTCAGTGTTTAACGTTCTTGAGAATGCATGAGATTTATCACCGAGGACTTGTAGAATAATGGCAGGGTATGAAAACAGAGTCCACCAGGGAGATGTACGACATCATTTGGATTTAGCGCTGCCATCTGCTTAATAGTGCCTAGAAAGACTAGAGCAGCACTTATGATCAGCCGCTCATAGCAGTGACAGATGCCGTGCTGGGTGAGCACACAGGGAGGAAGTTCTTTACCTCACCATGGACTGTGTGACTAGCTGTCTGAGCAGGGCATGCGTTGGTTTTCAAAACCCGACCTTAAACCTTCACTGTACAGTTTTAAAGGTCTGCTTAGCAGGCCTCTCCATGTTTTCTGTCTCATACAGTCTTAAATGTATTTCTATTGGTTTGTAAGAGTTTTTCTACTAAGTTTTACACACATTGAATCTTTTTAATCAAAAATGATATTAATATTTACTTTAAAAAATGGGGGATGCCATAAGTAATGTTGCAGGATTTTGTTTTTAAAGAAAAAATACTTAGATTTGGGTACCAGTAGGGAGAAAGACTGAGGAAAAAATACATCAGAGATTTCCAGGACAAGTAGTGGCGTGAGCTTCTCAGGAGTCACCTGTGTAGTTAACTGAAAGAAAATGATAGAACTTTTGAAGTAAGTTTTAACTTCCAGTTGAGCATTAGGGTTTAGTAAAGAAAAGAGTGCTTAGAAATCTGTGCAAACTTATATTTTCAAATATGAGACACCCTTGTCTATGTGAGTCTGGCCAGGAGACTTTGTTTTTGTCTTTGTTTTTTGAGTCTTCTCTACAAAATGGGAACAGTAGAACTAACTTGTGGGTGTGTGTTTAAATGAGCTAGGATATGTGACATGCATGCCACTGTTCCGGTTGGTCTGCAGCCACACGCAATAGACACCACACAGTGTCATGAGCCTTTCACACCATCTCACAGACACTAGGGGAGTTTAGATCCTTAGGAGCCTCTTTTCACACCTGGAGCCTTGGACAGTCCTTCCTCTTGATACAATACCAAGAAAGCAGTAGAATGGATGAATGATGCATGCTTTGACAGAGCTTAAGAGAGAAGTTTTGTTAGAAAGGGGAGGGAGGGGAAAGGAAAGAGACAAGAGGTAAAGAACAGCAGAGAGGACAGAAGAGGGAGACAGGAAAAGTCCTGTCTGTCACGGGGAACAGCGGGAAGAGAGAGCGGGAAAGAGAGAGTGGAGAGCTGGAGAGAGCAGAGCCAAAAAGAGAGCGTAAGTGGGCGGGGGTCTGTCTTTTAGAGGGGTCCTTTGCACCAGTGTGCAGACTAGTACTCATGGAAACCTGGGCTGGCCAGGGCACTGCCTGCGTGCATTCTGCCCGGTGACGGTGCAGGCCAGCATGCTATTGTTACAGAGATCTCAATCTGCCAGTAGGCCCACAGTCAGGTCAGCTTGATGACTTAATTAAAAAGTCAGTGTCTGAAGTCTTCAAAATATATTCAGACCTTATTTATTAGAGAGTGTTTGAAGCAAGTGATAATGTGGTTTTGCCTTTTATAGTTCATTATAAAGGGACTTTCCTCGAAAGAAAGTTGTATTTGTAGATGTGCCTGGACTTACCAGGCCACAAAGAGCACTGGGCAGTAGGAGCTCTGAGGGGGGAGGGGAACGACAGTTTAAGGTGTCTGTGTGGGGGAGGGGGAGACCATGAGAGCTGAGGGGGAGGGGCACAGTAAGAGCCCTGGGAGAGAGTATCCAGGTAAAGAGACTAGATAAGAATTTAGCTTCCCACTTGCCCTGTCAGGACAGATTGTGATATAACTCCTTTCAATGGTGATGCAGTCTGGGGTAGTTTCTTTGGGACATGTTGATTTGGGGATGTAGGGAGAAGGGCAACGCCTACATTTAATAACTGATATGGAATATTTAATATCCTGATAGCTGTTGTTATACCCACACAACTATTGATATACCCCAGCTGTTGCCATTTGTTACAAATATGTCGTCTTGGTAGATTTTACTTTCTTTTTAAGTAAATAGTTATAGTTCTATCCTTGGCATTCGCTGTTGTTAGTGTACGACGGTGTATGTTCCCAGCGTTTCAGAAGTTTAGGCAGGATGTTCAGAGTGTCTGCCCAGGAGTCTGACACAGCCCGCCAGGTAGCCGCTGTTCGTGTTACTCCCCCAATCTCAGTAGCCTCATCCACAGAGTGGGGATAAATAACTCTCTCACCTACCTCAAACAGCTGTGGGGGTTGAGGAGAGAATTTATTATCCGTCTGTGTAGTGTGAAACCCAGTGACACGGTGCTCTCCCGCCTTACTGCTGGCGTGTGTCGGCGTTTGCCTGTGCTTCCCACTGGGGCGCTGAGGTGCTCAGGCCACCTCCCTGGTCATCCTCCATACGTCTTCTCTATGTGACCTGGTATGTGATGAGCACTTAGAAGCAGTAATGCGCTCCGCTTTATGCCACTCACTTCGTGCTGTGATGTTTTTATTTGTAGAAGACCAGGAACGAATGACTGGCAGAGCAGTAGGAATTCATCACCACAACTTCTCTGTCTTCCTTAGTCTGTCACTTAGAAACACGGCTACACCTCAGGAACATGAATTTATGTTGATCATGTAGCTAAAAAGATAGTGTCAGTCCAATTTCAGTCTTAAAAAATGATTAGTAAAAAGTATTGGTGATGCTCTTAGGTATTGCTAAGTTTAGACACATACGTTGCATTATTTACATATATATTTTATATCCTGATAAGACATTTTTATTGGGGCTGGTGAGATGGTTCAGTGGTTAAGAGCATGGGCTGCTCTTATGGAGGTCCTGAGTTCAATTCCTAGAAACCACATGGTGGCTCATAACCATCTGTAATGAGATGTGGTGCCCTCTTCTGGCCTTCAAGCACACATGCACACAGAATACTGTATATACAATAATAAACAAATCTTTTTTTTAAAAAAACATTTTTATATGTAGGAAAAAAATATGCATCATATAAGCTTAGCCAAAGGAGTAGAGGTAAAGTGTCTCAGGTGAGGCTGAATCAAGACTTTGTTGATCACAAACCAGTGTTTTATCTATCTTAGCTGGTCTTTCTGCCTTCCTTTGAATCATGAACCTACTGTTGACTTACTGTGACGGAGTAAGCTGTATGATTATAATAGTGGCTACCTTTTGGTACAGTCAGAGTTCCAGTGTGGAAAGTGTGTAGCTTCAGGAATGATCGTTCAGAGACTCATTTACATATGCAAATGAATCATAATTTGACAGGAGGTTTCTTGGACTGGATGACATCTAAGTCTCTGAAAGTGTGAACACTGATGTGCTCTCCATCTGGTTTCACAGAGGTCTGTGCAGCAATCACAAAGCTGGTGTCTGAACAAACGCCTCTTTATTATCTTGCAGGCAGGGTCTTGGAGCAGGTCAGCTAGCTGTAGTTTTGTTTTTCGACTCTGCAGAAGCTTTCTACATGCAGCCGTGATTGAGGGCTGTTCCTGCTGACTAGTAAGCACCTTGTGAATGGGTTGGGCACCTATGGAAAGAACTCTGCACTACGTCTAGCAGACAGGTGCCAGGTAAATTCGTTTCCCTATGCAAATGACTGGGCTCTGAAATGCGCTCTGGTGCTAAAGGAGACTTGATGAGCAAAGTGGCCACAGTTATGTGTTGGGTACGTTCAGCTGTGTTGAGATCACTGATTTAAGGTTTGAAAGCCTGCTAGAGCTTGACTGAATGAAAGCCTCCCATGAGAACAGTCGTCTGGGTAAAACATCAGGGATGGCAGTGTTTCCTGTGCTCTGTCTCCAAAGTGGTAGGATTTTCTTCTGTTTGAACTCATGATTCCAAAATTTTCTGAATAGAAAGCATTACATTTCCCTTTGAGATACTTTTAAGCAATTTGTTAATAAGAACTTTAAAAGAGTGTGTTGTAACTTCCTATCCAAAATTAATAGCAATCAAATTGAAATAACTTACACATTTAAACCTTTGAAGTTAGTCAGTCAGTATCTCTGTGAATTCTAGGTCAGCCAGGTCTACACGGGAAGTTCCAAAGGCAACCATGACTACATAATGAGACCCGGTCTCAAAGCGAACCAAATACAGCTAACCAACAGCTGTGGGGTTGGAGAGGCGGCCTCATATACCTACGGCTTTTGAGGACTGAGTTCAGTTACCAGCCCGTGTTGGGTATCTCACAACTCCTTATCCACTTCCAAGGGGGTCATCACCCTCCTGTGACCTCCAAAGGCACCTGGATCACATGCATGTAAACACACACACACACACACACACACACACAATTAAATTTTGAGATTAACTGTAGAGTTATAGGAGAATGTTGAGCATAGCAACATCGCCTGTGGCAACAATTGTGTTCAGTGGAGTAGTAGCTTTCAAAGGTGTCCTGGTCCTGGTACCCCACACTGGGGAGTGTGTCGCCATGCTACCATGCAGGTGGAACTTTGTATATATGTTAATGTAAAGAATTGAGTTGAAGCCGGGCGGTGCTGGCGCACGCCTTTAATCCCAGCACTCGGGAGGCAGAGGCAGGCGGATCTCTGTGAGTTCGAGGCCAGGCTAGACCGACAGCCTCCAAAACAATACAGAGAAACCCTGTCTCATAAAACCAAAAAAAAAGAATTGAGTTGAGCAAATTACCCTCAGTCTCTGACAGGTTTATTATAATCACACAGCAGAAAAGCCAGAGACTGTGTAGCTGTGGAAGAAAGGCAAAGATGAGTCAACACACTGATGGAGGATGGAGGGAGGGGCTACAGACAGACATAAGTGGCCTAGGACTGAACAGAGTTTAGGGGAGGGGGGGTCAGATGCTTCCCCCAGAGTCTACAAGAAGGAGTGTGGCCTTTGCCCCTTGATTTTAACTCAGAGGGGAAGGTGTGGAGTAATAACTCATGTTAGTTGTTGCTTCATTTATAGTAATCTCATGCAACAAACAAACAGAAATACAATCCCACCCAGACCAAGGAATGCCCTGTGAAGCTGTAGTTGCTGCTAAGTTTCCAGTTATTTCCAATAAATATTCAGCAGCCAGTAAGAATTCATGAACAAGGAAATATAATAAAGAGACTGTTACTGGCTAAAATGTATATAATTGATCATTAAGTAAGGATATAATAGAAAATAGCAAATCAGTACAAGGAAGATAAAAGGGAGAGCATAGCCTGCGGCAGGGACTTCTGGAGAGTCCAGAGTGAACAGGTCCCTGAGCTGGGCCTTGTGGGGAGAAGGGGAAGGGAGGAGAGAAAGCAAACCAAGAGGCCAGGAAGGTGGAGAATAGATGAAAAAGACCAGGTGACTAAAATGGTTGGATTATATAGGGAAGAGCGGCTGCGCGGAGGCAGCCCCAGCCCCTGGCCTTGAGAAGTAGGAGCAGGGTTAGGGGTGTGCCAACCAGGAGAGCCCTGTAACAGGTAGAGACTGAGGGATGCTGGGAGAACCTGGTGGCCAGAGTTCACTTTGATATGTTAAATAGGCACCTCAGCCTTTGATGCCAGACTGTAAGAAAATGTCAGCAGCAGATAAAGACTCATAGTGTATCAAAGAAACACTGGGATTAACTAAGGAGCTTCCAGTCACCAAAGCTGAGATATTGGAGCAGGACGGCATATGCTATTTGATTGATAATGCCAATCATATTAAATGGCACAGTCCTGGACTCCGTCATCCCCTAGGTCACAGTACTGATAAAGTTGAAAGTCTGGAATAGTGAGATTCTAAAAGAAAACATCAGTGAGCTAGCTGTGGGTAGACATGTGAAGTCTTACGTTTGTTTATCACCTAGAAACTGGGTTTCACCTTCTTTCCTCATTTTCACTTTAGCTATTGGGTGATACTTTTATGACTGCTGCAGTTCTTAGGGGTGTGGGAGTTACCAAGTACGATTGTGCTGGATTCCAAGATTCTAGAACTGATCCTCTCATCTATGTCTCCATGAGTAGAAAACCATGGTACTTGCTAAATATTATTGAAGTTGATGAAGCTTGTAGAAAAGAAAATGAGTTTCTGTTGAATCCCCAAACCATAATGAGAAATTTGCAGTTTGGGATTAGGACCTTCTGAGAATGACTTTCAAGGTAATTCCAGTCATGTTTATACCTATTAATCCAAGCACATTTGGTGGAGACCAGATGTTTGGAATGGCTGCATGATGGGGCAATGATGAGAACCTCTTTTTATATGTGAGTTCCTTAGTTTTCGTTCATATTCTTTCCAGCAGATGGAATCTGGAAAACATAGCATTAAGTGAAATAACTCAAACCCAGAAAGATGAAAAACACATGTTCTTTTCTCAAATACAGACACAGGAACTTTTGGTGAATGTAAAAGTCTGCCTGAAGAAGGCAGCCAGCACGGTTTCTGATTGATTAACAAGTGTACTCACAGAGAACAGTAAACACACAGCAGTGTCACCAGTGTGGCTTTTGCCATCTTTGTGGTCTGTGCATGTGCATACAGAATGACAGCTACATCTCCCATACCATGTGGGAACATGGCACAGACTCAGGGATAATCATGTGATAGCTACCACTAAAAATACCAAAAGGAAACCGCAGTTGGGTGGCTTGCCTAGCCATCCCATCAGACTTTGAGAAAGTTCCCCTCTGCTGTCATTTCCGTCCTTTTGGAAGCAGAGAAGTCAGGGCAGTTTCTAGCTTATTTTCTGAGGCTACCATACCAGACCTGACCCCCACATCAAAAGAGGCATTCATTGCTAGAGAAATCAAACCCAAGTAGCTGCAGATGGTAGTCTCTTACAATCATACATGTAAAACTCATGTACCAAAATACCAAAGCAAGGGCAGTCGTGTAAAAAAGCAAAGATTTATCACGATAAATCTGCCTCATTACTGAAAGTATTGAATACAACAAGAGTCCCGTACTTCACCCCAGTAAATGGTCACATGATTGTTTCCATAGATGGCAGAATCTACTGTATACAACTTGATATACATTGATAATGACAAGTAGAAATCAGGACAAATAGGAAATAAAAGGTAATTTCTATTGACGTGATAAAATTCATTTCTAAGAGAAAATTTAAGTGATTTTTAAAAGCCAGCCAGGTGAAATATCATATATGAAAACCTCCTTTCCTTCCAAAGGTGCTGCCTTTCCAGGCATGTTCTTCCTGCGGTGCTCAGGGCCTCTAAGAGTGGCAAGGGCAGGAGGGGAAAGCAAAGGTACAGACAGGAAGGGACCAGCCTGGAAAGGATGGCATTACTGGCAGACTGGCTGAAATGTTACTGATAGTGTAGTACTACATAGTATAAGGTAACAAGCCACATTTCTGTGTACCAGCAACTAATACGCACTCTTCAAATAAACCATATTAGCAGCATCAGAAACTCAATGCTTAGGCTGGGTGCTGGTGGCACATGCCTTTAATCCCAAGCACTTGGGAGGTAGAGGCAGGTAGATCTCTGTGGGTTTGAGGCCAGCCTGATCATCTACAGAGAGAGTTCCAAGACAAGCAACACAGAGAAACCTGTCTTGAAAACCCAAAACCAACAACAACAGTAAAAAAAACCCTAAATACTTAGGAAAGATTTTTAAACATTTTTTTTTTTAAATTTCGTGGGTCTTTTGCCTACAGACATGCATGTTTGGTACCCACAGAGGCCAGAGTATGCGTTGGATCTCCTGGAATTGGAGTTACAGGTGGTTGTGAGCCACCATGTGGATGCTGGAATTTGAACCTGGGTCCTCTGGAAGAGCTCCCAGTGCTCTTAACCACTGACTATCTTTCCAGCACTAATCTTTATCCTCTTTTTAAATATTTTTAAATTTTTATTTCATTTATTAAATGTAGGTAGTCTAGCTGTTTAAGGACATTTTAATACAGGAGTAACTTGTACATGGAACTTTTATATGGAACTTATTCTTTTTAACATGTCGTAAAATTCACTATATAAGTTAAAATTGTAATTATTTTAGTATACGTCCAATTTGTGAAGTCACTTTAGAATATCTCCACCCTTCCAGTTAACTTGTTTATACCCATTTTTCTTATCACTTTCACAGCCTCTTCCCCAGACAACCTCGGTTTACTTCTGTGTATGTAGCTTTCCCTCTTATGAATGTTTCATGCAAAACAATCACACCCTCTATGTGATCTTTTACGTCACACACTTTCATGAAGTGTTGCATTTTTAGACCAATTCACATGTAGCCTGTAACGTCAGACAGTCCTACCTTTGGCGTATTCCTTTGGCAGTGGTGGTTACTGGGCTGTGCCCACTGTAAGGTATTACTGTATAACGCTGCCATGAGCATTTTTGCTTAAGTCTTTGTGTGGACTTGTTTGTAGGTAACTGGGACTTGGAAAGAACTACATGAAATAATTTGTGTTTAACCTTTGAAGAGACTTTGCAGCTACTAGCAGACACAGTGGTACTTGCCTGTAAGTCCAGTGCATAGCTGGGTAAGGCATGAAGTTCACAAGTTCAAGGACGGGCTACACTGAATGCAGAATTTGAGATGTTGATTAATATAGGGAGGAAGGGAAGGCTGAGGAGCCCAGCTGTTTTTAAAGTGGGAATGCTGTTGAGAATCCTCACTAGGAATGTGTGAAGCTTCTTAGTTATAAGTCTGGTAAAACCGCCCAAGTGTTCTGTACTGGCAGCCATTAACATAATGATAGCTGTTAAATGGCGATGACCTATGATTTTGGATTATAAGTGAAAATATTGTCAGGTGCCAATCCCCTATCCCTACCCTCAGCTGTAAAAATCAGGACATCAAAATGGTAGTCTACTTTTTGGTTTTTCCAATAGTGCAGACAGAAGGATTGCCAAGTAAAAGCACATTCAAGATTGACAAGTGAGCCAATGAACACTAAACCAGCTATAAAATATTGATTGAGCATTTCTGCTACTCTGCAACAGCCAGACCTCAGTGCCAAGAGTACACCTCGCCACTCACTGCAGGTTGGATTGGGTAGCTAATGCAGCTTGATAGACATTCAACTTGTATCTCCATTATGGCACGGAGCGCACATGGAGGCCCTCCCTCAACTCTGATTTGTTTTTCAACTTGAACACATACTCCATTCTGTTGAACCTCATTCTTAGCAACCTCTCCACTTCCTGTTTCTCCAGAATGACTCTTGAACCACTCTCCCTTGCTGAGCTCCCAAGGCCAGTGTCCTATGCTTCTCTGCCTTGCATCTTCCTGTTGCTTCTATCTGGGAAAATACTGTTGTGGGGTCTGAGTGGTTTGTGCAGAAAGGTATGCTATAGGTCCTGGCTCTGCCGTTGACTGTGTGAGCATGAGTAGCCACACAGTGTCCTTCTGAAACTGTGCGTTTAGCTTCTGGGATGACCGAAGAGCGCTTCCTGTCCCAGAAGTTCAGTGCATTCAGAAAGTGGTAATTAGGGACAACAGTATAATACATTGCCCACCATTGTCATTGCCATCAGGCTTGCATCACTACGCATAAGCCCTTTGTTCTTAGCTGTAAGTGTTGGCAGAATAGATCCTGTGATATCATTGTGTTTCCAGGGCGAATGTACGGCTATAATACTGTCAACAACATCTTTGAGTAACTGCTTTGTTTCACTTAGACTTTACAGTGCTCTCAAGAAAGATGCAATTTACAAACAATGTTTCTAATGAGAAATTAAAATAACTTTGCCTGCATTTACATAAACAAAGCCTAGTGTTTGCCTCGAAAGTTGGCTTCATGTTAACTGTTCCCTTGACCTTATCTGTGAAGTAGCCACAGCAACATGGAGAACCCCAGTTTCAGATGAAGGCCTGGTTGTGTAGGAGAGTCCACAAAGCACTGCCTAGCGCCAACCATAGTGGTGCTGCCTGTGTGTGTTCTGTGAGACTCACAAATGCCGCATTGGCAGGCTTCTGTGCAGGGGTCACCTGGTGGACCTGGGGTGGGGAGTTCTTACCAACAAAGGATTGGTAGTCTTTTACATGCCCCCCCCCCCCGAATCTAGTTACAGTTCAGTTTTTCCAGTCATGTGGTACCATCTACATCCTTTAGCCAGGGAGTACTGGAGGACCCTTTCTTCTGTAGGAAGCACAGTGTGGTGTCTAGGTCAGGCCAAGGGCACACACGGGCTCAGATCTTTTGAGCTCTGTTGCCAGGAATCAGCCCAGCCAGGTTTGTTTTTCTCAAAGTGCAATGGAAGCAGTTGCAGGCTAGTGAGAGGACAGTGTGGTAGCTTAGAGTCCAGGTTCCCTGTGGGCTGTCCGTCACCTTCAGCTCTTCTTTCCATCCTGATGGGGATTGCAGCTGCATCCCTCCCTGAGGTTTCCTCTTTCAGGGTTTACGTCTGCAAAGGAGCTAAGTTGCAGAGGGTTTGGGTTGATGGCTGCCCTGACTGCACCTTCACTCCTGCTGCCTCAGGAGTCTGCTGATTAAGAAGAGGGGTGGGGCTGGAGAGGTGACTCTGGTTACCCATCACTGGCCACTGTTGCAGATGACACAGATTCAGTTCTCAGCAGCCACTGGGCAGCTTCCAACCATCTCTCACCCAGTTCCAGGAAATGTGATGCCCGCCTCTGAAGGTACCAGACACATATACACCTACAAGCAGAATACTCATAGTAATACAATAAAAATAACCCTTTTAATGAAGGAGGAAAACCTACATTGTGCAGGCAGCCTATCCTGTTGGTTTTCACCCTTGACACACATGGCTTATTTTTATTTATTTATTTAATTTATTTATTTTTTTGCTAAAATAGAGTGTACTTTCAGCAGAGAAATTTATACTTATCTGAGACAAACAAAATTTGAGTGCTGTTCTCCTGGGTATGTGACCTGAAGGGGGCTGCTTCCTGTGCCTCGAAGTGCCTCTGGCCTTTTCTGTTAGATCTGACCATGAGATTTTCAATTCCAGTAAACTCCTTTGTCACCTGAAGTGACATGCCTTTTTACAGCACTCAGGCCTATCACAGATTAGATTGTTGTGATTGATGGTTAAATTGGATGGTAGTGAAAAGCTAGTCAGAGTAAGCGGGCTTCTTCTGCCCAGCCCTGTGGCAGCCTTGCTGAGGGCCCTCAGAGATGACTGTGTCCCTGAGGCTGTTTCCTTATTCCACTCCGGATTGTGTATCCTCAGTTAGCATGTCCTTTCCCTTTGTCTGGCTTATTTTTACTTGTCAGTGCAGACCTTTCTTCTCCCTAGAAACTTTACTGTGTCCCCTAAAATTGCTTGGGCAGGGCCCCTCAGATCTATACAACTTTGAGCTTCCAAGGTTCTATAGCACAGTCTGAGCATACTCACTCACTTGTCTGATTTGCATGATGTACTAAACACGTTTTCTTGCCAAGACCAAATTGTCTGCTGCTGCATTCCCAACATTGGCACATAGTAGGTGCTATGTATCCACTAAATAGCTTAGAAGAAAGAAGATGCTGAAAAGCATCAAGATTATCTCACACGGCATGGCGTGGGAGCTGTGTGTGTGTGTCTTTAATGGTAGACAAGTGCTTTCAAACTAGATTTATGACACGGAATAGCCAAATCACTGGGGAAGATGCTGTGTATAGGTGACCTAACACAGTACATCATTTATAGCAAGGTGCCTCCATGACTACTGTCCTCCAAACTGTCTGCTTGCTCTATTCCACATGTGTTAGTTATGTTACTGTCAAAAGCAACTTCTGGGTTAATTTGGCTCATGGTTTGAGGGGACAGCATTGTGGTAGCCGATCACATGACATTTACAGTCAGGAAGTTGATAATGATGGCTGCTGGTATTCATTTTGCCTTTTTGTTATTCATTTTAGACCCCAGCCCATGGAATGGCACTGGCCACGTTTAGGCCCAGTCTTTCCACCTCATCTACCCTGATCTAGACGGTCTCTTACAGCCACGCCAGCAGGGCTGCCTCGAGTGATTGCAGATCCTGTCAGATAGTTGGTCAGCCATTATGATGGGAGGAGCCCTAGGATACAGGCCTCCTCAGTGATTTTCTCTGAAGCGTGCGACTCCCGGTGTGTGAGTTGGCAAACAGAAGAGAGGAAAGGGATCCAGAGCCAGAACAAACACTTTCTGGAGGATGTGTTGGAGTGTGTTACTGTGACAAGTGATCCAAGTTTAGTATCTTGAGTTTTTTAAAAATAACCATTTCTGTTAACTGAATGTCAGTAGGGGTAGGCTACATGACGCTCCTGAGATCAATTTCTTCTCTTTGATTTGGCAAAGCACTAGCCAGCATGTACCTTGTAGTGGAGGTGACACTTAGAAGTATTTCACGGCAGAAAGGGGCTTCAGGAGGCACCTGGTGTCCTTGATTGGCGTTTAAAACACTTTTATTAGACAAAGTGATTATTACATCTGGAATGAGGCTTTACAAACTTAATTATAACAATAGGGTAGGAACAACAGTCAGCATTTATTTTGTACTAAATGGCAGACCAGGGAAAGTGCTTTGCATGTGTGAACCCTAATTACCCCTCATTCGTCATCAGCCTGTCATCTAAGCCCCAGCTGCGGTGGTGGCTTGTGAAGCGTTACAGAGCACTTTGTTCATTTATGCACCCTTCCTCTCTGTGTGTGATTGACCACGCTTATGTCTGAGACAGTTCTAGAAGTCATTCTCCAAAGACAGAACTGCCCACTCAGAATGCTGCTGTGGCCACTCCCAACTGAGCCTCTAAGCCTAACCCTGGCAGCATCACAGGCCTTAGCCGTGCCAGGCTCCACCATGGCCGCCTTTGTTCATCAGTGTTTCACACATTACCACACCAGCAGCCTGTGAGACGGGTCGATGTGAGCTGAACAGAATTAGTGTGAGGCACAAGGGAACAGTAATGACCACCCTGGACTTTGAGGATTCCAGCAGGCAGTGGGAGCCTGTGCTCTAACCCTGGTGCGTAGTTTCCACTTGTTGGGCAAACCTACTCCCACGGCGACTGTAAGGGACAGTTTCTAGAAAGCCTAATGAGATTGGGAAAGGCTAACAGTGTCAGTGGGGTCTGGCTGCTGCGATGGGGTCGTCATGGGTAGAAACAGCTTTGGGGGAGAGGGGTCCATGTGCAGGGTGGTATGAGTCGTGTGATTCGAGGCCAACGGCAGCACATTCAGTGTCTTGGGAACATGTGGGCTGAGAGCTGGGGTAGGCAGAGCCTCACAGGAGGACATCCTGAGGTCACCTGCACCCTGTTTGCCTGAGTTGGGACCCCAGGCTAGACTTCTAGGCACTCTGGTCGCAAACATAATCCAGGGAAATCATCTTGAAGGCCAGATGTTGCTGATTTTGTGAATATAAGGCCTTAGGCTTTTCATTAACAGGGATCTTTGTTCTCATCTGGCTTCACAGTTTACAAGTTTCATTCCTTGAAGATTATTTCTTAGTCTATAAAATCTGAATGTTTTCTAGTTCGTGAAATAGGAATCGAACCTGAAAGAATTCTGAAGTGTGTGGGGTACATGTGTGTTATTTCCCTTATCCTGGAAAATCTTCTGATCATGACATAAGGGAGAGAAAGTTCATCTTAGCTCATGGTTTCAAGGCTTCCGTCTCAAGGGAGGAGGCTGGCGAAGCAGCCTGCATCATGGCACCTAGGAGGCAGACAGGACTGCCATTACTCTCCACTTCGCTTTTCTGTCCTCCTCTAGTCCACCATCCTGGGCTGGGCCTTCATCCCATAAATGGCTATTGAGGGCCTTTGGGGTCCAGCCCCGAGGTCTCTTCAGGGTTTAGATTGGGTGCTACTGGAAACAAAAGCTTTTAGGTTATCTGAGGGCAAATGAATTCTCTCATACCTTGCTTTTTGGGACAAATCTCTTTATTCTTTTTTTTTCTATTCTAATTCTCCTGTCTTCATTCTAATTCCTCCTAGCTTCTCCTTCTCTAGCCTCAAAACTATCTTTCTTAGAAGAGCCTTGTAGTAACTAAAAAAATAATTATGAGACTTAACCTCTAATCGGTCAAAAGGTCATTCCTAGTAATAAGTAGCTGAGCCACTGCCATGGCAACACAAAGTTCCAAGGTTACAGAAGTAAGACTGTGACCAGACAGGGTGGGGACACAGTGTCCAGTGACAAACTTTGAGACAAAGGCCTATTGTCAGTAGACTTGGCAAGCAAAGAATTGGCATGCTTTTTCTTCGGGTGCTTTGTGTAGCTACCTTGGTTGGATGGATACCTGCATAGCTGTAAAGTTTTAAACTTATGATCTGCTTACAAAAAGCCCTTAGTCTAGTTTAAAGTTGCTCTGAGGTAAAGTGAGCCCATTGTGAGCAGTTACTCTGAGCAAAAGGAACAAAGCAGGCTTTTAAGTGTCTACAGTCCTTGTAGGACAAATAGATCTAGTTATGAAGCATGTCCTAGTATACTTTCTATATATAAAAATTATACAAATAAATGAAAGTCATATTCCTGACCACCCACAGATACATTTTCCCGTAAGACTGACATGCCATCATGAGATTACATATACACAATACTTGAGATCACACACTACAGTACAGATGTAGGGCTGAGATGTAATCATAACATTACATAAGCACAACACATAAGAACGCACACTACAGTGCAGGTACTGGGGAGACACCAGGCTGCTTTAGCAAACATGAGCAGCGGTTTCCAGAGTCCATGGTCCCATCAGAGAATCACTCCTCTGGTGGGTTGACATCTGAACACTAGTTGTGATCCGCTATAACTCGCACGGTCTCCAACAGATGGCACTATTCACGTGCATGATGAGCCATCCCCCACCTTGGCTTAGCCTCTGGAAATGCCCTCATAGGCAGAAGACTAGAGCACACTTCCATTAGTGTCTGACTGTAACTCCAGTCAAGTAGGCGATAATTAGCCATTACAGTGGGGATATTTGAAGATCTACATATATAGTTGTTCTCCCAAATCCAGTTCCATCTTCAGTGTTCTGTTACCTTCTGTCAATCATACTCTGGAAATATTAAATGGAAAAATCCAGAGAAAAATACTTAATACATTTTAAATTGTGTTTTAGTATGTTGAATTTTCACAATCCTATTTCATCCTGTTAAGGAAATGAGGCGTCCCTTTGTTGAGCATATCCATACTGTATGCACAAAGTCCATAGCCATCTTGGTCACTGGAACTGTCATGGGGGTACCACAGTGGCCTTGCTGTACCTAATGACAGCATCAAAGCAGCAGAAGTGTGCTGTTAAAAGCTTGTGCAGGCCAGAGAGGAGCAGACCGTCCCTCCTCTAGTGAAGAGTTTGACACTCCCAAGGAAAGAAATAAGACTGATGGGGCTAAAAAATCTGCAATAAGAATAAATATTCCAACAAGAGAAGAAGCTGATGGTGTATTTGGTTTTGTGCACATACACTAGAAGTTATGCCACAGGAAGCCAGTAATTGGCAAGGTTTAGAACTGTTTGCACCATCAAACATCCCCGCTGCCATGCAATTTTACCTTACTGCAAAGCCTGGGCACCACGTGTTTAAAGAGTCTCTCTGCCCAGTCTCTGCTTGACCTTCTCCTGGTCTGTCTACCCCCATCCTTTTCCTGAAGGAAATAATGGTCTCCCACTTCAAGGTGTCACACCGTTGTCCTCAGGTTGAGTTATTACTGTCAGGTTTTTGTTTGTGTGTGTGTGTGTGTGTGCACATGTGCAGGTGAATACAGGTGCCAGAGGAGGGCAAAAGAGGGTGTCATAACCTCTGGAGTTAGCAGCACCAGCAGTTATGAGGTCCCTAGTGTGGGCTCTGTGGACTGAACCTGTGTCTAGTGTCAGTATAGCAAGTACTCTTATCCACTGAGCCGCCTCCCAAGCTCTGTTCAGTCCCCAACATATTATGAAATCTTCACTATTAATGGATTAGTAAAGAGTCATACTGTTTTTCTGGAGTAATGACATGACTTAACAAGTTAAATAAATGGGCTTTTTTCATAGTAACTCAATGCATGTTAAAATTCAGATTTTAATACCTCTCACTTTTATATAACTATTAAATATTTCAGTACAATTAGTTTTAGTTCTATGTATGTGTGTCTGTGTGAGTATGTACACATGAGTGCAGGTACCCATTGAGACCAGAAGGCATTGGATCCCCTGGAGTTGGAGTCCAGGCAGTTGGAAACTACACAATGTGGGAACCAAACTCAGGCCCTTGGCAAGAACAGTATGTTCTTAACCACTGAGTCACCTCTCCAACCAACCAACCAAACATACATACATACTCCTAATTATCATTGAGAAAGAAAAGGACTGTTCCTTTAATCTTAAATTATATTATCTGAGTAAAAGAGAAAACAGAGATTAAATGTGTGATGATTTTTAAGCTCCTTATTTCTGAGCTTTGGAGTGTAATTTAGTGGTAGGCTGCTTGCTTAATATGTCCAAGATCCCTACTTCATCTCTATTACTTTCACCAAATTTGATTTCGTACCCAAGAATAGCATGATAAAATTCGGCAGTTTCCTTTGTCATAGTTCCCCTCAGTCCCATGGTGGATGTCATGAGAGATGTGTTATCTCTCAGCCAGGTTAACGAACAGTTCTGAAAAGTCAATAATTTAGGAAATCAGACCTTCAATTTTCATGGCCCGGTAGGGCTACTGCACCTTTCTCTTAGAGACGGGGGTACTTCCTGATTAGACTATAAATTTGTTGTGTTTAAACTGCTGGCATACGTTGGAGATGCTGTGGATTCAGTTTGAGACCGCTGAAATAGAGAGAGCTTGCAGTGAGCAGTCCACAAGGACCCCCTTCCATTCCCTGTGCGTGTGTTATGCTGATGCTGCACTCCTGTCTGTTGCGTGTGCAGAAGCATTGTGAGTGAAGACAATGTGCATACCCTAATTAGACAGGGCTTCCCTGCTGGAGATGCTAACCGTGATGGGAACAGTCCGTGAGTTGTAGTCTTTTTGGTGGAGAGTATGGTTTGCTGCCACTGTCTCAATCCCTGCTAAAGCACCCACACCTTTACCCACGTGACTTGGTGGAAATACCAGCACGGTGAAAAAGACAAATAGCACCTCATGTCTTTATTACTGTGACAACGTTTTTCCTTCATGCATACTGAGTGTCCTCAGGCCATCCATTGAAAGCCATGGCTCTGGGCCATTTCAAAGATGTGACGGTATGCTGTAGGAGAAAGATGGATCATCCCTGGATCCAGCATCACCGGGTGGAGCAAGTCGTCTAAATTGTGTCTGATGTGTGCACGCTTCTCATGGAATGGATGGCCCTCCCACGCCAAGCTGTTGGTGGGCAGACATGTCCACTTTCCTGCCTGTCGCAGTGTGAGTCCTCCAGGGAAGAGGAACACCATGCCCCTGTCTCACCTAACACACTCTGAAAACCTCTGAAGACAGCCAGCAGTAAGGTCAGCACCATCTCCTCCCCCACAGGAAGTGCCATTAACCCTGTGGGTGCCTGTGGGAGTGCAGGTGAGCTGGGATCCAGGCAGCAGCCGCGGGAGGAGGCTGGCTTGACTTCACTTATAGCTGCTTTCATCAATTGCTACAACCTGATTTTGTGGCTTTTTATTCAATGTCCTCCTGAGGAAATATCATTAAATATTATGAAAGAACTATTAGGTAAGGAAGGCTCTGATTGAAAGTAGATTGAAATTTTTTTAGCTATTTACCCTGAAGGAATTTCAGATCTTCAGTTATCTATGATAATGGGAAAATAGGAATACTCCCCAAATTCCATTTGAGATATTACTTTTCATCTATTCTGCTTTATCTATAGAAATTCCTCATGGTTAGTATAAGGATTAATGGCTCTGTGGTAGAATAGAAACATTGAGAGGGAAGCTGGCCTAGATCAGTTGCCTATGTCACATAATAAGAATTTACCAAGTATTAGCTTAAAAATTAATTTTATGATAATACATACATAAAGATTTCCCTTAAAGAGACAAGTCAAATAATTGGGAAATCAGCCTTATAAATTAAATTCAAAAGATGTAGCACTTAGTCGTCTGACTGCAGGGGGAGGGGGGGTGTTCAGCAGTGCCCCAGCCCAAAGTCATCAGAACCCCGGGGACAAAGCACAGTTGCAGACTTCACTGAGAAAAGGACTGCTTCCAGCTCCATGCTCCATGTTTATGTCTGTCTGAGGGTACCTCTGGATGTGGAATTCTGGGATATGATGAACTCGTGGGGAACAGTGTGAATGTTCAAGGTTTATGTCATCTATCTCATTATTATGATAATTAAAATGTGAAGACTTTTAGAATTAGGACTTAAATGATTTGTAAACTAAATGGAATCTAATAGAAAGAAACACACAAAACTGAATCAAAATGTCCATCTGCTCGACCCACCAAATTCGGTCCCATGAACTGTCAGAAAGTTTTAAAAGAGTCCCCAGATGAAACCACAGGGTGGGGCAGAGGGTGGCAAAACCGTATTCAGGAGAAGGGTACCATGGAGTGCAACTGTCTACAGGAAAGGCCCTCTCACAGACAGCCATGACTGAAGGAGCCTTCTCTGGTGGGTTCAAGACCTGTTTCTGTAGCACAAGACCTGGCTTGGTCTCTGGCACCCAGCAAGGCCAAGGAGCCGTGTCTGCCTGCGTGATTGTTGTGACAGCACAGTCCTGTGGAACCATGCTCCAGGGGAACCATGCCATCCCCAAACAAACAAACAACTTGACTACCCCACTGCATACAACACCCTGACCGGATCTTAAGTAAGGGAGGTGTGTGTCACATTGACAGACACGCAAGCTGAGGATCTGAAAGCAAGAATTCTTACATTGCAAGAATCTGCAAAGCCTTTTCAAAACATCAGACAGCATACTAAAAATGGCACACCTTAAAAGACCAGTTCTCATAGCATGGATGATTTTGTAATCAATGTCCATGTGGATGAGAAGACATGGCCCGTAATGGCCGACAAGCTCTGAGGGGAGATGGCAATGGTATGTTAAGAGAAGCTTTCCTTGAGAGGAGCCTTCCCGCCAGCCTGGTTCCAGAGCCGCTTCAATCCCAAATAAACACACAAGAGGCTATATTCATTATGAAGCTGTTGGCCTTGCTTGTCTCTTACTGGCTAGCTCTGCTTTAAGTAATTACCCCATAATTGTTAATCTAAGTATGTCTCTTACCAGAGAATAGTTCTGGGCTCCTACCCCCATGGCGGTTACATGTTGACCCTCTTGTTTCTCCTACCCAGAATCCTCCTGGATTCCTAGCCCCTCCTATCTAGGTTTTCTATTGGCCAAACAGTACTTTATTGACAAATGCACAGGCAAATAACAGGACTTCCCCAACATCTCCTCTTTTCTGTATAAACAAAAGAAAGGTCTTAATTTTAACATAGTCAAATTGTATATGACAGAACAGTTATCAAGTAAGAACATAGTTACAATATTTTAGCAAGATTTAAAGAAAATATCATCCATCTCATCCTTGTGAGTCCAAAGTTCTATATGTAGTTTATCTCTTATCATAACTAAGGAAAACTATAATTATAACTATCTGTCTTCAACTCCATCAAAGACCACAGAAGGATAATATATAAACACTAGGATTGACAGAGACATCTTACTGCCTGGACAGTCACCCGAAGTTCCTCTGTAATGTTGGGGCATCCATCTTCAGCCCATAGGCCACAATGTGTCTGGAACACTTCTCAGCAAAGCAGGAAATTTCAAACTGTCCATCTGCATTGGCAGTCTGTCAGTCATTTGTCTTTGTCCTGCAGAACGTCTCCTAGACTCTTCCATGAAGCAGGAACCCTGTAAGACTGAGTTCAGCAGTCACTTTTCTGTGGGTCCTGCATGTCCAGTTTATACAACAACAGTCAGCACGTGACACAAAATTACTGACAGTAAAGCTAAGTATTTAATGTAGAAAATTACTCACAAGATACCAAACCCAGAGAAGCCCAGCAGATCTCAGCTAGCGGCTGGACCAGAAGCCGAACTCCAGGAAAAGAGAGCGAGACTTCCTGTGCGCTGTCTTTTATGCCTTCCCCCCGTAACGCCCCTAGCCATGCCCAAAAGTGGGCTTGGCTAGTGACGTAGTTCCGCCTACGTACGTATACGTCTTTAGTCCTGCCTAAAGTGGGTGTGGTTAGCGGTGTGGTAAACCGCCCTTTTATTACCTCATCTGTATGCGCCTCTAGTAAGTCACATGTTTAATGGCGGCATCAGACTTCCTCCTACAATTCCCCTTTTAGTCTAAAAAAGGACAACTAACTTGTGTCCATGAACAAAATGTATCAAACATCTATTCTGTCTAAACCTAAACTTATCTTAAAGAAACACCCAAATATGAACACCTCCTTCCAATGGTAAGGATAAAGAGAGCATTGGACGGAAGGTGCAGAGGCCAAGAGATAAAGGGTTTGACTCCCACTTCAAAAGGAGCCCAGCAGGATTACCAGAGGGGGGGGGAAACACAGAAAAGGAGAGCGAGCATAGAATTGCCTGGGAGATGGACCTCCGGGCATGCTCCTGGGGGATTATCTTCGTTATGTTAAGTGGTGTAGGACAGGGGATTCAAGACTATGAAGTTCACTAACAGAAATGAGTACCAGCTTGCATTAATCCTTGTCTCCTGACTGTCCTGACCTCGATGCCATGATGGACTATACACCCTGAGCTATAGGACATATAAACTCTCTCACTTAAATTGCCTTTGTCAGTGTATTTTGTTATAGTGACGCATGAAAAAAAAACTAAGATAGTAACAAGAATTTTTAGAAAGAAGAAAAAGTTCTAAAAACAAAGATAGTTTTCTACTCACATTGAAGAACATCAGCTGCCAGGGTAGGTGGGTAGCAGGTCACCTATGCCAGGAATGCAGAGCTGGAAAACTGTTACCAATAAGCGGGCTGGGTGTTACTTTGCTGTCTAAAGGATAAATTCCAAACTCTAGAACTTTGTAGATGTGAAGGATGCACCCAACTGATATTCCAACCTTGGTCTTCTCCTAGTCAATACAGCTTCACTACTGATGGACAAAAAGGAATTAATATTATCTACTTAGTAGGTTTGTGAAGCAGTGTCTGATATATATATATATATATATTTATATAAATATGACTAAATTAAATATATGATTGTATGTTATCCATCAATGCCTTCAAAGTAGGTAAACTAGGCATTTTCCTTCAAGAGTCCAAGAAAGACTCACCTCTCTCTCTTGTGTCCTCCATTGTTGCTCAACTCGTCTCAGACAACTGTGTTGGCTATTCTCTCTTCTTCCCACTAAGGCTGTGTGGGGTGTCCATACACCAGTGCTGCTAGCGGGCACTTGGCGGTCTGCATGAGCTTCGCAGGAGTGGATATGGCACCTTGTTTCTGTGTCTCACACACAGAAAGCTCCCCTTGTGTTCATTGAATGCATGACTCTGCTCTGGCTTAGGATCAAGCTCCTTCCACTTTTAGAAAGTAACAGGCTTTCAGCCCTTTCATCTCATTCCTTTAGAACTAGAAGAGGAGGAGATGCCTCTTGTGAAGCATCACCTACTAATAACACTGCATCTCTTCAGATTGTCGGGATATAGTCTTTTTCAGCTATCATGTCATTCACTCGTTCAATATATTAAGCTAAAATCTAGTGAGTTGTTCCTTCTGTGGCCTGGACATTGTTCTGAGGGAGGCTGAGCCACATCACTGAGTAAATCAGACACACCTCTTTTTTTGTGGGTCTTGCCTTCTCACTTAACTGAGAAGAAATTGGGAAGAAGTTGTCCCTTTGAGGTGGCTGTTCTGTGCCGCTGAGTGAGGTGAAGGACCAGAGTTGCCATGGTGAGGTAGATGGCAGTGTCTTCCTGCAGCCCTACCTGCAATGGCACCAGCAGACCTGATGCAAGTACGAGACTCCAGACGGTTTGTTCTCAGCACACTAGGTAGATTAAGAGGACTTGAGGAGGGCAGGCTGAGGGGGCAGTTCACAAGGCTGATGTGATGTGGAACTTTTTGAGTGTGACGTGTCTGTCAGAAGTTTAGATGTTAAAAGGCAGTTGGCACATGAATACAAATCTCAGAAGAAATACCTTAAAAGATTATGCACATTTGAGAGGCTTGGATATTGAGAGGCTTGGATATTGAGATTTCATTTAGAGACTATACAAAACCACCCAGGGATTTGTGTGAATGAATGAGAAAAGAGGGCTGCCCTCTGAACGCAAATGCTCTAACCTGACAGGTTGAAGAGCTGAGAAGGGATGGTCAAGCTCATGGTCAAGGTGACTTCAGTGGTAGAAAAGAGCCAAGAAGCACCTTGCCCTCCATGGAGCTAAGTGACTGAGGGGACAGGAGCATGGTGACATGGGCTTGACTTTGCCTTGCCCTACCAGAAACTAAGAGAGGAAACCACAGAGATGGCTTAAGAAACAGAAATGTTTTGTGTTTTAATGACATGATCCTCAGGCATTCCAGTGAGGTGATTAACTGAGGGACAAGCAGAGTTCAGAGGATTAAGACGTACAGTGTGAAGATTGCCTATATACACCCTGAAACAACATGCCTCGGGGTTGGGGAACTGCTTGGGAGATTCACTGCACAGTGTTTGCCCACAGGGACAGTGTCATAGTTGTGCATATATGTTGGGGGACAGAGGAATCCAGTTATGGCATAGCAATGAAATAATTTTATGACTGGAGTCATCACAACATGAAGAACTGCATTGAAGGGTCGGCATCAGGAAGGCTGAGATCCAGTGTCTTAACAGGTTTTAAGAATGAGTGAGCTCATCCTAGTAACCTGAAGAAAGGAAGGGGCATAATGGAATGGCGCTTTTGTGAGCTACACCACCACCTTCCTGACAGCTTCTCCAGGCAGGAATTATGCTGACAGGTCATTGGGGGCCCGGGTGTGGAGCTCTGCAGAGGTGACCAGGAGCAGCCTGCTCCTAACCTCCTGGCGGGGAGGCGCTAACCTGATCTAATGAGTGTGCACTATTCAGCTTCATAGTTTTGGGGGGAGGGAGGGAGTTGTTTCTATTAGTTTAAATTGTGCCCCTAAATGGAGTTTGCTTCGTGTTTGTTTCCCCTCTGCCATGTCTTGGCTCTTAGTGTACCCGTGGGCAACAGGACACATCTTTGGTTAATAGACATGTGAGGTACACGAGATGAAGTGCAGGGAAAGCAGTTGAGGTGAAGCTGACAGGTAGGAGAGCACAGCTTTGATGACAGTCTTGCAATATTAGTCAGAAACTGGGTGAGACGATGGCAGATGTCAACTTACAGGTTCACTTGTCAAAACTGAGGTTGTCTTATCGCCAAACCACTGCTGGGCCAAATGCTGCTGCCTTTCATCTTTCTGGTCTCTGGAAAATTTTCACGGCCCCAGCCCACACTGCGTTCTGCGCGTGATCTTCACAGGTGAATTGCCAGTGACGTCATGTAATCAGTCAGACAGTTGTTACACCCTGTGTCTGTCATCTCAGCTGTGAGTAGCCTTGATTGGGAACCTTCTCTGGCAAGGAAGCACTTCCCGTTTTATGAAGGGCTTTCACTTTATCTGTGCAACAGGTAAAATTCTCAAGAACCATGAAGAGCCATTATAATGTTGCTTCTGACTTTGTTTGGGGCCATTTTCTTTCAAACCACCACGGTCCCTGTGGACCCTGCCTTCTGTGCTGAGTGTGAGGAGGGGCCACGTGAGCTCCAGGGAAGTGTGATCATCTAAGGAAAACTCGGCCTCCATCCTGTGCATGGTGACAGAGCCTTCGGTGTGGCTGTGCTAGTGTCCTCAGCTTCTGTGAGCCTCATTGACGTAAGACAGTGAAAACAGAATTTAGATGGGATGGGTTTGTGCCAAGAGAAGCAGCCAGCAAGGCGCCGGCCAGGCTGCGGTAGGTCCACTCTTGCCTCCCGCTTCCTCCTCAGTTCTGTGGGAGCGCCAGCCTCCACTCTGACTCTGATGAGCGTTTGTAAAGCTCGTACCTACCTGTGCCTCCAGCACAGCGTGTTCTCGAGCCTCCATTGCAGAAGGTTCACACTGGAACGAGTGTGTTCAACTGTTCAGCTAACTGGTAAGAAGTGGATAGCCCAGGTTCATGGGGTGTCTGTCCTGTTTGGTGCACTTTAGAGACCTATCCTGAAGGATGTTCTGGCCCACAGATGCTATTGGCGCTTGGTAATTCTATTTAAAGACACTTGACAACACTTGGATTCCTCATCCTTTTTCCTTCATTTATGCTGTGCTTACTCCATTCCTCCTTTCCTCAGCCCTCCTTCACCTCTGTCTTCCTGGCCCTTCAGAACATTGTGCAGCATTGTACTCGCTACCTGGGACACAGGGTGTGTGTGTGTGTGTGTGTGTGTGTGTGTGTGTGTGTGTGTGTGTACCCTTCTCCACACACTATGCCCCCCCCACCTGGGACACAGGGTGCGTGTGTATCTGTGCACACCCTTCTCCACACACCGCAGCCTCCCCCCCCCCATGCCTCCTGCGGAAGCCTCTGATACAGACCAGAGTGAACACCAGTGACAGTAGACTAGGATGGGGGAATTTCTGTGGAGATGTTTAGGCTGAAGTGTGAGTAGACAGTGGAGGAGAGACTGACTCATCTCCAGCAGAAGAGGCAGTCACGAAGCTGCTTCTCCGTGGAGCAGCTCTCACTGCTGAGGGACCAGCCGGCTTCCAGTGCCTTTGGGTTGCTTAGACTTTGGTATATTTCATACAAGAAAGGGAACATGGGGGTGAGGCTTAATGAGGTAGGGTATAGCCTGCAATTGGGGTGTGTGCATCAAATAGAGTGAGCTGTGTGTGCTGTTACCCATGAGATTCTAGGCTGCTTCCCAACCATCTCCCCTGTAACATGGTGTGACAGCTCCCCTACCCTGGTCCCAGAGCATGCAGATCTCAGCAGACAGCAGAAGACACCGTGTTGTAGAGGTGTGGAGTGCAAGCTGGCCTCCGTTGTGCTGAGAGCTTCATGTCTGCTTGTTGGAACTTGAAATAATCAGGATGCTTGCTTCTTACAAAGTTGGTGGGAAACAGGGAAGCCTAAGGGGTAACCCTCTTCTTCAATACTCAGAACACTTGTGGCTTGACAGCCAAACATCTGTCAGTAAAAACCAAACAGAACCTCACAGAATTCAAATATGGTATGAAGATGAAGCCCGTTTTTATAGTATCTGCATAAGGATGACAACAACGGACTCTCGTTACTGTCTCTGGAATTGTAGATTAAAACCTAGACTTCCCTATCCATTGAAAAGACCTTTTAAATCCCTGGGATTGATTCACCTGCCTCTCCTATTGCACACCGTCCAGGCACCCAGGAGTGAGTTTTTTGCTGATGGAGAGCAGAAGTGTTCCTGGCTGGGCCTGCTGTTCAGTGGATGATAGAGTGCCTCAGCAGTCATGGCACTGAGTTCTTTGGAAAGAAAGTGTCCACTCCTTCCTGCTCGTCCCCCACGGCACCTGATGTGCTCCAGACTCAGGAGTTTAGAGCATTTGATAGTCAAATAGTCTACCTTCCTTCAGCATTCTGTCGTCTCAGGAGGAATTAATTCCACTTTAGCCCTTTCTATTTTTAGTGTATCTAGTTTTGAGTCCTTGTTGGGTGTGCCTGAACCCCACAGCAGAAGCATCTTGTGCTAACAGTGTTTTCTTTTGTTCGTGCAGCGGAGCTGATTACTATGATTATGGGCATGGACTCGGTGAGGAGGCTTACGATTCCTATGGTGAGTGAGTGGCCACAATAATCACACAGACAGAGGGCGAGTGGCCGTGGACAAACCTTCAGAGTCCTTATCGGAAGGGAGACCCATACTCGCTTAGTGATGACCTCATTTGTGTGTGGACCCCTCCTCTCAGTCCTCTGTGCACGCCTTGCTACTGTCAGAGGCTCCTCTAATAGTTAAATGCAACAGTGCAAGAAAGAGTTCAGATCCCACATGCAGCTGTTTTGTTTGGGTTGATGGTCAGTGCTGACCATGTCACTCCACACAGTAGGTTGCTTAACTGTAGACACTTGATGGCATGAGTCTTTTTTGAAGTACCTTTGTTCCTTGACAGGAATGGAAATGACGCCATTGAGACTACAGCTCTCATGCGTCCCCCTCCCCCCATCTTTATATTTTACCTCATCCCCAACCTCAAGACCTCAGAACAATTACGCTAAGAGTCACCTCATAAAGGCTACAAAAGCTGACCATGGAGGAGGCACAAGCAAGGGTCTATCAGGCTCATCAGGAGGTAACTCCTCTTAGTTCTGCAGGAGCCCATAAAGGTGCTGGGGAATCCATGACCAGAGTCTCCATATGGTGAAGGATGACAGGTCTCATTAACAGTATTGATGGTGGTGACAAAATGATGGAAAGAAGTTCCTTTACCTCAGGGCAGAGACATCAGAGAACAAGAAGCCTCTACTGGTAGCAAATCTCCTAGAATACCTGATATCCTGTGCCAGTAAGCTAGGACACTGGGAAGTCAGCTCTGAGACATTTCCTGAACTTAACTGCAAACCCATTTCTGGTGTACTTCACCAGCCAGGGGCTGGGTTTGTGTTGTTTTGTTTGGTTGGTTCGGTTTGATTTTTTTATTGTTACTCATAGTAAACATTTAAGAGAGATGCATTGGCTTGGTGAGTGCTGCCTACTTAAAATCACGCAAGTTAGCCAAAGGGAGTGACACTGATTGCATGTTTGTATCGGAAGAGGTCATTTTAAGCATTTTTCTCTCACAGCTTTTAAATTGGTCTCTGAGGACACATGGCTTTTTGATTGCTTTGTGTTGCAGCAGGGACTTAACTGTTTGCTGTCTGACACCTGGGGATAAAGGAAAGTCCTGACACTTGAATTTCAGGAGGTAAAGATAGAATGTCTGTGGTTAGTGACAGCTGTCCACAACATGGAGTCACTGAGCGAAGACCCACCAGTGTGCCTCCCTCAGGCTTTCCGTGGGGAACCTGTGAAGAGGCAGCGACTTCTTTTCCCCTTCTGCCCTTCCTACTGTGATCGTGGTTTTTCCTTTTTCTTTTCCTAAATTATCTGTGTTCTTTTTCCTTTGCTTTGCTGTTGGAAGAATTAGAATCATCCCTTCCATTCTGTTAGAGTTTTGATAAGGCTGTTGGATTTGCTCTGTGAGGAAATTCTTGCCGCTAGTAGCTGTTTCCAACACAAAGGTCACTCTCTTCTCAAAGCCATCATGACACTGGTGACAAGATGATTTTGTATTGTGTTCATAACATTTCTAAGTAAATCCCCATGTGTTTCTTTTATTAGTACATCAGAGACATGTAGCTCCAGTGTGACATTTACCACTGGTTCGGACAGATGAAATGGAGCTACTGGGACCCCATGACAATGGTCTAATTATGATCCATCTTCCTGATTTTAGGGCAAGAGGAATGGACTAACTCAAGACATAAGGCTCCTTCAGCGAGGACGGCGAAGGGCGTCTACCGAGACCAGCCATATGGCAGATACTGATTGTACTGTCTGATGTTGTGAAATAGCCAATCTCCACCGTCCTGTATACTGTTCAAAGTAATTTTTTTCTATGAACAATCCCTTTTTAAATAAATCAAAATGCTTAAAATCTGAATGGATGGAATTTAAAACCACTTTGTTGAAGCATCTACTTGGCAGGGAGAAGAAGGACATGTAAAATTTTGTCATTTGCAGTCTGTATATGAAAACTAGGTCATGAAAAGAAAAAAATAACTTTGATTAACTAGTGTTAAACATAAAGATAGGTTTACTAAATATGTTAATCCATTCTTTTAACATAAGCCTCACCTTTCATTTTGAAGGTTTCCATAGAATTTAGTTATTTTATCTTTCAGCCATATGCTAGTTTTTTTTCTTGCCAACTTGCGTAAAAAGGGAGCCAATTACAAGTGCAAACAATGTGGTATTCTTTTGTAACTCGAGTCTTGAAATGTTCTGTAGTGTTAAGCAAAGTCTCCTCTTGCTTGATACTAAATAAACTTTTGAAAGAAGTTTCGTGTGTGTGAGCTAACGGTTCCTGCTTTTCTATTTAAAAAGGCCTTCGTAAATAGCTGTAAACAGGGAAAGGCTCCTCTAACAGTGCTCGTCATAAAAGGGTCACTAAATATTGTACAGCTTATTTTAAAAGTGGTATAAAATTAAATGTGCCATGATATACTCACCATAGGTTCAAATGCGGTCTAAAGAATCCACACGGTATCGATCTGCTCAAGTGGCACGTTAAACCCACGCAAACCAAATCTGGTTTTAAAACTGGTTTTAAAATAACTACTGGATTTTCTGGAAAGGATGTGATCAGTTTTCATCTTGTCGAGCGTTTTTTCACTAGTGCAACTTTGGATTTTTTATGAGACTTTTGGTACCTTAATGAACACCTCGCTCCATGCTGGAAGCATAAGCACAGAGCTTTTAAAGACATTCTGACTTGACTAATTGAGGTCGCACTCGCCAAGGCTGAGGATGTGTAACCCTTAAACGGTCTTCATTTTCAAAGGTAAATAAATCAAATAAGATTTTAATCTCACTTAATTATCTTAATATAACTAATAAAACCAGGGAGATTACAACTTAGCCAGTTTCATTATCCATTTTAGAAAGGTTTTAAGATCACCTAAATTCTCATTTTAAAAAGTTTAATTTGTTTTAGTAATCTAAAAAGCTTTAGTTTAGCCAGTTTAATTGGGGCCAATTCTTCCCTGTTAAACAACTGTAAAACCTCATAACTAGTTGTGTGTAATACATCTTTTGGTTAGTAATTGAGGGCGTTCTTAAAACTGACAAGGGTTTAATAAAGTTATTTGTTAATCATTTGGCTTACGTTTTAATTGTAGATTATGTAAAGTATTTGTCTTTATTTGGGGGGTTTCCTTGCATTTATTTTGAGTAAATAGGTTTCTTCTTTTGTTAGGAAATGTCGACCACCTTGGACTGTCAGAGGAGCTCGGTGTAACTTAGAGCAAACAAAGGTATGCACCTTTTGTCCCTTGATTCCAGTGGCTGGGGCCGTGTTAGACTGTTCTTGCTACCGCAGTGGGGTGGAGCAAGGTTCCCTTCCCACTGCTTCCGATGTGACTGCACAGCTAACATCCTAAAGGACCCCTGGAGAACCAGGAAGCTTCTGCAACATGAATGGGTCAGAGGGTAGAAACTGGAGGCTCGGGCTGTCAGCACCTCAAGTCATAAAGCAGTCCATTCAATAATCTGCAAAGGGTTTCTAAATTCTTAAGTTAAAGAAAGCAGTCTGCCAAACTGCTGGTTTAATGTGAACCCTTTGTGTTTAAACATACATGTGAATGCAAAAACCTACAGAAATGTACAAGCAGTTTTTCAAAATAGCAATCTGGTCTTGTAGAACAATCTTTTGTGCTTCTGAATTTTGAAAATTAGGACTCTTATAAAATATTAAAGCGGGTATTTCATAGTTATTTCATTTTTCTTTTTAAAGTTTGGTTTTTTAATCTGGAGATCTGTAAAGCAAAGATCTGTGAGGGAGGGAAGGTATTGTTAATTTGATGGAAAATGCCATGTCCGGGGCCACGTGAGCTTTGTGAGACCAAAAGGGTGTGATGTTTGGGGACGTTATTGTGGGTTTGAGTGGTTTGTCTGTCTGTTCTTGAAATCTGCTGTCACTCCTTAGCCCTGGCCAGCCCCTAGAACTCATTGTGTGTATAAACCACCACGCCTGGCTGGATCTTCTCAAGTGTTTATATCTGGGCAAGTGTCCCTTCCTGCTAGTACCAGGGAGATGAAGGCATGCTGTCACCTTCACACTTCTGTAGCCTTCAGTAGGCATTGTTTATAGCGACAGTGGTACAGTCGCATGAAGGTCAGTGGTCAGGATTGAATTCATGTGTGTAATATAAAGGAGAAACATACAAACTTTTTCCCTTAATAGTCAGAATTGGCTAAAACACTTAAATTGCCCAGAAGAAGAAAATGAATGTCTTCTAATAGAGAAAAATTGTGAAGTTTATCGAGTTTGTTGTTTGCTTGGTTTTTGCTTCTTTTCCTGCTATCGGGAAGAATGTAAAATATATTATTAGTGCTTTTTTATTTTAATTAATCAATTAATTAATTTGGTATTTTTGTGACAGGGTTTCTCTGTAGCTTTGTAGGCCAGGCTGGCCTCGAATTCACAGAGATCCACCTGCCTCTGCTTCTAGAGTGCTGGGATTAAAGGCGTGCACCACCACTGGCCGGCTGTGTTAGAGCTCTTATGTTGCTTTCTGAAGTATGTTTTTTCTAGTTTAAGAATTGGCATATAATAATAAGCCTAGACTTTCTATTTCATGTTTTACACAGCAGTTTATCATAGAATTCTGTGTGTCAAAACTGTGACACCAGGCTCCAGCCAAGACATTGGCCAGGTTGAGGCTCATTGGACAGGCTCCAGCAATGCCAGACCCTTCCCTGCCAGCCTGTTCCCAACAGTGTGTCCACAGCTCTCATCTCACAGTGGATAAACTATTGATTCATCAGAGCCATCCTGACTCATAGACTATGAAGACTCACCTAGGGGCAGGCTTTCTCTCCTCCTGGGCAGTTCTCAGTGCAGTCTGGCTGATAGGCTTAAACATTACAACTACAGGACATTCCATTGCCTGATCCCCTCTCCCCAAACCCGATTTCCTCCTCATGCCACAAGAAGTCTGTAGTGTCCCCACGTGATGCTACTCTCATCTCCTGCCCTGTCTCTCCTTAGAGCCCATCTTTTTCCTCATGTGTTAGCATTCACAGAGCTCTGTACTAGAGATCAAGTAGGAAGTGGGAATGCAGTGACTAAAAAGATACAGGACCCTACCTTAAAGCCGTATGAAAGCCAGTGGTTCTGGGAGTCAGTATTCCCTGCTCTTTTACATGTGGGACTCAGCCCTGTCCCTCTGCTGTCAACTGTACTGTCATACTCTGAACTCAGCCCAGGCCCCCTCTGCTGGTAATTAGACGGTCATGCTCTGCCCCCTGCAGAGCTGGGTTTGTGACTGTTGCTTCCTCTCAGTCTGGACGTCATCACATGGTGGTTACAAGCTGTGTCAGTTGCCAGGCATGTGCACGTGGCTTCATGTCAACTATGTCACTGGCGTCTGTGTTTTATAAAACCTGTCATCTGTGTTTTATAAAGGAAGCGACTGAAGCTTCAGACCATGAGGTCATTGTGTTAGCTACAAGTCCTTGTAAGTGGTGGAAGCAAGATTTGAATACAGCCACTTTGTGAGTTTCAAAACACTACTTTTTCAATCTCCACGTTACACTGCTAAAGGCTTCTTACAGTGAGGAGCTGTATGCCACTTTATGGCCCAGTAGGCATCATCCAGACATTATGATTATCCCTGCCCCACATTCCTGCATAAGAAGATACACTGATTTTCCTTTAGGTCCTACACATGATGCACTCCAGGTGTTCTAAGTCAAATCATTTTTAGTATTCACTTACGGTAAACACCTTCAGATCGTCTCTTTGGCTACAGGCAGAAAGGATATAAAGATGAAGACAGTTCCTGCCCTTGTGGGTAGCCCACCCTGCTATGGAAAATAATAAGCAAAGTGCAGACCAGCCTGACCTCAGATACATGTAAGGTATTTTATACGTGCCGGAAGACAGATGCAAAGCCCAGGCAGGGTTGTTAGAGATAGAAGATACCCTGGCAGGACAGGCTGTGGGAGCACGCATCACCCAGCGTGATAACCTTGGGTGAAATGGCTCAGCTCCTCAACGGTAAGGTCCCCCCCTGTGAAATGAACATGGCAGAGATAACTGCCTTCATAGGACTATACAGGTAGAGGCCTGCCCAAAGCAAGGTCAAAGTCCTTGCTCTCACTTGGTGCTGTGTGCATTTACATAGGAAAATACGGCCTTGGAAGGGAGCTTCACTGTGTTAGACAATGAGAGACCTTGGCTGGGTAGGTGAGGGACGTGATACACACACACCTTCTCTGCTGACTGAAACCACACCTCCAATGCACTCATCTCCATCCAGAACTCAGTACAAACCTGCAGCCGTGACATCTCCACCCTGGTCTCTGACTCATCACACAGCTTCAGACAAGGAAGGGTTCAGTCGGTCAGCATATAGAGAACCATGATAGCTGAGATCCCCTGGCGTGGGAGTCACGGGAATAGCGTGGAAATAATTGCAGTGCAGATAGTCTAGTTCTCTCAATTTAGCTCAAAATTACACAGATACTCATCATGGTGAATAGAGAAAGGTCCTGTATAAAACTGATGACTAGAAATCCAACTGCCCCTATGCCACTGTTTTCAAATATGTGCTGGGCATAAAATAAGGCTTATGTTTCCCACGCAGTTCTGTGGGGACAGGAAGGAGAGAGCTCATCATTAACTTGAAAGTGGCACATGTATCCTGCCTCTGTACGCCAGTCTGGGAACGCCGTGAATCAGGTTCCCATCCTCATTCCAGCCTCTTTATCTAATGGGAAATTATAATCACTTGCAGCTGACACTGATCCCCAGGAGCTCACCTCCAGCCCCCACCTCCTTCAGGGGTCACCACCCAGGCTGAATTATCTCCAGCTCTTCCCGTGAGTTCCCAGCCACGCGTGGGGCCCTGCATGGTCCCGCTGCTGTCTTTCCCCGCTTGCAGTCCGGGGAACAGGTCAACAGGCTACTCTTCACATGGCCACCGCGCCAGAGCCTTGGTTGCTGCAGACACGTCACCCCCAGATACTTCCTGCCTGGCCATTCTCTGCCAGTTATCATAGTCCCTTCCCCAGAGGCCCAGCTCACAGTCTTGCCCTTGTCTGCCAATTTCAGTGAGACTGGAAGCATACCATACACCGGAATCCTTCATCCCTGTCCCCACGCAAAGACCCTTGAAACATCGTGAATTGTGACATAATGTTCTGTATTTGCCCTTCCCCCACCATCAAAGTATAAACATCCATGGTGCAGATCTTATGCATCGTAGGTTGTGAATGCTTAATCCGTCAAAGGAAAGGGAATGAGATGGCTTCGTGGCATAGTTTAGACAAAAATGGATCAGGGTCTCTTTGGTCTTGTCTTACAACTTTATAAACAGGTTGTAAAGTGATGAGAGGGGGAGGGAGGGGTGGGAGCTGACCACCAGTCTTAGCATGATTCATGCATCTGCTAACCGGCACGGCTCCTAGTATCTAACTCACACTGACATAAAGGGGGGGGGTGGAAGGGTGAGCAGTTGCTGCTTGCAGCCGCTATGTGCAGAACATCTGGCACACGGTATGCTGGGGGCATGCCAGGGAGCAAGGAGAGGCAGTGGTACTGAGTTCAGTATAGACATCCCTGGGTGCCCGTCCGTGCGCCTTACAGGAGGGGTGAGGTCCTCACCCACCCTCAGATGTGGGTTCTCTCCCTCCAGATGCCTTCTGTCTTTGTTCTCTTTTAAGGGATGGCCCGCGGAATGGTGGGCTTTGTACCATGCACTAGTAAAGAGGACTCTTTCTGGAACCCTAGACCTATTGGGGAAAACAACCTCCACAGTGTGTGTGTGCTCATCTTCCTGTCTTCTCCGCCTCTCTGGATCCTCCTAGCTTGCCAAGGATCTCCCTCTCATCTGCAGCCAAACGAGCCTATTTCTGTCAGAGATGACCAGCTGACAGTACTCGCTCCAGGACCAATTTTGAGCTACTGGCTTCATTGTGTGGGTTGTCCTTCGCCCCTCAGTAAGCTCCCAGGCAGGCTTAATTTAGTACTTTACATTTTATAAACTTGAAGCATTTGAAAGTCATTCAAGAAATTATCCCTGTTTAAAGGCCATGAGACCTGCCATACTAAAAATGTTTGAACTCCATGTATTAGGGCTTAGAAAAAGCAGTTTTCATCTGATTCTTCTATGCAGTAGTGGCGTGGTATGCGGATGGCCCCAACATGCTTCCTGTGTGTTTGGGACTATGTAGGAATAAGATTGAACAACAGACAGCACAGGTGTTAGAGTGAAAGCAACTTCACTAGGTCTGTGGAAGGGGCGGGCTGGAGCTGAAATGGGTTGTGAAAGTCACCATCATGCCAACAGGTGGGCCTGAGAGAGACGCAAGAGCCGACAGGCTGGAGTAGGTGATGGCTGCATGGGCTAGCTTGTGTGCTTGGGGACTTAGTAGGTGTTGCTGGACTACGGGGCTGCCGGGGAAGAAGATGCTGCAGAAAGTGCTAGGGCTCAGCCAGCAATGAATGACAGGTGTGTGCGGGTGGAGCGTCTCCTTCTGAGTCACCTGGCCTCTGAACTGTCAGTTCTCCATGGAGACTGCATGGAAATGAGTGGCCTGGTGTTGATTAATAAAAGGGTCATTTAAACACCCGACATCTCAGCCTCTTATTTGACAAGGATGAAAGGACGGTGCCAGGGAGGAGCCATGAGAATGTCACTGTGTAGTCCAACAGCTGTGTGACACAAGCATTGCCATTCTGGATCCAGCCATGAAAACCACAGTGCACTGAGCTTGGTCAGCACCACCTGCTTGTCCACCCATGGTCTTTATCCCACAACTGGTTTCTCCCCCACTTCAGCCATTCCCTGCCACGCTGCTTCTCATACGTGGCCTGTGTGTGCTGAGTCTGCTTCTGAAGCCTGAAATCCACTATGTGGCACAGATGTCATCACTGTTGCTTTGTTGACGTGTACAAATGTATTTCACTTTCCTCTTTTTCAGGAACTGCTGTTGTTACGGGCTGCCTAAGGACAGTCACCTCACCGACGTGCCTACACAGTGACTAAATTCGCTTGGGAACCTGACAGTCATCAATTGATTATTGTTGTTGTGTCCCTAATTTGTGGTTTTGGAATGTTTTTATGAAACATCTTTTAATGTAGAAAGCCTTTCTTTTCTTTTTAAAGAAAGTTTGATTTTGTTGTCTCAGAAACCAACAAAGAAGAAGAATGATTTGTATTGTGGCTAATAAAGTCCCCCATCAAAGTCTCTTCCATTTTAATAGAGATGAAGACCACGGGTCTAGTTATTTCTGTACAGCTCTACAAAGTTTGCATCCTTGAGAGCCTTGTAAGACTTTGGCTCCCCACAAGACGTTAAGAATCTACACAGAGTGCAGATTTGAGAGTGATTTGTCCATCTCAGTTGTGGCCAATAAATGTGTTAGGCAAGGGAGTCCTGTCCTGTCCCAGGTTAGTCATGAGGGCTTCTGTGGGAAGTGGACGGTGCGTGGGACAAATCAGGACTTCAGGGCCTCCCTGTGCTATGCCATGTAACATGAAGGTCATGGTCTCTGTGTATGTGTTACTCTGTTTCCTCTCCTTCCCTCAGATGCTATCACGCTCTGATTTTCATTCCATACACCCCGGGATCATGTGATTTATATGGGAAGCTCATCACAGCATGCTTCCTGACCTTGGAATTTCCAGAACAGTCTCACACATTGTTGAGGTGTTGCTTTCTTCCCTCAAGTGTTTCCTAGAGGCACTGACTTTTTCCAGCATCTTAGGTTTGGGACATTGTGTACACACAGAATCACTTTGAATAGTTTAACTTTTCCTTATCCTTTTAGTATGCATCCTAAAAATATAGTTGGCGTCTACTGAAGTTCTGACTTTTATATTTATCAAATGAGCATTTTTCCATCTTCTGACTTTGTGATGTGCAAGGTGTGTACTAGAGAACACAGCAGAGCCCTACAGCCAGCAGGCTGCTTGTAAAAGAGATTTGAGAGCTGCAGTCTGGGGACAAGCTTGGGAAGGCCACTCCCTTTAGCCCATCTAGACTGAACAGGCTGTGATAAATGGAAGACTCTGCGCCCTTCTTACTTCGTGACCCAACTGAAGCCCTGTGGTTGTGAGCCTTCCAGCACAACTCTGCCCTGTCACCATGATGCACTTTTGACACCTTAATTCTGGCCTGTTATTGCATCACCTTCATTGAACACATACATATTGATAAAGGTGTGCATGAAGCTAACTACAGAGAAGACATAATAAACCAAAGGGGGTCCATCCTGTAGAGGCTTACATTTCCTAGTGAAGACAGGCCACCACCCACAAAATGGAAGATGTGGTGGTGGTGGGGTAGCTGTGGCAACAGGAATAAGCCCCACGCCACCTGGGTTGATTGAATAAAGCAATGCCTTAGCAGCCCAATAAAAGTAAAGGAGAGTTTTATTGAGACCCTGGTTAGTATACAGGACCTGAGGAGAGCATTCCTCATGCTAGAAGGACAACAGGGATGGGATGCCAGTGTAGAAAGTAGACAGCTGAGAAAAAATGAAGCTCGGGAGCTACCTAGAGAGGACAGAGCATGGAGCATTACCTTGAGTTTCCTGGGAGCCGTTAACAGGATGAACAGAAAAGTTGAACCAAAGAATAAAATGATCCAGCGTGTGTTGCGCTATGTTGGTAATTATCGGGCAATAAATCAGGTAGTGACTATTCACAAAATAGGCTATAGTGGAATCTCATAAAGACCATGCAAGGGAAGAGAAAGCCATCATAGTGCAGGGTGGGTGGCAGCAGGGGCCAGATGTCAGGTAGGCTTTGAAAGGAGAGCACTCAGGGCTGCTGGTTCAGACGCAAGGAATGAGCTGGATGAGGCAAAGAATCTGGTCCAAACCCACTGGAAAGTACTGTCTTCCTGAGTGGAAAGATGGGTTGCGGGAGGAGCCAGGTGATGCGAGATGTTTGAGCTGCGCTTCTGAAAGGGAGGCGAGCTCAGCTTGGGAGAAAGACTGCAGTCTCTACACTTGGAGGAGTCCCTCATCCTCCTCGTCTTCAGGCTCCCCTGCCACGCCTGTCAACAAACCACTTGACAGAACACACCTCATCATGCTTAAGAGTCCTCAGGAACTCGCAGCTTCTGGGTCAGCTGCAAATCCTCACCTTTCCGCCCATGCCCCTTCATAGTTTGGGGCCCCTACCTACGCATCTCTCAAATTCCTGCTCTGCTAACTAATCAGGTAATTGATTTTACCAGCAGTTGCTGCTTGTTTGAGACTTACCTGATCACTGTCAAATGAGGGATTTCAACCACTGTGTGTGCACACGCGAGGGGAGAAGGAGGCATCAGCCCTGCCTGGTGGTTTCCAGATGGGACAAAGCAGGGATAAAGTGGCACTAGGTTCCCGCTGGCTTGTTGACACGGGAGCCGGTAAGGAAGACCCTCTCATCACTGCTGGAATAGAGTAGCGGGGTGTCCTCCTTGGGAGCCTCTGTCACGCAAAGCTAGGCAGCAGCTGATACAACACAGCTGGCGCTTGGCGCCTCTGACACACTCGATGTCCAGTCAGTTGAGGACATTCCAGCTCTCCACAGCATCTTTACTAACACCACCGGGATGTCACTGCTACCGAGTAGACATGAAATTCACAACCTTCTATTCTGCATATGCAACCACACACTGTCCCCCACACACACTATATGCATATCTCCACATGGGCTGGGTTTTCCTACATGTCTTTCATGTGTCATTTCAGCCAACCAGACATGGCATACAAAGGAAATGACGTAGCATAACTCACCAGTCTGGGTGGTGGAGGCTTCCAGCCACTTCGGACTGGACCAACAAGTGGGATCAGCTCTACCTGAGACCCATCACAGCTCAGTAGTCATGGTTTCCTTGGCTGGCTGGTCTCTGGAGTCTGTGTGCGTCCTTTCCAAGAACTCAACCCCAAATGCCCCAGACTGGCTATAAATGGAGGGGGGGAGGTCCACACATTCCTTCTCCATGGAAAAGGACAAAGGGACCTGCCCTAGCCTCGAGATGAGGACATATCCCAGTCACTTCCTAATGTGTCCCTTCTGCTACACTGGTGTTCAGTTCAAGTGTTTGAATTTTGGAGGGCCACCAGCTTGGCAACAAAAGCAGCCTACGGGACAAAACAGATGATCACAGGTGGCTGGTATCCCTGACTGGACCTAGCGCCCAGCCTCTAGTTAAGTGCTCTTGGAAAGTTTGCAGATGGGGAACAGCCACCTGTCCTTTGTGGGGACGAAGGTGCCAGGGGAATTTTGAAAGGCAATTCACCTTTCCTTTGGCTGAGCTAATTCTCAGAGACATGGGGTCCCCTCCTTGACACCCTCTCGTCAATGGCGCTCAAGCACAGAAGGCTGAAAATAACCGTTCTCCTGTTTGGCTTTAAAGGATCTTAGCAACTCCCCATGGTTTTAAAAATAACAGCTACTGCCTTCCTTCCAAGTGCATTTAACTACATCAGACCATAAAGCTCTATGTTCAAAGTGACAATCTCATGGGGTTGTGACATGGTTGCTATCGCTGTGCCAGAAGATTTTCCTCTAGTTATCTGAGGATTCTGCCTTAATGTGACCAGATTGGCCCAGTCTGGACAGATCAGTTAGATACTCTGGGACAGTGATGCTTTTCATAAGAGCTAACAGCTCCTCACACTCTTGCTTGGTGGAGATTTAAACGCGTCTTTCACTTTGGCTTTGCCCAGTTTGGTTCTGACCTGTTTCCTAATTGCCACCTGTGCCGCCATTTTGCCCCACACTGGCAAAACCTAACCACATCGCTCAGCCTTCTATTGCTCTCCCCTGCCCCTAAATGCCGGTCTTCACTCACTGAAAGACTTCAGAGAGGGTCTCTTGTAGCCCACTGTCCTCACTGGAACTGATACCTGGTGTGGGAGTTACTAGCACTAGGAAATAATTCTAGAATTCAGACGTAAATGGTATGATCATTTATTATCTGTTTTCTGAAGGTTGGGAACCGGGACCCATTCTGTTCCAGCCTCAGGAGGCTTAGTGAGCCCGAGCAGACTCAACATAGCTGTGTTACCCACGTCTCTCCATTCCTTGCCACGTGGGTCCTCTCACACCCTGCCTCAGCGTCCTCACAACCTGGTACCAGCTCCCCCAACACCACTGGTGCAAGAGAAAGCCTTTGTGAGAAGGAAAGATGAGAGAAACCACAGACATTTCAACCCTATCTGCAGAAGTGACATCACCTTACCTGTTGGCCAAAAGCCACCCTGGCTGGAGGTCATGGTGTAAAGTTATGAACCAGGGTGCACAGCAACTGTAAGCTGACTTCTTACTGGCAGGTTCAGTTACATCTGTGTTTAGCACCCTGTACCTCACAGTGTAACAGCAGGGCATGTCTCACAGGGCTGTGAGGAAATGGGGATGAGCATGCTACCGTCTCGCCATAAGCCCTGAGGTGCAGTGAGAACTGGATAGTATTAACTGTCTCTCGTGGTCATACTTCTCCCACACTCACACTTGAGATACAGCTTGTAGGTACCCCCCCCCCATACACACCAAACACTCATCAGTCGCACTCACTGGTGCTCACGTTCCCAACCTCATGACTCTGGTTGGAAACTGCTGAGACGGCCCTGTTGGAAGCGTCACTCGATGATTCTCCAGGTCTGCGGTCTTTATCCTATGTCACCTCTCCTTACCTTGCTTTGACTAAACAAGCGTTTCTGGATTTTAGACCATTTCCACACTAAGATCTTTTGACGCTGTTTAGTTGTGTCTAGAGGGAAGTTCAAACTCCCTTGGCCCAAAGAGCACTCTCCCCTTCTGGGCCAATTTCCCTTCGCAGTGGCTCTTTGGTCTCCCTCCTGAACTCCGTAAGTCTGCCTACATTGAACTCGTACTGCTCCAACAACCCACTTTGCTCCTTCCTAGTCTTGGGGCCTGCTTCTCTTCCTCTGCAGTCTGCATCCTTGACACCTGCAATTTACATCATCATGGACTCTGCCTTAGTTCCAGCCTGCTGCCCAAGGGCGTGGTGATGTCCCTAAGTAGTTATCTCAGCCAGAAGCACTTTCCGTGCTCTCTTTCCTTACCCCCAGCCGAGCACCTGCTGGACACTGGTCACAGTACCCCAGCATCCATATGTAGTCGATGCCTCTTGGGTAGATTTGCAGAAAGTGAATAATGGGGATAGGGAGTCCTTAACTATAGAGTGTACTACTGTATTGAACAGAGGAATTATACACTTCCCCGGGGCCCACGAAAGTGGAGCCTCTTCCTGTATGTGTGTGTGTGTGTGTGTGTATGTGTGCGTGCGCGCGTGCGTGCATGTGTGTGTGTGTGTGAGTGCGTACACACACATGTGCATGTGCGGTTTTGTGCAATGTGCACACACCAGCTAAACTTGACGAAGGCCAGATTGATGCACCGTACCCTTGCCTGATTCTCCAGTGGCCTAACATGGAGGCTGAGGCTGGGCCTAACTGACCCTATTTTGTGGTGTTTGGGGGCATGACTCTCAATCACAGTGCAAGCTGTGTGTATTTACAAGCTGCAGGGGGTTTCAGCTTCAGTGATCACCATTGCTTCCTCCTCACTGAATTCCTTCCAGCTCCCGCCCCTCATACCTTGTGGGCCAGTGCTAGAGCTGCTTATGGCGGCTGCCAAAACAGCCAGCATGCCCGGAGAGCTGACCGTCCACTGACCACGCTTCAAAGCCTCTTCTATTTGGAAGGAATTTCTGGCACTTAGGTTCTTCAGGGTAATGCATGAAAGGATGAATAAGTGTGATAGAAACATACAAACTAAGAGCATCTGCCAAGCCTGGAGTAGAAAGCTGTGCTCATGAACCATGGTGGCTGCCATGGGAGAGGGCTCTGTGCAGTGAAGGATGGGGAAGTTACCACTTGCCTTAAAACTGAGTACAGAGTGGCCTTATCAGGGTTTTCCTCAAAGGCCCTTTGGCATCCTGGGAAACTCTGTCCTTTTAGAAACTGCCACTCCCTCCCTATGGTGCCTTCCTGTGTCTGCCGTTCCTTGCCTTCATTTCACAGCTCACCCTGTCATGCTTCCCCAAGTCATCCATCCAAGAAGCAGGTCCAGTTGCAATTGAACCCTGGCATGACACGGGGGTGCTTTAGCTGTTTTCCAAGGCAGTGGCCTCCAATAACAGAGGAGGGTGACCACTGCTCCTTCCACCCACATTTGTACCCAAATACCTCTCTATCCTTGCTGGGATTTGATCTTAATTTCCTTGTCTGAGTCAGATTGCTGAGAGGCCCTGACTCTCCTGGGCATGCTAGGCCCAGTCTTGGGTATCAAGGCAGCTGGAGCCAAGCACCAGTGGGATCCAAAGAGGCTTTGCTTTTTCTGCTAGTATTGGACACAGGCTCCCATACAGAATGTGGCTTGCCTGACTTCTGATCCAAACCAGGCTATTCTAGTTTGCTTTCTGTCACTGTGGTAAACACCACACCATAAAGCAACTAGGAGAGGAAAGGGTTTATTTACCCTGCATTTCCAGGTCACAACCCATCATTAAGGGAAGTCGAGGCAGGGGCTCAAGCAGGAACCACGGGAGGAAGCTGCTGACTGGCTTGCTCCCTGGTTTGTGCTGAGCTGGCTTTCATGCAGCACAGACCCACCTGGCTAGGTCCTCTCACAGTCATCATTAACCAAGACAAAGCCTCATAGACACGGCTACCAGGCAATCTGGTTTTAGCAATCCCCGTGTGAGACTCCATAAAATGATCACATTGTGTTGTTGACGACTGAAACTAGAACTTTGACTTTGTCTCCAACTCCCCTGCCCCACTGGCTAAGCAGTATGGAAGACCTCTGAGTGGGTTTAGATACATCTGTCAAGTAACGATGCCGCCCTCATTACCCTAGAAAGTTGTCAGAGACTCAAATGCCCAGGCTGAAGGGACACAGCTGAACCACAAACATGAAAATATGCCACTGTGGCTCAGGTAGTCAGCCACTCACCCAGTGCTGGCTGAGTCCCTGTTGTGTCCTACTGTGCAGAATACAGGGCATTCCTCTCTTAGGCAGTTCTCAGACTCCACTCGGAAAACAAGATGAAAGGGTAAACAAGAACATCCCCAACACACCAGCCTTTGAAATACAGAGACCGGGCAAAGAACATTGAGCTCTTCAGTCTAATGTGGCATTTCAGCTGAGAAAATATGATTCACTTATCTGCTTTCCACCCCAACTTCCAAACCTTGTGGCCTGTTCAGGGGATGGCTGTGTCCCAAACCCCCAGGGGAAACCTGTTGTGAAAACAGTGTACACAGTGAGATCCTATCCTCTCCCATTTGGGGGCAGGAGCTAGCTCCCTGAATTCAAGAGCTGGTCCCATGTGAAGAGCTACAGAAAGGCCAACAGTTAAGACAAAGGAGAATATGACAAGATAAGGCCTGGGCACTGTCTCTCTCTCTTGGGCCATTTTGAGGGCATCATTTGGGCCAAGGCAGTTTCCTGGGTTTTGTTAGAATTACAGTAAACAAAGGGGAGAGCTTGTGCCGACACTCTGGAAAGATGGCCCCACCACACACCATAGGCGTACACCTCACCTGGGAAGGAAACTAGAGCTGACCCTGCTGTCAGGGTCACAGATGAGCCAGCCCTGAGGGTTTGAAAGCAGGAGAGCTGACCACCCTCCCATTATGCTACCTACAACAACTGGGACAGAGAAGTCTGCACCTTGCCTGGGCAATACAGTAGAGCTGGCCCAGGACATATGAGTGAGGAATACCCGGATCTGAGGGTTTGAGAGCAGAGCTGATCCCGCTCCTTGCTGTAGGCTGCACTGGGTGAGCTAGCTGGAGAGCAGTGCTGGGGAGTTCATCTGGGAACTGATGATGAAGGAAAGCTAGCAAGCAGACCAACCCAGCTATCACCAAGGACCAGAACCAGCGCTGAGTTGGCCCACCCCAACATCCACCAAGTCTACGAACTGTTGGAACATGTGAAGGAGACAAGCCTATAGATCCAAAATAGCAGAATCTCCCTGACACAGGACAACAAGAGTATCCACAAGGAGTCACAGTGAGAACCCATTACACATGGTGTAGCTGGAACCAGAGGACTCAAGCCAGACCATTGACTTGTGCCAATGAACACTTGCAAGAAAGTGTGATTGAACTAAAGGGTAAACATGTGCCTGGAGAGGCCACACTACAGCTTCCACTAGATTATTATTATTATTATTATTATTATTATTATTATTATTCCTCCTTCTGCCTACTTCCTTCACTTCCTCTTCCTCCTCCCTTCTTCCTCTTCCTCTTCCTTCCTCTTCCTTCTTCCTTCTTTTCCTTCTCCCTCCTCCTCCTCCCTCCTCCTCCTCCTCTTCCTCCTCCTCCTTTTCTTCTTCTCCTTCTTTTCTGTTTTGTTTCTTTGTCTTCTTTGGGTTTTTGGTTTTGATCAGGGTCAGGGGAGGTTACAAGAGCAGAAGCCAGATGCAAGGGGATGGGGAGATAAATATAACCAAAAAGGTATGGAGATGAGGTTAGGGAGACAGCTCAGTCCATAGAGTGCTTCCTTCTCAAGCATGAGGACTTAGAGTTTGATCCTCAGCACTGACATAAAAGCCAGCCATGGTGATCTGCATTTGTGATCCTGGCACTGGGAAGGCAAACACTGTTGGATCTTAGGACCCAGTATAATCACAGGGGTCTTTATAAGAAGACACCGAGAAGACCACTGTTGAAGAGTCACGAATAGATGTGTTGGTGGAGGGAAGTGCCCCCGCCAAGCCAAGGAACAAGGCAGAAGATGGACGATGGCAGAATGGATTCTTTCTTACAGACTGTAGAGAGGGGCAGGACCCTCCTGACGCCTGGGCTGTAGCTCATGAGAAGATGAAACTTCCTGAGCTGGATAGAAGTCTGTGCTGTGGCAAGCCTCTAGGTTTGGCTGGGTGGGGACAGATGTATAAATCTAAGAGGTGTCAGCAGCTCTGAATGCTTGGGAAGAAGCCCATTCTGAAGCTGGGCTGTCCTGCCTTGATGACCCTGCCTTGGCTGTGAGCTGTGGAGCCGGAATACACTATGCAATCTGTCACTCCAAATTTTCTGACCTGGATTCGCAGATAGATTTTTAAAAGGCTGTTTAAGAGGAACCTCAGCAGGAGATAAATGGCAGGAAGAAGTCATGGCAATTTATTTTTCATTTCCCTAAAATACCAGCAGCAGTTTACATTGGGTGGGGAGAAAGTGTGCAGTCCTCATTGCCTCTCAAGAGAAATGTCTTGTCCTTATTAGTCATGTAACTGAATTCATAGAAGTTGGTGGAGTTTTACCATTTTAACTGACCGGATTCTGTGTTCGGTGTCCCCCATTGCCCCATCTCCACTAAAGGATTTAGGGTGGTTCCTTGCAATGCATATTACTTACTATGCAGAAGGATAGGAGGGAAAGATAACGTGAGGTTGATAAAATGACAGACAACAGAAGGTGACACTGGCAGCCACATGCCTGAGACAGACCATAAAACATCCCTGCAGTCCAGGTGAAAAGGACAAAGTGATTAAAAATGTGTATCGCCCACAAGAAGCATCCTTCATCGTGTGTGGAAGAACACACAGAAAACACTCCATCCGCCTGATCTTTCAGGGCAGGAAGGTGTAGGTGTAGGGCAGGAAGGACATAAGACCTGGGCTACAGTTAGAGGACAGTAGGGAAGATGGGAAAAAAGCCATCCATGCAAAGCGCAGTGCAAGCTGTGCCTGGTAGTGAGCCGGCGTGTGTGGTGAGTGGCAGCACCCACACTGTGGAACAGGGTAGGACCAGCAAGCGTCAGGCCCCTTGCCATGATCACGACCCAAAAATTTGCCTTGTGAGCCGTGAGAGGCCCACAGGGGTATAGGCTATAGCACTGACAGCTCTGGTCACCATCAGTGGTTCTACAGGGCTGCAGCAACCGTGCCGGGAGAACACAACTTGCTGTTTGCCTGTGGCATCTGGCTGTGTGTCCCCCTCTAAGGGACAAACAATGGCAGTACAGCCCTTTGGTGCTGTGGTTCTCCTAGACTTCGTGGTCAGCATTCCTGTACCCCTGGCCCCAAAGCCCTACCATAAAGCAGAAGACAGAGCAAGGGGTGTTGTTTGCCCAGGGAAGGTGTGTAGCCATGCCAGCTGTCATGGAACAGGCATATTAGCATCTGTGGATCCAAAGTGGACCTGACCAGACTTCTGGAGCAAGTACTTTTGGCCCTGTGTATTACTTAAGGTTCTCGAGAGTCACAGGACTTATGGAATAAAGCTCTCTCTCTAAATACATACATATGTATTGTATGTATGTATCATGTATGTATATATGTATGTATAGCATCCATATATATATTCCATAAGTACATATTCCATATATATGGAGTTTATTGGGATGACTTAAAGGCTGCTGTCTAGCTAATCCAACAATGGTTAGCTATGAATGGAAAGTCCAAGAATCTAGTATTTGCTCAATCCCATGAGGCTGGATGTCTCAGCTGGTCTTCTGTATATGCTCGAATCCCAAAGATGTAGGCACCAGTACCAGATAGATGTGCTGCTGTCAAGGTGAGGGGAAGAAAACAGTGAGGAAGTAGCCCCCACATAGGTTTCCAGCAGAAGGAATGGCCCATATTAAAGGTGTGGGTTATCCTGCCTCAAGATCCAGATGGAAAGTCCATGTCTTCCAAACTCAAGATCCGGATCAGAGGCATGTTGTCTTCCAGCCTCAAGATCCAGATTACAGAGCAGTGTTAGAGCCCAGAAGCAGCATCAGAGGGAGGTCAGAGCTTCAGGCCTGGAGCAGTGTCAAGGAAGCCACGAGACTTGAACTGGGAGCAATGTCAGAGGGAGGCCCCAGCCTCAGCCCCAGGAGCAAGGAGTGATCACTGGGTGAAGCAACCACTTTCTATCAGTAGCTTCCAGAAACTATTGCAAAATTTCCTCTAGGAAAGAACACCTGTGTCCCAGCCAGCATCCACCACCATTTTGATGGTGAAAGATACCCCATTACTGTATCAACTCAGCCCCATCTACACCTCCAATGGGAGGAGCATTAACCGGAGCTGTAGCCCCACCTGCACCTCAAGGAGAGACCACCTGAGCACTGGCCCACTTCCACCAGAAGTAGTGTTCAGGCACAAGCTCTACTTGTGTCTGAAGGAGCGTTCAAAGGAGCCACAGTACCCCAACTATAACAATTGGAGGAAGAGAGAACCCCTGAAGCACATGGTCCACCTATACCGATTAGAGAAAAAGAGGTATAGACAACAAGGTTAAGAACACACTCAACAATACAAAGAGCAATATGGTACCACTAGAAACTAGCAGTGCTACAACAGCGAGACCTGAACATCCCAACACAGATGAAGTAGAAGGAAACGACTTAAATAAATTTATGAGGACATGAAAAAATACTCTTAAAGAAATGAAGGAAAAGACAAACAAAAATTTTGAAGATATCAACAAATCCCTCAAAGAAAATCAAGAAAAAGCAATCAAAGTGAAGGAAAGGATTCAAGACATGAAATCTGAAATAGAGGCAATAAAGAAAACACAAACTGACCGACAGTCTCCAAAACAATACAGAGAAACCCTGTCTTGTAAAAAACAAACAAACAAACAAAAAGAAAACACAAACTAAGGGAATTCTGGAAATGGAAAATTGGGGTGAACTATCAGGAACCACAGATACAAGCATAAACAACAGAATACAAGAAAGAGATGGAAGAGAGACTCTCAGGTATTGAAGATAACTTGGAGGAAATAGATTCATTGGTCAAAGAAAAATTTAAATCCAATAAATCCTTAACACAAAATATACAGGAAATCTGGGACACCATGAAAAGACCAAACCTAAGAGCAATAGGGATAGAAGAAGGAAAAGAAATTCAAAGCAAAGGCACAGAAAATATATTCAACAAAACCATAGAAGAAAGCTTCCCCAGCCTAAAGAAAGATATGCCTATGAAAATACAAGAGGCTGACAGAACACCAAATAGACTGAACCAAAAAAAAAAACCCCTGGCCACATAATAATCAAAACAATAAACATATAAAATAATGAATATTAAGAGCTGTAAAGGAGAAGGGCCAAGTAACATATAAAGGCAGGCCCATCGGAATTACACCTGACTTCTCAATGGAAATGATGAAAGCCAGAAGATACTGGTTAGAAGTTATACAGACATTAAGAGACCACAGATGCCAGCCCAGACTACTTAACCCAGAAAAACTTTCAATAATCATAGATGGAGAAAACAAGATGTTCCATGATAAAACCAAATTTAAACAATATCTATCTACAAATCCAGTCCCACAGAAAGTAGTAGAAGGAAAAAACGCCAACCCAAGGAAGTCACTATGTCCACAGGAACACAGGAAATAGATGAGCTCACAGCAGCAAACCCCAAAGAAGGAAAGTGAACACACAATGCCATCATCAACAACAGAAACAAAAATAACAGGAACAGCAATCACTGGTCACTAATATAAATATCCACTAATATAAATGCTCTCAATTCACCTATAAAAAGACACAAGATAACAGATTGGATACGATGACAGAATCCATCCTTCTGCTGCTTACAAGAAACCCACTTCAACTTCAAAGACAGATATTACCTTAGAGTAAAGGGGTAGAAAAAGATTTTCCAATATAATGAACCTAAGAAACAAGTTGGTGTAGCTATCCTAATATGTAACAAATTAGGCTTCAAACTAAAATTAATCAAAAAAGAGGAAGAAGAGGATTTCATATTAGTCTCAGGGAAAATCCATCAAGATGAAGTCTCAGTGAACATCTGCGCCCCAAATACAAAGGCACACACATTTATAAAAGAAACATTACTGAAACTCCTCAAATCACACATAAAATCCTACACACTTATAGTGGGAGACTAACAGAAGTTATCACCCAATTGGATTTAACAGATATCTATAGAACATTCCTTCCAAACACAAAAGAATATACCTTCTTCTCAACATCACATGGAACCTTCTTTAAAATCAACCATATACTAAGCAACAAAGCAAGTCTTAAAGATATAAAAAAATTGGAATAACCCCTTGTATATTACTGGTTCACTAAGGTTTAAAATTAGAATTCAACAAATGCAAATTGCAGAAACCCTAAAAACTCATGGAAATTGAACAATGCTCAATTGCACCATTCCTGGATCAAGAAGAAATAAAGAAAGAAATTAAAGACTTCCTAGAATTCAATGAAAATGAAGGTACAACATATACAAATTTATGGGACACACTGAAAGCAGTGCTAAGAGGAAAGTTCATAGCACTAAGTGCTCACATAAAGAAACTGGAGAATAGTCACATGAGAGAATTAACAGCACAATTGAAGGCTTTAGAACAAAAAGAAGCAAACTCAACCAGGAGTAGATGCAAGGAAATAATTCAATTGAGGGTTGAAATTAATAAAGTAGAAACAAAGAAACAATACAAAGAATTAATGAATCAAAGAGTTGGTTCTTCAAGAAAATTAAGATAGACAAACCTTTAGTCAAACTAACCAGAGGGAGAATATGCAAATTAACAAATTCAGAAATAAAAAGGGGGACATAACAACAATGAGGAAATCCAAAGGATCATCAGGTCATAGTTTGAAAACCTGTATTCCACAAAATTCAAAAAAATTTAAAGGAAATGAACAATTTTCTGGATAGATATAACTTACCAAAATTAAATCAAGAACAGATAAGCAATTTAAAGAGACCTATAACCCCTAATGAAATAGAAGCAGTCATCAAAAGTTTCCCAACCAAAAAAAGTCCAGGCCCAGATGGCTTCAGTGCAGAATTCTACCAGAAATTCAAAGAGCTAATACCAATACCACTCAAAGTGTTCCACACAATAGAAGCAGAAGGGTCTTTGCAAAACTCCTTTTACGGGGCTACAATCACCTTGGTACCCAAGCCACACAAAGACACAACTAAGAAATTACAGACTAATCTCCCTCATGAATATTGATGCAAAAATATTCAATAAAATACTGGCAAACTTAATTCAAGAACACATCAGAAAAATCATCCACCACGATCAAGGAGGCTTCATCCCAGAGGTGCAGGCATGGTTCAACACACAACAATCTGTCAATGTAACCCACCGTATAAACAAACTAAAAGGGAAAAAAACACGTGATCACCTCACTAGATGCTGAAAACATCTTCAGACAAATTCGACACCGCTTCATGATAAAGGTCTTGGAGAGAATAGGGAGACAAGGAACATACCTAAACATAATAAAGACAGTATAAGATAATCCAACAGCCAGCATCACACAAAATGGAGATAAAACTCATTGTTATTCCTTTAAACTTAGAAACAAGACAAGGTTGTTCAATCTCTTCATATCTCTTCAATCCTGTACTTGAAGCTCTAGCTAGAGCAACAGGACAACAAAAGGAGATCAAAAGGATACAAATTGGAAAGGAAGAAGTCAAACTTTCACTATATGATATGATAGTTTATATATATAAGTGACACGAAGAATTCTACAGGGAACTCCTACAGCTGATAACAAAATTACAGATTACAAAATTAACTTAAAAAAAACCAGTAGCACTAATACATATAGATAATAAATGGGCTGAGAAAGAAATCAGAGAAACATCACCCTTTACAACAGCCACAAACAACATAAAATATCTTGGGGTAATTCTAACCAAACAAGAACTTTGAGTCTCTAAGGAAAGAAATTAAAGAAGATATCAGAAAATGGAAAAATCTCCCATGCTCTTGGATAGGTAGGATCAACATAGGAAAAATGGCAATCTTGCCAGAAGCAATCTATAGATTCAATGCAATCCCATCAAAATCCCAAAGCAATTCTTCACAGACCTTGAAAGAATAATAATCAACATTATATGGAAAAACAAAACAAAATAAAAACCCAGGTTATCTGATACAACCATGTACAATAAAGGAACTTCGGGAGGCATCACCATCCCTGACTTCAAGCTCTATTATAGAGCTATAGTCCTGAAAACTGCTTGGTATTGCCACAAAAGTAGACAGGTAGACCAACTGAATCGAATTGAAGACTCTGATATCAACCCACACACCTGTAAACACCTGATTTTGACAAGGAAGCTAAAATTGTACAATGGAGAAAGAAAGCATCTTCAACAAATGGTGCTGGGATAACTGGATGCTGGCATGTAGAAGACTGCAGATAGATCCATGTCTATCGCCATGCACAAAACTTAAGTTGAAATGGATTAAAGACCTCAACATAAACCCACTCACACTGAACCTCTTAGAAGAGAAACTGGAGGGTACCCTTAAATGAATTGGTACAAGGGACTGCTTCCTGAACATAATACCAATAGCACAGACACTGAGATTGACAATTAATAAATGAGACCTCCTGAAACTGAGAAGCTTCTGTAATACAAAGGATACAGGTAACAAGACAAAATGGCAACCCACAAAATGGGAAAAGATATTCACCAACCCCACATCTGACAGAGGACTGATCTCCAAAATTTACAAAGAACTCAAAAAGCTAGTCACTAAAACACTAAATAAGCCAATTAAAAAGTGGGGTACAGAATTAAATAGAGATTTCTCAGTCTAGGAATCTAAAGTGGCTGAAAGATGCTTAAGAAAGTGCTCAACATCCTTAGCCATCAGGGAAATGCAAATCAAAACCACTCAGATTCCATCTTACACCAATAAGAATGGCTAAGATCAAAAACACCAATGACAGCTTATGCTAGAGAGGATGTGGAAACAGGGGAACACTCTTCCATTACTGTTGTGAGTGCAAACTTGTACAGCCACTGTGGAAATCTGTATGGGAATTTCTCAGAAAATTAGGGATCAACCCAATTCAATACCCTGCAATACCACTATTGGGAATATACCCAAAGGAGAACATTCACACCACAATGTTCATAGCAACATATTTGTAATAGCCAATTTTTGAAACAACCTAGATGCCCCCCAACTGAAGAATGGTTGAAGAAAATGTGGTATATTCATACAATGGAGTACTATTCAGTGGTAAGAAACAATGACATTCTAAAATTCGCAGGCAAATGGACAGAGCTAGAAAAAAACCATCCAGAGTGATGTAACCCAAAACCAGAAAGACAGATATAATATGTACTCACTCATGAGTGGATACCAGACATAAAGCAACAGATACCCAGCCTCCAATCCACAACCCTAGAGAAGCTAGAACCCTCTTCCAGAAATAAATGGAAGGAGATGCAGAAATACACAACCAACCTATGGGCCAGGCTCCGGAGTACAATCAAAATGAGGGACAAGCGATAATATGAACAAAGGAGTCAAGACCATGATGGGGAAACCCACAGACTCAGGTGACCTGAGCAAGTGAGAGATCACTGACTCTGGTCTGACAGATGAGGAACCTGCATGAGACCAAACTAGACTCCCTTAATATAGGTGACAGTGGTGAGACTGGGACAATAGATGAGTCCACTGACAGTGGGTTCAAGATCTAACTCTGATGTACACACTGACTTAGTGGAGCCCATTCTATATGGAGAGACACCTTGCTCAGCCTAGACACAGGGGTGTGGGGTGTGGAGAGGTGCCTTGGTCCTGCCTCAACTAGATGATGGGACAGACTTCATATTCTTCCTAGGGGAGGCCTTACACTCTATGTGGAGCAGATGGGAGGAGGGGGTGTGGAGGCAGTGGGAGGAGAGGAGGGAGGGGGAACTGGGATTGGAATGTAAAAAATAAATTAATAAAAAAGAAAGATTTTAAAAAAGATGTAGATTACAAGGCATCCTTCATTTCTGGATGGCACTTCATTCCAGACATGGTCAAGCTGACAACCAAGAATAGCCATCACATCCTATGACAGTCTTGGTACAAACCACTTGGCCTCAGTTCCCTATTCCCCTCAGAAGGAGGAGCACAAGTTTTGACATTGGGCTGGTCCGTCTCGAGGCCAAGTCCACTTCAAAATGTGCCCTACTGAGCTCAGAGTTCACATCACATGTGGGGGCCTCTGTAACGTCATCTGTAGAATGAGCTGCAAAGGAGTGAGCTCAGAGTTGTAACACATGGGAGAACAGTTGGGAAAGTCTTAGAGCTGGTGAACAGTCACCCCTTTGTTAATATTTCCTCAGCTGCTTAGCTACAAGGAGGGTAGTATGAGGGGTCACTGCCAGAAGGAGACCTGCCATCTTGATATGTTAACTCACAGGCTAAGATAGATGCTAGAGTCCTGGCCATCTCTTCTGCCTCCTTTCCTGGTCCATTACAGCAAAACCAGCCAGCCATGTGCAGTCGTAACAAGGTAAGCACACTGGAAAGTTTATTTGGATTAATTACAGCATAGCTTAAACTATACAAAGCATCTGGTCTACACCCAGAAGACTCCACAACCAATGAACTAACTGTAGCCCTATATCCCCAAAAGTAAACTATTTAAATACATAAATTAAAACATTTAAACCAAAAAAAGTATTGGTGAAAGAAAATTGTCTAAGGAGCTATAGAGACAGTACTTCAAGGGAAGGAGGAAAGACATGTTAAAAGTATAGAAAAGCAAAGATTAAAACTTGTACCTTTTGTATACTGAATTAGAAAACCTCTAACTAAGAGAACTCTAGCTACAAACCCTGAAACCAAATAAGCTACCTAAAAGCAATTTTATGAATGAACCCGTCTATGTAGCAAAATAGTGGGAAGACTTCTAGTTAGAGGTAAAAGCCTCACGAGCTTGGTGATAGGTGGTTACCCGACAAAGAACTTCAGTTCAACTTTAAGCTTACCATAAGACATTATAATCTAAATGTTAACTTAAAATATAGCTTAGTGACAACTCTTTAGGAATGAAAATAACCTTAAATAGTGAATAAACCATAGTTGGCTTAAAAGCAGCCACCAATAAAGCAAGTGTTCAAGCTCAACATCCAAAACACTATCAATACCTAAAATCATAGCCAATTCCTATAATTATAATTGGATCAATCTATTTTTATGTAGATGAAATACTGTTAGAATGAGTAACAATAATTTTATTCTCCACGCACTAGCCTATAACAACCCGGATAACCATTGTTAGTTAACACATATGCAAGTATATTAACCCCCTATAAAATTACTTCCTACATAATGTTAATCCTACACAGATGTGCTTAAAGGAAAGATGAAAATAAAAGGAACTCAGCAAATACAAATCCCGCCTGTTTACCAAAAACATCACCTCTAGCATCACAAGTATTAGAGGCAATGCCTGCCCAGTGACTGAGTTAAACGGCCGGCCGTGGTATCCTGACTGTGCAAAGGTAGCCATAATCACTTGTTCCTGAGGCTTGGGTAGGGCTGGCTGGCAGTTTCTCCTACATATCCACCTTTACCTCTGTCCTCCCCATTCCTCCGAGCGTGGCTTAGTGGGAGTAGAAGTTCTAGCTTCAGCTTTCTTGTCTGTGCCACAGAGAGCATCCAGCATGATGGACTGTTCCTGTCTTAGGTTGGCCTGCCTCGAAGATCCTTACCCATCATTAACTCGAGGGATGACATCTCTGGGAAGCATGCCCAGGTGGGAGGAGTGCCTGTCAACTATGCCTCAGGAGTTTCTGTGAGCCAGGCCCAAGAGACCTCCCAAGGAGGGCCACCTTCTGGGTGTTGAAGTGCCAGAACCTGGAGTGTGGAAATACACTGTAGTAAACTCTTAAAGAGAATGACTAGTGATAAGACAATACCCCAATCAAAGCATAGGAAAAAAAGGTCACTCATGAGCCAACCTCACACTTTCAGGCAAAAAACAGCACACATATCCAGAGGTCAGGCTCCCACATGTTTTCGGGAGGAATCCAGGGGCCAACACCACAGCCTCATCCCAGAAATCCTCCAGATCGTCAGTCTTCACCTTAAGGCACCTGATGACCAATATTGATTTTAATACCCTTACCTGAGGCTCCTTACAGTGGGAGGGTAAGTTCCCCATTCCCTTAAATGGTTAAGCTGTTATATTTTAATTTTCAAATTTAATTCTTTAAAATCTCATTGTTTTTTGTGTTTGTTTTTTGAGACAGGATTTCCATGAAGCCTGTCCTGGAACTCACTCTGTAGACCAGGCTGGCCTTAAACTCACAGAGATCCGCCTGCCTCTGCAAGTTCCCCATTCTTTTTTTGTATTTAGGTTAGAAACAATCTTGTTTCACATGTCAATCATAGCTCCCTCTTCTTCCCCTCCTCCCCCTCCCTCCCCACCAGGTCCCACAGTTCCCCACCCAATCTCCAGTCTGATCCCAAAGGAGGGTAGAAGCACTCCATGGTGCATCTCCAGTAACTGTTATTTCATCCAGGGCAGGGCCTAGACCCTCCCCCCAAGAGTCCCGGCTGAGAGAGCCTCCCATATTGTGGCATGGACACTCAAAGTCTATTTGTACGCCAGGGATAAATACTACCCAAGGCCCCATAGATTACCTAGGCCTCCTCATTGATACCCACATTCGGGGGTCTGGGTCAGTTCCATGCTTTCCACACAGCCATCAATCTGGAGTCCAAGAGCTCCCCCTTGTTCAGGTCAACTGTTTCTGTGGGTGAAACCAGCCCACTCTTAACTCCTTTGCCCATCAGTTCTCTCTTTCTGACACTGGATTCCAGGAGTTCAGTTCAGTGTTTATCTGTGGGTATCTATCTGCCTATGCTTTCATCAGTTGCTGGGTGAAGGTTCTGTTTCCTAGACTCTCTGGCAGTGGGATTGTATGCTGTCAAGTTCCCCATTCTTTTAATGACAGGAGACATAGATAAGAACGAAGTCTAAAACAGACAAAGGCAGACTCGAACACACACAGCAAGTGTGTTGGAACTAAGTGTAGATGTTCCTACCTAATGCCTCAGGGGTACCAGCCAGACACAGAGGGAAAGATGGAAAAGAAGGAGGTCCCCACACTCACCTTCGCGAGGACCAAGGACATGAAACACATGAGGGGCCGACTCACCCAACAAGTCATGGAAGAGGGGCCCCCGAAATGTGTTGCGAGCGTGAAGAGGCTTCCAAAGGATGCTGATAGAGAAAGCGGAAGTCCACCGACTTAAGATCCATCCACCAACGTACCGCCAGCAACAAAAGGCAATGCCAGGGCCCAAAAATCAGCCGTGGCGATGGAAAAAAACACACTGATTCAAGCGGGATTGAGGCCCATGCCAGCATGGGCCCCACGTCTAGGCACCGATGTTGCGGGTGACCCTACTCAGACACCCCCTGGAGAGGTGGTGAGAAGACTCAGCACCAAGACTCAAGCACTGAGAGTCAGCGAGTAGCAGAACATTCTGCAGACTCACTAAGGAAGTCAGACCTGCCTTTATACCCCATCCCTAGGTCCCATTGGCTCAGACATCTGACTCTGCTGCATTGTCCTTTCCTCATTGGTCTCTCTGGTCAGGTGTGTCTCTTTGTCATCAGTCTCTGGGTGTAGAGGCAGACTTGGCTCAGGAAGGAAGTGCCTGCTGTGCATGCTCAGGCAGGCTGAGTTGGGCACCTGCGGCTTGGGTAGGCTGGCTGGCAGTTTCTCCTACATTCCGGAAATAGTTGCTCATTGAAAAGAAATAAAACGAATACTGTTTGAATACGAACAGCTAGGGCAGTGGAAGATGCCGCCTGTCCGCTCTGCAGCTGCATTGATCTTCACGGCACTGACTCCAAAGCTCTCAGTCAGTTGACCTTGGACATGGAGAACTGAGAACTGCAGTTTTTGCATCAGCTCCCTGACCACCTGGACAAGTGATGTGATGTGGGATTGCTCAAGCTGGGAGGGGGCTTACTGCTTTAGTTGTTGCACTTGTCGAACTCTTTTTCTAAGAAAACTTATCGATGTGACCACAGGCAGAATTGGGACCACTTGGGTGGAGCTCTAGAACTCACCCTGGATACTCTCCCTTACCCCAAGCCCTGAAAAAAGCCCAGGCTGCAAGAATCAAAGTACTTTGCAGATACCCACACTGCTCTGAGACTCCCAACACAGGCTTGGGGACCACAGGTTGCCCATTCTCTAATACAACGTCAGATACAGGCTGAATAGCTTTCTGGAAAGGTTCCATAATGGAGTTAGCTGCTTATGAGTAGGGGATGTCTTAATACTTAGCTACAGATTTGGGGAAGCACTACTGGCGGATGGAATACCAAAAGGCTAAGACTTCTGGTATACACAAGAATCTTTTCCAGAGTGAAGATCAAAGTTATAGGCACAGAGTTGACTGAGTTCTGTGCAGGAGGGAGGCAGGGTGTGGTATGGCAGCATCTCCTATAGTACACCAACAATAGGCTTTCAGTCATGGTCTCCCCTTCCCTCAAGCCCCTGTACTCCCTCATATTCCCCACTGGCAGCCTGGCCTTTTTAGTTCTCTCGGTCTTGACTGAAGGCAGTCTCAGTGGAAACCCACCCAGGGAAACCCATGGTAGCCAAAGCAAAGCCTAATAAGACCCTTTGACTCCTCGCACGTGTCATTATTCAGGTCCTACAATAATGGGTAGTCACACTGGTCTCTGCCTTCCCTCGGCTTTTGGGCATGTCTGTGGGCTGGTGAAGGATTGTAGATCACAGACTTGGGGACCCTGGAGTCTCTACTGCCTCTAATTCTCCTGCCAACGCCTCATTAGGAGGGCCAGTAAGGAAGAATATCTCACCCCTTTTGGGATAGTGTCATCACTAACCCAGAGCCCCCTTCCACCTCATGTAGCCGCTGAGCTGTATCTGGAACAGTGAATCCCAGGGCCTGGTGACACAGCTTCCTACACAGGGGGTGGACAAGGACATGAAAGGGGCCAGACAACAGTCAGAGCACTTGCCTTGAGTGACAGACACGAAGAAGGAATGAAAAATTGCTTTGGGAAGGAAAAAACCCACTTGTATCTTCTTTATTTATTTATGTGTTTATTCATTTATCATTTATATTCTGTCTACCTCTTAGAAAGGATTTGAGAAGTCTTACAATATTAAAACCCATATAAAAGAAACAACAACAACAAAACCCTCTACAAAATAAAGATCATCTTAAAGGGGAAAAATGCCTGCATACCCAGCACTTAGACTGGAATTGTTTCTGCGTCTTAGCTATTAATCTAGCTCCATGTTACCTGAAGGTAACACGGGAAGGGTGACTGTTACTAGCCTGTGTGGTGCAGCTCAAGGTTGGAGGAAATTTACTTTTACTTTGGCCAGCAATGCCCTGCCAGAAGCTGCTGCCTGAGGCTCGGAATTACTAAGGAGGAAGCTTACTCTATAGCAGGCATGAAATGCTTAACCCAGAACTTCTCACAATGGGCTGTGGGTGCCCAAGCCCTACGGAACATGTGATTGCTGGTAGTTTACCTTCTGGCGTTTACAGATTTGTCTGCCTGTTAAGATGATAAGGGTTGGGCGGTGGTGGCGCACACCTTTAATCCCAGCACTCGGAGGCAGAGGCAAACGAATCTCTGTGAGTTCGAGACCAGCCAGGTCTACAAGAGTGAGTTCCAGAACAGCCTCCAAAGCCGCAGGGAAACCCTGTCTTGAAAAACCAAACCAAACCAAACAAACCAATAAAGATGATAGGGAACAGCCCTGGGAGCATCTCTGTAGCAGCAACCAGAGGCTGACAGAGGGCTCTGAGTGGAGTGGACAGTGCACTTGGCCTAAGGGCCTCTGAGCTTGGTGAGGAACAACGAGAGGAAGAGGGGTGGGGATCGCCTTTGGGGCTGGCAGGTCCTGGATGGACTGACCCCAGGGGAGCTATGGGAAAAGCAAGTTTCTGACCACAAGCTTTTCCGGTGACAAGGTGGCAGGAATGGGTGCCTCCTGTGGCGCTGGCAGGCAGGGGAGGAGGAAGGTGGAGGCTTGGTAAGGTGGCGTCAGTGCCCAGCTCTTGGCGTTCTCTTACCACCTGACCTTGGGGTGAGCAGGGACCTCCTCCTGTAAAGGACAGGAGCTGGGATCCTGAAACTACAACCCCGCTGAAGTCCGTGGAGACAGACCTTGGGCATCCTCACCGCCGATCCAGGTCAGAGCCTGGGCTGAACTACAGACCCCCTGCCCAGCGTTCAGATAGAGCTTTCCAAGCTGGCACTGTGATACAGCCAGCTGTGCAGGGTGCTCTGAGGCACACCCTGAGCTCTATCTGGAAACATTCTATTCAGCAGGACTGGGAACAGGCCAGCCATTTATAGCTGAGTAGTTGGCATGATAACCAGTCTCACTGCTGAAACCCCTCCATGCTGACTCCTTGTTTGCCGTGTTTGTCCAGAGGGAGTGAAAATATCTGTGATAGGCAAGTCTTCCCTCTTAGGTTGCCCAGCTCGCTGATGCTGATAATCTCTCATCTCACCGATCCTGCTCATGACTACTCGAAAATAGGTTCAAGCAAATTAATGTCTTCTGTTCATAGTGTGGCTCTCAGAGGTTGCTAGTCCAAAGACCACTGAATATGGGCCAAGTCTGGGACACATGCCTGATGTTTGATCATGCATTGACTCCTGGAAATGAATTGCTCTCTGGGGAATGTACGATTTCACAGCCTTTCTCTGCCGACGAGGAAACAGACCCCTGGTGAGTTTAAGGAACCTGCCAGAATTTCATAGCAGAGAGGAGAATCTCACTGCAGGCCAGGAGGCAGGTCCTCGCTCCCAGAATATTTTCTGCACTAATGAAGCCTCGCCCTGCTCAAGGGGTCTTGCTCCTTTGTTTGCTGCCCTGTGACGGTCAGTAGATGGTTCCCATCGCAAGGGGGCCTCTGACTCTTGAAGGAGAAACATCAGGGACAGCCTTGTGTGTCTGAGGCCTGGTAGGCATGGACCAAGATGGAACGGTGTGGACAGGTCACTAGCACTGTTGACTAGCCAGCACTACTGTGGTGAAGGTACGAAGAGTGGATTCCCGCTCCTGCTGGGTAGAGCAGCTGCAGAAGTGTGAGCCGCCAGCACTACTGTGGTGAAGGTACGAAGAGTGGATTCCCGCTCCTGCTGGGTAGAGCAGCTGCAGAAGTGTGAGCCCCCCACGTGCTACAAACCCTGATGGACACTCAGATTTAGAGTCAGCCAAGCCGAGAGGACACTGGGGACACATCAAGGACAGCTTTGGGAAAAGCCACAGGTGGGTGAGGAGCATCCAAGGATGTGTTATGGTTTGGGTTTAAGTCCCCCAAAGGCCACATGCTGAAGTTTTAGCACAAAGAGCAAGCAGTGCTCTTTGGAGGTTGTAGAATATTTAGAGTGGGGGCATGATGGCAGAGACAGGTAGGTCACTGGGGGCATGTGCTTGAAATGTGTCTTAAGACACTGGCTCTCTCTGTTCCCATCTCTGCACCCCCGACTGCTATAAGATGCTCCACCCTGAGCTATCTCCATGAGGTTCTGCCTCACCACCGACCTGAGTAACCATGCCAAGCAGCCATAGACTGAGCCATCAGAGACCATGAACCCAAAGACACCTTTCTTCCCTTAGCTTGACATCTTAGCTACTTTGTCACTGGAATGAAACACACAGTAATCATCCCTGGCAGCCAATACATCTTAAAATTCAGCAGTGTCAGCCATCACTTGAGCTTTTCAGAACATGGGTGCTGGGCACACCCCAGGGCTTCAGAGTTGGTGTGAGTCTGGCAGGGCTGATGTTGCGCTCATGTTACTGGCCCTGGGTCAGAGAGAGTCTTGGACAGGGGATGTGCCATGGCACTCAGCAAAGGGTGCTTCCATGCCTGCTGACGATGTTAGTCTGGAGAGAGAGGGACGGAGGGACAGGTAGGTAGAGAGGGAGAATATGAATATGAACAAGGGGCTGATGCAGCCAGATATTATCAGTTGTTAGAAGTGTGATAATGTTATTTTTTATTATAAACTGTTTGGCCAATGGCTCAGGCTACTTATTGGCTAGCTCTTTCTTAATTATTGATCGGTTTCTATTAATTCATGTATCTTCACATAGTTTCGGCTTACTGGAGAATACCCGAGTATCCATCCTACCTTCTAGGTAGCTACATGGCATAGTCTCATGACTCTGTGTTTCTCCTCCCCAAATTCTTCTAGTCTCATAGCCCCGCCTATACTTCCTGCCTGGCTATATCCTGCCTCTCCAATGGCCAAACTGTCCCTCCTCCCAGCCTCAGTACCCTGAAAACAACTGCTTGGGACTCAAAAGTGCCTCCCTCTCTCCCCCACCATCACATCGAAATTGGCTCCTGACTTTTCAAAATCACTTAGAGAGTGAAAAGAGGAAAGAAACATGAGAATCCCCCAGGGCAGGAAAACTCCTGCTGGTTTTCCTACAGATAAAGGCTGCAGGTTCCCATGGAGAGCTGGGCTCTAAAATAGCAGCAGTGCAGGCAAGACAGGCCAGCTGCTCCGGAGTAAAGAAAGGCGGCGACACTCTGAAAGGCATTCACTGGAGCTTGCCCGGATGAGGCTGGCTTGTGGCACACAGCCACAGACGTTCTGTAAGACCCAGAGACCCTGGTGTCCTTCTGTGGTGGCTCACTGATTCTTCGTATGAAGTTGGGTATGGGCTCATTTATGATTCTCATTGCACGTGTGGACAGGGTCTAAAGCTTGGGGCTTGAATCATAAATGAGCCGGAGGCTGGATTTACATAAGCAGCTGTGATACTCCTAACATGCTGGAATGGTGGCACACTGATCATTTGGCCAGACATACATGGTCTGCAATATTGAAAATTAGCAGTTTTTCTCACTGTAGGTCCTCAACCTTAAGCCACCCATGAATAATTCAGTTGTCCCCTTAGGCATATCTACCAAGCTCACACCTTTGAGCTTGTTTCTCATGAATCATGTGTGACTGATTCTGTTTACTTGCAAGATTGATGGGAGAACCGAATGTCAAAGCTCGCATAAGCCTATCCAACGTCTGCCTTGATACCTAAATGGAGAGAAAAGGCAGACACAAGGGAGAGGACGCTATGTGCCCAAAGCCTGGGCTGGCATTATGTGTGTGCTTTTCCTCCTTAGTTAAAGCCCTGACTGTAAGCCAAGCACTGACCGAAGAGTTTCTTTGAATTTCTTGATGTGATTTTGATTATGCTATGCATCAAGCATAACTCATCATTTTCATACAAGGTGATGCTGGGCTCTTAGATTCGCAGTCACATCTCATCTCTCCATCTCCCCACAGTCCCACCCTCCCTGGTTGACTATGTGCTGCGAGGCTGCATGAGACATTCCTTACCAGAGACCCAGCTCAGTGCAGGCTCAGAGCTGTGTGGAGGGAGTAGATGTGCCTTCCCACACACAACCCTGCCCCCCTTGCCCCAACTTCTATCTGCAGCCACTTTTCCAGTCCAAGTTTATGAAGACGCATGGGCTTCATTAGGCTGGGCCTAAGCCCTAATTCATCATCATCCACACAGCTTTCAGAAAGCCCCATGTGTTCTAAGAGTGGACGTGGTGTCAGACGGTGCCGTTCTGATTAGAAACTTAGAAACAACAGGCAAGGCTTAGAATCGATCCAGGCATTGGAGTCTGACTCCTTGCAGAAGTCTCCCAGGCGGGGACTCAGCGGGCAGGATGACCAGGTTGTAATGATGATGGATGACCCAGCCCTTGACTCTGAGCTTGAGTGTGGGGAGTTGGACCAAGGCCTTCAGGTTTAATGAGATAGAGGTCCCTCAAAGAGTAGAAGGGGCAGCTCTAACTCTAGGCAACAGAGATGCCCTGGAGGGCTTGCAGGATGGATAGCAGTCACCTATCTATCTGCAGTTGGAAGGATGGTGGTTGTAGATGGTTATGGGCTAGCTCTATCACCCATGAAAATATCCCTTAAGCTGGTTACCTAAAATGAACCATTTTTTTATTCCCCAGGATATGACACCCACGGGTAATAATGTTGAGAGAACTCTCAGCAATGAAAAAGAAATTAAGAGCATCTCCAAGAAGTTCCTCTAGACCACAGAGTCCCTGGCTTAGTGGATGCCCAGGACCTAGTGTTGATCACACAAGGATTCCATCTCCACTGCAGCTTCCCAAGCTTTCTTTAATGCATCCTCTTCTACATATGCAATCTGTTCTAGTCGCTCAGACATCCCAGTGATGGGTCTGGCTGTCCTGGGATCATCGAGTTGCTGTTTAAGTCCAGTGTTTTACTTAATAATGGTCTTAAAGTATAAGACTAACAATTCTGGCAGTCTCATTGGAGTATGCCTTTATTATTATCATATGTTACCATTATTTGTTGTTAATGTTCCATTATACCTAACTTACAAGTGAAACTTCACTGTAGTTGTGTGCATCTGTGAGTAAATATTACATAGCCATCCATCCCTTCATGACAAGGATTTATGAGAAACATACTAGTGGGGTTTTGTTGTTGTGTGAGTATCATAGCATATTTATATAAACTAAGATGGCTACAGAAAACTAGGTGATGCAATTGGACTGCCATTTTACATGTGGCCCATCACTGGCCAAAGCGGGGCCATATAGAACAGAACTGTATATACAAGGTTCATTAGCATCTGTCATTTCAGGCACCGTTTAGGGGTCTTTGCTTAAATTCCCCATTTATGTGAGGCTCTACTTTACTTTTGCATGATGAAGTTTGTTTATGTGTGTCCTAGAAGACACAGAGTTAATAGGCATTTGTGCATCTTGTGGAAGATGTGGTTTCTTGGTCCCTTAGAGGGTCTTCTACCCACACAGTATTTCTGATATAACAAATACACCTTTACGTTTCTCCAGACACTGAAATGTGTGCACGTCTCTGCCCTTGATGAGACTCTTCCCTGTCTAAATGGCCTTTCTCATCGCCTTTCCTGTCTCTTCTGCCACTTGGATTTCACTCTTGTCACCAAAGTAGTTTCTAGCCCTGGAGTCCCTTGCTTGTCATCGTCTGTTATCTGTTGTGCATGGCCTTCTCTCTCTTCCATTGGATTCTAGGCTGCTGAAAGACCAGAGACCTTGTCCTTTGAGTCACCACCCAACTTTCTCCTGTGCCCCAAATGGTGTGGCTGAGCATATATATGAATAATGGCACCCTATCCGGATATGAGAACACGGATCTATCATTTCTGCTAATACTTAAGTAAGATCTCACAAAGATCTTGACATACTTTTTAAAAAGTTAAAAATGTGGTTGCCAGCAGGTTAATGCAGAACTGTGAATAGCATTTCAAAGAAAACAATGGAAGGCTAGGACAATTGCACATTGCACAGCATGCAGCAAACTGGAAATAGCTTGGCTTTTGTTTGCTCTCAGAAAGACCTGTGTGTGTGTCCATGAGGCAGGAGCCTCAATTCACCACAGGATGGAAGAGGAAAACTATGTTAACTCTAAGAAATATGGTAGTCTTTTGCCTCGATAACTCATGACATGGGAATCATTTAAATCTTTGAGAAGTTTAGAACATCAACTAAGAGGAAACAGAGTTGTTCTAGTGTTTTTTGAGTGGTACCTCCTTTTCCGTGTTATAAAAGAATAATGCTAGCTTTCATGTCCCTGCTAGCACCATCCAGTTGACCTCCCCTGCCTCCTGCCCAGTGTGTAACTATTGTGTCTGTGTTGGAGAGAACAGTGGTGGTGGTACTGTTTATCTGCCCTTGTTAGTGATTTTCTGCATATCCAGATATGTTTTGTGGGTGTGGTTCCCACTCATCTTGGTTCAGGTACTTCTAGAGTGCTTCCTCCTGAAAGAGCATCCTGTTGTAAACCTTACTTTTCTGTTTATAGGCTGGCAGAGGCCATTAGAGCAACCAATGCACAGACTATGGTTTATGCATGGTCAAGACCATGCAGCATTCTGGGCATTTCCCATCCATGAAGTAAGATTCAGGGCTCTGTACCATGTACTTCTTGTGTTTCTTTTTCTCCACTTTGCAAGCTGCATGTTTCTTAGGGAGGCTGCCACTGATAAACCCTTGTAGTATTTTTTCTTTTGGTAATTCATTTTTTTCTTTACTGTGTCTACATTTGACATTCATCTGAGATGATGATTTTAACTACCATTAATAACTTTCTCTTCGGCACAAAATTTACTGGATACTTACTATGTGAATGTGCCAGCTAGCTATCATGGGAAACCAGGAGCAATGGCAGTGGACTATTGTTTTGGGATGCTTCTGGGTCTTCTTTGACCAATACCTCCTGGGTAGGTGACCTATACTTAGCACTGAGATTTTAATGTAATAATTTGTATCTCAGTTCTCTCTGTGTGGGGAGGGTGTGAAAACACTTGGAAAGAGAAGCCCTTTCCAACCATGTAACCAAACTAGGAAACATAAAACTCTACTCCAAAGACTACCTTGGGCAATTAACAATATGTCTCTGCCTCCTCCTTCCCCACACCACACTGTCCCATTCAGCTCCATTCACTTAAGGAATTTTGTACAAATCTTTCCCTGACGACCTCTAAACAGTGGAGCCAGTGCTTATCCCTAGAGCACAAATAGACTTTGGGAGCCCATTCCCTAAGGAGGGACATTATCACAGCCCAGATACACGAAAGAGGGTCTAGGCCTTCCCCCAAATGGTGTGACAGACTTTGATGATCCCCTGTGGAGGGCCTCACTATCCTTGGGGAGTGGGTAGGGTGGTTTGGGGGGGTCAGTGGGGAGCATGGGAGGATGGGAGGGCAAGGGAATGGGGGATTGATATGTAAATAAGAGTGCTTCTAAAATAAAAATTTAAAAAACCGTATCTTCCCTGTCTCTCCAAGAATGCCCAGTGTCTCCTACACAAGCACACTGGGTAGTCCCTTAACATCTCTGCTAGTTGTTCTCTTGGAAATAGGCTTTAGTATTGGTACGGTCACCACAAAGTCCTGCTTCTGTTAGAAATGACTTTAGTACATTCCTATTAAACTGATTTAGGATTGGCAGGGGCAAATACGGAGATGTCTATCAAATCCTAACAGTAACAGAACAAAGGCACATCAACAGAAATGGTTCTGTACATTTGAGGATTTATTTATTAAATCTTTTCTTTTGCTAATTTCTGGTATTAATTTCCAAGCTCCCTTTTAAATTGTAATCCAAATGTTAGTTGCATCATACAGGATGTAAGTAAAGAAGAGAAAGAAAGTCAATATCCAATCAGAGTTTTGAAGGGACAGTGAGGCTTTATTTTTTTTAAATGACAAAGGCACAAATGGAGAAAAGAAACAGGAAAATGGGATGGAGTGTTTGGTTTGAGTGCTGAGCAAATGTTAATAATGAGTAGGGAAAATTGTTAGTATTGATTTATTTCTCATGTTGGGAAGATCAAATATAGGACTTTAACACAACTTATAATTTTCATGTTGAGCCAACCCAAAATACTGGGTATATAAGTTAAACTATCTTAATGCTGGAATTTTCATATCATATAAAGTACTATGTATGAATTTGTATGATAACTTGATTGATGTCTATTTCCTCTGTTGATCTGAAAATTCCAAGGGAAAAAAGGATAACTGTTTTCTGTTTCTTGAAGTTAGCAGGATATTAGCTAAGTTGTGTACGCTTGTAAAATATGTCATTGAAAGAGTACAGAAGGATCAGAAGGGGAGTCAACAGGTCACCAGGGCTGTGAGTAGGGATCTGACTCTCCTATGAGGTCAGGACTGGTCGGGACTCCAGCATGAACGTGACAACACTGCACAAATCAAATCTAGGCAGATTGGGGCCCTCAGTACCAGCATCTCAGGAGATACAGAGAATCTTGGAGTGCTTCATCAGGTGCTGCAGGAAATCTTTTAGAAAGGACACTTGAGGATGGGTGTGAACATGTTAAGAAGTGGATTAGTGATTGCTCTGGAGGTCATATCCATGATCCAGGAAGAAGGATTCAGCAATGGGAGGAGTAAAGTCACACTGAACCTTTACTCTGTTCTGCCTGGGACCCTGAAGTCAAACCAGCCTTTATGGATATCCAGGGGTGAGGCAAAGGGGATGCACTTTTGGGCTTCTACCATTGACTTGCTAGGGGTATGGGGTAGCTAAGGAGATGCCTTGAACTTGGACAAGATGTGAGGAGCCGCCCTCGCTATCGCTATTGCCGTTAGAAGATGGCGCTGACATCTGCTGTCAGTTGGAGTTAACCGTTAGAAGATGGCGCTGACATCTGCTGTCAGTTGGAGTTAACCGTTTAAGCTGTGCCTCTCCCGTGGCGTCATCTGGGGTGATGTGCAAACCACCAATCCCGGCTCTACACGTCTCACTCGGAGCTCCTAGGCTTATATAAGGGGCTGGGTTTCTTAGCTTGGGGTCTCCCTCTAAGAAGCTAATCATCTATCTCTCAAGATGCATTAAAGCTTTACTGCAGAAGGATCCGAGTGTTCTGCGTCGTTCTTGCTGGCAAGACGGTAGCGCGGGACATCTGGTGCCGAAACCCGGGAACTCTTCAACATCGCCAGCGCCGCAGGAGACCCCTCGGAAGATGGGGCGGATTCAGAACTGCAGGGACGTAAGTTCAGAGAGGTATGCTTTATCCTGAACACCCCTTTTCTCGACTTTGGCCTTAGTTTGTCATCACCGTGGGACGGGTCAGTGGAGGCTTTGGTGCTAGTCCTGTTTGTCCTTCTCCTTCATCGTGGGTGGTGCTGTCAGTCTGGTGCTGTCAGTCTGGTGCTGTCAGTCTGGTGCTGTCAGTCTGGTGCTGTCAGTCTGGTGCTGTCAGTCTGGTAACGGAGTTGAGCGCCGTTTTTTAGATAAGCCGCTAGCGCGATGGGGTTGTCACAGTCAGTGGTTACTGCCCTACAGACTGTGCTAAAACAAAGAGATCTCAAAATTGCACCACGAACACTTCAAAATTTTGTGAAGGAGGTAGATAGAGTGGCACCATGGTATGCTTGTTCCGGGTCCCTCACTGTGGCCTCATGGAACAAGCTAGGTAAAGAACTAGACAGGAAGCATGCAGAAGGAGATCTCCACTTAGGTACCAAAGCCATTTGGAAGCTAGTTAAAAACTGCTTGGAGGATGAGGCCTGTCACCCTGCTATAATAGAAAGTCAGGGAACCTTAGAGGAAGTTCAGGATAGCATGTCAGAAACTGAACGGAGTGAGAGAATGGGAGCTCGCAAAAGGAAAGACATGTCTAAGAAAAAAGGCCCTCCCCAAGAAGTTAAGAAAGGGGGAGAGAAAGAAGGGAGTGATCATTCACCCCCTAACAAATCTAAGAAAAAGAAAAAGCCAGAATCTAGTCTATACCCTACAGTAGAGCTAGAAGCCTTGGAGCTAGATAATTCTGATTCTGACACTCTGAATTCTAGCGAAGAAGGTGGTCTAGAGGAGGAGGTGGCACGGTATGAGGAAGAAAGATATCACCCTGATAGACACCGGCCGCTGAAAACAAAAATGAATGTGAGGCCACCACCTATAAATCCGGCGGGCTCACGCCCCTCGGCGCCTCCGCAGTATGAGCTTCGGCTGAATACTGGTACTGACTCCTTTTTACCTTTAGAGGAACGGAGAAAAATACAAATGGCTTTTCCAGTATTCGAGAATGTGGAAGGCGGAAGAGTACATACTCCCGTAGATTATGATCAAATCAAAGAATTGGCCGAATCCGTTCGTAATTATGGGGTCAATGCTAACTTTACCACATTACAGGTGGAAAGGCTTGCTAATTTTGCCATGACTCCCACTGACTGGCAGACGACAGTGAAAGCAGTGCTTCCCAACATGGGACAATACATGGAATGGAAGGCTCTCTGGTATGATGCAGCCCAGGCACAAGCTAGAGTTAATGCCACGGCTGAAGATGAGAATCAGAGGCAGTGGACATTTGAAATGCTGACAGGTCAGGGTCAACATGCCCTTAATCAAACCAACTACATCTGGGGTGTCTATGGTCAGGTGTCGGCCGCCGCTATTAAAGCATGGAAGGCCCTCACAAAAAGGGGAGAGTCCAGTGGACACCTTACAAAGATTGTCCAAGGACCCCAAGAGCCATTTTCAGACTTTGTGGCCAGAATGACCGAGGCCGCCAGTCGCATCTTTGGTGATTCAGAACAAGCTATGCCCCTGATTGAGCAACTTGTCTATGAACAAGCAACCCAGGAATGTCGAGCGGCTATCGCCCTCGCAAAAGCAAAGGTTTACAAGATTGGCTCAGAGTGTGCAGGGAGCTGGGGGACCCCTAACCAATGCAGGACTAGCTGCCGCCATTTTACAAACGCACAGGCGTAGAGATTTATCTAGTCGAAAAGCTTGTTTTAATTGTGGGAGAATGGGGCACCTTAAGAAAGATTGTCAAGCCCCTGAAAGAACAAGAGAATCGAAGCTTTGCCATCGTTGTGGTAAAGGTTATCATAGGGATAGTGAGTGCAGGTCAGTCCGGGATATGAAAGGGAGGCTTCTGCCCCTATTGAAGAACCCAAGGTACCCCAATCAAAAAACGGGTCACGGGGCCCATGGTCCCAGGGCCCTCAGAAATATGGGAACCAATTTCAGAAAAGCAATCAAGAGGAAGTAGAGGCTTCCGAGGAACCCCCGGAATGGACTTGCGTGCCGCTTCCGACTTCTTACTCATGCCCCAAATGAATGTTCAACCGGTCCCAGTCCATTCCTCTGGACCTTTGCCCCCTGCCACCATTGGGCTTATTCTGGGCCGTGGCTCCTTAACTTTACAGGGACTCATTATATATCCTGGGATTGTTGACCCGTATCATAAAGAGGAGATTCAAGTTCTCTGTTCTAGCCCTCGGGGTGTATTTTCTATAAAGCAGGGAGATAGAATTGCACAACTGGTGTTGCTGCCCTCCCTCGGGGATGGAGAAACCTACACTTTACAAAAAAGGGCTATGGGATCTTCTGGAAGTGATTCAGCCTATCTGGCTATACCCCTAAATGAGAGACCTACAATAAAATTGTTAATTAATGGAAAAGAATTTGAAGGGATAATGGATACGGGAGCAGACAAAAGCATTATTTCACTCCATTGGTGGCCGAAGTCTTGGCCCACTGTTGTTTCATCTCATTCTCTACAAGGTCTTGGATACCAGTCCTCTCCTGCCATCAGTGCCTCAGCCTTAACCTGGCGGAATGCTGAGGGCAAACAGGGATGTTTTACCCCCTATGTGTTGCCACTCCCTGTAAATTTATGGGGACGGGATGTGTTACAAGCCATGGGCATGACCCTAACTAATGAATACTCCCCCAGGCATCAGCCATTATGGCAAAGATGGGGTATACAAAGGGTAGAGGCTTGGGTAGGCAAGAACAAGGCAGAATAACACCCATTACGCAACACGGAAATCGGGGTAGAAAAGGACTGGGTTTTATTTAGGGGCCGTTGAGGCTTCACGACCCATACCATGGAAAACAGAGGAGCCGTTATGGGTCTCTCAATGGCCTCTATCCTCTGAAAAATTAGAGGCTGTCACAAGATTAGTGCAAGAACAGGAACGGCTGGGGCATCTAGAGCCTTCTACCTCCCCATGGAATACACCAATTTTTGTTATTAAGAAGAAATCTGGGAAGTGGAGATTACTCCATGACCTGCGGGCCATTAACAATCAGATGCATCTTTTTGGCCCTGTTCAAAGAGGCCTTCCTTTGCTTTCTGCACTTCCTCAAGATTGGAAGCTTATTATTATAGATATTAAGGATTGTTTCTTCTCTATTCCACTTTACCCACGGGATAGACCAAGGTTTGCCTTCACTATCCCTTCTCTTAATCATATGGAACCAGACAAGAGATTTCAGTGGAAGGTACTGCCGCAAGGCATGGCCAATAGCCCAACAATATGTCAGCTGTATGTGCAGGAGGCTTTGGAGCCAATTAGGAAGCAATTTACATCTTTAATCGTTATCCATTATATGGACGATATTCTTATTTGTCACAAAGAGTTAGATGTTTTACAAAAGGCTTTCCCCATGCTGGTGGCTGAATTAAAACAGTGGGGATTAGAGATTGCCTCAGAAAAGGTTCAAATTGCAGATACAGGCCTCTTTTTGGGCTCAATGATTACTCCCAAAAATATAGTTCCTCAGAAAATAGAAATTCGCAAAGACCACTTACAAACATTAAATGATTTTCAGAAACTTCTGGGAGATATAAATTGGTTGAGGCCCTTTTTAAAAATTCCATCTGCTCATCTAAAACCCCTCTTCGATCTCCTGGAGGGTGAGCCTCATATCTCCTCACCCAGAAAATTTACCCCTGCTGCCCACCGAGCCTTACAGATGGTGGAAGAGGCCTTACAGGAAGCACAATTACAACGTATTGAGGAGTCACTACCTTTTAATCTGTGTGTTTTTAAGACAGCTCAATTGCCAACTGCAGTCCTGTGGCAACATGGACCATTACTTTGGATTCATCCAAATGCTTCCCCTGCTAAGATTATTGACTGGTACCCTGATGCTGTTGCACAGCTCGTGCTTCGCGGAATAAAAGCAGCTGTTACACATTTTGGCAGGGATCCTGATTCCTTGATTGTGCCTTATACTGCTGCACAAGTTCAGACCTTGGCAGCCACATCTAGTGATTGGGCAGTTTTAGTTACTTCCTTTTCAGGACAAATTGATAATCATTTTCCAAAGCATCCAATTTTACAGTTTGCCCTAAACCAGGCTATAGTGTTTCCACAAGTGACAGCTAAAGACCCACTCCCAGATGGGACTGTGGTGTACACTGATGGATCAAAAACTGGTATGGGAGCTTATGTGGTCAAGGATAGGGTTATATCTAAACAATATAATGAAACTTCACCTCAAGTTGTAGAATGTCTGATAGTACTGGAGGTTCTTGAGGCTTTTCCAGGACCCCTCAATATTGTATCAGATTCCTCTTATGTGGTTAATGCAGTTAATCTCCTTGAGATAGCTGGAATAATAAGATCCTCCAGCAGAGTTGCTAACATCTTTCAGAAGATACAAGCTGCCTTGTTAAATAGGAGATTTCCTGTTTTCATTACCCATGTCCGAGCACATTCTGGACTCCCAGGTCCCATGTCCTTAGGGAATGACTTAGCGGACAAGGCTACAAAGCTGGTGGCCGCTGCCTTGTCTACCCATGCACAAGCAGCAAAAGAATTCCATAAGCGCTTTCATGTGACGGCTGAGACCTTGCGCCGTCGTTTTGCTCTATCCAGGAAAGAGGCTAGGGAAATTGTTACTCAATGCCAGAATTGCTGCGAATTCTTACCTACTCCCCACATGGGAATAAACCCACGTGGCATTAGACCATTGCAGATGTGGCAGATGGATGTTACTCATATTCCCTCTTTTGGAAGGCTTCAATATGTTCATGTTTCTGTTGACACCTGTTCTGGCGTAATGCTTGCCACACCCCTAACAGGGGAAAAGGCCTCATATGTGATTCAACATTGCCTTGAGGCCTGGAGTGCTTGGGGAAAACCCAGAATTTTAAAAACAGACAATGGACCAGCATATACCTCTCAAAAATTCCGACAGTTTTGTCGGCAAATGGATGTTACCCATCTAACTGGCCTACCTTATAACCCTCAAGGACAGGGCATTGTGGAACGTGCCCATCGTACACTCAAATCATATCTGATTAAACAAAAGGGGAGTATTGAGGATGTTCTACCCTCGGTACCAAGAGTTGCTGTGTCCATGGCACTTTTTACCCTTAATTTCTTGAACTCTGATGCCCAAGGCCACACTGCGGCCGATCGCCACAGTTTAGAGCCTGATAGGCCAAAAGAAATGGTAAAATGGAAAGATGTCTTGACTGATCTCTGGAAAGGCCCGGATCCTATTCTTATAAGATCCAGGGGAGCTGTGTGTGTTTTTCCACAGGAGGAAGAAAACCCCCTGTGGATCCCTGAAAGACTCACTCGAAGAGCTCCTTCACAACTCCAGAATAAGAAGGATGGAGGCCAAGTGGGTGATGAAGACTCTCCTACTCGGGATGATGGTTCCTAGTATGATGGGAGAGTTACGGTGGGCCATCATGTCTACCTTCCCCCTACCGATGCCAGTGATGCAGAATGCCCAGGTGTTCCCTAGATTTTTCACAACTAATAGAGAGTTGGGGCTTGCCTTTTTGCCTTTAGATCCTCAGATACAGAGTTTTCAGGATGAGAGAACCTTGTCATTGGTAGGAAGCTTGTGCTTTACTGTGATTTCTTCATTAAAGGATAATTTTATTCATATGGATCCAGAAAGATCTAATGCTAATCCTTTTGAATTAATGGAAGCTGTACTGATCTTTCTCCTATGATAGTGAGAAGGGACAGATTACTTTTGATTGGAAAGGGGCATTAGGCAACAGTCTGAGTGAGGGACAGAGCTATGGATCATCTGATTGGTCCTCCTCCAATGTTAAGTATACCCCTTTTAAGAGAACTAATTATTCAGCTGCCCTTTATTTGGGTTGTGAGTAATGTTAACTCTGATATGTAATAAACCATTGGTACTGGACACACATGGTTTCACCAACTGGATGTGCCATAATTTTCCTAACAGAACAATTTGATTATTTTCATATTATTCTTGTTATAAACAATGATGTTATAATTTTGCGTGTGAATGCCTACAGGTGTACAATTAATTATTTCATTAGATGAATTCTAATTACAGAGTATCTAGATCTAAATGGATGAACATTTCTACTCTCTGGCTGGAAGTGACTTTGAAGGGATTTACTTGTTTTCATGTCCATGAACCATGTGTAAGGTACTTCACAATGGCAATACCAGTCTTTGAAAGTACACTGAAAATAATAATTGAATATACAGACACAGGAGAGAGCTTGCATGCTGTTATGGATTCCAGGGGAGGGAAAGACTACTGCTGCCTTTCAGTGGGATTTTTGTTACTGTTGTTGTTGTTTCTAGGTCACATTCAAGGAGAAGATTCTAATCCTATGGGATTCTGGCTTCACTGCGAATATCTGTTAGCCTTCCTCCCTACCAATGGCCCACTTCATAACATGGAACTCAGACGCATCACGGTCAACCAGATATCCCTGATTTGGGAACTGTCTGTCCAGTTTTCTCCTGAGCTTGGAAAATGCATTGAATATGTGAGAGAGCTGCTTGCATCACATGTAGTCACTGTTTAAAGGAGGATAACTAAGGTTACAATCCTGGTGGGCAGAGCTATCCTGAACTCAGAACCACATGGAGACAATCTCTGCATCCCCCACAGGACCTGTATGCTCACACCTGAGACAGCGGTATGGATGGGTGTGAGGCAGAAGTTATATGAGAGTCCCCAAAGAACCAACAAACCACACTTCCTGTGTTTTTTTTTTTTTTTGGCCAATAAGACATTGGGTATCAGAATGAAGAATTCAAAAGTGCATGTACTATGGGCAGCACTAACTGGACTTAGTGGGTTCAAACAAAAACAACAACAAAGAGGGGCACATGTAGATTGTAGGGGAGCACTGGGGCATATACAGGGAATTGGGAGGAAGGACAGACATGGTATTTCCCTGTACACATGTATAAGTCCTGCATACTGAGCCTTTTCCTGTTGGAATCTAGTTTTATGGAAACATAAGCTATTGATTGACATGAGATATTGCCAGTAGGGGCACCAGATGATGAGACACTTCATGGAGAGTTAAGTACCTGGAGAAGTGAAGCTTCCTAGCCTGGCTCACAGCTGGACAGGTCAGCAAATGCCACAGATGGCTCTAGTGTCACTCAGTCAACCCAGAAGAAACTTACCAGGCAAAGATCACAACTTCTGAATCTTGGTTGCTGACATGTGGCACAAAGGCAGGTTCTCACTACGCATGCCTGTTTGGTTGCTGAGGGAGGGGCATGGGAAGTAGAAGATGGGAGCTGAGACAAGCTGTTACTCTTTGGGGTGACTTTTCAAGGCAAAGATAGATGAATAAGCAGTGGAAGGGACCTGTGTCTCCTGAATCTCTCAGGTGTTGCACACTCAAGCAGAAGACTGAAGTGAATTCCTTGTCTCTTGGCTTCCTACTTCACATGCTCATGTTTTATGAAAGAGTTAAGGCTTCAGGACTCCTCATTGGTCATTACCCTGGTACTGTTCTCCCCAGGGATCTCATTTTCTTCATTGTCAACAAGAAGCACATGGATTAGGGCTTCTTTGAGCAAAGCAGGTCCTTAGAATATTTGCCCCTCAATGTTCTACACACCACTGAACTCTGTCTTCATACTGAGACCCAGGAAAGAACAGAGTCATTTGTGAACACCCAAGTTTAGCATCCCAGGGGACATACAATGGATTGTATGTCCATTGCATGGGATCCAGTGACACCCCTGATGGTCTGTTGCTTCTTGACTGATTTAGCAGTAGGACTCTAAGACAATCAATGAAGGGTCACTCTTTTCCTTCATCTACATGTATTCTTCCAGAAACAGGCGGGGCTTCACCACAGCCAGATGACAGCTGAGTAGGCAGAAATCGCTGTCTGGGGTGGTGAGTTGCCACTGAGAGCTCAAGTATGAACTCTGGTAGTTTCTGAAAGGGAAGGATGGTTAGCTTCTGTCTGTTACAGTGGATTTTTCAGTAAACTTGAGTATATTCAGCACTACCTGGAAGACACACTACTGGACACATCTGTGAGGATCTTTCCAGATAGAGTTAACTGAGGAGGGAAGGTTCACCCTCAACACAAGAGGCGCTATCCCCATAGACTAGGAACCCCAAAGAGTAAAAGAAGATGCCCACTAAGCATCAAAACTCACCACAATGTGACTAACTGCCTCATACTGCTACTGGCATGCCTATGTCATCACTAGCATCAAACCTCGAAGTACCAAACAAAACCTCATTTAAGCTATTAAGGTGTTTTGTTACAGCAGAGAGCAGTAGCTAGCACACCTTTGGATAGTGAATGGAGATGAGGTTAGGTTACAGTGGTGAAAAAGACCTCCGTGTCTGACAAACTGTGGGGAAGAGCTAAGACTTTTCAGAAGTGATGAAAAGAAGTAAGGAAATGCATGGTTTGTCTTGGCTTTGAAAGTCACTTGTCATTGCTGATTAGAGAACTAGATGTCCAGGAAGTAGCAGTTCAAGCTGGAGGGTAGGACAACATTCCTGAGGACTCCCATCTGGGCCCAGATGGCTGCACTCAACACAGGGAAATGGAACTTCAGCAAACAATGAAACAGGGAGATGAGCATACAGATTAGCATATTTATGTATGTGAGACGTAGATCAGAAATAGTACACCGAAGAACACACACACACACACACACACACACACACACTCTCCCTCCCTCCTTCCCTCTCTCCCTCCCTCCCCCTCTCCCCCTCTCTCTCTGTGTGGGATGGATAAGATGGAACTTGTTGAAAATATAAAAAGTCAGGTTTGTATGTCCACTGGGCTAGAACTACAGGAGAGAAGCTGGTAGCCTGCTCCTGGGCAGTGTCTTTGTAAACAGAGTCAGTAGAGAAGAGATGAACAAAGATCGCTGAAACCCAGTCCCCAAATGGTCCCATGTCTATTCGTCACAAGCCTGTACCCTCCCCACCACCACTAAGCCACACACAAGCTCTACCCTAGAGCCACATTGAAGGGGCTTGTGGTAGAGTTCATCCTATTGCAGACAGGAGGCCATACTTTGGGACAGTCCTTGGCCTAGCCCAGCTTACTGAATTAATTTTTTTAACCACACAAAGGCATTTAAGTTTCTGGGCTTCACATTCTGTGGCCCCCATCACTAGACTCAGATTGAGTCTTTTAAGGTGAAGATTCCTGGGTAGAACTCCGATGGGTTCCAACCTAGTATGTGTCTCCACTCAAGACACAGAAGGAGCGAAGACAAGGCAGGAGGCTACCAAACAGTCCCACGAAACCTGGGGGAGCTTTCTGGATGGAGCAGGATTTTGATGACACCCTCTTCATATTGATGAATGGTGTTTTCTCTCATCGTTGGATCCACATCCCCACCATGTCCACTTGGTCCTCTTTATGCATACAGGAAGAGGACAAAAGTAGAGCCCAGGACCAAAACCAGATCTCGCTCATCTCTCGCCCAGTGCCCCTGGGATCAGGAGTGTACACGTGCCTTAAAACTCAACTCTCCTCCACAATAGCAAAACCAGATCTCGCTCATCTCTCGCCCAGTGCCCCTGGGATCAGGAGTGTACACGTGCCTTACAACTCAACTCTCCTCTTCAATAGCTGCATTCTTAAAATTGGAAATATTTCTCCAGTGTAACTGAGGTATAATAGACAACTTACACACATAGACATGCGCACAACTGGAAGGCATACAGCACACATGGGTCCACTGTGCCATGATTACAGTATCTAGTTAGTATGTAATCTCCTCACCTCCTTTCTTCTCCTTTACTGATGAAGACACTTCAAGCTCATGCATCGGTGTTGGAATTTTGACTGACTCAGTTTTGTGCAGGTCTCGGGCATGTAATCACAGTCACCGTGAGTTCATGAGTGCTATAGCCATTTCATGTCCAGAAGAGAGGCCTTCATAGCGATCCTTGACATCCTTCCGCTTTATCCCTCTTGGGATTTTGATACAGGATCTCACCATGCAACTCCGAACTTGTTATGTAAACCAAGTTGGGGCAGGAGCTCATGAGACCCCAATTTCCTAGTGAGAAGTTATTGGTAGCTGATAGCCAATGAGCGGAAGGAGAATCATTCTTCTGTAACTGGTGGCATATCTATTTCCATATTGTAAGGATTCAGACATTATGCTGGCCTGCCCCTGTCACCTGGAAGAATGCACTCAGGCAGTACCCTGGTCAGCCCAGGTGCAAAGGACCCCTTTAAAAGAAACACATTTGCCCACTTGTAGTCTCTTTCTCTCTCTCTTTCCTGCTGTTCCCCTAGAGTAAACAGGACTTTCCTGTCTCCCTCTTCTCTTCTGTCTCTGGTTCTGTGTCTCTTTACCTCTTTTCTCTTTCCTCTCCCTGTTTCTATTTCTAATAAAACTTTCCACTAAGCTCTGTCTACCTGGCATGCTTATCGCCTGCTTTGGTCACCCTTTCCTGCCATGAAATCCAAGGGTCTCCACACACTTTATTCCTAACACAGATAGCCTCAAATCCATGCATATAAGGGCATCACTAAATGAGCTTAGTGTGTTATTTTATTTCATTTTCATCTTTGAGATTTAATTTAACTTTATTGTATTAATGCTTTCCTGAATTATGTCTGTGCAATACTATAGTGTGTGCAATACTATGTTGACCTAGAACTCACAGAGATCTGCCCACCTCTGCCTCTTGAGAGCTGGAATTAAATGTGTGTTCCACCATGTCTGGTTCTTCTATTTTTTTGCCTCCTCTGTGGAGCTGTTCTCTGAGCCTTGGGGGGGTGGTAAAGATGCCCTGTTTAGGGCTGAGTGCCTATAGTCACTCATTCTCAGCACTCTGACCAGTTATAGGCCTCTGCATTGATTGCTGCCCAATGTGATAAGAAGCTTCTCCGTCATGATTGAGAGCAGCCCAGGTCTACGGTTATAAACATAAATATTTAGGAAGCAGTTTGACAACCTGGCCATTTAGCAAAATAACAACCATACCGACCTCCCCTAGAGCCTATAATCTCCCAGTCATGGGCTTTTGACCAGGTTTACAGGAACAGACATGAATCCCTCCTATGCAGCAGACATCGCATCTGATCAGAAAGCAATGGGGTGTCCTATAACAGTCATAGCACTATTGTATCAGTGTGTTCATCTTGCCTGATGGGCCAGTATTTGTAGCATGCAGAGTCCAACACTGGGTAAGATTATTGATGTCTGTTCTCCCGCAGCAACCTACACAACACCTTCTGGCACCGTGAAAGCTACCTAGCAGGGAAGAAGTTTATCAGTAGGTTTTAGATTGATTTCTCTATGTCCTGTAGCTAGAGCGTGTGGTATCCTCAGCAATACAGGCTTACCATATAGTTGGTGCAAACTACATGGTATATGTGCCACAATTCTTTACCCATTCATCTACTGACAGGCAACTTTTCATGGTTCAGCTATTAGGAATAGTGTTGCGATGGCCAAAATGATACAGTGATCAATTAACTCAATAGCAATGATAACAATAATAATAACCAATTAAAAAAGGGCCAAGGACCCGATAGGTGTATCATGAAGTGTATTTTGCAGAAGCACAAATAATCTGCCGAGGGCTACCCATCCAGCTGAGCGCAACGAGGACAAAGGAAAAGCCTAGTCTGCAGCTGAACCTCCTGCCTGTGCTGCTGGGAGGGGGAGGGGTGTACATTTATACGCATGGAGGTGTTAGAAACAGAGTCTCCTATCTCCCTGTGGGGACCAGTGAGCCCTGCAATCATTACTACAGGCTGCCCTGTTGTTTCCTAGCCCATGTCAAGAACATCAATTAAGGGGACTCCAGAGCTCCGGCACTCTGCAGACTTCAGTCACCGAGCAATTATCGAGTCTCTCTGCCTGGCAATTATCTCCTTGCTGGCCTCTTTCATGTATCCAGTTCCCCTGGTGCACTTGTGCAAGGTGGGGACCAGGTGACCCACTGTAACAAGTTCCTTGTCTCAGGGGCTCAGGGAGCTGTATCGGGACACAAGTGCATCCACAGTGGAGTTAGAAGGACAGGCCACAGTGGGCCAGGAGCCTGGGTGACAGCCAGGAGACCAGAGCCAGGTCTCTGCTCTGTCATTTGGTCTCAGTGGGCATTTCAACAGGGTGGAGATGATGGTGTCAGGCTTCGCTGCAGGGGAGCATGGCCTCCCTAGCAGGGCATCAGGCCTATTTCACTGTGACTCCTTGGTGCCTCCCCCGAAAACAGACAGAATTCACAGGACCAGTGGCTTCCCTGGGGCAGTCTCTCTGTCTGTCTTTCTCTCTGTGTGTCTCTTTCTGTCTCATGCATCTCTGTCTCTTTCTGTCTGCACCTCTCTCTCTATGTCTCTGTTAATATGTCTCTATCTCTGTCTGTGTCTCCATCTCTGTCTGTCTGTCTGTCTGTCTGTCTCTCTTTCTCTCTCTCCGTGCACATGTGCACACATGAGTGGGCACATGTAGAGGCCAGAGGTTGACATGGAATGTTTTCCATTTGACAGCAAGCCTCTGGGAAGCAACTGTCTCTGCTCATGGGACCTGGGGTGACAGGCATGTGCCATGGCTTCTTTGGCATAAGCACCAGACATCCAGACTTTGTTCTTGTGCAGTAATGCCCTCGCACCCAAACCGCCTCCCAAACCCCTGGCTTTCTTAGTCTTTGCTCACTGTGGCATCTCACAATCAGGTAATAAACTGTGGCATGACTGTTGTTTTAGCATGAAGAAATAAAAGCAAGGAGGGAACGGGAGAAGACCTTGATGGGTGAAAGCCTCTGGAGGTGTGCATCCTGCTTGTAAAGATGTGGAATGGTAACTGTGCAGTCCATGGGAAGATGGCCGTACTCTGTGCCTATGTCATGTGCTTCTCCTGTGTATAAAGAGTCACTTTCTTGGAGGTTTTGGGGCTCTGGGATCCAGAGGAAGAAAAAGGAGCACCTCGAAGGCAAATGGCTGAGTCACTTTCAGAGCATATGTCTGGAGCTTCCTGAATCCTGTCATTAACCTGCTAGTCCCCCTGGGAGTCCTGTAGCATGTATTTCCCACAAGTGAGGGCACTCCTTGTGTAACCATGTTGCGTCTATCAAAGCCAGTGCTTAGGGCATGAGGAGATGGCTCAGCAGATAAAGGGCTCGCCATGTAAGCAACAGGACCTAAGTTTTAATCCCCAGAACCCATGGCAAACTAGGCATGGTGTCTTCACATAATCCCAGTGCTTCTATGGCAAAAAGAAAAAAAGGAGAGAGAAAGAGACGGAGAGACAGAGACAGAGAGAGACAGAGAGAGACAGAGAGAGACAGAGAGACAGAGAGAGGTGAAGTTCCTCTGCCACCTAGCTTGTTATATGTAGCAGAGAACAACAAAAGACAGATCCCTTCTCAAACAAAGTAGAAGTGAAGACCTATACCAAGGTTGTCCTCTAACACACACACTCTCTCTCTCTCTCTCTCTGTCTCTCTGTCTCTGTCTCTGTCTCTCTCTCTCTCTCTCTCTCTCTCTCTCTCTCTCTCTCTCTCTCTCCCTCCCAAAGTAGATGGATGCTTCAGCTCTTCTATTCCAATTCTTGGTTTTTCCTCCATGTCCGTGCCCACATCCACAGATGGGATCCCATGTGAAAAAGATTCTGCACCATCCTAAAACAGTGTCACTAGCTAGGACCCAAGTGTTCAAAGAAGACAAAGCTCTTGGGGGAGAATTCACATTCAAACTACGTTTTACTGTGCTTTTTCTGGATACTTGGTTTTCTGGATTTGGCTATTGGGGTTCTTTTTTCACCAGTTTGTTCAGACATGTTCTATTTGTTAAAAAAATAGTACCTTAATCTCTGGCACAAGATGTTCTAGTCTCCTCTTGTGTATCTCTCATATTGGCCTTGAAAAAAAATCACCATTTGTCACTGTGTCCTGTTTTCTTTCAGGAAAGGAGGAGCCAAGAACAAGACATAAGGGAGTATGGCTGTCCCCAGGCACCCATGTTGTATGCATCTTGTTTTTGTTTTGATCTATATGTGATGGGAGATGTCATTCTATAAATATGTCTCTCTTTGGATAATGAATAAAGCTCTGTTGGCCAATAGGGAAGCAAGATGGGTAGGACTAGGAGTCAAGGAGGATTCTGGGAAACAGGCACAGTCAGTCAGGAATGTAGGATGCGGGAGACGTAAGAGGTCCGGATCCTTTTCCCCTGGAAGAGAAACGTGGAAATATTCAGATTAGCAGTTACGGGTTAATAATTAAGTCAGAGCTAGCAAACAAGCAGAAAACAAGCAAACAACCAACAGCTTCATAATTAATATAGTGTCCCGTGTGTTATTTGGAGGCTGAGACATCAGCGGAACCCAAGCGGCTGGCGGGAAGGATGCACATTGCATATATGTGAGATGCTGTGGCTTAATACTGGTATGTTTGCTTCTAGTCCATCCTCAGGGTTATTCTCATTCACACACCTTCTGTATTTCTAAGACCTTCTCTAACACCGAGAAGTCTGGCTTTCTTCTTCCTTAATGCAGTCATTTATTTAATCAAACCTCCTGTATGGAAATGTCCCCTGTCATTTGCCACCTTGCCTCCATGATAGAACCCCGCCCCATTCTATGTGATTTTGACTCCACACTGCCTGTCTGACTCTTTACTCTCCATGGGCTTCAGAGCCTTACCTGAGGCTCCATCCCAAACAAACAGGCCTTCCTGTACCCAGGCTCTTTAATGGTCCCTTTAAATATTGATTTCCTCCCCTGGGCTCAGCTCCTTTCAAATCTTGAAATATGTCCATTTTTGTTATTACAGAGTTATTTACTCATTTATATACAGGATGTTTAACAGATCTTTGCGATGTGAGTGAAGGAAGAGCACCATAGAGAAAAGCTCAAATGCAGGGGAAAAAAGTTCTTGTTCTGCCTGCATCGATGAAGCCAGAACCAGGAACATAACAGACAGAAAGCCAGGGTCCCCTGAAAGTAGCACTTAGAAGTGAATAACTAACTACTGTCTTTAAGCATGGGAGACAGGCCATGTGTGTGTTTGTAAACAACCCTCTTCTCCCTCTGAAGGTGTATTATATAGAAGTAGGTGGAGAACCTGAGGTCACAGGGTCACACATACATGTGCGTGCATGGGTGCGTGCGTGGGTGCTTGTGTGTGTGTGTGTGTGTGCGCGCACATGTGTGCGTGTGTGCACAAGAGTGCCTGTGTGTCCACGTGTACAGCAGGGACTCAGGGCACTTAGGCAACATATCATTGGTGTCACTGCGACCTTCATCTTGAATTTTAGTGCTGCAAGTTCATCGTGCAAATGGAAATGTGGTCTCCCTCAGACGTGGTAGTTTCAAAGTTCTCATGTATAAATGCATAAAAAGAAAGATTCTTTTCATACTTCATCTACTTCCTTGTCAGTCTCAGCTTCATTTTCAATTCCCTCCTTTAGTGTCCTAATTTCCTTCATGATGGGTTGCTTGATTCCATCTTTAGGAGCCCGGCTTGCTGGGAGGATCAGTTTGGGCTAGACTCTCCGTCTCTCCCCTCCCTCCCTACCTTCCCCCTCCCTCCCTATCTCCCTCCTCTTCTTCCCCTCTTCCATTTCCTCTATCTTTTATGAAATCCTACCACCAGAAGTCTTGGATTGTAGAAACACCGAAGCTGTGATGCAGCCCCCCCACTCTCCTACCACTCCACAGTCTCTGGCCACGAAAGCTTGAGTAGATAATTCTGGGATGGGGGAGTGGTAGCTGAGTATGTGCAGCAGACCCACAGAATACTGTGTGATCCAGACATTCTCTCTCATAATTCATTGCATTTTTCTGCAGAAATAATGTTGGCTATTTACTCTTTAATTTTCCATTTGTTTTTTGCAGGGCTGTTTGGTCAATCCATGCTACAGTACCACTCACAAAATCTGCTCTCCCCAGAGTAAGAAACTGGGAAGACCAGTGGCTTTCCAACAAGCAGCCAACACATCACAGGCGTGGCTGGAACCTATCTTAGACTGTGTACCATGTCATCCTCTGGTAGAGTGGACCTCACGATTCAGAATTGTACCAATTACTTTGGATCTCAGAGAGTACTGATGCAGAGTTTTGAGGGGTCCAGAATACAGTGCTCTTTTACAGGGAGCCCTGCTACTTAGCAGCTTATGAACCATAGGGGAAAAGACATGGTCTGAGTCTCACCTGTCACTTAAGCTTTACTCTCATAAAGGGTCAGAGGGGACGAGGGGCAAAACCCTATCTGATCTTCCTTTGAATCCATACCAGCAGAGGACTGGTGGATGCTGGTTCAGCTGAGTTAGTGAGGGTTACACAACCAATACTACAAGCATAACCAACTTCAAAAAGTCAGGAGAGTGGCCAACCTTGAGGCCTGTGTCTAATGCATGTGATGCAATACAAAATCTAGATATGGCTCATATCTGCCTGTGCTACATACAAGCCCTGTACCTCCTGAGGTCTCCTAGATTATCTCAGTAGGTCAGAGAATAGAAGGCTGTCTTTCAGAGTTGTTTAAAAGTTGGGGAAAATGTCTACGTAATGTACATGGGAGGCATTCAGTAAGTTAGAGAAGTAATGACATTAATAACAGCTGTGATCATAATCCCTTGTTCTTAGAAAGTTGCCTTGCATGCAACAGGTGTGCTATAAATTATTCTGGTCGAGTTAATTCTCTTTTCATACTCAAAACCATGGGATGTCCTGACTAAAGACAAAAAAGACTCACTCAATTAACCGTGTTTCGAAGTGTCAGTAAGGACCAGGAGAAGGCATTTCTGTATTTTGTGGTTTTACAATCTCATCCTCTGCCATGGTATTTAGACGGTAAAATGTGATTGTCAATTAAGAATCCCTTTATTAAACACACACACACACACACACACACACACACACACCACGAGACGCACTTCACACAGAGTTGGAGCTGCTGCTGGCTAGCTGTAATTTACCACATCATGTCCCAGTAGAGAAAATTTGTGGCTGGATTAATGCCCCTTCCTCTGGTAGTAAATCAATTCCATACATGTGGCCATATTTTCACCCAAGCGACAGGCAGCACTGACTGCTATTTTGTAGGCACTGTAGGAGAACTTGTGGGATAACTCCCAGGCCACCAGGCACTTCCTCCATGAATAACAGACTCCTGTGATTTTCCTGGGGAGAGTCATTTCAGAAAGCGTGGCTCAACCTGTTCAAAGACAGGAAAATGGAACTTGGGACCTTGGTGGAGCAACCCAGCCTGCCAGGTTAGGCTCCTTACAGGAGCTTTAGAAAGTGACTGGTTGGGTAACCTTCCTCGGCCACTCTCCTCTGTTGTGGGCTGATCTTTTTGTACACAGGGAAGATGTGCCTCCACTTGACCTCATCCGTCTGAAGCACCTTCTGATTGGTTTAATAAAGAGCTGAATGTCCAATAGTGATGCAGAAGAGGATAGGCAGGACATTCCTGGAGAGAGGGGAACTTGGGGGAAGAATCGGAGAGGTGGGAATTCACCAGTGAGACATGGAGGAAGTTGGACATATGGTACCGAGGAGAGGTAACGAGCCATATGGCAGAATGTAGATTAATATAGATGTGTGAATTTAAGTTATAAGAGCTAGTTGGGAACAAGCGTAAGCTAAGGCTAAGCTTTCATACATAATAAGTCGTCACGTCACTATTTGTGAGCTGGTGATCCAAAGAAAGTCTGATCACACTCCTCTTTGCTTTCTTCCTTCCTGGTCTGCATACTGGTCCTCCCTGCGACCTCTCAGCAAAAGCCTGTTCTAGGTTAGGGCATCCATGGTGTTCTCTTACCACCTAGAACATTGTTACTGAATTCTCACAGGTGTGTATGATGAGTCTGCTAATGTCCATATTGTTTACTTTCTTTGGCTCATATCCTTCCTGTGTAGACTACCAGATCTCCTATACGCTGAGCCCAGAGCATAGTTGAGTGAGTTACTGGCACTTGAATGAATGAAGCAAGAAGGTATGGGGTGTGCTGTAGTAGTAAGGATCTCACTACAGTTGGTTTGAAGATTTCTCACTGAGTGCGAGATAAGACTGAAAATCTCACAGATGGGCAGGGGTCATGAGCATACAGAGGTCTTTTGGACGTGTGGCACTCTGATACTTGAATTTTGAGAAACATAATTTTAGCAGTATCTGCCTTCCTAACTAGTGCTTATACTTGGCTTAACATGTATAGCAAGCTACACTTCTTTCTGCATCTTGGCACAGGAGCTCATAGAACTTGGGGGCTAACCTGATTCAATGTAGTCAGAGAGATGGAATCACTCCTGGTTCCTGATGGGAACCATGTACTTGGTACTTAGGACTGTCATGCCTCTCTGTATGTCATGGATGTCTTCTTGTCCCATCTTTGTTAAGGTTTTGTTGCTGTGAACAGACACCATGATCATGGCAACTCTTATAAAGAAAACATCTACATGAGGGGACTTGCTTACCGTTTTGGAGGTGCAGTCCATTATCATTATGACAGGGATCAAGCAGTGCTCAGGCGTATTTGGTGCTGGAGCTGAGAGTGCTACATCTTACAGGGAACAGGAAGTCACACTGAGAGAAGCTTGAGCAAAAGAGACCTCAAAGCCTGCCCTTACAGGGACACATTTCTTCCAACAAGAGCACCTCCTAATAGTGCCACTCCCTTTGAGGGCCATTTTCTTTCAAACCACCACATCTCTCTTTCAAAGAAGATACTCTAGCCAGCATATCGCGATCCTGTGTCCTTCATCAATTTGCAGCTCCTGGATGTGAGCTGACCCATTCAGCACTCATAGATACTAGACTAATGGGTTCATCACTCCATTCCTGAACTGGCCCTGCCTGGTTTGGGGGCATTATCTCCTTCATAGGCTCCCTGTTGTTTTTGAGTAAATTTACCAGAGTCAGGATGGTGGCTGGTAGAAGCTACCTGGGTTGATGTTACATGGGACAAAAAACCTCTGACCAGTTACACATGTTGATTATCTTCTTCTTCTTCTTCTTCTTCTTCTTCTTCTTCTTCTTCTTCTTCTTCTTCTTCTTCTTCTTCTTCTTCTTCTTCTTCTTCTTCTTCTTCTTCTTCTTCTTCTTCTTCTTCCTCCTCCATCAAGAAAACAGAAGAATTCTCATTTTCCTAGAAGCCATGACCTACTAAGAGGTCCCACATACAGGCAAAAGTTGTAGGATAAGACTCCTCGAGTTCTTGCAAAGGACCTTATCTAGCTGAGGAGTCTTTATTCTTCCCTACACCCTTCCCAATCCCTGGAACGAAGAACTTGGTGGCTATAACCTGGATATATATGCTGTGGGTACAGAATAACTGATTAATGAGCTATTGCCAGCTGCAATGTATGCTCCTGGCTTGAGAGCAGCTCCAGGGTCCCAGGCAGGCTTCCCACATTCTATCTGGAACTTTGGTACCTTCCTGGCACCTTCTTTCATGAGAATGCCTCATTTGTTTCCCAACAGACTTCTGACCAGTTCTAATCCTGTGTAAGAATACTCAAACCCCAACACCTGCTTTGCTGTGAGGTCACTCTCTGGTCCTTATTCATTCATTTGTTCACAGCTGCTGATTCGTGCCTGGACTGGAAGGAGCAGAGCCATAGTGTTCAAAGTCCACGCTGAGAATTTCTCCATAATTTGGACCTGCCAATCATCAGACAAATCTGTATGTGAGCATATTAGTTTCATATCTTTGTAGCTGAGAAAGGAGTTACCAATGTGATTCTACGGTATCATCCACAAACTTGGTTTGTCCTGTAGCGTGTACCAGGCACTTCTTCATTGATGATATGACAGTTAAGGACTGTCTATTTAGTGTGTGTGTGTGTGAGTGTGTGTGTGTGGTATACCATGAATGCATGTGGAGGCCAGAAGTGTAGATTCTCTTCTTCTCCTAGGAATGGAATTCAGGGGGTTAGGCTTGGCAGCAAGCACCTTAACTAGCTGAGTCATGTCTCCAAGCCTAAAATGAAGTATATAGAAGACATCTCTAGTATTATCGTACTTATGTTCTGGGGAAAGTGGGGAAAGGAGATTAATTGACATGTTAACAGGCACAGAGTCAGTAATTAGTATGTCTAGACAACTAAAATACATTGATGGAGAGGGTGCTTCTCTCAGTTCCTGATGGCTGCATAGAGTCCTAGGGGCCTTTTACTTTAGTCTCTGTCAGTGTCCTAACATGGCCTTCTCTGGTGTGTCTGTGTCTCCTCTTCTAATAAGGCTTTACGTCACTCCTTTTCTTAAAAGTCACAGAAGATTAAAAGAAGGTGATACTGCTACCAAACACAGGACCTCAAAGTGTTTCTTTCAGGAGACACCGTTGAACTCACACTTCCTTTAGTTTAATATTTGACAGCTGTGCAGATCTTGCTTGGTGGAGATATGCAGCACAGAAGAGCAGCAAGGGCTGCTAATGTCATCCATATAAGAGATTCCGGGAATCTGGACCAGGGCAGAAGCAAAGGCCACCAAAGGAAGAGGAAGATTCAGGATGCATTTTGGTGGTAGAACTGTCAGGTCCTGCGGGGAGAGTGAGTATGGCTGGCTGGGTTGGTGGTTCTGTAAAGAAAAAGCGCCAACAATGTCACCTAAATGTTTATCCTGTGCTCCAATGACGTGCCACTGATAAAGGGGATCTGTGGAGGGGCATGCTTGGTGGCACTTTGCCTGAGTCACACCGGAGGGAAGCTCATATTGCAATTTCGCCCAATACTGGAGTCTTCCAGCAAAGCAGTGACAGTGCTGCATACATTGCCCAACCTTCCTCAACCCAGTCAGGGGTCTGTGGCCCCACTGGGCTACAGTGGAGATGACCTAAAGACCCGTCAAGTTTGGCTCATTTTGAATCTGGTCAAGTTTGCAAAGGGGATAGAAAGCAAAAACTTCTCAAGCGTCCAAAATGAAAGCTCTTAATCTAATTCCGTGTCTCCTTGGGGACTGCAGTTGTGCGGGTCAGTCTCCTCAGTGCTTATGCTGTCCAACTGAAGTGCTCTGTTCTCTTTTCAGAAAACCAAGATCCACCCCCCAGGCATCTGGAGCTCTGTGTGGCGAGTTGGGGCTGTTTCTATTGACTGTGTGTTGCCTTAATGGCCCAGCATTGATCTGAGCGATCGACCTCTGGGTTTCAAATAACTGACATGGTTTCCAATGGATCCAGATAATTAAGACTTCTCAAATGGCAACTAATAATTTGCATTTGCAGGGCAGCCATCCACAGGAGCCTGGGGAACCCACGGCTGGTGAAAAATGAAAGGCTAAGCTCAGCCTGGTGAGCTCGTCTGATCCTTGCTAATGGAGTCTTAGAAAAATCATTTTGCCCTTCTGACCTCTCTCACCAATGTTATCAAGTGACCTCGGGGAGTTATTTTCATTTATTGGAAAGCACTCGGGACCAGCTGCAAGCATTATGGGGCGTGATCCTGTTGTTCTGTTCTCTGCCTTCATTGCCTTCATCAGGGGCCCTGTGGAGCACCTGGAGGGGCCATGACAAAGGTTCTGCGTTTCCAATTCCTCTCTCTTGCTTCCTAAATCCATGTTTGGGTCTTTGTTTCTCTGATCCGTGTCTTTTGCATCCAGGACCGAAGCTGAGAGTCCTGTGAGAGACAGCATGATCTAGACACACCCTTATTCTATGTCCCAACTGCAAGGACTCAGGCACTCTGCTGGTCTGCCCCTGTCACCTGACAGAATGCACTCAGGTGCAAAGGACCCCTTTAAAAGAGACCTCTGCCCATTTTCACTCTCTTTCTGGCTCATCCCTTTCAACCTCTTCTTTTTCTGTCTCTTTCCGCTCTTCGTTTCCTGTTGCTCTCTTTTCCCTCTCTTCCTACCATTCCCTTAGGGGCAGACAGGACTTTTCCTGTCTCCCTCTTCTCTTCTGTCCTCTATGTATCCCTGTGTCTCTTTACCTCTTTTCTCTTTCCTCCCCTTTCCCTTTCCTTTCTAATAAACTTCTCACTGAAGCTCTGTCTTCCTGTTTGTCACCTGCCTCGGTCACCCTTGCCTGCCATGGAATCCACCAAGGTACCCCACTCAAGGTCCCCCATGTAAAAGGAGTTCTTAATTGGTCTAGATAATAAAAGGCCAGAGTCATATATAGAGGGAAATGCTGAGAGATCAGAGAGAATGGGCAAGCTTCAGCACACCGTACTGCCTAAGCATTTCAGCAGAGAAGAGACCAATTTCCTGTTTCTCCCTGCTTATATCCTGTTTCTGCCCAGATATGTCACTTCCTGTCTGTCTGTACAGACCTCCAGGCCTCTATGGTTAGCTAGTGGCTAGCTCCATTCTCTGACCTTGAGACAGGACTTATTTGTGCAAGAAAGATATCACCACACCCCCACAAGCTTTATTCATATAACCTAACCCTACCTCATCACAAATAGATACAATGGGCTGCCATCTCAACTTGGGCCTATGCCATCAGGGTGACTGGACAATTCCTCTGAGGAGTATCCTATGTCCTTCTTGACCTGAATGAACCCATCCTCTTGAGCTCTGGTCATCTGTCAGTGAGAAGAGCTTGCCATGGAAACTCCTGGCCCAAGGATGGTAAGAAAAGAGACGGACACAAGATAGATGCTAACCTAGAGCCTTTGGGCAACTGGTGACACCTAACATAATTCAGCTACCTCACAGCCAGTCCATGGGACCTGATGTGTGACAACCATTGTTTTCACTGCAGCACGGCAGGCATGAGTTTAGGAAGTGGTTTGTTATGTAGCACCATTAGGGCAGGGGCTGGCAAAGAATTGGGCTTCAGTGAAGTGAGGGGTTTCCTTAAAGCACCAGCCACAGAGGGCAGCTGAACTTCTCAGTCCTGTTTCCATCATTTGGCGAAAGGTCAGATGGTATTCAGTTGAGATCTCAGTCGGTGTTTCTGCACAGTGAGCTTGTGTCCTTGACTTCATCTGATCATCTGACTGCTATCCCAGTTCAAGCCTCCCCGCCCCCCCCGCCTGCAGCCTTTCATCATGTCCCGGAAGCAGCTAAGGTCCATCTGTACCAACAGTCTTCTTCTACACTGCTTTGTTCATTGTTGGGCTCCCAGTCTGGCATGCATGCTCTGTTGGAGTACTGGACAGTAATAAGCATGTGCCCGAGACTGTTGGGAACTACTCAATGACCTGGGTGGTACATACCATCACCCTCATTTTATAGGGGAGGACACCAAGTCATAGAGGTAGAAACTACAGACTTACATGGTTGGGAGAATCTGGCATTTCTGACCACTAATATAAAATTCACCTAATATAAATTTCCCTCCCTCCCTGCCTCCCTCTCTCCCTCCTCCTTCTCCTCCTTCTCTCTCTCTGTCTCTCTCTCTCTCTGTCTCTCTGTCTCTGTCTCTGTCTCTCTCTCTCTGTATGTGTATGTGTATGTGTATGTGTTGTGTAGTCTGTATGATCCCTGTGTGTTGTATCTGGTATGTGTGCATGTATATGTGTATGAGATCTCTGTGAATGTTTTTATTCATGATCTATATGGTCTCTGTGAGGGATGTGTGTGTGTGTGTGTGTGTGTGTGTAAGAGTATGTATGTATGTATGTATGTATGTATGTATGTATGATCCCTGTGTGATTATGTTGAGTGTGTATTGACTATATGTTCTCTGTGAAGGGTGTATGTGTGTGTATTGTGTGCTTTTGTTCAGATGAACCTTTGCTGGAATGCCCTATTAAGTTGGCTTTTGTCATTGTCCCAGATTTATTGCTTTAATTTGCTTCGGCTCTTTGTACCAAAGAGCTGCATTTGTTCCCTTCTACCTCGATTTGAACCTGCCTGTGGGGCATGAAAATATACTTTTATATTTCACTCTCTATAGTTTTTTCTCTAGTGACCAATGTTAACCAAGAAAATGATTTACCTTGGATTCGAGGGTCAGCAAACTGTTAGGTCATTTGTATCTGTGGCATTTCTGTCTTTATGGATAAAGACCTTGGGACTCCTGTGAGGAGATGAGCTGGTATTTTCCAAGGACTGGTCTTTCTACTGCAATTCTATCACCTCAGTGGATGTGCTGTACCCTGCTGACTTCCCACCCATGGCCATGCAGCCGTCTCTGAGGTGTTTCCAACCCAGACCATACCACTTGTGAGACGGCCCTGCTTAGAAGTGCCTGACGACTTTCCTCCCTTCCACAGCTCCACTGAGGCCACTACTGGCCATCCTCCACTGAGTGGAGAAACGAATGCGGTGTCTTGGCACCGTGTCATTCAAAGATTTTGTGAGTCACATAAATAATATCCTGTGGGGCACCCCATGGGGAAGGAAGAAATGGTAGAAAAGGGAGGAAACAGAAATAGTGGGAGGGAAAAATGGGGGGGGGACTGGAGTCAGAGGCCTGAACATTAAGAAATAAAACCATGATTTTCAATTCTCTTCCACGGGATCCAGGCCTGCCAGATCTGAATCACACCAGTGAGTGGCTGGTAGGGTCAGGTCGCATGCTTCCTCCTCATACCAGGGAGGGAGGGACCCTGAGGCCAGGTCCTGGGGCAGGTGTGACAGGTGGTGAGTCTCCAAATGGCGATGGTCCATGCCTTGCCCATCTCCTCCTGACTTCCTGTCTCAGTTACCTTGCAGCCTGCATTTCCTCCTCTCCCTGTTCACATCTTTCCCTCTTCCAGCTGTTGTTCCATGGCTGTCACTGGAGGCAAGTATGACCACAGTTGGACCTGTCACCTCTCCTGTCATTCCCTTCTCAGTGCCTCTGGGGCCCACATTACATGGCTGTATACAGTTTCCACTTCAGTATGCAGTTGGGTGTGGCGGTTCGAATGAGGAACGTCTCCTGTAGGCTTGGGTATTTGAACACTTGTTTTCTAAGGGCGATGCTGTTTGGGGAGGGTGAGGTGGTGCAGCCTTGCCAGAGGAAGTGCATGACTAGAGCAGGGTTTGAGCGTTGCCTCCCCACGCTATGTCCAGTTTGCTCTCTTTGCCTCCTGGGAGGCACTCCCAGCTTCCTGCTCTACCTGTCACGCCTGCTTCTTGCTGCCACGCTTCTCTGCCACAGTGGATTCTTAGGCCTTTGGAACCACAAGCCAAACGAAATAATTCTTCTTAAGTTCCCCTGGTGTTTTCCACAACGCTAGCAAGGTGAGTGAGGTGCTGAAGGACTGGTTGTAGCATTCACGACAACGGTGGCCAACCCAGTGGCGCTGAGGCCTTGTCTCTCTGACATGGAGCGCAGGCACAGAGCCAGGGTGTCCTCAAATACTACAGGGGGCAGCAAGGGTGAAGTTGGCATCCCACCCCCACTGGGCCTTTTCTGTACACTGATTATCCCACTTCTTGGAAAGCACCCGCAGGTGTGTCTGGCACGGACCTGGCTGGAGTCTCTGGAAACTGTGGATTTCTCCTGACCCTTTTTCAGGCTCTGTACCCAGAAAAGGGGAATCACTCTCATGGTGCTCTAACCAGCAGGGGCCCACCCCTTCCTTGGGCATGTGAGGGAGAGTCAGTGTTGGTGGTATGGAGGCGTGACTAAAATATGAGGCCGAGATGGGAGCTGGTGGGTTACTGGATGCTGAGTAACCTGCCTCCTTGGAGAGAGCAAGGAGCAGACTGCTGTGTTCCCACCAGCTGGAGAACGAGTGAGCACTACCCAAAGACAGGCACTAAGGATGCTACCACCGGAAGGTGCCTGGACTGGACGTTCCCCGCCATAAAGGTGTCCTGATGGAAGGTGTTCTTCCCTCATGGGACGGTGGACTCCCACGTGAAGCCCCACACGCTGTACATCTTCCCCGAGATGGAATACAAGGAGGGGCATTTGCTTGTACTTTAGAACAAGGGCTGGCAAGGTTTGTGCAACAAAGGTCAGATAGTTAACACTTCAGCACTGAAGTCAGGGTATGGTGGCCTCTTGAGCTGCTCAGCTCTATGGTTTACTCAGGGAGTGTGGAGTGCCATGTGGGAATGACACTGTTACAAGAGAACAGGCTGGGCTCGCGGGCCCGTTTTCCATCTCTGCTCTACAGTCATCCCAGACACACTGTACCCTGCCCCAGCACCCAGAGCATCACGTGCTCAGCAAGCGGGAGGTCTGCTCTCTTGTTATTAATACATTGTTTATAATTCAGAAATTCATATGTGTTCTGACCATAGTCACCCACAAGCCCTCCCAGATGCCTCTTCATGCCTACTCCCCCACTTCATCCCTCTCCTCTCCTCTCCTCCCCCATTTCCCTCCACTCCTCTCCTCTCTCCTCTTCTCCCCTCCCTCCCCTCCCCTTCCCTCCACTCCTCTCCCTTCTTCTTTCCGCTTTCCTCTCCTCTCCTCTCCTCCCCTCCTCTCCTCTCCTCTCCCCTCTCCTCTCTTCCCCCCTTTCCCTCCACTCCTCTCCTCTCTCTTCTTCCCTCCCCTCCCCTCCCTTTCCCTCCACTCCTCTCCTCTCTCCTTTCCTCCCCTCCACTCCTCTCCCCTTTCCTCTTCTCCCTCTCCCTTCCATTTTCTTTCCTTTCCTCCCTGCTTCCTTTTTCTCCTCCTCCTTCTTCACAGGACATCATCTTGAAGCTGAAGACAGGGTCCACCAGCGCTTACACTCTTTCTGAAACGTTCACAATTTCCCCAAGCCTCAGGTGTGGGGTTGTGTCGTAGACTGTGCTCCACGATCAGTCTTCCTCTGCATTTTGACCTGCGGTGGCTTCTGCAATGGTCTCTGTCTGGATGCTTCTGGGCTCCCCGCTTCTGAAAAGTCAGCCTCGCTCCTCACAGACCTTCCTGTCTCTTTTTCCTTCACCACTAGAGCACAAGCATGAGGGGGCTGGGGCTGTGCCCTCATAGGACGTGGCTTCCGGACTTGACCTGCCCCTTCCGGACTTGGCCTGCCCCTTCCAGCTGTGTGCTTTTGGCCAAGAGAACTCTTGAAGTTGAGTTCACCTGCTGGCAGGACGCTCCATGAAGAGACATGACACCCACCGCCAGCCCAGGGACACAAAGCAAAGGGAGTCCGAGGTTAAGTTGTACACGAAGGCTGGAGAGTGCGTGAGAAGAGTGTCTGGCAGAGGGACCAGAACTTACAAACACGTACAGCTGAAGGGAGCAGCTCCCTGGGTGAAACACTGAGCACAGAGTCAAGCTTTACCTGTTGGTAGGGCTCGTTTTCGGGGATTCTTTCTGGCGCCTGTGAAGAAGCTCTGCAGAGACACTGTTATGGGGATTCCGGGTAAGCAGAGACTGGGAGCCAGTGCCCGGGACTGTTGGACGTGGGAGCTGCTGTACCCGCAGGTGTCTGATTTGCTTGGCTTAGCTTGTCTGGAACAGGAAGAGGCATGGAGACCAATACCACACAGGATATCTCCTTCCTCATTGTGGGCCAGGGCTACACCCTGAATCCTGTACTTCACACACTCCACAGTGGCTCAAGGAGGCAGGAGGGGAGGTATGTAGCTCCAGGATAGAGGGGATCTTGTGAACAGGGTCTGTTCTGGCAGCTTGGACGTCCCCACCAGTGAAGACATCGTCACAGCGAGCAGAAGGAAGCAGAGCTTGCTTCCTAGCATTGTGTGTCTCCTGCAAACCTGCAGGTGAGGGAAGTGACCCCAGAGTTGGTGTGGAGTCTTAGTTATGCTGGTGGAGCCCCAAAGCAGTTGGAAATAGTTCTTAAAGGGACAGCACCTTCCTTCCTCTCTTTTCTTACTGTTGGATCCTCAAGAAGCCTGGGAGCCTGATGGAGGGAGCAATGGCCCTGGAACTCAGTGGGTAGACTGTTTTCCTAGACTGGTGTAACAGATTACATACACTGAGTGGCTTAAAACATTCATTCTGTCCCAGGTAAGGAGGGCAGAGGTTCTGGCAGAGTTGGACATCCCCCCCACCCCCCCCACCCCCCCGTCTCTGAGGGAGGAGCCACACCGGACTTTTCCCCAGACTTCTGCTTACTGCCAGCAAGCCCTGGTTTTCCTTGGCTTTCAGATACACCACACTGAGTTTCTGTTCTCATCTTCACAGACCTTCTCTCTATGTCTCAAAGACATCTCTCCTTTCCAATAAGGAAATGGCTAGTTGGATTTAGAACCAACTTTCAATCCACTCTCTTTCATACTGAGATTCTCAGCTTAATTGTCTCTGACAAGACCTTATTTGCAAGGAGCAGCATCTTCACAGACACGTAGAGGGCTGGGACTAGAACGTGCTTTCTTTAGAAACACAATTAAGCTCATTACAGTGGGTTGTACATCACAGAGAAATCTCTGGATCCCCTCTCCCCATCAGTGGGCTCTTTTGATATCCCTGCCTCTATTCATTTCAAGTTTGACCTTCACTTTCTCTCCAGTTTTTTGGAATTCTGCTTCCTGGGTTTCTCTTGGGAGACTGGCTAACAGCCACAGCGGCAGCAGAGCATCCTGGACCTGGGCTGGAGAGGAACTTCACACAGCTGAGAGCCCTGATCAGTTGCCTGGAATCAACAACATCGGGTCCATTTGTCAGTCTGAGAGTCTCTCTCGCTTAGATATCTTTTTCTCTGGGAGCGAGTTTTCCCAGAAAAGGTTTTTAAAACAACATTCTAAAAGCCCTTCTCAAAAACCACACCTAAAAACAGAAGCCTTGCCTCTAGCATGTGGACTTCTGGCAGCACAGGAAAAAAAATAAAAAGGTGAAAGGAAGTGGTGTAAATGGACAGGAGAACATTCGGGAGCACATTCTGTGCACCAAGTTGGTCCCAGGAGGGAACCATCTCCTCTTTTTTCCTTTTATGTGGTTGGTCAGGATGCTGCATCTGCCTTCACTTCTCTAACTGAACCAGGAGGACAGGCATCAGTTCCTGTGAGCCTGTGGTAGTGCTATCGCCATTTGCTTCTAGAAATTGTACTGGCTCCTATGGGTCATAGCCTCCTTGATTTCCTTTTCAAATCGATGGCATAGAAACAAAAATAAATAAAGCAAGACACAAAATGTTGGAGTCCAGTGCCTGACACAGCATGGCATCCACACAGTCCCTGAGTGTGTGGCTCTGTAGCTGCTGACTCTGGTCTTATTGTCTGCTGGCCCTCTCTTGAGCTCCCTCCTTTTGTAGAGCTGGGGAGGATGATGAGAGCTGAACCACCATCCCGCAGGGTGTGTCAGAGAAGAATAGTGACTGCTTTTGGATTGGGGAATCTGGAGTCTGAGACCAGACTCCAAGCCCAGTGGATCCCAAGCTAGTCTCTCTCATTGGGTCCTTACCTGTAGTCCTTGCCATGCCTTATGGAACTTTCTGAGTATTAAAAACATCATAGTTTGTAAGCACCATGTTTGCAAATGTACTACGTAAGACACCGGGAAACTGGTAACATGTCCTCACCCAACCAGTTCTTACTCAGTGTATTCTGGGTTTCTATAAAGGATGAACAATGGTGATGGATTTTTCTATTTCTTTCCTCTCCCCCAACCTCCACATACAGTATCAATGGAAGGGATTATTCTTAAAATTATATATATTTGTATGTGATTGTATGTTTATATAATATCCCCAAATAGAGACATATCCTCCATGTTGCCTGATATCTGCATTTTGCAGAACACCATTCCCTCTTCCTCCTGCTTCAGTGTGCAGCTGGGACACATTATTGTTTTCCTTCAAGCATCTGGGCTGGGTGAGGCTTTAGTGGCTCTTCCCAGTGCTGTCTGGGAAGTCTGAACTTCTCCTGTCTGTTACATTGTCACGGGCAAGGTTCTTGGGTGAAATTTGATTGGCCAGGCCAGTATCTCTGAGTTCTTAGCCCCCAGCACAGCCATGGCCTGTGATGGAGAGATGTCACCTACTTCTCTTTTCTATGTTGAGCCCCCAAGGACTTGTCACAGGCTCAAACATGCAAATCAAATGTATCTGCTTCAAATTAAGCTCATATTCTTGTCCAGTGGGGGGTAGAGTTGTTTCGTAGGCAATAAATATTAATAAGAAAAATAAACCAATCTTTTAGGCTTCTTCCCCCTGGCTGCCACCCCAGGGTTATAAATTATGTACTGCCTGAGTCTGTTTTGACAGCTGTGATAAAGTGGGTTTCAGATTCAGAGAGCGTTGCTCCTGAAAGAATGCAGCATCGTGCATTTTCAACACAATCACCACTACCCCCTGCCCCCTCCTTTCCTGTCTGGAAGGAAGATTGGACTGGACTAGCTATTTTTCTACTTTGGGGTCTTCTCTCTTGCCTCTGCCAAATAGACACAGTGATTTTATTTATTTTCTGAATGACATTTTCACTGTTATCACAGGACTCAGAAGGAATTTAGTAGAAGAAAAAAACACCCTTCCTTTAAGCCAGGCCATGCTGGTCCTGCAGGTCTTCTCTCTTTAGGACCTGACTTATAAAACAAACTTCACCCATCCTTCTGACCTTAGAGCAGCTCTGACTTCTTTCTGTCTTTCTTTGCTCCTATGTCGCTGCTGCAATCAGACTGACCCTGGAGCCTAGCACCTCCTCTGCCACTTCTTGTCTGGATGACCTCCAACTTCACTCATCCATCTCTCTGTAGCTGTCCATCCTCTTCCTCTACCCTCCTCCCTCTACCCCTTACTCCTCTTGGGCTTTCCTTTAGGCTCTTCTGGACTTGCCTCCCTCCTCATCAGCCGCACACCAAGAATCCCCACAATGAGTTTTCACTTATACTTGTGTACAATGGGAGAGAAGAGTCCAATGCCCCAACAGCCTCTGAAGTGAATTCTCCATCGATAGTTGACAGAATGGAATTCCTAGCCATTCCATCAAGTGACTTACACTGCTCTTGAACTTCTTATGCATGGAATGGCAGAATAAACACTCTCGTGTACTCCTTTTCTTTGGTCTTACTGAAATATGTATGAAGAAAATCCAAACTATGGTGCTTAGAAGATATGCACCACTACTAAAAACTGTACCAAGAGGTATGTTTATACATATAAAACACACAGCATGTATTTACATAGACATGCACTATGTATACCTTACCTATATTGTATGTGTTAGATAACTAAGATGATTTGTTTCATTACTGATGGGTATTTAGTGTTTTCCAACTTTGGGTGTATACGAACATTCTTGAACCCACCTTTGGGTGGGTACAAATCTTTACTTCTCTTATGGAAGGTCAGAAGGGGAATTTCTAGGTCATAAACTCTGTTTTGAATTCCTGCAGACCTAATACACATATACCTGATTGTGTAGGAGGGTCTAGATGCCACATAGTTTGCAGTCATTTAGGATTATGGGACTTTGGGTCCATTTTAAATTAGATTGATTAATCTTCCATTTTCAGAAGCTACACATAATTCTGATTGTGCATGCGTGTGTGTGTGTGTGTGTGTGTGTGTGTGTGTGTGTGTTGTGTTGTGTTGCTTGGGCTCAAACCTAGAGCTTCAGGTATACCAGAAAAGAACTCTGTCACTTTATACTCCTCGCCCCAATATATATTCTGAATATGAGTCATTTTCTAGATATATGTGCTACATGTGCTACATTTTGCCAGGCTAGGGCTTCTTTTATTACTTTCTTACAGATGTTTTTCAATGAATAGACTTTAATTTTAAAGAAGTCCAAGTAATCAACCTTTTCTTTATGAGCAGTACTTTTGTGGTATGTTCAGGAGATCTCTACCCACCCAATGATCATATAGATGTTTTCCTGTTTTCTTCTAGAGTCTTTTTTGATTCACCTTTCACATTTAGGTTTATGAACCACGTCAAATTAACTTTCATGGTTGTGTAAAGGTTGACCTTGGGTTTTGAAATGCACGCTTGCTTGCCATATCAGCTCTCTTTATTGCATTGTCCTGATTTTCCCTGCTCGAATGGTCACCCATCCCACAGCCAAGTTGGCTACATAACTTTGTATGCCATTTTGTGCTTCTCTGACCGCAAAGTCTAGAAGTTCTTAGCGTTGCACCTAGTGCCTTTCATGATCTAAGAGCAACTTACTTTTCTAACTTTATTCCTGATGGATCCTCTCCATGGTTGTCCTAAACGTGCTACAGTGAATTCTGCTGTGGATTGGACTCTGACATTTCCCCACTTCCTGTAAAGATACACTGAAGTCCCTGCTCCTTGTAATTCAGAGTGTGACTTTGGAATCAGGGTCTTACAAAAGTAATCAGGCTAAGAATGATGATGACTTTTCTCCTGGGGAAATGTGCACAGTACCTTTTAGTGTTATAAGAGCTAGCCAGCAGGGTTGGAGCTTCTAGGTCAGTATGTCACTATTACCCATGTGTGAGCTCAACAAGGAACAGTAATAATTGGCCCAGAAAGACATGCCAACTGGTACAATAAAGATGCAAATGTTATTGGAATAACCAAATACTTCTGGTTAGATTTAAGGTCTACTCCACAAGATAGAACCTATATATCACACCATTATCAAAGTCAACAACTTGTGGCTAGATAGGTCACTGTCCCTAAAGGAGAACAGAGAGAACCTACTACCATTCATTATTCTAATGAATAGACACACTGCTAAAATGACCTCTAATGACTTACTACTGTAGTCATAGATTAGTGTGTCTCTCTGTTCTCATCAAAGAAGCTGTTTCTTGGTAGTAGATGACGATCAACACAGAACGCCACAACTGGTCTACATGAAGAGGGAAAGACTCTGCAGAATGATCAGCCCTAATTGGAGCATATATATCATTTCTCTATATGCCAAGGCTCAGAGAACATTTTGGAAGAGGGAGCAGAAAGATTCTAAGAGCAAGATGCAGTTGATGGCTTACAAGGAAACAGTTCTTTCCAAACACAATGTGGAAGTTGTACACATGAACTCCAGAGGTTGTGATAGCAGGCATATGAGCTGCATAAACTCAAGTTAGACAAGATTCCAGTATGGCAGAGGTATGTGGGCACAAAATCCTACCTATAGCTGAGGAGCTATAACTGATACCTTCTGAGAGAGCAGAGATTCAGTTTTCTATAAGGGTATAAAATCTGGTAGGTTGACCAGCCTGACCCCCTAAGACTCCCCATGCACACAAGAATATTTGTGGAGTACAAATTGGACTCAATGGGTTTAATAAAATAAAAAAGAGAACATGGTGTTTGGTGGGTAAGAAGGGGTATGTGGATCTCATGAGATGACCAAAAATACCATATGAAAGTCTCAAAGAATTAATAAAAATAATATTTTAAGAAAAGCAGTCAAGCTAAAATGAAATATGGTGTCCTTTAATCCAGCAGGACTGATGTCTTATAGAAAGGGGAATTTGGCTGTGGGCACAGACAGAATGCCATGAGATGAAAGACAGCGGTCAGAGGATACTCTGGAAGTACAGGAACACCATGGCTCATCAGCAGCTATGAGGAAAGAGAACAAGGTAGCGTCAACCTTTCTTCTATGTCCCAGAACGAAGCAACCCAGTGGATAGCTTACTTCTGGATTGTAGGCTCTAGAACAGTCAAAATCATACTTTGATAGTTGACTATGGCATTCTTGAAAATGAAAACATCTACCCCCACATCCTTGGACCTTTCTTATCTGTAACATCTGGCATGACCCCAGTTCTAATACCTAACACTGCATAATAAACTTCTCCAAAACTGTGATTAAGATGATCCTTTGTTATTTCTCATAGTTCTGTGGGCTTCACTTGATACTCTTCACTTACTGGTCCTTGCTTTGTATTCCACAGTTTGCAGTCATATGGGACAAAACCAGCTGACCACTTGACAGCCTTGCACATTCTGGTGCCCTTTGCACGACAGGGACCTGGGTTGTGAGAAGCAGAACACCTGGAGGTTGACTTTCCTGTTTTTTCCTCTGGCTTCTTCACTTGGATAGCCTGGGCTCTTTCACATCATGGCAGCTTCAAGATCACCCGAATATTCATCTGGAACAGTGTTTCTTCAAGCCTACATGTTCTCAGAGGCAGCTGCAACATCTTTTTGGATCTAGCCTCAAGACATACAGGGTGTCTCTTCCTCTGTGCTCTCCTGGTCACAGTTGTAAATCAGATTTTAGGAGCAAGAGAGTGAATATTGAATATCAGTAGGCATCAGAACATCGGACTCTTTGAGTGGGTAGATAGCTGTGGCAGCTCTTTTTTTTTATAATGCATCTTGGCAATGAGGGCTTGTCTCTGTCCTCAGAGGGATCTGATGTGCATTAGGGGAAGAGAACATCTGACAACTTAGATGAGTAATTTAGTCTTCAGTCAATTTCCTACTATCAAAACACCAGCCATGTGATATCTAGAACTAAACCATTGAGATAAACCTGGAGGATGACCTATAACTGATGGGGGATGTCCTTCTGTATATATGTTTCTCTTATTGGTTGATGAATACAACACTGATTGGCCAGTAGCCAGGAGGAAGTAAAGGCTGGGTTTAAATGAGTCCACCCCACCCAAGATAGATGATAAATAGGTATTTATTATGGAAGCACTTACACAGAGAGGAGTAAATAACCACTGTGGTCTTCCTGTTCCAGAGGATGCAGTCTCTGCCCTTCCGATGCTTTCCACAACCCAAGAGAGCATGAGCCAGCCTCTCCTCTACCTTATAATGGGTCACATCTGCACCTGAAAGCATGCCCAAAGGGTGTGGCCACCACCACAAGTTCACTGGCAAGGCAAGATGCCACTCCCCTGAATAACATTCCAATCACACCTCAAAAATGGCCACACGACATATTGCACAGAGAACAGGGAGGCCATCCAAATGTATTCAGAACATCATTCATTGTAAAATTTGAAAGATAGAAAAATGGCTATTCCAAGTATCATCTGAGACCTCAAGCTAAGAAGCACCATCAGAATAGATGATCTCATTTCAATATCATGGCAGCAATGAACATTTTCATTATGTGTAACAGAATTGATTGATACTATCCATGTAATGGAGCAAGGATATATTGCATGAATGGAGTTTCAGACACACAGATTGATCCACATAAGGAAACAGCTCTTCTCTGGGTAAGCCAATCCTAGATAGTGTGATTCTAAGTCTGCTATTGTGACTATAGTAATGTCAGCAGGTGTGCATAATGCATGATTTAAACTCCTTTAGTGCCTATACATGCATCACTAATCAATCAAGAAAGTTTATCTGCCACATTGAGGCATTGGCTCATAAACTTCAACAGCACTCTACTAACCGCTTGAAGCTCCATCTAATACATCTCTTCATCCTAATTCTTGTCTGTGTTGCCACTCAGGAAGTTGACAAGGTCTTAAATAGTATCTTAGGCTAGATGTTGGTGGATCTCTGTACAATGGAAAGCCTATATCTTTGAGCAGAGAAATTTCGATTGTAAGGAATATTCTCTCTTTTTAATTCTAAAGTACACACTGCTGCCCATTTGTTCACCTTACCACACACATTTTAATATTGCTAACTCCAAGGTTTATCTTAACATTCATATGACTACGTTTCCACTCTTTAAACAATGGCATCTTGTTCAAATAGCAGAATCCTAGAAGTGAGAAATTATTGCATCATTTATGTGTGGATTTGTTTGTCTAGTATGTGTTTGTGTGGACTGTGAAGCTAAATGAGAGGTAGTTAGGTTATATTAGGAAATGCAATAAGGACAGAGAGCTAAGGCCAGAGTTTCTTAGCATGCTGGAATTTGAAGTTAAATAATGGTGATGATGATGATGATATAATAGAGTGACTCTGTCCTTTTCCTTTGTTCTGTGCAGTCTTGAGAACAATCTATAATTGCCATATTTTTTTTTACTTTGAATGAGTCAGTTTATTAAGTACACAGTGAGCTAAATTAAAAGGAAGAATAATAAGATAGAAAGACATACAGACATTATCAAATCAGCTACTTAAAACATCTACCAGGATCTGACTAGGGAAGACCTTTAAGGTGGCCATGTAGAAGGTATTCTCAGTAGAGAGAGTTTGGGGGGAAAGCAGAGTGTCTCTTTGAGTGAAGCCTCTAAGTGAAAGAACAAATAATACCAGAGATATAGCGTCATCAAATTGGGGGCTCACAAACACGCAGCAGAATCCTACTAAGGAGGTTGATGCAACCAGGTGGAGTTTCTGATTGAGCTCTTTGTGGAGAAGTGTCCCATGGCCCAACTTCCTGTGGCTGAGATTCCAGCTTCTCTCCCTCACTGAGAGCACCTGTATATGTAGAATAAACTATAGTCACTTCTGTCTGTCTGTCTGTCTGTCTATCTATCTCTCTATCTATCATCTTTTTCAATGTGCTTGAAAGTTTAAAGCAGGATAGTTAATATTTCCATCTCCTTAAAATATTGATTCATGCATGATTGGAGATATTTATGAAATACAATGTGATATTTTGTTATAATAGATGTACTGATAACATTGGTGTAATATGCCTATGCCATTTCCATGACCACTTGGAGTTTGATGCCTAGAGCACCGATATTCTGCAGTTCACAATTCATATGACAGGCTAATGTGAACCATGTTCCTCTTTGTACTCTGTAACACCAGAAATTATTACTTTGCTCTGGCTGCATTTTGGTACCTGTTATCTTGTCTCCTTTTCTTTCTTCCCTCACATCTTTTATTAGATTATGTGAAATAAGTCAAACACAGAGAGACAAACACCAGATCTCTTCTCATATGTTGATGATAATAAAAGCTGATCTAAATGCAGGACCCAGAAGTCCTTATAAAGCAATTATAGTCTTGAATTCAGTGATACAGACTTTGCTGTCTCCTTATTCAAATGAAGACGTGGAAACCACTGACGTTAAATAAGTTGACAATACGACTGAATGAGCAGCAGAACTGTTATGCCTAATCTTAAAGACAATGGAAAACCTGAATAGTGCTTGAAGAAGAGCTCCAGGTCAGGGATATGGTGGGCATCTGAGCTGGCCACCTAGGGAGGACCCAAATTAGCAGGCAGCTGGAGTCAGAAGCTTTTGTTGTCTTATTCAGTCAGGGTCACTGGAGGTCTCAAGTTAGAACACTCACGATGGCCCTGCGCAGCAAGGTAATGGAAAAACACTGTGGACTGTGGCAAAAGAAAATGAGAAACATGCAGAGACAAAAAGTGGTAAATAACAGATGAGAACCAATGCAGAAGACACAGGCCGGCACAGAGCAGACCCTAGCAGGTGAATAAGGTTAGTATCAGTTTCTTTGCACACTTGTTTGCCTGTGGGCAGCCAATGATTTTGCTGAGTGATGCTGTCTGAGATGGCTTGGTTCTGACTGTGGTTCACTTTCATGGGGCATATGGAGACCTATACTTCCCATATTTAAAGGGTTTATAGTCCTGATTTGGGCTTGAGATGTTGACCATAGGGTTTGCTTTAAGTGTCTATGGGCAACCAGTCAGAGTGAAGGGTCTCATGACATTTGGATGTTGATCATTCTACAGAGGAAGAAGTCATGGAAAATGACAACAAATCATCCAGGTACAGGGAGCATGGGGGAAGCGGGATTATCTAATAACCTCTATTACTCTTCCCTCATGTGATCATCTATATAGGCAGATAATGTCCTAGTATATACTTTACATTTGGCCACTCAGTCATTCATGTTGTCATCTAATAAAGATCACACTGGATGAAATTATTGACCTCATATTATTTGAACTGCTGAACTTAGCTTGTGAAACTATATCACATGACTGTCTATTGTGGTGAGACTTTGTTTATGATCTAATAAAGCTTTCCTGAAGATCAGAAAAGCAAAGCAGCCAACCACTAGAGAGTTCTTACCTCTACCAAGGCTGGGGCAACCCTGTCATTCGCGTGACTGAAGACTGAAGACAGAGACCCTGAGATCTTATAGTTAGCTTTATTAGGTCATAAACAAAATATCACCACAGTCTATGACTCAGAAAATGTCTATCATATACTTCCATTGATTTGCCCAGAACTTAGTCATTGAGACTCTACAGAAAATCAAGACTTGGTCCTACTCTCAACAAGCTCTGCTTTAGTGTGGTGACAGAATGGATATTTATTTCATCAGATGATTGTAAATTTACACCAAGCAGAGGGCTCAATCATTTTTATTCAAGGGATGAACAGTCCTCAACATGTCTTCTCTCATGTGACTTCCCAAAGTAAGCTGAGAGTATAGGACACTGTGACCAGTTAGACCCAACCCAACCAGTATCCTTGCAAAGACCTCATGTAGGAGCCAGAAAAATAAAGAGATGGTCCAGCTCTTGATGAGAAATGAAATCAATTAGATAACCAAATAAGTCCAATGGCATGTGAACATCTGAGCTACAGTGTCTGAACGGTCCCAAGTTGTTTGTTAGGTTGTATCAGTAAGGTAATAATGTATAACAAGTATTTATCAGCTATATGTTTTCAGGGTGTCTGTGCATGTGCGTGTCTCTACATATGTATTTTCATATGTGTGTGGGTGAACATCTGTGTGCACACGTGTGTGTGTGTGTGTATACATTTCATGTATAAAGTGTGGAGGCTAGAAGACTACTTCAAGATTCCTTCCTTTGCTGCCATCACTTTGTTTTTGAGAAAGGGTCTCACATTGGCCTGGAATGCATCAAGTTCGCTAGCCTCACTGTCCAACATGCTCTACGAATTCTGTTTCCACATTGCCACTGCTTGGATGCTACTATTCCAAATTTTTTTTAAAAAGAATATGATTTCTGAAAACCAAACTTAGGTAGGAAGTACTTTACCATCTCAGCTATCTTGTTATTCCCTCCAACTACTTTTAAAGAATTAATTATTGCTAACAATTTAAAGGTACACTGTGCTTTTATTCTGGTCTGACTGGGCTTTATGCGAGAACCTATGATGCACTGTGCTTCATGGAGATAAGATGCTAATCTTACCTGGACTACTTTACACAGGGATCAGTAAGCTGGTTGACTGGATTTGCATGGCTGTGGAATGGACAAGGCTCAGTTTCCCACATGATCTCTCTCCTCCTGCCAGGCAGGAATGGGCTTAGAACAGGCACGTAGGTGTTTTTATTGCATGCAACAGATCAAGCAGAGGGTTCAATCACTTTTATTCAAGGGATGAACAGCCCTCTACATGTCTTCTCTCATGCAAGTCACATGCAGTCTAGATTTAAGAGTTGGGAAGTAAACTCTTGGTAGGAGGATTTCCAAAGCCACGTTGTAAAGGTATAGAGTAGACGTTGGAAAGCTGGGAGGGTTAGGTCTTTTTTTAATCATTAGACAACAGAGTTAGAGATAGTTGAATTGCGGGGCAATTCACTTTGCTTGTAATGTAGTCATAGGCAAATGTTAGAAGCTTGAGTGTGAGGATTTAACTCCCATGGTGGCCTCTGATTTTATGGGCCTCACCCAAGTAGACTAGGCTCTTAATTTAATTATACTCTAGGTAGGACTGGAGGGCTATTGCAATAAATAGTTTAATCCATGGGTCAGATGGACCTCAGATCGGCTGTAGCAGTTCGTTTGCTGACCTGCGTCATTCCTGGTGGGTGGAGGCAGCATGCTAGTTTTTCTCCCATCTAGTGGCTGTGCTGAAGTGCTTGGTGTGTTTCCTGCTCTGCTCAGAGCGGATTCACACTGCACATATATAGAGTAGAAATCACACTTATGCTTTACTTCCGAGAGACAGAAAGACCAAGGAAAAGGAGAGAGGATCCCATAATGGGTAGAGTATTTGTGTATTTGAGCTTCAGGTAGAGATAGACTGGTGCTCTCAGCTCTTTCACATGCCTTAGGCAGCTTTCTTAATCTTTCCGAGTCCTGCTTTCTACACCTGAAAAGCAGATGTAGGGAATAGTGACCTCTATTTAGAGTAGTGATACTTGAATGAAACTGCAAACACAAGGGACCACTTCTAACAAATGCAAATATATATATATAATATCACTTTAGTAAGTTACTACCAATTTCCAGCTTTAATTACCCTGGCATTCAAATATTAAGTGAAAAAGAGCTTGGTCCACAAATAACAGAGAACATGCAGTGTTTGTCTTTCTCGGCTTAGGTTACCTCATGTAATACAATATTTCCCACCTCCAACAACTTCCCTGCAAATTTCATTTTTCTTTACAGATGAATAGAGTTCCATCGTGTGTATTTACCAGCTTTACATCACTCATTCAGTGGCTGATGGACATCTTAATGGTTTCTGTTCCCTGGCTATTGTGTATAACGTGACAATGAACATAGTTGAGTAAGTGTCTATGGAAGAGGATCTCAATTCCTTTGGATGTATGTCAAGGAGCAATGCAGCTGAATCCTAACAATGAATCTGTCTTTAGCTTTTTGAAAATCTCCAAACTGATTTAGTTTTCATAGTGTCTGTGCTGGTTTGAAGTTCCGCCAACAGTGAATGGATGCCTTCCCCCCCCCCACACACATGCTTGCACTTGCTAGCATTTGTTATCAGGTGCTTTTGTGATCTGGGCCATTCTGAATAAGGTGAGATAAAATCTCAAAGTAGTTTTTAATTTGAATTTACATGATTACTAACGGTGTTGAACATATTTAAAGATACTTGTTAGACATATCTTTTTCTTCTTTTGAGAACATTTTGCTCAGATCCATAGCCTGTTTTTTGATTAGGTTGCTTGTCATATCGGTTATTTGAGCTCTTTGTCTATCCTAGATATTAATCCTCTAGTGTATGTATAGCTGGCAAAGGCCATCTCTCACTCCTTGGACTTCCTTCTTACTTGGTTTATTGTTAACCTTTGCTGTACAAAACCTCTTTTAGTTTTATGAGTGTCATAGTTAGCATTTCTATTTCTATGAAGAGACACCATGACCATAGCAACTCTTTTTATTTTCTTTAAAAATGTTTAGTCATTTTACATACTAACAGCAGTTCCCCTACCCTACCCTCCTTCAATGCCCTCCTACCTCCCCTTGGCTGAGCAAAGTATCTCACCAAAGAGAATGGGCTCCAGAAATCCAGTTCATGCACTAGGGATAAATCCTGGCCCCACTGTGAGGGGTCCCACTAACAGACCAAGCCACACAACTGTCACTCACATTCAGAGGGCCCAGTTTGGTCCCGTGCATGCTCCTAGCTGTCAGTCCAGAGTCCATGAGCTCCCACTAGCTCAGATCTGCTGTCTCTGTAGGTTTCCCCATCGTGATCTTGATCCCCTTTGGTCATATAATCCCTCCCCCCTCTCTTTGACTGAACTCTAGGAGCTCAGTCCAGTGCTTAGCTGTGAATCTCTGCATCTTCCATCAGTTACTGGATGAAGACTCTATGATGACAATTAAGGTAGTTGCCAATCTGATTACAGGAGAAGGCCAGTTCAAGCACCCTCTCCACTATTGCTGGGAGTCTTAGCTGGGGCCATCCTTATGGATTCTTGGGAATTTCCCTAGCACCTGGTTTCTCCCTAACCCCATAATGACTCTCTCTATCAAGATGTCTCTTTCATTACTTTCCCTTTCTATTGCTTCCCCAATTTGATCACTCCCTTCCCTCATGTTGTCATCCCCATTCGCTCCCCCATGCCTTCAGTTTATCCAGGAGATCTTATGTATTTCTCCTTCCTAGGACAATTTACGTGTGTCCCTTTTAGGGTCTTCCTTGTTACCTAGCTCCTCTGGAGCTGTGGATTGTAGCCTGGCTATCTTTTGTGTCACATCTAATATCCATTTATGGGTGAATATGTACCTTGTTTGTCTTTCTGGGCCTGGATTACCTCACTCAGGATAATTTTCTAGTTCCATCAATTTGTCTGCAAATTTCATGATGTCATTTTTTCCCATTAAGTAGTACTCCTTTGTGTAAATGTACCCCATTTCTTTATCCATTCTTCAGTTGAGGGGCATCTAGGTTGTTTCCAGGTTCTAGCTATTACAAGTAATGTTGCAATGAACATAGTTGAGCAGGTGTCCTTGTGGTATGATTGAGCACTCTTTGGGTATATGCCCAAGAGACCACAGCAACTCTTATAAAGGAAAACATTTAGTTGGGACTGGCTTACAGTTAAAATGCAATTTATTGATTTTGAATACATAAAAAGTAATTTGTAGTCAAATTTCTCTTTTATATTTTCAAAAATGCTTGTGCTTTAAAAATGTTCTTGCCCTAACAAACACATTTTGAATAGCTTTATAATGGCCAGGCTGTGGTACCACTTTAAACTCTGTAAAGGATATCCCAAATATACATGTATGTGTGAAATAACATACCAACAATTTGAACTTGAAAAGAAGACACTCCAGGTAGTATTATGCCAGAGTCATCCACAGCCCCAGTGTAGACATATTCTACAACAGGGGTAAGAAAAGCAATGTCCAGTGGAGACATATTCTACAACAGGGGTAAGAAAAGCAATGTCCAGTGAAGACATATTCTACAACAGGGGTAAGAAAAGTGATGTCCAGTATACAAGTTGTGACATTTTAACATTTCTTTTCAGCAAGTTATTTATGCGCATAAAACAATGATTTTCATTATGACATCTTCACACATGCAAGTCATAACTTGTCTCATTCACTCTCCCGATTGCCCTTTCTCGTTATCCCTCTCTGCTTCTCTATAACCTCCTTCTTCCTGTCAAATACTTCCCCAGTTTGCCTTCCAGTAACATGTGAACTGATCCTCCCTTGTCATCTCCTACCTCCTTTAAATCTCTTTCTCTTATGTCTCAGTGTACTTTCTGCCTCTCTCTCTCATGTCCATACATATGCATGCATATACATAGGTCTATCTCTATGTTTCGATGTATCACCTATCTATCTATGTATCTATCTATTCTATCTATCTATCTATCTATCTATCTATCTATCTATCTATCTATCTATCTATCTTCTATTTATCCACATCATCATCTTCAAATCTAGAGTCTGACTATGAAAGGAAGCAAACAGTATTTAAGTGTGACTTGCTTTGTTTAGCATAATTTTCCCCAGTTCTACCCATTCCTCTTCAAATTTTGTAATTTCATTCTTGTTTATTGAGAATAACATGGTACTATGTATATGCATCGCATTTTCCTTATTCAATCATCTGTTGATGGATAGCTGGGCTAGTCCCATAGCTGCCATGAAAAAAACATGGATGAGCAGGTGTCTGTCCCTATAGCGAGCCAATTTATAATCCTTTGGTCATATTTCCAGGAATGGTATGGACAGATGATACGGTAATTCTTTTTTCAGATTTTTTTGGGGTTATTTCCATACTGACTTCATAGTGCGTATACTGTACTTTTCCACTAGGAAAATATTAAAGTTCCTTTTGCTCCATATCCTCACAAGGATTTGTTATTGCTTTTATTTTCATTGATGACCATTCTGAGAGAAGTGACATGAAATCTCAGTGTAGATTTTTCCTGTTAAATCTTATTGATTTTCTTAGTATTTTTTCTCACTCTAATTAGTTTTAAGAATTTTGTGCAATATTTTTTTTACTAGATCCACCCCTTTCGTGACCCCTCTGAAGTCAACTATCCTTCCTTATCCAGTAAATATGGTGATTTCCTTTTTACTTTAAAGTATAATGTGCAGTTGGTGCTGTTTCCATGAACATGTATGTATGGCTTTCTACTAGAGTGATTTCAACTCAGGGGTTGCACCCTTAAAGAAGATACTGGTTGCCTATGGCCACTTATCTAGGGCTGGAATTTCATGCACACATTGCCTCTCCATGCTAGGATTTTGTTTGACTGGAGTTTATATATGGGTTCTCAGTTCTATTCTGTTGATCAGTGTCATTTTAATTACTATACCTCAATAGTTTAACTTGGAACCTGGGCTGGTGACACCTCACTTTTGTTGTTGTTGGCTCCCCACCCCCAGATTACTATGACTGTTCTGGTCTTCTGTGCCTTCCAACCAAGTACTTCATGCTTGACAGGTACTCTACCAATCAACTCACATCCCAGTTGCAAGTTTGTTGTTATAGTGGGCACAAAGCCCTTTATTTTCTATAATAACATGTTTTCCATCGGATGGACAGTTAGTAACAATCTAGAGCAAGCCACAGAGTCCTAAAAACAGTTTTTGCATTGGCAGACAGCTGCCATTCAGTCAGTGTGAAAACTTTCTTGCAGAATTTTCTGTTAAGAGATATTTAGTGTGGGTCAAGATTAGTCACATCCAATGCAGAATCTGCAACGCTGTAGCAGCATGTGGTGTCTGGTTCATTTGTGAGCCATGTGATGGATGGGACACACTACAACCCAGCAGTGCATGCCAGTAGTGCTCAGACAGAGCTGTCAGCAGCACAGACATTTAGCTATTAGTTTTTTAAAAATCTTTTTCAGAAGCACCATTTCTGTTTATTGTATATTCCGTTCATTCCTGAACAAAATAAATATCACTGGCATGGTGATATTGAGAAGACAATAGAATTTTAGAGCCAGAAGCATTTTTTTCTTAAAGGTCACTCATTATAAGGGGGCATCGTAAAAGATCTGAGACCCTGTTCCAATCAGAGAACAGCTGCACTGCTGTGGACCCCTGCATGGACTGTATGGTTTGCGCACATCATGAGTTCCTTTTGTCCCACCATCTCCTCTTTCGTACTTTTGGTTTGTGTGTTTCACAGTCCTTGAGTCTCTTGCTTCTGTTTATCAGTTTGACCAGCAGAGATTTTAGTTTCTGCTGTGATAGGAGAGTTTTTATTTTTATTTTTATTTTGGTTTTTTTTTTTTTTTGAGGCATGGTTTCTCTGTGGCTTTGGAGGCTGTCCTGGAACTAACTCTTGTAGACCAAGCTGGCCTTGATCTCACAGAGATCTGCCTGCCTCTGCCTCCAGAGGGCTGGGATTAAAGGTGTGCGCCACCAACATTCGGCGATAGGAGAGTTTTTGCTTTGGGAAGATTCTGTTTTCCTGTCTCCCTTCCTCCATCCCTCCTTTTCTCCCCTGCATCCCTCCTTTTCTCCTCCTGCATCCCTTCCTTTTCTGCCTTTCCTCCTTTGCCTCTACTTATCCCTTATATCCAGACTTGTCTTTTCATATAATTTACAATTCTGAATATACATATATATACAGTTAATATGAAATATGCATAAATGGGAGCAACTAAGATGCTTTGAAAAATTATTTCCAATTTGAATCAAGCTATTAATTAATGAAACAATCCAATTATTGTCCCTTTGTAGACTGACTTGCTAATGATTGTGTAGGAGTTTGTCACTTGTTTCTTCAGGCTGTTTAATGTTGTCATTGACAACTCAGGGTTCAAATTCATCTGTACCCAGGGAATTTACTCAGGATCATCTGCACTAGCTGTGTGAAATATATATAATGACATGTCAAAACCATACATTCTTACATAGCATATTTACTATTTGATGATCTGCTGCAGGTTTCCCTTGGGGATTCTGGTGACTTTACACAATTCTGTCTGAAGAGATGCATGACATCAGTCATATATAAAGCTGTAAGTAAATGCTATACTACTTTAAACAAGGATATAGATATCCATGAAGTTTGATTTCTTTGGAGAGTTTAAAAGCAATCCACCGTGTATGCAGAGCAATGATTGTAGCTCTCCACAAATCCCCACTAAGCAAGTCCTCAACAACTTTAATGATCCAAATCCTCAAAATGTCCTTGAGGTTTACCCCTTTCATTTTATTGCATTTACTGGTATTGTCCTTGTTTAGCCTTGATTAGGCAGCCATGTTGATGAAACTTCATGAGTGTAGCCTCTCTGACATTTATAGGAGAGACACCTCACAGCAAACTTCCTGTTCCTTTGGCCCTTAACAATTCCCTACCCTTCTACACACCTTCTGCTATGATCCATGGACCTTAGTTGCTGGTGTTGTGTAGTAGATGTACCAGTTAGGACTGGGCACCACGTGGTCCCTGTGTGTGTGTGTGTGTGTGTGTGTGTGTGTGTGTGTGTGTACCAATAACTAAAGGAACAGAGGCCATTAGAGAAAGAAAAAGAGAAAGAGAAAGAGCAAAGAGGGTTGTTGGAAGGGTTGGAGGGGGAAATGATGCAATTATATTTTATAAAAATATTAATAGACATTCCCCATAGAACTTCTGGGGGAAACTCGAGATTCTTTTTTATGATTCTTTTTAAATTTAAATTAGAAACAAGCTTGTTTTACATGTCAATCCCAGTTTCCTTTCCCTCTCCTCCCCTCTTGCCCTCCACCGGCCTCCTATACCATCCCCGTTCCGCTCCCCAGGGAGGGTGAGGCCTTCCATGGGAGATCTTCAAAGACTGTCATGTCATTTGGAGCAGGGTCTAGGCCCTCTTCTGTGTGTCTAGGCTGAGAGAGCATCACTCTATGTGGAATTATACTCGAGATGCTTGTATTGTGGTATATACATGCCTGTTTGTTGAGGATGGAGTCAGTGCCTGAAGACTTGGGTAACGGTGGTGGCAAGATCGGTCTTTTACTGTCCCTGCTTGTCTCTCACGTTGCATTGGGACAAAACATCTCTGTCTCTCCATGGCAGATATCAGGGGTCACAATGAAGCCACCAGAGGCATTGTGCATGAGTTAATATCATACAATACAGCATATAATACAACATGTGCAGTTCCCATGGATAGCAATAGTGTGTTCTGACTCAGTATTGTTACACCTTCAGACTCATCTTCTCTTCCTCCCCTGAAGAATTTTAGGGACACGCTGTTCTCTCTAAGAGTGACAAGCTACAGCACTGATAAGAAGAGAGGGCTGGAGAGTGGTCCCAGAGCTCCACAGTGCCTAACACCTGTGCTCATTCCGTTACTCCTCAATAAGTATTCTTCCAATCCACTCTGACTAAGAATTCTCTCAGCACTTCCTGATACCCATATCCAGACAGGACTGTTGTTATGCAGAGCCCAGGACACAGAAAAGAACATTGTCTTAGGAACGATTGCTGGGAATATGGTGAAGACTCAGGACAGAAGCAAGATAGACACACCTAGGAGGCAGGAGAACACATTAATAATGTAAATGAGAATTTGAAATCAGAATTAAAAGTCCCAGGCTAGGAACAAAGTGAAATGTTAGGTGTCAATGTCCATCACTATCTGGACATGAGGTCCCAGCTCCTGGCAAAAGGTAAGGCAGAATAACACAAATGAGAGAAAGGGAAGCATTGCATAGCAGTGAGAACCATGGTGTGGGCCTTTCCAAGTCCTAGATGCCATAGAATGTCCCTGCTTCTCCGTTCAAACACTGGACCTTCTGAAAATGTTCGTATCGTTGCTAAACCAGTTGGGATTCATTCCTAGTAATGCCTTCCTCAAGGTACATGTGCAGTTCTTTATGTTTTCTGCAAGCAACTGAGCTGTTCTCCCTGAGGCTGAAGAAGAGTAAAAATAAGAACTAATAAAAATATAGGCAATACATTAGAAGAGAGAAATTGGTGAACGGATTTGATCAGACCATGTTATACCAATGTATATAATTCTCAAGCAGTAAAAGTTTGCTGGAGAAATAATTTATAAAATATTAAATTCCTGTTTCGGAATTACACGTATAAAGAATAAGAGCATGCGTGAGAGGTAGATTGAGTGTCATGGGTTAGTGGTGGGGGCTGGGGTCAGTGGTAGGGGCTGGGGTCAGTGGTAGGGGCTGGGGTTAGTGGTGGGGGCTGGGGTCAGTGGTAGGGGCTGGGGTTAGTGGTAGGGGCTGGGGTTAGTGGTGGGACAAGCTTTTGTGTGGGTGGCAGCTACTTACTCCTGTCCTCCATTCTTCATATCTGTCCTATCTTAGCATAGAAGCTTTGGAGTCAGTCAGAGGAGACTGACATGTTTCTTTTTCCATTTACTTCCTGACTGGGAAAACTTGGTCACAGGATGTGATTTTTTCTTCTGAGCTTTAGTTCCTTCCTCTATAAAATGGTGTCACACTATTTTGCACTGAGGTTTCCCAAGTAGATATTATGGGATGACAGTTGTGTCTAACTGTGTCCCATACCAGAACACATCAGGAGTCCAATAAATGTTTATTAATTCTCTTTTGTATCAGAATTATTATAGCTCTCTCGTATAATTTCCTTACCTAAAAAATGGAGACAACACAATACTTAATATCATAGGTTTTGACCGGGAGTGGGGTGGGGGTATGAGGTGGGGGTGTGAGGGGGTGGGGTGAGGTGGTGGAGGGGTGGTGCATGCCTTTAATCCCAGCATTCTGGAGACAGAGGCAGGCAGATCTTTGTGAATTCGAGATCAGCCTGGTCTACAAGAGCTAGTTCCCGGACAGCCTCCAAAGCCACAGAGAAACCTGTCTTTAAAAACAAAACAACAAAACAAAAGATCATAGGTTTTATTTTTAAACCAAGCTGAAATATGGTCATAATTAGGAGAAGAATCTTGTTATTCATTTGTACCTTGAAAGATACAATGGAGGAAGGGTATTGACACTAATGACATGGGGTTTCCTGCTGCCAGAGGCATGAGTGCATTGACTGAACACACAGTTTCATATTGCTGCCTGCAGCAGCTCATGGAGCTGTTTCCAGAGACCTCCACTCAGGTGAGTCAGGGATCCTAGACATCGTCCCAGAAAAGAGTTTCAGGACAACCTGGAATGGAGGGGAGTTAGCATTTGTTAAGATGAGATTTTAATATAGCTCTAAGAATGAACGTAGACAAGATAAAAATGACAGTAGAAAGAGTAGCACTTGGAAAAAAGGCAATGACACATCCAAGTGTGAACAGGGACTTCTCTGGAAAGTGTTAACTGCTTTAGCAGTAACCAAAGACAATTTTGGTAATTCTCCAGTCTCAAAGAGTTTCTCAGGACTGGGAAATGTGGTTATGGGATGGTTTGGGAAGTACTGTGAGTAGGATTATTATCTGATGAGACAGAATTGGCTGGCAAAGTGAACTCTGTATCTTTCATTGTAAATTTCAGTTTCTTATCTTTTTCAAGAGATTCTTAGGAAACTCCAGGTTTATATCTGGTAAAGTAGAAACTTGGTCGTATATGCCCAGCCTTAAGCATGGATCATTGCTATCTCAACACTCTTGTTTGCAATATCTCTACAAAAATTGAATGTTGTCTCTCTGAAGGCAACCTTCATGGCTGTAAATTGTGCTGACTGTCGGCTGCTACAGGGTCCTCTGCTAGACTCCAGAGTGAGGGTCTCCTTTGCCTCCACTGTGTCCTGAGTTTCCCCGTCTCTCTGTCTTGTCCCATTGCCATTTAAGAATAAATTCTAATGAAATGGTCTAATCTTATCAGGTATTGTGCAATAGACCTGTTAATTAACCTCTCTGTACTTTACTTTCCCATTCAGCTCAGAGATAGTGACAATGCAGAACTCAAATACTTGTTGTAGGTATGAAATGCGATTTGAAATGTTACTTAGCCGTGTGAAGTAAATGCTAGTAATCTTTTTATTGTAGGAACAAGTGGTTTTCCCCTCCCCCTGCATTATTTCACCTTCAGCTGAAAATGAATATGGATTCTCTGCCCAAGATTTAGTCTCCCGATTTTAAAGAAAGAAAAATTTCTATCTTCAGGACTTTGAGAGCCACAGAGGTGACAAGAATGAGTAGTCCTTTTCCAGAAGAGTGTCATAGACCTTGCTCTAGCCATAGATAAAAACAGTCATGTGAAAATTAAATTCACTTTCCTTTCAAAGTGCCCCCATGACAATTTCATCCTATTCCAGAAGCTGGACAGTTACCAGGGTAGCTAGAGCACCTCACCCCTGTCTCGTTGCACACCTGTCCTGTGGTTCTTCTGTTCTGGATCTGGGGATCTTCAAAGCAGAGAGGGAGAGAGGGAGAGAGAGGTGTGGAGAGGGGACAGAGAGGGGAGAGAGAGGAGAGAAAGAGGAGAGAGGAGAGAGAGAAGACAGAGGGGAGAGATGGGAGAGAAAGGAGAGAGAAGAGAGACAGAAGAGGAGAGAGAAAGGGGACAGAAGAGGAGAGAGAAAGGAGAGAGAGGTGTTTTCTGCCTCCCAGCACATGTACGAGAGGCTTAGAAGCAGGTGGGCACAATGCAGCTGCCAAAGTCACCCCAGCTTGCCCGTGGGAAATCCAGAAGCATGGGGATGTCTCTGGGCGGTGTGAATCCTGAGCTCTGCTAGGTCGCATGTGGCTGGTGTTGAGATGAGTGTTTAGCCCCAACCCTGGGTGGTAACCTTCATCATAGCTCTGCTCTACTCCTAGACTCCAATTCCACTCCCGTTTACCCTTCATGCACTGTAAGAGCTGACAGAGAGGTTTTCAAAGAGTAATGCTCATAGTCTACTTTCTGAACATAAAGGTTAAGGATCTAAAAGTCCCTTTATTCCAAATCTTTATTCTCTACCCACAGGGACACGTTGTTTTAAACGTTCTGTGGGCTTCTTCTGTGTCTACTTATAACTTCTGCACTAGGCAAATGTGAGACTTAAAGAGACACATTTCTCTTCCTTACACTCAGCAGAGGGTTGCTGTGCCAGAAACACCTGCTTTTTGATGAAGATGGACTGCAGGGATCTCTAAAAGCTGCACAGGAGGCCACTTAATACATTTTAAGTTACATTTATTCAAGTTTTTGAGTTTGGGGGCAAAGCACACTTGTGTGACGGCCAGGAGACAACTTTCTTGAGTCTAGTCTCACCTTCCACCAGATTTCCTTGGGAGAAGGTTGAATTCAGGTCCTAAGGCTTGGTGACAGGTGCCATGTCCATAGAAGGCTTTCTATTTACCTGAATGAATGCGTGGTGGGACAGCCCCTCAGAAGACTTTCTGCTTCAGCAAATGTATCACAGTCCCAGCCTGAGGGGATCCTGGCTGAAATAAGCCTTCCTTCCACAGTCTCCTGTTGGGAGCGGGGAGGTCAGAGGTGTTTTGCTTCCCAAACCAGCAATTCTTGGCAATGCCTTCCCCCACAAAAGGAGTTTGCTAACCAACTTCACAATTTAGCTTTCCGGTGCTTTTCTTTCATGCATATCTTGCTTTGCAACTAATTTTCTTTCTCTAACTTGCAGCAGGCCCTTTAATATTCTGCTTGAAATCTCACCCAACTTAACTTTATTGTTTGGTCAGATATCCTCTCATTTTTCATGTCACTTGAGGAGAGTATTGTCAAATGGAGTTACTGTTCTACAGACAATAATTTAGTTAATTGTCAATGTTGTGGTTGATTTATTTTCCCTGTGTCATGGTGCTCCTGAGCCTCTCCCTGTCTGCTTCCGTTTTCTATCCACACAGCCAACAGCAAATATAGGGGCGATGACATGGCACTCAGTGCCCTTATCCTCTTGGTAACTCCAAGTTACACTGTACCCAAGCAAAGGAGGGTTTATGTCATTGGTTAAATTTTAAGAATTAAAGATTACAATTTTGGAAGACACTTTGCAAAACCTAAATGGTGTACTTGCATCTGATGTTGAGTGTCATAGGTAGGGTTTCTATTACTCCAATGAAGTACCATGACCAAAAATCAAGTTGGGGAGGAAAGGGTTTATTTAACTTATACTTTAGCATTGCTGTTTGTCACTGAAGGAAGTCAGGACAGAAACTCAAACAGGGCAAGATCCTGAAGACAGGAGCTGATGCAGAGGCCATAGAGGGGAGCTGCTTACTGACTTGCTTTCCATGGCTTGCTTAGCCTGCTTATAGAACCCAGGATCCCCAACCCAGGGATGACGCCACTCGCCATGGGCTGGGTCCTCCCCCATTGATCACTAAATGAAATAAATGCCTTACAGCTGCATCTCATAGAAGCATTTTCTCAGCTGATGCTCCTTCCTCTGATGACTCCAGCTTGTGTCAAGTTGACACACAAAACCAGCCAGTACAGTGTGTACCTAATTACTTCAAAACTCAATCGCTTAAGACAACAATTGATATTTATTACACTTGTCTCTGGGGTGAATGTTTGTACCATGTAGTAATTAGGAACAGACTTTCTTACAGGAGTTATGGGTAAGGTGCTGGCCAGGCCTGCAATTTTCTGAAAACCCCAGTGAACTTGGAGTACCTGCTTCCCAGAGGGCCTGCTCACTCTTGTAGTGACATCTTGCTTTGCCGGTGAACTTGTGGTGGTAGCCACACCCATTGGGCGTGGTTTCCAGTACAGATGTGACCCATTATAAGGTAGAGGAGGAGCTGACTTGAGCTCTCTTGGTTTGTGGAGAGCATCGGAAGGCAAGATGCCACTATACTCACTCTATTGGGTCTAGTTGTTGGTGGCAGGCAGGCTGGCCCCAGATCATGCCATGTGGCCTCTCTATAAGGCTGCCTGCATATCCTCACTAGGTAGTAACAGTGAAAATCATGTGCAAACGAGACAAGGGTGGGCACAGTGCTCTTTATCAGCTAGCCCTGGAAGGCACTGCTATTCTCAGAATATGTTAGTGTGAGCAAAGGCTATGCCGGAGGACTGTCAGGAGGGGGGCAGGACCTTTGGGAACTTGATGATGTGAAACTGGCTACTTATCATGAGTTTTGGATACTCTACCAGAGTGGCTTCATCCCAACATCCCATGGCTGTGAGACTTCCGGAGAGGCTTTCTACAGAGACCTAGGCAAGCTGGGACTCTGTGGAGAAGTCACCAGTCCACAGCACTTCCCGCTCTGGCATCTGCCTCATCATCTGTCAAAGGCGAACGCCAGTCACAGCTCTATGTGAATCCAGTGTCCTCAGAAGCTCATGCTGGTGTCTAATTACCATGTGTGTTGGCAACCACAGGATTTGAGAATGTGAACTTGAAGAGAGGCCCTTAGGCCATGAGGGCTTTGCCCTAATGGGTGCAATAATATTGTGTCGTTGCTAGGGTTTCTGTTGCTGTGAAGAGACCATGGCCACCAGGAATGTAGCAACTCTTATAAAGAAAAGCATTTAATTGGGTCTGGCTTACACCTTCAGAGTTTAGTTCATCATCCTCACGGTGGGACATGGTATCACACAGGCAGAATTGGTGCTGGAGAAGCAGCTGAGAGTCCTTCCTCTTGAACCAGAAATAACACAAGGAAAAACTAAGTCACACTGACCAGACTTAAGCTCATAAGACATCAAAGCTTGCCTCTGCAGTGACCCACTTTCTCCAACAAGGCCAAACCTACTCCAACAAAGCAACATCTCCTGATACTGCCATACCCTATAGGCCAAGCATTCACACATGAGTCTATTGGGGGACATTGCTATTCAAATCACCACACGCTGTCACCATTATATCGGGAGTGTTTTTCCCCTCCCTCCTTCCGTCCCCCTCATTTCCTGTCCTTCTTTTTCTCACCTTCACTCTTTCTGTCATACCCACCTTCCCACCATGTGATGACTTCTGCCATGTTACAAAATTATGACATAGTTAGAAGACCTTTGATTCGAGCTGTGCTCCCCCATCCCTGTGTGTGTGTGTGTGTGAATGTGAGTGTGTGTGTGAGACAGAGAGAGAGAGAGAGTGTGTGTGTGTGTGTGTGAGAGAGAGAGAGAGAGAGAGAGAGAGAGAGAGAGAGAGAGAGAGAGAGAGAGAGAATGTAGGCTAATAAAGCTAAACCTTGGGTCCTCCATTTCTATTTTAAGACAAGGAAACTCTCTGGCTTAATGCTTGCCAAGCTGGTTAAGTTAGTAGCTAGTAAACTCCAGGGAACTACATGTCTTCACCAGAGCTAGAATTATCTGTATTTACCACCACACCCAACTTTTTTTTTCATGCAACTTTGTTTTAAAAATATAGTCAAATATAAGTTCTGGCGATCAAACTTAGATCTTCCTGTTTAGGAGACAACAGTCTGCCAAGTGAGCTGTTGTGTATTGTGATAAATTAAAGATCCAGAGAGTGATATTGGGGTTCAAACACCAAGCTGAAGATCAGAGAAGCAAAGCAGCCATGCCAGTAGATCTTACCTCTACCCAGATGAAATGGCAATCCTGTCTCCATGAATCTTCAAAGGCAAAAACTCTCAGTTCCTGTCTCCTCCTCTTTTTATTCCTTTCTCCACCCAGCCATATCCTCCTGTCTCTACCTCCCTAGTGCTGGGATTAAAGGTGTGTGATCCCAGGTTGTGAGCTCACCTATGTGTGAGCTGTTTCTTTTAGACTGGATCAATTTCGTGTAGTCAGCATGACCTTGAATTAACAGAGTTCCATCTACCTTTATCCCCTGAGTCCTGATATTAAAGGTATGTGCCACCACTATCTAGTTCTATGGCTGCTAGAATTAAAGGGGTATGCCACCACTAACTGACCTCTATCGCTTGAGGCTGGCTTTGGTTTCTGAATCCTTAGGCAAGCTTTAAGAAATCATAAATAATATATAACCACATTGTTGCCTAAGCTCCCAGATACCAGCATCTTTTTTAGTGCACATTTTTTATTTTAATTTTTTTATATTCCAATCCCAGTTCCCACTCCTTCCTCTCCTTCCCCACTTACCCCTATTCACCACCTCTCATCTGCTCCTCAGAGAGGGTAAGGCCTCCTCTAAGAAGTCTGCTACGTCTGTCCCATCATATCCTTGAGACAGGACCAGGGCATCTCTCCATCCCCCATACCCCTGTGTCTAGGCTGAGCAAGGTATCTCTCCATGTAGAATGGGCTCCACTAAGTCAATTTGTGCATTAGAGTTAGATCTTGGACCCACTGCCAGTGGCCTCATCTATTGTCCTTGTCACACCTCTGTCATCTACATTAAGGGAGACTAGTTTAGTCTTATGCAGGTTTCCTATTTGTCAGACCCTAGTCAGTAGTCTCTCACTAGCTCAGGTCAGCTGATTCTGTGGGCTTCCTCATCATGGTCTTGACTCCTATGTTCATATTATTGCTCCTCCCTCACTTTGATTGCACTCCAGGAACTTGGTCCAATGGTTAGTTGTGGATTTCTGCATCTGCTTCCATCTGTTTCTGGAAGAGGGTTCTAGCTTCTCTGGGATTGTACATTGCAGACTGGGTATCTTTTGTTTTATGTGTGGTATCCACTTATGAGTGAGTACATACTATATTTGCCTTTCTTGTTTTGAGTTACCTCATTCAGGATGGTTTTTTTCTAGTTCTATCAATTTGCCTGCAAATTTTAGGATGTCATTGTTTCTTACCACTGAGTAACACTCCATTGTGTAAATATACCACATTTTCTTTATCCATTCTTCAAATGAAGGGCATCTAGGTTGTTTCTAAGATTCAGCTATTACGAATAATGTTGCTATTAACATAGTTGAGCAAATGTCCATGTGGTGTGAATGTGCCTCTTTTGAATATATTCCCAACAGTGGTATTGTAGGTTGATCCCTAATTTTCTGAGAAATTGCCATACTAATTTCCACGGTGCCTGTACAAGTTTTCACTCCCACCAGCAATGGGAAGTGTTCCCCTTTCTCTGCATCCTCTCCAGCATAAGCTGTCAGCATTGTTTTTAATTTTAGCCATTCTTTTGTTTTGTTTTAATTATTTTAATTTTAAATAGCTTGTTTTACATGTCAATCCCAGTTCCCTCTCCCTCCCCTCCTCCCGCATCCCCACCACCATCCCCCTCTGAGCCTCCTGCCCTATTGCCAATTCCTTCCACATAGGGGATATCTAGAGTCTGTCATTTCACTCAGGGTAGGGTCCAGGCACTCCCCTAAGAGTCCAGGCTGAGAGAGCATCCCTCTTTGTGTTATGGACACACGAAGTCCGTTTGTATGCCAGGGATAAACACTGGTCCACTGCCCAGGGCCCCATAGGTTGCCCAGGCCTCCTCACTGACTCTCACATTCGGGGGGGTCTGGATCAGTCCCATGCTGGCCTCCCAGCTGTCGGTCTGGGGTCCAAGAGCTCTCCCCTGTTCAGATCAGCTGTCTCTGCTGGTTTTGCCAGCCCATTCTTTGCCAATTTGCTCATTGCTCCTCTCTCTCTGTTACTGGGTTCCTTGGGTTCAGTTCAGTGTTTAACTGTGGGTGTAATCGCTTCTCGGCCTTTTGGCTAAGATCAAGTGTAATTTTAGCCATTCTGATCAATGTAAGATGGAATCTCAGAGTGGTATTGATATGTATTTCCCTGATGACTAAGGATGTTGAGCATTTCCTTAAGTGTTTTTCTGCCATTTGAGGTTGTTCTGTTGAGAATTCTCTGTTTAGATCTGTGCCCCTTTTTTTAATTGGACTATTTGGTAGTTTGATGTCTCATTTCTTGAGCTCTTTGTATATTTTGGAGATTAGCCCTCTGTCAGATGTGGGATTGGTGATGTGGGGTTCCCATTCTGTAGGGAGCCATTTTGTCTTTCTGATCATGTTCTTTTCTTTACAGAAGCTTCTCAGTCGCAGGAGGTCCCATTTATTAATTGTTGCTCTCAGAGTCTGTGCTACTGGTGTTTTATTTAGGAAGTGGTCTCCTGTGCCTATGTGTTCAAGAGCATTTCCCACTTTCTCTTCTATGAAGTTCAGTGTGGATGGATTTATATTGAGGTCTTGAGTTTGGACATGAGTTTTGTGCATGGCAACAGATACAGATCTATTTGCATTCTTCTACATGTTGACAGCCAGTTATACCAGTACCATTTGCTGGATATGTTTTCTTTTTTCCATTTTATATTTTATCTTCTTTGTCAAAAATTGGGTATTCATAGGTGTGTGGGTTGATATCGGAGTCTCCAATTGATTCTATTGGTCTGCCTGTCTGTTTTTATGCCAATACCAAGCTGTTTTCATTACTATAGCTCGACAGTAGAGCTTGGAGTCAGGGATCGTGATGCCCCTAGATGGTCTTTTATTGTACAGGATTGTTTTGACTATCCTGGGTTTTTTGTTGTTGTAGCACCTCTAGTTTCTAGTGGTGCCATATTGCTCTTTATATTATGTTGTTGTCTGCACAAATCTTCCTTTAATCGGTATAGGTGGAGCTTGTGCTTCAGAGGTTTTCTCTTTCTCCAGTTGGTATAGTCGGGGGGCTGTGGCTCTAATGACTGTTCCGTCAGGCACAACTAGAGCAGAACTTCTGGTGAATGCTCCTCTTGGTGAAAATGGGCCCGATGCTCAGGTGGTGCTCCTTGAGGTGCAGTTCCGGTGAACTCTCCTCCCATTGGAGGTGTAGGTGGGGCTTAGCGTCCAGTGGTAGATGTAATAGCACTGTATCTCTAACTGAGAAATAGCAGTGGATGCTGGCTGGGACACAGCTTCTCTTTCCCAGAGGAACTTCTTGGGATAGTTTCTGGAAGCTACTGCTGGAAACTTCTGCTGTCATCTCACCAGGCGATCACTCCTCGCTCCCAGGTCTGAGGCCTGCACCCCCCTCCCCAGGCTGCTCTAGGCCTGAAGCTCTTGCCTTCCTCTGAGGCTGCTTCTGGGCTGAGATTCCTCCTCTTTCACCAATGTCGCTCCAGGCCTAAACAGATGCCAACATCTTAATTTCAGATTTTCAGTCTCAGGAAATGTAAGTTAATAAATTTCTTATCACTATAATGGCCAGGTCTGTGGGGGCTCTGTCATAGAAGTGCAAAGCAGAGTGAGACATAATCAACTGCAAAATAAAGGAAGCTTGGAACAAAGAATGGGGATAGGGAGAGGAGGCATTATGTAAAGTAGACACAATTACAGTACTTTGTGATATTATTACGGAGACTGACATAGTTAAAAGCAAGTGTCGGAACAGAGCAAAATGTCAATAAATGCTCACATTTATTTACTGAATAAGCACATGTGTGGCAGTGACTGTCCTCATCCACATTTGAACCCTGAGAGGAGTCCTCTAGCTTTGTTCATTCTGAGCTGGGAGTTTCTGATGACACAAATACCTCTTGTGTTTTGGGCACACAACACACTACTTCATGACATTGTGGCAGACAACAGTGATGAACTCCAGTGGAAAGTCCAACAGAAACTGCCATGCCTGCTTCTCAGTGCTTTGCAGAGCACCCGGGTGTCATCTTAGAATATCTGGGAAGTCCAGAAGCTAAGAAGAGGGACAGGATTCCCAGGAGTGGCCCAGGGGAGGCTCTGGTGGCCAGTTCTAACTGGCCTCCTGCAGAAGGCATTAAGTCTATCTGCACAACACCAGAGCTTTGTTCTTCAATTCGATGCTTAAGACTGGTTTCCAAAGCTAGAGCTGGGACCCAAATTGAGGTTTATTTGATTTCAAAGGACAGCCTCTGTTGTGGTTCCTTAGAACACACTGACTTCTCTGTCTGTAACATATTTTCTATGTGAAAACCAGGAGCAATATCCATGAGTTAGTTAACTAACATTAGTGAGACAGCTTTTTAAAACAGAAGGATGAGATGCGAGGAGGTGGTATAATTGTATAAAGTGCTTGTTTCTCAAGTGTGAGTTCAGATCTGCAGAACCTATGTAAAAAGCCAGTCTGGTAGCATGACCTGAGCAATGGCTAGATAGAAGGTGGAGACAGGTAGATGCTTGGAGCTTTCAGACAGCTGGCCTGCTCTAGATGACAGTGTTCAGACACAGCTGGCCTGCTCTAGACGACAGTGCTCAGACACAGCTGGCCTGCTCTAGATGACAGTGCTCAGACACAGCTGGCCTGCTCTAGATGACAGTGCTCAGACACAGCTGGCCTGCTCTAGATGACAGTGCTCAGACACAGCTGGCCTGCTCTAGATGACAGTGCTCAGACACAGCTAGCCTGCTCTAGATGACAGTGTTCAGACAGCTGGCCTGCTCTAGATGACAGTGCTCAGACAGCTGGCTTGCTCTAGACCACAGTGCTCAGACAGCTGTCCTGCTCTAGATGACAGTGTTCCAAGGTAACAAAGGATTCTGTCTCAAACAAAAGATAATCAATACCCAAGATCATCCTCTAACATATGAACATATGCCTACACCCATATGCCTATATGAAGCTCACCATTGGAGCTATGTATTTTTCTAGGAAAAAAAACCAGAAATGTATGTGAACTGGTCTCAGTTTAGTAAGTTGAGAAAAAATTACAAGATTATAAGAAAGGCAAGTAAAATGCCAAGGCAGTTCTAGTAGATACCATAAACTTTATACCCTGAACATTAAAATTTGGTTCAGGAACAGGCACTAAACTTGACCAAATACTGTTCTTTCAGTGAACTGCTGCAAACAGCAAAAAGAAACAATACAGGCACCTTAATGATAAATAAAGCTGGAAATAAGCAAAATATTAAAACATTTAGTTATCTTATGCAGATATAGTGTCTTAAATAGCTCTTGTGTCGCAAAGTGTTGACACACTGAAAGTGTGTGACGCCTAGAACTGTTGCTATGGAAACTGCTCATCAGATCTTGGAGGGCATGGGGAAAACATCATGTAGGGCAACATTTAAACTCTACCTCCCAAACAAGGGGGAATTGATTATTTTTAAAAGGCAAAGGAAGAAAACTGGTCATTAAAACTTAAAGGGTTATTCTTAGGAAAAATAGGTTCCATATTAATCTAATTAAGAATAGAAAGTGAGGAAGTTAGGTACAAAATTGAAGAAAGGGAAACCATTGGGCAGAGCATAGGTTTAGTCATAAATGTCTGTAAATAAAATGAAAGAATGGTAAGATGGCTTGCATTTTCTAGAGTAACATATGATTCCATAGATGACCTATGTGAGACTAAAAGACATCTGAGCAGGAAAATTTGTAGGGTAAAATGGAGAAAATTGTCACAGGACAGCATTTGCCATCGAGAAAGCTCTCGTGTGTGTTAGTTTTGTGCCGCTGCAACCACATACTTAGTAAAGGGGTTATGGGGCAAAGGTTTATTTTGACTCATGATTTTGAGGGTGGGTCCAGGGTGGCTTGACCTCATGCACTTGGGCAGAAGGAACATTATGGCAGCTGAAGTACATGATGGGGGATGGCAGTTCACAACACACCAGACAAGAATCAGAGAGGTAAGGAGCACCTAGGGACAAGATGCCCTAAGTGACCCCCTCAGGGACCTACTTCTTCCAGCCAGATCCCATCTAAAGTCTCCTCCTATAATAGGACCATTGGATGGGGGCCAAGTCCCTACCTATAAGCTCGAGGAAGGGCTGCATTTCACATTCAAACCCTGACAAGCCCCAAATGCTGCCCATTTCCCGGGGGTGTTTGGCTCACTAAAGCACAGACCCTTCCAGTGTTCCTCAAAATTCTCCACAGTATCATTTTCCTTTGCCATGAACACAGCACCCAATTCAAAACATAAACAATTATTACACAGAAATGAAATTGCAAAAAAGCAACTCATTTTGTGAAAATGATACAAAATCCTGAATAAAACATTAACAAAAATGCAACAGTGCATTTTAAAAGGCTCAGCATGACTATATGGTATTTATTTTAATAATTCAGGAATACTCCATTATAAGGCAATATGTTTAAATCATCACATTTATGTATCTCAGGGAAAGAACCATGATAATTCTCAGACCTGAAGAGCCACTAGATAAAATTGCAAATCCATTCTTGATTTTAAAAGGCTCAATGAAACAGGGATTCCAAAAATGTTCTTTAACTTGGGAAATGATGTATTTTTGTTGCAATGTCAGTTTGGGCTACACAAGGAGAATCTAGATTTGCCTTCTCCTGACTTCAGAGATAAAGAAAAGCTACTCATTCAGCACTCATTATGTTTTATTATAATGTTGACTGTGGTCAGAGGTATAGAAATTATGCTAGAAAACTAAATGAATGAAATAAAATTACTAATTAAAAAGTACTATAACTCTATAAAATAGCAAAGTTACATGTAATAGATAAAAATTAGTACATAAAAATAAAATTATATGTATATAGACATACAACTACTACATTGAAAATAATTGAGTTAAGATACAGTCCGGAAGTGAAACATAACTGTCTAGTTCAAACCATTGCATGTCTTTGAACTCTTCTCTTGGTTTCTAATAACATGCCATCATGGAACCACAGGATCCTCTCTTTACAGTCTAGAATCCCTTGAAATAAAACAATGACCATGCCCTCCCTACCTGCATGTAGCAAAGGAATATGCATACACGCAATGCTAGAAATCCCAGAGGTGGGAAGAAAGTTTCCCATTTGAAGCATGGGTTCACAGACTGAGAATGACCAGATCTTGTGGGAGTGATGCTGATAGTAATAATAAAGGATGTAGGCTGAAGACATAGAGAGTGTCAGGTGTTAATAGAAAGGCAGGGATCTCAGCTTGGGAATACTGTAGAGAGACCAGTGGATAAATGATGAGTAGTTGATTCTGATATCAGTTACAGTCATCAAAAGCACCAGGCATCAAGAATACTGCAGATATGGGGACTGTAGAGATAGTTCAGTGGTTTAAGCACTTTTCACTCTTGCAGAGGACCTGAGTTTGGTTTCTAGCACCCACATGGTAGCTCACAACCATCTGTGACTCCAATTTCGAGGATCATATTCCCTCTTCTGACATCCATAGGCACCAGGTATGCACCTGGTACACATACACACATGAATGCAGACATAGCATTCATACACACAAAATCTAAGACAGCACATATTATAGCCATGCAACTGGACTGATTTGGGATAATAGTTTCTTTGGCTCATTCTTGGAAACTAACCCTAACTGCTGTCAGTTTTGTAATATGTAACCTTTTAACTGTATTACTGTACTACTATATTATTATATTACTATCCTTTTAACTACTATTAGTTTCAGATAATTTTTGGTGGGATGTCTAAAAAGTTGTCAAGGGAATAAAAACTCTGCAGAATGGGGTCTTAGATTGAGGCTGATGGAACAAATCAGGATTGGAATGTCAAACCTCTTGTGAGTGCCTCAAACACTTGCTCAGCTCTGGCCTTCAGCCTTAGTTTTACCAATGTGTTGGTGCTTTAAAGAAAGTGTTTTGTGAGTGTGGGAAGCATAAGTTACTTTGAGAAATAAGGAAGGAAAAGCAATGACAGGTGCTTCCCCAGGCTTGTTTACACAAATGTGCAAGAGTGCACTTATACTTTCAGTGCTATTACCAAGCAGTCACCTACCCATTGACATATGGGCTTATTTTTGCCAAATGAGCCAGTCATGGTGGGATCCTAAATTCAGAAGAACATAAACTAAATTTATACCTTAAACAGTGGTCATAAGCTAACACATTTAAAAAATGTTCCTTAGAGAAGTAGACTTTCACGAAATTTGAAAACTGTAACTTTGAAAAGTCCATAAGACCTAAGCCTGTACTAGGGGACTAGAGTTTTATAATCAACTTCAGGGTTGTGGTACAGTTTATCACCACTGAACTCTGCCACCTGAGTGAATGACCTATCCAGCTTGGCCTAGTGACAGTTTATCTGCCTAATGGAATCCTATCTCCAGAGTTTCTGGTTATCCCAGCAAATCCCAGAGCTGAAGAAAATCATGGTTTAAGGAAACTAAGCATTACAGTGACATACACATCATCATCATGCCTTAGTTTGGAATATTAAAAATTTATATCCTGGGAGAGGGAAAAGGTGGGGATTAAGCTTGATGTTTGAGTGAAAACTCAGTAATCAAAACAATTAGGGCATTAATGGGGGAAGACGGTATGTGTTTTAACACCATCAAACTCTTCAAACCCACAGACCTGCTTCTCATGGACTAAGAATGGCTCAGTCCACTGAGATGGGATAATGATAATTTGGTGGTGTGAATGGAAATCAGCTCAGTTTCTCTGGCAAAGGAAAGTTGCTCTTGCACCCTGTTACACAAGACCTGCTTCCTGTTTTCCCAATCAATGGGCTTCTCTGCTTGTGAAGGCAGATTAGAAAATGTAGAGTTTTGAAGACAAAGATGAAACCACACACTTCTAGTTAAGGAATGCTTGCTTTTTTTTTAAACTTCATCAGACACTATGAATTTCTTTACATGTTCTATATCTTTTTTATTATTTCCAATTCTTATTACTACAGGCAATTCTGAATCAAATATTTTACACAATGAAAGATGTACATTTGGCCAATGATTCCCCTGGGACGAAATCTTTATCTACAACTCCTGAGCCAACTTTTAACCAGGTGTTTCTTTGTCAAGAGGCAAGGTGTCTCCTGATGCTTGGTGCTAATTTGTGAGCACACGTATGCACACACACATACGCATGCACACACACACGCACGTGCGCACACACACACACATACACACGCAAAATATGGCTTGTTTCTTCAGCCTAGTTCTGTCTCTTGAGTAAGCTTTGAAACTCAACACTGAACCATCCCAGCCAATCACCAACAGCCTCAACTTTGTCATGCCATAGTAGTGATAATGGTGGAATCCCTCACTCTTCACCCTTGAAGAGACCAGAAACACAGATCTCACATGGATCACTTCCTCTGTGCCACTTTACGAATGTGAGTGGCTTTTAAGCCTGCTGTTTCTGCCTCTCAGATTTGCAGTGGAGCTGTCGAAGTCTCCCATGCTTCCTGCAGGGTTAGTAGTCTCAGCTGTCCAATAGCTATCTTTGCCCAAGATTTCCTTGTATTTCTTCAGATATTCTGATTTGCAACCTCTTCTTCCTATTATAGGGAGAAGGATGATTTTTAGCTGTGAAAGTCTATTTGTCTACTAATACAGTCTTCAGTGGCATCCTACTTTTGATGTCTCAATTCACCAACTGATAGTGAGTGTCAGCTAGGCCAGGTACTAGTCAATGTGGTGAAGATGTAGCAATGGCCAGAATGGTTTCATAATTCTTGTTGGATGTAGTTTACTCAACAGAAAGAGAAAAGAATGACCAAAGCATGATAATATGTGGTTATAAACCAACATGAAGATAAATAGAAAGACTGAAAAGATTGGAAAAGCTGAGGAGACAGGTAGGGGACGTAAGTGTGAAAGGCCATCTTTTGGCGTGGATCTTAAAAACCAATATCTCCTTGATGAAAGCTTGGTCCCCAATATAGCAGTGCTCAAAAGTAGTGTCTTTGGAGTTGCTTAGATTGTGAGCAGCCTGCTATGCTCAGTAGTTGACACACTTATAGACTGCAGCCTAATGGGGTCAGGAAAAGGAGCTGTTACATAAAGGCAGATGTGTTGGTTAATTTTTTTGTCAAGTTAACATAAACCTAGACATATCTGAGAAGAGGGAACTTCGTTTGAGAAAATGAACCCATCACATAGCCTGTAGACAGTGTGTGGTGCATGCATTTTCTTCATTAGTGACTAATATGGGAGGGCTCAGTCCAATGTGGGCAGTGGCATCCCTGGGCTGGAAGTCCTAGAAAAAATAAAAGGGTAATTGTTCATGAGTCTGGAGAGCAATCCAGTAAGTAACATTTCTCCATGGTCTCTGTTCCTGCCTTGGGTTTTCACAGTGATGGACTGAGATCAGGATATTTAAGCCAAAACCACTTTCCTCTTCAAATTGCTTTCAGTCATGGTCTTCATCATAGCAATAGACAGAAAACAAGGATAGTAAGTTTCGCCATGTATTTCTTCAATCACAACCACCTACTTGGTGTCTGCCTTCACCATAAACCTAAAGCTGCTGTGATATTCCTTGCTGCTGAGTATCTTATCCTGCTTTGTTGTGCCAACTTATGATTCTCTATATGGTTTTGCTTTACTTTGCTGTGTGTCATTCTTGGCACTGCATAAGCTGCAGCAGGCCCAGGGCTGCACAAAAAAGTACAAGAATATGAAAGAACAAATGCCTTTGGGAATTATCCTTCAACAAATGAGGAATCAGAGGTGTCTGTGGGATATTCCAGAACCACATTGCAAAGCTTCTAGGAGATCAGTTCTTAGGTGACTCTTATGGTAGCTAGCTCAGGATGTGTAATTTATTGTTCCCTTCTCCCTTGTCTCATCATTCTACTCTGTCTCCTGTGATCTCCTTTGGGATTGTTTCTGGAAATTTATGTCTTAGGCTTTTCTTTTATGGAAAGCTATACTAAAACAGCATAGACCTTAAGAAAGTAAAGTGGTTCCTCTCTATGACTCCTAGATTTTCACTCACAATTTTGTGTTGTAATAACTGAAGAGACAGTTCTGGCATTAAATCCTTCAAAATGTATCCTTTTGAAGGTATGTGCCCTATGAGGTATGAACCATCTTTCAGAAATACTGTTTATCATATAGAAATGTCTCTCAAAGTGTATGCTGCCCTTTTATATGCCAATCAGTGGCAGGTAAGCATCCTGCAGTACGAAAGGCTTTCTTGGGAGATGGGAGCAAAGCGCTTTGAGGACTGAACAAAAATATCATGACATCATGATCTCTTGACACTAAATGTGTTTGCTTTATTTATCACTCTAAAGGACACCTGAGCTAAATTAAACAGGAGGAAAGTTTATTTTTGGCTGAAAGCTCTAGAGATTTTGACTCATGTCCACTTAACACTGTTACTCTGTGGTGGAGCTGTGCGCATGGGGCAGTGAGATGGAGAGAGATGGAATAGAGAGGAAGAAAAGATGAAGGGAGGAGAGAGCAGATGAGAAGAGGTAGCAACAGAGCCATGAGGAGAGGAAGGAGCAGGGAATCACTATTTCCATCCAGCGCATGCCCCCAGATGACTAGAAGACATCTAACTAGATCCAAAGTCCAGGTTCCTAGAACTGTGGTCTAGAGACTAAATGTAAACACATGGACAATGAGGGTCACTAGCACAAACCATGGCACCTTGCATTCATGACTAATTGCCTATCATTCACCCATTCTTCCAAAGAATACATAGGTTTAGAAGGTCCATTGGCAGAGTTGGCTCTCCTTATCATGGGAGACTCAGGTATGTGAGTACAATTCTGCAGGGCATAGAGTGATGGTGGAACTTTACCTGGGTGTTAAAGGAAGACAGGGTAAAATCTTAGGCCAAGATTTGATGATGATATGATTTTCTTGCTTGCCTTTGAGCCATCCACAGGTGGATTGGTTGCAGAATAAGGGGTATATGTGTGTGTGTGTGTGTGAGAGAGAGAGAGAGAGAGAGACAGAGACAGAGATAGAGAGAGACAGAGATAGAGAGACAGATAGAGTTAGAGAGACAGAGAGAAAGAGACAGAGAGAAAGGATTCTAGATAGAAGTTCCATATTCTCCTACTGCCAGGCAGAGCCTGTGGCACACTATTTGGATGACATGATTGGCTCAGGTTCCTCACAACTTGGTATCCCTTACGAAGCCCTTTGATGTTTTATCTGTGGTATTTCAATTTTAAAACCTTGTGGGATGTCAGGACAGGGTAAGAAAACAATGTTTGGAGGACATTTCACCTTCTTCTTGCCCCTTACTGAGAAGTACTCCTTGAAGCTAGCAGAAAGTTTGGGCTCTTGCTGGGACATAAGCTCCGGCCCTTAGAGGTTCTATTTTTAATAGGCAGGCATGGTTAAGTTTCTATAAATGAAAAAAATCAACAAGGCTTTGATATAGAGATTTTGCTTGGCTTTCCTCCCACATATATATGTTTTTAATTTGATTTTATTTTTTGGTCAAGAGGGAAAGTCACACTGTACCAAAAAGTTTATGATCTGAGATGAAATGTATTTTAGGTGATGTTTTTGATCAGCCCAGCACATACCAAAGGCTTTGAGGGGTTTGGAACCCTGCTGAAGCTAGGGCAGGCAGGTGGAAAGAGAGCTTGTGCATCTGTTGGCTTTTTGTGTGACTTTGTGATGATTTTAAGGCATCTGCTGGAAGTCAAAGTTTTCATGGATTATTAAATTTAGAAATTGACATGGATCACCTAGTAAAAGGAGCTTTCAATCCACACGGTGGTGACGTTGTCTTGAGACCCAGTATTCACCAGTTGTTAGTCACTCTTACTGTCAAACCCCCGTGGTGTGTCAACATGCCACTTCTCGGAGAACTGAGTAGATCTCCACTGTCTTCAGGGCAGTCCTGAAGGCAGGAGGACTGGCATTCCCTGAAGCTCTTGACTAGGGATTGAGTTCTTCAAGTTCAAGGTGTAATGAAGCTTCTAGCTGGTTATATGATCACGTGCCAATCTCTGTGGGGTATTAGAACCTTCCCAAAATGATTTTGTTGGGAAAAGTGATTTGTATGCTTTCCTCAGATACATTGTGCTTGTTTGGATATCCTTTACATCTAAAAGTCTTAAACTTATCCTTCCACTGGAGAATATTGCCGTCAGCAGTCACTCTGAGTCTTAAGTTTCTGTACCTTCAAGTAGGGTATTATTCATACCCATGTACGCCTCCTGGCTGGCTCTTTCTCTTATCTCTCTCTACAATCTATTCTTTTCTTGACATGTGACACCTGGGATTTCATGAGAGGTTCAACCTTAACATTCTACTGTATGGGAGTTTCCCAACATGTTGTTGGTGGTACATCCTAGCAAAGGCCCTCTCTCTGATGTCTTTCTAGTGTTTGTCATGGTTTCTCTTTCCTTACAATACTCTGACCCTGACTTCTATTCTGCCCATCACTAGGCTCTGTTCATTCCTCCTCAGTTCTCCTTCGAGAAACCTATAAAGTAGGTCTCTATGTTACTTCTTCCAACATCCTGAGTGCTTCTTGTCCCTCTCCCATTTCTCACCTGCCCCGTCTCCTCATCCCTCTCCCTATTTAAACTTATTTTCCATTATTCCCCTCACCCACTTCATGTCACCTCTGTTCTATTTGCCACCATCCTTAAGATCTTTCTTCACTCCCCATGGCCCACTTCTAGCTTATTGACTTCTATAGGTACTCCAAGCTAAGCACACAAGTCTAAAGATTCAGCATTAGTATCTACATCTACATGAGAACATGGACATTTGGCTTTATATTCTTGCTATCTCACTCAATATGTTTTCCAGTTCCATCCATTTACCTGCAGAGTTGATAATGTGATAATGTCAATTTTCTTCACAAATGACAAAATTGCCTTGTGCCACATTTGCATTCCCCATTCATGAGTTGATGAACATCTTCGCTTTTTCCGAGTCCTAGCTATTGAGATCAGAATGGCAATGAACAAGGATGAGCATTGTCTGTCTAGGTGGATATCCAGAGTGGTAGAGCAGTCACGACTTTTATTTGGCGGGTGATACTTTTCAACCAACTGTTGTCTTTCCATGAAGTTATGCTGGGAGGCACTGATGTCCCTGCCTTGAAGGCCAAGGATTGGGCTGACTGTCTCTCACTGTCTCTGTGAGGCCATACCTGTGTTTACCAACCTGACACTCATTGTTCCATTCTAACAGCTCCTTCACCTGTGTAGAGCCCACTAAGAGAGAGTAGCCCCTACTGTGGGTATATTTGTTTATGCCCCCAGAATTACATACCATATATACTATGCTCACCATAAATGTTTGTGAAATAGTAATTGCCTCATTTTAAGATGTCTTATTTATTTGGGGCTTATTTTATCTACTTTGGAAAGCAGTCACTGGTTAGCTTGTAAAATTAAGTATTTCCATGTTTGCAGTGTTGTGAGTAGTTGTGCTTCTAGCTGGACCTTGAAAAGAAACTTTTGCATACCTTTTCCCAGTATCATATTCAAGAATGCTACTAGCAACACCTTTTCAAAATTTCACAACTACAAATAACCCTATAGGCTTATTAAACAGTAGGGACATGCACAGTGGCTATTTCCTCAGTGGAATGTTACATTGCTATGAAAATGAATGGAACATGATCATGTGTAACAGTGGTGAATTGTAATTCATTTTCTGCATTAGAAAATACAGGCTCAGTAACTAAATGAGCCTTCCTATGCTAATGTAGTGAGTTAGTGGCAGAGCATGGCGGCAGTCACCATTCTCTAGCTCCGTGGCTCCCTATCCTGGCGGTATGATGTGATCTCAAGGAGCATATTTGCATCTAGCCTCTATTATGATTTAATTAGTAGATGGATATTTTGAATTGAAGTCTCAGGAGACTTGAATGCCCATTCCTGCTGATTCTCAAGCCTTGGCTGTTCTTTCAAGCTCTCATGGGCTGGAGGAACCACAGATTCATTGCCATGCTATTTCATGCTCTGAATTGAGTCCCACCATACGGAACTTCCCCAGTCTCTCAGGCTACTGCAGAAACCACAAGGGTAAAGGGTTTCTAAAACTCCGGGAGGTGGTGGATTTGACAGATAATGGGAAGAGGGATTGGTGTCTCCCTCACATGGTACATTTTGAATAACATAACTTTCTTCTGACCTTTATGCCTTTATGCCTTAATCTGAGAGGAGAAAGTCTTCATAAATCTTCTATGATTCAGTCATGTGACTGTCTAGGGATGAGGGCACTGTAAAGAGGGTGGTACTGTTGAAATGATCCAGGTCCCTGTCCCTCTCTTCTTCCCTCCCACCTGTTTTCTCTCTCTTCTCATTTTTCCCTTTCCTCTATTTCTTTCTTCATTCCTTCATCTGTCCCTCAGTTTCTTCTTCCCTAAGGGCATACGGTTTTGACTTTGTGATGCCGACCAGCGGCAGCTATGCTTCTTTATAGATCACTGAAACTGCCTCCTGCTTCTCCTTGTGCTCACGGGCTTACGGGCTTGCTCACTTGACACACATAACAAATCGTACCTGGGAGCTCGTAGCCCCAAACTGGTTAAAGAGCCAATGTAGGACATCTTACTTTGCTCTGTCCCATTCTGAGAATCTCTTCACACATTAGCTGTTTGAATCTGCCGAAAAGGCAAAGATGGTGGGCCAGGTTTGGCAAACCCTGCATCTCTAGGTTTGTTGAATCCAGGTGAAAGCTGCCTAGTTTCCCCTTTCAGTATAAAATGCAGTCAGTGTGTTTTGGAGATGGTGTTCTGAGGAACAGACCTGAAGAACACGGAGTGAAGAACTTCAGAGTATGGCTCTGCCCTGGTGTTGGCAGGACTACTGAGTGAAGTTGGCAAGAATCATGCAGGATTGTTTCGGATCTCCAAGCTACAGGCTGGATTATGAATGCTATATTCAGGTTCCATGGTGGTGGAGAAACAGATGCATTGCTGCTTCCTGGGAACATACAGAAAATATAACAAGGCCGGATAAATGCATAGTTATCAGCTCTATTCAAAACTATGAGATAACAAGAAAGACAACTAAAGACTCTGAGGAGGAAAGGGTTTATTTGGCTTACATTTCAATATTGTTGTTTAACATTTAAAGAAGTCAGCACAGGAAGCCAAACAGGGTACAGACCTGGAGGCAGAAGTTGATACAGAGGACATGGAGAAGTACTGCTTGCTCAGAATGACCAGTCAGGAATGGCACCACTCACAATGGGGTAGGCCCTTCCTCATCAATCACTAAGAACATGCCTTATGGCCAGATGGTATGGAGGCATTTTTCTCAACTGAGGTTCCCTCCTTTCAGATAACTCTAGTTTGTGTGTCAAGTTGACATAAGACTAACCAGCACAGACTCCTGTGAAGAGGGGCCTGCATTGCCTATGAACAGCTGAGTTGAGTTGAGCAGATTTAATCTTGGACTGAGAGCTCTAGATGATCACAGTCTATAGGACACACACTCATGGTAGAGAAGGCACACAATATTGACATAAATCAGGCTGGGAAACTCCTTCATTCTACCCTCAGCTTACTTCTGGAGACTTAGGGATATTTAGAGTATGTTTATTCTAAATCTCCTTAGTGGACTGTTGGGTAAAATCCTCATGTTGCTGGCCTTAAGGCATTGCAGAACTTTACAGAGATGCTGTTTCCATGACAACAACCCCAGGTGATGACACAGGTATAATAGACTCCCTCAGGAACCCTGATACTTTTTTTTCTGTACAGACCTCATTCCACAGAGGTTTTAAGCCTCTAACTTACATTTCATTGGAAAAGGGAGACATGCTGTTTTCTTCCTTTAATTGTTTAAAAATAGCAGTATTGTTTTGTGAAAGAAGACAGTGGCAGGGACACTCGCTGAAAAGGCAGAGTGAGGGCAGTTGACATGGCTCAGTAGCTACAAGAACTTGCTATCATGTCTGAGAATTTGAGTAAGATCCCTGGGACCCACATGTTAGAAGGAAAGAACCAACTCCAGTAAGGTGTCCTCTGAGCTTACCACAAACACACCAAATACATAAACAAACAAATACATCTGAAGAAAGATGGGGAAGTAAGGGATGCCATCAAATGTACGTAGTCACGGAAGTCATTGCTGTGGACCCAGAATCTTCCCTGCTGAGTCTGGGGCCTAAAGCAGAATGTCCACCCTAGTGATATTTCCCAAGCAGTTCTCAGCTCCCCCTCTCTCCATGTTGAGAGAGGGCTGTAGGCAAATCTTTCCCTTTGCGAAGGGTGCTGAGTAAATAGAAACAGCCACCTTGAGTGTCTACCAGGGCTGGCTCCACACAAGCATGGCCATGAGTGTCCTGGGAAAACAACATATTCTCAACAGCAGGCAGGAGTGGGTGGTCATCACTTACTGGGCAGCAGTTGCTTTTGGAAAATGATGACATGACGGCTAACTGTGAAAGGCTTCTGGTGTGAGCGTTAGGTAGGAAAGTCATTTACAGCCTATTCAGTTGGAGGAATTCCAAATCTTTATTTTTCTTTCTTTTGCAAACAGAATCTTAGATTCAACACAGCATACCACACTCAGTAAAGTTGGAGTTGAAAGTCAGGTCTTCCAAATTCTCCTTCATAGCGTGAGGGTGACCTATTGTTGGGTTTTACTGTAAATATATTTGCTAGCCCTGGCTGTCATTATACTGATAATCACCTGTGCAGCTACCCTTGCGCCTTAATGGAAGAAGTTCTCCAGCTGGCTACTCCAGATCAACTAGAACACTAGATTAGGAGAAGGGAAGCAGGTAGGACCACAAGGAGATCAACGTGGCTTGTTACTTCGTAATGTTAATGCTGTATGATTCCATTTGTGAAGGCTCTTCGTCAATGCCAGCATAACAAGGTTATTCCTGGAGAGGAGAGAAGAGGGAACACAGGTTAGATCAGCCTACTTTCTATTTTGTTAATGCTGGAGGTATATCTCTGTGCCAAAGTCAGTGCAAGAAAAATGCTGGACGCAGGGAAGTAGGGGTCACTGGTTGTAACTCTAGAAGCTGACTGCCCAGCATAGAAGATGCCTGGTAGTTCTAATAATAGAGCTTTGTATAGTACATAAGGCTGGGGAAAGGACAGGGCGCTCTCAGACAGTGTAGGTGGGAACTAGGTGTGATGGAAATGCAAAGAACAGGACAAGGGTTTGCTCTGAAGCTGCCGTCAACAGTCTTTGGTCATGTGGCGTGTGCTCTAGATGGACCAGACCATTACACTGTGCTTTAGAGGAGGTATATGTGTATGGAGATGCTACTGAATGCTACATTAGATGTTCCCTTGGGGTACTGTCAATTTGGGATCTTGAAGAAGAGATCTGCCATGGCAATTTGGCTCTTAAGCATCAGTAGCACATATTTTCATCCTTGGCAACTGAGTAGAAAGTGATTTATTTAATTCAAGTAGAGAAGATGAGATGAGAGTGATATAATAACAGGTTAAGAAAAAGAACACACAGAGAGAAGAACACGTACAGGCCTGCCCAGAACTGCTTGTCCTGGGCAGGAGGAGAAACTACCGACTGTCTGGTGCTACCTGGTTAGCAAATATATGGTGGGGTATGGCAGGGAGAAAGAGAGAGGCAGACCTGAAGAGTGAGGGATGGGCTGATGCAGGATATCTGTGTTGATGCCCATGGCTCATGTTACCAGTGAATGCCATGAAGATGACTGGGGTCTGGGCTGCTACATGTGGCCACCTTGGTCCCCAAGGGCCATGTTACTACAGAAGCCATCCTGGCACGAGTGGCTTTCCCTGCCACCAGGGCCATGGAGATGTCTGGGCTTGAGCTGCAACAGAGGGCCAGGTCAGGGTCCATGGTCCTACCACTGCCAGGGCCTGTGTTGATGTCCATGGCTCCTGTTACCATTGAAGGCCCTGTGACTGCCTGTGGTCTGGGCTGCCAACTGGAGTCATGATAGAGTCAGGGGATCATGCTACTGCTGGGCCAAGTCCCATCTGAGTGGCCTGTGCTGCCACTCAGGGTCATGTTGACATCCCGACCCAACCTTCTGCTGCTGGCCGTGTCAAGATCCATGGTGCTGCCACAGCTGGGGTCTGTGCTAATGTCTATTGCCTGTGCTACCACAGGTGCTCATGCAAACCATTTGTTTGAGGACTAAGCTGGGCCAGTCCCAGACCTTACTGGCCCAGAGAGGGCACCCCCACCTCACTGGAGAACTGATCCTGCCCTTAGCTGACCCTGGGAGAGTGGACTCTGATGACCCCAACGTGAGAGAGCAGGGCCTGCCCCAATGGCTTGCTGAAACTTGTGAAGAGACTGGTCCAATAGAACCATAACTACGGGTTCTCCATGACTTGGGGCAAGAGCAGCAAATCCAAGAAGAGTTTTGGTGAAGGTCCAGTGTACATCAGCTAGAAGCCTCCTTGAATCTGACTGTTGGGGTTTGAAGAAAAATATCTCCCAAAGGGAGTGGCACTATTAGGAGGCATGGCTTTACTGGAGGTGGTGTGATGTTGTTGAAGGAAATGTGTCACTGTGGAGGTGGGCTTTGAGGTCTCATACAATGCTCAAGTCATTCCCGGTATGACAGTTCACTTCCTGTTGCCTGCAAGATGTAGAACTCTCAGATACTTCTCCAACACCAGGTCTGCCTGCGTGTGACCATGTCCCATTATGATGATGATTGACTGAATCTCTGAACTGTAAGTGAGCCACCACGATTGCTGTGGTCATGGTGTCTCTTTATAGCAATAGAAACCCTAACTAAGACACTGGTCAGCAACACATTACACAATGAATATTTGCAAGTAAAACTTTGTGGGCGAAAGGGTAGAGTGCACGACACACAGCAGCTCCCAATTCCACTGAGATGAAGAAAGAGACAGTGGAGAATCGGAAAAGACAGAGAAGGGAAGTGGTTTTGGCTTTTTGTTTTATTGTTTGTTTTTAATGAATATTCTCACTTTTATTTTTATTTTTTATTTTAATTTTACTATTTTTTGGGGGGAGGCTGCAGGGATGCAGGGCAGACAGAGGGAATGAGAGATGGGTCGGAATGGGGTGCATGACTTTAAATTCCCAAAGATATAAAAAGTTGTGTCAAAAAAAGAAAGATAACAGAGCTACAGTATCAAAGGAGCAGGTTACCCACAATTTTTTTAAGTGTGTGTGAAGAATATTCTATTTGGTGCCAGACTTATTTTTAGTGGTGTTTCATGTGTTTATGTAGATACTTTGATTACATGCAGTGTTGTTCCTAATTCACAACCAAGAGAGCCAAATCCCAAAGTGCCTGGTTAGAAGACTGTGAAAATCTGAAGGAAAGCAGGATACAACACCCTTCCTACTTTAGCATTCAAAACTATGGTGAAATAAGAAATAGGAGATGATGTTTAAAACTCCATTAGAATAAACCTAATCCTGATTTGTTAGCAAACTATGTAAACCCTGGGTGGTTAACATGGGGGCTAAGCTGTAGCTTGCTAACCAGAAACATTAATTTTTAGATTTTCAACAATTCTCTGAAATGGAGCACTCGTTTGTATGAGTGAACCGCCCTACGGGAGCTAGTGCTATCTTCATCTACCAAGTGTCTCAATTGTGTTGAATGTTAGGACACCCATCTGTATGTAGATAAATCTCTCACACTCATGCTGGTGAGCAGAAATGAAATGAGGTGTTGTGTTTTGTGTTGTGTGGGCTGTGCAACAGAAGAAAAATCAGTTTGACTTCTTCTAGTTACTAAAATAAACACTACCTCCTAACACAACGGGGTTGTTGATGCACATTTGACCTACCCAATGTACAAATTCTGTTCTAGAACAATACAAGGAGTTCTGATTAGAGATCATAGCTGAGATGTCTCCTGTTAGTATCCAAAGAGAAGAATTTAATTTGGTCTTGTGTGCATGGGTGTCTAAACGTACAGGTAGACGATATAAAATGAATGAAGAGATTGACCCCAAAGCCAGAATTGATTAATCCTTATATGCTAAAGACATTTGAATCAAATTATCTCAAGTTCCTGCACCTTTCCTAATAATTGGAACCATTAAAAAGAAGGTGAAACTGTTTTTCCCAGGATATTTCTTCTTCAGTAGTGGAGTGAAAACTCATTATTTCTTTCAAAATATAAGCAGTGTAGTAGTGCGTGCCTATAGTCCCAGTACTTGGGAATGTAAGGCAGGAGGATTGTCATGATATCAAAGCTAGCCTAGGCTGTACAGAGAGGCCCTGTCTAAAACCAAACCAAACCAAGCCAAACCAAACCAAACCAAACCAAACCAAATCAAACCAAACCAAGCCAAGCCAAGCCAAGCCAAGCCAAACCAAACCAAGCCAAGCCAAACCAAACCAAGCCAAACCAAACAGCAAGACCCTACACAGAAAATAAATAAAATTAATTGGAAAACCAGTCTGCTTCAGATGACATCTAATTAGGAGTCTTGACTCCAGCCACGCATGGTTGTTGGACTCCTTTTTGACCTCCTGTGATATAGAATAGCCACAGTAACATGAACTTTGGAACAACAAAATCAGATATTTCCAGAAATACAATTATTCCCAGTGTTTGACATTCCCTTCCCAGAAGACTCATGCTGCTATAACCCTGGTTCTGGTTTAATATTCAAGCTCCATCTTACTGTCCTTAATGAATACTTTTGTATTGCTCTAGAACAGCACCAATACAGTGGGTAGATCAAATGTCCATCAACATCCTCATTGTGTTAGGAGTTAGTGTTTATTTTAGTAACTAGAAGAAGTCAAACTGACTTTTCTTCTGTTGTACAGCCCACACAACACAAAACACAACACACCTCATTTCATTTCTGCTCACCAGCATGAGTGTGAGAGATTTATCTACACACAGATGGGTGTCCTAACATTCAACACAATTCTTCCACTTGGTACATGAAAATAGCACTAGATCCTGTAGAGTGGTGGTTAACTCATGCAAACTAGTCCCCCATTTCAGAGAATTGTTGGAAACCTTAACACCAATGTTTCTGATTGGTTAGTCAGCTATAGCTCAGCCCCCATGTTAATCACCCCAAGTTTACATAGTTTGCCTTCTTTGAACTTATCCAGTTATTATGAATGACATCACAGAGATGAGTATTCAGATGAAGACGTAGAGTGGTTACAGAAGGAATGTAGAGTTTTCCTGGATCTCTTTCCATCAGGTCCACACCCTCCAGGAAACTTCCTATTCTTAGACAGCTGAAAGATCTCCTTACAGATCCTTTGAGAGTTTATGAAAACTTCCTTACATGGGATAGGTATGATGGAATCGTTCAGAGAGCATTGATAATCACCTAAATTCTCAGTCATTCTCCCTTCTGAGGAGGTTGGGAGGTAGAATTACAAATCTCAACCTTCTAATCATCTTTGGTTTTTCCAGTGATCACTCTTTACTCTGAAAATACCAAGGGGCCTGTAACTATTCATCACCTAACTGGTTCATAACAGATACTGGTACCATTCCGCCATTCTAAGTGTTTGGGGTGTACTGTGCAAAAAGAGGAAGCTAAAGCTAAAAGATTTGGTTGTCAGACTTTTCTGTGGCTTTAAAGGGCAGCAGCCATGTTCTTTCCAGTGCACAGGCTGTTGTTTTTTATTTTATCCATTATTATTGAGAAGGAGGCAGCAGGGAACCTGGATCTAGGGATCTGGCCGCCTTACACCTTTTTTCTTGAGTTCATTCCTCTCCATGTACTCAGCTGACTTTATGTCAGCCCCATTCAACTAAACTCAGCCATCTCAGCTGACAATGAACAGATGAACTCTCTCATGCCTCAGGAGAGGGCTACATTCATTAATCAGTTATTGGTTGAGTATGTATTATGTGCTACACAAGAACAGTATTAGAAAAATGCAGAATGGAGGGCATTGAACTCCCCTGGGGCAGTTTCCAGAGGAAGTGACATTTGAACTTTATTTTAAAGACCATTCACAGTTTTATAAGCAGAGAAGGAACATAATGAAATTCTGGATAGAGAAATCTCAGAAGTCACAGAAAGTATTATATATGCAGGAGCTGGAGAGGTGACTCAGTTTTAAGAACAAGTATGGTCTTAAAACTTGCAGAACTGAATTTAGTTCCTAATATCCTGGTCAGGCATCTCATCACCAACTATAACTCTAACTCCAGAGGATCCAGTGCTGCTCTTGGTCTCCATGGGCAATTGCCCAATCATGCACCTCCCTTCTTCCCATATGTGCATAGACGTATTTTTAAAAAGAGATAAAATCTTAAAGTGAATAAATAGAAGAATGGTGCATCCTGGACTTTCAAGAAGTTGAAAGTGGGGGCTGGAGAGATGGCTTAGCGGTTAAGAACACTGACTGTTCTTCCAGAGGTCCTGAGTTCAATTCCCGGCAACCACATGGTGGCTCACAACCACCTTGAGATCTAGTACCTTCTGCTGGCCTGCAGGCAGAAGGCTGTATACAAAATAAATAAATAAAATATTTAAAAAAAGAAGTTGAACGTGGATAAAACAGGGACAAGAAGGGCTTTCGCCTCAGTGAAGTGAGAGATGGGAAGGTCACTGAGTATTTTCTGTCACGCCCATTCTATCAGAGACTCACTCTGAAGGAGATGAGCTGTAGCCTTACCCCGGTCTCATTTTCATAGATGGCACTAAGCTTTGACTAAAACATTATCATTCTTGTCTGTATTTTGGACAGGCCCCAATTTGTGATATGAGTCCTCTGATTTTCTTCCCATTCATCTTTAAGCAGCTCCCAACTCTCAATATATGGATTAGTTTCCATTAGTGGAAGCACAGAGTGACCTAGGTCTTTGAGATGTCATTTGATGACAAGAGCCCAGATCCTACCTTTTATATACCAGTCATATTGAGTAAGTACCCACATTTTAACACAAGCAGTATTTTCCTCCTTCTGTTCTTGGTATCCTCAAGCAATTTAATATGGAGATGACAATTGGCAAGGACCAGAAATAAAGAAATGAAATACAAATCCACGGGATACAAGCACATAGTAGTCCCCTGCCCCCAGTCTTCAGTGAAGTAAGATCACTTGATGCGAAGGGCAGAGCTAAGACCAGAAAGCAGGTGGTATGCAGTCTCCCCAGATGGAACTATAGAGTCTACAGGAGGATAATGCTCCACCGACAGTCAGGAAGAGCAAGTCCTTGCACAGTTAAACGCGATGTACTGTAGAGGGGCTTCCTGCAATCTAAGTCGTTCTTCCCTGAATAATGTCTAATTATATATTTCTATAGTTACTTTGAGAGATAATAATGAGTCCCTCAATCCCCTAAAACATCACAAGGACTTTAGGAAGTGCATTGAAGGGAGAGAAAAACAAAACCACACAATTACCACATTCAAGCAAATAATCAGAGTCGAAATTGGCTACCCAGGCACATTATCTTTCACTAATTATCATCTTAAATGTTGAAAACCTCAGAATGAATGGTACTTTCTCCACCCCTGTGCTGCACAGAGCACTCCTTTTCCCAACTCCAGGAACTAAGGACCCAATTATTTGAGCTTTCCTAATTCAACCCCATCTCTTTGGGACAAATTCCATTTGTTGCTGTAAATAGGGGACACACTTCTCATGGAAAGTGCCGTGGTTAAAAATAAAAGCCTCGCTCTTGCTGCCTCCCCTCCCCAGTGTTCCAGCATGAAGGATGACTATAATTTAGAACAGCTCAATTAGTGGCAGTACCTCAGATTCCTTTGATCCCCAAATCTGGCAGCGGTGCCTCCCTTTTGCTTTCAGTGGGATGTCATTCCCAGGAAAGTCAAATTCAGACATGCACTCCAAATCATTTTGGGCTCAGTAAAACTTTATCTGCCACGTGCCCTGCCATGTATTTCTGAAGAGAGTTTACAGCCAAATGATAAGGCAGCTGTCTCAAAGCCTTCAGAGTGAGTATTTGGATAGAAATGAGAACTGGCTTTTTTTAATCATGCCACGGATTTAGTACCTCAGTCACTGATGGAGTAGGGTGAATGCCTGATGGGTGACACATCATGTTAAGAAAGGACTTTACAGGGATGATCCAACATGCAGGCCACACTCAAAGTCATTCATGCTAAATGGAGAGAGGTGGGTTTGTAATTGTTCAGAGCAATAATGCAGTTGGACCTACACAGCCACGGTAGTGGAGTCAGTGGTGAGCGTGGAGAAGTTATGGGTAACTTAAAGAGTACTGCACAGTGTGTAGACTTTCCTGTGTTCACCTCTAGAAAACTATGCCTGACATTCAAAAGAGATATTGTTCTTGTTGAGTTACTCCAAGGTGAATGGAACCACAAAGCTTAATGTCTTGCTACTCTCTCTTTAAAATTACCTATACATGTGTGGTGGTCAGAGGAGAACTTGTGCTGTTTGGTTCTCTCCTCCTACCGTTTGAGGACAGGGATTGAACTCAGGTTGTCAGTCTTGGTGGTAAATATATTTGTTATCTGTGGAGCCTTTTTATCAGCTCTGAGCTACAGTCATCACGTTATGATGAAGCTGTTGTTGCATTTTCATGCACATGAGCTGCTAGTGCGTTTTCATGCATATGAGCTGCTGGTGCATTTTCATGCACATGAGCTGCTAATGCATTTTCATGCACATGAGCTGCTAGTGCATTTTCATGCACATGTGTCATGCTTTGCTACTTTTTATGCATCTTCCAGCTGCCCTCTCCTATCTTCTCTGATCTTTCTGCTGGTCACTCTCTGTCTCCCATGGAAACCCCACTCTGGTTTCAAGGCAGACAAATGCCATTGTCTTCCATTGTTTTAAATTTAAAAATCCCCCATGTAACATACTTTGATCCCATTCTTTCCCCTTACCAGCTCCTCTCAGATCATCCGCAGACAACTTCATGGTCTCACCTCTCTTCTCTTGGCTCTCACTCTTGACTTTGTCCTCCCTCTTGTTCTCTTAAAGAAAAAGCAAACTAAAGCCCTAGGAAAAAGGAAACAGAAAATCAAAACAAACACTTTATGTCTCACCTCCTGCAAGCATTCTTCCTCTCTCTCATAGCCCCCTTTCTGCAAAATAACTCCCTGTCCACAGCCTGCTTTGACCAGGTGAGAGCCTCTCTATTTCCCTAGTGTAATACATGTTTATGGCTTTACCAGTATTGTTTTCCCCCCACTGAGTTCTGCTTCTTCTTATTTCTGTGCTTGGACTCTAGAACTGTCTTTCAGGCCGGACTCAGGCATGTGTGTTTGAAGGCGTATGAAGAAAAACTCTACTATTTATACCGGCTCTGCCCATGATGGGCTACATTTAAGTTATGAATGCAGTTTTCACATATGTCTGAAAGAGGGGGTTAATAGTCCTCACCCTTGAGAGCTGTTGCATGAATTAAGGGAGCAAATATAGAAACAAAACAAGACATGGATTTCCTCTCCCTTTTCTGATTTTGTTGAGGTCAACTATAGTAAACTAGATTAAGGAAACATGCAAAGAAATTCAGACCTACTAAAATGGAATCATCTGTCTTGTGCTCTTCAAGGACAAAGCTATCAGCCATGGCCAGGCAGAGTTTGAGACCTAAGCATGTGTTTATTCAGATGCTGACTGTCCATGGCCACATGAACCCAGACAAACCCATGCTGTGTGATAGTATATCTATATGTGTACACCCTGGGGAGTCTGACAATAATGGTGTCTTGTATTGAGTTAACGCACATATAAATGGAGAATAAAGAATTCACAATGCTTAGACACTCATGAAAGTATGTTTTTTGATGAAAGGTAATTGACTATTTGATTAATTTAGGAAAGGTTTGCCTTCTATACTATAGGTCATTTATTACTGATATGTAGGGGATTTTTTTATCTTGATATAACTGAGTGTTTGGTTTGTAAATTTGTTTTGTTATGGATTTTTGAGACATGGCCTCTCTGAGTTGGTCTCAAACTCAGTTTGTAATCCAGACTACCTTTGAACTCATGGTTCTTCTGTCTTACCCTCCAGACTGCTAGGATTATAGGCATGTACCACATGCCTGACTAGAGTTGGGTTTTTGTTAGATATGTCTTAGTCTCTCTCTCTCTGGTTTTTTGACACAGGGTTTCTCTATAGAGGAGTTTTGGCTATTTGGAACTCACTTTGTAGACCAGACTTGTCTTGAACTCACTGAGATCTGCCTATTTCTGCCTCCCAAGTGCTGGGATTAAAGGTGGGCACCTCCCCCTCCCCCAAGGCATGTCTGATTCTCTTTAGCAGAACAAATCTTGGTATGTACATCAAAACTTGGAATAGGAGAAGTCACAGTGGACAACTCTCTGAATGATTTTAGGGGGTTACGATGTTTCTTACACAATCTTTTCCTATTCTCTTAGTTTGTAGGTTAGTTGCAAACTTGAAATCAAATAAGGCTTTCAGAGTGGAATATGTGACAGACTTGAGTTTCAGAGTATAGGATGAAGTCAGTAGAATCCGTCGGAGAGAGGCATCAATCAAAGGATTGGAAATCTTGGTTTACTCAGTGAAGAAGACCAGGTTTGCTGATTTGCTGATAAAAACGAAGAAGATTGTGCTTATGTTGGATGAGTGGGAAGAAGGCCAGTGGCTCTTGGGAATCATAGAAAACACAGAGGAATAAAAATTTCTGGTCCAACACACTAACGGTCTTGTTTCAGGCCATGTATGATAAAGCCATTTACTAATATGCTATCACCTTCTAGGTGGGATTCTCATGCCTGAGTGTCTTAGTCACTTGATCCCGTGACCAGATGTCGGCTAAGAAGCAACTTAAGACAGAATGCATTTGTTTTGTTTGATGAAGTCCATCATGGCAGGATGGCGCGATGGTGGAAGCAGATTATGCCTGTGATGCTGGGAAAGTGCGGCTGCTTGCTCACAATCTGAAAGAACCGGAAGCTGAAAAGGGGTGCTTTGTCGTTTTTCCTTTGTTTCCTTTTGATTCAGCACAAGACCCCAGTCCACCTGATGATGCTACCCACATTCAGAGATATCCACTTCTCAGTTAATCATTTCCATAATTACCCCCAGAGATGTGTCCTAAAGTCTACTAACAACCCCACTAACAATCTAGGTTTTCCTCAACCCAATTGAGAATTCAAATAAACACCCCACTGGGATGATGCCAGGTGAAGAAACTGTGGCCCGGTGCTCGAAGCAGGCAGTCCTGTTTGTGTAGGAGGACAAGGAACAGAAAGAATGGGTGTAATTTATTGAATACCATGAGAAAGAAAAGTTTGGAGGGCTGGAGGGTGTAGTAGGGGTCACACCATGGTTCCGTGGTGAAGCTAGAAACACAATCACCCCTTTGCAGATGGAGAAACCTTGTCTGACTTGCAAGCTTGAGCTGATTCTTCTGTACAAGATGGCAGACAAAAATGCCAGCAACAATGGCTGCATTTCAATTTGTGTCTCTTTTATTGGCTTCCAGCCCCTGGAGATACGAGATATCCTCTCAATTAGCCCTAGCTGTCAGGAAAGAGGGAAGAGGGTGGTATCTATGGAAGGTTTCTATATCCTGCAGTGCCCAGGCCTGGGTGTCTTTTCTGTGCTTCCATCTCCCTTTGCCCCTGAAATGCTGCCAGGCAGTTGCTTAGCAACTTCTCCAGCAAGACTGTGCATCCTGGCATAAATTGCTGTTGTACACGAGAGAGATTTCTCTCTCCCCTTTTCCCCGCATTTTAAGCAAAGAGACATCCTAAAATAGGGCATTTTACCCTTTTGTCTCCTCCTCTTCCCAACATCCCCCTCTCTTTTTGACAGACAACCTCTGTGTAAATGTTGAAATCTGTGTTGTCTGTCAGCAGCAGTCAATCTGAAAACTTTGTTGAAGAGAACATATATTTAGTAACAAGTGACAAAGGGAGGAAGATATTGAGACGTCAATTATTCTAGTGAGTTAGCACAAAAGCGGGGTATTTAAATCAAATGCTGCCGGGAATGAGAAGGCAAAAGAGCTGGGTTTGGTACAGATCCTTGCATTTCAAACAGCATGGGGCTGTGTTTTGTTTAACTCCATCTGTTGCTAAGGGTGTCCACAGTGTCAGTCTAACCCCGAGAGTATGTGTGAGAGTATTCATGCTGCTTAATTGATGCAGACTCCGGGTTACTGCAGAATATGTGAGCAGAGATGCCTCATTTGAGTCTCAGCTTGGTGGATTTTCATATCTGGATGTGGGAATGGATGTGTCATTTGTTAAAATTTGCAACAGCCTCCGAATGAGTTGATAGATAGCTTCAGCCAGGGCCTGATGTACCAAGATTTTTCAGGACCGCCATGCTGCAGTTTTCTCTGCCCTCTCTACCCTTGTCACGGTCCAGGGTTCTGCCCTATCCCTCTGTTCTACATCCTGAGCACCGGATATACTTGCTTATGGAATTTATCCAGTGATCTCTCTGTAACCTTTGGCAGTGGCTCTCAACTTCAGGGGGCTTTGTCCCTTGGGGACATTGGAAAATGTCCACAGTATCTTTGGTTTTCACATCTGAGGTGGGGGTATTGCTGGGACCCAAGGAGTCAAGGTGAGAACCACTGGCAAGCATCGTGATGTGCCCAGTCTACATCTGCACAGCAGAGCACGTTCTAGCCTCGACGAACTGTGAGCAGCATTGAAGAGTGTGAATCCCATTCTGCAGTGTGTACCCAAGGGAGAGAACCTTTTTACCTCTGTTGGTCAGTAGATCATTCTTCACTGAGTAAATGTCTGAATAAAACATAAATGCACCTAACTTTTGGGCCAATATTGCCTCTTCTAGTTATGAAAATCAAACACTCTGCCATAGTTCAGTTGGTATATGTTCGTGATTTTTCCCTAAGGAAATGTCCATTTACCCCGATAGGGCAGAGGGTGACAGACCACAGAGACAATTCCACACAGGAATCACAAGTTGAATGAAATTGCTGAGCTTACCTCCAGGGCATGGGTAAGATTGCTTATAGGACCATAGATATCTTGAAACAGGAATATCACTGGAAAATCCTATTCTGGCATGGGCACTGACTTCATGGAATTTACTCTTCAGCTAACCTACCTCCTAAAAAATTCCGGTAACTTCCCTGATCACATGAGACTGGGAGGCAAGATTAATGGCCAGAGTCCTGAGGGAGGGTTCTTCTACTCTCAACATCTCTTTTACCAGTAGTGTTAGGAGCTCCATTGCTATATTAGTGATCATTGTGTTGCTCTCATAGTTGATGAGGACTACAGGCCAAGGCTATGGGTGGGTACATTATGCCTTGGGGAGAAAGCATTTCTTATGCCATATTTGTTCTGGATAGCAGCAAGGAATCAGGTGCTGTAGTGAGATGACTCTATGGAATCCATGTATTAGGCAGCATGAATTGAGTAGCAAAAAGGGTCTGATCTAGTTTCTTGGACATAGTTCCTCAGCTGGTCTAAAGTGTGTTGGTGCCAGTAGAGTCTTTTTGCATCTCTTAGGTGGGTCATCTGCTTCACACTGGCCTCCTTGTCCTACCCTCCACTTGCTCGGATGATACTCGATCTCCAGCCAGATGGTTCCTCATGCCATGTCTTTAGTATCAACACAACAGCCAACAGCCGATGGGTCAAAATGTCCACATCTTGAGCAATAAGTTGAATTGTGTCAGGATTTTTACATGCCAAAAACAGAACAACACACTGTTGTTCTTACACAGTGTCATACCTACCGAATAACATTAAATTCACGAGCTGTTTTGGTTTTGTTGAATCAAATTTACTAAGTAGTCCTGATTTCCTCTGACGATAGGCTGAGACAAGCACAAGTCCTTTCATTCATCTTAATTACTAATTAACTCTTGAATCACACATTACACATTGCACAATAAATATATCTATACATAGGCATACAAATGGACTGAAGAATGAATACAAAGGTTGAAAGAAGCTGAATCAGAGTCTCAGAGGCCTAACTGGAAGGCCAGCAGATTAGAATTGAAAGGGGGTTTCTTTAGGAGTTAGAGAATAAACCCTGCTGGAGGGCTGGAGGACTGGTGGAGGCACCCTTGCAGAGCCAAGCTTCAGGGTCAGTGTTGGACTAGTGTCCAGGTCAATCAGATTAAACTGCAGAACTGAGATGCAGGACAGCAAAGACAAGAAAGTGTGTGGAGGGCTGAGTCCAGACTGATGACCACATGAAAGGATAGAAGCCATGTCCAGATAGATGGATGGGTGGCCATTCTAGTAGGTCACGTCAGTATTGGGAACTACCATGAGCTGAAGGTCCTGGGATAGCTCATTGCTTGGTGCACACATGACATGGTCAGGTGACTGGTAGTGAGGATAACATTATCACTTCTACAGTATCAGGTATCCTTCTCTTTACGTGGTCCAGATGAAGGTACTATATTCATTCCTCAGTCTGGTATATTTGAAAACTTCTCTGGCTAGGTTTTCCTCATATGATTTTAATGTGCTCATATTCTCAGCACCCAGATACAGAGCATAGAAACTGGAACACAGGAGCAGAGCAGAGAAGCTGGGACACGGGGACAGCACATATGTCTGCGTGAACCTTAACTTTTTGTGTCAGCTTGAATGAACCACCAGGCCACAGGTGTTCTGTTTCACATTATTTCTGTGTCTACCTATATGGGTGTCTCTGGAAGAGATCTACACTGGAATTGGTGGACTTAGTGTGACAGACAACTTGAAGTATGGGTGGACATTATCCAGTGATAAGGGTCCTGAATAAACCAACAAGTGGAGGGAGATAAATTTGTTTGTTCTTTCTTGACTTCATGAGCAGAAACATGTCTCCATTCATCCTTAGCCTGGTACTTACATCATTTGATCCCTTGATTCTCATACATTTAGACTTGGGCTTTAGCAAGTCCTTGTCTCACAGAAAGAAGATTATGAGAGTTCTCATCTTCCAGAGTCATGCAGGATAATTACTCATTATACAATCAATATATCCAACTATTTATCTACAAATGTATCTTTCTTTTATTTATCTATCAAATACCTATAAAGCAATAAATCTATCAAAATTTTATCTATCTATCCATCCATCCATCTTCTGTCTACCTGCCTATCTTAGATCTTACATCACTATAACCACAATGTATGAAAGAAACATCTTGAGTAACGATACATTTTAGCTTACTGCTTTGGATGGTTTCAGTCCACCATGATAGGGAAGATATAACAGCGCAGGCCAGAGTATAACACTGGGAATTATAGCAGCTGTTGTTAATCTCACAGAATAACTGTAAGTACAGCAAACAGGAAGGATCCAGGAACTGGTTTAAACTGCCAGAGGTCTTCTATCAGCTGGGCCTGATCTTCTGTAGGCTCCATAGCCTACCAAAGTGGAACTTAACTGGGGAACGAGTGCTCAAGACATGATCCTGTGGTAGGCACCCGAGATTCAAACCCTATGTGTCCATCTTCCTGTCTGCCTGTCTATCTATCCATAAAATCTAATGTCCATCCATCCACTCTACCAATACACTCTTCCAGAGTAGTTAGAACCTATCCTCGTAGCAACACATTTCAGATTTCTGATCTCACAAACTGTGGAAGTAAACGTTCCTGCTGTTCTTAGCTTCTCAGTTTGTGGTGGTTCAGTACCACAGCTGGGGAAATCAATGGATCCTTGTACCCCGATCCTATCGTCATCTCCCTGTCATCACCCCTGTCATCACCCCGCCCATTGTCCACACTTAACTCATGTCCTGACTCCACTCCCAGTGGAGCTTTGGCATCTAGTTATCCAATGACCTCTGTCAGTTCCTCACACTTATTGCCTCCACTTGTTCCAGTCCATCCAACCTTCTTTACACATTTCCCTCTGTGTCCCTTGGGGAATATTTCCAACATGCTACCTTTACATGGATGCCAACATTTTGTGGATGCTCAGTTACTTTGTATAAAACAGCATACTATTTGCCCACAACTTACAATATCCCCTTTCATACTTTAAATAACCCCTAGATTAACTATAATATTGAATACAATGCAAGTGGTATATAAATGGTCACATATACAGAAAAATATGTCTGTATATATTGAATACAATATAATTAATTTTTTGATGGTTGGCAAAACACATAAATATGGAACCTGCAGATACAAAGAATCAACTGTGTATTCTTTATAGTTTATATTTCCAAATTTATTTTCTCCCAAACCATTTTACTAACCCATATAATGCACCAGCCCATATGTTTGTCTCTCTGAACATATATGAAGGAACAAAATCAGACCCAGTTCCTGAATCCTTGCAGGTTGATTCTCAGTTGAGGGGAATATAGAATGATTTCACCCCAATACAGAAAGTGAAAGATGAAACTCCGTTGCTGTTACAAGACTGACTGATGGGGACATGAGGATTGTGATTACTAAATCACTAACCTAGTTTACAGAGAGAGAAATTTTTCCCTTGGAAAGTTCTGGCTTAGCTGACCATTGGGTGAGACCCTACCAGGAGGAACACGTAGAGTTCTGGACTAGGAACACATGATGCGGGTGTAGTGTGCTGTGCCTAGATCATAGCTGCAGCTGAGCAAGGCTGCAGTAGACATTTCGGGAAGAAATGAAATGAGTTGAATGGGGAGAAGGCAGGGAGAGCCACAGGGGTCATTACAGCTCTGATGAGGGATGTGGTCTGATTCTCAATGAGAAGTAAGTGGTTGCATTTCTTGGGATAAATCATGGGTGAGTTAATGAGATTTCTCCTTAAGTTATCATTACTTATAGTGGTCTGTGTAATTACGTTGTAAAACATAGGGGAAGGCTTTGGAACACACCATTGTAAGGAAGGCTGAAATCATGTGAGATCAGTGATCTCATCCCAGAGCAAGGGCCTACAAACAGAACAGGGAACTTATGTTAACTTGTGATCAAGGTTTGTGGAAAGAGGTACAGGGAGGTACTCCAGGCTTCCAACTGAAAATCAGATAGGTGTCCTCATTTATGGATCCAGAGAAAAGCAGGAGGATAGATGGGGCAAACAGATGAGAGCAGACGTTAGCATAAGCTTGTTAATATCTCAAGCCATTCCTCCCAGCTTTTTTTTTGTTTTTTTGTTTTTTTTTATCATTTTTAAAAATTTTAAATAGCTTGTTTTACATGTCAATCCCAGTTCCCTCTCCCTCCCCTCCTCCCGCACTCTCCTTCCCCCCCCACCCTCCCACCCTATTGCCAAATCCTTCCACATAGGGGATATCATCTGTTTCAATCCAGCTCTTGGAGCAATCTGCAGTTCTACGTAGTCTGCTCTAGGAAGCTGCTCTCTTCCTTTTCAACCAAGAGCACTCTGAATTCTTTTACCCCTTAATGTATCTTTCTCTAGAATAGCTTCTTCACATTCCCCTCTGATTCTTAGGCAAATCATACCTTCTCCTAAGATATTTCTCAAAGGCGAGTTCATCACATGAGAAGAAACTGACCTAGTCTGATAAAAGGAAGGCTGTCTAACTTTCCACAGTGCACATCTTGTACCTAGTCAAGTTCCAACGTCATATAATCATGCATTTGGTGATGAGCTTTAGTGGGATGCTAGCAGTAGTGATGTAGCTCCTCCTTCCTGTATATAGTTCCCATGAACATGCAAAGGACTTAGTTTGTGAAAATGTTTTATTAATGATTTATGAGGTGTTATATGAGTAGAATCCTAGCAGCCTTGAATCTTACTGTTGGAAGATTAAATTCAGCTATGAACACTGGTAAGACCTCCCTCTAGTACCAAAATGTATCATTTAAATCATGAACTACAAACCAGAAACATGGTGGGATTCCAGTGGATGTACAATTTTTTAAAAATATTATTTCTCAAGTACTTGCATGTGAACTAACGCTAGTACGTGATAGTCTCAATGTGCTCACAACAAAACTCAGTGTAACAGTGCCACTGTAGCTGTTTGTGGGGATAATTTAATACTAGATTCTTCTAATTATCTATTAGCAAAATAATAAGTTCTCATACTTTGATCATTCATTTAACAAGTCTAAAATGTATTACACAAAGCTTGTATACACTTTTAGTATAGTTTCCAGTTTCAGATTAGTTTTTACCTGTTGATAATTTTATAAGGAATAAAGAAACTCAAGGGAAATAACTTGGAATGGAAGCAGTGGTCTCTTTGCTGTGAGGCTGGAAGCAGAGTAAGAAATTCTGATTTATTAAGCTTGGCTGGGATGGGCTTTCTGAGTTATGTAATACTGCATCATCCCCAAAATTGTTTGCTTGTCCTTGAAAATGCTTCTAAAATTTATGGTCTACTCCCAAGGACTGGATACCCAAAAGCTTCCTGACTGTCCTAGTTAGGATGAGCCACCAACTTGACAAAGCCTAGAGTCATTTAAAGGAGTCTCATCGATGGCTTGGATGAATCTGATCTATTACCCAGATAAGAGTGGTCTTTTCTGCAAGGCATTGCCTTAAATGATGACTGATGTGGGGGTGCCCAGCACACTGAGGGTAGCACAGACCATAGGCAGGTAGTCCTAGGATTGAGTCTATGAGCAAGACATTCCTCTGGGATTTCTGCCCCAGGTTTTTGCCCTGTTTCCTCAATGATGGATTTTGACCCAGAAGTGGGAGATGAAATAAACTGATTCCCTTCTTTAGTTGTTTTCAGTCATGCTGCTCATGTCACCAACAGACAGCAAACAGGAACAAGGACATGGCATCTTTAAACAGTGCAACTCTTAGAATGCTCCGTTGTAAGCCATATAGAATTCCAATCCATCTCATCTAATTCCGTATATTGACTCTTACTTCTATGAGGTCCCAGTGGGCGTTTTAAATTTTTTCCAGATGGATGCTATTTGAGCACTGATTTTCAGTTGCTACAATTCTTTACTTTTCCAAGGAAATCCTGAGGATCCTGGGGAATATGTTTGAACAAATCCAAGCCAGCTCCTTCTCTGCTTAGCTGGTCTTTTGCAGCATCATCGGTTTCCAACCTTTCTCTTGGAGACTCTGCAAAGCTGGTGACACTGCCCTCTTTAGGTTATGAATTCTTGATTGCAAACCTATGAGCATGGTCTTGTGTTCCGCCTGCACGCCTGGCATATCTTGCCTGGTTTCTGCTTCCTTCATTGTCTGTTAATATCTATGTTGGTTAGATCATTTTGGTCAAATTGTCACAAGCTGGGGTCATCTAGGTCCTCATGAGGAACTTCAGTTGAGAAAATACGTGTAACATATTGAATTCTAGGTGAACGTTTGGGGGCATTTTCTTGATTAAAGGCGAATGCAGGAGAGGCAAGAGCCCTGCGAAGGTACCACCCTTGAGCAGGCGGTCCTGAGTTGTCCTAAGAAAGGATGAACCATCTATGGAGAGGGAGCCCATAAGCAGTGCTCTTTCACAACCTCTTCTTCCACTCCTGCCTCCAGGCTCCTTCCCTGCTTGAGCTCTTGTCCTGGCTTCCCTCAAGGATGGGCTATGGTAGGCACATGGAAACCAAATCAGCCCTTCCCCATCCCCAGTTGTTTTTAGTCAACGTTCTATCACGGCAACAGAGAACCACAGTAGGACGATGTTTGTCTGAGGATGGGAGGCCCTTTCCACTTCTCCACTGAGACTCGCAGATGCTGAGCTACCTCTGGTTTTCAGGGTTCTTTGCAATGAGGCTTATTTACTTGTTTACCTTTATTTATTTTGAGTTAAATTTATTTTAGGGACATTTGGCTTGTTACATGGTTGCTGTGATCTGAACTTTTGTCCTCATAATTAATAGTGAGAACCCTTTTTTTTCTCCTCAGATTTTTTAAAAAAATTTAAATTAGAAAAAAAGCTTGTTTTATGTGTCAATCCCATGTCCTCTCCCACCCCTCCTCTCCTGCCCCCCAGCAACACCATATCCCATCTCCTTTCAGCTCCCCAGGGATGGTGAGGCCTTCCATGGGGGGGGGGATCGTCAAAGTCTGTCATATCATTTGGAGCAGGGCCAAAACTCTTCCCCATGTGTCTACGCTGAGAAAGTATTCCTCTATGTGGTATGGGCTCCTAAAGTCCATTCGTATTCTAGGGATAAATACTGATCCACTGCCAGAGGCCCCATATATTGCCCAGGCCTCCTAAGTGAGATCCACGTTCAGGGAGTCTGAAACAGTCCTATGCTGGTTTCCCAGCTATCAGTCTGGGGTCCATGAGCCTTCCTTTTATCAGACTAGGTCAGCTTCTTTTCAGGTCAGCTGTTTCTGTGAGTTTCTCCAGCCTGGTCTTGACCCCTTTGCTCATCACTCCTCCCTCTCTGCAACTGGATTCCAGGAGTTCAGCTCAGTGTTTATCTGTGGGTGTCTGCTTCTGCTTCCATCAGCCACTGGATGAAAGCTCTAGGATGGAATATAAGGTAATCATCAATCTCATTATCAGGGAAGGGCATTTAAGGTAGCCTCTCCACTATTGCTTGGATATTTAGTTGGTGTCATCTGTGTAGATCTCTGGACATTTCTCTAGTGCAAGATTTCTCTTTAGAACTATAATGATACCCTCTCTTTTCTTTCTCTCCTCTATTCTTTCCCTGAACAAACCTTCCTGCTCCCTCATGTCCTCCTCTCTCCTCCTTTTCTCCCCTTCTCTTTCTCCTAACTCCCTCTCCCTTCTCCCCATGCTCCCAATTTGCTCAGGAGATCTTGTCCCTTTCCCCTTCTCCAGGGGACCATATATGTCTTTCTTAGGGTCCTCCTAGTTTCCTAGCTTTTCTGGCAATGTGGATTTTAGGCTGGTAATCCTTTGCTCTATGTCTAAAATCCATATATGAGTGAGTACATACCATGTTGGTCTTTTTGTCACTGGGTTACCTTGCTCAGGTTCTTCTAGTTCCATCCATTTTTTTTCTGCAAATTTCAAGATTCCATCTTTTTTTTCCTGCTGAGTAGTATTGCATTGTGTAAATGTACCACATTTTCTATATCCATTCTTCAGTTGAGGGGCATCCAGGTTGCTTCCAGGTTCTTGCTATTACAAATAATGCTGCTATGAACATAGTTGTACAGATTTCCTTGTTGTATGAATGCAGCAAGAACTCTTAATCACCAAGCTATCTCTCTAGCCTCTCACCTCCTGTTCCCTCCAAGTATTTCTTGTTCCTGCCTGGTGCTTCTCTTGTGTGACTCAACATCAGTTAGGCAAGCACATGAGTGCACATACAGCAGAATGAAAGAAAAGGAAGGGGAAGAAGAGGGAAGGGAGGAAAAGGAAGGGAAGGAAAGGGGGAAAGAGGAGGAGGAGGAAAGGAGAAGGAAGAGGAGTTTAAATCCCCTAGAGCTCCAGTTATAGGCACTTATGAGTCATGAAATGTGGGTACTAGGAACTGAACCTCAGTCCTCCTGAAGATCAGTGAGCACTCACGACCACTGATCCAGTTTCTCCAGACCCCAAATATGCTCAATAGTAAGAGATCACAACATATGCGTAGGACAATGTAATGCCTGTGAATTCTGAAGGATGTGCTTTCACAGAGCTCACACAGAAGCAGGGCCAGGATCACCTGTACAGCTTGAGGTGACTTCCCGAGCTGCCCTGGACCTGGGAGTTCTAAAGTTAAATTGCATTGTTAATCTTTCCTAACTTGAAGTAAGAGCGTTCATGCCATAACAGCTGGTGACATGAAAATTTGGCAGAGTTTGCACATGGAAAGTGGACCCCCTTTTGAATAAATGTTCAGGTGTGAGTGCTTTGGACATCAGAAGCTAAAATCGGGCAAGAGATGCTGGGGATAATACCTTATGTCTGTAGTATAGCCTCTTACAGCAATGCTTCCCATGTCCTGTTCAGCAAACTGTCTCAGCCCCTATAATCTCTCTACTGAGCTTAGGAGTCTAGTGGTCCACCCCTCTTGTCCAGGTAAGCAATACATCACAATTCCTTGAACAAGATACATTATGTGAGTAGCTTTCCATAAAAGGACAGTTCTGATCTGAACTGTAGGCATTCTTTGAACAGAGGAATGAAAATCATGTCTGTCTGCTCTTTTATCTGTTAATGCATCTACAACAGAATTGTAGCAACATCTGGACCTTGGAGGACCTTTAATTAGAAGCAGATGAAGTTTGAGGTCTTACGATATAGGAAGGTAGCTGCACTTTGTGCTCCCATTGAATGAAAAATCAGAAGACAGTGATATATGAACACACACACACACACACACACACACACACACACACACACACACACACACACACAAACCCCTAAAAAATTATAGCTGGGTATGTAGCATAATCCCAGCATTTGGAAGCTAAGATAGGAAAATCCTAAATTCAATACCTGGCCTAGTGCAGGGCTCCCCTTCCCCACCCAATGGTCAGGCCCCAGAAAGAGGTAAATGTGCAATCAGCCCCTTCCCCAGCTTCCCCTTGACCTCGGAGACAATCAGACAGGAGAGGGAGGCATGTGAAAGTAGGAACTCAATTTTATTGCATCAGGCAGCAGATATATAGGAACTGCTTGGGGGGGGGGTAGGTACGGGACGTCGGAGTGATGAGAGCCGGGATGGGGAGACAGAGGGCCAATAATGTTCCCACAGGTCAGCAGTCTTCAGGCAAGGGCATTTTTCTACTGTGCCCTGCTGAGGCATTGAGCACAGAAGTGTGCCCTGAGACAGGTCTCCAAACTCGAGACGGGCTTTGGTTGCTCCTTTAGGCCTCGCTTTTTGTCTCAAGACAGGCCCATAGACCCAGACAGCCTAGACCTTGTCTTAGAAGAAGAGGAGGGGGGAGAAGGAAGAGAGGGATAAAGCGGGGAGGAGAAGAAGAAAGGAGAGTGAGAGAGAAAACAATGAGGATGTACGTGGATCAAGATATTTCTTAGGCAGTGACAACTTCATGACCATCATGTAACTAACAGCAATCATGAAACTTGCTGACCCAACTACGGACAACGTGAAATGTGAAAAAGTGCTTCGTAAGGGATTTCCTGCAGTCAGAGAGACCGAAAGGCAGGGTAGTTCAGAGAGCAAAGTCTGTAACCTCCACCCTTTTTGTCGGTTCCTGCACCCATTCTACACAATTATCCCCAGGAAAGCTGTAGGAGTTGGGTGGTGCTATGGAGGCACGGCACGTGGCTTTGGGTTCTTCTACCCACTCCAAGTTCCCCCCAGTCACTTGTTGCCCATGACGTAAGGAAGTGTGTGACTGCGGTCGCCAGAGAGCCTGCCTCAAGTCCTCTACTGAATAGTCCTCGGATCTTGTTCTGGCCTCAGTTTCCTCTTCTGTCGGGAAGTCCCTTGCGGTGGTTCTGGGGAGGAGCTGGGGTTGGGAGTTTGCAAAGATCCCCCTGTTGGCTCTGGTGTTTGGGCCGCACTGAGCATGGCTGATGTAACCAGTTATGTTTCTCACACATGAGCACGCGTCCTTCCCTCTACCCGGGGTCTTCATAGGCAGATCTTCCCACGCCTGGCTGCTTTTTATTCAAAGCCTCTGAGTATTTAACCACAGGTGATTCAGTTCTAAAGCCACACATCCCTATGCCTCCCGTAGCTGGCCACGTTTTTTTGTTTTTGTTTTTGTTTTGTTTTTTTTTTGGAGGGGTGGAGAGGTCTCACTTTGGCAGCTGCTATATATTACAAGCACATATTGAAAAATTCTGTAAGGGGATTCATAGAATGCATGACCTGAAGCATGCAGGATGGAGGGTAGGGAGAAACAGCTTCCGTTCAGACACGCAGAGGTCTCCTGGAGAGAGCATCCTTTCCTGCTATGGCAATCACAGTTAAGGTGACAGAAGGGGCTCCCAAGCAGAAATCAAGTGCCCACCCCCTAAGCTTATGTTGGGGAATGGCTCTTTAGTCACATGGGTACAAAAGTCCATTTATATCAATAAAACAGTCCTGTAAGCACAATGCAAATTTCATTACTGGTACACCAGGCTGGTGGAAATGCCTCAGTGAATCCTTAAGGAGAGCACATCATTATGCCTGATTTGTGACTTTATAGCCATGGAAGATGGGGCAAGGAGTCAGATTGGTTTTTACAACATTAGCACAGTGGGGGAAAAAAAACCCAGACCTCACCGAACACATTATTGTTTTCTTATGCAAAACATAATATGTAAAGAAAGCTTTGATCTGCAGGAGCCAGGGATCTGAGGTGCAGTAAACTCTGCATTATGTCAGGAGAGCCCCTGGTTAAGGAGCCCCACCCACCCTTCTCCCTCAGGGAGCGAGGATCGCTGACACAGAAGGCAGACACAGCCCACAAACAGTTGACTGCACTTCCTTTTCCCCCAGGAAATTCTCCAAGCTTTTTTTGTTTGCTTTTAATTCCAAGTGTTTACTTGGAACCACCCTAGGAAAAGGCTGTGTCATGAGGAACTGACCTCATTTTAAGAAGCCTGGAAACCTAGCAAGGCTTGGTTTATAAAGGGAAGGGACCTGCCTTATAGATTAAGGGGAAAAAAAGAAAACTTTTCAGAATGACAAGATTTATTCTGGGGTCATAGCTAATGCACAGGGAGCTTCTAGAATGAAGAGAGCAGGCTCTGGCTTCCTTTCTTATGGAGCTGATGACTTCAGACAAATTAGTTACGTTCTCTAATCTTGGGTTTTCTTATTTAAAGATGCAGATTTTATAGATTCAGTTTCTCTCTTGGTCACACTGTCAATGTAGGCACTCTCCAGTAGGAAGGGGAGGTGTGGACCTTTGTCCCCATGCTATCAGCAGATTCCTAGACAAGATCCTTGCATAGCATCTCTGGAATGAGGGCATGTTCAGGATCTTCTTCAAAGTGTAAGGTCTTCTACAGAGCATCTAGGCTCCAGTAGGAGACAGTTCTGCAGTGGAAAGCTGTTTTTTCGTGAGGAATCTTGCTTCTCAAAATCTTTTCTGTTCCTTTCTTCTTTTAGTGTAGATCCACAATCTTGACTGCCCTCTTCAATTAGCGAAGAATTTTAAAATATCTACATGCTTTCCTGGTCCTCTAGGTTAGTTCTGGTAGCGGCGTATGTAGTGTTTCCAGTTGAGGTCAAGGGGTACTGAGAGCTAAGTACTGGTACCCTTGTCAGCATCTGTTTCCACATGACACTCTATTGAAGACACATGCTTTTCTGTCCCGAATGCAAGCCACATATAATGGCAGAGTGGTGACCAAGGAGGCTCACACATCTTGTCTGAAAGAGCTTGCATTGCTCTAATCCAAAGCCATGATGTTTGCCTTCTTGACTTAGTCCTCATGGTGGTCTCTTCTTTACTTTAGCTTCCCTGCACACCCCATTGTTCTCCAGCATGCTAGACCATTTCTCAGGTCAGGAGCCTGGTGGCTGCTCTCTCCTTTGGCTGGACCTCTCTCCCCTTCAGCAGTAGAATAGCAACTCCTTTTACTATCGACTTATCAGTTCAAATTGTCTCCTTTCCCCTTTCTTCTCTCTTCCTTCTCTTCAAGGTAATACTGGGAAATGCCTCATGGTTTTTTCCCCCATACTATCAGTTGTTCAGTTAAATCACTTGAGCACTTGATGCTGGTCTACTTCCTTGTGAGAGATCCCAACTCAACATTTTTAGACCCCTAGCGACTAGCCCATCACAGAGGCCCTTCTGCCCTCTCCTGAGAAACCGGAGACCTCAAGATAAACCTAAAAGATAACCCTCCCTCACCCAGGAACTAGCTCACCACATTCCTGCTCAATGTTTAACTGTACAATGCCTGAAGAATGCTTGCTTGAGATAACCTTCCTGTTAAGACATAAGCTATCATTTAACTTCCTCATCCGTTATGTTTATGATGTTTGCCTAACTCTCCAATTTACTTTTTCCCTTTTAAAAACCCCCAACTGCAGCTACTAGGGGTCGAACTCCTCTCCCCCTGCAAGGGTCATGAGCTCGGCCCCAGTGCACTGGTTCCCCAAATAAACCTCATGTGCTTGCAGCAAGAATGGTCTCTCTTGAATTATTGGGGCGTGGGCTTATCCGGAGACTTAAGTGAGGGTCTCCCCACTCTGGGGGTCTTTCACTTGCACAGCGACTTGTGTTCATTGACGAAAGGTCTTTGCACTCTGCATGAGAGGGTAGCTCAGGGTTGGGGCCGCATTTCTCAGAGACTAGATGAGTCCTTCATCCCATCACCGAGGCTGAGAGTGCAGTCATTGCCTTTGGTTAATTTCCTTCTTGGTCCACTCTGGTCAGTGTCCTTCTCTCTTCATAGTGCTGTGCATATAGTAGGCATACACTGAAACACTCAGTCGATCTGCACTTTCATACAGCAGAAGAGGGTGCCTGAACACACTCAGCATCTGGACTCTCCCTCTCACAGGAACAGCAATTCCCTTGGAAACATGTCTTTTGCTTCCTGTTCCATTATCAGCAAGTCCGAGGGAAAACTGAACAAAAATGTTTCAGTCATGAGCTGTTATGTGCTCTGCTCCATTTCCTTCCTTGAGGGGGTTTATTAACTAAAATGGAAACTTTCTCTTTGGAAAGAATCTAATGCGTTTTCAAAGCACACTGGACCTGAGCACGCAGGTCGGCCTGAACCAAGTCCCATCTCCTCTCTCTTCTGCTTGGCCTTAAGCCTTTTTTCCTCAGGCGCATGAACCAGGTGCTCTCCAGAGTTTTGGACCTGAATTAAAAGCTGTAGACATCCTGGTCACAAATCAGACAGACATAAAAATACAAGAGACTGAAAGAAAAATTTCAGACCTCAAATCTTGAGAAGGCTCTAAGTAATGAAGGCAGAAGCCCAGGATTGGACTTCAGTGCAACAGACATAATTATGCAGAAGTCAGCAACATCTCCTTTCCTGGGACACCTGCCATACTGAAGCATCCAGAGCTCCATTCCTTCAAAGATTCATCAGCAAGGTCATTTCCACATCACAGTGGTTATTTGCCTAGAAATAAGATAATAAGGACTCAGAATGTGTAGGTGACCCACCTACAATCAGCTGGGAGGTCTACATACAAACCGGGCTCTGTCCTGCTGCTGAGAGGAATATGGGTATTGGATTGAGAGCATATTGGGTCCTCAGACACCAGTGTCCTGGCAAAGTAGAGCAGCATGGACTAGGAACTGATAATCATTACTGTGAGATTCGACTCCCAACCCTGAGCAAATCTTTCCATTTGCTAGTAGCTCTTTGATCTATTAAACAAAGAAGTCAGAGGTGTGTGCATCTGGGATTCCTTTTGCTTTCCTGGGCATTATCATCAAGTATAGAGAAACATTCTGGAAACCATGTCTCTGTCATGAGCTGCTTATATGATACATGTTGTTGTGTTTTTTTTTTTTTTTTTTTTGTGCCTGACACTCAGCGTGCCATTCTCCAAACCCATTATGGTCAGAGTCACTTTTTATAGGTGCAGAAGAATTTAATATGGATACATATGGCTACATTGTAGGCAGCTTTCAGTATGATATCTTCTGGATCAGGGACTGTCTTTTGCCTGGACTGGTGCATAAACACAGGGGGACAGATAACCAAAGAAATGAACTCAGAAGCTTGCAGACTAGTGCTGGCTCCACTTTTTCCAGCTGGTACCCTCTCAGCTCAGTTTCCTCACATATTTGGGATGAACATCTTCCACACAGGGTTGTAAAACACTAAATTAAACAATGAGCATGTAGACTTAGCATTGGATGTCACTCAACAAGGAACATGCAGGATGTATCCGGTACCCTGTTCCACCAAACTCATTCTTCCTCCCATGTTTAGGAGACCACTGGATGTGACAATCCTGGATACTTTTCATGTCTGTCTCAGTCAAGGAAGTGGCTTTCCTATCAGGCATGATCAGCTTAGCTTGGATTTTACCTTTCTTTTTTGAACACTGACTGAGAGAAGGCATGAGGATGACAGGTTCTGGAGACAGGAAGGCTGCCCTTGGCCACAGTTGGCTGGGACCAGGGACAACTTGGTTTTGTTCTGTAGATCATTTGACAGACTCATTTGGCTGTGACTCTAAGCCCTGCCCATTGGTTTAGACCTTTATGCGAATAAAAAGACGCTATTTTGACCTCCATCTATCCATCTGATTTCAGTTTGTTGAGACCTGGGGTGTAAAGAGGGAGAGTAATTTACTGCCTACTCCAGTAGCCTGAGGCCTGAGCTCCCACTCGACTAGGTCTTGACTTGCTCCCCAGCTCTGACTTTGAGAAAGACTTTCCATCTCTTCCCCGGTGAGCTTCAGGGGGAGTGGATGACATGACCTCATCCGTCACTTACTTCTGCATTTCATAACCCTCCTTGACATGCTCTCCTTCAGGAGCTAACCTACATTCTGCCACCACCATTCATTATGCCCATTCCCTCCAGGCATGTGGCACCAGCCTTATTCAAGGAAAGATGAATACCCCACTCATAATCACCCCCTCCTTTTACACAAAGTCACCCCTCTGCTTGCTATTGTTTGTGATTTAGAGAACTCTCTTACAATGTGACTTTTATTGGGTTGCATTTCCCAAGTGTGACTGGATTTCAAACTCACAGTTTGCCAGAATTTGAACTGTATGCTGGGCCTATGTCTGCAGACTGTCTTATCCTTACTCTGAGCAGTGAGCACTTTAAGAGGCTGTAGACCAGTTTTCCCTAATGCTTTGTCTAACATGGCCAGGGGCAGATACAAGCTTTGCAACTCAACAGAAATAGTTTTAATAGGCTTATGTCCCTGTTGCAGATGCATCAAACATTCTTGAATCTAACCATGTACCATCAACCACACCAGTGCATTGCCCTTCTGGAAGCTGATGGGTACCAAACATCTTAATGTATTGAGATACTACAGGGTTAATTGGGAGACTGATTCTGAGATGAGGGGCCTGCATTTAACGCAATCTCAGTTCTTTCTTGTTTCTTTTGGAGTCGATTGTCCTGCTGTAGCTCACAGAGTCCTTCAGGATAAGCTATGGTGCACTATAACAATGGCAGCCTCAAAATCTCAGTGTGTTCAGTGTGAGTCGGCAGGGGTGGGAGACTCTGCTCCCTCTAGGCACTCAGGACCAGGGTGAAGATATGCTCCATCCGAAGTGTTTTTGAGATGCTTATTTCCATGCTAGACAGAAAGAGGGAACAATAAAAAATTGTGCATAGTTCCTTAAACTTTAGCACTGGAAGAGGAGCTATGCCAATTCTCACATTTCACAGGCCAAGACTAGTCATGGGGACAAATCTAACTCCGTCAACAGCAGAAACAGTGAGACCACCATGTATCTGCCAGCAAGGCAAGAAAGATTTGGCAAATGGAACTGGATATTTTTTGCCTCACCAGCTCTCTTTTTCTTTCCAAATGGGCCAAAACAATTCTGTAAGTCATCCATTAAAATGAGAAGACTATCCAAGCATGTATTTTAATTTACTTTATTTAAAAAGAGAAAACTTTGACCTAATGAGGGAAAATAGTTGGCTCAAAATCACACAGGGAGTCAGTAACACACTTTAACAAGAAACCAGGCCTCATAATCTTTCCTTTTTCTTTCATTCTTTCTCTTTTGGACCACAATGCCATGCAGATGTAGTTCTTACTGATTTATCTGTGTATTCATTTGCGTTTCTAAATCAATAAAGGTGTTAGTGATTTTAGCATGAATAGCTAAGAAGTGTCATATTGTGGCTGACATCAGCAAGAGAACTACTTAATTTAACGATTCCTAGGACTTGTAAAATGAAAAAGAGGAGAATTTTCTTCTTATTTAGGAACTGATTCAAGCAATGATGCTTTTGTATCCTTAGTCAAATGCCCAATCTCAGAGTTTGAGCCATTTAAACAGATCGTCTACTAACCATCCAGTACAATGTTAGGCATTTAACCTGGTAGCAGAGTAAGATGATTAATTTGGACACATAGCAATAGCTTTGCAAATCTTATGACATGAACTGAATTATTTGTCATGTTTCCATTAATTCTCTAATTTTCATGCTAATTTTTGCAATAGGGAATAGGACCATAGGACATAGGCAAAAATATTGATGGTAACAGAGGTTAAAAACAAAACAAAACCAAAAAAATCAACCAAACAAACAAATAAAAAACTAAAATGGTAAAACAAGGAAATAAAGGGTATTTATTTTATCTTTATCATCATATTTATTTCTTGGATAGAGACTCTTTATTGTGGTGATAAGAGTGATTGTCTACAACCTGTAAATCAAATAAACTCTCTTTCCCTCAGTAAGCTTTTTGTCATAAGGTTTATCACAACAATGGAAAACACACTTTGCTTTGGGAACTGGGTTTGATCACCTGCCACATCCTTTCCTCCATTTTTGTACAATGTCCCTAAGTACTGTATCATAGTTTATATATATTTCTTGTTCTTGTCTTCACTGTTTCTCCTTCTCCCTTTCCTCTCTTCAGATTTTTGCCCTTTTTTTGTTGTAATGATAGAGGTATAGGCATGGTCACCCAAAACTCCTATCTGTAGTGTGGCTCTAATTATGAAACGGGAATGCACACACACCTTAAGTGAAGAGCTGTGCCCAGTCTTTGACATGGTGTCATGCAATCTCATTTAGCATCTCTACTCATTAGGGAACTGAAATTTCCTTTAATTATTCCATTCATCCAATTTTAATTTTGTAATTTCACTTTGCAATATAATAATTGGATTTACCGTATCCAGACCTTACTGGAAATTGATATAGCCCATAATGTGCTTTTTGGTCTGCATTGCCTGGGACTTGCCAATGAAGCAGCAATGCCATTAATTAGTAAATTTGTCAAGTATACACTGAGTGTGCTCTATAGCAAGCATTTGGCTAGTTATGGTAATGTAATGAACAAGACATGACGTCTTCCAGAATAAAAGCTTGGAGATTATTAGGGCAGAAAGATACATAAACAGAAAATCACCCTGCTTAGGTAACAAAAATAAAGTTGGACTTGTGCCTGAGGACAATGGGAACACAAAGTAGGGTCCAAAAATTCAGCCTTTGTGATTGCAGATGATAAATTCTAAGCTAGTATTAGGGTTAAAATATGAACTGTTCTCTCTAAGATTCATACGAGAAAGGATTGGACGCCATGTGGTGGTGTTTTTGAGGGATCGCAGTCGTGAGAGCTTCATCAATGGGCTGTTAAAAGGGCATTTTATTGTCCTGGTTAGTTTCTTTTTTCCATATTTTTTTATTTAACTTTTTACACATGTCACTTTCAGTTCCCTCTCCCTCCACTCCTCCCCCACCCCCAATCCTCCCAACCCCTTGCCCCCACTGCACCCCCTCGCCACTCCCCAGGGAGGGTAAGGTCCTCCATGAGGGATTTCCATAGTGTGTCACATCATCCCAGGAATGGCCCAGGTTCTTCCCCATGTATCCAGGATGAGTGAACATCCTTCCACGTGGCATGGGCTCCCAGAGTCCCTCTGTATGCCAGGAATAAATATTGCTCCACTCTCCAAGGTCCCACAGATTGCCAAGGCTTCCTCTCTGTCACCCAGGTTCGGTGGGAGGATGTCTGGATCAGTCCTATGCTGGCCTCCTAATCATCAGTTTGGGTGTCCATGTGATGCCTCGTTTAGGTCAGCTGCCCCTGTGGGCCTCGCCAGCCCGATCCTGATTCCCTTGGTCATCAGTCCTCTTTGCAAGTGGGTTCCAGAGTTCAGTTCGGTTCACAGCTGTGGGTGTCTGCCTCCGTCCCATCAGCCACTGGATGAGAATTCTAGGATGGCATATAAGGCAGTCATCATTGTCACCATTATTGAAGAGCATTTAATGCCAGTTGTTGTCATTCCTGTAGATCTGTGAAGATCTCACTAGTGCCAGATCTCTCGTCCAACTTATAATGACTCCCTCTTTTATGGTATCTCCCATCCATTTCTCCTCTATTCTTACCCTGGCTCAACCTTCCTGTTCTCCCGTGTCCTCCTCTCTCCTCCTCTTCTCTCCCTCTCTTTCTCCCATCTCCTGCTGCCCTCCCCTTCTCCCCCTGCCCAATATAATTAGGAGATCGCATCCCATAACTTGTCTCCAGGTTACCATGCATATTTCTCCTAGGGTCCTCCTTACACCCCAGACTCTCTGGTGGTGGGAATGTGGGCTGGCAATGCCCTCCTCCATGTCTAAAATGCATATATGAGTTACTACATACCATATTTGTCTTTTTGTGACTGGGTTACCTCGCTCAGGATGGTTTCTTCTAGTGCCATCCATTTGCCTGCAAATTTCAAGATGCCATTTTTTTCTGCTGAGTAATACTCCATTGTGTAAATGTATCACAGTTCTCTATCCACTCTTCAGTTGAGGGGCATCTAGGTTCTTTCCAGGTTCTGGTTATTACAAATAATGCTGCTATGAAGATAGTTGAGCAGATGTCCTTATTGTATGAGGGTACATCTTTTGGATATATACATAAGAGTGTAATTGCTGGATCTTGCAGTCGACTGATTTCCATTTTTCTGAGGAATCTCCATGCTGATCTCCAAAGTGGCTGCACAAGCTGGCACTCCCACCAGCAGTGGAAGAGTGTACCCCTTTCTCCACATCCTCTCCAGCATAAACTGTCATTAGTGTTTTTGATTTTAGCCATTCTGACAGGAGTGAGATGGTATCTCAGAGTTGTTTTAATTGAATTTCCCTAATGACTAAAAATGGTGAGCACTTTCTCAAGTGTTTCTTGGCCATTTTGGACTCCTCTATTAAGAATTCTCAATTTACAGCTGTACCCCATTTTTTAATTGGATCCTTTGGTGTTCTGGAGACTTGCTTCTTGAGTTCTTTGTAAATTTTGGAGATTAGCCCTCTGTCAGATGTGGGGTTTGTGAATATCTTTCCTATTCTGTGGTCTGTTGTTTTGTTTACTGTGTCCTTTGCCTTGCAGAAGCTTCTCAGTTTCAGGAGGTCCCATTTATTAATTGTCCATCTCAGTGTCTGTGCTACTGGTGTTATATTCAGGAAGCAGTCTCCTGTACCAATTCCTTCAAGGGTACTTCCCACTTTCTCCTCTAGGAGATTCAGTGTGGCTGGATTGATGTGGAGGTCTTTGATCCATTTGGACTTAAGTTTTGTGCATTGTGATAGATATGGATCTATCTGTTGTCTTTTACATTCCAGCATCCAGTTACTCCAGCACCATTTGTTGAAGATGCTTTCTTTTTTCCATTGTATAGTTTTAGCTTCTTTGTCAAAGATCAGGTGTTCAAAGGTGTGTGGGTTAATATCAGGGTCTTTGATTTGATTCCATTGGTCTACCTGTCTGCTTTTGTGCCAATGTCAAGCTGTTTTCAGGACTATAGCTCTATAATAGAGATTGAAGTCAGGGATGGTGATGCCTCCAGAAGTTCCTTTATTGTACAGGGTTGCCTTGGCTCTCCTGGGTCTTTTGATTTTTCCATATAAAGTTGAGGATTGTCCTTTCGAGGTCGGTGAAAAATTGTGCTGGTATTTTGAAAGGGATTCCACTGAATCTGTAGATTGCTTTTGGTAAAATTGCCATTTTTACTATGTTGATCCTACCTATCCAAGAGCATGGGAGGTAGTTCCATTTTTTGATATCTTCTTTAATTTCTTTCTTTAAATACTCAAAGTTCTTGTTATACAGGTTTTTCACCTGTTTGGTTAGAGTTACCTCAAGATATTTTATGGTGTTTGTGGTTATTGTAAAGGGTGATGTTTCTCTGAATTCTTTCTCATCCCCTTTATTGTCTATATATAGTAGGGCTACTGATTTTTTTTTAGTTGATTTTGTATCCTGCCACATTGCTGAAGGTGTTTATCAGCTGTAGGAGTTTCTAGGCAGAATTCTTTGGTTCACTTAGATATACTATCATATCATCTGCAAATAGTGAAAGTTTGACTTCTTCCTTTCCAATTATTATTCCTTGATCTCCTTTTGTTGTCTTATTGCTCTAGCTAGAACTTCAAGTACAATATTGAATAGATATGGAGAGAGTGGACATCCTTGTCTTGGTCCTGATTGTAGAGGAATTGCCTTTAGTTTCTCTCCATTTAGTTTGATGCTGGCTGTTGGTTTGCTGTATATTGCTTTTATTATGTTTAGATATGTTCCTGTTATTCCTGATCTCTCCAAGACCTTTATCATGAAGGGGTGTTGGATTTTGTCAAAGGCTTTTTCAGCATCTAGTGAGATGATCATGTGGTTTTTCTTTTTCAAATTGTTTATATGGTGGATTACATTGATGGATTTTTGTATGTAGAACCAACCCTGCATCCCTGGGATGAAACCTACTTGATGATGGTGTATGATTGTTTTTATGTGTTTTTGGATTCGATTTGCCAGCATTTTATTGAGTATTTTTGCATCAATGTTCATGAGGGAGAATGGTCTGTTATTCCCTATCTTGGTTGTGTTTTGGTGTGGTTTGGATACTAATGTAATTATAGCCTAGTAAAAAGAATTTGGCAGTGATCCTTCTGCTTCTATTGTGTGGAACAATTTGAAGAGTATTGGTATTAGCTCTTCCTTGAATTTTTGGTAGAATTCCTCACTGAAACCGTCTGGCCCTGGACTTTTCTTGGTTGGAAGAATTTTTATGGCTGCTTCTATTTCTTTAGGGGATATAGATCTGTTTAAATTGTTTCTCTCTTCTTGATTTAATTTTGGTAAGTGATATCTATATTGAAGATCATTCATTTCCTTCAGATTTTCCAGTTTAGTGGAGTACAGATTTTCAAACTATGACCTGATGATTCTTTGGATTTCCCCAGTGTCTGTTGTTATATACCCTTTTGCATTTCTGATTTTGTTAATTAGCATGTTCTTTCTCTGACTTTTGGTTAGCTTTGATAGAGGTTTGTCTATCTTGTTGATTTTCTCAAAGAACCAACTCTTTGTTTCATTGATTCTTTGTATTGTTTTCTTTGTTTCTACTTTATTGATTTCAGCTCTTATTTTGATTATTTCCTGGGGTATACTCCTCCTGAGTGAGTTTGCTTCTTTTTGTTTTAGAGCTTTCAGGTGTTCTGTTAATTCTCTAGTTTGGCAATTCTCCAGTTTCTTCATGGGGGCACTTATTGCTATGAATTTTCCTCTTAGAAATGCTTTCAAAGCATCCCAAAAGGTTAGGGTATGTTGTGCCTTCGTTTTCATTGAATTCTAGGAAGTCTTTTATTTCTTTCTTTATTTCTTCCTTTACCCAGGGGTGATGCAATTGAGAATTGTTTAGTTTCCATGAGTTTGTGAGGTTTCTGTAGTCTGTGTTGATGGTGAATTCTAATTTTAAGCCGTGGTGGACCCAAAGGGTACAGGGGGTTATTCCAATTTTTTGTATCTATTGAGGTTTGCTTTACTGCCAAAAATGTGGTCGATTTTAGAGAAGGTTCCGTGTGGTGCTGAGAAGAAGGTATATTCGTTTATGTTTGGGTGGAATGTTCTTTAGATGTCTGTTAAACCCAATTGGTTGATAACTTCTATTAATTCCTTTGTTTCTTTGTTAAGTTTCTGTCTGGTGGAACTGTCCAGTGGTGAGAGTGGGATGTTGAAATCTCCCACTGTAAGTGTGTGGTGTTTAATGTATGATTTGAGTTGTTGTAATGTTTCTTTTACGAACATGGGTGCCTTTATATTTGGGGTATATATGTTCAGAATTGAGACTTCTTCCTGATGGATTTTTCCTATGATGAATATGAAATGTCCTTCTTCATCTCTTTTGATTAGTTTTAGTTTGAAGTCTGTTTTGTTAGATATTAAGATAGCTACACCCGCTTGCTTCTTACGTCCATTTGATTGGAAAGTCTTTTCCCAACCTTCAACCTTTAGGTAGTGTCTGTCTTTGAAATTGAGGTGTTTCTTGTATGCAGCAGAAGGATCGATTCTGTCTTTGTATCCATTCTGTTAGCCTTTGTCTTTTTATAGGTGAGTTAAGACCATTGATATTCAGGGATATTAATGATCATTGATTGTTGATTCTTGTTTGCTTTGGATCCATTTTTGTTGGTGGTTTTATGTGTGAGTTTTTCTCCTATTTCTGACTTCTGGTTAAGTTAGATTATCTATTGCCCATGTTATTTTGAGTGTAGTTAACTTCCTTGGGTAAGAGTTTTCCTTCTAGAACTTTCTGTAGGGCTAGATTTCCACAAATTTACATGTTGCATAAATCTGTTTTTGTCATGAAATATCTTGTTTTCTCCATCTATAGTGGGTGAGAGTTTTGCTGGGAATAGTAGTCTGGGCTGGAATCTGTGGTCTCTTAGTGTTTGTAGAACATCTATCCAGGACCTTCTGACTTTCATAGTTTCTGTGGCTAGCCGGGTGTAATTCTGATAGGTTTGCCTTTTTATGTTACTTGGCCTTTTTCCTCTGCTGCTTTTAATATTCATTCTTTATTATGTATGTCTGGCGTTTTGATTATTATGTGGCGAGGGGAAAATATTTTTTTTAGTCCAGTCTATTTGGTGTTTGGTAAGCTTCTTGTAGTTTCATAGGCATCTCCTTCTTCAGGTTGGTAAAATTTTCTTCTATGATTTTGTTGAATATGTTTTCTGTACCATTGAGCTGGGCTTCTTCGCCTTCTTCTATATCTATTATTCTTAGATTTGGTCTTTTCATGGTATCCCATATTTCCTGGATATTTTGTGTTAAGTATTTGTTGGATTTAAGACTTTCTTTTGTTGATGAGTCTATTTCTCTAGTTTATCTTCAGTGCATGAGATTCTGTCTTCCATCTCTTGTATTCTGTTAGTCATGCTTGCAATAGTTCCTGATTGTTTTTTCAGCCTTTTGATTTCCAGCATTACCTCAGTTTGTGTTTTTCTTATTGTCTCCATTTCGGTTTTCAGGTCTTTTGGACTGTTTGAATTGTTTCCTTCATCTGTTTGATTGTTTTTTCTTGGCTTTCCTTAAGAGCTTTTTTGATCTCTTGCATTTTTTTTTTTGGTTTGTGTTTTCTTCCATTTCTTTAAGGGATTTTCTCATATCCTCTTTGAGGGCCTCTATCACTTTCAGAAGGTTGTTTTGAAGGTCATTCTTTTCTGTTTCGTCTATGTTGGCATGTTCAGATCTTGATGGTATAGAGTTTCTAGACTCTGGTGGTGTCATACTGGTTCCTCTGTTGTTAGCTGTGTTTTTTATATTGCCTTCTTCCCATCCTTTCTTTCAGGGGGAGCTCGTGGAGTCAATTCCTCTCCTGTGGGTTTGGGTCTAAGGATCCTTTCCAGTGTATTCAAGCAGGTCCAATACTTCAATGGGTACAGGTGAATTTGGGACACTCTCAAGCACAGGGCAGAGACCAGAGGGTGCTTAAGCAGCAGGAAGAAACTTAAGCACTTAGGCACTTAAGCGCCAGGAAAGGACCGGAAGACACTGAAGACTGAAATGTTGACAAATTTAGGGCAATCCTTCTGTGGGGGCAGGTCTTCTCTAGGCACAGAAATGCCCAGGGAGATGGAGTCCCGGGATGTAAGGAGGTGGGCCTCAGAGCAGGGCCCCTACTCACCTTAAGGATGGGGAAAGAACCAGAAGACACTGAAGACTGAGGTGTGGGCAGATTCAGGGCGATCATTTGGGTGGCTAGTTTCTTTTTTTTTTTTTCCTTTTGTCAAACTGACACAAGTTAGGATCATTCAGAGAGAAGAATCTCACATAAGAATATGCCTGCATCTGACTGGCCTTTGGATGTTTCTGACAGACAAAGAATCACAGCTTCACAGAGTTAAACAAACACAGCATAAATAAGAGCAACACATCTTTACAACATTAAACAAATGTTTCACAGCATAAACAAAAGTAACACACTGTAAAATGTGTACACTTTCCTGACTCATGATTGATGTGGGACAAGCCAGCCCACTATTGGTGATTCTACTCCTGAACAAGTGGTTCTGAATTATAAAGGAAACCAGGTTGATTACAGGTTGAGGAGCAAGCCAGTACGCAGTGTTTCTTCATGGTCTATGCCCAAGTTCCTAACTCCAGGTTTCTGCCCCAACTTCCTTTAGTGATAACCTGAGAGTTAAGCAGAACTAAACCCTTTATTCCCCAAGTGGTTTTTGGTCACGGTGTTTATCACAACAATTGAAGCAAACCAGAATGCTTGTCAAAGCATTCTCTCCCTCTTTTCCCTTCCCTTCCTGTACACGAAAAATAAAAACTCAGGACAGATATTGGGGTTCAAGCTGAAGATCAGAGAAGCAGAGCAGCCAAGCTACCAGAGAGCTCTTATGCCTAACAAGATGAGGAGATCCTGGCCTCTTTGTGCCTGGAGACTAATTGCCTTGAGACTGAATCATGAATGCCCTGCTCCTGTCTTATATACCTCTCTAGTTCTGGGATTAAAGGTGTGGGCTCTGTTTCTCTTTTAGACCAAGTCACTCTCACATATTCCTGGGTGGCCTTGAACTCACAGAGATCCATCAGCCTCTGTCTCTGTATCCTAGGATTAAAGCTGTGTACCACCCCTGCCCAGCTTCTATGGCTAACTAGTGTGACTGGCTTTGCATTCTGATCTTGGTGGCTTTAGTAGATGGTAAACAATACTGTGGGAACAACAGACCTTGGCCAGAGGCTCACTCCCCATCAGCCAATGTTTACTAAAAACAATACGGTGCCCATAAGAAATGTTTACCAGAGCAATAAGTTCCTGATAAGGGCTCACCCACAGGAACACCCTGACCTTGACCTTTTCCAATGACTAACCACCTCTTCCTGACTCACCCATCGCTGCCTCTGGTATCAGGGCATATAATAACCACCCAGGGTAAGAATAAAGTGGAGCCTTCTTGAGGGGCCTTCTGGGAGCCTTCTGGAAGCCTTCTTGAAGCTTTCTTTGCATCACCGACTGGTCTCTGTGTCATTAATCCCGGAACCCTCCCCACATTCTCGGACACAGGCTGTGCAGCGAGTGCAGCACAATACATCACCACACCTTCCTCTACCTTTTCTCCTTTTCCTGCTTGTCTCCCTCTTCTCTTCTTTACCCGTTTCCTCCCTTCTCCCCTTCTCTCTGTCCTTGATTTTCTTCCTCTCTATTTCTATCTCTTTTGTTCTCTTCCCTCCTCCTTGGCTGATCTGAGTAACTTTGATTTATCACAGTGATCTGTTTCAACACAGGCTCGGAAACAAGGGAGCCATTCAGTGCTGTACCCAAACCTCTGCAACCATAAACCCAAACCAACCCTTATTCCTAATTCGTATCACGTATATTTGTCACAGTGTCACAAATGATCAGCACAGATGTGTCTGGGTTTCTCAGTCCCTGGTATGGTCACTTCATAAGGACCACGTGAATGTGAGTGGTGTCACTGCTGTGTTTACAGAAGATATAATGTGCACCTTGCTGTATGGTGCTTTTGGTAAAGCCAATGTCAGCCCTATGTACTGCTCTTTGGAGAGGCCACATAGTAAGGAAAGGAAGGTAGCTTCCAGCCATCAACCAGTGAGGCAAAGGCCTTCGGTTTAATAGGAACAGTGGAAGGGATTCTACCAGAAATCATGAGCCTCAAGTCCTCCCTGGTTAGGTGAGAAATAAAAACATCTAAGAGATAGAATGCAGTCTTGTGTACCCACATAAAAATTTCCTGAGCTAATGGCCCGACTCATAGAAACTGAGATAATACACATTCCTTGATTCGAGCTGCTAAGCCCCAAGTACTGCAGTTACACAGTAAGTAGCGAGCAGAAACTTTCCTCTGCTATGGACAATGGGCAGTAGTAGGCCAAGGGCATTAGAGGATAGGGTGTGGCAGAGGGAGTATCATTTCCCTGTCTGACCTTAAAACAGGAGCATAGGCTGTGTGTAGATTTTGGGTGAGGAAAGCAGTGGCTGATAAGGGTGCTCATTAAGTCGAACCCCATGAAACTGCTGATATTCAACCTACTTTGGGTTGCCCACTTCATCAGGTTTGACCTATTCTGCTCAGACCAGTGCTACTTGACCTTACACTTTGAGAGGAAAGAATCTTGTTCCTTTGACTCCTCTAACTCAACTTTTAACTTAACAAACAAATTGATGCAGCCTGTCTTGATGGAATCCTCATTTCCTTGAATTAAGTGAAAAGTCAGAATTCCTCCAGGCATGCTTGAGCTCCGTAGACTTACATTTCACGTGGTCATGGTGAAGGAGGACCACGGGATTACAGAGTGCTCTCACATTCTCAGTACATTTCCACGTGGAAATGTATCCTTCACATTTGGCAAAGGAGAATGCAGCATCCTGGAGAAATTCACATTAGGGTGCCAGGCAAGGATTCTGTCAGCCCCATTGTCCCACCTACAAATATCCTGGGATGCTCACCTCACCCCCAGGCCCGGTCATCTTCCTCCTGCCACAAGGCCAGTCCCCTTTTGTGTGTGACCCAGTTCTGTCTGTAGTTGGCCACCTGCCAGTCATTTCCTCCCCGTGCCTTCTTCCTGAGGGTTTTAACACTGTTCTGTCTCACACCCATTTTTTTTCCCAGGCTGTGCTTTGATCTTATCCTCTATCTACCTGGTTTTCTCAGTAGAAGATCTCGAGTGAGTGGAGATTTCCCTGACTCCATTTCCTGTTTCCACACTTCACCCCTCCCACCTCCACGCCCCTCAGTGTGTCGTAGTTGGACACCTAGAGCCCCGTCCTCCCAGGTAGCTGTAATTCACTGATAATGTCTGGCCAGCCTTTTGGTGACACGACCGTTAACCCTTTTCCGTTGCACCTTTCCTTGGTTGTCTTCCCATCAGCCTCCAATCTTCTTTTCTTCTGTCCTGGTTTTCCTTTAAGGACTCTTTCTCTTAATTAGTGCGCATGTTCCTCACAGGGCGTTGTGTGGATATTCTCTTTCCCTGGGCTCAGCTTCCTCTTGACTTTCAGATCCATGTCTCCAGATCTCTATGGACCTGCCGCGTCGGCCGCATTGCTTGATGCATTTCATACATGTTATACTTGGTTTTTACCAACCCATGGGCACCAGAGTGAGGAGATATCTGCTTTCCATTCCCACATTTCCATGGACTGCCTCTCCTTATCTAGCTAAAGCCTGCTCATCCTACCAGACTTAGCTCAGGTGGTAGAACCTCACAGATGTCTTCATAAGCCTCTGCAGTATTTGGATTAACTTTGCTTCTCATCTGTATTTCTATTCTGGTGATATGTCTACCTGGTATGACTACCGCTTATGTTTCTATGGAATCTTGGATAAACCACCCAATATAAAAGTTAAAGCATCCCCAGTTGGTGTGCTGGTTTGTGAGACTTTGGAGAACTGTTACCTAGTTCAGACAGGATGGATTACAGATGCTGATTGGGGGAGAGGAGTTGGTTCATGAGGTACTTAGAGGATGGCTGAGGGCATAGGATATCTGAAGTAAAAGAAACAGTCACATAGGGGCCACGGAGTTGAAAGGAAGCCTGGCTTGCTGGACAAAATGGATAGATCCCTCAAGTCTGATGTGGTTTTGCAAGTGGGACCTGCAGAGGGGTGAAGAGAGATTTTAAGATTCTGGTGATTTTGTGAAGAACAGATGGAGAGGGTCAGAAAGTACCTGGGGAGCCCAGGAGAGTTTTGTACCAACTGAGGTGAGAGATGATGGTTCCCAGCAGCTTCTAATTAAAAGTTTATTGATTTGAGCCAGCAAATTCATCAAAGGTGGGATACATAAGAAACGGCAAAGATGGAGTTTGAAGTCAGGCTTAAACGTAGCTGCCAGTCACTGCTGTTTATGGGCACTCATAACTAAGACACCACGTGGACATCTCCCCGGAATTAATCAGCATGCGGCCCCCCCTCGACACAGGACAGAGTGAAGACAGCATGCAGTCTTTGCCGCATTTGGAATTTACTTCTGCACTGGTTTCGAGTGACCGCACTGACTGCAGGCTTCTGCTGACTTTAAGTGACAGAAGAGAACAGATGTCTGTGCTTTGCTTTTCTCAGTTTGCCTTGATCAGAAGCAATCAAGGCAATGGGGCTGCTGCTGGGCTCTGTGGGGAAATCAAGCTTCCGCTGGCCTCCGCACTGCCTGAGCGGAGAAGCTGCTGCAATCCTGAAGGCGGTCTGCATCCCAGCTGGCCCAGATGCAGCTTCCTAAGGCAGGCAATAAAGGCCGACACAGCAGGACAATTTACAAGTAAATTTGTCTGTTTCTGGAAGCACAGGAAAAAAAAGAAGAAGAAAGAAAAGAGAGAACATATTTATATGATGGGTTATCTTTTCCTGTGTTTTCTTTCACAAAGTGGTGGGGGACATGGGGGAGAAGTTGGAAGGGAATGAATGGGAAGCAGGTTTGATCAAAACATTATATGTATGTATATACCTGTGAAGTTCTCAAACAATTACAAACAAAGGCGGGGCTTGTTCGGATTTCTTTTTTTGTGTGTGTGACTACTGCGTGTTTAATTTGTAGCCTGCCTACCTCCCCAGGCAAGAGGGGACTCTACTGTTTGGTTATCTGGTGTCACAGAGAGTGAGGGGGGCACAGGTAAAAGGAAGCTTTCTTCCTCTTTAGTCCTCTTAAATTTGCATCATTCCTGCACTCATCTCTCTGATAGCTCCTTTTGGTCCCTCATGCCCCAGGCATGTGTGCACTGAGCAACTCACCTAGGCCTCTGCCCTTGCCTTTTCTCATGTAGAACGATGTCCCTCCACTTTCTGAGGTCAGTGTCACACACAACCTTTTCATCACTGTGATACGACGTCTTCACAGAAACCGTGTAAGGTAGCTAAGCTTTGTTTCGGTTCATAGCTTCAGAGAGTTTTCATGCCATCACTGTGGGGAAGGCAGAGTGGAACTTTTTATACACAGTCGGACTGTGACACAGCCACTTGCTCACAGGCAGTAGATGAAGAAGCCAAGAAAGTTAGAAGGGAACCAGGCTCCACTATAGCCATCAAAACCTAGCCCTTAGTGACCTACTACCTTCAGCCAGACCCCATTTCCTAGGGGCTCCCCAGCCCTCAACAAGAGCACCATAAGCTGGGAACCAAGAGTTCAAAATACGAGCTTCAGATTTGAAATGTTTCAGATTCAAAACATAGCAGTGACTTGGATGCAGTTCCGAAATGCTTGGGCAAGGACAGACACTGGCAGTGGTTTCTACAAGTGATCCAAGACCTGGCTGTTCTGGCTTTAGTGTGTGGAGTGACAGGATGCTCCATAACCCACAGCATAGGGAAAAATGCCCTCTTTATTCAGCATCCTCGGATATATGGATGCCCAGTTGGAAATACATCTGACCTTTACTTTGACCTTGAATGAAAGGCATGGTAGAAAGTTGTAAGATCAGTGTGACCTGCAGCTGACCTGGATCTTGGATGCTAAAGCGGAGAGATGTCTTATCTGACACATGGAAAGAGTCATGGTGCTTACCTTCTAAGTTGCACTGAGGATTAGAATAGACAGTGACTGTTAAGGGCTTAACACTGTGTCAGGACCCCGTAAATCCACAACAGATGTCATCAGATATTTCTGTCACTCTGTGACACTCTATGGAATCTTTGATAGCTATCACCAAATCTGTGGCTAACGGTGGAGAGTTTCTGGGGCACAAGTCATTTGAATATTGGAAAGTGAGTTCAGGAAAGGATATTACTGCCTTGAAGTCCAAGAGCCTGTGTGAAGTCAGGAGGGCTGGAGGTTCCTATGGAAACACAGCTGTGATGACAGACAGGAATGGGGACACTGAGTGGGATAAGAAGCCTTGTAGCATGGGGAGACCATGTGATGGAGCAATAGTGAGTAGACTACCTGGCTTGTAGGGGCAGAAATGGAACTGAAGACCTGGAATACTCCTGTATCAGGGTCTCACTGGGGCCACCTCAGTGAACCCGAGACACACATCTGTGTTACAAACACAGCTTCCGATCTCATAGGAGAAAGAGATTTGGGGCAGATGGTGCTCAGAAAAAGAATTCAGGAATAGAATGAATGGAATGAGAAAATCTTTTAGTTGATCCCCCCCCCTTAAGTTTGAAAAGCAAAGCTCTACAGGGCTTTGGGCTATTGAATTGTGTAGGCTTCTTGCTCTCTGGACCTCCTCCTGCTCAATCTGCAGCACTGTCTTAAATGTCTTTGATTTCTTGATGAACCTGTGAGCTCCCGCACTGCCAAGTTTCGAGCCCCATAGTCACCTCCTCTCCTCTAAAGGAATTGTGAGGCAGCAACCTCAGATCAGGTGACTGACATATGATAGCTCCCACTGCACTCCTGGGCCTGCTTACGAGCTTTGCTTGACTTCCATGTTTTCTCCCTTAATACCAGGGAAAATACACTATTGTTATTATTGTTCACATTTTGCAAGTGGCCAAATTCAATCTTTGAGGGATTGGAGAGGTGGCTTAGCTGTTCAGAGCCCTTGTCTGTTAGAAGACTGGGGTTTGGTCCACAGCTCACAAAAGCTCTTAACACATGCTCCAGGCGATGCCCTCTTCTGGCCTCAGGAGACACGTGCACACACATGGGCATACACATACACACACACATACACACATACACACACACATACACACACACACACACACACACACACCCCAATACAAATGACAAATATTTAATTGAGGAGTAAATAGGTCTTTAAAATTTTTTGTTACCAACTTTTAAGTGAGAATCCAAGGTTCTGATGCATCCTGGGTTAACTATGTTCCCATATCTTATCTTGTTACTGTAAATGGACATTTCTCTTCCACCCACCAGTTCCCAAGTAACCATTCAGAGGCTTATATTAATTACAAATACTTGGCTAATAGCTCAGGCTTATTACTAACTAGCTCTTACATTTTAAGTTAACTCATATTCGTTTAATTTACACTCTGCCAAGTGTCGGTACCTTTATTAGCATGGCATTTTCATCTTCTGTTCCCTCTGCATATGGTTGGTGTCTCCTAACTCTGCCCTTCTTCCCATTACCCTTAGTTTGTTCGCCCTGCCTACACTTCCTGCCTGGCTTCTGGCCAATCAGCACTTTATATAACCAACTGGAGTGACAAATATTTACAGTGTACAAGAGTATTATTCCACAGGTCCTGACAGTATATCAAAATTAAGCAATTTTCAGTCCTGCCCACACCTGACCAGGAAAGGTGGAAAGGAATAGGAAGTCTATGAAGGGAGCCAGACTTGGCCTTGTTTGAGAAAGAGAAAGGATTGAAGATTATGGTGGTTTCACTTTTCCAGGCTGTGATTAGGGGAACTCTTCTCAGTGTCTATTGATCAGAGAAAAATGACAGGATTTTTTTGTTATAGACTTTTGCTCCTCACTGCTGTGATCTGTGGAATCAGAGAGGGATGCTTGAAGAACACGTTTAGACTTTGGCTGGATATAACGATGCTAGTCAAAGAACAGGCAGCCTGAGGACTGGCCCCAGCATCACCATATGTCTGCATTCTGATAAAAGTTAAAAGCACCAGACTGATAGTGTAGAGTGCCAGTGAGTCTTGGGGACTCTGGTTCATGGCCTCCTGATACTCTCCTTGTGGGCCACTTCATATTTTGCTGACTTCAAGGCAGAATCAAGATTTTTCTTGGGCCTGCATTTCTGAGGCGTCTCACCATGAAAATGTCTGAGTTTAGATACATTTGCATCGCAGTTGACTCTTGGCTATGACAGGAGTGGTATGGATGGGTTCCTGCCTATATGGGAGACATACCAAGTAAAAACATAAGGAAATTCACTACTCATCCAGGGTCCTTTCAGTTGCAACTTTAAAAAAACCCACAGCCCATATGTCAAAGTAGAAAAAGATCTTTTGGGGTCACATGAAGAAAAGTTATAGGATCTTTATGCTCTAGGCATAGCTTGATACACATGCTCAGTACTGCCCCTAGTCCTGTCTCTCAGACTCTTCTTTGCAGACTTTCTGAGATGGGAAAAGAGAATCACCGAGTACTCCAGGCTGCTTTGTTTCTAGAGCCACATACCGGGGTAGGAAAAGCAAGGGCATGTTGCTCAATAGTCATGTGAAAGGGGGATGTCTTAAGAGGGCTTTGATTAATTGGGTGATGTGTCCATCTTTTAAAGCATTCATAATGTGTCTCAGACTCAGAGGGTACAATTTGATTGCCCGGGTCTATCTCTGAGGTTAAAGGGTTGCAGCCACATATACCACAAGAGCAGAACAGAGTTCTACTGAATTGTTTCCTGGAAATTAAATTGGATAGACCAATGTTCCCCTGTATATGGAATATGTATAAAGGAACAAGACTATTGATCATTGGGCTGTATGTTAATTCTGCTGTGGTTCTTTCCCTCACCTGTGAAAGATTATTTTGAGTGTTAAATGACATATTGACTATAAAATATAGCTGAGCACAGTTTATTAGTTTACTGGGACTTTGTTAAGTTTCCACTGTCTAGATAGCACATAAACAATGGAAATCTGTTTCTCAATGTTCCGGGAGCTCTAAGTTCTAGATCATGGTGCCAATAAATTCAGTATTAGTAAGACTTAATTCCAGGCCATAAGTAGATAATTCTAGCAGTTTCCCTGTTTGATGGAAGAGAGCTCCGGTCTTCTCAGCCCCATATACAGGGGCTGGTACCATTCATGAGAACCTCTCCCCAAGCTACTCACCTTTCACAGGCTTCACCTCCTATCATTGCAAGATGGTTAGATTTCACTCTTTGAGCTGTGGGGTAAGCAAACATTTAGAATGCAAAGCACATGGTAAATATCAGAGGAGCACTTGGTTTTTTTATTCCTGGTGTTTCCTACTTGGAGAAGGACATTCATTAATGTAACACTTCTGGCCTTTCTTCCAGATAGTTAGACTTGGAACACGAATTGCTGCTCTTTAGCTCTATGTCTTAATGTTTGTGCTATAATATACTTTTTATTAATTTGAGGATTTCATATAATGTATTTTGATCATATTCTCTCCCACTCCTCATACAGCTCCTCTAACTTCCCTACTTCCTCCTAATTTTATGTCTTAATTAAGAAAACAGCTCACCGAGTCTAATTTGTGCTGCCTGCATTCTCATGGCCTTGCTACCATGGTTGAACTGTTAAAGAAAACCACCCTGTCCCCCCCCCCCCCCGAAGCCACCCACTGCCTATAACCTCTCAGTTGGGAATGCAGTCTCATGAGCCCCTCCCTCTTTGTGCTAGAATGGTGACTAGCTTGATCGTGTGCAGGTCTTGTGAATTCTTGAGTTAAGTGGTCCTAGGATGTTCAGAAGACATTGTCTTGTTCTGGCCCTCTTCTGACTTCTAACGCTTACCATCTTTCCATCTCTTCCGTGGCATTCCCTAAGTTAGTTGTTCAAGGAGGGTGATAAGAAGTCCTGTTTGTGACAGAACATACACTTAGGCTTTCTATTTATTTATTTATTTATTTATTTATTTATTTATTTATTTATTGTGCAGTGGGCATCATGGTAGTGAGGAGAGGAGCTTCATGATTCCATGCCATTTTTTTCTTTTTTAAGGAAAGACAATGGATCAATGAGACTTCCTTTGTTTTAATTTTCATTAAATTTTTTCATATAATTTATTTTGATCATATTTATCCCTTTCCCTGGCCTCCTCCTCAATCCCCACCCCATTCCTATCCTCTCACTTTTATGCACTCTCTTTCTGTCTCTCTCCACAAAAATAAAAACACAAAAAATCAAAACAATCATCAAAAATAAACATTACAGACACCAACAACAAAATACCAGAATGAAACAAAAGCCCCACAAGAATCTACCATGAAGTCTGTTTTGTATTATCTAGCTACTCCTGGGAGTGAAGCTTGCCTTGGAATGTGATATACTCAGTGGCACTCAACCAGGGAAAACAGGATTTTCTCTTTCCCAGCAGATGTCAATCACGAATAGATCTTTGGTTAGGTGTGGGACCCCATGTCCACATCCCCTTCTCAGTGCTGGGATTTTGTGAACCTGTGCAGGTCTTGTGCATGCTGTCACGGTGTCTGTGAGTTCGTATGTGAACTGGTCCTGTTGTGTATGGAAGACACCGATTCCTTGGAGTCATCTACAGCTTCTGGCTCTTAGAATCTTTCCACTTCCTCCTCCACATAGATCCCTGAGCTTTGAGGGGAGGTTTGCGATGAAGACATCTCACTCATGACTGAGCGGTCCTAGGTTCTTTCTAATCCCAGGGTTCCATCCTCATGAATCCCACCTGCTTACAGATACTACTGTATATATTGTCTAACATTAGCTTACATGTACAAATGAAGGTGACACTGTGGTCAACACCCATTTCATTGCTTTTTCAGCCTAAGAATTTTCTTTTTCTGGAATTGAGTGGTCAACTGAAGAGCTATTCATCAGGTCACTTTGTCTTAATTTGGCTTTATAACCCTAAATAACCACTAATAACTATTAATAATCGCCATGATTCTGCATCCCAGTTTTTCCTCAAAGGTTGATACCTTGAAATGTCTTCACCGGGGTCATATAGAAGGTTGAGGTCTGCTCATTAAGATGCAGATTCCTGGGCACCTTTCCAGGAAAACTGGAGGAGGAAGCTCAGAACTGTTCATCTCTGACAGTCACTCAAGGGCTCTTGACGAAAGCCGGGTTTGGGAGTCATTGAATTTTCCACTTAACTCCCACTTGAGCTGTACAGAGTCACTTTTTTTCCTTTTAAATGTAAAGAATTCCAGGTTTGAAGAAGGGAATTAATAATTAGGTACTCAAGGTCATGCAGCCTGCTTTCAGCAGAATCATGGCATCTGCATAGTCTCCTCAAGCACTTAAGCTATTCCAATGTCTTGAGGACTGTGAAATGCTTCTGAGGCTTAGCTGTATAAGATGGTTTCTGAACTCACACTGGTTATAATATAATTGGGGGTGGTAGAGCCAAATGTATGGAAAGGGAGAAAAGAATTTTTTGATGTGGAAATGTTTAGGGGAAAAAATTTGGTCTTTGCCACTGGATAAAGTTCAGCAAGGAACCGTTGGGATGAGTTTGGGGGCTGTCACAATAGAGTCTCACAGTGTGGAGGTCACAGGTCAAGTTCAAATAGATTGTAAACCAATGGAAATTTACAGTCAAGGGCAGTGGGTTAAGGGGCTAGAAAAATGACCAAAAGGAAATAGGGAATGGGATTCAGGATTAACTGGCCTAACAAAACTCTCGAGTTCCTAGACATCCCCTAGACTCACTTGGCAGTGGTGTCCAACCTGCAATCATATGTCCAAGGATAGTTAGGAATACAATCCCAAAGGGGGAGCTTAGGTATTTCTATGACTTTGGTTGTAACTCAATCGCAGAGTTCTCACATGTGAACTTTGCAGATGAAACATCATGTTGCAGTGTCAAAAGTTTGGAGCTTCCATCTAGAGAGAGGCTGAAGGACTTGACTAAAAGGTAGGACTTGCTTCCTGTGTACAGATTTATGAGGGGGTACACACAGGGAGACCTAGGGGCAGACTCAGAAGGCTGAGAATAGAGAGGTTTAGCAGTTAAGATCACGATTAGAACCCCAAAACCCAGATGGCAACTCACAACTTTCTCTAACTCTACTGTCAGGTGATCCAACACTTTTTGGACTCTACAGGCACTGCTCACATGTGTTACACGGACACACATGCAGGCAAAACATCTATACATGTGAAATTCTAGAAATAATCACATCAGTAATTTATTTTTTCAGGTACTAAGCTTCAGACAAGGGCCATATGCCAGGAGACACAGATAAGACGCAATTGTCTAGAATCAATGGAAAGAGAAGTATAGGTTGTGGGAAAACATAGGGGGATTTTGTATCAATAATTCAGAGTAGGTAGGATCTTCTCATTGCGAGATGCTGAAGATTATTCTGGCCTCAAGGCAGATGCAGAGGTTGGTGACTACAAGCAAGCTTTAAAACCTGCAGCTCGGCACATCAGTCACACAGCTGGCAGGCTGTAATGACTTGGGCCTGGCTTATTAAGCACATTTGAAAATTGGGTGAATTGCTTGATTTGGTAAAAAATTACATGGTACATTTAATCAGGCCTCCTTTAAGGAACAAATGTCATTAAACACCACTTAATTAGCTGCCCCTGCAGCCTGACTGGGTGAAAATTATATCCTTGACAAACTACAAAACATTTTTAAGGTCAAATATGGAGAATAAAAATACTACTGGATGCCCTCGGGTAATAGGCCCATAAAAGCCTGCTTCATTTTCATTCATTGAAACGATTCATTTTGGATCACAGCTAATCAGAACTTGATGGGCCTTCTTCAGAGCATTATCTTAAGACAGGGCACATCGGAAAATAAAATAAGCAGGAAAAGAGACACACACACATTCAATAGTACACTGATTTGTCAGTGTAGAGACACACATGCATTCAATAATACACTATCAGTTGTGGAGACTTGTTATAGGAATTAAATGCACCCACTTGCTCTGTTAGCCGTGGATAGTGTGAGATACTGGATTGGTCCGCAATATGGGCATACACAGGACACAGAGTACAAACAGAGAACATGAAGCAGGCAGAGGGCATGGTCTCATTGGTGGCCGCACCCTGCACTCTGAGGAAACCTCTAACCAATGCTGAGATCTTACACAGAGACGTGCACATGCATGTACAGTGTGAGGAATCTTCATGTCTGGAAATCATCCTGCAATCAGTTTTACCAGGTCAAGAGCCCAGTGTCATTAATAAATTCATGTCCCATCATGCTCTGCTTCTTCTACCTGCAGCACCTGGTTTTCTGTCTTAGTGTAGGGAGAGATCTTACGTACCTATAGTGCTGACCACGCCAAAAGCTAAGGCAAAGGATATGGGTTCTCTTGGGGTTCAGGTCGGCTCTCGGAGAGCAGCGGAGCGCTGACCTCAGGTTCTCGGCTTCTCATGTAAGTGATTTCTCCCTAAATAAATATCATATGACATCCCTATCCTGTCTAGGATAATCTTCCTCAATATCTTATCACACTGGCTTTCCCAGTTCCTATACTTTCTGTGAATGCCGCTGTTGGATTCTCTGTGCCTGGCAAATTTCACCATTCAGTTTGTGAGATTTGACCCTGTTGTGTGGACCTCGTTCATGTTTACAGTTGTGGCGTTGTCCAGTCTATGAGTCTGCCATTACTTATTTACATGTTTTTGCTTAGCTATGAGAGATAATGGCACAATGAAAATGCCCCTTGGTGACAGTGTATGCCTCAGAGTCTGTCTGGTTGCAAGATTCCTATGACTCAATGCAAACACTTATTCAGAGTGTGCCTGAATCAGTTTCCTTAAGATATGAGCATATGTAGAAACATCCACACACTTGAGGCTGTCGTCAGACTCACTGCGTGCCTGAGGATGACTTTGAATGTCTGATTCTTCTACCTTTACTTCGCGGATTCTGGGATGACTGGAGTACACTACCATACCACGTTTATGTGGTGACAGTGATTCATCCCAGGGCTCTGTGCCTGTTAAACACATACTTCACTAACTGTATTGATAGCAGTGTGTGTGTGTGTGTGTGTGTGTGTGTGTGTGTGCACACATGTGCTCTTGCATGCACACACATACACACACGTATATGTACATTATCTTTTCTTTTCCCTCAGACCACTAACGCAATGAATTCAAAGACTAGCTACATTTTTTTTACCAGATAGAATACAAATACCATTAACAGAGAAGTCTCTGTGTACATATTAAACAAAGGAGTGAGTAGCACATACTTCAGATGGCCTAGCTCTGAGTTATTCAGCTCTTGTGAGTCTACGTCTTCTCTTCTACATAATGGGAAAGACTGTTAACCAAAACTGCTGACCAAGGGAGTTTAGGGATGTTTTTTCACTCAAAGAAATTATCCTCAGTGTTTTATCCCCTCCCCACTACAGCATGGGCAAAGTTGATTCTTGTTTTGCGTTAGCTATCTTATCCAAGGCAGAGTCTACTTAAACTACATTGGGATGCTGACATGGTATCCCCCTAGCAGATAAAACGTTCTAATTGCAATCAGCAAAATCAAGCCATAATTAAATGCTTGCAAATTGTTGTTAGTGGAAAAAGAAGAATTCTCTGTCTCATATGGTCAAGTCATTGCTTTCCAACACTACCAATCTGCCCCACCAGTGTCTATATTGGGCATTTTCCTATTTCATTGTAATTATTAGGTGTGGACTAACTGCATTCTTTTATGTATTTAAGATAAACTTTAATTCAAAGTATTCTACTGAGAAAAATGTGATATCTATAATTTCTCATTTTAAGAAATTGACTACGGTTTGAATTATGTGCTCATATGTTTGAATATCCCATTCTGATTCAAGTATTTGGAAAATAGGGCTTCCATGGTAAGGTTGTTCTGTGAGTTAGATCATAAGTCACCTGTTCTAGAACGGACTCAAGAATATCATGGATAGATTCCAAACATGATTCCAAACATCATGTCCCCTTTGAGGCCAGTCCCTTTCTCTGTTAAACTGGACATTTCCCTACTGTGCACTGGTTGTACATGGCTGAGTGTTTCTATAGTTTGTCTGGAACTGTGACTCCTTACTTATATAATGAAGATTTTGACAAAGTTATTTTTATCTCTTGCATGATTATCAAACTTTGGGGATAATTTAGAAGGGATTAAAGGGTGAGGCATTGACAGAATGTGATTGATGACATTATTATCCTTGATTTTCTCCTTGGCTCTATGGACATTTGCCTGAAGATCTAGCATTTCTGCCACTGGAAACGGAAGATAGTGCCCTACTGTACCCACATCAGAGGGTGGTGTGGGATGTGTCATGGTTATTTGAAAGGTTTGTGGGAGTGAACAGTCCTACACCAAGATGATAGGAGGCTTCCGTACTTACTGTTGTGTCCAGTGAATGAATATGTCATGACTTATTTCCAGGTCTTATTTCTGACCTTGTGGTATGATTAAGTTATTAGGGACAATGGCAGCATGAGTATGCCCTTTGTTCAGTAAGTTTGCCACAGTATCTATTTGATTGCAACATTCACGTGGCTTCATGGAAGCACTTGCTCAGAGTGTGCCTGAACCCATTGCCTTGAGATATGAACTTATGCATAGAGAAGGATATGGCTTTGGCTTAGCTGATCTTGTCAATCCTGGATCTCAGAACAAACATGCCTTGTGGGACTGGAATTGTAGATCTGTAGAGAGAAAGGAAGATTTTGGTTCAGATACCCAGGCTACAGACATGGCAAGATGTCAGTCTTCACTGAATATCTATGTGTGCTTCTGTTTTTCCATGTATCCTATGGATACATTTGGCAATAAAACTAGTTCTATATACTTATGTGTTGTCCAATGTGACACGAGCATGTTTATAGCTTATTCTTAAGATGCCACCAGTGGGACACTGTAGTTTTTTTCTTCTATTATTGACTCCTTAAAACCTAGATGTACCAAGTAGAACACAAAAATAGCCTGTGACTCTGGATGACAGACACCGAGGAAAGCATCATTAAGAGGTGCCTGACATCACTGTTTTTCACAGCTGAGTAGTACTCCATTGTGTAGATATACTACATTTTCTTTATTCATTCTTTGGCTGAGGGGCATCTAGGTTCTTTCTAGGTTCTGGATATTATAAATAATGCTATTATGAACATAGTTGAGCAAGTGGCCTTGTGGTATGATTGAGCATCCTTTGGGTATATGTCTAAGAGTGGTAATGCTGGGTCTTGTGGTAGATTGATTCCCAGTTTCTGAGAAATCTCTATACTGATGTATTTCCAAAGCCACTCTGGAGACAACTTCAGGGAACAGTGTCTGCTTCATTGCACATGAGCAACCACTTATATAGTGAAAGCCCGTGGGCTGCGACTGGTTAGTGCATTACCTCAGATCAGAAAGTGCTACCATCAGGGTCCCTGTGTAGAATGGATACCACAAGGGTGTGTATGTGGAAGAAGCACATTGAAGGAGATGTGAAGAATGCATACTTACCAGTAGGCCAGCTACAGGTTACTCACGCTACTTCAGAATGCAGTGTTCTGACTTCTGGGACAAGATTGCTCTCATTATGTTACCATCCACTTTCATAACACCAATAACTTGATATCATAATTACCACCAAGCTAGGTAGCCAGATCCCTGTTGTCTCCTCCTGGGGCTTCCAATGTTGACAATGGCTGTGAAAACAGTGATGGTGATGGTGATTCTTGTACATGAGCTAGGATACTTGAGGATGGATAACGTTCTGTCTGCAATTCTCCACTCTATTGGAGAAGACTTATACTGTTCAAAGGAAGTGCTCACTAGACAACCTATGAAGGAGAATTATGGCTAATTTTTCATCATCTCCTTGACTAACTGCAAGATATACAGGTACTCAATTAAACATTATTTTTGGATGTTTTCTGAGGATACTTCTGTATAGAATTCAAATCACAATTAACTTGTCTACTGAGAAGAGTAAATTACACTCCTTGATGTGAGTGAACCTCATCCAAGTCACTGGACACCTGAGTAGAGCAAAATCTTTCTAAGAGAGAACTCTTGTTCTCTGTTTATTCAAGTTGGGGCATAAGTTTTCTTCTACTTTGGATTTGGAACTGTAATAGACCTGTTTCATCAGCCCCTGTAAATGAAGTTCTTAATTGGTCTAGATAATAAAAAGCCAGAGTCAGATATAGAGGGAAATGCTGAGAGATCACAGAGAAGGGGCAAGTCACAGCAAACCTTGCCTCCTTCGCACCTCAGCAGAGAAGAGAGAGATTTCCTGTTTCTCCCTGCTTATATCCTGTTTCTGTCTAACTACCTCACTTCCTGTCTGTACAGACCTCCAGACCTCTATGGTTAGCTAGTGGCTAGCTTCATTTTCTGATGCTCAGACAAGTTTTATTCAAGCAAAATATCGCCACAAGTTCCTGGCCCCAACTTGGGTGTCAGGCTTTCACACTTGAGATGGAATTTTGCTATTATCTCCCCTGTACATCTAGCCCAATCTCAAGAGCTGAAGATCTTGTATATATCTGCTCCCAAGAACTATGAGAGAAAAGTCCTAATTTTGTGTGCATGTATATATGTACATCCTATTTACTTATGTTCCTTTAGTAACTTAGATTAACATCAATACAAAGAATTATCTCCATACCATGTACAATGGTGTGTATTCATCTGAGAGCAGACACAAATGTGTATGAACCCTGGGTGTCCATATGAGTAGTGGATCTGAGCTGTGTACATAACTTCGAATCAACTCTTTATGTATTCATTTATTTTTTCTCCCCCTCTGTTCTATTTTCTATTTTTACTTTAATTGCTTATTGTTGGAGAAACTGCCGACCAGCCTACCCAAGCCACAGTCGCCCTGCCCAGGTGCCCAGGCCAGCCTGCATGAGCATGTGTGGCAGGCACTTCCTCCCTGAACCAAGCTTGGCTCTATGCCCAGAGACTGATGACAGGAGACATCTGACCCGGAGACACCAATGAGAAAAGGACAATGAAGCAGAGTCAGATGCCTGGGCCAATGGGCCCTTGGGAGGAGGTATAATGTCAGGCCCAACTTCCTTAATAAATGAGTCCGCAGCATGCTCTGCTCCTCACTGACTCCCAGTACCTGTGTCCTTGGAGCTGAGTCTTCTCACCCCCTCCCCCAAGGGGTGTTTGAGCAGCGTCACCCGCAACAGCTTATCTGTGTTCTGCATCTATCTTACCTGCCAACCGGGCTATAGAAACCATCTTTCAGCTAGGGTGATAAGGAGGAAGGAAAACTTGACTTTTTCAGGAATTTAAACTCCACTCAGCAGGAAAAAGATAGCTTTTCTCTCCGTGTCTGCTCTTAGTATGCCATCTCTTTCTTGAAGTGGACCTTGTGTAGAAGAATCCATCTCCACTTTATAACGTCAGTCTGTAGACCTGAAGATCAGCATGGCAGGGGTTGGCTTCTTTCTCAGACTGAAGCCAGGACCCTACCACAGACCTTCTGATTCCGAACACAAACTTTAAGAAGATTATTTAGCACAGTACTGGAGAATCACTGTTCTAGGTGTGTGATGAAGGAATAGGTGAGGAAGTAACTACAGTGAAGAAAATACTAAATTATCTCAGGACTTCCGGGAAAAAAATTGCCAGACAGACAATTGAGGACCAGACGGCCATGCATGAGTTTCATATCCTGCTATATGAGAGGGGATGCTGAAAAATGAGACTCTGGACATCTGTCAACTAAGCTCAAGTTCTATTCATAATGGCTTGGGACCCCCTCACTGTTGAGGCTAGAAAATCCTACTAAGCTGGTTTTATACAGCCAGAGCAGAAAGAGAACACTCTCATGACAATATGTGGAGGCTATAGTGTGAGTCATCATGGAACAGGTGTGAAAAGATACTTTAGTAACATCGATCCCTTCTAACACTGGGCAGCATTCAGTTGGTTTATTTTATTACTAGCATGGACCACCATCTCACACTAGTTGGCTATCTGCTGTTTTCTCATGGCCATCAGACTCTGATCCCCTAAGTCTATGAGTCTTTACCATCTGCTTGCTGCTCCTTCCCTGGCATTGCCACATAGAATGCACTGAGTAGCTATTTGTAGAATATATTCATGTAAGAGAATGGAAGTCCTGAAAATGAACATAACCTATTAGTATTTTTTTCTTAATTTAAGTCACAAAGATGAGGCATTGTCTGCGAAACATGATCCCAGGCACTCCACACTTACTTGCAATTTCTTGCGGTTGGGATAATTGTCCCTCTTTTTCTTGTAGGGATGATAGTCTGTGGAATAGACTCAAGAGCCCAAGATGGTTTCTGCAATTGCATAGTGTCAGCAGGTTCCTCTGAACCGGGGCATTGTCTCCAGGACCAGGGAGGAGGGTCATGAGACTCAGGAAGTAAACATGGCATGCATGGGAGAGCAGATACTTGTGAGATTCACAAGGACCCCTCTCCAAAGTCATAGGAAGTGACTTCGGAGGACCTCGGAGAGACCTTCTCTGAGCTGTGGAGCTGCGTGCAGATTGGGCAGGGTACTCCAGGGCTGCAAGTCCAGAGTTTCACCTGGTGCTGGGATTTTCAGTGGCACAGCTGTTTCTTTTTGAGGGGAAGGGGTAGACCCTGCGTCTGTCAGCAACTGCTCACTCACACTCCTGCTAGCCACAATAAAATCTCTGCTTTACCACACTGAATTTTGGCGTCATCATTAACTTGTTGTATCACAGGTTCCTTTCCAGGCGTAAATAGAGATGTGTTTTGTGTGTCCCCAGGAAAATCTCACAGAACACCCCACCAGAGCTGAGACTGATTGACTTATTTGAGTCTATTGACTTTATATATGACTTCTATATGTCAGAAGATCAAAGGGATAAAGGTATAAGAATTCATTCATCCATGGGTAGCAAAAGGCAAGGGTTAGACAGAGAGGGGGCATTTCCTGTGCATTATCTTTTGTAATACCGAGAACCTCACACAGAGAGGTCTTATCATCTGTGTTTAACCGTGGAGTTCAATGACAAGGTCTTTCTTGGAAGAGACTGATAATGGACTATTTTGCTTCCAAGTCCGTGTTCTTTCATATACACCACCCCATCTCCTCATTCCTTTTTTATGTAAAGAAATCATTTCCTGTTGCAGAATATTCCTCGCAATGCCCACCCATTGGGATGAAGGTTGAGCATAAGACTTGAAAAGTAGAAATCTGATTTTAAGACTTTATCTTAATCGATTTTTAAAAATGTTTTTTTTTCTTGGGCCTTGTACCTTTTCCTGCTAAGGTATCTGTCCTTCATCCTGAGCACTACCTGCCCCTCCCTTTGCAAACAGTCCAGCCACAATGCCTGGTTTTTACTTCCTGAAGTAAAGTGATTCCGAAAGATTCTCAATGACGAATGAAATTCAATTAGATTCTGGATGAACAGTCACTGAGTAAAATCTCTCCTTAAAGGAGAGTGAGATAGATGGTCTTACACCCGAATCCCATCTTGGCCATGCATTAGCCATGACATCTTGAGTACCAGGCCATTACTGAGATTTTTCATCTGGTAGAAATCCCTGGCTGGAGGCTGGTGTTGAGATGTAAGTACTCTGACCTGACCGTGCTTTCCTCCATGCCCATGATCTAGAACCATGGCTTATTAAGACGAATCTGGATGATCACTGCACATCTTTTAAGGAAGGAAGCATGGAGTCTCTCAAAACTGTTATGTCCAGTGTGTGCATTAGGAGATATGTAAGAGAGATATGTAAAGTCTTACTTCTGCCATCAGACAAGATGCTTGCTTACACTTGGAGGAAGAACATTATAAGGAAACAGAAAGTAACTGCCTCCATAGTCACCTATAAATTCTAATTACAAAATACTCTGTAAGTGGATGAGAAGAATGTTTTTTTGTTTTGTTGTTGTTTTGGTGATGCACAATACTTTTGGTTGTGAGCCTAGCCTTTCATGGCTGAGTCATCTCTCCAGCCCCCAATGAAGCACAATAAAACGTATCTTAATAAATCTTTAAAATGTAAATAGTAGAATTCATGTGACTTAATGACATGAAGACTGGTTAGCAGAGATAAGAGCAAATAAGGGGAGAAAAAAGCAACAAAAGGAAAATTCTGAACTGTGGCCATACCAAATTGGAATCTACTTTGTCAAGTAAGAACTAATTTAGACTGGGATAAAGGTTACCCAAGACTCGAGGGTTTGTTAGCAGAATATAAAATGTTAAAAAAAAATAGAGGTTAATATAAAAGAGGAACATAATTACAGAAAACCAACAAGCTTCTAAGGCATGTGAACTGACATTTGCAAACATTTGCTATGCTGGTTATAAACAAAACTTTTGTTTTTGTTATAGCAGGTCTAAGCAATTCTTTGGAAAAACAGTCTTCAGGTAAACGCAATAATTTTCCTTTGAAAATGCACAGTGACTCACATGAAGCTTTTGCCAATTCACATCTGTTTTCCTGTGTTCTCAGAAGTGCAGAGGGTATTTCCTGGATTCTAAATGTAACTTCCCTAACTCTGGCTCTCCCCCCTGGGCACTCTCAGCTAATGAAGTTTTACCCGACTTGTGGCATACTAGTGAATGTATCCATTGGAAAATTAGCAGAAAGACAACCTGGGGCTTTTTAGGAGTAATTAATGTGTTTGGAATTGTAATGGGATCTAATTGCTGGTTATAAAACGTAGTCTTGCTATGCAGCTACTGGGCTGCTATGGGTTTGGTGTGGGTGCTGGGAAGGGCAGAGGGAGAATTAGTGCTCATTAATAATCCCACTGCACAGACATCACCATGCCATCCAGGTTGACTCATTGTCCTGATGCCATGTGGAAGCCTGCTTTGGACTTACACAGATGATTTATTTTGGCTGAGTTAATATGAGCAAAGTCACAATGCCTAATGACTAAGTATTTGTATTTGTGGATGGCAATAAATTACTCTTTCTTTGCTCTAGATAATAACGTATTATTTTTCAACATGCTTGAGTCTGAATTATGGAGGACAAATGCTTCTTTACCCTGAAGAGCATTGTATACCTAAGTTTTCCTTTCCAAAAGGAGAGGATTTTCTTCATGTCTCTCCTCTCCCCCACTCTCCTCCCTACATATCCTCCCCTCCATCCCCATTCTCCCTCCTTCCCTTCATCCCTTCTGAAGAGGTAAGCTTAAATGAATGAACTGTTGCTCCCAAGTATTTATCTGGGTCTTTTAGTCTGGTGTGATGAAAACCCTTGAATGTATTAGGAAATCTGAAAATGTCCCAGCATCTTACTGTCAACCAGCTATGAAAATGTCTAAATATTCATTTTCCCAACTCTCAGTTTCATGTTTGTCAGTCAAGGAGAACAATATGCTTGCCTGTGCTGTAAACTTACTTTGAGGACCAATGAAGATAAGAAACAAAAAGCCTCATAAGTGGGAAATTGAATTGGCACAGTGTGTGTGTGTGTGTGTGTGTGTGTGTGTGTGTGTGTGTATGAGTGTGTGACTTTTTTCTGAAGTATCCTCTGGGATTTCCTCTGGAAACTCAAACATACGAACATATAAAGGAATTCTAATGTTTATACTTATTACCTAGTGTCCATATAGCTACCATCTATGAGCCAAGTGCTGTGTTTTTTTTTTTGCTTTCTGAAGGCACACTCACGCAGTCTTCAGCAAACCCATGCCAATGTTCTCATAAGAACATTGTCCTATGTCGTGTCTCTGTGAGGTGGGAACTGAGGCTGTTACACATGCGGAGAGTGTCCTTAGGAGCAAAGTCTGGAGTAGAAGGGAACCACATGCATTCTTACTTTATGCAGCCGGTCACCGCTCAAAGCTAGTAGACAGCTCTCAGCATCCCACTTAGAGCTTCTGGAAATTTCATGTGTGTGTTTTCTTTGTTACTATTTTTTTCTACAGCAATAACACAAATTGCTCAACTTCACATGGATTTGTGTGGAATTGGAACATTTGAGATCTTGTCCTCTGGGGCTGTAGTGCATTCCCGGAAGACCTTGGCTTTCCTTGCTCTGGTTGCTTCACCAGCCCTCAAGCAATGGAAACAGGGACAAGTCACAGCAGGGAAGAGACCCTGGAGATGCTCTAGGTGTGGGCTCAGTCCAAGGTGAACTATTAAGAAGGGGATGTCATTTTCTGTCAAGCGAGTAAGCACTCTGTGAGAAAGCTGAGACTAGAAGGGACCGTGGGCAAGAAGCAGATAAGTCTAAGAGTTCTCTGATGTCACACATTTTGTGCACTGGTGACATGCTTCTTCTGTGAGTGCTGCTTGCCATTTCTTCTTATCTGATGGACAGAGAGCCAAGGAAAATGTCAGCTCTGGAAAGGGGGGCATTGATCTGGGCTAGAGTGTTTTTCCTCATGCAAAGAAAAGAAAATGCTAAGTGGACAGGAGTTCACTTGTGTCTGATGATTAGAAAATTCGTGCTTCCCAAGGCATACCACTTATAGGCCAGAAACAGATCCAGATTTAAGACACACAATAAGCCTATAATCTGTCTGCAAGGATTGTTGTTCCACAAAGCACTTTGTGAATCTGGGGTTCCTGACAATTAAAGAGGGTAAAGTTACTTAAGGAAAGTGAGAGAGCGATAAGCAGGGAACCCCCTGGGAGAGAGAAATCCAGCAACTGAAATGGGAGCTGACCCTAAGCCTAGCCAGATAGCCCATTTTCTCTTTCATTAAGTATAGTTTATCTACTGCCCATGGTTCAAGGACTAACTTTATAGCTGAAGTTTGTGCTTAACAGCATTGCATTCATCCTTCCTTCCTTCCTTCCTTCCTTTCTTTCTTTCTTTCTTTCTTTCTTTCTTTCTTTCTTTCTTTCTACATTTCTAGTTTTTGCATTTCAAGTGTCTGCTGCAAGACCTGCAAAGATGACCTTCTTGCTTCATGTCTTCTTTCCCTGTCCCAGGGACAAAGAACCCAAGTGTCTCAAAAAAAGGAAGTCCCCACGTGGGAGGCTGTCTGAGGAGAGGTAGGTAAGGTGGATTGCTCATGGGTAATCTGTGCTTCTGGAGTGGGCATACTGATGGAGCCTTTCCATAACCATTATATCAATAGACTAGGAACTTGGTGAACAGGGAGGGAATAAAGGCAGGAAACTGAACAGCATAGGCATTGAGATGGTTAGCAAGTCAACTGCCAATGTGAAATAGTTATTAAATCCATGTAAAGGGCAAAATAAGGTTTAGATGACAGGCAAACACCAACTCCGGAGGTAGATGGTTAAGGACCAAGAGGCAGTCACTAGGGGATGTAAAGGGAGTGTCAGGGAAGAGCATCGCCCAGAAGATAATAAAGAAATATGGAACTCACAGTTTCCACTGTCTGGTAAGATTGGGGTTGGGACTTAGGTAACAGGAATATCTGTAAGCACAGGGAAAGCTATCCCCAGGAACAGACTCTCCATCATGGGTGAACTAGGTTGCTCTGCTCAGACTGAGGCATACTTAAATCTACTACCCTGCCCATAGGATGGAAGGATAGATGGCCAGAAACATTGGGGAATGGTATATGACACAATTTCCTGCACCCCCTGCTTGTAAAGACATAGCCTAATCCAAAGCTATGGTTCATCATTTTGTGTGTGTGTGTGTATGTGTGTGTGTGTGTGTGTGTGTGTGTATGTGTGTGTGTGCTGAGAATGTGATCATATATCCATACCTGACTTAGAATAAAGTTTGGAAATTACATCTTTTGGGGGGGATTATACCCTTTTCCACTTTATTATGGACCCATCTAAGGTCAGGGATGCTTTATGTAAAGGGGAGAAGAGAAGAACACACATTGAGATACAGGCAGCAGCTCTACCACAGAAAGGCCACACAAACAAGACCATTAATGCCCACCAAACTACATAATATATAGATGTGAAGATCGCTTTAACATCCTGTCTCCGTTTTTATAGAAAATGGAAGATCGTTTCTTTTAACCTATTATATTTGTTTGTCATACAATTAAGCTCACATGAAGTCCTTTATCAGAAACCTAGCAGAGAGAGACCTGATTATTAACATTAGTCATGAATTATTACAATTACAATTAAGCATGGATGTTGAAAACTGTAGTACTTTCATTTGTTGTTACAAAACTTACTGTTTGTCAGAGTTCATGAGAGCCACTGAAGGCACCGTGTTGTTTTTGTTATGGCATTGAAGAAGAATCATAAACCCCTACATACAATTATGCTATAGAAACTCTTTGGAAAATGAATATGTAATTCTTCCATTCATTGATTTATTAATATAAATGTTCTTTTCACTGTTTACACAGTCGTAACAGCTATGCCTAATATCCTTAGCCAAGATTACCTCTACCACTGTTATAATTACTATTTGTTCATGCTATTATTGGTGGAGTGAGTGAGTATGGGAAGGAGGGAAGAAGGAAAGGGAGGAGATGGAGAGAAAGAGATTATCATTTTTTGCTAGAGAAAGCAGGTGTGTAAGGAGAGCTGTCTTGAATACTCTTTCAGATTCTTGTATGAATCTTTTTGTTCTCATGTGGAAGTTGGCGGAAGTAGCTTTCAACAGTTAGGACTACAAACTTAACTATTGGTCTCTGGTTGCTTATAACTGGTAATATTTTTTCTTAATGTTAGAAAATTCATTTCCATTTGGAGTTAAAGGAGGGGATAAAATGCAGGGTTCATTAGAATTTCAACTAAGATTGGCTGTGTGTTTTTGCCTCTCTTTAAAATCGTTCAAGGCATGAAGACTTGAATGCTGTACATTAGAGGATTGCTTACTATGCTTGTATATCTCTCTTACCAAATGAATTTTGCTTTTTCTGTTCATATTTTAAGATAATTAGGCACATATTTAGTGAATCAAAACCAACATAAACAGAAAACTAAATTTTATTAGTATATGATTATTAGTTTGGCTATAATTGGGAGCTCATAGTTCGTAAACAAATGTCTCGTTAGGTCAATGTTAGTAGTGTCGAATCCAGCAAATGCTTAGTGGAAAAAAGGTTTTACATGAATGCAGTCAGGTTTCAAGGTCAGCTACTTCCCACGTGTAGCTCTGGCATTTTGTGTTCCTGCATGCTGCCTCCAGCGTCCCTGATTTCCTTCAGTGTCCTTCCTAATAGATCACATGGCTTCATCTTGTGCATTTTGGCTGAGTCTGACTTTCAGCCAACACAACCTTTATGTATTTGTGCTTATCTCATGGCTGTGTGGTGTGATTAGGCTGGTGAGTTCATTTGGTGTGTGCAGCGAGCATCAGTCTCAAGGGCTTTCCTTCTACAGGACAAATGCAACTGTTGTAGCAAGACTTCTTCTGGGAAGTAAGAGAACCAAGGAATAGGCATCCTTGTAACTTGAAAAATAATTCTGCCTGCCAGCTAGAAACAGCCTCCTAATGTGCCACATCCCACATGCATTTGGATTTAATTTGTTTGCTTTTTCTCAGTGATTGCTCTTTAATTATTGCAATGTTGAAACAACTTGATCTGTCTCCAAAAATATGCTACAGTAGGTGGGGAAGATGGAGGGGGACAGATCACGCAGGCGGAAGCAGCCTAGTGTTCTGGTGATAGCAGTCAAGAAGGGAGTGAGTGCTAGGGGGTGGTCTGGCCATCTGCTCATGACTCTCCAGCCTCATCATCTTCCCAAAACCTGGGGTACATGGGGCCTGCAGTGACCTATTGATGATCTACAATAAATCTTCTGGAAAACTGCAAAGTCATTTTCACAGCGATGACATGAACTATGTTCAGGCACATTATGCTGGCTGGAAACTGTCAAATAGCATCAGAACAATAAAAATTCTACTTTATCTTCAATGTCAATCAAGAAACTCTGGTGTGTCTTCCTTGCCTCCACACGTGCCCTCCTCCCTGCGCATGCGCGCATGCACACACACACACACACACACCTTTGAAATGAAATGGTGAAAGCTTGAGATGATTTTAGACTTTTATGTGAGAGTGTTTCAGAAATTCAGTACAGGTTGTGCACTCTTAATCTGAAAATATAAAACTGGAAACTTTCAAGGGAGCCAGTTTATACTCAAAAAGTAGATTTTGGAGCATGTTGTATTTTTGAATTAAGACTACTAAACTTATGAAGCCTATACAATATTTCCAAATCTGAAACTTTAAATTAAAATGTTTATTGTTTCAAGTACTTAGTATTAAGACACTCAGCTTGTATATTTCTGCAAGAGCTCTGCCCTCCACAATAAGATGGGACAAGATTCACAGCACCCTATATCACCACACACTCATTGAATGATTGAATGGCTGTTTCTCGCCAGTTTTGTTTGGGAGTAAGTTAAGAATTTCTCCAATGTCACAGAGCTTAGGGCTAGTATGAACTTAAGCTAAACTATCTCCAAAGTCTAATGCCTTAAGTTGAACTATGGTATGCTGGCTAATTTTATGTCAATCTAAATTTAGAAAATGCTGGCTGTAGGGCATTTTTAAAATTAGCAATTTATGGAGGAGGGTCCAGTCCATTGTCAGTGGTACCATCCCTGGGTTGGTGATCTTAGGTTCTCCTGAGAAAGCCAATGAGCAGCGCTGCTCTGTGACCTCTGCTTCTGCCTCCAGGTCCCTGTCCTATTTGAGTTCCAGTTATGACTTCCTTCAGTGACAGACCATGGTGTGGAAATGTAAGCCAAATAAACACCTTTCCTCCCCAAGTTGCTTTGGTCATGATGTTTCATCACAGCAATAGAAACCCTAAGATACATGAAATAGCGTGGTTGGGCTTCTTTGTACTGTGGGATTTCAGTGCTGTTGGTTTAAATAGGATGCTTTTAAGAACAGCTTCGTTAAAGGAGAATGTGGATGCAGAACAGAAGTGGAGAAGAGACCCAACAGGGAAACAGCTTCAACAGCTAGTCAGCTGGGATCCCCGAAAGTAGTAACATCTGGAAACGTGTCCAGAACCCAAGACCACTTTTTTTTGCCTACGAGTGACCTTGGGGAAGATGAAGCAATGGTTTTTAACCAGACATTCAGCAATGAGAACCCAGAAAGTAAGATCCATACCTAGGAGAATGAGTCTTTTGGTGCCACCAGGAGTGTGGAGGCATATATGATTTGGAATACATACTGCTTGACACCTTGATCCCTATGATTTACTTAGTGTTGTGTCTTGCTGAGGAAGGCTTCCTTCAGGATACTTGGAATGTTTTCCAAAGAAACATTTAAGGAATCCACTCTATTTGCTTTTGAGCCGATGTCATGTCCAAACTCTTCTGCTAACTTGGTTTCTTCCCCTCCAGTAGCTCATCTGACAGACAGCGAGAGACTGGGCTAACACTCACTCCCTTAAGCCTGTAGCTCTTGGTGGTCATGCATTTCTTGTGATGCAGCTGTCATAATTGCTTGTTTACTGTTAAAAAAAAAAACGAGCAGTGTGAATACCAAGAGGTTTCCTGGTGTACCACTTAGGTTCCAAACGATTTTTAAATCCTACTTCCATATGTAAAACATGACCTGTGACTTCTGAGAATCAGAGCCAATTACTGCTGCCAGGATGTTGACTATTTTCTTTTCTGTTGGACTCTTGACATTAGGACCTTGAAGTCATTGAGCTGTAGCTGTACCTTAAAATAGATTAGAATTCTTACAATCATGATGTAATCATTTCATCTGTGTCAACTAGACCATTTAGAATAAGTTAGAATAACTTTTTTCTGGGGTTCAGAAAACAGTGCCATTGATAGTGATAGCGAGAGACCTAAACCCCTTGTTTTCTGAGTTGTATTCTACAGAATGGGGAAACTGCCACATATAAATGCTGTTTAAATTTTCTTTTGTTACCTATCAAATTATCACACATGTAGACTCTCAATCATAACTTCATAAACTTTTTTTACTTATTTGTAACATCTTTCTCTCAAGGTAGCCATAGGGAGTTTCATGTCTATTACTTAGATATACATAAATAAGTATAAACTATAGTTTGATATACATATACATATAAATAATAGATATGGAAATCAAGCATTTATAGTTAACATATCATTAAGAAATTTGTTTTCAAACAATTTTTGCTAAACATATATTTAATTGGTAATTAAAAGGTTCGATTTTCATATTGGAGAGATGGATGGACTTATGTCTAGGATGGACATTTGATACTGCTGGACATAGAGCTTATGCAACGTTTTCCAGAGTTGAACAATATTTTGATTTTATCATTGTCAATTCTTAGCATGTTGTTTTGTACAAAAACAGTACAAAATGTCAAAAGTATACTTAATATAAGAAGCTGCTGAAAAATTATTTCCTAATCCAAAGCCAAAATTCACTTAATACTTGTTTAATAATGAAACTCAAGCCAGCAATGCAAGCAATGATTTGCAAAGGCAATTGTTCCAATATAATACAATAAAATGTATTATTTTGATACTTATGCACTAAAGGATGATGGTAGGAAAATTTAAAATCTATGTTTTCCATAAGTGAACTGTGATATTTCTGTAAAAGAACAGAAAATTTGTATGTAGAATGAAAATACTGTTAATTCATCACATACAAAAGTCTTCAATCTGAGCTGAGGTGTTTGAGCTGTGTTCCTTGGCTTGCACTGTGTGACAGCATGTGATACAAAGTGAACATGCCATATATTCAGGCCTGGGCTGATTGAAGTGGGAATACAACTCAGGTAATTGTCAGAAGTGCCTTAGATTCGTATGTTTTCAATTATATCTTCTTTATTTTCAGAAACCTAGTACAAGTTTGTCAAGTGTTTCACAAATTCAAAGTTAGGTAACCACTATACAAGAACTTGTCCCTTAAACACCAACCACCTCCCCTCATTGTGAGATACAAATCTTGGTGGACTCAGGATTTTGGGGTAAGGCCTTCAAAGGCTAGATGTTTGGCAGATTGAACTTGAAGGAACCTTCTGCTGAAGTTACTCATACTGTTATTAGAATCTTAATTTCTTATGGTTGTAGTAATGTCTTACTCAGTAACCATCCTCATGAGAGGGAGTGTGGAATGAGTGTTAATATGAAGTGAAGCTGAGTTGCTGTGGCAGATGGGGAGGGTAAGGCACAAAGCCCAATAGGCCAAGCCCGATAGAATTCATATAGCCAACCTTGACTAAATACCTAGCGGTCAACTCTCTGTTCCCTGTGCCCATGGAAGGTGCCACTGCACCTACCAAAGGGATAAAGAATACGCTATGACAGAGGCACCAGCCTCTCTGGAAAGGGGAGGCCACCTACTATAGCCTGGGTTGATGATAGGAGGCTCCATTACAAAACCTATATCTGACAGAAGAGATGCCAACTGGAGACATTTGGCCAGTAGAAGTAAGGTGGAAACAAATGTGATAAGAGTACCTGTTAGAGAGACACAGGATGATTAGTGACTAATAAGAGTGTGTGAATGTAATTATAATATTGCCTATATGTATAAATATTTCAAGAAATGTTAGGGATTTGACCAACATCTCTGTGCTCAAGTGATCTATCTACAAAATGGGAATATTGGTGTTGACATAATGGGTATATTGGAAGTTTAAATGGGATTAATTTAGTATCTTGTTTCCTTTATTTTAAAAAATACTACATGAAGAATTTTATTCATCAGTATTTAGTCAGCATGCATGACAAACACCCGAAAGAAGTGTTTTAAAGGCAAGAAGGTTTACTTTGGCTCATGATTTCAGGCCATGAGTAATTGATCACTACGGGTCTGTTCTGTGCTGAGACAAAAGTTCATTTTTATCATAGTCATCAGACTACATAGCCAGCATATGAACAAATATCAAGGCACATTTTCTGCGTGAAAATAGCTGTATCTCAGATGATCCACCTAAGCATGTGGTTTTATCCAATAGGAACAAACGATAGGCATCAGTGGCGCTTGGAGAAACTTCTGTGTGGGTCATGCATAGCAGATGTGTTCCCTCATTGTCTTTACCTTAGTGATAAACTTCTGTGTCATTGTCATTGGTGATGGACTCTATGGGAACATTTCCTATGTAAGCATATCACTCTATTACTCGGCTTGGATCCTGCTTGGTGAAACACAGTCCAGTGTGTGTCCTCAGAGAGAAGCACCCAGAAAAGAGCAGGACTTTGCTCCCCAGAATTGGCTGCAGGAAGTGAATGTGGAGGGGACAATATGGAAAGACAGACATATTGCTTTTTGGGAAGCAAGGAAATTGCATGCATTTGTAATGATGTTGATACAAACTTACCTAAGGGAAGCAGCCAGTCCAGAAACCAGAATATTCATCTAAGTGGTCAGTCACTCAAAACTGTTTTTAGAGGATGTAGCCATTTAGCACCCACATTAGAGCACAGATCTCTCCCAGGAACCCAGAAGTGAGGCCCTGAACAGAGTGTCTGGTATCTACAGAACCAGACACATCAAAGAACACTAACTTTATTTGGCAAAGATTGGAAGTGACATTGAAAATCCAGCTCTCCTATCTACTTGCTTACAGTTTAGGAGAAATTATTTAACTTCTCTGAGCCTGAGAACCTGTGACTTACTATTATATACTATTATACCTACTGTAAAGAGTTGCTGTCAGAAATAAATTGGATCACAGTATAAAATACCTGGTAGGTAAGAGATGGTCAATAAAATATGCCGTTTATTATTGAGCCACCCTGGTCACTTCCCCAGATGCAGACCTTTGCACAGCCTCTGACATTTCTAACGATGCTCTGAGCCTTGGTCCTTTTCCGTGTTATTGGGCCTGATCCCTGCCAGTGAGAGAAGTGCAGATTCCCGTTTTGCCTGTCTTTGTTTATAGAGTTGTGTTTCAGACTGAACTTCCCGTCATGCTCACCCATCTGGGTCTGAGAATGGCTCCGGGAAACATGAAACCTAGAGGTTAGTTGGCTTGCTCATCTTGATTCTTATATGGTCCATTTCCCACTTTAATTGTAAAGGCATATGGTAGTTATCTTTGCCTTTCCAGCCATGTGAGAGTATGTTTAATAGAAAAGTATCAGTTCCTTTCATTTCTCTTTATCCCTTGATTGACAGACACAATTCTAACTCTTATCTGACGTCTTCCTCAGCTCAGGAAAATAGATCACCTTGGACTATATACTTAGAAACTCTCCATCCAAATGCCTGCCATTTGAATTAGCTATTTTTCATTTGCTGAGACTGCAGAAAAGGTTAAAAATAATAGAAATAATGACAGAACTTCTCTTTACCCTCAGTGTTGTTTACTTGTCAGTCATTATGAGACAGACACCACACAAATAAAGTACAATCCTGATAATTGATAAGTAGAATCACTTTCATTCCAAATTACAGATGGGAGAGGGACAGAAAAAGAACAGAGAGGCAGAAAGGGATCTGTGAAAGGATTGTGCTGGGAGTTAGAGCAAAAACAAAGGAAAATGAAAATGTGCAGAGGAGATACATGGCAGGCTGCAGCAAAATGGCTTTCATTTAATGCCTGCATGTACTTTATCTTTGTAAACAAGGCTCTAAAACTCAAATTTGGAAGAGAAAGAAGCCGACTTGTAGAACTGGGCTTTAAACAGGAAGATAAAATGCATTTCTGCTTTGTCTGACTACTCAGACGCCAATTATTTGGTAGTCCTGGGAAGTCAGTCTTATTTGAGTGTCCCATCTCCTTCCAATATTTAGTCTAATATTACAGAATTGATGTATGGTGAGCTAATGACCGGATCTGGTCTATTATTAGAATTATTTCAAGGTTCAGATAGCCTCATCCACTCAGCCACTGTTTACTGGGTGGCTTGTGTGGATGTGGCTTAGAACAGGCACTGAAGATGAGCAGGAGAGTTGGGTGGTGTTGAGCTATGGTGGAGCCTAGCTCTGGCTTCATTGTTATCTTTTAGGGAAGAGTAAATTCACCAAAGAGTGATGATCCGTAGAGCTGGAGGTGTTTGGACATATAGACGACTGCACTTTCAGAACTGTCCTGTGGTGTCAGGTCCACAAATGATGCTTTTCTTCAAGTGTCTATCATAATCTATGAAAATTGATCTGGACCTGTGGGTTTGTTCTCTTTCTCCACAATTCATGTCCATATTCACCCTGATTCCCCTCGACAAAATGAAGACCATTATGTTTACTTAGTTCACAAAGGACATAGCAACTATTGTCAATGTCTTTCAGAGAATATGTGGTGCTACAAAACAAAGTTTTAGGTGAGGAGCTTAATGGCCTACTAAATAAACTTAGCATGTGTCAGCTACCAGGATCTTTTGGGTGGTGATTCCTACCTGCACTTTACAGACAAGAGCTGAGCTGTGGGGACAGAAGCATTTGGAACAAATGGACAGTTTCCTGATGGGGAAGTCCTGTGTATATGTCAATAAAGCACTGTTGGCCAATAGGGAGGCAAGATAGGTGGGACTAGGAGTCAAGGAGGATGATGGGAAGGAGAAACACAGGGAGACATCATGTAGCCACCATAGAAGTAGCAGATCCAGACCCTTTCTCCGGTAAGAGAAATACTTAGATGGGTTAAATACTTAAGTCAGAGCTAGCCAGTCAGGAACAAGCAAACAGCCAACAGCTTCATAATTAATAAAACCTTCTGTGTGTTTATTTGGAACTGATGCGGATCAGGAACCAGGCTGGCGGGAAGGCTTCTCTCTACAGTTTCCCAGCAGGCAGGAAGAAATTATCGGTCTTGGGAATTCAGGACCCATGTTCCAAGACTCAAGGTTTCTGCTTCATTTCAAAGCCATCCAATTAGCCTTCATGATGGTAAAAAGAACTTATAAAAACTATTGTAGCCCCAGCTGAAAAGCAATGTCCGTTGTGACACCATATCAGAAGAAAATGTGTTGACAGCAATGGCGTTTGTGCACCTGCTGGGAGCCAGGTTTACCTGGCCTGGCCCCCCTAACACCTCTGTGCAGTGGAATCTGTGAGCTCCAGGTTACAGACAAGAATGAAAAGGAGAGATCCTTGGATTTGGTTTTTGGCATAAAGTCACTCGACTAGCAATCCACAAAGTGCATCTGGAACCCCAGCCATGCATTGCTAGCACACTCCCTCCTCTGCAACTTCTAGGCTCCCAGGCTGCACAGTCGCCATCGCTGGACCTTTTTAGGACACTCTGCATTTTCTGATTAAAAGTGCCCACTGGGAATGTACACTTGGAGGCAATTTAGCCAAATATCCTTTTTAGCAAATGATTTATTTACGGCTGCTAGGACAGCATTTTCCCCTAATCTTTCCCTGGCCCTCTTTGTTGCTTCCTGTCTTTCTTGCTCATTTCTCGCCAGGGATCCTCTTATCTTGGCTGATTTGGGGCCAGCACATCTCCCCACAGTAAATCTGAAGCTAATAGGAACCTAGAAGAGAAGCAAAGCTTAAGGCCATGCAGAAGCACAACTGTCTCATCTTGTGATACATAAGTTATTTTTTCTCTTAAATTCCTAAGTGGGATGCCTCCGAATGACCTCTTTCCCTCCCGCTAGCCACTTGTTTTTCATATATCCATCCTTATGCCTGACAAGGATAGCTGAATAAACTTGGACTATTTTGGGACTAGGGAAAAATTTTTGATAAAAATCAGCATGTTCTTGCTCCTTGCCTAGAGCACTCTGTACAGCTGGCTCTTGTGTCAGTGGGTTCTGGCTGTGTGGATTCAAGTATCCAGACTTAAAAATTGCAACTGGCTAGGCATGGGGGCATATACCTAATAGTCCTGGTACTCTACATGCCGAGGCAGAAGAACTGTGAGTTTCAGGATAGCTTTGATGATTTAGCAATATTATCTCGAAAGTATTAAGCAGTTACTATAGCACATACAATGTTTTTCCTTGCTATCATTTCCCAAACAATGCAGCATATTTAAACACATAGCATTTAATACCTTAGCAGATATTACCAGCAATTTAGAAATGACTCAGAGTACTGGATGATGTAGGCAGGTCACATAGAAATAATGCACCTTGGAATCTTACTAAGAAAATACTTAGTGTTTGCATGTCTATGTGTGTGTGTGAGTGATTTATGTGTCCGTGTGTATATATGCTTGTTTGCCTGTGAGCATGCTTGTGTGTGTGCACATGGACAGAGACCAGAGGCTCATCTCAGATGTCTTCCTTGATTGCTCTTCACATGATGTAGTGAGGTAGAGTCTCTCACCAAATCCAGAGCCTCCAAGTTATCTAGTTTAGCCGTTCAACTTGTTCTGTGAATCCCTGTTTCTGTCTCCTGACCACTGGGATTACGGGTGGGCCACTGCATCCACCCATATTAATTAATTGATCTATTTAATGTATGCATGCTTGAGTGTATGCATGTACACCACATGCATATAAGAACCCATGTGTCATAAGAGGGCATTAGAGTCCCAGGAACCGGAGTTACAGGTGGTTGTGAGGTACTATGTGGCTGCTGGGAACTAAACTAAATGGAAAATCAGCAAGTGCTCCTAACTGCTAAGCTATCTCTCCAGCCCCAATGTAGAATCCAGCTCCAATATAGACTGTTTATTTATTTGAGGCTTAAGACCTCAATATATATATACACACAGAGAGGGAGAGGGAGAGGGAGAGGGAGAGAGAGAGAGACAGAGAGAGAGAGAGAGAGAGAGAAGAGAGAGAGACAGAGAGAGAGAGAGAGAGAGAGAGAGAGAGAGAGAGAGAGAGAGAGAGAGAGAGAGAGAGAGATGAGGGAGCAAGAGAAGGAGGAGTGTTTGGATGAATATGGATAACACACGTTCAAGGCTGGGTAAACGTTTTCCAAGAGATTCTTCACTTCTGTATTTAATGGATTTGAGTGTGACTAGATGTTGGCGTCCATGTTATGTCCTGGTACAAATTCATGGTGCATGCTAAAGGATGACTGTATTTGACTAGCTGAGTAGTTGCACTACAGAGAAACGAGGCCACATTAAAGGGTTATGAAAAAGGGAAGACCCAAAGTGTCTTGTATTCTGAGATTATGTATCTTTATACATTTAAGGACTGTGTAGCTATTCAATAGAAGATGGAATCAAAATTCACAAAATTCTCTGAAGGGTTTCCTTTTTATCATAATGACCCTCAAGCTCATAAGGGTTGATACAAATTTCATAGCTGAACCAGTACAACAGCAACTGACCTCAAGCAGGGGCATCTTATGTCCTCATGGCTTACTCCCTCACGTCTTTGCTCCAGTATCACTTTCTCATTGATGTAATTGTAGCCTCCCCTATTAGAATTGTCCCTTTAACACTTGATTTATTAGGCAGAGAAGGAGACATGATCAGCAATTTGTTTCATTTTTCAAATAATTATTCTGTATTTCATGCCATGGTGACATGACTATCAACTGAGTTTCTATTTTCTGCAGTAATCTTATTCTAGACATACTTTTATCTGTCCCCTATTCATGACATTGTCTTATTTTGCTCATCTCCAAGTTCATGCCATTTGTTTCTTTAAATATTTCATAGCAGTGATTTAGTATCCCAGAATTTCACTAATTGTAAAACTTGATGGATTAAATATGCTCTAATTCCTGCTGACCTTCATTGTTGTTGGTTCCATTTGTCCACATTTGTTGATTTTTAATGCTGAAATTATTATTTGATTCTGATTTTTTTATTCGTCAATCTGTAAAGCTCACACAGGGAAAACTTTCTCCAAAATACAGATGTATGTGCTAGCATCTCAGTTATGACTATTTGAGACCATTGAATACCCAAGGATAATCATCTACTCTTCACAGAAACAAGGAGGCCTGAATAGGGGACACATGGATCTCCCTGGGAAGGGGAAATGGAATAGATACTGTGAGTGGACTGGGGACCGGTGGAATAAGAACAGGAGGGATGGGGGAGTGAAGGGGAGCGTACTGGGAGAGATGACTAGACACAGGAGCATTGGGGGTGGGGTATGGAAACTTAGTGCAGTAGAAACTCCCTGGAATTATTTAGAGTGCCCCAGTGAAGACTCCTAGTAATTGGGGAATATAGAGCCTGAACCAACCATTTTCTATAACTAGACAAGGTTTCCAGCAGTGGGACTGGAAAACCAATCCAGCCATAAAACCTTCAACCTACAATATGTCCTGCCTTCAAGACATGCTGGTGTAATGGTGTCACAGGGCTTCTGGAAGTGGCTGACTAAGGACAGGTCCAACTTGAGGTCCTCCTTACGAGAGAGAGCTCATGTAGGGAACTGCCAGGAACCAGAGGTTGGACAGCCCAGAGACTCAGGAAATAATCAAACATGACTAGGAAAAAGTTCAATGAAATGATTTCTGCTGTATTCAATGATGTATTCTGTTGTGTATTAATGATATTCTGCTGTGTTCATAGTTAACTGCCTAGCCCAATTGTCTTCAGAGAGGTATAATCCAGCAACCAATGGGACAGAAACAGAGAAAAGTGGGGGGGGGTGTCTCTGACTCTTTTGCCTTCTCTTGGGACCCTTTTCCTCCTACTTGGTTGCCTGATCCAGTCTTTTCCCTGGATGAGGCAAAACCATGGAAGCTTTGTCCCCAGTCTTATTGTAACTTGTTATACCTTGTTTGGTTGATTTCCCTAGGAAATCTGCTTTTCTTTTCTTCCTCTTTCTTTTCTATTTTCTTTTCCTTCTTTCTCTGAAGGGAAACAGAGGAGTGGATCTGGGGGAGAGGAGGGTGGGGAGACTGGGAATAGTAGAGGAAAGGGACCGGTAGCTGTGGTGTAACACATGAGGGAGGAACAAAAGAAAAAAAGGGAAGCTCTGGTTCTGGATTCAGTCACTTTACCTGCCATTGTAACCTTGATCCCTAGCTGCCTGGTAAAGAGCTGGCACCTGGATTCCTGTCAGTGCTTGATTCATCTGTATGCCTAGTCAGCAAACATGCCTTGACCTGACTGGCTCTGCCTTCCACATTTACCTGCTTGTTCCTAGGATAGGGTTTCACGTGCTACAGAATCCCAGTTTACATCAGATCTTGCAACTATACCTAATGGTATTCAGGACAGTATTATTTGATAGTTAACATACTGGATGCACATCAGAAAAAAGAGGTGAAAGGGAATGCATTTTAGTCACTCTTAGCATGAACTGGGAGAGGGATGTTAACAGAAGGGACATGAATCAGGTCTGCCTGTGAAAGCAGAGTGGACTACTGCTTCACTGACCTGTCTAATTCATTTAGGGTAGCACTAGATTCACATGTACATCATCTGAAAGCCCAAGTCCTTGTGGAAAACGTATTCATAAGTGAGTTATAATGTACACAATATATCACTGGTAGTCCCCTTGCAGGAAAGCTAATCAGATTAGCTTAGGCTGGGATTTGACATAAGTCAATGATGTAGAAGTGTCTACCTATGGCAAAACAGGCAGCACTTTGTTTCCATGAATGACCAAATGGCTGTAGGCAAATCATAGTAGTCACTCTGGAACTAGACCTCAAGACTTCACTCATATTACAGGCTACATGAGGTTCTTCAGAAGATTTGTGAAAAGTAGTTGTTTCCTTGGTTTTACTGCTTGAAGTAGCAAGTAATTTTTTTTTTGTTTTTTTCGAGACAGGGTTTCTCTGTATTGTTTTGGAGGCTGTCAGTCCAGCCTGGTCTCGAACTCACAGAGATCCGCCTGCCTCTGCCTCCCGAGTGCTGGGATTAAAGGCGTGCGCCACCACTGCCTGGCTCTTTTTTTTTCTTTCTTTTTTTGTGTTTTTTCAAGGCAGGGTTTCTCTGTGGCTTTAGAGGCTGTTCTGGAACTAGCTCTTGTAAACCAGGCTGGTCTCGAACTCACAGTGATCTGCCTGCCTCTGCCTCCCTAGTGCTGGGATTAAAGGTGTGGACCACCACCACCCGGCTGTGGCAAGTAATTGTTACTCATTGCGTTAGACCGACCTCTGAATGTGTAACTGCGCACAGTCTTTACACCCCAAGAAAACATCACAACCTAGGGAAGATGGTGCTCAGATGCTTACCTTTGAGAGGAAGGTTGTATTCATGACCAAGCAAAGCATAAGACTCAGGAGCAGACCCCTACGTTTAAACCCCAGCCTGAAATATGATTTATTGACTCAGCACACAAAATTTCAGTTTAACCACTGTAGAATATGAACAAAACCTTCTGCCTAGCCATGAGGTGGTCCAAATAGATAGCATACACCAAATTGCTTTGGAAGAGCTTGTGAACTGGACACAGGAATGAATGCAAATACAGCAGCACTGGGGTATACCAGATGGTCTTCTCAGGATTTTTCAGTTAACAGAAAAACAGCAGGAAAAATTTTGACTTTAAACTCCATCATAACTTAGCAGTGAGCTAAATTAAAACATGTTTACTCATATTTGTTCTGTAAAAACTAGGTTCAACATGCAAAGGAAACCCACATTTTTCTATTCTATTACTTTCTGGAGGTATATTTAACTATCAGGAGTTTATTCTGACAACCCTCAGGCTCATGAAAAAAAATGTGGCTATTTGCATATTGGACTTCAGAGATTTCTTCTATAGCTGTTGTTTTCCTCAGACCCTCAGGGTTGGAAAAGCAAGGTTATTTTGGGCCAAGCAAGTTGCATTTGTTAAAAACGAGGAATATATAAAAAGTCCAAACAATAAAATCAGTTTAGTTAGATTCTTGCCTTGATGTTGCCTGCCAAAAACCCTGTGGCCTTGGCTCTATCCTTAACTACACCAGAGACCTCAGCACCTGATGGAAGGGACTGAGGTACTTTCTGCTGACCAGAGGTTTTCCTGGTTTTCACTCTTCCACTCTTTTCCCAGGTGTCCTGGAATCTATCCATCAACCTACATTGGTCTTCTCTGTCTAGACAACAACTTGGTTGGGGAGAATGCTTCACTGCTGTTTTCTGATTGATCATTCTGGCTTGATGTTCTGGAGTCTCTCAATGTGTGATCATCTGCATCATCAGTTCCCAAAGGTTCAAAGTGGCGTGTTCCAATCCAGTCTTACTTAGATCCAACTCTAGGTCCACAGCTAGATCTCTAGGTTGTGCATCCCTTCCTGTCTACTTCAGTGAGTATTCCCCAATAGTTGCTAGTGATATCTCTAAATTGCAATCGTGACTTTTCTTACAGGTAGAACTTCTTACATGTTCAGCCTCACTGTCCGTGCCTCACCGTGGATGACATAAGACCAGTAGCTTGTGGGATTTCTTCCTGAATATAAGTCTCTTTGTATCTTCTCACTGCCATTTCACCATGACAGCTCTCATCAGATGGTCACAGCCACAGCCTCCTCCAATGCAACCAATACTAGAATCTCTTCTCATTTTCACACTCCGGGCTCATGCACATGGTGAAATGTCTCTTTGCAACACTCTCTGCTTCTGGACACAGAATCTAATACCTGAAAATCCCAGATCCACCACTCATGTGCTTGTCTTTTATATCTTTTGCCCCTTCCGTGTGATGACGGGAAGAAGCCAATGCAATTTAATATACTGTCCTCATGTGTCACAGCTCTTAGTCAATAGTTTACAAAAAGAAAATGATCTGCCAGTGAGTCACATACTTGTACTAAAATAATGAATGAATCAATAGCTGAGGAGGTTCACAATGTTTACCAATGACCGTAGCATGGTCTTTGAATCTTAGCCACCCAAAGGGTTTGGTTCACTTTGGAAAGTAGAACCAAGCCTCACAAACCTTCCTAGCTCCTACAGCTTCCCCAAATCAGAAAAAAGTTCTCTCTTCAAGGAAAACAGCAGGCATGGTATCTACAAGCCTGTGTACAAAAGCATCCATTATCCCCAGAGCCAAATGTCACTGCTGGAGAGGCTTCCAGAAACTGCCGAAAAAGAACATTATTAAAAACAGTAATGACAATAATAGTGATCATAATAACACATATTAAAATTTAATTAATGTGACACCCAAGATCTGTAGCTCTGGGAGGGCATCAGTCTTATAGCAAAAGGGAAGAAAATAAAGCAAGACTCTATTCCAAGGGAAATATGACACAGCTTGGGCCCAGAGACAAGCTTTAAGTGCCGTAGTGGGGGCAGAAAAATAAAAGTACCTCATCTGGCTGCAAACAAGACAGACTTGAGGTGAGAGTTGTGCATTTCAGGGACACAGCAGAGAGGAGAAAATACAGGTATTAGCCTGTTCCAAGAGTTGTTCTCTTCATCATTTAAACGCAAAGAATGTAAAATATGAAAGCTCAGAAAGACGCTGGAAAGAGACCTATCATCAGGCTTCCTGGATCTTCCTCACTGGGATGCTGCAAGATACAGGGTTCGATGGGTGAAGTATCAGGGCTCCACCCATGCCTATAGAAAATGATCAAACAGTTGGGGTGTGAAAGAAACAACAACAGAGTGACTGGGTGGACACTTGTACCATCTCCACATATCTCAATTCAGTGACTCTCTAAAATGATAACAGCTAAGGAGAGGGATGGCTTTAATTGTGGCAGCATTATGTGGTGTTGGCAGAGCTTGCCTTGGAAGTCTGACAGATTGGGTCTGGGTCATACCTTCTATGTTCACTGTGAGAACTTGGCTCTGCCTGTAAATTCCCTAAACTTCTATTTCATATTATTAATTGAGAACCATAATCGAGTATATTAGTCAGGGCTCTCTGGAGAACTGAAACCAATTAGAAGTCCCATGATCGGCCATCTGTAAATTGAAGACCCAGCAAAGCAAGGGCTAGAATTTAGGCAGAGTCCTAAGGCCTAAAAAGCAAGGTCACTGACACCGATAAACAGGAGAAATAGATGTCTCAGCTCAAACAGAAAGATTTTCTCATTTCTTCTTCCATTGTGTTTTACTCAGGGTCCAGGGGAAGAGATAATGCTCGTCTTCATCATTTGGAATGATGTTGTACTTGTTGTATTGACTCAGATGCTGATCTCTTTCCAAAATATTTCCAAAGGCACACCCAGAATGCCAGTCAAATAAATGCATATACTGAACCCCCACATAGAGCTTAGCCTAATAAAACATGCTCAGTAGTTTAGCATCTGTCATTCAATGAAAACATATTGAGTGGCATAGGATAGTTGACACCTAAAGCCAACTATGCTTTGAAAAGAATTCAATAGACCTCTATCTACATAGGAACTGGATTTACTGAACATTTGCAAATCAGGAATGTGTAACCATTTTAAAGTTGAAAAAAATCTTTGGGCAAATTCATTTCAAGACTAAGAGCTTGGGAGACAGGAGCCTTGCCTGCCTGTTATCTCAGTGTGGAATGGCGCTTGGGGAAGTAGCCAGAGGTAGATGACCAATCATTTCAATATTAATCATTGTTTAACCTTCCTCTCAGACCAAAATCTTCCCGAGGCTGAATTCAAATTTAAGGCAACCTTCTTTTCTGGGCACCAGTCTTTTTCATTAGAGCAAGACCTTGAATCTATATTCTGATCATCTGTACTAGGTAAAGAGAATTGCTATTTTTACAAATAATAATATGCATCACTGTGATGAAAATTCTAACTATTAAAATGATATACAATTAATTTCCTGTCTTTATCACCAAACATCTGACAACCCTCTCCTAATCAGTCAATAGTTTCTTTCTTATCCATAATTTTTCTTATGGGTTTTAAATATTTGATTTAATTGATGTTACCACACAAGCATCCTTGACAGTTGGGAGCAATACTCAGTTTGATCAAAAGCACACTGCATGCTCTTCATTTTCCTGACTCCGTTACAATTCTTCATTTAAAGTTTTACACATTAACTGGTTTATAAAACTTTATGTTATCTGCGGCATCAGGTATTATGGCCATTTAAGCAAGATTGACCTATCCACCTTTTGTTGTGTGATATCTACTAGTGGCATAGAAGCAGCAAAAGCCTCTTTTAATGTGTTGTCTCCCTCTTAATAACACAGTAGTTTGTCCCAACTCTGATCCCTTTATCTTTCATCATACATATGCAAAGGCCTTTGGTATTTGAATATTTGGGTTTGTATATTCTGGAAAAATGAGCTTAGTAATGCATTAAATGTGAATAATTATCTTGTCTTTTATGAACACACAGCTATTCAAGTTTTCCATTACTCCAAACACTAAGTGGGGATCTTATTTTTTATTGTACTATTTTATTCTCTTTATTAAAAATCCCCTTTAATGTTTCCATATCTACAGCCACAAAAAAGAAAAGCTAACCCAAAATTTGATTTAATCAATGATTGAATCTCCAGTTACAGTGCAATAAAATCCTGCTTGTATACTTTTTTCTCTCTAAGCTATGATAATATGTGACACAGGTAGATACTAATATCAAACATAAAGCCAGTGACATTTGGAGTTGAAAGACCAGTGTAAAATTCACAGGGTAATCCTCTACAACCTAACTAGTTATTTCCCCATCATGACATTGGGAGTGTGACAAATTATTTTTGTTGGCTATAAGACCCTATTATAAATATCCTTAAAAATACAAATTCAAAAGATAATGTATAATATTCTGTATCTATGTTAACTAAATATTACACAAAAGAAAGGCACAAATCAGTGGATCAGGTAGGTTGTTCCACAAGTCCCAAACTCAGCATTTGTGTTATTTTATCTATAGGATGGTATCCTCCAGACACACTAAGCGCAGGGAAAACTATTTCAAGCAGAGGAAGAGTTTCTGCAAAGGAATAGAAACATGAAACAGAATGTTCCCCTTAAAGAACTCTAGGATTAAGTACTCCACAGATATGCTGGGTGCTGTTTTGTAGCTGGATTTTTCTCTTCCATTAGGTCCTGCCATCTTCCAGCCCCAAATAAGCACACGGATGCTATATTAATTTATGAACTGTTGGCCAGTAGCTAGGGCTTCTTACTGGCTAGCTCTCTCTTAATTATTAACCCATAACTAATAAAATATGTATTTCTACATGGACTTATCTTACCAAAGAATGCCTGGCACATCCTATCTTTCCAGTCTCTACATGGCATCTCTCTGTGGTGGCTTCTCTTTGCCTTCTCTCCCCAGAATTCTCCTCCTCTCACAGCCTTGCCTATACTTCCTGCCTGGCTAACGGGCAATCATTGTTTTATTTATCAATCAATAAGAGAACCATACATACAGAAAGACATCCCCCATCATCAACACTTACTCTCTTCCCTTTGACTACATCTGACATCTGTATTAACAGGTGTCTTCTGCAACAAGGAGCCTCTCTGACAAGGACTGAGAGCTGTTATAATATATGGGTAAAGAGATGCATATTTAGAAGGCAGTTTGTTATCATCTGTGTTAAGCACAATGATAGTAGCATTCTCCAGCTAAGGAAATATTGGCAGGTGAAGGATGAGTCAGTTTTCTTTAGAGGTGTGATCCATGGTAGACTATGACCACCCTCCAGTGGATGGCCCCACGTTGCTATGTGTACAGACTTAGTCATATTAAGTGGGTTAAGAAGGAGGAGGAGGAAGAGGAGAAGGAGGAGAAGGAGAAGAAGGAGAAAGAGGAGAAGAAGAAGAAGAAGAAGAAGAAGAAGAAGAAGAAGAAGAAGAAGAAGAAGAAGAAGAAGAAGAAGAAGAAGAAGAAGAAGCAAGGTTGGGAAAGGAATATGATATGGAGATCTAGGAGGAGTTGAGGGGTAGATATTTTTGACAGCTACAAAGTTGTCAAAGAATACATAAAAATGTGATTTACAAAAGAATGCCAAGGAATTCTCTTTGGTGGGGAATCTCAAGCCCCATTCTAAAGAACTCAATCTACCCTTGGTAGCAACTGAGAATGACTGACCTTTAGAAACAGGGAGGTGACAGTATTATTTTATATCTAACTAAGATGATTTTTTCTAGACCCATTTGTAGTTACATCAGATATATGCTTAAATAAATTATGATAACTTATTAGATAAACTCATAAAAATGAGAAATAAATTTAATTTCAACTAGAATATCTTGGAAAGGAAGAAGCTGGAGGCACAGAAAGCTTGTTACAAGGATGCTGAAGTAGCTGAGATGCATAATAATAAATATCTAGAAGGGGCTAGTGGTATTGAGAGCAAAACAGGGAGGACCGGTCAGCAGATGTCCTTCATGTGAAGTGTGTGAACCCTAAATAATTAAAGGGACTTTGGCTGGAGAGCTAGTTTAAGGAAATAAAATGGGCAGGAGTGGTGGATCAATCACAGTGCATGGTGAAGTTTTGTCAGAATGTTTGCAACCTTAACAAGGGTAACTTAGAGAAAATGAGACAGAGCCATAGGAAGAAGCATTGAGGTAAATGCAATTTTGAAATGGGCAAAGGTAGAGTGAAATAGAGTAGAACATGCAATGGAACATGGAATGGAACATGTATATTTATTAAAATAAAAGTACGAGACCATGGGTAAAAGATCATCATGGGTCCTACATAGTTTAAAATGGATCCATTCATTTATGTTTCCATGATAAATTTCTGAGGCAGGTACTAATATTAAATCCATTTCACAGAGTAGGGAACTAAGTAAGAGAGAGGTCAATTGTTCATAGGATGTGTAGATTCAATATCATGCTCAAGCACTCTAGTTTCTAAAATTTTATTTACAGTCATTCTACCTATATATTCTCAGTATAAACTGGAGTCTTATCCATGTTTGGAATTTAACATTCATCAGTTAAGTTGATAAAAAAATCTACTATTTAATAAACAAACAAGGAACCAAAGTTATTTACAATTCTTATTCCTCATGCTTACATGTTTTGACTGTTGAGGTCATAATGAGTTAGTGAACACAAGACACACTGATTCCTGGAACTCCTTAAGTCTTCAGTACATCTTGAATCTTGATTATTACTCAGAAAACAAAACTAGTCAAAGAATACCCTTGCTTTACTATTTTTCCAATATTATTATGTGGAATTACACTGCTAATTTTTTACTATATGACTGACAGAAATACTAATGATCAGTGAATACACAAAAATTTACTACATCATTAGCCATGAGGGAGATGTAAATCAAAACTACTTTGAGATCCCTTAAAATCCTAGTCAGAAGTGGAATCAACAAACCGAAACATGACAAATGCTGGTGAGGATGGGTTGGGTAACAGGGCAACAAATCCTAATACTTTCTTGGTAAGAATGTAAATTAATCACACTGCTATGAAAAATAAGTATGGTTGTGCCTTGGAAAAAAACTGAAACAAAAAGTACCCTATGATCCAGCAATGTTGCCTTGGGTACATACCCAAAGAAATTAAAATGAGAGCATCAGAGAAATACATACACAATTGTGTTTATTGTGCTGCTGTTTATGATAGCTATGTGATTAGCCTAGGCACCCCTCAACAGATGGATGAGTAAAGAAAATGTGACATTATTTAGCCATAATGAGAAATAAAATCATGTAATTTGGAAGGAAATAGATGAAACTAGAGGTCTTTGAGTTAGGCAAACAAACCAGACTCAGAAAGACAAGTTATTAGGGGTTTTATCATAAGTAGAGTCCATAAAAAAACAAAATACACAAAAGCAGAAGCAGGAGTATTAGAGAAGAGGATGAAGATCAGGGAGTTAGAAAGGGTAATGAGCGTGGCGAATGTTTAAGGTTATCAAAGCAGCTAGTCATCATGTAAGAAAACACCATGCTGAAACTCATTTGCTGCAGTTAATATATGCTAATGAAATATATGGGCATACAGAAAGGTAGTCTCTGTGTGTTGCATATAGAGCTTATTGACTGATTTGGTGTTCATACACACACTTAAGATGAAAGTAGTCAACTGGCTTATTAAAAAAATCAGTATTTAGCATGGGATCTCCTGGCCTGGGGACTGCAACCAGATTGACTTACCCCTACCCACCCCCAGAGGAACAAGCAACCAGCAGCTGCTGAGAGTGCTGGTCTACTCCTGCCCCCACTCATGGTAGAGGGCAGAGGTGAGCTCCAGCCCTGCCTTGGGCAGACTTCCTTCCACTTCTCCTCAGGGATCTCGAGTCCTAGGGACTGCAGCCAGGCCGACTTGTGCCCAGAGGACCAAGCAACCAGGTGCCTGCTGAGAGTGCCAGTATGCTCCTGCCACCACTCAGGGAAGAGGTGAACTCTGGCCCCCCAAGTCCCGACTTCCTTGTCTTACCCTCTCTGGGATCTCCTGGCCTGGGGACTGCAGACAGGTCAACTAGCCCCTGGTTCACCAAGCAAGCTTGAGTCTGCTGATGGCACTGTCTTAATCCAGCTCCCACTCATCAGGAGAGAGGGAGTGCCTCTGAGTGGCCTGAACCCACCTAGAGGCCCATCAGAGTAGTAGACCTGCTTGCACCCACCAGAAGAGAACCTTGAACCTGTACCAGCAGGAAAGGAAGAGACTCCACCTGTACCCACTGGAAGAAGGGATGGGAAGATGACAATATAAGAATACATTCAACAACAGAAAAACCAAATTGATGCCTAGGAACAGCAATACAAGAGGAGAATGGTCTTAAAAACAACTTCATGAATATGATAGAGACCCTGAAACAGGAAATGAGAAAATCCCTAAAAGACATGGAAGAAAAGACAAACCAATAATTGCATACAAGAGTTGGAAGAGATAATCTGAGGCATTGAAGATTCACTAGGAGAAATAAATTCATCAACCAAAGAAAATCTTAAGTCCAACAAATCCCTGACACAAAACATCCAGGAAATATGGGACACTGTGAAAAGGCTGAATCTAAGAATAATAGGGATAGAAGAAGGTGAAGGAACCCAACTCAAAGGGGAAGAAAACATATTAAACAAAATCATAGAAGAAAACTTTCCCAACCTAAAGAAGTCATGCCAAAGAAAGTACAAGAAGCCTACAGAACAGCAAATAGAGTAGACCACAAAATATCCTCTCACCACATAATAATCAAAACCCCAAACATACCGAATATAGAAAGAATATTAAGAGCAGCAAAGGAAACAGGCCAAGTAACATATAAAGGCAAACCTATCAGACACACCTGACTTCTCTACGGAAAGTCTGAAAGCCAAAAGGTCCTGGATATCCTACAAACACTTAAGACAACACAGATACCAGCCTAAACTACTACACCCAGCAAAGCTTTCAATCACTGTAGATGGAGAAAACAAGATATTCTGTGACAAAATCAGATTTACACAATACATGTCCACCAATCAAGACCAACAGAAAGTACTGTAAAGAAAATTTAACCTAAGGAAGGTAACTATGCTTACAAAAGCCAAAAGAAAAAGTGAAGTGGGGTAAATCTATAAACAATAACACCACCAAAACCGAATCAAAACCAAACAAGAATTAACACTCAATGATCCTTAATCGCCCTCTATATTAATGGTCTTAATTTGCTAACAGAATGGATATGAAGACAAAATCCATCCTTCTGCTGCATACAAGAAACACACCTCAAATTCAAAGACAACATTACCGCAGAGTAAAGGATTGGGATAAGATTTTCCAATCAAATGGACCCAAGAAACAAGCTGGTGTAGCTATCCTAATATTTAACAAATTAGACTTCAAACTAAAATCAACCAAAAGAGATGAAGAAGGTCATTTCATATTCATCACAGGAAAAAATCCATCCGGAAGAAGTCTCAATTGTGAACATCTATGCCCCAAATACAAAGGCACCCACATTCATAAAAGAAACATTACTAAAATTCAAATCACACATAAAACCTCACACACTTATAGTGGGAGATTTCAACACCCCACTCTCACCACTAGGATCACCAAACAGAAACTTAACAAAGAAACAAAGGAACTAATGGAAGTTATGACCCAATTGGATTTAACAGTCATGTATGGAACATTCCATCCAAACACAAATGTATATACCTTCTCAGTGTCACATGGGACCTTCTCTATAATCAACCACATGCTTGGCAGCATAGCAAATCTCACGAGGTACAAAAAATTGGAATAACCCCCTGTATCTTATCAGATCACCATGCTTTGAAGTTAGAATTCAACAGCAACACAAATTGCAGAAACCCTACAAACTCATGGAAGTTGAATAACGCTCAATTGCACCATTCCTGGGTCAAGAAAGAAATTAAATACTCCCTAGAATTCAATTAAAATGAAAACACAACACACCCAAAATTATGGGACACTTTGAAAGCAGTTCCAAGAGGAAAGTTCATAGGACTAAGTACTCATAAGAAGAAGCTGGAGAATAGTCACACTAGAGAATTAAGAGCACAACTGAAAGCTCTTGAACACAAAGAAGTAAACTCACCCGGGAGGAGTAGATGCCAGCAAATAATCAAATTGAGGGTTGGAATCAATAAAGTCGAAACAAAGAAAACGATACAAAGGAACAATGTAACAAAGAGTTGGTTCTTTGAGAAAATCAACAAGATAGACAAACCTTTATCCAAACTAACCAAAAAGCAGAGAGAGAACATATAAATTAACAAAATCAGGAATGAAGAGGGGAACATAAAAACGGACACTGAGGAAATCCACAGACTCTTCAGGTCATATTTGAAAACCTTTACTCCACAAAATTGGAAAATTTAAAAGGAATGCACAATTTTCTGGATAGACATCACTTACCAAAATCAAATCAAGAACAGATAAGCAAGTTAAAAAGACCTATAACCCCCAAAGAAATAGAAGCAGTCATCAAAGTCTCACAACCAAAAAAAGTCCAGGCTCAGATGGCTTCAGTGCATAATTATACCAGAAATTCAAAGAAGAGTTAATTCCAATATTCCTCAACGTGTACCACAAAATAGAAGCAGAAGGTTCATTGCCAAACTCTTTTTACGAGGCTACAATTACCTTGGTACCCAAGCCGCACAAAGACACAACTAAGAAAGAGAACTACAGACTAATATCTCTCATGAACATTGATGGGAAACATGTCAGAAAAATCATCCACCATGATCAAGTAGGCTTCATCCCAGGGATGCAGGGATGGTTCAACATATGAAAATCTATCAATGTAATCCACCATATAAACAAACCCCAAAAGAAAAACCACATGATCATCTCACTAGATGCTGAAAACGCCTTTGACAAAATCCAATACCCTTCATTATAAAGGTCCTGGAGAGATCAGGGATAACAGGAATATACCTGAACATAATAAAAGCAATATACAGTGAACTAATAGTCATCATCAAACTAAATGGAGAGAAACTCAAGGCAGTTCCTCTAAAATCAGGAACAAGACAAAGCTGCACATTCTCTCCATATCTCTTCAATACCATACTTGAAGTTCTAGCAAGAGCAGTAAGACAAGAAAAGGAAATCAAGGGGATACAAATTGGAAAGGAAGAAGTCAAACTTTCACTATTTGCAGATGGTATGATAGTTTACATATGTGAGCTGAAAACTCTACACGGGAACTCCTACAGCTGATAAACATGTTCAGCAAAGTGGCAGGATACAAGATTAATGCAAAAAATCAGTAGCCCTATTATATACAGGCGATAAATGGGCTGACAACGAAATCAGAGAAACATCAACCTTTACAATCAACCCAAACAACATAAAATATCTTGTGGTAATTCTTACCAAACAAGTGAAAGACCCATATGACAAGAACTTTGAGTCTTTAAAGAAAGAAATTAAAGATGATACCAGAAAAAGAAGATACCAGAAAATGGAAACATCTCCCATACTCTTGGATAGGTAGGATCAACATAGGAAAAATGGCAATCTTGCCAAAAGCAATCTACAGATTCAATGCAATCCCCATCAAAACACAGGCACAATTCTTCACATATTGAAAGAACAATAATCAATTTTTTATGGAGAAACAATAGACCCAGGATAGACAAAACAATCCTGTACAATAAAGGAACTTCAGAAGGCATCACCATCTCTGCCTTCAAGCTCTACTATACAGCTATAGTCCTGAAAACAGCTTGGTACTGGCACAAAAATAGACAGATTGACCAATGAAGTCAAATTGAAAACCCTGATATTAACCCACACACCTATGAACACTTGATTTTTGACAACGTATCTAAAAGTATACAATGGAAAAAAAAGAAAGCATTCAACAAATTGCGCTGGCATAACTGGATGCTGTCATGTCGAAGACTGAAGATAGATTCGTATCTATCCCCATGCACAAAACTTAAGTCCAAATGTACCAAAGATCTCAACATAAATCCAGCCACACGGAACCTCTTAGAAGAGTAAGTGGGAGTTACACCTTGAACGAATTGGTACAGGAGACTGCTTCCTGAACATAACACCAGTGGCATAGACACTGAGATCGACAATTAATAAATGGGACCTCCTGTGACTGAGAAGCTTCTGCAAGGCAAAGGATGCAGTGAACAAGACAAAAAGCCAGCCCACAGAATGAGAAAAGATATTCACAAATTCCACATCTGACAGAGGGCTGATCTCCAAAATTTACAAAGAACTCAAGAAGCAAGTCTTTAAAACACCAAAGGATCCAATTTAAAAATGGGGTACAGAACTAAATAGAGAATTTTCAGTAGAGGAGTTTAAAAATGGCTGAAAGACATTTAAGGAAGTGCTCAACATCCTTAGCCATTAGAAAAATTCAAATCAAAACAACTCTAAGATACCATCTCATTCCTGTCAGAATGTCCAAAATCAAAAACACCAGTGCCAGTTTATGTTAGACAGGATGTGGAGAGAGGGGAACACTCCTCCACTGTTGGTGGAAGTGCCAACTCATACAGCCAGTATGGAAACTCCATACAGTATGGAGTTTACTCAGAAAAATGGGAATCAGTCTAATACAAGATCAAGCAATACCACTCTTAGGAATATACCTAAAAGATGCTCATTCATACAACAAGGACATCTGTTCCACTATGTTCATAGCAGCATTATTTTTAGTAGTCAGAACCTGGAAGCAACTTAGATGCCCCTCAACTGATGAGTGGATACAGAAAATGTGGCACATTTACAAAATGGAGTACTACTCAGAGGAAAAAAACAGTGGAATCTTGAAATATGCAGGCAAATAGATGGCACTAGAAGAAACCATCCTGAGTGAGGTAACTTAGTTAGAAAAAGACAAACATGGTATGTACTCACTCATATATAGAGTTTAGACATGGATCAGGGGAGTGCCAGCATACAATCCCACTGCCAGAGAGTCTGGGAATCAGTGAGGTCTCTAAGAGAAATATGCATGGTACTCCATGGAAGGGGAATGGGACAGGATCTCCTGAGTGGACTGGGAGCATGGGGGGATGGGAGAGGGAGCCGGGGAAAAATGAGGATGAGAAGATAAAGGGAGAGAAGGACATGGGGGAGCAGGAAGGTTGAGTTGGGTGAAGAATAGGGGAGAGCAGGATGAGAGATACTATAGTAGAGGGAGTCATTTTAGGTTTGAGGAGAGATCTGGCACTAGTGAGATCTCCAGAGATCTACAAGGAACTGATGACTGAGAGGCCAGCATGCGTCTGATACAGACCCCCTTAATGTGGGTTTCAGTGAGGAGGCCTAGGGTACTAGATCAGTATTTAGCCTTAGCAACCAAATGAACTTTGGGAGCCCTTCCGCATTGAGGGGTGCCCTCTTAGCCTGGACACATGGTGGAGGGCCTAGGCCCTGCTTTGGATGATATGATAGACTTTGGAGATCCTCCATGATGGGCCTCACCCATCATGGAGATTAGAGTGGGGATTGCCTGGGGGCTTGGTGGGGTTGGTTGGGAGCAGGAGAGGAGGAGAGGGAGAGGGAGCTGGGATTGACATGTGAAGCAAGCTTGTTTCTAATTTAAATAAAAAAATCAGTATTTGATTTTTATATTTTTGATATATTGGGTTTTTTTAGAGAAAAATTCCAAACTCTCTGCTCTCTACATTTATCATTTTTTGTCATTGCTCCTTTTTCCTCTTTCAAATTTATTTTGTGGCTAAATGGTTTGATGCATAGAGATTTGCAACTTTTTTCTGATCTTGATGAATTGGCCCTTTATCATAATTTCTTCAATGCTTTATTTATTTTGTTTATATTTGATCAGTATTAATGCATCTGTGCTGAATATCATTTGATTAATGTCTTCTTACTGTATATTCATTCTCTTACTTAAAATCTTCATAGGTGTTTTCTTAAATGTTCTCAATGGTCTGTATACATTAAAACACATTCTCATCTCTCAGCGACACAGGCAAGATCCAAAATTCTTAACATGGATAAGTTCTAAATACCTCCCCTGCCTACCTCTTAGGTGCTGTTTTCCACTCATTTCTTCATTACTGTGCCTCGTCACTCATGGCGGCCTAGACATTGCTCATACAACGCGCCAGGAATGCTTACCCACAGTTATTTCTCTTGGAGTTCCTGCCCTTTACTGTCCAGGGTTCCAATTCTGTGTAATGCTTCCTGCCTGTGTGAGAAGTCATCACTGGGTTCCTATCGACCATAAGGACTCTGCTTTTTCAATTTCTCACTGTACCTCTCTGAGGCTTTGTTTTTCAAGAAAGACATTTTGTTTGTTTCCCAATTATAACAAAATTCAGTTAAATAAAGGCATTTATTTTCTCACAATTCTCTGTGTTCTGAGTCCAAAATCAAATTGCTGTCGGAGCTGATTTTCCTAGAAAAGCCCCCAGGAAGAATCAATTCCTGTCTTCAGCTTTGGTGGGTTGCTAGGAGTTATTTGTGATTCTTGGCATCTTACCTTAGCTGCATTGTGTGGAGACTGTATTTCAAAATGAAATGAGCCCACTATGAGTTTCTGGGCAGATGCCACTTATGTGGGGACACTACTCAAGTCACTAAAAGCTTATTTATATGCAACATTATGTGTTTGTGTGCTTCTTCACCATTGCTTCACCCTACAAAGTTTCATTTCTGTGTCATGTAAACTGATCTTCTGTCTCCTGGCATATACATACTTTACAGACTATTTTTTTATTTTGAGGATAAAAAGCATAAATAAAATATTTAAGATCATTCTGGAGATATTCTTTTTCATGACTATTCAAATTTTTAGAGCTTTTCTACACTTTATTTTCAATTTAATGTTTTTCTAACATTTAAAAATTATGTATCTATAATCTATCTACCCACCATCTATCTATCTAGAATGTATAGGCATCATGTGTATGAAGTATTTGTGGTAGCAAGATGAGGGAATCAGATCTCTTGCAACCAGAGTTACCAGCAATTGTGAATCACCTGATGTGGACACTGGAAACCAGAGATATTCTTCAAAAGCAGCAAACTGGTTCGTCCCTTTAATCCTTGTTCAATGTTTTTATTGCTTGATTGTCATCCTCCCTCCATCTTTTTCTGGAAAGATTTAATTTTCTACCACTATGTTTCCCTTTCTTAGTTTTGAAGTGAGACACTTCTCATTATGATTATCTAGTGGCTGCTTTTAGCCACAGTAGACCTGCTTGAAGTTCAATGCTGACCAATGATTTATCTTTCTTTATACTGCAATCTGTTATGTAAGTTCTGCATTGTGTTTTAGCCAGTTGAAATTGATGCCATCTCAATTTTTGTTATTACAATTAATCGGAAAAATTTCATTGTCTGATATGAAAAAGAGATTCTGGGAATGTATTTTTGAAAGACAAATGAAAAAATAAAAAGAAACACTTCTGTATCAACAAATCCAAACCAAGATTCAAATATCTTTCTCAAAATGAGAAGATTGAAAATGTCTAACTTCAATTTGTCACTAATATAAAAATAGTTCAAAGACAGTGAATTTAATTCAATGGTTAAAAGACCATTTCATCATGAAAGATCTTCATACTGGAAGATCTCATGGCTCGTGTCATAGATTAATAGTTTTATTTCATAAAACCCGCACATAGAACATATGTGGTATGTATTATGAGTCACTTTGATTAAAATAATTAATGATATTACTTGTTTATTTGTGATTATTCTTCTATTTGGCCTTGATGTCTTTTATTCTGTAAGACACTTTATAATGTAGCACTTTTGAGTGAGAGCTTATGAGAATTGATCCAAAAATATCTTAGTGTCGCTTTTACTTTTGAATGGTAATTTATTTGACTCTAGAATTCCAAGTTGACGGTTTCTTTCCTCAATTTGTCAAAGATAATACCTAGTTGTTTTCTGGCACCTATGGCTGATGGCATAAAGCTCAGTGACAGTTCATTTGTTCTTCCTGGAATTAATCTGTGTGGTTTTATTTCTCATTTTTCTTTGGTTCTCTATGAAGATTTTTCTTTCTCGGCAATATTAGAAATTCTTTGTATTTGTCTTGCTAAGAATTTTCACCCATCATGTAGGAGGTTCCCGTTTTTTCCCTCAATGTTAAAACTCCTTACATTCAGACTTCTTCAGGTAAAAGCTCCTCAGTTCACCCCTCTCTTCTTTAAATTCTTCCTAGATCCACAGTTCTCAATCTGTGGGCCACAACACCTTTAGGATTCGAATGACACTTTCACATGGGTCACCTAAGACCATTGGAAAACACAGATATTTGCATTATGATTCATAACAGTAGCAAAATTACAGTTATGAAGTATCAACAAAAATAATTTTATGGTTGGGGGTCACTACAACATGAGGTTGCAGCCTTAGGAAGGTTGAGAACCACTGTCCTAGATGTGTGTTGTACTCCTTGATCTCCACTTCTTTCAATTTTTGCTGCTCATTTCTCTCTACCATCCATGGTAGTGTCCTAAGCTATTCTAGTATGAAGATGTTTCATGTTGTAATGCCTTTAAACCACATCTAATTTTTATTAAATGTGTTCCACTCAAACTTAAGTAATTATTTGTTTCTTAGTGAAAATTTTATTTTGGACATTTTCAATTTTTATCATTGCTTCCCAGAAGATAGTTTTATCTTTATGTTTCCACTTCAATCTCCTTAATTTTTTAAAAAATATATCCATTTGACATTTGTACGTTTCTAAGGTTGATTTGGGTTTGATGTTGACATTCATTCTCCTCTTCCTTGTTTCTTATGACATCTATGGTAGTTTATTTCTTTGTGTAGTTGCAATAGTATTAACTAAAACAAAGTAAAATTCTCTGTGGGAGCTACCAGGGGATTTTCCTAATTATTTCTAGAGGATGCTGAGTTTTTACAATGATTGTTGACTAATTTTCATATGGGTGTATGAGCTTAATAGCTCAGTGTCTGACTATAGCTTTTCACTGGTGCCCATTTGCTTGCACAACAGCATTGATGGAGTTAAGCTTCTTATACTAATGAGAGATTCAGGAAGGACCCACCTTTTCAGGAATGTGCCATTCATTAAAAGGCTCTGCTTTCATAGACCTAACACTGAATTTCTTTTGTTTAATTGTTTTATTATTTTTAGAAACACTCTTACATATCCATCCCCCTATTCCCTCACCCTCCCATTCTCTCATGCTTCCCACCAACCCCCCAACCTACCCACCACCCACTCCCCAGGGATAGTGAGACCCTCCATGGGGGATCATCAAAGTCCATCACATCATTTGTGGCAGGGCTCGGGCCCTCCTTTCCGTTTCTGGGCTGCAACAGCATCCCTACATAGGGAAAGGACTCCCAAAGTCCATTTGTGACCTAGGAATAAACCCTGACTCCACTGTTAGAGGTCCCATAGACTGCCTTGGCCTGCTAGCTGGCACCCACATTCAGAGGGCTTAGTTTGGTTCCCTGAAGAAGGGAAGACAGACAAGAACCCATGATCAAATTGGGAGCATGTGGGGGGAGAAGAAGGAGATGGAAAGAAGAGAAGGGGAGAAGGCGGGAGAAGAACAGGAGAGCTGAGACAGGGGAGGAATAGAAGAGGGCAAGAAAGGAGATGACTTGAGAAAGGGAACCAGTACAGATTTGGAGAGAGGTCTGGCACAGAGGAAATGGTAAGGGATCCACAGGGATAACCCCAACTAAGAATCTAGGCAATGGTGGAGAGACTGCCTTTGGTGCTCTTCCCCTACAATGAGATTGATGACTACCTTGGTTACCATTCCTAGAGCCTTGACCGAGTAGCTGATCAAAGCAGAAATAGGCATCCACAGCTTAGCACTCAGCCATACTCCCGGAATCCAGTTGTGGAGAGGGAGGAGAGATGACCAAATGAACCACGATGGAACTGGAGATACCCGCAGAAACAGTTGACCTGACCTAATGAGAGCACACAGACCCTAGTCATAAAGCAGGGGAACCAGCATTGGATCAAAACACTGAATTTCTTGCACCTCTCAGAACCTTGTATTTCCCAGGTATGAACAAGACAATGTTAAATCCAAACTTTTTCCCTTGTCTCCATTCATGAAACAGATGAGATTTCTTTCACATTTGATTGTCCCCTCCCCCCTGAAGAATTTGTTTGTAAGGATGCAGAGGTGGTTCCCTCTGAGGGTCAAAGGGCAGCCCGAGCTGGGTGGGTCAGAGTCTGGGTTTCAGCCATGATTGGCCCTTCTCCATCTTCCTTTTTGTTACCTACCCTCAGTCCACCAATGCCATTCACTGGGAATGAGCAAGGCATTCTTCTTAATCTAATAAAAATGTTATCAGGAAATTAGCATGAAATTATTGAAAATCTTTCTCTTTGGACAAGGAAAGCTTGAACTGGCTCATGTGGAGGAGAGGGTCCTAGAATGTTCTTTCCCTAATGTGCAAATACTTCTCACACAATGTCATCCTTTTACAAATAGGAACACAATGGAAAGAAGGAAATGGACAACATAACTACCTTGGAAGGCAGTTTGTACATTCTTTGTGCACCAACATTTTGTGTACCAAAGCAATGCTCTTAAGCCATTGGCTCCAAGGGTCCTAAAACTGATGATCTTCTTGGGATGACAAGTTTAGTCCATTCTTTGCCCTTAGTGGCTCTGATATTTGACTGTTTATTATTGTATTAGCTTTGCAATCACACGTGACCAGAACATTTAGTTGAACGTATATGTTTTCTTATTAGACCTTTGTCATTCTACTCTGAAGCCTGACATACCAGAGCATCATGTTCTGGTAAGTTCTGCTTAAGGAGTGTGTTATTTGGGGGGGGTTCAAATGGTAGTAGTTTGTTCATCCTAGGCTCTGCAGTAGAAACTATTTTAGGAGTGACAAGGCAGCAAGGCAGAATGAAGGTCTCTGGCCGCTGCCAAGCTCAACAGTTCCCTGACTTCTGTTGGTAATGTTCATTCCTCTTTCATGCATCTTCAGGGTTGGTTTGGATACTATGTCATGTCACTCTTATTGAAGAGAAGTGAACAAATGTTTCTTCACCTCAGCTAGGGTATAAAGAAAAAGTTATACCCAAGTCTGTCTTGGCAAATCAAAGGCAGAATCTTTGGTGGAACAACTTGGAAATTGTTCAGGGAGCTCCAGGAATGCAGTCATTTCCAGTTATCAGTCATGGGGGTGGGGGCTTTCAGTCATAGAACTGCTGGAGACTCACCCATATTCCTGGAAGTATTCCCAGTAAACCCAGTGGCGTGGCAAGCTAGAAGGATAAAATTGTTCCTTTGGCCTGTCATTGGTCTCCTGTTTGTGGAGAATAGACATCTGTTCCTATCTCCGCAGGAAAAGTTATGCAGCAGCTCTGTATTGCTATCCTTCATCATCTAACAACATTGGCAGCCCACAGTGGCTCATGAAGTCAGCTAGGTCCCCACGGGTACTTAAAAGGGGTATATGTGTTATATCCATGTGTTTTTATGCAATGGGATGCATAAAAACACAGAAAGCTCAGTAGGGTATATCATCTCCGAGATATACTGAGAAGTTGAGAGAAGCCCATCTAACTGTAAAAGAGTGATTGACAGAGGCTGGGAAGTCTCTGGTGGGTGGATAAAGGAAGACCAAATTTGATCAATATGTACTGTATGTAGGTGTAGAGACATTGCATTGAATCTGATAGGCACCCTTCATGTGTCTTAAAATGAAAGATAAAAGAGAAGCTACTTACAAACTATCCATCCAAGAATGACAGGAGGACTTCCCTGCAGTCTTACTCTTCAGTTCTGAGCCCTTAGTGATAGGGACTTTACAGTGCTGGAATTACTTCAGTGTGGAGGTTACAGTGGGGTCATTAGGCAGTTACTGAACACAGACATTGTACAGTTTTCTTCCTTTGCCTTCCTGATTACTTTTTTAAAAAAAAGCAAAGACCTAATTAAGTTGGAATAACACAAATTTAAAGTATACACTCTATTAATGGGGACTAGGTTGCAATGCAAATTTTGTAACTAATTTAAAAAGAATGCCATTTCAAGAACAATTTGTACCCCCCCTTTTGATTCAGACTAAGGAAAACTAGTGCTTTAATTACAAAATAGACAAATACAGTCTGTGAAGTCCTGCTTAGTGGGTTCACATATAATGAGCTTTCAGAGAAGGCAATGAGAAGGAAAATGATCATTTTTTTTTGTGGGTTTGCTTTCTGGAATTTTGCTTGCATTTGTTTAGTGTACTTTTCTATTAAGATGTGAAGTCACTGTTTCAAGTATAAGACTGAAAAATAGTCAGTCTCTATGGAGAGTACTTCTAGCCCTGGGGTGGACAGTCTGTATCTCCATAACGAGTAGTCCAGAGCACCACAAAGCCCACATATCCAAGTTCTTCCTCCATACCGAGCGGTGAAGACCTCTTATCAGCAATAGCCAGTGTATTTCCTGTTCATCGGGAAATACTTTTAGTCCCTATCCATACTGTGACATCCCTTACTCTGACCCCTTTTATAATGCATCTTATTCAATTCCCTGGGAAATTTTTAATTCCCATGAACTGAACACAGGACAAGGACATCTAGAGGAAGGATAGTCGTGCAAAGGGGATGCTTCCGTGTGTCACCAGGGTGGTTGACTATGGAACTCCTGTCACCCAGCTGTTTTAGTCCACTTCACTGGTGTGCTGGCTCTCCTCCCTTCTTGATTTCCTGTTCTAAGCGGCTGGAACCCAGTATTTCAACTTCAGCTCCCAGTACAGGCTCATCCATAGAAATTGTTCAAAAGACATTTGCCAAAATAACAAATGACCCTTTTTTTTCTTCAGAGTGAAGTCTGGGCTCCTCTGCACAACATTCAAGAAACTTCAAAACCTGGCTTTAACCTTTGGTGTTCTCTTTATTTCCTTCTGTTTCCTGACAATTGCCTAGCAACCATATTGAAGCTATCATAATGTCCAAAGCAGACATGGGCTCTTCGTCTCTGTGCTCTTGCTGAGGGTGATAAAGGTAAATCTTTAAGGTACATCTCTACTGCCATTCTGGGACACTCTCCCCTAGCCGAGCAACTTCTGGGGAATGAACTTAATAACAACCTCTTATGGATCGACTACTCTGTTCAAGGAAGAACACAATGGTGCATGGAGAGGGCTTTTAGGTAGGAGGCCTTGCGGCTGGAACAAAGGTAGGAGGGCACATCAGAGTAGCCTGAGGGCACCAAGTTGGTCTCAGAAACACTGCCTATAGTGTTTCTAAGAAGAAAGGGTGAGCTTGTGGGACAGAGAATCAATAGATCTAAAAGCTAGTTGTTTCGTTCAACAAGGACTACCTAGTTCTCATTCCTCTCTGTGATTTCTCTGGGCTCCAACAGCAACAACTGTTGTATGTTCCCTGTGTGGTCCACTCTCTCTGTGACCTCTGTGAAAGGCTGGTCCTCCACCTCCACAGCTGCTGTAAGCCCTTCCTCTGAACCCAGTGGGGCAATCTCTACATGATGTTAAAGAATTAGCTGAGGGGGCCCCTTCTAGGAAACTATGTTGATGACACCCTACCTTGTTCACAAGCCCATCACTGTTCTTACCACTTACAATTACCTATCTATAAATCAGATTTCCCCTTTATCTAACAGCCAGGTGAGAATTGCATTGAAAATGCCTGTGCTGTAGAGTCAGTCACATATACTGAAAATTTTTTCTCTGGAGTCTCTTGTTTCCTGAAACTAGAGAATCTTTCCTAATCATGACAAATTTTGCTGAGTGACCTGCATTTAGGAGATAGACAATTTATGACTATCAGCTGGATATTTTTTAAAAGGCAATGCTTCAAAGGGGTGCCAGGCCTGATTGTCAGACCTCTGCTATCTGCCCCATGTGGTAGCTTCAACTCTCAGCACAGATCCGTCTGGACTTACCTCTCAATCCCTGCCTTTCCAGCTGCATTTGCATTCCATGTTTATCCTGTCTTAGACTAGACCACCCTTGGAATTTACCTCTTGTCCCTGTGATACTACAACAAGGAACTTATTTATTTATTTATAAGTTTGTGTCTTTTAACAGTCTTCTGCTACCAGAATATAAGAAGTATCAGCACAGAGATTGTTTTTTATTTGAATTAGAAACAATCTTATTTTACATATCAATCCCAGTTCCTTCTCCCTCCCATCCTTCCCTGCCCCCCACAACACCCCATCCTATCCTCTTTGTGCTCCCCAGGGAGGGTGAGGCCTTTCATAGGGGCTCTTCAAAGTCTGTCACATCATTTGGAGCAGGACCTAGGCCCTCCCATCATGTGTCTAGGCTGAGAGAGTATCCCTCTATGAGGAATGGGCTCCCAAAGTCCATTCATGTACTAGGGATAAATAATATTCCACTGCTGGAGGCCCCATAGATTGCAAAGGCCTCCTTACTGACACTCATGTTCAGAAGGTCTGGGTCAGTCCTATGCTGGTTTCTCAGTCATCAGTCTGGGGTTCATGAGCTCCAGCTTTTTCAGGTCAGCTGTTTCTGTGGGTTTCCCTGAAGCACAGAGATTCTTGTCAACCTTTTTAATTGATGAACTGATATTTCTGTTACTCAGAATGATGCCTGGCAGTTGGCAAATGCTCAGGTAATATTTAGTGAATGAGCTGGGTAGTGGTAGTGCACGCCTTTAATCCCAGCACTCGGGAGGCAGAGGCAGGCAGATCTCTGTGCGTTTGAGGCCAGTATAGACCGACGGCCTCCAAAACAATACAGAGAAACCCTGTCTCGTAAAAACCAATATATATATGTATAGTGAATGAATGAATGAATTTTCTGGTCTGAGTATATTTTGTTCACTTTGTAGTCCTGAATTAATTCATGCATTGTTGTTCTCTCCCATGTTTACTCATTTTAACCAAACAGTCCTATGGCAATATTATCTACCAACCCGCTACCTTTGATAGATGCCCCGTTTACCTGTCAGACTACTGTATCAGAGATACCCAGAAGGACTCCCTCCTTATAGCCTCAAAATGCCATTAGCCATTCCTGAGTAATTAGGGCCGTGGTGTTGCTTATTTTAAAAAATCATTTTGGTGGAAGCCCAGTTCTTAGCTCTGTATGATTTATTGTAATGCTGGGCAAGGAAACCTCTACTTCTTGCCTGGAAAAAATGGGGTTCCCCTGGGAAATCAAGATGGCATGCATTGGAATCATTGCCACAGATGGCCCTCATCACCACATCTTCCTAAATGGTTATCATTTGGGCAGCCAGTTGGGGGACAGTTGTTGGCTACAGAGGCTTTCTGGCTTATTAACAAGCTACTTGGCTGAATCTTTTTATCTTGAGGTCACTGGTTAGCAAATAGCCCAGATTCCTGGTGATAAAAGGTGCTTCTGCTTGACAGATGGGCTATAGCATGTCTGACAAGTGATGCGTTTTCAGGACAGGGCCTAGTGAAGGATTGCTTCTTTTTCTTACATGAAAAAGGCTCACACTGGCCTGCCCTTTCCTTTTCTGTGGATGTAATCTCTGAGGAGGGTGGTAGGAGTCAGCCATTTGGAAAGATGGCCTGACAGTAAAAACATGGTAGATCTAAGGATGTCTGTACAAGATGGAGATCTTAATAACACAAAGAAGCCAGCGTGGGAGGCAGGCCGTAGCATCAGAAGGATTGCAAAGAGGAGTGGGCACTACATTGGGCTTCACAGTTCCATACATTTGGATTGTTTCCAACAACTAACATAGTCTCTGGTTAGTTAAGAATCTACATTTCAGACACAATTTTCATAATCTTCAAAAACAGAAGCAATGCTGTTTTCACTGTCAATACTGATATTTAGGGATGCCAGATGCCTATGAACTGCGAAGCACTGGAGAAATGGAAACGAGATTGTCCATTGATTGGACTCCTTCCTCTTGGCGTAGGGACCACTTTTCCTTGTTTAGCCTGAATTTTTCTTTAAAAGACACATCAGTTCTGCCCTCCTTGACTTAGACAGAATGGAGAGGTTTGAACTAGAGGTCATCTCTGTCTAGCTGATGATCATCCTGAAACTTCCTCTAGATGCTGTGTGTTCACCCTGGAACAGAGCCTGTACTTATCTCATGCTGCTGGTGCCTGGTAGAAGTGGGCTACCTGCTAGGCCCCTTGGAGTCTGTAGAGTGTGGGTTTTCCTCATCTGCACTAGGATGCATGCTGGATAGGAGTCTAGGGACAGATAGGGAAAAATCAAGTATCTTTGGGTCAAACGTTAGGGTAAGCTAGACTGCAGTGTTCCACTGAAGTCATTCTCTTCCCAGCACACTTAGCAAACATAAAAAACTCTGCAGTGACATTCAATCCAATCCACTCATTCCATCATTGGAAAAATATCAAGTATCATCTGGCATCTAAATTTTATTTAAATTAGAAAGAATCTTACACATCAATCCCAGTTCCCTCTCCTCCTCCCATGCTTCCCACTGACCCCCTGCCATCCCAGCCCCGTGTACTCCCCAGCGAGGTTGAGGCCTCCCATGGGTGATCATCAAAGTCTGTCAAGTAATTTAGGGGAGGGCCTAGGCCCTCCCCTGTGTATCTAGGCTGAAAGAGTATCCCTCTATGGGGAATGGGCTCCCAAAGTCCATTTGCGCACTCATCTAGTATCTGTTAGTTAATGTTTTTCTACTGGACATGAGAAGCCATTACAATCTAGTCAAGATTGATGCATTTGTATAGTTAGTAATATCAGAAAAATAGCAAAGTATTGTCTTGTAACAGTTGTGCATATTTTACGTGAACTAGAACCCCTACTGGGAGGGTTAACCTCAGCACTAATGACTTTAAATTTTTTTTAAAACATAATAATTTTATTAACTTCTTTCTCTGACAATTTCATCCACACATTCAGTCCTTTCTGGTTACACTCACCACCATTTTCTGCTCTTTTTTTATTTTCCCTGTCAACTTCCACATTTCTAAGGAATTACTTCCACAAAACATGCAGGTTGTACAAATTTTACTTCCAAGAATACTTTTCACAATACCTATATTGTTAGGAAAGTAGTGAATTAATCACATATTAACAAGAAACATTTAAACGAATTCCTTTGACAGGTATATTATGGTTATCATTGAGCATTATAATCCCAATCTCATAAAAAAGGGGCCTGGGCAGATGGATCAGCAGGGAGAGAGAAGAGCTTGATTCGCAAGTGTAAAGACTCCAAACCAAACCCCCAGCACCCATGTGCAAAGCCCAGCATGACTGCCTGTGTCTATAACACAGGCACCGAGGGAAGGGGGTGGATGACAGGAAAAGTGCTGGTGTTTGCTGACCCAGCCTCGCTGCAGGTTCAGTTAGAGACTTTGTCTCTGTAATGGAATAAAGTTCAGAGTCATGGATCAGGACACTGGGCATCCTCCTGTAGACTCTCCATGTATTCAGGGGTGCATTCTCTCTTACACACATGCATGTACAACACACACATTGATGTCATACAGACAGAGGAAATGTAAGCAAATGATGGAACTCTGTAGATAAATTTAGAATGGAAATCTATATTAAGACACATAAGCTCTGAGTTGTTAGAAAGTTGTGTTGTTCTTCTTGGGCTATGGTAAGCACTTGGGTTTTGATTTTGAGTCTTCTTTCTAAAATAGAAATAAAGGTGACCTTGCAGGGTCAATGTGAATTTTAAATGAAGCAATATATATTAAAGTGCATGTAGCAAACAGTACCTGGTCCAGAATTAGAAATTAATAATGATCTGTTTATCTAAATTATATCCTAGTGTGTCTATACTTATTATGTATTATTGCATTAATCAGAAGATGTCCAATCAACATTACAAAAAGAAAGCGGGTAGGAGTGTGGAGTGTGCAGGTTAGCTTTCTGACAAGCAAGACATCAAATTCCAGCACTTCATGTCTTCCCCACCACTGGCTAACAACCACTGGCTTAACCACAAAGCAATGGCCATGGCAGACTGAATTGTTTCAAGAAGTTTTAGTTTTCTTCGTAAGGGTCTTTTGAAGGGACTTGTGCACTAATCAGAAAGTCCTCATGTCTCAGATAGATTAGAATTAGAAGGTGGAGTTCCACTAGTGTGTGGACTGTCAGACCTGTTCAGACAAAAGCGTTGTCATGGGTAGTGGTGATTTCCCTGCAGAGTGGAGGTCATCTAGCTGAGGTTCTACAGCAGCTTGTAGAAGATTTTCTGCATGGAATGAAAGTTGCCTTGATCTCTGTTGGGGAAGTCCTGTGCATTTGTCAATAAAGCACTGTCTGGCCAATAGGGAATCTAGATAGGAGGGACTAGGAGTCCAGAAGGACTCTGGGTAGGAGAAACACAAAGGAGTCAAGATGTATCCGCCATGGGGTAGGAAGCCCGGAACTATTCTCCGGTAAGAAACATACTTAGATTAACAATTATGGGGTAATTACTTAAGTCAGAGCTAGCCAGTAAGAAACAAGCAAGGCCAACAGCTTCATAATGAATATAGCCTCCTGTTTATTTGGGACTCTAGAACCAGGCTGGCGGGAAGGCTTCTCTCAAGAAAAAGCTTCTCTTTACAGATCTCCTTCTACTCTTCTAGGCTGTGAGTCCATGAGACACAGACGAGTGTTTCTCCCTCTTTGTGTCTTTCTAGGAACTGCCACAAACCAATTCTTCCTTCCCAAATTTCAAATTAGATGCTTAGGTTTGCACCTTAGATCCCTTTGCTGGCCCACCCCACAGCGTCATGACGATTTCACAGATTCCCAACTCTTTGCAGCTGGGAGGGTTCTGTAACTGTTTCTTCCTAGGGATTGCTGGCTGCAATTGGTCCACAAGAGAGGAGGGAGGGAACAGAAGCTGGAAACTGGGTTCAGCACAGCTGTGGGTACAACAGAGACAGCCCTCTTGGAGACAGACTTCTGTGAATCAGCTCAACTCCATTCCAGAGTATAAGGAATATATAAGATTTAGGAGACTGGTGACAGACCCTAATTTGCTTTAAGTGACAAGACCCTATCATAAGGCTCCTAGTGCAAGTTTTAGTTATCACACGTGTGGCAGGAGAGGCTTCTAGCAGGAATCTCTGCCACAGGTCAAGCTAAAGATAAGTGAGTCATTTGGCTTAGAGACAACTTTCATATGAGATCAGTCCTCCCAAGCCAGGGACATTCTCCAGATAGGAGCCAGTAGAGAGCAGGAGGTTTTACTGGGGAGGTAGGGAGTCTCCACATCATCAAGCTTTTGGAAAAGGCTGCTGGGCCATGATAGACTGGAACCTATGAGCAGCCAATAAGACCTTCCAACAGGTTCTGCGGAGATCTCGATGAAAACAGGAAGAAACAGCCTTGCCTTCACGATGGGAAGCTCTGCAGTGACACATGACTATTAGTCTCAGAGGACAGCTCCCTGAGGACATTTTACAAACTCTTTCAACATGTTTTGTCATCAGCAAATAGGAATAAATAATCACCTATCATGTTCTTGGTAGGAGAATGAGAAGATCAACTAAGAAACGTGTCTGCCATATGTATAACAATTACTTTTTTTAACTATACCATGTTCTTTTATTCTTGATGCCTGCCCACAGTAATCTTTCTTAAGGTCTCATTGTGTTTCACTCATCTACTTTCTTTTTTAAATTTTTACTTATTTTTAATTTTTGTTATTACATTTTTAAAGTTAGAAACAAGCTTTCTTCACATGTCAATCCTACCTCTCTCTCCCTCCCCTCCTCCTGCACTTCCCCAATGCCCCCAGCCTCCCACCCTATCCCCACTCCCTTCCCTATAGGGGATATCCAGAGTCTGTCATTTCATTCATTCTACTTTCTTAAAGAAAAGTTATTTCAATATCTGGGTACTTTAAATTTTGTAAATGTCCTTATGCCTTCAAAGTTAGATTTTACCCAAACCCAAAGCAAATTTGGGAAGAGTACAGGGAGAAAGAAAGAAAAAAAGAAAGCAAAGAAAAATCCTGTTTCCTATTATGACTCTCTCTAGGACCCCTTCTCTCCAGACCCTACCACAGTTCATTTCTTTCTATATTCATGGCTGCTTCAGATACTTTGGTTATGGGCTCAGATCTACATGTTCAAAGCTGATATCCACAAACAAGAAACAACATGCTGTCTTTGTCTTTCTTGGTCTGGGTTGCCTCACTTAGTGTAATGTTTTTTTTTTCAAGTTCAATTTATTTACCTGTAATTTTCATATTCTGTTAGCCCTGGACACATGTAAATATGAACAAAGTACACGGACACATAGGAGATAATGAATTTTGTAGGGAGAGTGGGTGACCCTAAAGGAATTGGAGAGGAGGGAGGAAGGGTGGGAGAATTGTAGATGAAGAATACATAGATGATGTTCTCCAAACAATATGTATATATGCTGGAAGCCAGAGTGAGGAATAAGAATAAGAATAAGAATAAGAATAAGGAATAAGAAACTTTCTTGAAGGTGGTGATAGGAAAAAGTGAAATGTGAGCCAACTCTATGTTTCAGGGGCTATGTGCTGTCCTGAGTTAAATAATTTTTGATAAATTAAGACTAGGAATATATATGTCATATAATCGACTCATAAATTTCTGCTTTGAGAACAGAAAAATCTGTACTATTTTTATATTATATTATTTGGGGAAAATAGTTAAGAACTAAATTTCTTGATCTTTGGATGTCAGGCTGAGACCAAATGGCCTTTCTTTGTGCTGGCCTGCTCAATTATTGTGGCTGATGGGGAGTATTCTTGTAGAAAACCAAATAGGAGCTGGCCAAATGCATTGGCAAAGAGTGGCTGGAAGGCTTCTCTATTAAAATAAATCATAGTGATTGAGACATCCTAGGGACTGAGGTCTTGATGGCAACAGAAAGGAACATGCCAGTGTGTTGTGACAGGCTGGTGTCTTATTGTGGGGAGCACAAAGGATGTAAACCCCTCTTTTTGCCCCACCCCTAGAGCTTCAGAAAAGACAGGAAATATGTCCTGACTATCACCAGGCAAGCTGCGCCATGGGCAAAGTATTATGCACTGGGCATTGGACCAGACAGAAATTTGATTATGATTTGGCAGGCACCAAGACTCCAAAGTAATTTTGATCCTGCCCCAATCACAAGTGAGTATGAAGTCATAAAATGAGAGTGCTGCAGTGACAACTCCAGCCCCTTCATTTTGTAGATGAACTAGACACATGGGCACATAGGAGGAATAGGATTTTGAGTGAATTCTGTTAAGTTGAGATTTCTAGCTGTTCACTTGCTGGCCATGTGGCCATGGGCTCTGTCCCTCAGAGGCCCTGATCCCTATTCTGCTCATGAGTAAAATGATCATAGCCCTTTCTCCTTCACAGAACTGAGAGTCCTTGACCTCTAGATGGAAAGCCCTAAACAGGCCCCATGGCATACATCACGGTGAGAACAACATGCGCTGGGAAATGACAGAACCAGAGTTTGGGTTCAATCAGTGTTCTTACCTTGATTCCTCTTTACCACATGAATAAAAATGAAACATATATACTCTGATTTGCTGGCATGGCATGGGGAGAGAGAGAGAGAGAGAGACAGAGGGAGAGAGAGAGAGAGAGAGAGAGAGAGAGAGAGAGAGAGAGAGAGAGAGAGAGAGAGAGAGAGAGAGAGGAAAATGGTACGGCTAAGAAAAGGAAGGCATCATATTATTATTATGTACTGAGCCAAGAAGAGTCTCTGGGATGTTCCTATCAACCTCTCATCAACAGGCTAAGAAAAATGACCTCAAATCCTCCTAGACAAGGTTGCTGGGAAGGGAAAAACTACTGTTTCTTTTTTTTTCTCAATGCTTTGGTTAATTGTAGTGTAGCATCTCTGGGGGTGGGAGTGGGTTGCTTTTTAATTTGGTCCTGATTTTAAGTGAAAGACTAATGGTGTATAATAGTTTTAACCAATTAGCAGGATCATATATCTGAGAACACTGAGCTATCTCTGTATCTAACAATTAGCTGCCTAGATCACTCCTGATGAGCTTCCAGCATCTAAAATTCCTTCCTAACATCAAGCAGCTCTAAGAACTCATTCATTCATCACCTACTCACTTTACTGAATTAGCATATATTGAGGTTCTATGTATAGCAGTAGGCTCAAGACAGAACTATGAAATCTCTCCAGCTGAGTTGATTTGTGTTGTGAAAGTTAGCTCTAGTGCCCATGGGCATGTAGGACCATTTCTCATCCCCTGAGGTTCTTAGAAGAGCAAGAGCAGAGATGTTAGAAGGGCATGGACCTCACTAAGGAGTTCCCAAATGACTTCTGGGCAAGGTACTTCATATATAAAGCATCTGTGTAAAACTACCAAAGTTGGAAATTTACAGCATTGTGTATTTTGGGGTTTCATTCAATTAGAGGATGTATTGATAGCATACAGGAGAGATTTCAATACTAAGTCATGAGAATTCAAGAGACAGGCAATACAGTAGACTGTGAGTGATGCCTTTGGAGTTGCGAATCTTGATAACTGAAGGAAACATGACATTTTCCTATTCTTAAGAAGGTCTGTTTATGTTCAAATGACAGACAGATGTAAGATGCACTGTATTGTAGATCCTAAGAACAAGCAGCATGGGATGGACTAATTGGGCTCACAGCTTTGTGGAGAAAAATGACTTAACTGCTGTATGTCTTGATTTTCTTATCTATAAGGCGGGGATAATATAAATGTCCATTTTATAGGGCTTGTTGGGGAAATTCATTAATAGAACAATTATTTTTTTAAGTGGCTATTTTGGTGTTGTTGCCTCATCAGCATCATCATCATTATTTGTATATATTTTAGCAGGAGGAGAGATCAGACAGACAGTTTTTTAGATAATTCTGTGATGAGGAGGAAGCTGGATTAGAAAAGGATGAGGCAGAAAACATGGAGACAATTGATAGTCAGTTTTATTGGACTGGAGAGATGGATCAACAGTTATGAACACTTGCTGATCTACCAGATGACTGGGGTTTTGTTTCCAAAAGCTACATACATATCACAATTATTTGTAGCTCCTGTTACTGAGTATCTAATATCCTCTTCTGGCGTTCATGGCACCAGACATGTATGTGATCCACATACATATATACAGCCAAACCCCTAAAGAGTGAATTGTACAATTTGCCTTCTATGTTGCACAATCAGTCTACGTACCAAGTCGAGAGTGAGAATCAGAGAGTTCAGAGCAATGAATGAAATAGGTCAACTATGACAGACCTGGGTTTTTTTTTGTCCGATGGTCAAAAATCTTAGTGCTGAATTCATTAATCTGTTTAACCTAGGCATAAGACAATGGAAAAATAATAACCTGGAGGTGTGGACACCTGTGTTGTAGTTCATCATTGGGCTAAGCTATTTAATATGAGCAATGTCTGCAGCTAATGCTCCATTATGTTGGTAGATGTTAGCTAATGCCTCTTGACACATACTGATAACTACCATCTTGTCATGTTAATTCCCTACAAGTGCAAAACTTTCTACAGCAAGACTTCTTTTAGCAGTCAACACAATTGTAAGTTACTCTCTCTTGAGGTGGGACAATGTCCATGAAGCCTTAACCATGCTGTTAAGGTCTTCTTGAGCTTTGAGTGCAGGTAGTTCACATAGTTAGATTGAATACCATGTCTGCTTCGTGTTCTCTGGTATGTTGGTGATTCCCTAAGAACTTTGCTTTGAAAATGTTGGGCAATCAGTCTAATAGAATAAGCGAGAGCACAGGCAACTGCAACACAGTCAACTACGCCAACCAAGAAAGTTTGGTGTTTATGTAGTCACTGATGCAGAATACAGAAGATTTGCTCTGGTCTGTTGAGTGACTTGATATAGAGAAGCATCCATTAACAGCGGTATCTGTTGCACTAATTCTTAATACAAGTTGAAGTAGTATTAGTTACTTTTATCTTTATAGTAATGAACATTCACAGTATGTATATCACATAATTCATCTGAGTTCTGCTAGAAGTCAAGACTTGACAATTTGGATACAATGGCCATCTCTCACAAATTCTTTCACTGCTGTTTCTCTTATTGTGGGGAGTTAAGAAGGGCAAGCCAAATGTGATTTAAGTTCCTTTCCAACTTCTGTATTTCCTGGAACTGGGATTTGAAAATAGACAGCACAACTCTGTAGTTCGGCTCCATTTCATCTGTATACAGTATCATCTTCCTTCTATTCTTGGCAGAAAGGTTGGTGCTGCTGCTGCAAAGAGCCAAGTGAACTCTCCAGAGATGGGATTTGGCAGGAACATCTGAGACCATGAACTGGAAGATCGTTAGCCAGGAGGCAGCAAGGGTAAGAGACCTACAGCTGTCAGAAATGCAAGATGCAGCAGCAAGAGGTTGGGCAGTGCCACCTCACTGGACCCAGGATTCTTGGAATTGATTCCAGAAAGTCACAAAGAAAAGAGGGAAGGTGTGGAGAGCTAAAGCTCATGTTGCCAAGGCAAAGGTATAATGACTTCTACTAATTAGGATGTACTAATATAAAAGATATTAAATTTGATCTTGGCTGGGAAGATTTAGTGAAGAATATTATTTGAATTAGACCTGGTAGTACCTTTAAAAGACTTTAAAGTGTCAATATGTACTTGCAAAGGGGGTACTGAAGTGGATACCTATAGTTATTCCAAACTGAGGGCTCCATATTTTCCTACCAAAATGACAGTGTTTGTGTGGCTATTTGGACCTTCATTCACACTTTCGTTTTTGTAGCCTGAATGCCCTGTGCTCTTCAGATTCTTGTGTGATTGTAGGTTAACTGTTTGTCATAGTAACATATATGTTGAAAACATATTAAGCACGTGTGTTTTCATATTAAGGAGGATTTTTTTTACTTTACTCTCCAACAATTCAATTGCATCTGCTTGCTGAAGTAGACATAATCACCAAGTGATGAATTAGAGGAAAGAAAACAAACATGTCTTGGTCTGTCTCTCTGCTCTACCCTATTTCAAATGTGTCTGCTAATGGAAAGGATAGATTTTCCCATTCAGTCAGGGTAGACAGAAGAATAGAGTTGTATTTTAGTCAGATGGGCTAAAGCATGATGTGATAGCAAAAGCTTCAGTGGAAGGGCCATGTCTCAGAGCCATGGATTCTTCACTCTAGGACCCAGGTCTGTAGCGAGCCTCTTTTTGATACACTGCTTGAATGATACAGACCAAATAAAGTGTGTCTCCTACAGCATGTGTTTGATGAAGCCTTCATCTCCAATATGATGGCATTGTGAGTGGGAGCCTTTGGGCGGTAATGAAAATGGAATAAGGTTTGAGTTGTGAATCATCTGTGTTAGGATTTGTATCTTTATTAAGATTCAGAGAACTTTCCACGACTTTTCAATATGAGGTTGTGGGGACACACGTGTAAAGCCAGGCTAGGGAGAATTTGCCAAAACTTCACCATGCTAGCCCCAGATCTTAGTTTTGGCTTTGAAAACTCTGAATTGGTCAAGTCACCCAAACAACTGTTATTTGTTATGGGAGCCTGAACTGGTCTATAAGACACATCATCTTGAAGCAGTGGATACAAGAGAAGGCTAATCCTTAGACACCAGCGCAGGTCCTCAGACATTATCCTCAGTCACTTCTGCTTGTGTTCTCTTTACTTCCAAAGTTACATGGCAAAGCCTGAGGTTGGATAGGTGGAGGATTCTCATCTTCTTCCAGGTCCAAAATTTTGAAAGAAATCTGTGTGCTGCTTGCACTGAGCTGAAACAAGGTATGATATCTGCATTTTATTAGGCAAGCAGAGCAGATTTGTCTGATTATCTAGCCAATGAAACCATGCCTCTAAATAATATCCTGGGATAGAGAAAGATCAATAGCTATATTTTGATCACGTTTTTCTGTTTCTTAACAATTTGTTTTTAATTCTAAAGAGGAAACAAAAAATGCTGTATTCTGATCTTAGCAAATCAGTTTTTCTTTCTTCCAAATGGATCAGAAAAGTAGAGAATGAGGATTATGGAGGAAAAACAGAACCTTCCTTAGTTCCTTGCTTGCATTTCAACTCACTCTCCAGCCTTATTGTTTGCTCTTAGAAAAATCCCTGTAAGACAGTGCTACTATTTTAATTTACAAGATGGAAAATTGAGGCTTCATGGTTTTAGACAAGTCATTGAAGGTACAAAGGGATCTAAGCCCACCTATGACTATCTAAAGTTTCCCTGTCTAATGCTGGTATGCTGGCATGTTAATCCCAGAAGAAAAATAAAACTATAGCAAGATGGAAAAGGTATTTTATTGTAGAATTCAGGTTACTCCATGTAGAAATGAGTCCTACAATGTAACTTCTTAAGTTTTCCACTGTACATTCATCTAGTTATTTATGAATGTGTATCCTTATTTATCTAAATGATATTTATTGGGTATCATGTACAGCCGTTCCAGTAAAGTCTTAGAATATAGCTATTGATAGGGTGTGTGGATCCCTGCTTCTGTGTTCTTAGATACCCTCAATGGAGAAAGCTGCCTAGCTATAATAATTACAGTTAGGAAATGCAGGCATGTGAGAGCTAATTCTCTCTTGTAGACTAGTCAGAGGTCTCAGTAAAGAGGCTGCTTAATTTTGAGATCTGCTGGTGAATCACAGAACAATGACTGAAGGTCTGTGAATGGTCCAGTCTCCTCTTGGAGCCTTCTTTTAGTCATTCCGTTCCTCAAAGAGACTGCAGTTGAGGAGCTGAATAGTGTTATAAGTTAGCGGATCTGAAGGCTCCATTGGGGCCTTGGCAGTTCTATAGTAGATCAAGTTAGGGTCTTGGCTGTCATGTCATAAATGAATAACTTTTTCAAACTCAAATTGGTGGCTTTTGGAGCCTATGGAGGGATAATTTGTTCAGCCTAGACACAAGGAGGAGAGCCGTGGTTCTGCCCCAAAGCAATGTGACAGACTTTGTTGACTCCATGGGAGGCCTCACCATCTCTGAGGACTGGATGGTGGGGTGAGGAGGAGGGATTTGGGAGGAACTGGAGGAGGGGAAGGAGGAGGAAATGGGATTGGTAAAATATTGGCATTTATTGGTAAAATGAAAAGGGTTGTTTTAAAAAATAAAAAATGAATAGTAACAAAAATAAAATTTATATCATGTAAATGATGGGAGATGCTATGCACATCACACAACAGAGAATCTGAGATGGAAATATTGTGCATCTGCCCTGGTCCAGTCATTCACTAAAGATATAAGAATTGAGAAAATAGTTTTAAATGGGTAGCTGTCATGAAGCCATATTGTGCGCTCTGTCTTAGCTAGGGTTACTATTGCTGTGATGAAATACCATGACAAAGTCGACTTGGGGAGGAAAGGGTTTATTTATCTTATGCTTCCACAACATAGTTCATCTTTGCAGGAAGTCGGGAAAGGAACTCAAGCTGGACAGGAACCTGGAGGCAGCAGCAGATGCAGAGGGTATGGAAGAATGCTAGTTACTGCCTTGCTCTCCATATTTTGCTCAGCCAGCTTTCTTATGGAACCCGGACAGGAATGGCACTACCCACCATGGGCTGGGCCCTTCCCATTCAATTACTGGTTACAAATGCCCCATAGGCTTGCCTTCAGCCTGATCTTATAGAGACATTTTCTCAATTGAGGTTCCCTTTTCTCAGAGAACTTTAGTTTGTGTCATGTTGACATAAAACCATAGAGCAATGCTCTTAAACCCAATGTCCTCTTTAATCTCCAACAGTCACCAAATAACTGGAAGGAGACATACATTTGAGACATTGGAAAAGGATCACTGAACAGGAATCACAACTCTCTTTGCATATTATGGGTGCTCATGAACTACATGAACATCATTGTGCTTATCAGAAGTCACTGCCTCTTTCTGAGCCTCAGCGTCTTTACAAAATATTGCTAATGCCACCCTTTCCTACGCCTTCTGAGAGGGAGTTGTGAGAGAGCTAATGGGGTGAGATGGTACAAACACATGGTCTCTGTAACTAGATTATGTTGACGCTAAGCTTCCCCATTAACTGCCTGTAGCCATGACAAGTGATGTGACTTTTTACATCTGTTTCCTCATTGGGAAAAAAAAGAAATAATAATGTCTAGAGTAGAAGAGTCCTATAAGATTTAAAGGTGTTGATTTTAGGAAAGTTCTTAGTACAGAGACAACACAGAGTAACTTGGCCAAATTATTAGTTGCTGTTATCACTATTATTAAATTAGTATTACATTTAAATTAAGTCTTATTATTATTTCTAATATATCACAATTGCAGAGTCTACACTGCACAATAGACTTTGTCAGCTACCAAGTAATAAACATAAGGAGGTTTGAATTGTTGTTGATTAGAATAGGCACATTCGGCACAATAAAATCGACCTAGCAGTTGTTTGAAACCTTAAACTATTCAATTCATTTTTCCAGAAAGAGTGCTTATTGGGATCAGGAGAAGAGTACTGTTCCCCCTTGCTTTTCTGCTGTTCATTTGCTGAAAGACATTAACCATGAGTTATTTCTTCAGAAACTCCTTTGCAAAGGGTCAATTCTTTTCACCTTACACAGTAGGGCTCTTGCAGGACTTACAGGAAGTAGCCAAACAGGTATTTAATAAATGCTAGGTACTTCCCATGAACAAGGTATGGCACTGAAATTTTTGTTTACAGAAATCGCCAGATTAAGGTGAATCTGAAAGTCTTTCTCTTAGACTCTGGCTTCTGAAGAAGCCATTGTATTCATGCAGTAGAGACAGCTGTGGTTTTCTGAATAGCTGGAAAATTTGGCTAAAGGAGACCACTGCAGGGCAGCTGGGATGAGAAGGCCATGAATGAACAAAAATGTGAATAAGCTATTCAGTGGTGAGGGCATTTCAGTGATAGAGAATCTGGACTCACTTGTTAGCTCCCAAAAGGCCCCATTTCCTACTGTAGTCTTTGTAGGCTAACTGGAATAACCAGGTCTCTGGATTACAGCAAGAGTGCTTTCAACATTTAACTGACAATCATCAGTATGGTCATTGGCACAGGGTGACTGATGTAAATTCAGTTTATATTATCCTTTTATTCTCAAATCAAACTAGGGGGTGGGTGAGCTAACCAAAACCAAAACAAAAACAAAAACCATATCCAGTATCCAGGAAGGTCAAGTAACTAATACAAATCACACTGTGCCTTTAATTTCTTCATTCATATGCAAGTCACAGGACACACATCATATTTCTTGTTTGGGCCCTGATGTTGGGGAATGCAATGTTAACAAATGAGTCTGTGCTTCCAGGGAACTGTCAGAAGCAAGCAGGTGACAACAATACCTTTAGATGGTTCCTATCTGGTATTATATTTAGATCAAGCTGGCCACCAAATAGTCATTTGCTTGTAGTATCAGATATCTATGCTTATAGAACTTGTGTGATTCTCAGTGTGCTAGAGAAGGCCTCTCATTATCATCATATCTATCTTTGTCAGTTAAATGCTGAAAACACTCTTGTTGTAATCCCGAGACCTGGTTATTTCAGTTTGTCTATAAAGTCTGTAGTAGGAAACAGGACCTTTGGGAAACTAACAAGTGTAAATTAGCCCAAATGGCTTTTGCTGGTTTTAGTTAAAGCAGAGGTTTTCAACCTGTGGGTTACAAATTCTTTGGGGGGTTGGATGACCCTTTCACATGGGTCACATATAAGATATCCTGCATGTCAGATATTTACATTATGATTCATAACAGTAGCAAAATTACAGTGATGAAATAGCAATAAAATACTTTTATGCTTGGGGAACTGTATTAAAGGGTCATAGCATTTGGAAGATTGTGAACCACTGAGTTACACAGGAAACTCCAGTAAGACTGAAGATGAGATCAGGTTGTTCTCTGATTGCAGAGTCACTCTTCAGTTGGGTTAATCTTCAGATGAGACTACTCTGTCCTTGTCATTAGCATTTCAAGATTATAACAAGCATGGCTTTCCCTGAGTAATCTCTGTAGGATTTTTGGGTGTATAATCCCAGCGATACCAGCCCAGACTACTGTCTTTTCTTGCCTTTTCATATCCCACACTTACTCTGCAAATACATCCTTCAATAGACTCTCATAAAGTTCTTCTCTATTGTCTCTGTTTTCTGCTTCTTGTTGGAACTTATTATAGAGACTTACTATAAGACATAAAGGAGTTGATTTAGATAATAGTGTAACTATAGAGCTACCATGCAGTGAATCTGCTAAAATATTAGCTTCTATATAATCACTATTCAATTAAAGCAGTATTGTATTTTAATTAAATAGCATTGCTACTATTAATGTGTTTACAATTATAGATTGGAGGGGATGTAATGGGCTTTGTCAACTGCCAAGAAATGAGTACAGAAGGGTTCAGTAACAAAATGAAAAAGTGTTACAGTATCTGGAAAATTGTCTGATGATGGTAAAGGAAAACAGAGAGAAAGGACGGAGAAATCTAAGGGGAAGGAAAGCTTGCCATGGAAGACAGAGTTGATGAATCAAGCAGTAGCCTGTGGGGATTCACTCTTTAAACAACTTACATACAAGAGAGCAGAGTTCCAGAGCTAGATATTTTTAGATGTGTTTTTAAGAAACAATATATAGTATACACCAGAGGAAAAAGAATCCAACTATAGCATGATGTTGGTAAAACTTAGGTGTTATCGATCTACCTGGCACTCTAAAGAAAGGGAGACTGAATAAAAGTTATTACAAGAATGCAAGGATGGTTTAATATCAGAAAAACTTCAAGTAAATTCATATTGGCAAACAAAGGAGAAAAGCATTTTCTATTGAACATTTTTTACTTATCAATATTTTTCAGTGTCTGCTTGAAATAATCTTAAGCTGCTCTTGGAACCCATCATTTTCCTCTGATCCTGATTCCACCCAGTTAACTTACTCTTACTCTGTGCTGCTGTCTTCCTTTCTTCAAACATTATGTTTTTCATACCCACTCTTCCCTCTTGACTATCTTTTATTATTATTTTAAGAAACTGCTGACCTTGATGCACATAGTTATTACACATAAAAAATGGAAAATTCTTGACTCATTTTTTTCTTTTGATCTGGCTACCAAGCACCACACGGTCTTGCCATTACTTAATAAATTTCATGTCCTTGCACATGCTAGGCACATGTCTTATCACTGAGTTACAGACTTATCCTGTGCTACTTGTAATTAGAAACATGTTGTCATTTTAAGACAACATTCTCCTGGTTGTGTTTTCTACCATATCTGGTAGTGAGTACTTGAGAAGTGTCTGAGGTAGACCTTGGCTGTGTTCTCTGAGTCCTGAGGAGGTGATGGAGAGACTGAAAGATAATTCCTGGATTTGAGAGTATTGATCTCACAGTCTTAATTACTCCTGATTTCTCCAGCCAGGTACCAGGTACAGTGGTTATACTTCTACAGACGTAGGAAGAAATACTTTGGGTTGGGTTCTGAGGCTATGTTCCTTATCCTTGAGGAATTGGGGCAGATACAGAGTAAGTGATAGAGACTATTTAGTTGGCATGTATCTTGATTAACACTTCACTCTAGCAGACACACTGGGGCTAGATTATAATTTACAGCTTTACAACACAGTATATGAATACTTTGAAAAGGATATGGATCAAAATTTAGGGTTTTTTTCTGGATTTTAGTGAAGCATACTGTGCACAGACTGGGGATTATGTCTTTTCTGGACATCAAGTCTCTTAATAGATTTGCAACAAAATGGGATGGGTTGAGTAATGTACATTTGAGATTAGTGAGGCAGACATGGCCTTATTCTGCGCCAGCCAGCCTTTACTAACCAATCTGTTCAAGAAGGGGTCAGGCATGCTTCCTAATCTGTTACAAATCCTTACACTTTCAGCTATTCTTCTGTTTGGGGTGGTATAGGAAATTAGAACTGTGTGCAGAGACCACTACTGTTGTGTGACTTTCCCCAGAGAGATAATTTCTATTCATGCCAGGATGCATAGGAGAGAACCTCACAAAGAAGCAATTCCACCCAAGCCCAACTTGAAGAGTCAGTGTGTTTACTGGAGCTTCTCACAGGAGCATGGGGGAGGGCTTATATCAAGCACGCTGGTCACCTGGGAGGCTGCATCGCCAAAAGGCCTGGCCAAGCTCAGAGAAATGACTGGCAAAAGTGACAGCGTTGGAGTTCTTTGCATAATTTGCAGGTTAGTCACAGGACTGAAACTTTTCCTTTTCTCTTGTAAATACTTTCTACTTGTCTAACTTTGGGAAGGGGGTGTCTGGAGTCCTGTGAATTTCATGTGTCTCTCTCTTTCTCCCACCATGGAAAGTTTCAATCCAGAGGAAAAAACTACCCAATAGCTAACAAAATGCTTGTTATTTTACCCTCCACCACAGGCTAAGGGGGAGTAGTATACTAGTACCTCATGAATACACACATGTCAGGTGTGAATCCTTATTAGTAGGATACTGGTGATTTGTTAATGAGTTGCATGAATCTATAGAAATATTTTTATTACAGTAAAGGTATTCATAGCATGTCTGAGTTTAGCACCATCCTATATTTAGTAACTAAGAATATGGAGCTAAGGCCCCTAGCTTTCATCCTTAGGGACTCCAGAATCTTATGTTTTCTCACAAGCTGGAGTCTCTTGGTTCTATGTGAACTAAACACTGGAATCGTTGTGTTTGCTTCTTTTAGGCCTCCAATTAGAGTGTTCATGATCCCAGGAAGGGAAGTCATGGCTTTCTTAGAGCTGTTCTGAGCAGTTATATGAACTGTCAGTGTCACGTTTTCCATCCTATTGTTAGCTTATTTGTTTGTCTGCTTGTTTATTTGTCAATTGATTGATTGATTGGTGTGAAACATGTTTCTAATATATCCCCTAATTATAAGCCTGGGAAGAAACTAGTCCTCATTTACTGCTAACTTCTGCAAGGTTGATCAGTCATTCCTTTTGGCAAATACTTTGGAGGCATTTAAAGCCAGTAAGGGTGATTTCCCAGTAGTAGAATGATGCTACTTCCTGAAGAATCTGACATTCAAGTCAGGCACTTGCAGCAAGTCTAGCTTAAAACCGTTCCACCCAGTCTTTGCCCTAAATCAAAACTGGTGAAATTGAGGACTCTTGCTTATATGTCCTAGTTCTGCTCTCTGATCCCCTGAGTCCTGGATTTGGCAGGGAATGAATAGCTTCAGGAGCACATAACACTGACTTAGAGTTTCAGAAGAGTTCAAAGTATCAAGGAATAGGTACAGACTTCTAAGATCATTCCCACAGTACGTACTCAGTGTAGAGCAACAAGAATGGACAAGAGGAAAACAAAGTTGTTGTGGTATGATAGACAAGAAAACAAAGCCCAAAGGTTTCCTCCATGATGAGGAACACACAGACACTGCCATTACTAACTCTTATAGCGAGAAAGAATACTCCTAAAAGACCCAAGAGTCCTAGAACAGACAATATTCTGTGGTCCTTGCATTCTGGGTTCCTGCAGACCATTCATTCTCTGTTGAAGGCAGGTCAGTGATAGGACCTTAGGAGTGGATCAGGGACTTGAGATATTAGGAGGTAGAGCTAATCTTTGGCTACATATGTGCATGTATGAAGAAAAGTGTGTCATCTTAAATTATCAAGAGGGAACCCAAGGAATCCAGAAGAGAAATGTGACCATTTCAGGGATAGGGTCAGGCATGGGAATAGTTGCTCAGCCCAGAGTTCAGGTTCTTAGACCCCTGCTGGAGCATGGAGGCTGTCCCTGCTCTGGTGCTGTCGTGCAATATTTGGTCCTAAGTATCATTCAGTGCCCATTAGTGTCCGTGGTATTGAGAGAATCTCACATGTGTCTCACCGGAAGTCATCATTTACTATGGATTTAGTTTCTAGTTAATCCATATACACAACCATGTAGGAGTGCTGTTTAGATGTGTGGTTTTAAAAATGAGGTTACTGTCTTCCAGGTGAGTTCTGTATGTGTTCAATATCTAGCCAGTGTTTTTTTTCTTCCCTAAAATTCCTGAAGACCCACTGGGTTGAATTAAGTTTAGTGTGAATATGTCAGCTGGCAGAAAGCCTCTTTTCATTTCCTTCTGCCAATTGCCTGCTGACTGGCATGCATTTTCTTCCATCTGGGGTTTTTAATTTTACTGAGTAAAAGTCCTTGTGGTTCCCTGAAGAAACTGCAGGAAGAAATAACAGCGGAGGTTCCACGTGTCCACATCAGCTGCCTGAGAAAACGAGAAGATGGAGAAATAACACATCTCTATTTTCTGAACCGAACACACAGAGGCAGAAAAATAAAACTATGTGTGGGCTATCTATAATAATTTTCAATTTGAGAGAGGTGCTGACCTGTAGCTGGGTAATGTAATGAGAAAATGCGATTGTACTGAATCTGGAGAAAGAAGAGGCCTTGTGAAGTTGTCACCGAGGGGAAGTGGAGGGAGAGCCTTGCTGCCAAGGCAGCGGTGGCTGCATCCAGCATTCTGGCAGTGTGACAAAGCCGACTTGGAAGGGTGGCACACAAAACACTGCTCCCGAAGGTGCTGCCGCCATCAGTGAGGCAGGCTCCAGATGTGATTGTCCAGGGTCTAGTTTTGCGCATGATGGGCAAAGCCGGGAATTAACCCAGAATATACACAGCAGTTAGAAGCCTGGCAGTGGTCAGACTGACCGGATTTGAATTCCAACTCTGATATTTACCCTCTTTGTGACCTTGAGCCAGGTATCATACTTTGCTGAACTTCAATTTCCACATCTAGAAAATAGAGACTAAAGTCTACCTTGTATAACCGGCAGGGAGCTAAATAGGATAAAAAGAAACAAAATAGCTTATTCATCAGAAACGATCAAGAAATCATCCATTCTCGAGTTCATCCATCACAGATGCCTGGACTCTGGGGATGAAGATACCCGGATAATAGAAGCCAGTGCCAATCATGTTCAGGTGTGACTTAACAGCCGCTAGTTCCGTCCTTATTAAAGCACAGATGGGTTTGATGGAGGATCCCTGCTCCCAGGGCACACAATGCTTGTCAGTACACTCTTAACTTCCTGAGAGAGATGAAGCAAGCTCTTTTCATGTAGGATATATCACAGTAAAAGAGATGTGCTCTTGGACAGTATGCCCATTACGCACTATTTCTTAGCCTTCAGAAACTTCAGACTTCCATTCAGTCAGCCAGGCTGTATGAGGTATTAAAAAAAAAAAAGCCTGGGCCTTGAGGTTAGAAAGGTTGGAGTCTATATCTGGCTCATCGTCTTGTGGTCTTAATTTAACATGTGTTCGTGCAGCTTATGCCTCTTTAAGGCGTAGGGGAGCTAAGATTTGGTGGAGGAGCGACCCACGCCTGCTTGTGATTCTCAGTCCCCTTGGGGAGAGGGAGAGCCACATGCAAATGCATGCTCAGAGCTGTGCAAGCTCCGAGACAGAAGGATGGACAGGACATTTTGAAGTGTGTCAAGCCCAGCTTAAGAAGCTGTATCCTAGGTTTCCTGAAAGAGACAATATCTGAGCCTAGTCTTAAGGGATGAAGAGGATTTGGGATTAACGGCAGGGCGATTTAAACAGTTTGGGGCTTTATCTTCTTGGAAGCTTGCCTTCTCTGATGGGGAAACAGAGTCCTGTCTGTCTAACAGGGTCATTTTGGCTACTGGCATCCCACTGACCTTTCATCAATGACACTGTTTCATGGTGGGCAGCGCCAAGTTCAAAGGATTTTATAACCTGCTAGAGAAAGTGCTATTTTAATACTGTTTTTGAAATTCATCTTTATGTTTAGTGCATCTAAAAAATTTTTATATGCTTTTTGGTCCCCTGTATTCACGATTACCACATCTATGGATTCCATGAGACACATGCGGGGGAAAAATGAAAGCCGTTTTACTTTGGTGCTGGGCACATAAGATATTTTCCTTGTAGTTATTTACTAGTAATTATAACGCAACAAATATTTACAAAATATTTACAGTGTTCAACCATTACAAGAACTATAATTTAGAGACTATTTAACATACATGGGGATATGAACACAGGTTACATGCAAATATGTCCTTTCATGTAAGACCTGAAAGTATAGATTTTTCTTTAACTATCCCCCATTTCCTGTTATTTATACCATTTCCTTCTGATATTTCTTCAGTCACACATGTATTTTATTTATTATTATTATTTTTTGGGTTTTCGAGACAGCGTTTCTCTGTGGCTTTAGAGGCTGTCCTGGAACTCACTTTGTAGTCCAGGCTGGCCTGGAACTCACAGAGATCCACCTGCCTCTGCCTCCCGAGTGCTGGGATTAAAGGCGTGCGCCACCAACGCCCGGCCACACATGTATTTTAAGTCACCCCACATTTTGTGGTGTTGTTACGTTTTTAATCTCATTAATTTTTTTCTCTTTGTATTTAAGTTTGGGAAATTTATATTTGCTTAGTTTTTGAGGAAGCTGAGCTTGTGTATGGCACCTTAGACCACTCTGCCACCCTGACTGAACATGTCTGCTTATTTTTAAGATAGTTAATATTTCTTTTTCTTCCCCCTCCTCTTTTCTTTTATGACAGAGTCTTCTGGTTTAGCCCAAGTTGTATACTTCTCCCTCCTCAGTTCTGGGATTAAAGGGGTGCCCCACCATCCCTGGTCTATATTCTTACTTTATTCATGTCCAATCTATTAATGTGCTCATCAGACGACATTTTACTTGTCCTGATTTCCTTTCTGTTGCTGTGATAAAATACCCCAGCAAAAAGCAAGATCAAAGAAAAAAGGTGTATTTATTCTGGTCACAATGCCAGTGTATGCTCAAATCGTCTCAGAGAAGTCAACTCAGGACTGCGCCAGCTACATACACAGAGAGGTGCAGAGGGAGAATGAGTGTATGCAAGCTTCTCGTACAGCCATCTCTACACTTACACAGAGATTCACAGCATTGGGGATGGTCCCACCCATAATGGACCGAGTCTCCCGACATCAACTGATGCAATGAAGAAACCTCACACAGTCATGACCACAGGTCAACCTGATAAAGAAAATTCCTCAATGAGACTGTCTGCCAGGTGATTCCAGATTCTTATCAGACTGACAATTAAAGCTGATCACAATAATATGTTTGGTCTTTTAGATTTTTGACACATTATATTTATTGTTTCAAGGAACTGTCATTTATCTGTTTACATAATTGCACAATTCTTCTTGTATAGCCTCATTTTTTATTTAACAGAGTGACATATTAATCATAATGTTTCAACTATAATGATCTTGTCTTATAATCCTAATATCTATGCCACATCAGATTGTGATATTTTCTTTGTTTGAGTATTTTTGTCTTGCATTTTATTCAGGAAGCCTTGTAATATTTTGTTGAAAGCCAGGTAACAGAAGACTAAGTCAGTAAAACTTTAAATTTTACTCTAATCTTGCCAGAAATTGTGCTGTGCTTAATGCTTGCTTCATTTGCTGTTGTCCTTTTTCTTTACCTTCCTGGGGTTTGGCTTCTTCTAGTTACCCTCCTTAGAGATCATCTGTATCCATCGGGATTTTTGGCGGTGTGCCATTGTTATTATGCTGGAGACTTGCTGATGTGGTGAATGGGAGGAAGAGAGAGTATTCTTTTTTGTGTGGTAGTGGATTCTTTCTTTATTCACATTATGTATCTTGATCCCTTTCATTCCCCGTCCCTTTGCATCCACCCTCAGCCCCTACACTCCCCACAAATAAAACAAAATTGAAGAGAAAACAGGAAAAATAAAGTGAAAAAATTAAAAAGTAAAGGTTTTTTTTAATCTCATGATGGAAGCTGCAGTGTGTCCCAAAGAGTCATGTCGTAAACCCCTTTATCCATACATATCTACTTGCAAGTGTTCTTTTCAAAGAGTCATTGGTTTGGTTAGAAATCCCTGGTCTCCACTACATGTTAGATGCTGGGCCCACACTGGGACTCTTCATGGACGTCTCCTGCTGCCCTGTGTTATGGAAATCCTGCAGCTTTGGGTCTGCAGGTGAGGTCCCTTCATGTGCTCCAGCAGATCATAGATGGGGGTGGATGTTGGAGTCGGCCAACTCATAACCCTATGTTCGGGCCTGAGATGCTGTAGGAGATGGTAATAGTTTTCCCATGGTCACAATTTTGGGACTGGCTTACCCACAGCTACACTAATAGTGTTGGTTCTACTCTGCTTCCCTGGCCAGGTACAGGGCCTGCTCTCCTGAATTTTGCACTGGTTCAGGTCAAGATGCCCCCCCCACCCGTCATGGGCAGCTGTCCTGCCTGTCTCAGGTGTTGATGGTTTCGGGAAGGGGAAAATCTCCCCTGCCCGTGTCCCCAAAATACAGGTGGGTGATGAGGGCAGCTCTCTCATGGTCACAGTTTTGGGGCTGGCTCTCCCACACCTGAGCTAACAGTGTCAGCTCTATTGTGCTGCCTTGGTGAGGTCAAGGCCTTCTCAGAGGGATAATATTCTATATATATTGTGAGTAAATCCTCAGACTGTTTGTATCTTGTCTTTGGGAAGTGATATTCACAAATCAATCTTAGTCTTTTTTGTACTCCTCACAAGAAAATGAATGAACAGTAGAGGCCTTGATGAATAGTAGAGTTAGCTTGAGTGATTAATAGAGCAGCTTGACAAACAGCAGAGGGGCTTGAAAGGATAGTAGAGGGGCTTGAGTGGATAGTAGAGGGTCTAAAATTAAATGCACACTAGAGGGGTTTGAGTGGATAACAGAAGATCTTAAATGCACAGTAGAGGGGTTTGATGAATAGCAGAGGGGATCGAGTGCATAGTGGAGGACCTTGAGTGAATAGCAGAAGGTCTTAGATGCATAGTGGAGGGGCTTGATGAAGCAGAAGGTCTTAGATACATAGTGGAGGGGCTTGATGAAGCAGAAGGGATTGAGTGAATAGTAGAGGGAGTCAGTGAGTAGTTGAGGGGCTTGATGAGTTGCAGAGGGTTTTGATGAATAGTCAGTAGCTTGAAGGATTAGTAAAGGGACTTGATAAATGGCAGAGGGCTTGAGTGAGAAGTACAGGGGCTTGAGTAAGCAAGGTTTCTTTGTATCCAGTGAGATAAAACTAGTAAATTTCTTTCCAGTCCTCAGTGAGCGCAATGCTTTGTTATGGATGGCACCCAAGTGCTGGTGTAAAAGATGTACTTTCCCTTTTCCATTTTAGGGCCACAGGGTGCTCTTTGTTACCTCTTTGCTACAGATCTTGAAAAGATTTCTGGGAGTAACACACGGAAGGTATGATGGCTCTCGTAGACTCTTTTATTAGTCTCATTCGGCCTCTGCAAGTGCGTCAACGTTACCACCCATGAGTTCCCATAAGATCATGGCCATATCTAGTTCTCCCTCTCCTTAGTCACCAATCTTTCCATTTTTGGAAGGCTTTGTAAAAGTGTTTCCTCCAAATCGAACCACCCCATCTCGTAGGAAGGAGGAAGGCTCAGAGACACATGCATCTCATAATAAACTCACAAGACTCTTGAGACTGCCACGAAAGTTTTGTAAATAGCAAATAATTGCTAAATGGAGTTACTGGACTCCTTCTCCTTCACCAACCCAATGAAGTCATTCATTCACCAAGGTGTATTTAGGTGGAACTGTATCTTTAGTCTATTGTTGCTCTCTGTCAGGGATGAGTTGACAAAACTCCCCAGGAAAAAGAATGTAACAGGATAGACATTTTGACGTGACCCCATTCTATAACGCAACCAAAACAAGCCACCAGTTTTCTCCATTCAATCTTTTCTATTTTTGTGGGCAGGTATGATGGCTTTTATCTTTTCATACTGGGCTGAAACACAACAGTGCTATATTTATGTATTACTTAGGAATCACAAGCAGTAGGCCACTAGTGTCTTAAACAACTCACAATAAGTCTTAAACATGGAGAATAAATATGATAGACACAACAGTGATCATGTTATATGTTATCATTTACATGAAGTTTACCCATGGGCGGAATGAATGTATGGTGGTAGAAATCAGAGCTGTGCTGTTGAAATAAGAGGAGGAGGGAGCAGAGAATCTAAATTCTAACCTCCATTGAGAAAAACTGAAGGAAGGAGGGCTATGAATACATTTTCCAATGTGAGTTTATCATTGAATCTAGCCCTGAACCATGGAGGAATTCTCTGTTCTAGTCCCAGAAGACTATGTACATAATGATGAAGGGTCAGTAAAGGAAGCATTTATATGCATGATGGCCCTTGTCTGAATGGACATTTTCTTTAAGATAGAGTAATGGTGATGAAAATTGTGCATCATATAAATACAGATAATTCTAAATCTATAAAAATATTAAAATCTGTACAATGATGACAAATATGTATCTATTCCTAATAAATTGGTATATATACAAATATATATATATAGAGAGAGAGAGACAGAGACAGAGAAAGAGAGAGAGATAGGAGGTGCAGATACATAGGCAAATGATGAATGGACAGATAGAGAGATAGACAGATAAAGATGAAAACCATGCTAAACTTGTGTAGCTGTTGCAGCAAACAACTAAATGTAATTATCTAAGTTAGGAGATGACTGAGGTGGTGAACAAACTGTAAAGATCTTAAGACTTGAGGAATCTGGCCTGCTGTTAGGATTCTACAGGAAAGGGATTCAACAGGGAATGATGATAGCTGTGAGACTCTAAAGAGGGACAAGGAAATAGAGCCATGAGAGAAAACTGAAAGATTACATAAACACAGATGTCTTGGAGGAACATGGGCTATAAGACTGGTTAGAGAGCCTGAGCTAAGAAAATTCCCATCAACGACACGATAGAGAGTTATTGCCCACAAAGAGGATCAGCAGCAGAGGCCTTGAAGATCTTCACAGATGCATGGACCAGGAGATCTGGAAATGATACCAAAAGGCTGCTGAGGGGACAATTAAGGTCCCTTGCTCTCTACTGACCTCCGTGTGATGGAGGCAAGGTTCATACATTTTCAGTGATTAGCTTACACACACACACACACACACACACACACACACACACACGACAAAGTAAGGTTTAGAGAAAAAGTGCTTTCCTATTTATTTATTCATTTATGCGACAGGGTCTCATCGTGTAATCCAGTCTGACCTGGAAATCTTTCTGCAACCCATGCTGACCTAGAACTCCTCTTGAGCTTCCTGGAATATTACAACATTATAACCACAGCCAGCCAAAAATGTGGTTATTTAAATATTACCAGAAGAAGTAAGAGTTGTGTTTTAAAATCAATATGTAGAGGGGGAAACATGAATACAAGCATCAGCAGGGGAAGGTTCCACCTGTAAGAAAGGAAATGATAACCACGCAAAACTAACTTAGTGATGCTTGCAGAGACAAGAGAAAGTCATGGTGTAGAACCACACACTTGCATGGGGAGCAGGATTAGTGTGAGGACTCTCACGACCCTGGGTAGTGAGCATTCTGAGGGTACAGTAATGGAATTTCACAGGTGACTAAAACGTGAATGAGAAAACAAAGGTTGGTTGTAGAGGCATGCTGCAAGGGGTGGCAGTCATAGGGCATGAAAGGAAAAAGACCACTTGTGACGATGTAAGAAAGACCCCAGTCACTTTTTAAAGCAAGCTGTACTATGAATACAGTTCAGGTCACCAGCTGTTTGTGGATCACCCACCCAGATGCAATCCATTGTACTTAGGGCTGCAGGAGCTGAAGAGATGAATGGCGAAGGAGTCTGCTTACATATGTACCCAAGGGCCTATAGAAGAAGAGAAAGTAAAAAGAGAGCTAACCAGAGGGTCCGACACACAGCCTGCTGGGCACCATCTCTCAGGAGGAAAATGTTGCTGACTGAGTATTCCATCTGCCAGCTCCTGAATGGTGCTGTTAGAGTCTTGTTAGAGAAGCTTTGTTTGTAAAGAGAGGATAAGAGGGATCCCAGGAAGGAGAATCACATCAGCAGAAAAAAAGGCAGGAAAGCATGCTGCATATCTAGAACCCACTCTTCTAAGCTGAATGTGGCATTGTGGCCATATCCCCAAGGCAGTGTCAAGCTAAGTCATTCAGTCCACTTCTTGTCACTGCATTGCCTTGGGTAAGGGATTACTCCTGTGGCCATAGTTGCAGCAAGGTTAACGTTCTCTGTTGATTGGTTTACATCTTTCTAGCTCCACTCAGATTCTCTCTCTCTCTCTCTCTCTCTCTCTCTCTCTCTCTCTCTCTCTCTCTCTCTCTCTCTCTCTCTCTCTCTCTCTCTCTCTCTCTCTCTCTTGCCTCTGGAGAACAGGGACCAGGCAATGTTGACTTGTGTATCTTTCAATTAATTTCTGGAATAGGCACACACATGAGAACTCCAAATACATGTGTGTTGTTTCTATAGATTCGACTAAGAAAGAGGAAGTAAACAAAATTACAAGTATTTAGGGTACCAAGTGACACGTAGTCAAATGTATACATTGTATGATGTTCACATCAAAGGAAATATTTATATCTCCTCAAACATTTATAATTTCTTTATTGGGAAAGCATTTAAACCCCTTTCTTCTGAATTTTCTGATCTGCTCACTATATAATGAATTTTCAGGATCACCTTTCCATGAAGAAAACTGGGACTTCTTAATGTTTGTTCACTATGATTTGGTACTGGCTGATAAGTGGTTTCCCATCATTCCATCATCACTAAACTTACTCCATCTTTTTGGCAGCTACCACTTTATTTTCAGCTTTTGTGGGATTTAACTTCTTATGATTTGAGTTATGTCCTTTCAAAGTCGGTACATTGAAGTCCTTACCTAAGCCCCCTACTAGCCAGCAAGCCGTAATGTTTCTTCTGTCTGTGCCTCTTCAGAATGTTGGGGTTATAGATACATGACCTAGTGCCTGGCTTTTATGTGGTCACTGGCGATCCAAACTCATGTCTTTTTGCTAGTTTAGCAAATATCTTACCTGTGGATACATGTTCCATTCCAATAACTGTGTATGTTTACTGGGTACAAGGCTTTGTTTCAATGCTTAAGTATGGTGTGCTGTGTTACAAAAGCAATGCCCACTGTCTTATACATTGATCATTTTTGTGTGTGTTTAGTACACTCAAGATCCTCTATTCTGGCTATTCTGAAACACACTATGCATTCTTGACATCTGTAGTCATCTTGCTATATAACACAGCACTTGACCTATGTTTCCTATCTACTTGTAACACTATACCCATTGACCATCTCTTCCATTATCCTATCTCTGCTAGTATCTTATAACTACAATGCTAAATTAATTCTTACATAAATAACTCATTTAGATGTCATTTGTGGGTAAGATCATGCAGGTTTTTACCTCATTGTGCTTGCTGTGCTAACCCAGTACCCTGCCTTTTCTTCTGAGCTAGTTGACTAGGGATAGGTTTTCTTTATCTATGACTTTTTAAAATTATTTTCATTTTTTAATTTAGGTTACAAACAAGCTTGTTTCACATGTCAATCGCAGCTCCCTTTCCCTCCCCTCTTCCCCATCCCTCTCTACCAGGACCCCCAGTTCGCCACCCAGTCTCCACTGTGATCCCCAAGGAGGGTGAGGCCCTCCATGGTGGATCTCCAGAAACTGTCATTTCATCCAGGTCAGGGCCTAGGCCCTCCCCCCAAGAATCCCAGCTGCGAGAGCCTCCCATATTGTGGCATGGACACTCAAAGTCTATTCGTACATCAGGGATAAATACTAGCCAAGGCCCCATAGATTACCTAGGCCTCCTCACTGGCACCCACATTCAGGGGGTCTGGGTCAGTCCCATGCTTTCCACACAGCCAACAATCTGGAGTCCCCCTTGTTCAGGTCAACTGTTTCTGTGGGTTAAACCCACCCACTCTTAACTCCTTTGCCCATCAGTTCTCTCTTTCTGACACTGGATTACAGGAGTTCAGTTCAGTGTTTGTGAGTATCTGCTTCTGCTTTCATCAGTTGCTGGATGCAGGTTCTGTTTCCTAGACTTTCTGGCAGTTGGATTTTATGCTGGCACTCCCCAGATCTACGTCTAAAATCCATATATGAGAGAGTACATGCCATGTTTCTCTTTTTGTGACTGGGTTATCTCACTCAGCATGGTTTCTTCTAGTGCCATCCATTTGCCTGCAAATTTCAAGAGTCCATTTTTTTCCCGCTGAATAGTACTCCATTGTGTAAATGTACCACATTTTCTCTATCCACTCTTCAGTTGAGGGGCATCTAGGTTGCTTCCAGGTTCTGGCTATTACAAATAATTCTGCTATGAACATAGTGGAACAGACATCCTTGTTGTATGAATTTGCATCTTTTGGATATATGCTTGAGAGTGGAATTGCTGGGTCTTGTGGTAGACTGATTCCCATTTTCCTGAGGAATCTCCATACTGATTTCCAAAGTGGATGTACAAGTTGGCACTCCCACCAGCAGTGTATGAGTGTTCCCCTTTCTCCACATCCTCTCCAGCATAAACTGTCATTGGAGTTTTTTATTTTAGCCATTCTGACAGAAGTTAGATGGTGTCTCAGAGTTGTTTTGATTTGCATTTCCCTGATGGCTAGAGATGTTGAACACTTTCTCAAGTGTCTCTCAGCCATTTTAGTCTCCTCTATTGAGAATTTTGTATTTAGTTCTGTACCCCATTTTTTGGTTGGATCCTTTGGTGTTTTGGAGACTTACTTCTTGAGTTCTTTGTAAATCTTGGAGATGAGTCCTCTGTTAGATGTGGGTTAGTAAATATCTTTTCCTAATTTGTGGGTTGCCTTTTGTAAGAGAATAACTCTTACTAGAGTCTTTACCATCTCCTACTGTTTCTTACCATAATGTCTGTTCTAGGTCATCTGTTCCCCATGACACTTACTCTGGGTTAATTCTGATAAACATCTTGAATGTTTCTTTTGAGTTTTGCAAAAACAAAATCCAGGAGTTCATTTTTCTAGTAGAAAACAGGCAAGGGAATAATGTGTGAGAACTGGTTTTATCAGTGGTGAAGACCAGGTTCTGACTGAGGACACTGTCTGATCATTTGCACACCTCTGCATAAATCATTCCAGGACAATGCAGCAGTAGGTTACATGAACTTTCTTGGAGGCTACAACATGTGAAACAAGGGGAGGTGCTTTCTTGGGCACAGAAGTTGGGTTTGTGGCAGGAAATGGGCACCAGATAGTTCTGAATCTAAACTCCAAATGCCAGAAGGCTTTTGATTGCTACAACTTGTGGCCGCATTTGGCAGTGTGATGCATGACAACCCAAAGTGCAATAAAGGGAAAGAACATTGCAGCTCACATGGCCTTCAAAAGTTAATAGTGGAACATGGCAAGGTAGCAGACAGGAGACTGCTAGGGACCAGGGCATGGCATGGAAAAGAGTCAGAAGCCATCTGTCAAGAATGGGAAGGACAGGAGTCTGCAGTGGAAGATGATTTAAGAAATGCATCACAGATCATCTGAGAGCAGAGGGATTAGAGAAACCTCCCAATATGTTTGCTTGCAGGTTATATTTTACCCAGTCTCTAGGTTCTAGAGAGGCATGTTAGAATAATTCCAGGGAGAAGGAACACAGACAGAAGCTATGTTAAGTCCTGCCATCTGTTGATGAACAGGTGACTATTTATTTTATATTCTACGGTTCTAAGTAAAGCTTTGCTTCACTTAAAAAATAATTCCTGTGTCTGAAGAGAGTTTGGAAATGATTGACTTCACTCAAAACATGCAAAATAGCTTTGAAACTTTAGAGGTGTTACTTGCAAATATATTTGGATGTGTGGTATACGGGTTCCAAGGCAGAGATCTGTAAGTCATGTTCTTCATGAACCAGCCTCTAAAGCAAGAACCTGAGTACAAAGCATCTCTAAAGAAAGGATCTAAGGAACTGAACTGTACAAAAATAGGGGACCCAGGACAGAGGAGGGGAAGAAGACAGGGAGTCTGGAAAAGTAAGTTGAATGTAAGTTACATCTTGGGTTTAAGTCAGGGAGAAGGAGCTAGGGACAAATAACCTGTCCAGCCATTGCTTACAGAACTCCTCAAGTGGCATAGCTGTCACTCATTCTTTCCCCTGTATATAAGCTGCCAAATCAGTGTAATGGTAGTCCTTTGACAAAGGTCACACCTGTGTAGAGCATACAGAAACTGAAGGAAGGGTACCTATCTTTGGTAAAGGAAATGTAGGTGTCTGAAGTGTCTCTTGAGGTCACTTAACTGAGTTCAACATAGAAGGAACAAGTGTGACCCCATCAGCCCTTCCTCTTTCAACATTTCAAATTGATCATCTCTTAAAAATTGACCTTGCTGGTTCATTCTTGGACCAGAGTAGCTGACCCATATTGCAAAAGTTTGGCTTGGGATTGGTTAAGTAAGTCTGAAGTTCTGGGATAGGAAGTCAGGTGTTATAGAAGGAAATAGAATGGTCAGGCATAAACTCACAGGCAGAACTGGGCTTTCTTGCAGGCAGGCAGGCAGGTGTGTGTGTGTGTGTGTGTGTGTGTGTGTGTGTGTGTGTGTGTGTGTGTTACAGCAATGTCCACAATGAACTCACAGATATAGAACACATGTCTGCTGCATGACACCTGCATACTGCATATTCCCTGCTGACCTCCCACCTCCTGGAGGGAAGACCTTATACAATTCATTGTAATTAAAACATCCTAGAAAAGAAAGACAAGGACTTCCAGTTCAATCTAGCCAAATTGGCACATCAATAACCGCTCACGTTTCTTGATCCTTGAAGAGTGAATTTGATCCCAATCAATACTTACTGATTAATGGTCCTGGCAGCAGTCATCTTATAGTTTTTGCTCTTGCTGCTCCTTTAATTATTTTTAAATTACTTTTTATTGTTTGGGAATTTAACGGATGCATTTGGTTTGCTTTGATCAAATCTACCACTCCTGCCCTCTCCTTCAGTTCATCCCCACCACCCCCGCCAGTTTCAGAAGTTCATTTTTTAAGCCCACAAGTCTACTTTGTGCGGCCCGTGTATCTATGAGTGTTCAAAAGCCTTAGCCATCGGGGAAATACAAATAGAGTTTCATCTGACCCCATTCAGAATGGCTAAGATAAAGAAGACAAAGGACAATAAAAGGTGTAGATGTGAAAGGAGAACAACTTATTCACTGTTGCTGGGAGTCCAAACTTGTACAGATACTGTGGAAACCAGTGTGGAGTTTCCTCTCAAAGCTGCAAATAGATATACCATATGATCCATTTTTCAAATATATTTCTAACCCCCTCTTTTTTTTTAATTTTGAGAACTCAGTATTTGGTTCCATGTCTCATTTTTTTAATGGGTTTTCTGTTTTCTTAGTTTCTCACTTTTAAAAGTTCTTCCTATTCTAGGAAACGGCACTCTGTCCTATGCATAGCTAGTAAAGACTTTCCTTTCCTTCTGTAAGCTGCCTCTTCACTCCCAAGATGGCATTAGTTTAGGATGTTTAATAATGGGTACTTATCTCTGTTTCAGCACCCACCAGAGAGTCTCTTCAGCACCATGTAGCCCAGGCTTGTCCCAGAATGTCAGTTATTTCTATGCCCCAGCTAGCCCAGTACCAGGGCAGCAGTACCTGCGGCTGGCAATCATTTCGGCCCTTCTGGGTTCAACCGCAGAGGCCCATGTTAAGCTGTTGGCACCGAGTGCCCCATGAGGAAACCGACTAGCCACTTGGTGGGAATTTGTTAACACTGGATTCCCTGTGTTTTAGAGGTGGCATGGATTCACTACTGCTGTCGCTGATGTTCACTTCCGCCACTGTTTGTGCTAGCACAGCCATGCCAGGCACACGATTGCCTCAGCCTACGAGCTTCCTGTTGTTATGAAGTCATAGCATCCCGGTGTACACGAGACAATCAGGGCCAGTCAGTATCAATCTGAAACTCATCAGAGATGATTCTCTTCGGAGTAGGTGGTGATCAACACAGAGGCCGCCACTGGCCCCAGTACAGTGAACAATAGATTAGGAGATGCTCAGCCCCCAGTAGAACATTTGTATCATACCCTGTCTTCCCAAAGCTTAGGGGTCATTAAGAGCCAGAGGCGGGGGATGACTAAAAGGAAATCGTGTTTTCCCTTCACAATGGGGCAGTTGCACATAGGAGCTCACAGAAGTTATGGCAGCATGCAGAAGACCTGCACAAATTCAAGCCACTCAGAATCCCAGCATGGAGAGAGGAAGTGGGTATAAAATTCTACCTCTAGCCAAAAAAAAAAAAAAAACTATTGACAATTGATAGTTTGAGGGAGAGGGAAAGGCCGTTTCCTCTAAGGCTGTGGCCCCTGGTGGGCCAGTCAGAGTCCAGTGAAATGCCAGGCAGCCAGGATTATGTGAGCAGCACAAATTGAACTTGATGGGTTAAAGAAAAACTAGACACAAAGTCGTATGGGTGTGGGAAGGAAAGTGGACCTGGGAGGATTTGGTGGGAAGAAACTGAATACGATAAAAATACATGGCATGGAATTCTCAGAAAATTAACTCAAATAAACAAAATAATTTATTCAAATATGCAAAATAAACAAAGAAACAGAACCACAAAGCCCGTTAGATGTATGTACTTCTTTGTGGGAATTGTTCTAAGGGAGTGACTAGAACTTATTGAGTGCAACTTGGAGATGACGGCAGTGGTTTGCCTTGCTCTATTTCAGGCTGTATAATATGCTCAAAGTGTAATTTTGAATTGCCCTAGTCTGTTTTCTACTACTATGGCAAAACAGCAGATCGGATAATTTACAGGGGAAAATCGTTTCATTCATGGTTTGGAAGCAGAGAAGCCTAAGAACACGGTAGCAGCATGTGGAGAGAGTTTTCATGTATGTTCTGGAAACGTGATGGGCAAGAAAAGCTGAAAGCAAGATATCAAGAAAGACATGAGCAGCCTTTTATCGCCCTTTTATCGTCAAAACACCTAACTCATTCCTGTGATAACAGATTCAAGCATTCCTGCTCACTGTTAGCCCCTCTTGTGGCACTGTAGTGTTAGTGATTATGTCCCCAACACATAGACTTTAGAGGGTAAATTCAAAGTATCATTTACTCGTAGTGGGATGAATCTGGATCTATAAAAATTGTCCTCTATCAATATGGAACAGTCAGTGAAAAGGGTAGATAAGGACATTTGGAATGAGCCAGGGTTAGATTTGATATTTAGCTGTAATACCGGCAATCACTCTGGTTACAATTTTATGTTCTTCTTTTTCATGCATTTATATTGGTAGTCTACACAAGCAGCATTTTTATTGTAAAAAATGAGGTGCCAGAGGTTGTAGCTTTGATAAATTATAAAGTGCATCTACCCCCTTCCCTTATTTCTTACATACCTCTCCCAACCTTTCTCCGTATTTGTCGTCCCACAGAATTGTTTCTAACCCAGCAGGACTGGGAATTTACTGCCTCTGTATACACATAATGCAAGTGGGTGGAAACCTAAGTACTGATACTCAGTCCTGGTGCGCTGACTTCAGAGTGGAATGCTGCCCTTGAGAGAAGTAGGAAAAGGCAGCATGGTGTTATGGTGTCACTAACACACATGATGCCCCCTGGTTGGGTGAGGCTGTCCCATCATTGGCTCTGGATAGTCTCCCAGACATTCTAAGCTTTTGCTTCCCCATCAGAAGTGCTGGATGATTATAGGGCATTATATCTGAGGCCCCTTTGAGACTGCACTTTCTTTGACTCCACGGAAGTAGAAGTCAGTTGCCTCCTCCTCAGACTTCAGGTTCAAGTTCATATCGTTTACTGAACATAAAGTGCCTGAGGCTTACTAGTGTAACAGGCGCTGTTTTCCACACTGTAAATAAGAAAGCAGCATTTTTTCCTGCCTTACACATTTCTTATTTCTTCATCTCACGATGTCTTCTTACAAGATATGCTGCTATCTTTGTTTTCCGATTTTGGCTCCCTCCTCCAGCTTGGGACATAAGCACATTGGCACTGACGTTTCATGAATATATATATTTTGTGGTGCACTAGCATCAATCTCCCTTGATTGCAGCAGAATTGGCATCTTCCTCTTGAGGCACCCTTGCCATCTAAATTGCTGAAGATCCTGAGTATAACAGGCAGAATCTTGCTTGCTGAAGACATGTGGTTAGAGAATGGTAAAACAGATGTAGCCCATCTTCTAAATCTTTAGTTCTACCTTATAAAGATAGTCAACCAGGAACATGCTATTTTTGTGATAAGTTGACCATGGTTTTGGTGCCCACAATACTCACAGCAGGAATTCCCATACTTAGCACCGTTTAGTTCATTTTGATATGACAACCAGTTAACCCAGGAAGTGTTCTTGTTATGGTGGTGGAATGGCTCAGGGCTTGGGGTCTCATGAACTGGCTGTGTCATAAGCACACAAAATTTAATCTTCAATCTATGCCACTCTCCAGATTCCTTCATTATCTCCACAGGGTTCCCCCTTTAGAGTTCTGCTGTTGTCTCTTTCAGCCTTTCAATCGCAATGTCTTTGTGTTATCATCTTCATTCCTTCCAAAGAGCTCTGGCTATTTTAGAAAGGAATCTAACCTTGAGTCCTGCGTCAACCAAGCCTTCTAAGTGGGGACAGAATTCATGGAGCTTTGTAAGTTTGAGTTAAAGCCTTTCCTCAAACCAGGGAAATCTACAGATTCCCACTCAATTTCTGTTTCTCACACATTGCTTTGCTGCCTCTTCCTAAAAACAAAGAGGTTTAAATGTTTCTCAAGTTCCCCTCTTAATAGTTCCATATTATATATAAATTTAATAATGAAGAAATTGATGTTGGAAGCGCTAAGTAACTGGACCCAAATATTGCTACTAGCAATACCAGAGCCAAACTGGAACCAACACAAACTTCTCTGAGGTATATGGATGCTCTTTTTCTGTTATTCAGAACCTGTCTGGGTGACAAATTAGATTCCAGGGTTGTCTTTGAATAAGTCGGAATGGTTTGCAGAACTGGGGACAACATTGCAAAGGACAGCAAACAGAATGAGACAGAGTTCACTGTCCACTACAAAATCATGAGTGTGAACCAACTCACTTCTATGATGATCTGGGTGTTTTCCAGACTGAGATGCTATCTGGAATTCCAAGAATGGAGAAGCCATGATAGCAAAAAATTTACAGGAACATTACCCTACGGAAGTGTGCATAGAAGAGTCTAGGTATATGTGGAGTATCATACCTGGAGAAATTTATCTTCTAGTAAGACAGAAGAGCATTGATGTGACATCCCAGGTACACAGGTATTTCTTGTAGAGCTAGGAAATCAGAATAGTGTCTAGGATTGCATAGGATTATGTTCACCAAATTCTGTTTTAGTTTTCCAATTTGTGTAGGAGCTATAATCATCTATATTTTCACAAATGGGAAAATGATAGCTTAAGCAAGTGAATTAAAATGAATATTTTCATATCCTCTTAAAGTTAAAAATTATATATTTTCAAAATATTTTAAAAGTGTGTGTGAGAGAGAGAAAGAGACAGAGACAGAGACAGAGATAGAGAGACAGAGAGGACACACATACCACACCACAATTATGGAGGTCAGAAGACAAGTTATTGGAGTTCATTCATTCTCTGCCTCCACCTTTATATGGATCCTGGTGATAGAACTCAAGTTTGCAGGCTTGTAAGTCTTATCTTGTATGCTTGTAAGTCAAGCACTTTTACCTTCTGAGCCATCTTACCAGCTCTTATAACATATACTTAGTTTTGCCTTCACCGAGTGACTATGGGTAGATAGCACAGGGAATAGCAACTTGAATAGCTTTGTTCATTTGGGGTTACTGATAATGTCTGGACACATTTTAGACTCTTGGTCCTCTCCATAGTTCTATTTAAGATTACTCAACCCTAAGTGTGAGAACAGAAGCAGTCACTGTCCTGTGTGCTCCCTGTGATCAAGTTCTACTACTTTCCAGGTCGAAAGAAGACCAGCATACACATGAAGAAATGGGTTCTTGGAGGAAAATACAGAGTCTAAAAAGCCTACTATGAGAGGGATTAGTACAATTCATAAACAATGTTTGTATAGTCACAGTAATTTGTTGGGTGATAGGCAGGAGGGAAATCCTAGGAAAAAAGACTATGTAGGTCTACAGTCATGGGAGAGAGCATTTACTAAAATATGCCAATCTCTTGTCTAAAATAGTGAGGTGGAGCAATCCAATGTTTTTATTCTAGGGATGATATAAGTATATGTGTTAAGTGCCATGGGTTTTGTTTCATATTAAACAGATGATTTAAATCATTGATACTTTCCTGTGTGGGAAACTGAGGCACAGAGGAATTAAATGAATTGCTAAGAGGTGTGAGCTTTCAAGTAAATAAAGACCACATAGCTACTTGCTCCTCTTACAGATGAAGAGTCAGAGACCAACCTGTGCAATAAAATCACAGACTCAGATGGATTCAGGGTCAGATGTGAGTTCAGATCTATGTTCCTTTGTACTGTAAAAAATGTTGGTGAATCAGCCCTTTCTATTACCTGCTGCACACTCACTGTGCTGTTAGGTAGACCTCTGTCTTTGTCTTTGCATTTGTAGTCTGTGGGGTTCTCCCTCCCTAGAATTCAAACCACACACACACACACACACACACACACACACACAGAGAGAGAGAGAGAGAGAGAGAGAGAGAGGGAAAGAGAGAGGGAAAGAGAGAGGGAAAGAGAGAGAGAAAGCATATGGACACACATGCATGTACACACTATCCCCCAGTGTACATATCTACATACTTGTATACATAGCTACCCACATATATTCATATGTATGTGTACTCATAGGCATATATACTTCTGTATAGTGCATACAAACACATAGGTATGTATATACACATATACTAAAACACAAGTACATATACACACTTAAGTACTACATCAGCATGTACCTGTACCCTGTCCCATCTCACTGTTGAATGATCACTGTTGGAATGGTGACATGGATAACAAGGTCATAAGCACTTTATCTGATTTTTTTTGGGTTTGTAAGAGTTCTTAAAAGATGCTGCTAGCAAGAGCAGACATTAAAAAAATGTCAAGTCACTCACAACCTGGACGCCCTTCCCTAACAGCCTCATGCTGATAGCTTAAATGGTACAATGCCCCCTGAAGACAAGTTGCAGCTCCTGCTCTGGACATTTAGGAGACTTCTGTGGCTGTCATCTCCTATGGAGACAAAACGCCAGTGACAAGTTTTTCTTATAAATTATATGGAATTACATGATGGGCAGAGATAAGAGGAGAGACTTTGTGACTCAAAAATAAAACAATCTACCAAATAAATTGCAGTTCTGGTACGCATGAAGGTTGGGATTGGCCAGCAGTTTTATGGATGTGGTCTTCGACTTCTATTTTGAGCTGACAGAGTGACCTTCAAATCTATGAACTTAGTTCAGTGCTTGGGGAAAATGGGTCAAAACACCCTGTCTGCAGAGGGTGTGAAGGTTAGCCTGTGCAGTGCACATTGTTGAGACTCTGAAGGTGGTAGCTCAACCAAACACTGTCTATGTTTTGGAGAATATAATAAAAGTGATCCAGACAAAAAGAAAAGTTATTTTGAAGAATCTTGGGACTATGGAAAGAGTCTGATGATCTTTTAAAATCTCCTAAAACCTATTTGATCTTTCCCCAGTTACTACCTACTACTCATTGAGCACTCAGGACTTGAAAGGTCTGCTACAAATCTCATCTTGCAAGTGAGGGCATGATCAATGGCCCTGTTTTACATGGGGAGACTACCATTTATTTTTGCCATGCTGGAGTGTGACAAATAAATGTGATATGGTTCTGATGGTCTGACTCATTGCTGGAGAACCTGCATGGTGTTGCTGGACTTTTCACTTGTCCCACCAGATCCCACAGCTGCTTTGGTCCCAAATAAATACACAGATGTTATATTAATTATTAAACTGTAGCTGATGGCTAAGGCTTCTTATTGGATAGCTCTGTCTTAATTATTAACGTATTTCTATTAATCTATGTATGTCCATGTGGTCTTGGTTTATCAGAGAATGCCAAGACCTGTTACTCCTTTGTGGTCTACATGTCATCTCCTTTTTGTCTATCTTCCCCAGAATTCTCTTTGTCTCATCATCCTTCCTATATTCCTGCCTCTATTGACTATTGGCCAAACAATGTTTTATTCATCAACCAATAGGAGAATCATATATACAGAAGGACATCCCCCATCAGCATGGTCGTCATAAGAACCTTTATACTTGGACTGACACATGTCCCATGAATGTAGAGGAAGAAAGTGAAGTGGGTAGGAGTCCATCACAATTTGGAAGTTCCCAACGATGATCATATAGCAGAACTCCCTATAGAGTCTTTAAAACCCCCAAAGTCAGGATACAATACAGACCAATGGTGTCTGAGTTTCTCCAGACAGTATTGGGATTGCAGGGCCTTTAATACTCCCAGGTGATTCTGTGTGCACTGAAACTTGGGATCTGTATGCTTAGATCTCAGCAGACTCCCTCACCTTACAACACACATGCCAAGTTCATCTCAAGGTTGAGATCTCAGGGTTGAGAATCTCTGCAGATCCCACATGATCACTAAGTTCATCTCATTGTTTCCCACACTTGAAAGATTTTAAGAATTGCTTTGGTGTTTGTGAACTATCTCTCATCAAAGGCTATATCCCCAGAAGTATGATTTTAGGTGATCCTCCTGCCATGTCAGTTTAGTGGAGATGGGTTTGACTGTTTCAAGAACAAATATTTCTGGAGGGGATTATGAGTCGCTATGACTGACCATTTGCTTAGTAGCTCAATCGATAGGGTCATAAATTGTCTTATGAAGAGTTGGAGGGATAACCTAGTGATCACCTAGTCCAGCTTCATTTTATGTGTGCATAAACTGAGGCTCAGAAGGAAGTGACTTCTTCTAGGGAATACTAAATTTAAATTTTCTCCATCACAGGCTGAGAAGTTGTACTCCAGTCCCCTGACTTGTCCCCATTGTCTCTCCAGCCAAAGGGCAGGGACAGCTCTGCAAACTCTGAACCATCGAGCAGCCTGAGAAGACAACTGAAATTGCTTCCCCATAATACATCCTTATGACAAGGTGGTTGGTGCTAAGCAAGGTCCCAAAAGGATCATAAAGTAGTGCTTCCCTCGGGGCCCCCACCTGCTGGACCAGGCTAATCCATTTTGGTAGACAGATCCTCTCTACTATGTCCGGAAACTTTTGTCTCTGTTATTAACTCATTAATCCCCCCTTGGGAAACCCCAAGGAAAGACAAGCATGTGGGATGGTGATGACCATGGCTTCCATGTGATGTAATAAATACAGGTTGGGGGAGTCTGTTGACTAATTATTAGAACTGTAGTTTAGAGAATGTATTCCTGGTGCTGATGGACTTTTCCCCCAGGGCCTTAGGAGGGAGGAAGTTGAGGATAATGGACACATTTTGCCTGATGAATATTAGGGCAGAGAAGAGTGACTTTGGATAAGAGGATCTGGGAGAAGAGTATGGAAGTATGAGCCATGTGTCAGACCTGAAAGTTCCTATCTCCAGATCTCTGTTTTCTCTTTCTGGAAAACTGGCCCCTCATAGGCACTTTTCAGTAGATGCTGGTAGGTGATGAATCAGCCAATGAGATAAAAGCGTCAATCATTTTTCTTAAGTGGAAAAAGCTGGACCAGAATATGCACCCCCTCGGTGCAGTCTTGTCACCCTTCAAGCTGACATTTATTGAATGCATGCCTAACAGTTATTAAGCATTATCAGAAAAAGGCTGAGTTCTGCATCCAGGAAAGGTAGAGAATGAAGCCAGCCAATGCAGTTCCCTGGGCTTCTCTACAGGAGCCCCCAAAGATGCATCTGCTGCCAGACATCCTGTCCACACTCCAGAATGAGCCCTGCCAGGGTGCATGACTTTGCTCTCCTGGGATGTCACTTAGTGACCATCAGATATTTTAGATCCCGGCTGGTCCCTTAAGTGCCTTCTCAAAACATTTTCATAGTTTTGATAATAGCATATTCTCTTATTTCTTGTGATACTTACTCCTCCTAGGTTGTGACAGGCACTGGCTAGCTGGCTGGGTTATGATGTAGGCTCCAGGCAATAAGTAAATATCCATTATTTAACCTTGTGTGCACTCTGTGAGTTCAGCATGTCAGATGCTGTAAGTACCTTACCATCCCACTTGACATACAATTTACACCATGTTACTTCCCCAATTCTATCACTTCACTGGGTGAAACCTGTAATTCTTTAAAATTCATCCCTGGTGCATGAGCTGGCTTTCTGAAACCCTTTCCATATGGTGGGATGCCTCAGTGCAATGGGGAGGGGCTTGGCCCTGCCTCAACTGAATATGCCAGTCTTCGTTGACTCCCCACGGGAGGCCTTACCCTCTCTGAGGAGTGGATTGGGGTGGGGATGAGTTAAGGAAGAGAGGGAGGAGAGGAGGCAGAAGGAACTTTCGTTGGTATGTAAAATGAATTTTTAAAAATCAGAAACAAATCAGCCAAAAGACTGCTTCCTATGCAAACTTGTCAATGTTTTTGCTCTCAACACTGAAGAAGCCCGACATTCTTCCCTCTGAATATGTCATACATGAGACAGTAATTTCCACAGAGAGCAAGGTGCCCACCTTCCTGGGAATCAGCGTTTCTACGTGTGCTGTGAGTCATTAGGGTCCTGCTCCCATTTGGTCTTCCTCAGGGCTCACACAGACTTATGCCCCCAAATGGTGTATATTTATTTAAAAAAAACAAACAACAGCAGATAAGTTCATATTCAAAATAACCGTGCCACCATTAAATAGTTCTACTTCATACCAATTAGTTAAAATGAATTTCCGTGTTTGATTGATTTTCCCCGTTTTGAAGATTACTTAGTTTGCACGCTGAAGTCAATGTTTAGATGAGGCAAGAAATTAATGTTTTTCACAAATATAACCAGAACAGCGGGTGGAGAGTGGACATGTGTTGATGAGCCGGCCTTTGTGTGGAAGATTTAGGACTTATGCATGCAGACCATGATCTACAGTTCTTCCTCACTCCTCCTAGATACCTGTTTCCCTTTTTTAGCTTTTGTTTTTCAGAATTTCCTACAACCTTGCTGTATTCACAAATTTCTATCCTGTCACGACTACCTCGACCAGCAAGGAAGACGCGACTCAGGAATCCTTCTCATCAGCGGTTTATTCAGGACCTTGATGAACAACGTGGAGGTAGCCACGGGAAAAACCCCTCCTGCTCCCTAAATAGCCGAGGCCAGCCAACCCTGAGCAGCCACGTGTGTGCAAGCCATAGGCTCACCAGAATGCATAAGCAATCTGATGATGATGGCGTGACCCCGGCGGGATGGGAGCAGGCCAAATAAGGAGTTGTTTATTACCGAGCGCACTCACCGTTGGGATGGTGGAATGCAGAAGCCGGCGCCATCTTTGAGGCGCGGTGTGGCGCAGCTCTCCACACTATCCCCTCCTCTTCTCCCTACAACTCCAATCCTATGGTCGTACCGACTCCCTCTGAAATTCAAGACCTTTTCTTCTTTAGTGGTTATTGTTACAACACACACACACACACACACACACACACACTCACTCACTCACTTTGAGTCTGCTTAGTGTTGCTCCTATGGACATGTGTTTAGAGCTGCCATTTGGGATTGGGTCTCCAAAGAAAACCTAGTCTCTGTCTCCCAGCAGCACTTGATGACTGTCATCAGGGGACAGGGTCTTGTGAGATATTCCCCATATACACTGGTATGGTAAATGTCATTATGCCAGTCTTATTTAGAGAATCGTATTGTTGAGATTTCTTTAAAAAAAGATTATTTATCATGAATACAACATTCTGCCTCTATGCACGTGTGTACTGAAAGTCAGAAGAGGGCACCACATCTCATTACAGATGGCTGTGAGCCATCATATGGTGGTTGGGAATTGAACTCAGGTCCTCTGGAAGAACAGCCAGGGCTCTTAACCTCTGAGCCATCTCTCCAGGTCCTATTATTGAGATTTCATGGATGCAATCTCTGTTCTGTCTAGAAGACTCTGGCTTTCTCTATAGATTATTGATTCAAGTGAAATATTTTTTCCGAGCTGGGAAATAATAAGAAATTTAGGTTCAAGGAAGGAAAGAAAAAAATGGGAAATCAAGAACAGAACCTCCCCAAACTTATTCAAAAGTTTTCTTACAACTAGTTATATTTTTTCCTTACCTACCCCATTTTTTTATTTTTTTGGTTTTTACGAGACAGAGTTTCTCTGTATTGTTTTGGAGGCCATCGGTCCAGCCGGGCCTCAAACTCATAGAGATCCGCCTGCCTCTGCCTCCCGAGTGCTGGGATTAAAGGCGTGCGCCACCACCGCCCGGCACCTACCCCACTTTTGAACCTGATGGAAGGTGTTTCCTTGCTTCTCTATTTTCAGTTTCTGCAATATGCCATGCACATAATGAATATTTAACTGAGTAAAAGAGAGATTTATTTTCTTCCCATGTTGTTCTCCACATGTCTCTTTTTAATGTCACAGGTTGTCAGAGGAATCACATCGCTGCAATACTCCTATGATCTTTCTGAGCATTAAAGGGGTTGATTATATTTGAAGTCACAAGGAATGCTGTTTCATTTGAACTCTTTTATGACCCTGATCATAAAGTCTGTACACAATGCATGTGTGTGTGCAGAGCTGGGAATGTGTTGATAAAACTTTAGATGATTGTTCATGGCCTTGCACGTGCTTTAGGGTATAACCATGCTATGTCAGTGGCCTTCGTAGTCAATACACTTAGTAGTCATGCAGCAGCCTCAGCACCAACACTAGAGAGAGTTACTAGCCTTATTCGAGTAGTTGGGTGGTACTTGGGTCTCCAGTGTTTTGCACCAAGTGTGGCAGGCTTCTTCTGATTTTCCTAGGCACTTCTCTGGATCAAGGATGGGCACATGACAGGATCAGAGGAAAAAAACAACTTTCATAGGCTTTTAGACTAGGAGCCTCTGCTTATGTGCAGTACTGAATTTTAGAGAATGTAAAGTCTGCAACTTGCTCAGGTCTCTGGAGAGTCTAGTCTGAGCATGGAGCCTGCATGAAAGGAGGCTGAGGTGAGAATGGAGAGGAGGTACCAGGCTCTACTCTGCCAAAACTGTGCCTAAGATACTCCGTTATATGAGACAATTGCTTATGACATTTTAGATCAGGATTTCTGCCATTTGCTACTGACAGAGTCCTAAGTGATCTACTGTGCAATCTTCTGACCATTATTAGATTGAGGAAGCAGAATGTTTTGGATGAGGATTTTAGTTGCTAAAATTAAATATTGATTGCGGACTAATACACAGCAATTCTCCTCTAATTTAGTTGGTGTCAGGATGTTAGTACTTGTATTTGACCATCTCTGAGCTTGCAGAGCTATGGCCCAGAACCTGGGCTACAGTACATCTCTTAGCTTACAACCACAAAATAAGTAACTGCACACACATACACATGAGTGCATATTTATACATGCCAGTGTGTTAAAGTGTGTTAAGCTTAGACCATACCTATGGGTGCCACGGGTAACATTTGTGAAGTGTAACTTCTAGCTCTCTGTTTGCTGTGTTGTCCTCTCTTGCTTGGCCCTGGGGGTTGCCCAGAGGGACACCTGTCTTGATCTCATATTTCAGGCCTGTTAGTCATTTGTACCACCCTTAGGATCTGGTTGGTCATTATTTAGGCTCTTGCCAAAATCTGATGATTTTACATCTTGTAGGAAACAGCACATAAGACAATAGGACATTTTTGAGGCTTGAAGGTGTTTATTTCCATATTCCTTTATGACTATGGGAACTGTTCCTATTCTTTTCCTGTCTGAAGAGCAGTCAACAGCCCCTTTCACACAAACAATCCATGAACTAAACCTGCTTAATCCCTGACCACCTGTACAGAGCATGCAAATCACCTGATCTTTCAAGTTATGGTCTCTATGTTGTATCATTTATGAACTCGGAACAAGATGGCCGGTTTGTTTTCCATTTCAGCATGACCACCGGCCACATTGAGAATTGTGCTGAAGTATGAAAGTGAGGCATTTCAGACACCCTCATTTCTCTTCTTTATCCAAAACTCCTGTGGGTAGATTTCTCCATTATTCAAATTCCTTCATTACACCCAGCTGGGGTCAGCAACTGGTAACCTGAAAAAAGTTCGGACTGTTCAGTTTTAGTATTAGGTTCCCACGGCCTGTCTACCATTGCTCCGCATGGGCATTGTGGAGACTCCGGTTTTAACCTCAGTCTGACCAGTGGTTTCTCTGGGTGATAGTCCTTGCTTGGCCTCTTGGGAAACAATCATTTTTAATGTTTTGTTTACTCTATGTCTAAATTCTACCTAATGAGACTTGGGGGAGGCTGAAAGAAGCTTCATTTTCAGAGAGAGAGAGAGAATGCATTTACCACAAGAAGAATTTTATCAAAGGGACCTGAATGTTCAATTGTAAGCTAAGTAATGTAGAAAATAAGCAAGACAACAACAAAATCAAAGGAGGTCAAGGCCCAGAGGGGAGCTGGCCAGAAAGCTTAGAAATGCTCTTAGTCTTTTCTAACCCAGTTAAACCCCAGGACACAAATGCTGGTACTCGGGTTCCAGCAGGTAATTGAATGTTTGCCTTATTGCTCAGATCCTCTGTAGGTTGTTGGTTCTTTTCTCCTTCTTTTTCTTCTTTTTAATCACCTGCAGACAAAAACATCCTAATGTGTGTTCAGGGAGCCAATTAGGTTACAACTCTTCGCCACAGCTATAAACAGAAAGAGAACATTCGAGGAGAGCTGGTCATAATCATGCTGCACCTTTCTCAATATGTTCACCTGTCAAGTGGCAGAAGTAAGATGAATCTTAAGTGATGACCATTAGGAAAAAGGTGCTATCAACTGTTCAGACACTAGGAATGGAACTTTAAATCCTTGTTTAAAGGATGTGTATGTATGCCACTGTTGATCCTATTTCATGTGAACTACACTTGAAATTGATGTCTGCAGATGTTATATCATACACATAAAAGAGAAAGGATATCAGGATTCTACCCATGTTTGTAGTTTAGATTTTATTTTCATAGCAAGTTATATTATCTTGCCTTTACCCATGCCTCAAGATGCCTGGTTGTAAAATGGGAATGATGTGGTAATTTCTAGGATAGTATGGGATGCAGTTAGATAACACAAAGTCTATAAAAGGAAGAATACATTCAAGAGAACTATTTTATAACATGGTGATTATAGTTGGTAAAGTGTACCTATTATATTATTGAAAAATTACTAAGAGTGTATATGTATATGCATATATATAAAATTTACTTATTTTATTTTACATGTATGGGTATTTTTCCATGCCCATGGATATGTGTATTCATGTATGTCTCTGCATCATGGGTTTGCACTACATGCAGAAATCAGTTAAAGTTGTCTGAGCCTCCAGAATTCAATGGTTGCAATGTACCACATGAGTGCTTATAATTGGACCCAAGTTCTTGGAAGAAAAGCTAGTGCTGTTAACTACTGACCCATCACTTCACCTCAGAGAGTAAGTATTTAAGTACTCACACCTTAAAAATCTATAAGGCAATGTGTTTATAAATTAAGTTGATCTAGTCATTTTACAATGACTATATGTTTAGAATATTATGAAATATGTAATGAATATAGGAAAATGCCATCTAATATATGTACAGTACGTGACACATAGCTCAATGAGTTACATGTTAGATAATATTTTTATATTAATATGACTCACATACAATAACTAACTTATGAAATGTCTTATAAATCACATTTTTAGGGGTAGTGTGCACTGATTTTAGTTTAAATGGTGTCTGTGAGGAATGCTGCCCTGTCAGTGACTGCACATTTCACTTAACTTATTTTTCAGAGTTGATTTGGATTGTCCTTTCTCTGCACCTTCCCTATTCAGCTGGCAGCAGAACTAGTTATTTTTCTTACGTTTGTTTCCAGAGAGTTTTCTAGAATAGGAGCTAATGGAAGGTGGACACGTGAAGAGAAGTTGATAAGGTTAAGTGGAGGGCAGAAGGTGAAGGACCTTTCGCACAGGTTAATGGGCTTTGGTTTGAGGCTACAGGCACAGGAGAGCTGTGGAGGAGACTTCACAAACAGAAAAGGTCTTACGATAGGACATGGGGCACCTGAACAGAAGGAATGTAATAATGAGGCTGCAGAAGTCAGCCTTTCAACCTCTTTGTTTAATAGATACTTGCTGTCAGCACATGGGATTGTACAAAGCTGTTTGTACAAATGAAAGGCAGGAGGATGTTTGCTGTATGTTCCCAGAGCTGGCAGGCTGGTTTGAGTAAAAAAGGAAATATATGTGAGTTGCATTTGGTTTGACCCAGTGCATAAGACTATGCACCCATTAAATAACCACAGACACAAAAGACAACAAATAAATCTGTTGCAGGTGTTTTCGACAATTTAATGATGCTTACTTTTTTGTGTGTATAGGTGTTTTAACTGCATGCATATCTGTGAGTCACCTGTATGCAGTGCCCACTGAAGCCAGAGAAGATGTGATCCTCTAGAACAAGAGTTACCGATGGTTGTGAGCCATCATGTGGGTACTGGGAACTGAACCCCAGTCCCCTGGAAGAACCAACAAGTGCTCTTGTCCACTGAGCTATCTCTTCAGTTCCTGATGCAGTGGTTTTTAAGTTGCCTGTAGTTGGGAGTTTCCAGGGAAGATTGTTAAAATAGTTCACATAGTTGAATTTGCATGCAAGATCTATCTACTTCATCAATCCATCCATCCATCCATCCCTCTATCCACCCACACACTCAACAGATAAGTCTATTGAAGTATTACTGCATAGTAAACAAATCCAGAAAGGTCAGTTTGCCTTTTCACCCATCTTTTTTTTTTTGAAGAGGACGCTGACTATTTATTTATTATGTTTACAGTGTTCTGCTGGCATGTGTGCATTCACACTACAAGAGGGCACCATGTGTTTGTTGGAATTTGAACTCAGGACCTCTGGGAGAGCAGCCAGTGCTCTTAAGCTCTGAGCCATCTCTCCAGCCTCATATTCTCCCATCTCAAAGAAGTATACTCTATTGTGGACCTTGGTTTGTAGTGAAAGGTGTGTGATCAGTGAGAAAATTATCTTCTACCAGAGACATTATTAGTTGCAAAGACTTCCCACTATTTCCTGGGCCAGGAAGGATAAATGAAATTCCCAACAAGCAAATGTGCTACTGAAGTAGGCACCCCTAGGTTCAGTGCAAGGGTCCCATCTGCCTTGTCAGAATTACACACCCCATGTAAACCATTGTGATCTTTGTCTCTGCTTAATTGTTCTCACAGGACAAGAAACAGCTGAGCTGGGACCATAAATAAAGCTTGAACTGTGACAGAACTTACAGCACTGGGACACTGGTACTGATATTTATGCCCCAGACATAAGCCTGTTCTTTAGAAATCAAGCCGTGATCAACTGCAAGATATACTTTGGGAGCGAAGAAATTGAGATATGAGAAAAATACATCCTAGAAACCTGAAGTATATTGTATAAGTATTAGTAGTGGTGCTAAGGAGAATAATTTTCAGGAAAAATTAGGGAGGCATATAGGAAGAGCTCAGCAGCAGACAATTATGGGGAAAGATCAGAAGGCTGACAAAATTGTCATCATCCCAGAAACCATGCAAAAACTTAGAAGAAAGCATCTTATCTATTCTGAAAATGAAAAGGAGGTCTGTGTATGTCAAGTACAGCAAAAAGTTGCCAAGGCAGAAAACAGAACTTGGGTCCACAGATGCAGAATTTCTAGCTGACTCAAGCATAATTCTGTCTCCCTCTCCTTCTGCACTGAAGATAAAAATCCATGGGCCCTGTACATCCCAGGAGCTGCATGGCTAGCCCAAGATAATAATTATGTCTTCTCAATAACAGTGCCAGAGGACCCTCAACTGCAGATTGAAGGAGCAAAGCGAAGATAATGACTTGTTCAGAATATGGAGGCCAGAGCTGAAATAATTTCCTTAACTCTTAAAATGAATGATACATTTCAAGGATGTCTATAGTGTCACCATTCCTTCTTCATTTCTGTGTTCCCCTCAAATTGAGTTTGAGACATCTCTACCCTTCCCCTACCCCAACTTTGTACAGCTTCCAGAACATTTCATGCTCTCCTGGGCACTCCCCGTGTCTCACTTTCCTCATCCACAAAATAAAGATGGCATTGACAATGGAGGATTCACAGTTTCGCCATGATCAAAATGAATACTTGTAACATAGGTGTCACGTGTTGAGCACTTTTCAACCCAGTCCTCCACGTTGTTTCAATAAATACTAGTTGTTATTCCTATTGTTTCGTTTTATTATTTCTGCGTGCAAAAATTGTTCATGCTGGATGCCAACTGTCGGGGAAGTGGGATCTTCGCCATCTGCTCCTGCCTGGGCCTCAGCCCGCCCACTTCCTGGCAACCACAGAGACAAAGGTGGAGAACTCAATCCAATTGGTTGGAACTCAAAACAAAGCCTAGTGACCCTGAGCCTTGCTTGGCTCTCCTGGCTTTCAGCACAAGAGGCTGTGTCTTCCTTTTCCACTTCTTCCTCTGCCTTGAGCCCACTTGGACATGAAGTAGCCAAAGGCAGGCATTTTTTTTTTAAGCTATATTAATTAACCGCCTCCACTTCTCTTCCTTGTTCCTCGTAAATAAGGTGGATGATGCAGCGCCTTCCAGTCTGGTTGCCTGCTCTAATGCCTCTGTTCTTAGAAGCTCTTTGAAGTAGGAGAGCCAGGCACATCCTGCAAGAGACCGGGGGATACTCCTTCATATAGTGGCGACTTACTCCACACTGTCTCTATCTGCTTTTTCTGTTCTCCTGCCTAGTGTCTTCCCCCCCAAATCTCTTCCTACTATTCAGTGCCCACTCAAACACTTTTACATAGCCAGACCCCATCTGCTTTGTGAGGTCCTTCTGATGTTATTTACTTGGTGCTCATCTAATACATCCCCACTCTTTGCATTCTTTAAACGACTGTTTCCCCCATTAAACAGAAAGGGCAGATGCTGCCCGAGATTCAAGAGCTTATTTGTGCCTTGATTGTCAGAAGGGAAGGCTCAGAGTCAGGAGTACTGTGAATGTCTAGCTGATTGATAGGCAGAGGGACAGATGACCAAGAAGGGGAAAGGAGAAAGGAGGTTGTGTTTGCTTGAATGGGCAGCACTGGGAAACCCCAGTCCAACATGGCAGGAAGTGTGTCAAAAATCATGCTTTCCTGTTTTACAACTGAGATGGTATTCTGGCTTTCAGTCAGGACAGGAAAGCCTGTACAGAGAATTGAAGGCATTATGGGGTTTTTGACAGTGTGTCTAAAGGCCCCTTGCTTATAAGCTCATTTTTTTGTGTGTCTCACTTGCATGGATAAGGCACAGCAGGGTGGTTAGGTACGTCTCATTCTAGGTGATTCTCAGCTTCCCTTGCCATGAGTTGTGGTAGCTCAAGCTGAGATATAGCAGCAGCTGTATTTTGAGAGGTGAACCCTGGGGTCTAGCTTCAGAATGAAGCATTACTGCCTTCATGGTAAGGATAAGCCACAACTGGAAGTGAGCATGCAATCTCTTCTCTGACAGAGACATTTATAGTGTGTTTGGAGTGAAACTGTCAACAAGTCTTGGAGCACAAAGTCTTCCCTATCCCTGGCTTCACTGAAGTCTCACCTGTTTGTTTTTTCTGGCTTTGACACAAGCTTTTGTTTCTAGAAACATCTCAGCAGCATGGATGGTAGAAGTCCTGAATGAAAGGGGCTGGCCCATTTTGGAATGTTAAGATCATGTGCTTTATTCCTGTGATTCACGGGCTATTGGTTCCTTCAGGTGAGTTTCCCTATGCTGATATAGCTCTATTCCTCAAGAAACCTGCTTAGTTTCCTTAGGCCTTAGAGTCATCACATATAAAATAGAGTTGGGAAAGAGACTGGAATTCATTAGTGCTCACACCATTGCCTACCTTGGCGTCTTGTGTGTGAAGCCATCTTTCTAATTTTTTTGTCTGAATATTACTGGCATTTTCTGTTCTAGCTAAAATATACTGGACGGAGACAGTATACTCTTTCTTAGTCGTCCACTCCAGTAGATCCCATGAGGTAACCTAACGGTTACTTACTTGCCTCTCTGTTCTGAGAAACTACGTTCTTCCTCGTGTTTAATTAAGATCTTTCTTGTTGTAGGCAATTTCCTTTTGAGTAGGTTTCGTGAACGTTGAGAACAATAACTAAATGCCTTTCTCATATAGAACATTTATATGCTCGAATAGACAAGTTAATTTTCTTTTACAACCCTATATTTAGCCCCATTTGGGCCTCATTTCCATGCATTTGCATTTTGATATTCATATTTATGTAGATATATTCCTGGAATCAATAGAAAAGAGTATCCTACACAGAAGGTTGGAAATGACAATTTATTCATAGAGTTTGATCCTAAGATTCAGGAGACGTTTACTGGGCAACATTGCCAAATTAAATACCAAGCTGCTTTTCCTGTTCTACGTTAAAATGGTCATGAATTATACTTTCTTATGTATCTTCTGCTAAAAGGAGAGCTGGAGTAGAAGGTGCAGATGGGAGCTGTCCCCTGCAAGACTGTTCTGAAGAATGACATACGGTCCCTAAGACGTGTGAAGGAAGGAAATAGGACATGTGGGTGCCAGAAATGCAAACCACTCAGAGAAGCCACTACTAAAATGTGTTGTCCCTGGCTGCCACCACTGGAGCCCTTAAAGTGCCATTTCCTTGTCTGCAATGTGGGAAGAAAGGAGGAGCTAAGGATGTCTGAAATAAAGATAATTATAGAACTTACCATACCTGGAGTCAGAACCCCAAACTAGCGAAGTTAATATTCACTGACTGCCTACCATCTGCCGCTCACTGGTATACAGGTTCTTCATATGCTTTCTTAACAGATCATATTAAAGAGCCATAATTGTTCACAAATTTGAGCCAAGAATAAGTAGCTTCAATATGGACAAGGTAAATGTCTAAGCCCAATAAATAATAGGACTATATATTAAGATTACCTGTCTGATTTTATGGATTTCTGCTTAGTCTGACCCCAGTAGTTTAAAATAGAGAAGACCTTGGGTGCTTTTGAGGTGAAATATTTCAGTTGCTTCTCTGATGATATCCTCTGGATAAGCCCCTCTCAAGACTAACATTCAAACAGGTTATCATAATTTCGTTCTGCCAGAAAACAACAAACAACCTCAGCAAAACCCTTGAGGTTGGAAATAGCATGTTAAGATTTTATTGAAAGGTGTAAGCCAAAAGTAACAAACAAACAAAAAAGAAACAGAGAGAGACAGAGAGAGAGAGAGAGAGAGACAGAGAGCGAGAGAGAGAGACAGAGAGACAGAGAGAGAGAGAGAGAGAGAGAGAGAGAGAGAGAGAGAGAGAGAGAGAGAGAGAGAAGTTTCAAGTATGAAAGCAAATACAAGGCAGGCAGGTGACTGAGCTGACCATGTTCATAAGGGCACAGGTATACATTTAGCGAAAGAGGCTCTTTAGACAGGAACTTTATCTCAGGGCTGTCAGTCCAGAGGAGTAAGAGTCTTGGTACTTTCCCACCTGTTGTGTTTTACTGGTCCCTACTAAATCAGCTCAACTGCACTTCCAGAAGGTATTGTCTGGCCCTTCCTAGTAGTCATCAGGAAAGCCAAAATGTCATGTCTTCTGTGAGATCTTTTTATCTGAAACAAGAAGTGGCTGGCAGATTGTGTATAGTTGGACTGGGCAGTGCTGTTGGAGGTACAGTGACAGTCTTGCCAGAGTTTTGAAAGCCAGAGCCTAATTCTCAACCAGGGTTGAAAGAAAGCCTGTGATACCAAGACCTGAGATGATATGAATTTGTTTTAAACCTGCAAGCATATGTGGTAGAGGTATGTGCAGAACTGTAAAAGATGAGGAAGTGCCCAGGGATTTCCTTTGAAGCCATTCAGACCCACTACCATTTCATGCTAACTGGGTCTCCTTCTAATGACCCTAGAGTAAGATGCTCTTGTTTCTTCTACTTCTTCAAGGTGGTGGCCAGAAACAATATCCTCAACAGATTTGGGTAGGATTAACAAACCTGCTTAGTTCTCATAGTGATCCTATGATGATGCATAATACTCATCTACTTTCGCCCCTGTGGCCCATTGGAGATATGCCTGTGCCTTGGACATCCCTCTGTATGCTGTAAGTTGCTTATTTATTGACTTATATGTTCATCTCAGAAGTGTCTGAGTCTTTAATCCTTAGCTCTGGAGAAATCATGGGTATTCAGATTCACCATTTACAGCATCCAAAACCGTCAAAGGATACCTGTAGTCAGGTACAATCTCTCTTCTCACCCTGTAGCAAGCCTTGAAATCAGGTCAATTTCCTGAAGAAGTTCAAAGTCTTCTTTTCCTTATTTCTGTATAGCTTATGTTCACTCTTTCTCTGTGACTGGCTGTGTGGCTATGTGACTGTGTGGCTGGCTCCTAACATCTCTCTCTCCTCCTTTTTTTTCTCCTTCATCCTTTCAGATCCCCATTTATTCTTTCTGCCTCCCAGTCCTTCCTATTCTTTCCTGCCAAGCTATTGGCCATTCAGTTCTTTATTAGACCAATCAGGTGTTTTAGGCAGGCAAAGTAACACAGCATCACATAGTTAAACATGCAACATAAAATAATGCAGCACATCTTTGCATCACTAAACAAATTTTCCACAGCATAAAGGAATGTAGCACATCTTAAAATAATATTCCACAACATATAGATATATAGAAATAGCTAAGGACTTCCTGAACAGGACTCCTGTAATGCAGGATCTGAACCAACGATGACATTAAAATGCCTCTTTACAGCAAAACAAAACAAAACAAAACAACAGCAAAAACAAAATACCAAAACAAAACTGTCAATCAAGTGAACAGGTAACTCATGGAATGGGAGAAAAAAATCTTTGCCTGCTGTACATAAGACAGAGGATCGGGGTTTAGAAAAACACAAAGAATTCAGAATAGATAGTTCAAATGGTCCCTTGGAGTGATAGGGAAAAGGGCCAGCCCTATTTTGTCTTGGGTTTACATGATTCTAGTACCCATCTATGCTAGGTATTATCCCCTGGCATAATCTGATCTTTCTGTGACAATGCATATGGATTGTCAGGGAGAGTGACTCGCTTGTACCTTACTATTCTGCCTAGAGTACTTGCCACGGCCTACCCACCCAGACTGTTCAGGGTGGTGTCACTAAGATGATGAGCCAGCTTGATGTCTTAAGGGGTGTGATGATGACTAAAGTCTCTGTAGAATATTTTTAAAAACTAATTTATTTTTAGGTATGTATGTGCATGATGTGTGAATATGTTGTTATGCCACAGTGTGCATGCAAAGGTAGGAAGGCAACTTTCCAAAGTCAGTTCTCTCCAACCATCTCTATGTTGGTTCTAGGAACCAAATTCAAGTCACTATGCTTACAGTGGTCAGATTTTTTACTCTCTGAGCCATCATACCACCTCCAGAAAGTAGTTTTTGATAACTAAAGCGTTGTTGTAAAGTCAGACATTGCTTCATATTTTATCCCTACATGATCTCTCTTATGGGCCATCCCCTTTCAAGTTGCAGAAACAGTATTACCTAGTGCCATCAAGTGGCACAAGTTATCTATGAGTGGGCATAGCAGCAGGATTGCTACTGCAACTGAATCTGGGAGTGATAGAAGAAGTCAGAGCCACGGGTCTGGTTGGTCTGTCACAGGGCTGGTCACTGCAGTAACTATGGTAGCAGCTCTGGACATAGGTCTGTGGTTACATTTCACCCCAAGGGAGGGTCAGAAGACTGGTCATGTTAGTTTTGGTGGGATTTTATAAGGAGCAGTAGGCATAGGTCCAGAGACCAGTTGGGACTAAATAAATAAACTTTGGAGCTAATATTCATGGGGTTTAGTTTGCAGAATAGTAATGAAAGTCACTCTCATAAGCTGGGCTTCTTCTGTGAAAGCTCCATGGTAGAACAAGCTGGCAGGTTGCTGCCATGACACCCTGGGAGGTACCTCTCACCATGTGCATGTGAGCAGCCATGTATGCCGCAGAGCAACGATATCTTCCGCAGCAGCCTCACCTGCTCTGTCAGTCACATGATCTCTGCTTCTGCTCCTGGTTCTCAAATGACTATTTTCTAATTAACAACACTCCCATTACCTGTTGACTTTGCCCCAAGAGGTTAAATAAGAAATGATTATTTGAATAAGAATACTTACCCTATAGAGCTGTTGTAAATATTTGATTAGATAATGCATGGAAAACATTTGGCTGAGCACTTGGTGCACAGCAACAACCCTGCGTCCAATATCAATTAATAACATTATCATTATAGGAGTGACAAAAAGTAACCGTCGAGAAGGTCAATCCTTTTGTTTCACGAGAGATTTAGAATTTTTGCTAACACTTCAGGATGATTTGTTCAGACGTGGATTTTTGAACAATTTACCCAATCTTCTGGCTCATAGAGTCCTTTCTGGACACTCTTTCTCAGCTGTCTTCCATTCAGCATCAATTTGCATTCATTATGCTGTCTCCTGGTCCTTTCCAGTCAATATCCTTTCAAGAATTTTTGTAAAATTCCCTACCTACAATCAGCGAGGCAGAATTTGCTTTACTCTCTAGTCTGAGAAATCTTTGCCAATCCATCCCATTGTGTCATGTTTGCCTGACACACATTTTTTCTAACTTATGAACTCTGTGAGAGGAGACTTGTATCTTAGCTGTAATCAGACCCTCAGGGACTTAGTGAAGATTTAACATGAAGTAGGTGGTAATTGAAGAATGCGTGAATAAGAGCAACAAGTGAATTTGTGATAAATGACATTTGCTTATGGAAAGCAAAGAATTATTCATTCCTGGTAAAAACAGAGATGCAAAATCACAACACTCTCTGGGCTATACCCCACTCTTTTCCCATAGAATCCTGATTGAATTAAAAAACCGAAAACCTTTGCTCATTCAGGTCCTGGTGTAATGTGACCCTGATAAGAAAGTGCAAATAGAGAGGAGGGGATTTTTTTTCCAGAATAGCATCACACAAAGAAACAAAACACTCAAATAGTGTTAATTTGAAAGAATGTCATATTCTTCAAATGTGTCCTTTTTTCATTGAACACAGCTGACATCACTGACAATCCATTTTCTTGAATTTGGCTTTCTAGTTGACATTCTGACATTTTAGTGTATTCTGGAAGGGGTGCAAGGATTTGCCAAGCAGTGAATTGTGTATATATGAGAAGAAAATGCATAACACAGGATCTACACAGAGAGGTGTTTGGGGACTAGATAAGTAGAACTCCAATATTTCAGAAATTTTTTCAGTATTTGCTGATGCTGATTGACTAAAAGATACACCAAAAGAAACGCCATGATGTAGGTTGGCAGGGTGGTGAAAGAGGCTAAATTCCAGTATTTGGAATCATTTTTTTACTTTGTCAAAAGTTAAACCTGGGGAACGTATTGAAGACTTTGAGCCTTTCATCAATGTGTTGGGTCTGAGTATCAAGGATGATATTGACAGGGCTCAGATTGGAAATCTGTGCGTCCTTGCCACTTACTCCTCTTTCCCACCGGATTTCAGTCACTTAGGCAACGGGCTTGAAGTTCAAAGAACATCACCTGTGATGGGATATATTAGTTCTCATAATGCACCAGTGTTCAGGATTTATTGACAGATAAATTCATGGAAGCAGTTTGAAGTCAAGTGGAAACTTCTCAGTTTCCTTCTTGCTTAGAAACACACAGTATGTATGGCAAAACTTAATCTACCAAGTTGACATTTTCCCAGCCGTCTTCTCCTTCCAGTTTAATTGAAAGGCTATGACGTTAACACAGTGGCTGCACCATTAGCTTGTGTGGTCTAGCATGAGGCAGCCTTCCTAGGGATGCTTAGAGGATGTCCATCATGTTTCACATAGAGAGGAATAGAGAGCAGGGGGGACTGGATGACCCAAGGAGACCATGTTGACTTTGCTCTCTCCAGAGGGTAAAATGCAGGTATCACTGTTATGGAAGTAGAGCTGTGGGCAAGAGGGGAGAAAAATGTGTGGCTAGATAAGAGAAGATTATGCCATTAGCAGGATAAGGTTCACAATGACCATGGCTCAGTCAGAATATATCCGCAGAAGAAGGGGAAACCAGGATAAAGAAATAAAAAAGCTACAGATACCTGTGAGCAATGCACCCCATCTATCTATTTCACCTGTCTGTCCATCCATCTGACCATCTGTCCGTCTGTCTGTCTATCCATCCGTCTGTCTATCCAGCCATCTACTATGTCTTCAATCTTCAATTTCTTCATTACCTCATGGTTTGAAAGTATATAAAGTGTTTTTCATCCAAAACCTCCAGATTGTTGACAGTTTTTCCCTTAACCAACTTTTTGTTAATTGCTTCTTTTTAACATTTTAAATTAAATGATAATTATTTCACTCCCCATTCCTTCTCCTCCCTCTAGTCCCTTCATGTACACTTTCCAACCATCCCTACATTCCCCCATTCTCAAATCAAAAACTTCCTTGTTTTAGCACATATATAAATGAAACCTTTTGGATTTTCTTCTCCTATCAAAACTGCACAGCATAAAACTCAAACAATCAAGAACCCATTAAAAATTAGCAATCGCAACCCCAAGGAAATGAAAAGTTTAACAAGAGTGAAGCCAGAGCTAGTGTTTATTGGGGAGAAGCAATCAGTTAGAACCCTTAATTGGTAACTGGGGCAGACAGAGTTAGGCAACTAACAAGCTAGACAATTTTGATGACATAAAATTAACACCAGGACACAAGGAAAGCCTGTTTTATTTGTTATTTTATGTGTTATGTGACAATTTAATTAAACTTTGAAGGAATTCAAGCAGTTAATTCCCCAAAGAAATAAACCAAGAATGACATTCAGGCCCGTCTCCTAAGGAGGCAGGCAAGGGAGTACTTATTCATTTTACAATGCCATAAACCCAACCTTAACTTTGAAATTAATCCATGTAATTAAAATGGCTTGGTCTTACCTCTATGTTTTCTCCTTTCTCTCCTGGGGATTTACTTGAAGTCATTAGGACAGGGGTTCTCAACTTGTGGGTCAGAAGCCTTTTTTGGGGGGTGTCATATCAGCTATTCTGAATATCAGATAGTTACATGACAACTCATGCAGTAGCTAAGTTGCAGTTATGAAGTAGCAACAAATAATTTTATGGTTTGTGGGTTACCACAACATGAGGAATTGTATTAAAGGGTCACTGCATTAGGAAGGCCGAGAAGCATGCATTGGGGGCTCTCTAAATGATTCTAATAGATAGGGTAAAGGCAATTTGAACTTTCAATACACGATGCACCATGGGGGCAGCAAGCAGGTATTTCTGCTTCCTTCCCCAACTGCTAGTGGGGATGGTACAATGTGACAACAGAAAGGAGAAGCAGTAGTAACTGCTGCTACTATGACAACAAAGACACATGGAACTGGTTGGGAAATGAAGGGTTTTAATGTTGTGACAAACAATTCTAGCACTTTCTTGTTCAAACAGAAAATGTGCCCTTCTTATACCTACTTCTCATCTTTACAGGGCTTCCTGTGTAAATTATCCACAGGGCTGCATCTTTACCACTGGATAGAGTAATTGCTATCTGAGTTATTTTTGGTTTTATTAGTATAAGGAAAACAAGAAGAAGGATCTAGCTATGTAAGCCTCCATCAGGAATTAACACATCATGTCGACTCACACTTGACTGAGCAAAGGCCATTCTACCATCACCCTCAACTAGAAGTGGAAGAGTGATGTTTTACATGCCTGGGCCTAAAGACAAGAGAATTAGAACATTTTAATGGGTAGTTGCTATGCGCCATTGGTCTAAAAAATATATGTAGATGTGTTCACATGCATGAATACCCATGTGAATACATACATGTGAACAGATATGTTCATTTATGTATCTAGCATACATGTGGGTGTGCAACATTTATAACATAAACACATCTGTACAGTAGATTCAAAGACCGCAGAGTGTAACAGCGTAGGATGTCAGCACTGTTCTCTCCCAGAAACTTAGTTCACACTGTCTGCACTCCTCATTTGCAGAGTGGGAAGTCCTCAGCACTGGTGTGAACATGGAATTCACATGGCATGGCTGCACAAATGCTCAGTGAGTGCTAGCTATGAGTATCCAAACTAGTTTTAAACATTGTATTAATACAATCAGTAAATAAAACTTTATAGGCTCTGGTCAGAAAAGTTAGATTGTCCTGGAATGAAATTAAGCTCTATAGTTGGCCCATAGTGTCTATGGGTACTGTATCCATATAACTAAGTAACCACAGTGTAACAGCAAAAGTGTGTTCTAGACATGACAGGGTTATTGTGCAGATGAACCGACAGCAGCTGTGACTTCCTGCACACCAATTGTGTGGGATCAAGCGAGATTAAAAAAATCTGAGCATGAGTGGGGGTGTCAGACACACAGATCCACTCCTAGCTAAGGAACTGTTTGAATTGATGGCTTCTAGGAAAGGGAGAGTCGGTTTCCTTCGACGATACAATCTCTCAGAGACTCCAGTGCTCCAATAGATAGTCCTACACTCATGTGTGTGGATCCAGCACTAAGTGCAAAATAGGCTTAGGAAAAAAGGACTATATGAAGTTGGAAGGGGGAAAGCGGCAGTGTTAGTTAGGGACAGGGGGACAATTGAAGGATACCAGATGGGAATAATTTAATCAAAACATACACATTTATAAAATCCTCAAACAATAAAAATTAGAAAAATAAAACTGATTAAATAATGCATCTGTATTACTACTTCAAGGATATTATTCTTTTTTTCAGCATTTTCTTTTTTTAAATATTTTTTAATTAGAAACAAGCTTGCTTTACATGTCAATCCCAGCTCCCTCTCCTTCCCCTCCTTCCCCGCATCTCCCAACCTCTTCCAGGCCCCTACCCAATCCCCACTCCAATCCCCAGAGAGGGTGAGGCCCTCCATGGGAGATCTCCAGAGTCTGTCATTTAGTTCAGGGTAGGGCCTAGGCCCTCCCCTAAGAGTCCAGACTGAGAGAGCATCCCTCATTGTGGGATGGTCACCCAAAGTCTATTTGTGTGCCAGGGATAAATACTGATCTACTACTCAAGGCTCCATAGTTTGCCTAGGTCTCCTCACTAACACGCACATTGAGGGGGTCTGGATCAGTCCCAGGCTGGCCTCCCAGCCATCAGTCTGGGGCCCAAGAACTCCCCCTTGTTCAGGTCAGCTGTTTCTGTGGGTTAAACCAGCACAGTCTTGACCCCTTTGTGTTGGGCCCCAGCCCGATAGGTTCTCTATGAGTTGCTGGTCAGCCTCAGGCCTTCGCCTAACACCAAAGAAAGGGGAAAGAAAGGGGAACCTGAGAGATCGCCCTCAGTTGGAGGATGGATTAAAAGTGGGTGAATTGAAAATTGGTAACAGTTAATAAAGGAGGTACTGGTATTAAGTAAAAGAAAAGGAAAAGATAAAAGTATATGAAATGAGAAATACACAGAGAGTCTGGATACTGTGTACAGTTGTGTTGTCTTTAAATTGTTTAATTGCTAAGAAAGGAACAAAAACTGCTAAAAGACATTTGATTATTAGTGTTGCTAAATTAATCCAACTTGCATGTTTTGAAAATGCTTTGACTTCTAAATTTAAATATAAGGGGAGGTTACCTGGGAAAAGAATTTCTGCTTTTGTTTCCACAGAACATACAAAGCTGTGGGTTCCTTCCAGACTAATATGGTTTGATGAAGCAAGACCACCTGAAGCAGTGGCCCAGGTGATCCAACATCTAAAACAGCTGAGATGATGCAGCCTTACAGACCACAAAAACAAGAACTTCAACAGGTTTCTGGTTTTTTTTTTCTTTTGTCATGATCCCCATGGTATTTCAGTGCCCCTTAACAGCAGGAAGTAGTTTGGAAAGAACGACGCCCAAATTCCCAAATATTGTTTATAAATTGGCACAAACGTCCTAGTCACCTGAGATATGTACTAATTTATATATAAAGAAGAGGGGAGATGTTGGGCCCCAGCCCCATGGGGTCTCTGTGAGTTGCTGGTCAGCCTACAAGTGCAACTTGTTTTCCAGTCCAAGTGCTTTCTGTTTTCTAGACCTGGCTTACTGCCCCGGCCTTGACCCTCTGACATCAACATTCAGCAGGAGGAAAACAATGATCTCTTCTACCTGGGGTTTTTCCACTGTTAACCTGTATATAAAGCTCCTCCCTCTTACAAGAGAGAGACCTCTTAGCACTTGCAATGAAGACATACACACACACATTCTCCTGGCAATAAAGACAGCACATGCATTCTCTAAGTACAAACAGCTGGGCATCTGGTCTCTCTTTTCCTGATACCCTGGACTTGCTTGTGGCGCTGGCACCGCACCTTTGCTCAAATGAATATTATTCTTATCCTCATTCCATGATCAGTAAGTGTAACAGCTCTTCATATTGTATTAGGCAGTAGAGGGAATCTGAGATATTTGACACATGATTGGATTCTCTAGGTTATATGCAAAAGTACCACAGCATTTTATGTAGGGATACCTAGAGCAGTCTCCTAGATAGTTCCCTATGGATGTTGAGGGAGAATATGTTACCTAGTCTCCAAGTCTTGTCTTCACATCTGCTCAATTCCCTATCCTTAAGCTTTTCTCTGCAACCCTGTAGCACTTAACACTCTTCTCCATGCCTTCTGGTTTTAACAGTGAACTATTTAATATTGTAATAGCCTAATAAGAATTTCCTAACCCTGAGAGCGGGGTGGTCACTGACTCTTTGATGTTCTTATAGGACTCTTTATCTTCTACTGGGTTGCCTCACCAAGCCCTGATGTGATGTACCTTGTATTATAGTAGCATATTATGCCATGTTTGGTTGATGTCCCTGGGAGGTCTGTTCTTTCTGAGGGGAAAGGGAAGGAGGTTGGATCTGGAGGACAGGGGAGGTGGGTGGGGAGAAACTCCTGGGAGGGAAGAGAATACTTACTACCTAACATTGTAACACACACACACACACACACACACACACACACACACACACACACACACACACAGGTGAGGGGGAGAATGGAGAGAGAATCAGTTAGCACACTAGCCTCATTCCAAATGTGGAGAGTTAGAAAACAGCAGCAGGTATTTCTCAAAAGGTAAAAAGCTGGATCTTATCTACTGACACTGTCAGGAGTTGTAGGACATCTATAGTATGCTTGGCATCTGAAAGGGGAAGGAGTGTTAAGGAGGAGAGACTGAATATGGGAAGCTTACTGAAAGGATTTTTGGGACAGTTCAAGTTGTTAGTAATGATCTGCAGGACTAGAGAGGTGTAGTTGGTGTTAGTATTCAGGCTCCTTTACTGGCCTGTCTGTGGGGTTCTGACAAGATATGCCCTCAGCTGCAGCCACGAAGAGCACCACCTGTGCACATTCACTCTGTTCCCTTTTAACAGGGCCCTGCCCACCTCCCAGTCTCCCCCTCTCCTTCTGCCCCCTCTCTTTCCTCTCTCTTCCCCTCTTTCCTTTTTCCTGTCTCCTACTGCTCCTGTCTCTGGAGGTCAGTCTTCCTCATCCTTTCCCCCTTTTTATAATCCCTTTTCCTAATAAAAACCCCCTCTGCTTGAACCCTGTGGCATGGCATCTTTCTTAGTCCCATCAACTCTGGCTTTACATAAATTTGAAGTTACATACAGGTGTGAGGAAGACCAAAATTGTCCTGAACCCGCTGTCTATAGAATCAGGTTGCCTGAGAGGATGGTGATGCCAGCTTTAACACCTGGGATGCTCAAAGAAAGAGCTGGTTTGGGAAGAGATGTAAAGAATTATTTATTTCTAGTATTGCCTTAGAAATTGGGAGAAGCAATCGAGCAGAGCAACCCGGCAGGTGTCGGGCATTCCAGAATCTGGAACTCAGGGGAGAGCATTGGCTGCACTTGGACATTTGTTTATAAATAGCAGATGGTGGGAAGTTACAGAAGAAGAGTAGGGATGCTTTCTGGAGGTGGAGGGAAGAAGACATGAGGAGGATTTTCAGATAAATATGAAATCAGGGAGACGGGCCTAAAAGTGGCAGGAAGGAGAGGGACAGATTCTAAGAGTTGGCAGGGCTGTGGGTGCCAGACTGTGTAATCAGGACTCATCCCATAAGGCTCTGATGAGACACAGAAGGTCTCAGAGTCGGAGATTGCCCTGGGAGCCAAAGGACAAACAGTGACACAGAATGAATGCGTGATCTATCACAGATGGGGACAGAGACGAGGAAGAGCTAATCAGGGCAGAAGACTCACTCAGTATGGGGAATACAGAGCTTGACTGGGGCTTGAGCATTTCCTAACACCTGTAAGAACGGTCTCAACAAGAGTCAGGGAGGTAAAGTCGAGGTGACTGAAAGTGATATTGCAGGTGACACAGCAGAACATGAAGACTGACATGGAAGAAGGTGTAAGGTAGAAATAATCTAGAGATATTCTGAGGGCTGGGAGAATGAACAGAAACACTTTGGTAAGAGGAGGGGTGGGATTTGAAGTGCCATTTTTAGAATTTTTGCTGGTAGTAACTGTCTTGGATTAGACCTGGGTTAATTTGAGAATGTTAAAGTAAAAAGTCTATATTTATTTTCCGTGTTTTTGTTTTAGAGGAGTTATGGGCAGTCAATAGTGCTTCATGCCAGGAACCAGTTGGAACCAAGCATCTTGCACATGGCTGGTATATGCAGCAGTTAAAAAATGCATAGGTAATCCGTGTTTGTTTTTATTTTGTTATTATTTGATTTGTCTCGGCGGCTGGTCATTTTCCTCCCTTTAGTAATTACCCACTGGATGTTAAAATTAAGGAGTAAACTTGTTCCCGAAAAGGCATTCTGTGTCACAGTGTTTTTATCTGCACTGTCAGGCTCTGAAGCTGAAATAAGAGGTTTCCCAAGTCCCCCATTGCAAGGGAAATAACTACAATTAAAATGCCTCAAACATCTACAAGTCCATGTACATTCTCTTTAAAGCAAAGACCCTTTAGTTTTTATGATGAGTGCCCCTTAGAGAGTTAGCACTCACCCAATGATCTTCAGTGGACTCGTAGCACGTTTTCTCTTGTATCATGTGTTCTTTCTCTCTTCCTTCAACATAGACTCTCTAATTTCCTGCATTTCCAGTAGGAATTGACCATGAATTATTATCAGTGTTAAGAAACACACTGTGTCAGCGTACAAATCTTTCTCTTCCCCTCTGCTTATCAAAAGCAAACAGCTTTTATTTTTAGTGCCAAGTAAAGATTGGGAAGGAAAAAAAAAGTATGGAAGGGTGTGGAAGGAAGAAGAGATAAGAGCAATAGAAGTTATGGGGAGGTTGAGAAAGGACAGAGTGAAGGCAGGGGAAGGGCAGAAGGGGTCAGATTCATTGGGAAATGAAAATAGGATGCAGAAGGGGAGAGAGGCTCCTAGACTATGAGGCATAGGTGATCGCTGCCTTGATGGACAGGGCTCAAGGACAAATGAGGAGAATGAAGGATTGGCAGTTTCAACTGATGGCAACAACCTCGCGCCATGACTGAATTTTTCCTATTTAGGAACGCCAGCCAACGAGGTCTGTGAAGAGAGGAGACAGTCTGTTGACTGCTTAATGATTTATAACAAGTACACGGGAATGCCATTAAAAACTAATTCATCACCCACGGGCTACATGATTTGCAAACATCTGCTCTGCAACAGGCTTCTCTTGGGAAGAGAATTGCGATGGGTTGAAAGTTCTTCTGCTTGTAGATACTACACATGGGAGTTATGATACAGGCTCCAGCATTCAGGTCATTGGCTGTCCAGCCAAAGTGATTAATTAGGGTGGTGCTTAGAGGTTGCCTTTTGATCTACCATGCTCATGTGCTGAAGCCTTCCCCTTGGCTGAATACTCTCCTGAGTGATATGCAAATTAAAACATGGCTGCCCCCTCCCTACTCTGAGGGAGCTGTTCACTGAGATGACTAAGCTTCCTAGACATGATAGGTCTCTAGCTTTAAATCTACCGATGTGACCCTCTGTCAGTCAGAAAAATCCCCAAACAAATGAGTTCTTAGTCTAAATGTGGTCATTTTTCATGCTGTCTACTTGGCAGTGGCTCATATTCTTCTGACATTGGCCTTGCTTATTTTCCTCAAAACCTGCAGGCAATTTCATTGCAGACAATTCTGAAATTTACTATTCCAGGTCAAATCTTAAAGCTCTTGATGCTTAACCCTGGTTATCCTGTGTTTATCTATATGTTAACCTATGGGCATTATAGGCAGGTTTCAATACGCTTATAGCTTCCTATTATTGTGAGTTGCATAGTGTTTGCCTTGAAAATGTGCTAGTGTAGTGTGCTAGTGTAGTAACCTTAGAAGGCAATTTTATTTGAAAATGGGCTTGCTGCAGATGTAACCAGTTAAGATGATGTCATACTGGAGTAAGGATCCTCTCTAATGTTCTTATAGTTATAAGAAGAGGAGGGAAGGACTAGGGATATGGATTACTGAGTAAGAACACTTCCTGTACAAACAAAAGGACTTGAGTTTGAACATCTACCACCTGCATACAAAGATAGACATGGCCACATATGTGCACACAACCCCAGTGGTTGATGGAAGGAGACAGAAGGATTTCTGGGGATTACTGGCTACCAGACTTTCTTCAGAGTCAATAAGAGATGTGTCTCAGGGAAATAAAGTAGAGAGTGATATAACAGGACACTGAATGTTCTCCTCTTGGGAACATGTATACACACACACACACACACACACACACACACACACACACACACACACACGGGTACATATTTCCCTACATCGTACATACTTACAGACACGAAGTAAAGAAGGGGAGAGAAATGCAAAATTAGGATGATGATGACATTCAAAGTTAGAAACTGAAGTAATATATTTAGAAGAAAAATCAAACCAAAACAAAACAAATAAAAAACAAATAGACATCACCAAGGATTGCCAGAAGCTAGGATCTAGAAGAGATAAAGGGGGATTCTTCAAGAGAGAACACCAACCTATAATGGAATTCTAGCATGAAAAATTGTGAGCTGATGTATATCTGTGTATTCCATTTTGTGGTATCCATTTTTGTGATGCTTTCTTAAAGATACCCCCACCAGAAACTATTTTTATCCTAGTTTGATTGAAGGTCCTTTGTAACATCAGGGAGCAGCTTCGTCAGCCAAAACTCAGAACAACATGGAAGTCACAGAGTGTAAGAAGTAATCAATTGGATTGACTTTCTTAAGCAACCTGTGGTTTGGAGGGAGTATTCTGAATCTCAAAGAGATCTTAGAGAGTTTAAACACCAGAAAGAAGATGAAGGCAGCATAAACCAAGGTGGTAGCAGGCCAGTATAAGGAAGTCATTAGATATTATTTATGGACTTTGAAAGTAGCATCAAAATATTTCTTGGTGGCTGCAATAGTGGTTGTTGTTGTTTTGCTGTCAGAGAAAAATTTCCTGAAAGTTTCCAAGAAAATAGCATGGACTATGGAAAAGATAACAAAACTATCAGCATTCATAGAGAGGGCTAGAAGGGTAATAGGCTTTGCTGTATGTTTTTGATGAGCATTTAGGATTAGGAACTTGGTCTGTTTCAACACTGTGGTAGATCAACTATGTTGAGTTATTAAATAGTGTTGAGACTCTGATAGATTGTGAGGATGTTTAAAGTTGGGTTGACTGCAGTTTTGCATATGATATGGCTACCAGCCCATGGGGGCCAGGAAGTGGAATGTGGTGGTTAGAATATGAATGACCTCCATAGGCTCATACAAGTGTGGCCTTGCTGGAATAGGTGTGGCCTTGCTGGAATAGGTGTGGCCTTGTTGAAGGAAATGAGGTACTAGAGGTGGCTTTAATTTTCAAAAACCCATGCCAAGCCCAGTCTCCTCTCTCACTCTCTCTCTCTCTCTCTCTCTCTCTCTCTCTCTCTCTCTCTCTCTCTCTCTCTCTGTCTCTCTGTCTTTCCTGCTTGCAGATCAGGGTCTAGAACTCTCAGCCACTCCTCCAACACCATATCTGTTTGCATGCTGTCACTCTTCCTATTATGATGATAATGTACTATCCTCTGAAGCTATAAAAGCTTTCCTTCATTAGGGTTGCCTTGGTCATGGTGTGTTTTCACAGTTGTTGAGTAGTGACTAAGACACTTCTTTATTTCATATAAAAAAACCCCATCATCTCACAGAGGTTATGTCACTTAATCAATGTCCTGAGGGTTTGGGATTAAATTCTGCCCTGGCCCTTCAGTACATGGGTTACCCATGCTTCAGCTTCTCAACTGTTTTTTCTCTGTGTAGCTCTGCTGTCCTGGAACTCATCCTGTAGACCAGGCTGGCTGACTCAGAGATCCTCCTGCCTCTGCCCCCTGAGTGCTGGTATTAAAGGAATGTACCAACACTGCCTGACCATTTCTCAATGTTTAAAGAATCAAAGTAGCTATTTTTTCCTATGGTTACCTCAGTAAGATAATGTATCATGACAGCACAATGTCTGGCAGATAAATTTAAAAAAATACCAAAAAAAACCCTGGTTGATGATAGTCATTTACTGAGTGCCAAGTACTATCTGCATGCTGGAGGTTTAGAAAAAAGCAAAGCAGACAGACAAAATCATTATCTCTATGCAGGTTATAGTTTAGTAGACAACAGACCAGATAGCAATAATAACTGGACTGTAAAGTAACTAAAAAAGTTTAAGAAAATGATAGATGTGCTTTCTCTACCTCTCTCTCATACATAATATATATATATATTATACGTTTGTGTGGAAAAAATCTGTTTTTCAATGTTAGTTTGACAACAAATATGAATGGGAAAAAATTATCATAATACTTATCATTAACACATTACCACCATTGCCAAAATCAGTATTATCACTATCACCATAACCATTGTCACCATTTATATCACCACCATCATCATCACTACTGTCATAATCAGCAACATCATTGTCATCAAAATTATCACCATCATCATTATCTCTATCACCATCATTAGCACCATCTCCATCACTGCCACCACCACCACCATCCTCATCATCATTGTTGTCATTAGTAACATCATCATTATCACCATCATCACTTTCTTATCACAGTTGGACAGAGACATTTGAAGCTCAAGTTACCACTGTGATAGCAAACCATAGCTACCTCCCAGTGGCTGGAAAAAATGCAATTTACATTCAAAAACAAACAAAACCTTTGAAAGTATAGCTAAGTAAGTAAGTAAGTAAGTAAGTAAGTAAAAATGGATCTTCTTTTTTTAAAAAAAGGAGTAAATAATACCCTAATGTTTGGAAAAGTGGTCATTTCTAATTCCTTTATTCATGGTCACTAGAGTATAGAGTCTTATCTTTTCTTCTGGAATATATGAATGAAACCATTCTGACGGTAGAAGTTACTGTGAAACAGTCAATATAGTACAAGCATGAGGAACACAGTGCTTGGGATCACAGAGAACTAAATAAAATTGCAGGGTAAGTACTACAACTATTAGTTATGTGACTTTGTGACAACGATCAAAACCTGCTCAAAAGTGAGTTCCAGGAAGTTACTTCTTCTGCCCTGAGCAACATACAGTATACACAATGGGGGTATTTAAATGGTTGATATGTAAGAATTCAACTCATACCTTGAAACTTCAATTTCCATATTTAAAAAATAAATATTTTCTAATTAAATTAGATAATGATTACCAACACATAATATAGTGCTTTAAGCATAGTAGGTTTATCATTCAGTATTTATAGGATGCATTAAATATGAATATGAATGAATGAAGACCACCTATAAAAGGGCAAGAATATATATGGAGGGCAAGGCTAGAAAGATTTTTGGAAGTAAACATAAAATATAGACCACATAACAAAGCCTATGTCTGAGAGATTTGAGGATGATCTCTGTCTTCCTGTTATTAATAAAGGTTTAGATTCATTTAGTACTTATGTACTAAATATACATTCCAGGACTGTATTACATGTGTTTTCATCTATATAAATACATAAAAAGATCATAGCTGAATCAGGTAGGTTTGGTTGTGATCAGATGTATATATCTGATATAGGACACTAACGTTTGAATAAGTCTTTAACCTTGAAGATGCAAAGTAGTATTGACTTTTAAATAGATCAGTTTTGATACCAGCCTCCTAGAGTGAATGTGATATCATGTATTTATCCACAAATTTAGGTATCTCCATTTCATACTAACTCCTCCAATTAACAACCTACCCCTTGGGCTTTTCTACCCACCAATTTTTAAAAATTTAAAAACTCTGCATACTTTTTAAAACTGCTCAGACAAAGAAACAAACAAACTGATAAAATAGTTATTAAATTAAACACACAAATATTATAAAGTGGAGATGATGTATATACTTCATGATTTTCAAAGAATTATTTGAAGTAATTATTGTAATATTTTCTCCCTTACAACATGTCATAAATAGGCATTTGAGACTTCCCAGTACATGCTATTCAACTGCAATAAATTAATTTATTGCAATTACCAATAAATCCTCATATAGTCCTTGCAGCTTATCCAGAGCATTTATATCCATTTTATGTGCAATTTATAGCAATGCCAAGAAATCACTGTGATTTTCCCATACAAGAAGATGAAGAAATCAACATGGGAGAGTCATAATGACTTTATCAAGTCTCTGTGTCGCTAAAGGATGGGCAGAATTAAGTCACACATTGTCAGACCTGGACACAGAGTTCCCAAACTTACCAAGCTGTCCTATCAGGCTCTCTTGGGCTTAATGGGCTCAGTTAGAAAAATTGTAATGTATGTATACATGAGTTCATTCGCTATATTGTTTTAAAGCTAGATTCTGGATGTGGACATAAGGAACAATGGCTTCTTTCCATTTGTAGAGAATATTTTTTGTATGATATAAAGTCATGAGCCCTTTAAGGGACCATTGATCTAAGAGCATCATAGAATTAGAAGGCTGTGAAAGGATGAAGATGTTAATCAGAGTATGAAAATTTTAGAGGAATTAATGCAGTTAGTCACTTATATGCTAAGGTAGTTCTTTACTTATTAGGAAAAGTTGCTTTAATAAGGAACTTCTGTATGTGGTTCTTAATCTCCTCCCCCCCCCCATAGCCTTCCTTTGTATCCTGGAAAAATGACTCCAAAAGACCACTTCAACCTCCTCTTTCCTCTTCTGCTCTAGATTGGATTTAGCCAGTGGGAAACAATGGCAGAAGATGAAAAGAGAGAAGCAACGGAATTTTTCAATCTAAGAGAAAGAAAAAAAAAAGTAAATGAAGTTATAACTTTATCCTTGAAAGTAGAAAGGCAGACAAAAATTTGGCCAAGTAGTGATCATTAAACACTGTAAGGGACAGAATTCATAGCTTCTACCATTTTAGCCTAATTTTATGCATGTATTTATTATCATGTGTTTCATAATCTAGAAATGTTGTGATTTTAACAGATAGCAGAGTGTTAAAAAGGAGAAACACATGAATTTTCATGGTGTGAGCTTAATGCGTCAGCTATTTGAGGGTGAGCTGTATCATACAGAATCCTGTTTTCATAAGAACCACAGGGAGATGCTTGTAGATTAGATGAAGTCACAATCATACATCTCAGCTTTCCCAGGGCTGTGGCAATATGACTTTTGACATTAAAGCCATGGAATCCTGGCAAACCAAAACAGTTTATAATCCATCTTGAGGATGCAAGCAAGGCTATGGCTCAAACTACTTGTTGCTAATATGCTCACCCTGATGATGTAGAGTACTGCCACAGGACCGTGAGTATTCTATATCCAGTACCTCTTTATCAGCTCTCTGACTGCTGTGTTAGATATACCCCACTTCTCCAGAAATGTCTGCTACTCCTCCAAACAAGTCACCAGCCTGTTTGATGGATCTTAGCCCTTCTAATTGCTCATAATACATCTACCTCCTCGCTTAAAGGCCCCGCATGCCTCAAGCCCTTAAGCCTGATGCCTGTGTCAGTTGGTAAATAGTAGTTTAGAAGGTGAGGAGGGACGTGGGTATTTACTTCTATTTCTCCAGATTTGAAAATTGTGCCTGCATGGGGTAGGTAAGTAATAAAACTTTGCAAAGGAACAGGTGAATGGAAGGATTGCTGGCTAGATGATTGGGAACTGATGTGAAAAATCATCATGTTATTTGTAAGGTGACCTACCTTGGAAGAACTGGTTTGCGAAACTATGTCTGAGCTTTTAGTCCCGGATGTTTGATGCCACAATGAAGCATGTCCTCATTCACCAAGAAAGGCAATGCAAAAAAGTTTGTTTAGAAGAGAGTACCTGACTATTGTGCATGTCAAGAGAAAGAGATGGGCATCCTGGGACTTTTCTTCTTCCATTTAATATTTATTGGCCCCGAACAACTTTCTGTTTTTGTATGTAATGCGAAAGTATATGCTGACTTTGATAATGAACCCCCTGCTTGTAGATAGCTGCTTCATAAAAACTACAAAGAGAAGAGTCATGCTGGGAATTTCCATCATTGTTATGCTTTCCTCTTACTGAAACATGGGAACCAAATTATCTGCCTTTTCTATCAAACAACATTTGCCCAAGTAATCTCTGCCCTGAATTCTGTTTTTCTTCATCTAAATCCATGTCGTTATGCATCATTCAAGTCCTGAAAATGCAGTAAGTGTAGAGACTGAAGTGCACATCAGCCATCATTGATCAACATAATGATTCCAAATGTATTTGATATAAAATAAATATTCTAATTTTGCTTACTCTTCAAGTTTTTCCTTGCAAGCAGAGGAAAGCCATGGTGCCTTGGGGAACTGAAAATTTGCAGTTCTCTGCACTTGAAACACATAATGAGTTGGAACCAGTGGTTCCACACTGCCTGGGTATGGAGAACACTGAGTCCCTGTTGTCTGTATGGGATGTGCAAGAGACAAGGTCAGAGACAGAGATCAGGGGCCAGCCACTCAGGAGCCAGTCACACTGACATGTGCTTCCTGGTCTACTCTCCAAATAATGAATAATAACAGACACTTTACAGAGACCAACTGTTTGACAGACTGTCATTCATGCAGAGTAGTCGAAAAGAGCATTGTACTGGGCATTTTAATACCTACACTCAAGAATTTTCCCAGCCCCTGGAAACCTTAGTGACATTGCAAACATAGTTATTTTTTCCCTCAGGATAACAATATTTTGCCTCATAATGAAAGTGGGTGGATATATATATATATCTTAAAATTCAAAGTAGATTCTGCTTCTTTGAAGCTGAGGGACCTGGATTAACCTTATGTTTTATATTCTGTAGTCTATGGATTTGTGGAGCTTGGGAACATATTCTTGGGTGCTAGCATGCTCCATAGGACTTTTATAATATCATGCTTTAAATTAAGATTAATAATTTTGAAAAGTTTTAAAGCTGCTATGAGTATGGAAACCCAGAATGAACACAACTGTCCACATCTGTATGACTGCCCTCTAAGTTTCTCAGTGTCACCTTTTGTGTTGACTACCTAAAGTAGGATATCAAAGTTTGAATTTTCCTTTTTTTCTCTCTCTCTTTGACCTAGATAAGACCTCAAGTTTGGGAATCAGTGGAGGAATAATCATGTCTTTCTCTATCATTTGACTTTGTGAAATGACTAAGAGTGATCGCTCTCATTCAGTCATTGGTACATTTGCATATCCACAGCAAACCATATACTATTCCACTCTCTGAGGTAAGCAGGATGTTGAACAGTCTCCAGATGCCCCTGGAATTCTACAGCTAAGATACACATATTTATAAGGATGTACTGGACATCTAGATCTCTCTCTCTCTCTCTCTCTCTCTCTCTCTCTCTCTCTCTCTCTCTCTCTCTCTCTCCTCTCATCTATCTACCGGTCTTTCTGTCTGTCTGTCTGTCTATCATCTATCTATTTATCTATCATCTATCTATCCATCACAGATCACGTTATCTAGCATCTCTCTTTTTGTCTCCCTCTCTGTGGCTTCTTCTGTCATTCTCCACCTTAATTTTTGAGACATCTCTAACTGAATATGGAACCCATTAGCTCAGCTAGGCTGACTGGGTAGTGTGCTCTAGGGATACCTCTGTCTCTGCCTCTCTAATGCTGGAATACTCTTCTGTATCTGGCTTTTTTCAGGTGTGTTGTGGGGATGAAATATGATGACCCAAAACAACTAAGAGAGGAAAGGATTTATTTCTCTTACACCTCCAGATGATAGTCCACCATCAAAGCCGTCAGGGTCGGGACTCAAAGCACAAATCTGGAGGTGGGGACTGAAGCGGAAGCAATGGAAGAACCCGGTTCCTGGCTCTCTCTCCCTCTGGTTTGCTCTTTGCTTTCTTATATGCTCCAGAGCCGCCCAGTTCTGCAGTAGCACCACCCACACTGGACTTGCTATTCCACAATAATCATTAATCAAGAAAATGTGCCCCAAACTTGCATACAGGCCTTTCTTACAGGGACATTTCCTCAGTTGGAGTTCTTCTCAGATGACTGTGACTTGTGTTAGGCTGACAAAACTAGCTAGAGCACCAAGTTTGCTTTAAAACACTCTTTCATTCCATGTTTCCAGGGATCAGGACATTAATGAGACCTGATGTTACTAATCATTTACTGCATACTGGACACTTGGAGCTTCTGTAGCTAAGAGAATGGTGGTGTGTTTGCTTCGCTGAAGCAGATGCCTATAGGCCAGTGAACCTGAGGTACAAGAAAGAGCGAGACAACATCTCAAACAGAAAAAGAAACACAGCAAGGCTTATATGTGAATTCTCAGCAAATTGACTTCACATTTCTGCATTTTATCCCTATGCATTAGGCAATATGTCCTCCTTTTGTGTTTATTAAGAAGCTCATATTTGCAGAGGAGTCAAGAAACATGAGCAGCAAAAATATACTAAAAATGGATGTGTGAAGCCCTGAGTTTAATTATCATTTCTTTGGATAAGTTATAATTGTTATCTGTTGTCAAGCATGGATCAACAGATGTGAGGGACACTGTCGCCTGTAAATTCTATCCAGAGAATAAATGAATGAATACCAGGGAAGTCCCTTCACATGGGCTCCAGACATATTCAACAGCATCTGTGTGGAAAGGTTAGGTCCCTGTGAGCCCTGGCAGGCAAGCTCCTATGGGTTAGCACAGATGACCAAGCTCAAGGATGTCTGTTAGTGGAAGGAATCTTTTGCCTCAGAGACTGATGAAAGGTTGTGAGCCATGGAGAAATAGGAACAGGAACTTTTACAGCTTGGGTGGGAGCAATGTGAAAATAGAAAACATCTGTAATCACATTGTGCCTGGAGTTTGAATGAAGTCAGACTTTAGAAGACACACAGGGTGCCTATGTAATCCATCTGCTGATGTTTGGGTTGCCAGAAAATAAAAGTATGCACAGAAGACAAAATGAAGTAAAACCATAGAACCCATGCTCAATAACCTCTTGTTGCTGTTTTCCCTGATGTCAAGACACATTTTTTAAAATCTTCCCTGTCTTAGGAAAATAGAATACATTTGTATAAGCTTGTCCTGGTATGAACTTATATTTATTAGATCTGTCTCACCGGTTTATATGTGCTTAAGCATTGTCTTTCCAATGTATTTGAGGGGTAGGCTCTTCTATACTGTTTTAATCTATTGACTTCAACACTGTGACATAGCATAGATTCTGTGGCAGTCATATTTGTGACATGCTGGGGACCTAATGGCAAGTGTGACAGGTGAGGTACTTCCAGCATGAGCAAGAATGAAAGGAATATAGGACAGCAGTGTCAGGAAAGGGGGAAACTGTGTAAGGAATCTTATAACAAGGTTCATGGACAGGCTTCATGGATATTTTTCATGGAATCAAAGAGGTTATAGCAGTATATGGAGAAACAATGCTGTGTGGGAAGGTACAGCTTGCTTTGGATATTTGCAAATATTCTGAGCTAAGTAAGGAATTCATGGAAGTATGTGTAGTGGTATGGACCTAGAAGAATACGAAACAAGAAACCATTAGGCTGGGAGAGGAGTGGTATCTGAGCAGATTTTTCAAGGAAAGCTCATTCGGCCAACTCCATGATGTCAGTCACCTGGGCCATGACTCAAGAGAAAGTGTACATTAAACAAAGCTGTATTCAGACAGGCTCCCATCTAGACATTTTGTGTGATACAGGGAGATTTATGTCATTTATATGAGCATCAGTCTTTCCATCTTTTAAGTAAGAACATTAGCTTTTCTTTTACAAGATTGTCCTGGAAGATGTAAAGAATGTAAAACAAAAATCTGATACATACACAGAGTAGAATTTGAGTTATTAATCACTGGAGTCCCATAGTCTCCAAAGCATTATAGTTTATTGCCATTTCTGTCATTGACCATCCAGACACCAGAGTGTAAGTTCCCTTTGCTGAATACAGCACACACATGAGTTGTAGAACATGGCAAAATAAATCTTGCAACCTCCATCTTTACTGCACAGATTTCATTGTGCTGGAAAGTTCTATGAACACTACAGAAAGAAAAAAGCAATTCACAGTCTTATCCAGATGTAAAACCTGTAAACTATAACAAGGACTGCCTAGTAAGGTATGGCCACTGCTGTAATATTGGCACAAATGTTATGGGAGTAACCAGCACCTTTATGCTGGTATTTAAGGATCAATTCACCATTGTAACTCATGCCTGGTCCAGAGATAACTGTGCCCAACATCATAGCAACTTATGCCATAGACCTTAGGGGATAACCTACTACTATTATTCTGTTGAGTGAAGATAGCAAAACATCATTTCCTATGTTGTTATACCCATTGGTTAGTGCATTTCTCAGTTCTCATAATAAAGCTTCCATTTGTAGTAGACGGCAGTCATTACCAAAACTTACAGTTGACTGACATGCAAAGAATAAAGTATTGTATGGTTCTCAGCACTAAATGGGATATGTATACTACTTTGTGTCCCCTACCCTAGGCCCAGAGATCATGGTGGAGAAGGGGCCTTTGAGACTTAAGAGCCAGAGAGGACTGCTGTGAAACTGTTTTCTGGACCCAGTTGGGTGGTTGTGAAATGAACTCAGTACTGAGTGGCTGTGGCTGTTGTTAAACACAAGGCATGTACAGGATCCAGCTAGCCAAAATCCCAGGATGGGTGGGGAGAGTTTCATAACAACCCTCTCCATCTGAGAAGCTATTGACAACTGTTGACTGAAGGGGCAAGGAGATTGTCATTTTTCTTCAAGGACATGACAATTCATACACTTCTTCTGCTCTGGTAGATGGCACTATGCACCTGCCCCTAGTCAGTAGGTCCCTCTGTAGAAGTTGGGAGAAAAAAGTGATTAGGGAGGGGATATGAGAAGGACTGTAGAGAAGGGAGTGGATGATGTATTTGATCAAAACAGATATTTGCATATGAGATTCTCAAATAATTTTACAGGAAGATGAAATTATGAAACCTGAAGAAAAAAACATGGGTTTGGAACACATATTAAGTGAGGTAACCCAGGTTTATAATGACATACTTTGTCTTTTCTCTCATAGGCAGGTGCTAGCCTCTAACTTTTATATATGTATAGTAATGTGAGAGAAAGAGTGTGTGTATGAATAGAGGTTATAAAAATAGAAATGGGCCCGTAGGGTCAGAAGGTATTAAGAAGACAAAGTGGGGGGGGGTTGTCACATAGGATCTGAAAGTAGAAGGGACATTACTGGGGTAGGAGGAACATTCCTGGGATAGGAGGGTAAAAGCTAGGATGGAGGGCAGGGATATGGAGAGAGGTCTGTGAGTGGAGGTGGGGTGGGTGAGCATCAATCAAAACTACACATGAAATGTCAAGGAAACCTGTTTGTTTGTATGCTAATTTAAAAAAGAAAGGTTGGCATGAAAGAAACAACTGAGGTTTCTGGCACATGCAGTGTGAGTCTCTGCACTGGGCTTCACGATAGCATTCAGTATTTGAAATGGTGACTCAACAAGATGACTCTATAGGTAAAGGCACCTGCTGCCAAGACTGATGACCTTAGCTTGGTCTCTGGGACCCATGTGTTAGAAGGAGAGAATCAAATCCTGAAAGTTGTCTTCTGACTTCCACCCGCGTGTGCTGTGGCATATGTACACATTCTATCTGTGTATGCGTCTGCCTGTCTTTCATCTATCTATGCTTTACATTATGTATTATATAAAATGGGCTGAATACAATTCAGTACAACAAGGATTAACAAATTATAGATGGTCATGACCACTAATGAAAATGACATGGAGAAAATCTCTATCCTTTGAAGAATGTCTTCTTCAGTAGGAAAGGGAATGGAAGGCAAGGGGAGATGAGGCAGAAGGTTACAGGGAGAGGAATAGGTGCACGCCAGATGCGCATGGCAGGTGCTTCACCACGTGGTGCTATGAGGGAGAGCAGCACCTACTCTGTCAAGAGACTTTTTAATAGACACTCCATTGAACAGGTGTCCTATGCGGTATAACTCTCCAGGACCCCAGAGAACAAGTCAGAACCCCAGTCTTAGGGGCCAGTGCTCATTATTTTCCTGTGTCCCCCTGAGCCAAGGAGCAATAATTCTTTCTAAGCTGGCTCCTGAACATGCAGTTAATTTAGATCTATTGAGTTTACAGGGATTACCTTGCTTCCTTTGTAGTAAATAAAGCTATAAACAGCCGGTGCAATTGATTAATGGCTCCAGGCAAGCTGCAGCATTTGATCAATGACAAAAGCTCTTCCTCAGGTACAGCATAGAGCATAGAAGAGCCCAGGGTGAAGAGCATGGCCCAAGGCAGAATGGCAAGTGCAGGGTAGCCTGAGGAGCTTCATTCTGTATGAGATACTTGCTACCAAGCCTGGACAAAGGCTTTGTGAACTTCCGCCATATTTCTTGTTTGGCCTTTGCTAATTTGGAATGTCTACATTTTAAAAAGTACAGTGTCTCCTATATATATATATATATATATATATATATATATATATATATATATATATAATAGTGAAGCTGTACTCCCAAACCATCAACAATGTGCTTGCCTGAACAATACCAGCTTAATGAGAACACCAGATGAGATTTCCATGTGGATGGAGGAAATTTCACATGATCCCAGCCCTAGATGAGGAGCTATAGTGTGATCAGTGGCTGGTGAGAGAGGGACAACCAGTCTCCTGGGATGAGCTGCCTCATAGATTGTAGAATCATAAATGGACATAGTAGGCTTAAACACACACACACACTGCTCTCTCAGTCTTAATTATTCAGGCATTTTCTAATAATCCATGTCTTTCTACGTGGTCATATATTACCAGAGAAAGGGTCTAGAGTTCTCTTACTAGTAGCTTACATCTCAATTGTTCAGCATTTCCACAGAGAAGAGAGAGAAGAGAACATTTCCTGTTTGGCCCCTGCTTATATAGTGTTACTGCCAAGATATGTCACTTCCTACCTGTCTGTACAGATTTCCAGACTTCTATGATTACCTAATAGCAGTTTCTGCCCAGCTACATCACTTACTGGGATCACATGACAATACATCTCTGCCTATACTTCCCAGTATCCTCCTCATATCCTAGTTCCATCTATCTTGCTGCCCTATTGGCCAACAGTACTTTATTCATCAACCAACAAGAGAAACATATACACAGAGGAACATTCCCCATCATCTCCTCTTTTCTGTCTAAATAAAAAGAAGGGTTTTAACTCTAACATAATAAAATATATAACAAAACAGTTATCATGTAAGAACTATAGTTACAATATTTAGTCCACTAACATTTAGCAAGATTAAAAGAAAATATTCTATCATCTATTCTATCTTTGTGAGTCTAAAGTCTTATTTGTAGCTTATCTTTTATCATAACTAAGAAAAACTATATCCATAACTATCTGTGTTCAACTCCACCAGAGACCACAGAAGGATAATATATAAACTTTAAAATTGTCAGAGACATCTTGCTGCCTGTACAGTCACCCAAAAGTTCTTCTGTAATGTTGGGCATCCATCTTCAGCCCATAGGCCATAGTGTTTCTGGCAGACTTCTTAGCAAAGCAGGAAATCTTAAACGGTTCATCTGCTTTGGTAGTTTGTCAGTCATTTTTATGTGTCCTGCAGAATGTCTGGCAGACTCTTCCATAAAGTAGGAATTTTTCAGAAATGTCCATCTTGTTTTGCAAGTCAATTTCTTGTGGGTCTTGCATGTCCAGGTTATACAGCAACAATCAAACAGTCCAAGCAAGAGCGGTTTCTTACTCTAATGGCTAGTTTCACCATATTGAAAGCAAACTCCATAATGAGTTTCTTCGATGCCCATCTTCCTCTCAGACATAATTGGTGATTCCAAGAGTAGTTGTAGCTCACTGTTATGAAAAACCCTAAACCATTTTAAATGCCATATTCATCTCAAATACATCCCTGTATATCTAGAAAATCTAACTAGCCTAACTATAAATTTTGACTATTATAGGTGACTATATACAATCTGTATTTAATTATACATAACATTTTAAAAGACCTGTATAAACATAATATCTAAACGAAAGGATAAATACACATATCACAAAACTGACCGCAAATTTGGATCAATAAATGAAAATCCATGCCAATGCAAAGTATTCATTTCTTTTTTTTATCATTTTTTATTGTAATTTTAAATAGCTTGTTTTACATGTCAATCCCAGTTCCCTCTCCCTCCCCTCCTCCCACACTCCCCTTCCCCCCCTCCCTCCCACCCTATTGCCAAATACTTCCACATAGGGGATATCTAGAGTCTGTCATTTTACTCTTGGTAGGGTCAAGGCACTCCCCTAAGAGTCCAGGCTGAGAGAGCATCTCTCTTTGTGCTATAGGCACATGAAGACAGTTTGTATACCAGGGATAGACACTGATCCACAGCTCAGGGCCCCATAGGTTGCCCAGGCCTTCTCACTGACACTCACATTTGGGGGGTCCAGATCAGTCCCATGCTGGCCTCCCCACTGTCGGTCTGGGGTCCAAGAGCACTCCCCTGTTCAGATCAGCTGTCTCTGCTGGTTTTGCCAGCCCATTCTTTGCCAATTTGCTCATCACTCCTCTCTCTCTGTCACTGGGTTCCTTGGGTTCAGTTCAGTGCTTAGTTGTGTGTTTGCCTCTGCTTCCATCAGTCACAGGATGAAGGCTCCCGGATGGTTATAGACATCAAGTTCATTATCAGGAATGGGCATTCGAGGTGGTCCCTCCACTATTGCTTAGCTTGCCAATTGATGTTATACCTTTAGATCACTCGAGGTCACTCTGGTGCCTGATCTGTCTTTGATCCTATGATTCCCTCTTCCCCCTATTCTACCCCCACCCCCTCAACTTCCTGTTCCCCCATGACCAACTCCCTTCCTCTTTACCCCCTCTATTCTTCCCGGGTCCCACTCCCCCCCACCCATCGCCGTGTTCCCCATCAGAGGATCTTGTCTCCATCCTCTTCTCTTGGGTACTATGCATATATGCATATCTTTTAGGTTCTTTCCTGTTTCCCAGACTCTCTATCTGTGGAAGTGCAGACTGGCACTATCCTGATCCATATCTAGAATCCATATATGAGTGAGTACATACCATGTTTGTCTTTTTGCGACTGGGTTACCTCACTCAGGATGGTTTCTTCCAGTGCTATCCATTTCCCTGCGAATTTCAAGATTCCATTGTTTTTTTCTGCTGAGTAATACTCCATTGTGTAAATGTACCACATTTTCTCTATCCACTCTTCAGTTGAGGGGCATCTAGGTTGCTTCCAGGTTCTGGCTATTACAAACAATGCTGCTATGAACATAGTGGAGCAGATGCCCTTGTTGTATGAACCTGCCTCATTTGGATAAATGCCTAAGAGTGGAATTGCTGGGTCTAGTGATAGATTAATTCCCATTTTCCTGAGGAATCTCCATACTAATTTCCAAAGAGGCTGTATGAGTCGGCATTCCCACCAGCAGTGGAGGAGTGTTCCTCTCTCTCCACATCCTCTCCAGCATAAATTGTCTTCGGTGTTTTTGATTCTAGCCATTCTGACAGGAGTAAGATGGTATCTCAGAGTTGTTTTGATTTGCATTTCCCTGATGGCTAAGGATGTTGAGCACTTTCTTAAGTGTCTCTTGGCCATTTTAGCCTCCTCTACTGAGAATTCTCTATTTAGCTCTGTACCCCACCTTTCAAGTGGATCCTTTGGTGTTTTGGAGACTTGTTTCTTGAGTTCTTTGTAAATTTTGGAGATTAGCCCTCTATCAGATGTAGGGTTAGTGAATATCTTTTCCCATTCTGTGGCCTGCCTTTTTGTCTTTTTGACTGTGTCCTTTGCCTTACAGAAGCTTTTTAGTTTCAAAAGGTCCCATTTGTTAATTGTCGATCTCAGTGCTTGTGCCACTGGTGTTATGTTTAGGAAGTGGTCTCCTGTACCAACTCGTTGAAGAGTATCTCCCACTTTCTCTTCTAAAAGTTTCAGTGTGGCTGGATGTATGTTGAGATCTTTGATCCATTTGGACTTAAGTTTTGTACAAGGCGATAAACATGGATCTATCTGCAGTCTTCTGCATACCAGTACCCAGTTATGCCAGCACCATTTGTTGAAGACACTTTCTTTTTTCCACTGTACAGTTTTAGCTTCTTTGTCAAAAATCAGGTGTTCATAGGTGTGTGGGTTAAAATTAGGGCTTTCGATTCGATTCCATTGGTCTACCTGCCTATTTTTGTGCCAATACCAAGCTGTTTTCAGGACTATAGCTCTATAATAGAGCTTGAAGTCAGGTATGGTGATGCCTCCTGAAGTTCCTTTATTGTATAGGGATGTTTTGGCTATCCTGGGCCTTTTGTTTTTCCATATAAAGTTGATTAATGTTCTTTCTAGGTCCTTGAAGAATTGTGATGGAATTTTGATAGGGATTGCATTGAATCTATAGACTGCTTTTGGCAAGATTGCCATTTTTATTATGTTGATCCTACCAATCCAAGAGCATGGGAGATCTTTCCATTTTCTGGTATCTTCTTTGATTTCTTTCTTCAAAGACACAAAGTTCTTGATATACAGGTCTTTCACTTCCTTGGTTAACATTATCCCCAGATATTTGATGCTGTTTTTGGCTATTGTAAAAGGTGATGTTTCTCTGATTTCTTTCTCAGTCACTTCATCATCTGTATATACTAGGGCCATTGAGTTTTTTGAGTTTACCTTGTATCCTGCCACATTGCTGAAGGTGTTTATCAGCTCTAGGAGTGACCTTGCGGAGTTTTTTGGATCCCTTATGTAAACTATCATATCATCTGCAAATAATGAAAGTTTGACTTCTTCTTTACCTATTTGTATCCCCTTTATCTCCTTTTGTTGTCTTATTGCTGTAGCTAGAACTTCAAGTACAATATTGAAGAGATATGGAGAGAGTGGACAGCCTTGTCTTGTTCCTGATTTTAGAGGAATTGCTTTGAGTTTCTCTCCATTTAGTTTGATGTTAGCTGTTGGTTTACTGTATATTGCTTTTATTATATTCAGGTACGTTCCTGTTATCCCTGATCTCTCTAGGACCTTTATCATGAAGGGGTGCTGGATTTTGTCAAAGGCTTTTTCAGCATCTAGTGAGATGATCATGTGGTTTTTCTTTCGCAGATTGTTAATATGGTGGATTACATTGATAGATTTTCTAATGTTGAACCATCCCTGCATTCCTGGAATGAAGCCTACTTGATCATGGTGGATGATTTTTCTGATGTGTTCTTGAATCCGGTTTGCAAGTATTTTATTGAGTATTTTTGCATCAATGTTCATGAGGGAAATTGGTCTATAGTTCTCTTTCTTAGTTGTGTCTTTGTGTGGCTTGGGTATCAAGGTAATTGTAGCCTCATAGAAAGAGTTTGGCAGTGAGCCTCATGCTTCTATTGTGTGGAATACTTTGACGAGTATTGGAATGAGCTCTTCTTTGAATTTCTGGTAGAATTCTGCAGTGAAGCCATCTGGGCCTGGGCTTTTTTTGTTTGGGAGACTTTTGATGACTGCTTCTATTTCATTAGGGGTTATAGGTCTGTTTAGATTATTTATCTGTTCTTGATTTAGTTTTGGCAAGTGATATCTATCCAGGAAATTGTCCATTTCCTTTAAATTTTCAAATTTTGTGGAGTACAGATTTTCAAAGTATGCCCTGATGATTCTCTTGATTTCCTCAGAGTCCGTTGTTATGTCCCCTTTTTCATCCCTGATTTTGTTAATTAGCATGTTCTCTCTCTGTCTTTTGGTTAGTTTGGACAGAGGTTTGTCTATTTTGTTGATTTTCTCAAAGAACCAACTCTTTGTTTCATTGATTCTTCTCAGTGTTTTCCTGGTTTCTACTTGATTGATTTCAGCCCTCAATTTGATTGTTTCCTGGCGTCTGCTCCTCCTGGGGGAGTTTGCTTCTTTTTGTTCTAGAACATTCAGCTGTGCTATTAATTCTCTAGTATGACTGTTCTCCAGTTTTTTCATGTGGGCACTTAGTGCTATAAACTTTCCTCTCAGCACTGCTTTCAAAGTGTCCCATAAGTTTGTGTATGTTGTGTCTTCATTCTCATTGAAATCGAGGAAGTCTTTAATTTCTTTTTTTATTTGTTCCTTTACCCAGGGATGGTGCAATTGTGCATTGTTCAATCTCCATGAGTTTGTAGTGTTTCTGCGATTTGTGTTATTGTTGAATTCTAATGTTAATGCATGGTGGTCTGATAAGATGCAGGGAGTTATTCCAATTTTTTTGTATCTGTGGAGATTTGCTATGTTTCCTATTATGTGGTCAATTTTAGAGAAGGTTCCATGTGGTGCCGAGAAGAAGGTATATCCCTTTGTATTTGGATGGAATGTTCTATAGATGTCTGTTAAACCCAGTTGGGTCATAACTTCTATTAATTCTTTTGTTTCTTTGTTAAGTTTCTGTCTGGAGGTCCTGTCTAGCGGTGAGAGCGGAGTGTTGAAGTCTCCTACTATTAGTGTGTGAGATTTTATGTGCATTTTGAGCTTTAGTAATGTTTCTTTCACGAATGTAGGCGCCTTTGTATTTGGGGCGTAGATGTTTAAAATTGAGACTTCGTCTTGATGTATTTTTCCTTTGATGAATATGAAGTGCCCTTCTTCATCTCTTTTGATTGATTTTAATTTGAAGTCTAATTTGTTAGATATTAGGATTGCTACGCCCGCTTGTTTCTTGGGGCCGTTTGATTGGAAGATCTTTTCCCAGCCCTTTACTCTGAGATAACGTCTGTCTTTGTTGTTGAGATGTGTTTCTTGTATGCAGCAGAAGGAAGGGTTTTGTCTTCGTATCCATTCTGCTAGTCTGTGTCTTTTTATAGGCAAGTTGAGGCCGTTGACATTGAGGGATATTAATGACCATTGATTGGTGATCCTTGTTTGTGCTTGATTTATTGTTAGTGAAGTTATTTTGTGTTGTTTCTCCTCCCTTTTTCTTTTAGTGTTTTGTAAAGTATGATTATATATTGCCTGTGTCTTTGTGAATGTAGTTATCTTCCTTGGCTCTAGGTTTTCCTTCTAGCATTTTCTGTAGAGCTGGATTCATGGATACGTATTGTTTAAATCTGGCTTTGTCATGGAATATTTTGTTTTCTCCATCTATGGTAATTGAGAGCTTTGCTGGATATAGTAGTCTGGGCTGGCATCCTTGTTCCCTTAGCGTTTGTAGGACATCTGACCAGGATCTTCTGGCTTTCATCGTTTTCATTGAGAAGTCAGGTGTAATTCGGATAGGTCTGCCTTTGTATGTTACTTGGCCTTTTTCTTTAGCTGCTCTTAATATTTTCGCTTAGCTCTGTAGGTTTGATGTTTTGATTATTATATGGCGAGGTGACTTCTTTTTCTGGTCAAGCCTATTTGGTGTTCTGTAAGATTCTTGTACTTTCATAGGCATATCTTTCTTTAGGTTAGGGAAGTTTTCTTCTATGATTTTGTTGAATATGTTTTCTGTACCTTTAAGTTGAAGTTCTTCACCTTCTTCTATACCTATTATTCTCAGGTTTGGCTTCTTCATGGTGTCCCATATTTCCTGGATATTTTGTGTTAAGGATTTGTTGGTTTTGAGATTTTCTTTGGTTGACGACTCTATATCCTCTAATGAGTCTTCAACACCTGAGATTCTCTCTTCTATCTCTTGTATTCTATTGGTGATACTTGCATCTGTAGTTCCAGACCGTTTACCGAGCTTTTCTATTTCCAGCATCCCTTCATTCTGTGTTTTCTTTATCGTTTCTATTTCAGCTTTCAATCCTTCAACTGTTTGAGCTGTTTCCTTAATTTTCTTGGTTGTTTTTTCTTGGTGCTCTTTAGATTCTTTGAGAGATTTGTTTATTTCTTGAATTTTTCCCCCATTTCATGGATTTTTTTGTTTGTTTTTTCTTCTATTTCTTTAAGGGATTTCCTCGTTTCTTCTTTGAGGCTCTCCATCATCTTCATGAAATAATTTTTAAGGTCTGTCTTCTCTTCTTCATCTATGTAGTGCTTTTTGGGTCTTGCTGGTGTTGGATCCCTGGATTCTGGTGGGGTCATGTTGGTGTTTCTATTGCTGAGTGATCTCTTATTCTGTCTTCTTCCCATCTCTTCTTCCAGTGGGTGCTGGTGGGGTCTTTCCGTCTCCACTGGTCTCCTTCCTTACTGCGGGCTGAAGCTGGGCTCCCTGGAGTTGGGGTCTTGGAGGGGCTGATCTCTTTCCTGTGTGGGCGGCTCTTCTGGCAGCCGGGGGCGGCCCCGAAGATGGAGGGGGATGGGTGATGGGCGGGCGGTCCCCGCTGGAGACCCAATCTCACCTGAAGGTGGGCTCCCTGGGGTTGGGGTCTTGGAGGGGCTGATCTCTTTCCTGTGTGGGCAGCTCTTCTGGCAGCCGGGGGCGGCCCCGAAGATGGAGGGGGATGGGTGATGGGTGGGAGGTCCCAGCCGGAGACCCAATCTCACCTGAAGCTGGGCTCGCTGGGTTGGGGTCTTGGAGGGGCTGATCTCTTTCCTGTGTGGGCAGCTCTTCTGGATGCCGGGAGCAGCCCAGAAGATCGTGGGGGGATGGGTGATGGGCGGGCGGTCCCTGCTGGAGACCCAATCTCACCTGAAGCTGGGCTCCCTGGGGTTGGGGTCTTGGAGGGGCTGATCTCTTTCCTGTGTGGGCGGCTCTTCTTGCAGCCGGGGGCGGCCCAGAAGATGGAGGGGGATGGGTGATGGGCGGGCGGTCCCCGCTGGAGACCCAATCTCACCTGAAGGTGGGCTCGCTGGGTTGGGGTCTTGGAGGGGCTGATCTCTTTCCTGTGTGGGCAGCTCTTCTGGATGCCGGGAGCAGTCCAGAAGATCGTGGGCTGATGGGTGATGGGCAGGCGGTCCCTGCTGGAGACCCAATCTCACCTGAAGCTGGGCTCCCTGGGCCAAAGTATTCATTTCTATATCGTGTGTGTGCATGAGTGTGTGTGTGTGTGTGTGTGCATGTGTAGAAATAATTAAAGAAGTAATAGATTAGAGAGGAGTTGGAAAGGATACAGGGACATGTAGGATTGATATAGATGCAGGGACTGTGTATTGAAGTTTCAATGACAAAGTTATTAAAACAGTAAACCATTAAAGCACATAATTGTATTGAAACTCTGAGGGAAGTTTCAAAAATATATGACAAAGTAATTTTTGTTATTTAAATGTTAGTATTGGTCATATATGCCATTTAGGCTACCTTGCTTACAACTCATACTTTTTAGTTAATCAGAAACTTATCTTCTTGGTCATGATCTTTCTGCTTCTGCTGGTCCCTCAGTATACAGCATCAAATGCTCATAAGCATAACTAATGCAGTCTAGCTAGGATTAGCCTGCCCCCTTATGCGTGCACCTCCTGGAATTGCCCTCAGTTCATATTGTATTCCATTTAATTTCTCAAACATCCACAGGGCTTCCACCCAGTGACCAGTCTCTGCCCTGTTTCCTTCTTGTCTTGAAGACTCCACAATGTTCATTGTTCCAGAGTTCTAACACATTCTAAATGTCTTACAGAACTTCCTTACTCCTGTGCATATCCTTTTAGTAAAACTCGTCGTGAATATTCTGTTGTTCCTACTTCTGCCTCCTAGTGTATTATACAATTTGGATTTTTTTATCCCATGTCTTTCTTCCCCCTGATGATAAGTTCCCATTGTGGACAGTGTCTCTATTAAGTGTCTCTTATAAGTGGAGGACATGGACCATCACTGAATCATGGCTAACAACTGGACTGAATTGCAAAGACACAATTCTGTATTTGTCCCTATTCATTTAACATTATATCCTATTGGTTTTATTTGTTGTTTATTATTCCATCACATACACATCTCATTTTATTCTACCATTCCCTTGAAAATGGGTAATTTAATTTTGTCTTAATGATAAGCACAGCTTGAATTTCATGAAGTTGACATATTTAGATAGTATTTCCCAGAAATATTTTTAATTGGATACAGTATTTTCCTTGTAAAAAGAATCATAATTACTAAAGTTCTTGTCTTGAAGCATGATGAAAATTCATTCCTGGAAAAGTTACTAGAGAGGTCTACATGGGAACATGGAAGTTTGGGAAAATGACAGAGAAGTTACTAGATAGACTTGTTCCTTAAACCCAGTTTCCAAAATTCAATAACTTGAAAAACTTAAAAGCAGCCAGGCAGTGGTGGCTTATGCCTTTAATCTCAGCACTCGTGAGGCAGAAGCAGGAGAATCTCTGTGAGTTTGAGACCAGACTGGTCTACAAGAGCTAGTTCCAGGACAGCCTCCAAAGCCACAGGGATACCCTGTCTCAAAAAACCAAAAAAAATCTTAAAAACTTTCCATAAATATAAAATCTCTATGGATGATATGTATGTATGCAGTGAAAGACTTTTTCATTTAACTGTGGTCATAGTTTGACAGGATCTAGTCTTGAGAATTAAATTAGCTGTTATGTATATAGTTCAATGTCTGGAAAACATAGAAGATACCTAATAAAATGATAGTTATCATTGAGATAATGATGATTCCATGATTGACACCTGTCTAGTGATTCTTCTACTAGCAGTCTTGGTGAACTTGTTATCATCCCCAGAAAAGCTTGGTGTGTGCCCTCTGATTAGATGTATTCCATCATCACTCAAGAATTCCTAGAGTCCTTTGCAAGTTTCAACCTTTGCAATTGGACACATTAGTTTAAAGGGCATAATTACTTCTAATTGAATCCACAGTCAATATTCTGCAGTGCCATTAAGGACATAATCAATACTCACTCCACAGAGTACTTCTAGCTCAATATCTGTACCTGTCCAGGCCTTCTGATCAGTTGAGATTTGACTATATATGAGGTAACACACTACAGTTGAGTTTTGGGGCTTTGTCTCCACTTGTCTCCACCTGTGATCCCTGCTGTGTTTTCCATCTATTTCTGTAGAAGGCTGTTGACCACATATAGCAGGAGAGGAAATACTCAGCAAGGTGCAGGACCAGGAGATATCATGCTCACCTCTTTGTTTTTATGACTTGGACACAAATAGAAAAAAACACAAATTTACATACATCTCAGCAGACCTGGGAAGGCACAGGGTTCATCTGGGTGAAATGCTACAGATCTTTCTGAAGCACATGGATATTTAGTCCTATTTTAGTTCAGAAAAATCTTATACCAAAGAAGGACCCTAACTCTATCAGCTCCACTACTCACAGGCCAGCCAGGTACAGTCCCCACAGGACATAAATAATGCAGACCCTTGACCCATCCTCCGTTGTCACTCACTGTCTCTCTTACCTGCTTTCTAACAAACTATTAATTCTATAAATATCCCAACTATTATTCTTTTTAAAAATATTACTCATGTAAGACTGTAGAAAGAGATAGAGGAGAGATTTATATTCTTAAGCTTTGCAGTGGCCTCATTGATCAGCTATGTATGTTTCATAAATTTAAAATTTATAGAACATATTTAAAGTATATAGCTTGATGATGAGTCTTGACCCCATTTAGAATCAACCTAAGACACAAATCCCTGAGCAAGTGTGTGAGACTTTATTGCGGTAGAGAGACTCATACTGAATAAAACATGAGCACCAGGTAGGAAGACTTCATGGGATGGGGGTCCCATACTGAATAAAGCATGAGTACCACCACTCATCTAGCCAGGGGCCAATGTGACTCTTTCTCACACAATATGACTCAGCTTTCACTCTCCTGTTGCCGTTCTTCCTTATGATGGACTGTAAACTGTGAGCCCAAATGAACCCTTCTTTACATTGCTCTTGTCAGGTACTTTGGCAAGGCAGTAAGAGTAACAATAAATAAGAAACAACAAATAATATAGTTTCTTGCAAGTGTACAAAGCGAAATCATGGTTTCTGTAAAGCACATTAATGTACATGCAATCTTCTGTTGTTATTTTTGTATTTTGTGGTAAGAGTCTCTACACCTTTAAAAAACATTTTAGTTTGCAATAGATGATTATTACACTCGTCTTGCTAATTACATATCTAGACTTGGTTGCCCCACCTAATCACAAATTTGTAATTTTTTAACCTCTCCTCATTTTCTCAATTTTCCCTGGCACTATTAACCCTTCTTCTACTCCATACTTCTACTTATTTAACTTTCACATTTTTATCATTTTTAATGGAAGTGAGATCTATTCATATATTCCAGTCTTTATCTGGCTTATTTTACTTAGCACAATGTCTTTCAGATTCATTAATATTGTTGTAAGTATTAATAGCTTGTTTTTCATACATCTGGATATAATATTACATTCTTTGTGGAACGTATTATAATTCCTTAATACTTTCATCCATTGATGGGAACTTATATTTTTATCCTTATCATTATTATAGTGATTAATGCTATAGTGAATATAAGAGTATAAACATTTCCTTAAGATTGACGTTTTGATTCTTTCAGATGTATGTCTAAAAACAGAACTTTCTGAACACATCATAGTTCTATTTTTAACTTTCAAATGTTTTCTATGATGTCTTTATTGATTTACATTTCTATCAACTGTGTGCAAGTATTCCATTTTTAATATAACTTTGTATTCATCTTCAGTCTTTTTCATAATGGTTATCACAACATGTGTCATTGTGTTATAAATTTATGTTGTCCTGAAAATCCAGTTATTTCATCATTAAAATATATGTGTTGTTCAAAATAATAAATTACATTTTTATACATGTATATGCTATACTTTGACCACATTTATCATTATTTACTCTCCCCTTCCCAGTAGATCCTTTCTTCTTTCCAAGTAACTCTCTTTTTGTTTCTTTGCTTTTGGTTTTTTTTTTTGTTTGTTTTGTTTTTGGTTTTGTTTTTTTTTGTTTTTTTTTGGTTTTACGTGACAGTGTTTCTCTATATTGTTTTGGAGGCTGTCGGTCCAGCCTGGCCTCGAACTCACAGAGATCTGCCTGCCTCTGCCTCCTGAGTGCTGGATTAAAGGCGTGTGCCACCAACACCCAGCCTGTTTCTTTGCTTTTTAATTTAAAATATATTTCAATCATGTTCTTTTCCCTCTTCCAACTTCTAGTAGATTATCTCCCCCTTTCTACCAATGCAATTTCATTTTCTCTCCCTCCCTTCCTCCCTCTTTCCCTCTCTTCTTCCCTGCCTCCCTTTCTCCCTCCCTCCAACTCTATCTTTCTCTCAAACAAAAACAACAAAATAAAGAACTAAGCAGGAAAAACCAATAAGATAAAAGTTATTAAATCAGTGCAAAACAAAACACACACACAAAAAAACTTGGAGTCTATTTTGTGTTGGTCAGTTGACCTCAGCATGGGATCTACCCTAGAGTTTGGCTGATACACCCAGTGACACCCCGTTTGATAAAACTGATTTTCTACTTCCCAGCCAGTATCAATTACAAATATATTTTGGGTTGGCATGGGACTTTATGTGAAATTTTTCTTCTCCATTCTAGAGACAAAGCTTTAATTAGACATCTTATATCACCAAGTAAAAGCTCTAGTGTCAGGAATGGTATATATCTTGTTGAGCCATTGGCATAAAGGGCCCGATAGATCATTGCCCCTTATATGTCATAGTCAAAAATATTTGCTACTCTCCACAATCTAATGGCAAGACCCTCTTGCTGAAGACACACTTATTTATGTCATCGAACATGGAAAAATAGGGATAGTGGTCAACTAGAAGTGACATATTTACTGGTTAGTGTTCATGATGCTCAAAGGTACTTTGTACACTGTAGGAGAAGAAAAGTAATCATCACTATCACCTAGCTACAAACCCTGTGACCCACAACAGTGGCCTGCCTACAAGATATACTGGCACAATAATCATACAAACATTATCAGAGTAAACAATCACTTTTCAGAATGGATTTAAGGTCCACTCGTTGAGATAGAACCTATATTTGATAATGATAAAGTGACCAAGAATCTGAGACTAGATAGGTCAGGAGTCCTAGGGGAAAATCTATTATTCTGCAAATGGAACATAGCAATGAAATTATGCCTTGTAACTTGTTGCTATACATATAGATCACTACACCATTCGACCCTCACCAGAAGCTTCTTTTGCAGTAGATATTAACTAACAAGGACATCTACAATTGTACAATGCGTAGAGAGTGACAGACTTTGGAGCATTCAGCACTAAATGGGATGTCTTTATCAAACTAAGGCTCATGGATCTACACAGATGATAAGACAGAAAGACTGTAACATCAAGAAGTAAGCAAATAGCATTTTCTAGACACAGCAGGGCTGATATACATATGTCTTCATAGAGACTGTGAAAGCCTACACAAATTTAAACCAGACAAAATTTATTATTCCTTAATGATCAATGATATTAAACACTTTTTCACATACCTGTTAGCCAGTTTTATATCTTCTTTGGATAATTTTTAAAAGATTATTTTGCCTATTAAAATGGATTGGTATTGAGTTATCTGAGTATTTAGCTTTTCTCACAAATGATACCTTCTCTCCTCTGCTTGGCCCTGATTTGTATGCGTAAAAGAGTATTATGCTTCTTATTCATGAATGAACGAATCTGTTCATGAAGTCAATATTAACCTACTTCTTGCTTTGAGCAAAATCCATTCTGAGATCCAATGTATTTGAATTTGTGCTTCACAGGCCATTCATTTACTCACTGACTTAATTTATATCAGGCACCGAGTGTCTAGGCTGATAAAATTTGTTGAACGTGGTAATACAATATGAGGACAGATGAATATATAAACAAATTCATAAGTGAATCTATCCATTTTATTGTGCAAACAATATTTCTAAAAGCTCAGTGGAGCCAGAAAGGTAAGCTGATGAGTGAATCAAGTAGTACCATATATTAAGTCCCTTTCAGTTAAATGCTAGTAATGAGGGAAGCAGACACGAAATGAGATATTCTACCAAGTTTTCCTTCAATCTGGATTTATTTAATTGCTAGTTATATGAACAAATAAATAAGGTAGTTACCAGGATCAAGCTCAGAGCTACCTCATATTTGAATGAATTCTGACAAAAACAAAGATGAGTTCCTTATTTTCAAAAAGGTGTGAGCTACACAAAGCAAAATGCTGAGTGTTTTAAAGACATTAACTTGTTCTGTCATAGTTTGTTTTCCATAATTAATTTAGCTATTTCATTTTAGGCTTACAGGTATGAAAGCTGTGACTTGGGATGTTAGATAATTTCTCAAGGATGAATTATAGGAATTCAGCAGCACTATCAAGGTTAGATGCAGAAATTTCTGGCCAAAGTCTTGGCTAATGTCATGTAGTTCTGTCTTGTCATCTGGTGGCATGGTGACTTGGACACCCACCTATCTGTTGATCTTGAACTGATGAGATTTGGATGTATTTCTTGAATCCAAGCTGGCTGCCTGGCTCTTTTTTTAATATTTTTTTGAAAATTGAAAACAAGTTTATTATATATGTCAATCCCAGTTCCCTATCCCTCCCTTGCCCCCCTCCAACCTTATATCCTATGCCTTTTCTGCTCTCCACGGAGGGTGAGGCCTTCCATGAGGGATCATCAAAGTCATATAATTTGGAGCAGGGCCTAGACCCTCCCCAATGTGTCTAGGCCAAGAGAGTATCCCTCTATGTGGAGTGGGCTCCCAAAGTTCATTTGTGTAGTAGGGATAAATACTGGCCCACTACCAGAGGCCCCATAGATTGCCCAGGCCTCCTAACTGACACCCATGTTCAGGGGGTCTGGGTCAGTCCTTTGTTGGTTTCTCAGCTATCAGTGTGGGGCATGAGCTCCCCTTTGTTCAGATCAGCTCTTTCTGTGGGTTTCTCCAGACTGGTCTTGACTCCTTTTCTTATTACTCCTCCCTCTCTGTACCTGGATTCCAGGAGTTCAGCTCAAGTGTTTACCTGTGAGTATCTGCTTCTATCAGCTACCGGATGAAGGCTCTAGGATGGCATATAAGGTAGTCATCAATCTCATTACCAGAGAAGGTCATTTAATATTACTTACATTGTTAGTTAGGGTCATACTTGTAGATCTCAAAACAATTCTGAGATACCATCTTGTTCCTGTCAGAATGGCTAAAATCAAAAGCACCAATGACAGTTTATGCTGGAGAGGATGTAGAGAAAGGGGAAATCAGTATGGCCACTCCTCAGGAAAATGAAAATCAGTCTACCACAAGATGCAGCAATTAGGTATATACCCGAAAGATGCATATTCATATAACAAGGACATCTGTTCAACTATATTCATAGCAGCATTTATTTATAATAGCCAGAACCTGGAAGAAACCTAGATGCCCCTCAACTGAAGAATGTATAAAGAAAATGTGGTATATTTACACAATGGAGTACTACTCAGAGGAAAAAAATGGAATCTTGAAATCACAGGCAAATGGATGAAACTAGAAGAAACCATCCTGAGTGAGGTAACCCAGTCACAAAAAGACAAACATGGTAACTACTCACTCATATATGGATTTTAGGCATAGAACAAAGGATTACCATCCTACAATCCACACTGTCAGAGAAATTAGGGAACAAGGAGAACCCTAAGAGAGACATACATGGTCCCTGGAGGAGGGGAAAGGGACAAGATTTCCTGAGCTAATTGGGAGCATGGTGGAGGGGAGAGGGAGTTAGGAGAAAGAGAAGGGGAGAAGATAAGGGGAGAGGAAGACATGAAGGAGCAGGAAGTTTTCTTTGCTCTTCAGTTAGACTCTTGAGTTTCTCCAACCTTCTCCTGGGTCTGAGAATTTAACTGTAGTTTGCTTCAAGCACGGTAATTTTCTAGAGTATACCTACTGCATATTGGTCATCTCTCTGCATTTCCAGCCCCGGAAATACATACAAATGCACCATATAATCTACAGAAGATGTAGGGGTACCTCAGTCATGGGTGTGAAGAGGTTCATACCCTGCTCTCTCTCTCTCTCTCTCTCTCTCTCTCTCTCTCTCTCTCTCTCTCTCTCTCTCTCTCTCTCTCTCTCATTACATTCCACTCTTTTCTCCTTCCTTCATTCCTGAGAGATTCAGGCTTTTGAATTCCTCTAATTGTGCAACTCACCAGGGAAGGAACATTTTTGGAGTTATTGTATATCAATAGCATTTCGAAAAAAGGTGTGCTACTGACACTGTCATCTTTGGTTCACCAAGGAGAGGGAATAAAGGCTATGGTGCTCTTAAAACCTGGGCTTTGCTTAGTAAAGGCTGGTGGTATGGTTGGGCTAGTTATGCACATTGCTTTTCCTTCGTGCATGTTTTAATATGTGGTGGGGTTGTGACTCATTTACTCCTTCACTATGCTGTCACCTTCATTCTCCCACACTTTGAAACCTTCCAAATTTACTCAGACCCAAAGATACAACTCTGGCATTCACACAAGCTCATTAAGAAAATGAACCAGATCAAACAAGGCACAAATAGTTAGAAAAGAAGAAAAGAAAGAGAATTGGGTTGAAACTATAGTTGTTAATTACTTGCTCTGGATTTGTAATGCCAAGAGGGCCCCTCAGCTGGAACTCAGGATGAAGGAATGAAATAAATTAGCAAAAACCACGCCTTGTGTTGATTCTCTGTAATAGGCCAAAGTCCTTGCGAGTAATTAATAGCAAGTTAAGAAGTCAATTTACTCAGCAATTGAAAGAGTCTTTGTAGAAGCCCTTTTAAGGATAAAAGCAGAAATCACAGAGAAAACTGGAAACAATGTTAAGGAATGAATCACTGCTGTTAACTCCTCAGGGATGATGTCTTTTAAAGTGGAGTTTAAGGACAAGCAGATTTGAGGAAAGGATAGCATTGAGGAAATGAGATGACAGCAGACCTTAGAGCAGTGACAAAATCAGAATCCTCAGTTTTCTCTGTGACTTTGGGGACAACCTCTTTGAGTCTTGTATTTTACACTTTGTGAATGAAAGGCAGCACACATCCTTTGATATGTAAGAACCAGATGAGAGATGGTGTGTGTGTGTGTGTGTGTGTGTTGAGGGATGAGGAAGAGAATAAAGAGGATAATCAAAATGGTGATAGTATTTTAAATGGGTTAAGAAATGAGCTGATTGAAATTTAAGTTGACTCCTGCATCTTAAGACCTTAATGCCAATGGCAACACAAGTGCCTATTTATTTATTCCAGATGCTTTTCTCTTGGTACCGTGGTGTTCTACAGGGCCTTGTTCATAGGACATGCATAATCCTGAATGACTATTTTACTTTCTTTGCATTATTATGTTTGTTAATAATTACCCATTTCTCAGTTCAATATTACTTACAGTCCACATGTATTTTGGGGGGATTAGTACCAGGGAATAAAAGGAATTGACCTAACATGGTGGAGATCTATGCAATGTCTGGGGCTGACCGTGCTCAGTATCACTATATCCTTTCAGCGATATCACAAGGTTATCTTTTATTAATCAAAGTTAGTGTTTGAGAGGTGAGTTCAGTCCAGCATGAGATAAATATTAGATAACATCATCCAGAGCTAATACCGCATGTATTTAATTCTGTTTGATAAACTTACTTAATGTGTTTAATCTTGTTCTGTGTTTTTACAGGGAAGAAATCATATTTAAAGATCTATATTTAAAGGGCCAAAGCTACAGTTTGAGCCTTAAGTTAAAAAGAAAACATTTAGACTATAGGAAAGGTAAATTCACAACACTGCAGGGTTGTCTCTACCCTCAACTTGTCTACACCTCTCCCAGTTAACAATGAGGACCAATAAGAAGTTCTCAGATTAATTTATTAAAATGCTACTTTGAGTTTTCAGGCAATGGTGGTGTGTTTATAGCCCCCAAACAGTCATCATCATCCAAGTGGTCAACAGGAACAAAGAGCTGGTTTTAGTTTAGGAGCTGTGATTGGGATGTGTATAATAAAAAATAAAATAGACAAGCAAGTAAAGAAATGAATGGGGCAGCTTTTGGAAGAAGGTATGATCCTACATACAGTTTACAGAGACACCATTGACCGCCACTTCTGACAAAGAAAGAGGTCAAGGATCTTTCAAGGCCAGCAATACATGCCTCCAGGGAAAGTCAAGACTGAGATGTAGTTTTCACTTTTTGTATACACGGATGAGATAAAGCAAAGGTTTCCATGGAGAAGAAAAAACAGAACAGTCCTAAAAAGTGATGACAGATAGCCAGCATTGAAAGCAATGCTTTTCTGTGTGTCAGTCTAGGGGAGGTGGTAAGAAATTCCTATACACGGCAGACTCTGTGTACTTTGAGATGAAATGCAATTGTGATTTAAATAATGTTACCTTTTGATACCACAGGACTTCTCAGAGTGTTCCTGAATTTATTAGATCATTTATCACAGCCTCCTACCCTGCCTTCCTTTAATATCCCTGCTCTATTGTTGAGTGGCTCATAATTGAGTAGCGCTGGGGTAGCTCAGCAGGTGGCCTCAGCAGGTGCAACAGAGGGTTCTCTGTTGAGTCACTTCTCAGAAGGGCTAGGCTGTCATTCATTAGTTATTTTAAATAACAATCTGTTCAGAAAAAGGAACATCTCAGTATTGTGCCTGGATTATGTGTCTTTTCATGTCTCTCTTTGAGTCATTTCCATTGACAGATTTGACAACTACATTTTTAGTTTATAGAGAACTCACACTCACACACATACACACACACACACACACACACATATGCATGCACTCACACATGTACTTACGCCATGTCAAAGACACATCCTTTGATTTTCTTTCTAATAATATTTGGTGAGCCATCATGTACTAAATCGCATGTCATGGATTGCAAGCAAACAAATGTCCATTGAGTCTAAAAAAATCTTCCTGACTATGTGTGTGGTGCTGTGGTAAAGCAGAAACAAGAAGAAAACAAACCAAAAACCTGTTACAGAGCAACAATGACAGAGACACAGGGAGCATGTTAACCCATCTTCAGGGAGAACATTTTAAAACCAAGAAGCATGCTTCACTTAACAAATTAACTTTAAGAAAACCCTGTAGTTGGGTACATGTTGATGATCCAAGAGCAGGGCCTAGAGTTCCCACACTCATGGATCAGTAGGATTAACATAGCAAAAATGTCCACCTTACCAAAAGCAGTCTGCAGACTCAGTGCAATCCCCATCAAGATTACAGAACAATTACTTACAGACCCTGAAAGAATATTACTCAACTTCGTATGGAAAAATAGAAAACTCACTGATAGCTAAACAATCCTGTACAATAAAAGAACTTCCGGAGGTATCACCATCCCCAATTCCAAGATGTACTATAGAGCTATAGTAATAAAAACCACATGGTATTAGCATAAAAACAGAGATCTGGGTAAATGGAATGGAATCAAAGTCCCAGACATAAATCCACACCTATCAGCACCTAGTTTTTGATGAAGAAGCCAGAAATATAAGTGGAAAAAAAAGAAAACATATGCAACAAATGGTTTTGGTATAACTGGATGTCAGCATGAAGAAGAATGCAAATAGACCCTTATCTATTACCCTGCATGAAACTCAAGCCCAAGTGGATCAATTACCTAAAGACAAAACCAGATACACTGAACTTGGTAGATGAGAAAATGGGGCATAATTAGGAGATAAATTCCTGAACTCAAACAGAGCACACACTAAGATCAACAACTAATGATTGGGACCTCATGAAACTGAAAATTAAAGCAAAGGACATTGTCAAGAGGACAAACCAATAGATTTCAGAATGGGAAAAGATTTTCATAAACTAAGAGGGCTAATATCTAAAATATATAAAGAAGTCAAGAAACTAGACATCAACTAACCACACGATACAATTAAACATGGGGCACAGATCTAAATAGAGAATTCTCAACAGAAGAATTCCAAATGGCTGAGAAACACTTAAAGAAATGTTCCATATCCTTACTCATCAAGCAAACACAAATCAAAACAACTCTGAGATTCTATCTTACAACTGTCAAAATCAATAATACAAACCACAGTTCACTCTGTTGATGATGTGAAGAAAGGGGAACATTCCTCTACTGCTGGTGGGAGTGCAAACTTGTACAGCCACTTTGGAAATCAGTATGGCAATTTCTCAGAAAATTATGAATTGATCTACCTCAAGACCCAGATACACCTCTCTTGGGCATATACCCAAAGGATGTTCAATCCTACCACAAAGACACTTGCTCAACTATGTACATAGCAGCTTTATTCATAATAGCCAGAACCTGGAAACAACCTAGATGTCCTTAACTGAAGAATGGATCAAGAAAATGTGGTACATTTACCCAAAGGAGTACTACTCAGCAGTAAGAAACCCTAAGCCTGAATTTACACAATGGAACATTACTCAGCTGTTAAAAATAATGACATCATGAAATTTTCAGGAAATGAATGGAACTAGAAAAAATCACCCTGAGTGAGGTAGACCATACCCAGAAAGACAAACATGGTATGTACTGACATATAAGTAGGCATTAGTAAAGAATAATCATGCTATAATCCACAGACCCAGAGAGGATATGAAATAAGGAGGGCTCAAAAGGGGGATGCATGGATCTCCTTGGAAAGAGAAAATAGAATATATTCCACAGGTAGACTGGGGGCAAGTGTGGATGGAAGCAGGAGGGATCAGGTAGGTGTGGAGGGAGAGAGTACTGGGGGGCATAGTAGAAACCTAATGCAATGGAAACTCCTAGGAATTGAAGACATCTAGTAAAGGGGGACAGGGAGCCTGAACCAACCATCTTCTGGAACCAGGAAAGGCTTCCAGTGGAGGAATTGAGACAACAACACAGCTATGAAAATCTTTGACCTAAAAGATTTGTCCTTCCTTCAAGATGTGCTGGAGTAAAAGTGGTGCAGAATTTGTGGGAGTGGCCAACCAATGACTGTCCCCAACTAAAGACCTACGCCCCTTGAGGGAGGCCATGTCTGAAACTGCTTGGAGTGCCAGGAACCAGAGACTGGATAGCTGAGAGACATAGGATAGGACTGAGCAGGACCAGAGTGAATAAATATCAATGATATTCTGCTATACTCATAGATTGGCACCTAGCCCAGTTGGCACCAGAGACGCTTCATCCAGCAACTGATGTGAACAGATGCAGAGACTCACAGCCAAACAGTAGGTGAAGCTTGGGGGAAATCCTGTGGAAGAGCGTAAAGAAAGACTATAGGAGCCATAAAGGTCAAGGAAACCACAAGAAAACCCACAGAATAAACTAACCTGGGTACACATGGCTCACAGATGTGGAAGTGATGATCAGGAAGCCTGTATGTGTCTGACGTAGGTTCTCTGCATATATGTTATATTTGTGTAGTTTGGTGTTCCCGTGGGATTACTAACAGTTGGAGCAGGGGCAGTCTTTGAATCTTTTGCCTGCTTTTTCCTCCTACTGGGTGTCCTCATCCAGCCTAAATATAAGCGTATGTGCCAAATCTTGATATGCCACGTATTTGGTTGATGTCTCTGGGAGGCTTGCCCTTTTCTGAAGGCAAAGGAAGAAGGGTGGGGTCTGAAGGAGGAGGGAGTTGGGAGGAGGGACTCAGAGGAATAGAGGATTATCTGGTCAGAATATAATAATATAATATAAAAGGTGTAACATGTTGTCTTCCCTGCCAGCCACCTGGGCCCTGCCACAGTTGCAGCCCCCATTGTTTCTCATTGTCTAACTCTGACTTAATTATTGACCCATAATCACCAATATATATTTTTATAAGGACTTATCTTTCTGAGAACTCCAGAATTTTGTCCTCTCCTCCAGGGATCACATCTCGACGACACCCTTTACTACATTTCCCAGAATCCTCCTGGATTCCTAGTCCCACCTATCTTGCTTCCCTATTGGTCAACAGTGCTTTATTCAACAACCAATAAGAGAGACATATTTACAGAATGGCATCTCCCATCAATAAAGGAAAAAAAAAAAACAAAAAAGAATAAGAGTTAACTATGTAAACCAGTCAAAATTAAAGAAATTCCCGAGTTAACACCATTATTACATGTCTCAAGGATTATATGACCATGAGCTATCAGTCTATCCCAAAGGATTTCTGAAAGTTCTATGTTCCACAGGTCTTCTTGACTTCCTGTAGCTTTTAGTTTTGTATATTAGGAAACATAATTAAATTGTTTATATTTTCCTGTAACCCAGTCTACTAAAGTAAACTAATTATAAAGAATTATTGACTTTTCTATGAAACATACATATTTTAATTAATGTGTGTATTGCTACCATTCCATGAATTAGCTTGTTAAAGATTCAGTCAATGAAGAATAAATTGCTTTATTTTTTATTTAAAAATTCCTGTTATACAAAAGCTATCAAATAATTGGATACTTCTCTATTTGTACGTAATTATTCTTAGACAAATACTGTGTATCTATGATAAAAGAGTTCAGTGGGGTAAATGCCTTTGCAATACACTAATATATTTTGTTTTCTATTATGTTTGGAATGTGATGCTTTATCCACATGCTCATGTGCTTGGATGTTTGGTCCACAGATGGTGATGCTGTTTGGGATGCTTTCAGAATCCTTATGATATAGAGCTGAGCTTGCTGATGCAAGGATGATAAGCCACCTCCACATCTATCTCAAGTTCTATTTCCTAATCTGCCATGATGTGAGCAAGCTGTGTCATAGGCTTCCACTACTACACACATGCCCTCCTACCATGATGGCCTATTCCTCTGAACTGGGAGCCAGCATGAACCCTTCTTTGGATCGTTTCTGTGGGGTATTTTGTTACAGAAAGAGAAGTGTCATTGATAAATTCCCCAACTTGAAAATGGCTCAGAAAGTAGAGGCGTTATCAGTAGCACTGGAAATGAATAGTGATTTATACTAAGGAAATACATTTTGTAGAAAGAAATAGAGTTCTATGGTACCATGAATGCAGGCCACTGAAGTGTAAAGTACAGTCATTGCTTAGTAATCCATTTTGACAAGCGAGGATAGGTAAATTAAGTTCTTCCATAGTTACAACTGTGTTACTCCTCTGTCCTTTAACGTGGGTATTCTCAGTAGTTACCTCAGAGCCTTTGGTGTTTCCATATTTGGCAGTGTTTGTGGAAAGCTGGGGAAGATATCTCATATTCTTCAAAAATCTGACAGAATTAAGAATCTTGTGAAAATTTTGTGGACTAGGAATATGCCACAGTTATGCAACTTCTTATGAAGCAGCTTTTGGTACGTAAGTGATGTCATGAGGAACACTACCATCTTATATACTCCCCTTATGACTCAGTGACTTGATTCTGTCCTTGGACTCCTAAATGTTTTCTCATTTATACCAGTAGAATATCATGCTGATGGCCCATGTCAACCCCCACTGTGAATGGCTAGATATTGTTTTGGTCAATGGGAAGACAGCTCTTGGGTTCACATATTCTTGAGCACACAGCTCTTGATGCTCTTGGTCCAGCTTTGCCTGAACTCAGTCCTGCTTAACTGGATCTTATCTCTCAGCTTCATCCAAGCTGACTCATTAAGATGATGTCAGGGTCCCAATTCTAACCTAGACAACAGTGGATGCTTTTTACCAGATGTTTTCTGGTAGCAAAGCTCCTGTATTACACTGTAGGGGTTGTCATGGGAAAGATCCCTAGGTCAGCTAGGGAGAAAAGCCAGTGTTAACAGCAGCGCCCCTTCCCTAGCTGCCAGATGTATGCTGTCTGGTCAGAAATTTAAGGGGATAGGAGGAAAAATAGGCAGGGGACAAACACACATGAAGTAAGTTTTCTTCATTCAGTTAGAGGCACATGCACTCTAGTCTACGAGTAGTAGAGTAGGTAAGAAAACCTGTATAGTACTGAGGCTAGCCTGTATACTGATGCAGAAGGGAAGGCTTAGGAGAGACATGAGCTGCCTTGCAGTCAAATGAGGTATCCACAAAGACCTGATATGAAGTCTTTTTTACATATTGAAACAGCACACACTGGGCCAAACCCTCAAAGGTGCTGGAATTCTGTGACCCAGAGATAGTGAGACATCTCAGTATCAGATACTGCCTACTGATAGAGTGGTGCTTTTCTTTAGTGTTTCAAGATAGGGTTTCTCTGTGTAGCTTTGGAGCCTATCCTGGCACTCGCTCTGTAGGCCAGGCTGGCCTCAAACTCACAGAGATCCACCTGTCTCTGCCTCCTGAGTGCTGGGATTAAAGGCGTATACCACACATGCCTGGCTGTGATGCTTATTGTTTTTTTTGTTTGTTTGTTTTGTTTTTTTGTTTTTTCGAGACAGGGTTTCTCTGTATTGTTTTGGAGGCTATCAGTCCAGCCCAGCCTCAAACTCACAGAGATCCGCCTGCCTCTGCCTCCCGAGTGCTGGGATTAAAGGCGTGCGCCACCACCGCCCGGCGGGTGCTTATTATTAATTAAACATGTTAATATATTCAATGCAATAGATTTTATAGAACTGTTTAGACATTCTTCAAAAGACTTGAGAGGGGAAGATATCAACGCAGATAATGTTCACAAACACAATAAAATCTGTATTCATTGCTCTATATTTCTTTGAGCTTCACTTTCTATTCTGGGCTAATATAAGACAAACACTAATCAGATTTATGAAATTAAACTGATTTGGTTTGGATATCACTGTGTCATTGAATAGTATGTGGTACCGAAGAAGCAGCTTCAGTGTTTGGGCCTTTTAGTCTTTGCTAAAATTGAGATGGGGAAGAAAGGGCCAGTTTGGGGAGGATTGGTGGTGGAAGAACCAATGTAGAGCTGTGACATAATAGAACGATGGACTTTCATTTTATTTGAGTCATTCAGAATGCAAGGAATATCATCCGTTTCTAGGGTCTTGATGAGGAGTGCATGTCAATAAACATCTAAAGACACAGCAATGGCAAACATAGCATTTGAAATAACACAGGTTCAGGACTCAGCTTGACCAATGTTCTCACATGTAGTGTGATTTTGAGACATTATTAATACTTAGTCTCCACCACACCGTGGTACATTGGCTTCCTTGTTGACATATTGGACCTAATGATCTTGTGAAATGATAGAATATCTACAAAGAAAAGTGAGTAAAATAAGCCTGAGACTTAAACTTGGCAATTGTTGGTAAAATCTGGAAAAACCCTTAGGAATTCATCTCTCTCTCTCTCTCTCTCTCTCTCTCTCTCTCTCTCTCTCTCTCTCTCTCTCTCTCTCTCTCTTAGATATAGTTCCTATTCTCACATACAAGGCCACAGACACTGTTTTTGTATTTTCAGTTTCAGGATATGCTTTTTGTTAACAAATTTGATAATTCAGGATTGTTGAGTTGAATGTTGCGAGTATATGAAATGTCTATAGATATTCCCCAAATGCAGATATTTTCAAAGTAAATTTCTAAATTAGTTTATAAACACAATATTCTATCCCAGAAATCTGACAGCAGTTACTGCAAATAAACACAGGTTGCCTTCTTTGCAACAAATTCCATTTGTATATTTCTACTGCATGTTGATTTTTAATTACCAAGGGCCATCTAAACACTATCACCACTGAGCCTCATATCATTTTTTCCTATTAAAGCAAAAGAAGTTATTTTATTATTTTTGGCTCTTTAATATATTAGCTCTATGTACATACTATTTGAGAGTTTAACAATTGAAAATAGTGTTAGTTTAATCTCAAGTAAAACTATCATTGAAAACTGCGAACATTAAAAAGTGGAAGTGATAATTATATGGGGCAACATCTGACAGAAATAACCACCTACGTAAATATACTTTGACTAATTTTTGAAATGTGTTAATGATACCTGGATTGGATGGTGTTTTTCTCTGCAATGCTATGCTCCTACTAAATATTCTATCAGATACAAATTCCCTTTAATGCTGGAATACAGTATGAGCAAAACATAAAGTAACAGATTTTTTTAAAGGAATAATGCAACCTGTCCCCTTCATCTGGTGAGAGAAGGGGAGGGTTGCCAGGAAGGTTTTATATCTTCTTTAAACTCATGCTGTGTAACCCCAGTGGGGTGTACTTACATTGTAAGATGTTTTATTTTTAAGTTTATATGTGGCATTGAGATTGCATTAGCATTTTCAGGGGCTTAGGGAGATTAAGAATTGACAAAGCAGTGCTTCTCCACATGTGTTCCCATCACCAGCCTTTCCTGGGATGTTTTACCGATGCTGTGTCTCATCTCTGCTCCTGACAGAAGGAATCAGAATGCAAGGGAAGACTCTATAGTGGTTTGAACAGCAGAGAATTCTAATCATAATAAGCAGAAAAATTGCTGCCTACTATTTCCCTACTCTACCTCTACTGAGGTAGGACTGGTCCCTCCACACTGGCCACACCGCTTCTTATAACCATGAAACTCAGAGAATTTAGGATTTGGGTTTAGCTTAACAAGCAGCTTTTGGTCCTTTTACATTTTGCAATGACATCATTCCTCATTTGAAGAATTATCCTCAGAGTGTTACTTTTACATTTGCCAAATATGACATGAGGAGAAAAAGTTGCATGAAAAATATGTTCATAATGATAGTTATGGAGTGACTATATTTTAATTCAGTCAGAAGCATGTGATTATAATGAAACACAGCAGGGCCAGCATAAAACAGAGCCCATAAACATTTGGCCATAGTTGGAAGGGAGGCTATTAAAACATCTCTTAGGAGCACAACATGATAATGACACTTATGAACTCATAGTAGCTGTGGTTGCCTGCTTGGGACTGAACAAGACATAGTCAGTAAGCATTCAGTCATTGATGGGGGAGGGGTTCATGAGGCCCCACCTAGGGAAGCTAATGGCAGTTCAAAGATGCCAGGAGAGAAAGTCATTGTCTTTAGCAATACAGCTACTGGGGAGTTCATGCTTCAATAGATATCTTCTCATCAAGTCCCACAGGATGCCCACAGGCAAACCAGAAAGACTTGAGAGTGTGTTGTGAACTTGGTCCCATTAAGATTGGAGGGGGTTTGTCAGAGTAGAGGAGATAAAAGTGTGTGAACAGATGAGAATGGCAATTGTATTATATGCATGTATAAAATGGTTAAAGGATAAACTTAAAAAGACATACAAAGAAAACGGTTTATTCCCTACATATTTTTCCAGGTAATTTGGAGTTAGTTAATGTTAAATTCAAGTTCCAAACAACAGTGACAGTGTTCCCCCCTGTATTTACAAATTGCCTTTGATTCAAGTGTTCCCAGATACTGTTTGTTAATCTTATATCATTAACTTAATCAAGATATTTGGAGACAAAATAGAGGTGGTTTCCACAAACATACACATACACACATGTGCATACATGAACACACACTCATTATATATATATATACATATATATATATATATTTGGATGTGCATACACACACACATGGAGGCACTAAGCACACAGACACACAATACACATACATGCACAAATGCACATATACATACACACAGGGACAAACACATGCACATATGCACACACAATCACACATGGATGTACACAGATGTGTACACATTTGCACATACATGAATACACATACACACATGCACAAAGACAGATAGACTCTCAAAGTGAATGACAAGAAATATACCCAATTCATCCTGACATCTCAGACCCAAGAGCTGGGGCAGCCTTTGCTGTACCAGAGCTCAGCCTATGCTTCCGGAGATGTCAACACACAGGAGGAATGAGAGCAAGCAGGATTATGGGAATGAACGCTCATGTCAGCCTCCACATCAGCGCTGTATGGCTTATGTGAGAGTGCATCCACTCCTTCTTGAGGTGGGGAAGGCTGAGAAAAGGGTGGATAAAGCAAGCTGCACTTTGACATGTCTCGAATTTCTACATTAGCCATTGTTCATCACATAGAAATGTCTCTGATGTTTGATAGCTACACTAATCTATGAGTATAGTGATACAAATTTAGAGGGCAGTGATACTATGTTGTTATACATACATGTATAAAGTGTGGCTATGTGAGCTATCATCTATATCATCTATCTATCTGTATGTCTGTTCATCTATAATCTATATCACCTATCTATCATCTATGTATTTATATATCTATATATCTACCTATCTAGCTGTGTATTATCTCTCATCTATCCATCTATAGATATATAATATATGGTTTGAGTTACCTTACATAGGAGATATTATTCCTTCCAGAATCCATGAGCTCCTCAATAAAAGGCCCAAATGTCAGGTATGGGATACCTCCATTTGAGTTGTTGGTCAAGATGTCATAGATACTACCAAAATAATACAGGCTGTTGTCATCGCTATTTGTTGTCCTCAGGAACGTAATTGTAAGAGCCTATTGCTGAGGACATGAGGACATCATATCTTTTGGTTATTGAACATGGGATCAGTTTGCTACTTACCAGGAAGCTTTTACCCTATTTTTTATTTTGTTTTTTGCTTTCATAGTACCAGAAGGTGCCATGTAGGCTGCTGGGATAAAAAAATCAATAGTCTTACCCAACTGTAAATCCTGTAAACTATAATAATGACTGGCATGACAAGATATGCACATGAGTGCAATTGTGCCATGAGTATAATGGGGAAAACCAATTGCTTTCATAGTGAATCCAAACCCACTCCATAGGAGAAAATACACATCTGGTACTGTAAATACAGGAAAGAACACATCATGTTGGAGCTCATAGGTCCAAGGGGTAAGCCTACTGCTATTTTGTTAAATGGACAAAAAATATTGTACTGCATCCCACAATGCCAAAAAAAAAGTTTCTGCAATAGAGAGGCATCCTTCCTTAAATGCCAGTAAAGATCAGAAGGAAGCTTTCTGGCTGGACCAGATGACCTGGGTAGGGAAGTGGCTTTTTCTCTTTAGCGATATGCCTGAGCACACACTCTGGCAGACTTTAAAAGGTAGGGTAAAGTAGAAACAAAACGTTCTCCTCACAACATCAAGAATTTGGCTTTCACTAGAAGACACCCCTTCTGACCACGAGCTGCATGAGCTGATGAGTGACCAGCTACATTTCCTCTGTTACATGCCATCTCTTCAATAGCAATTAAGAGAAACCAGGGAGAGCAAATGCCCGTTTTTGCCATAGGATATAAATCAGCTGGGCAAGCTCTCACGGAACTAAAATGCATCCATCATGGCCTCTCATTGAATTAATTAGCAATCAGGAGGGAACTCAGAGGACTGAGTTCTTCCTGGCTGCCTTTCATAGCTGAAGAACCCGGCAGTCTTGGGTTGGAATACTCCCATTGTCATTATCTTTCAGGTCAGAGAGGCATGCAGGTTTTCTGGTAAGGATTTTCTTTATAGACGGAAAAAAATACCAAAAACCAAAAGCAGAAGTCAGATCGCATTTGATGCATTGCAGAGTTTCTAAACATGAATCCTTAGTTTCATTCTTAAAAACAAAACCTGTTTGTAGTCTACTGCAGATGGGATGCGATCCCTGTTTACCAGAAGATTGATTAGTTCACTTATTGCTTTATTTCCTGGCAACAAGGCTTTGAACAACACAAACCCTTTCTTCTGGGGCCTTCTAATGATAATAATATGTCATTATAAATGGTTTAAATAACACTTTGGCATTCACATAGTAGTGCATTGCTAATGAAGACCATGCATGGTTGATTCTCACAATAGTCTAATAGTTTATAGCCAACACTGTGTTCAATGGAAAAAAATCTCAAAGTTTTCCCACTAAGATCAATACAAGACAAAGATGTCCAACCATCCCAGTCCTATCCAATGTTGTGCTTGAAGTCTTAGCTATATAAGTAATGTAGTAGAAAGGGTACTATAAATATGAAAATGAAAGCCAAAATATTCCTGTTTCCAGATGATATGATTTTACACCTAAGAGACTGACTTCACCAAGAAATATCTTGGTGCTGATAAACACTTTCATCAATGTGTCAGGATACAAAACAGTCAGAAGTTTTGCTGGAGATAAACTTAACTAAGAAATAAAAGATCTCTATAATGAAAACTTGATATCACTTGTGTCATTACTAAAGTAATATAGACCTGGGTGTCACAAAGATGGATTCTGACATTTTAAATTATATACAACTGCTGGACAAACTAAAATCATGTTTCTACATTTGAGCTTCAGAAAGGTCAGGAAACTTAACTCTGTATGGGAATTAAAGACACATGTTTTATGAACATCCTTGCATAGAATTTTCAAAGCATTCAGTGACTGACATTTAAGTTTTGGCAAAACATCATATTGTCACTTACACTGGTGTGGCATCCATCAATTTATACCCATTGAATTTAAAATTATCACACTGATTTTTGTCTGAGTAAAATCTTTTATTTTCTCACTTGTTAGGCTCTTTTTTGGTTCATACATGATATATAAATAAGTTAAAATACTTCAAGACCTCAAAAAGACATCTGGTTGCTTCATACATTCTCAGTATTCCGTGTCCTACGACATCTTTATAAATCTTGGTGTATAACTAAGCACGCTTTTATCTGCAAAGATGTTGGGCTTTTATATTTTCACTGAAACATAACTCATGCAAAGTCTCCATATGTGTACATTTTGATGAGTTTGTACATATGCAAATATACAAGCACAAAAATCAGGAATATATGTGAATATTAAAATAGGAGCTAAACTTTTTAGTTAATTTAAGTGTGTAACATTATAATGTCCTGCTGATGCCTATAGCTACTGTGTCCTGTAGCAGGCCCATAGCAAGTATTCACTCAGGAGAGCCTAAATCAGAAGCTCCTTGAGTTTCTCTCTCCCAGCTTCTGATAACCACCATTTGTACTCTCTGTTGCTGAGAGTAAGCATGAAGAATTTAATTCTCAAAGTTCTGGCAACTGGGAATTACTCTCCAGACAGTAGATGGTAAAATGTACTTTTGAGATCTGACAGGTTCAGACCCATTTATTTTAGCACATGCGGCCATCGTGGTAGAGAAGGCATGATGAATCTGATCAGTGCATGGTACCTGGAATGTCGAGTGTACACTGAACATCTTGATGGAGCAGGGAGCAGAAAGAGAGGAAGGAACTAATTTAGGCATAGCATTCAAAGGTCTACCCTTACTCATCTCTATTTTCCTTCTAGGTCCATAGTTCCAACATCTAGGGAACAAACTTCCAGCACAAAAGCCTGTTGGGGGATAATTCAGAATCCAATCGTAACACCAGGGAAACAGGACCACCATATCACTCTGTAGTGAGACTCTGAGCCAAGATGCTCCAATCACTTCAGTGAGTCTAGTGATCTTTAGGTAGATCCATTTCTTCTCATGAGTAAACACAGGATCAGACTGAAAAAATCAGTACCAAATAAAACACTTTCTAAGTTAACTGAAAGACACAAGAAATAATGTCAAGCAAAAGCATCATAAGAGTTAGAAAATACTACTACCGATAACACAGAGATGGAACAATGTCATACATAAACAAAAAACTGAGCCCAGATAAATATAAGAATTAGAAACACCCAGGCATTGGTGGCACACACCTTTAATCCCAGCTCTCTGGAGGCAGAGGCAGGTGGATCTCTGTGAGTCCCAGGCCAGCCTGGGCTACAGAACGAGTGTCAGGATAGGCTCCAAGGGTACACAGAGAAACCCTGTCTTTGAAAAAAATAGAAACATACAAAACAAAAACGAAATCTTAAAAATTATAATTTTCAGTTACTATGAAAATATCAGTAATAACTATAGAGGATTATGTGAGACTATTCGCCAGACAGCAAAAAGACTAGCATAAATGACCTGGAACAGAAGACAGTGATGGCAGTAAGCATGCAGACATGTTGGGAAGAGAAATAGTCAAGAGGTCTAAATCCAAAGAATCAGTTGTATAAAGTACATCCTGGACATGAAAGATGTTGCACCCACAAACTCTCAACAGCCATAGCTGTCTGTGTCATACCCTCAGAAGGCCATACCAGGTAACATTCTACTCATAGTTGAATAGCTTCTGAGGAGTGGGGCAGTTAGTTTTGTTTTGTTTTGTTTTTGTTGTTTTTTTTGTTGTTGTTTTTTGACAAGTAATCCCCATGATAAGTTGTCCATTTCTAAGTGTGCACGTGGTCAACACTGACTTATCTATGACTGGATCTGTAGTCAAATCAAAGTGTCTCAATTTCTGGGTAACTCGGTTATTTGACCTTCATGTATTGTTTTGTTATCCTTGCACAGACTGGGGCATACTTAGTATCTATGATTTTTATTGCTTTCCTTGCTGTTGCTATTATATTGATGCTGGAACATTTGAACAGATATACCCCATGTTATAGTGTACTGAAAAACATGCCATGGAAAGGGGTGATCTGTGCTCTTCCAGGTAGGCGAACCCAACTCCAAAATTGGCTTTTGGGGGTATACAGCTTAGGATGTGCAAGAACCTGAACCTCCTCATCTATCCCAAAGTGAAAGAGTATGGATTGGCAAGCAATTCTTTAACTGAACATTTAACAGTCAGTGACACAGGGTGATATGGGAGGTGCTTGCTGAGCGGCACAGATGGATATAGTAGTCACCATGTCTTTTTGTGGCATAGTAGATCAGGAGACGGAGCTTGCTAGAAGATGGAGCATGGTGTAGGTGCCCTATCACCAGATAGGATTAAAAGGTTAGAAGTCTTATATTCACTTATTTAGGGTGTGGCACTAGACACCTTATTGCCAAGGATTTTCTTGATACCAAAAAAAAGAGTAAACTAAAGAGAAGAAATAATGTGAAAGGAGAATTTGTAACTTCCTAGGCCTTGAGTATCAGTCTTGACTTAAATGAAAACTGCACCGAGGCTAATAATATTTTCCATCAGATGTTTCTCCTATGATCTGGGGGCCTTTCCAAGCTGTAATGAACAATTGTGAGCAACAAAGGAAGCAATTATGGTTCCCACCCTGTCGGATGCATTTAAGCAGTGATTTATTGCTGTCGGAAGTCTGCTTAGCTCTGTCTTTTATCCACACGAACAGGTGCCATAGGCATTTCTTAGTCATTCTTCCTCCTGCCAGGTTTTATGTTGGAGCATCATTCATTTTTGGTTCATGCCTGGCACCTGTCCTAAAAGGATTTAAGTTGGCCAGCTGCAATAAGACAACAGTCCTAAAAATAACATCACAAACAGATCCAATACCGCGGAAGAAGAGTGCTATAAGTTGAACTCTTCCTTTCTGCTGTTCTCTATGCTTAGTGTATTACAAACACCAACTAACTTATTTCTCAAACTAGCCATAGGATAAATAACACAGGTCCCAAAGGATGTATAAACTCTGAGATCCAAAGCAACATTTTAGCTGATTCAAGTTTGCATAGCTTAAATTCAACTGCAAGTATATTAACTATTTTTTTAATATGACCATTATTTTGATCATTTGCTGGAATGTTCAATAGGCTAGGAAAGAGAAAAATCGTGTTTGTGTCTCAGTTTTTCTGGCTTTTTTCCTAACTTCAAAATACATAGTGAGGATTAGAAAAATTTTAGTAAAATTTAAGATATTGGGCATTGGGGCTGGAGTGATGGCTGAGTTGTTAAAAAATGTACTACTACTACTTCTGTAGAGTATCCATGTTTGGCTCCATATGCTGGTTGTCTCATAACCATTAGTTACTCCAGCTTCTTGAGATGACATCTTTTTCTGACATCAATGGGCACCTGAATTTACATGCTAAACCTACAAACATACACATTTATACACAATTTAAAAATAATAAAAATAGATCATTTTTTTAAAAAGATACAGAATGCACAAGAGTACTCTCCAGTTTCTATCATATGTTTTCCCTCCTCCTTCCTGTTTTTTTTCTATTAGTGTTGATGGAGCCCTCAATACACACCAGGTATATATCACAGACACTATTTGCTCTCCTGAGGCGTCTGTCTCAACACTTGCTGTAAGGCAGAGAAGCTCTTGTTTGCTATATACTTGAGCAATTTAGTTTCTTTTTTCCTTGAAAAGAAAGGATTGCCTGCACCAGAAAGAATTTCACTTTAAAAGTAACAGGAGAATATCTTGATGTTGGTCCAATCAGCCCTGTTCCATAGCACACTGAAGAATACAGTGAACTGTATTTCTTAAAAACAAATCTGTTGCATACCTTGGCTAATTTTAGACACAGAATTAACTTCCAGTATGTTAGCACATTCTTGAGGAGAAAGAAAATGGAGAAAAAGAGACATCTAAATTAAACTAGCCACCTATATTGATGTTCTAAACTTAGTCTCAAGTATACAGTGAGCATGTGCCCAGAGTGCTAAGAGTTCATCAAAATTTCAGTATCAAATGCTTTGATGTTGAAATGGTTACTCACTAGCCGATGAAATTATATAGGTGAAAAACATCTTGAATAGCATCTTTAATAGACCTATACAACTACACTCTATAACAACTACTGTACTCTATTCTTCAGGAAGCACTGAATTAGGAGAAGCCCATTTTTTTCCAAAAAGGGGCTCTTGTGTCTATGATGTTATAATTCATCTCCTGACCTCAAATACCTACAAACTGCAATCTAGTAATATGTGGATAAAAGTGTCTGTCACACTAGAGCATGGTGTGATATTTTAAGGGGAAGACCAATAAAAGGAGGAAAATTTTATGCCCCCCAAATCCCAAGAGTTTCTGTAAAGGTGGTGATGACCGAAGGTGAAAATGAGGCCAGCTCCGGTAGGAAGAGACAGGGATCACTTCCTGCTAGCACAAACCAAGAGGTGGGGACTTCAAGGGTTATCATTTGCTTGCTATGTCTCCTGTCTCACACCTTTCCAGCAGCAAGGAAGGAAATGTTTTGTGCTTATTGCTTAGGGTACTCTGATTAAGGAATCTCTCCCCTATTTCCAAGAAACCAAAACAAATAAACAAGCAAAACATAGAACAAAAAGGTCCATTTTTTTCTTTTTGTGGCCTTATTTTTTATCTTCCTTGACACCTGAACTGTTGTGGACACCAATGCTGTTTCCTCCTGTCTTCTGCAGTGAGGCCGTCCCGTGTCCAGGTATTTGTATTTATGAAGGACTCTCCTCCCATCCCCATCTTAAAAAATGATTGACTCAGGTGGCTGGTATATTCCTATACTGAGAATTATGGCCTAAAATTATGGTCACACTATTAAATTTTAAACTTAAGAGATATCCTGGGGGCCCTCTACTATCTATGTGAAGATTACACCTCTCCCTTCAAAAACCCTACTCCTAAAATTTCTAGGTCATGTAACTTTCAACAGTATCTGTTAAAATGAAGACTCTCTGAGCTGACTGATGCATAGAATTGTATTTCATGAGCTATCTCCCCAGTGTGACCCAGTCTGGCTGTCATCTTCTTTTATATCGTTAATTAAGTTATCAGACCATCTCTTGAATAATAGAACTTGCCTCCTCCTGAGTTGTTGGACAGAGATAAGATTTGACATTAGTCTGTTTTCATCTCCCCCTCTGATGTCCAGATTTTTGACTTTTGAAGTTCAAACCCAGTGCTTCATGTGATAGCAGGGTATAACCATTAGCGCACACAAAGGATTTCTTACATGCATGCACTGATCACACAGAAAGGCTTCCATAGCACCGCTAGCTTCCCTCGGAATATGCAGAATGTGTTGTCTAAGTCCAATGGCACATCCTCTACATTTGTGTCTCTATTCCCCAGGCAGCCTGCTCAGGCTAAGAATCCCCTGAACTTGGACCGTCACCTCCATCCCACCTGACCACACCCAGACGCTTTCAACTGGATCTCCAGGAGCCACATATCTCACTTGGAGATGTGAAAGAGCAACAGCCACTTAACGTTGATTTTAGAAGTAAGAAACTTTTGTCTCTAAAGCATACTGTGTTGCTATAGCAAAGTTTGACTTCATAATCTGCTTTTCATTCAGAACTAAAACTGTACTGGGTCACAAAAATAAAGGCACAGAATAGCTTATCTTACATGCTTGGCAGTGACTCTGCTTCACCGTTCTTTTTTAGTTAGAAAACGGCTGTACCATGTATAACATTGATTCCCAGATACCCCAAGTAGCACTTCTCCATCAAGCACTGAGATATTCTTCAGAGAGCTTATGAATATTTACAAGTATGATTAATAAAGATTATAAGGAGCCTCCTGCCAGGTGGGATTATGTGGTTTTGGTTAATGCGACCCAGGTCAGTTTAAATTGTCCCATTTACTAGCACTTCCAGAAGATTTTGCATTTCTTACATGAAGCCAGAAGCATTAGGACTGTATTAGCATTACTGTTGCGATGGATGCTACCTGTGCATTGGTAAACCCTTTGGATCGACTCACATTATTTCACCTATGCCTCATGGGCTGCTGCTGCTGTACCTTTATTGATGAGACTGTTAAGGATGAAAGAATGTGAATAATCACCTCCTACTCAAACTAATAGGCTGAGGTAAGATTTGAAATCTTGTCTCTGTGACTTCAAAGCTACTCACTGCACCATACCTCTTAATTCACATTTCTGAGACTCTTGATTTCTGCAGGGTTTCCCCCTAGGCTAGCACATTTTCCTAAGACAAGGTACAGTGAGTGTTTTGAATGTGAAGTGTCCACCATAGGAACATACATGTTTCTGGACACTTGGTGCTTGCCACTGAAGGATAAGGAATGTAGCATAGAATTGAAGGATCTGATGAAAATGTCTCTACTCTGAAATAAGGGTCACTAAAGGATGTTGAACAGAAATAGTTTTCCTGTGTAAAGTAAGAAGAGTGCAGTGTGAAATCAGAATTAACAAAGAAAAAGAAGGATCTGCCTCTGGACCAAAGTCATGTGAGTTAAATAACGTTCTCCAGAGAAACAGGACCTACAGGGCATATGTGGGACTACAGAGAGACTTTCTTTTTCCCCAAGGAAGGAGTGGCTCATTTGTCTATGAAGGCCAAATTCCACCACCGGTTCTTTGGAAATAGGACACTCAAAGAAGAAACCTGTATCTCTACAATCCAAACAGAAAGGACTAAAGCCATGGAGAATCCACAGTGTAAGCACGGCTATGAGTCTGAAGGCCAGAGCCTGATGGAGGCGGCCCAAGGCCGGGGACCAGGGATATCAGTGTTCAGTTCAAAAGGAGGAAGTGCGTCCACCGTTTCTGAGGTTTGTATTTGAGTGTTTAATGGATTCACAGATGCTTCCCTGCACTGGTGATGTCGAGCTTTACCAAGCCCATTTATCACAGTGCTCATCCCTCTGTAGACTAAGAAATTTTATTTCATCAACCCTCTGAACATCCCTCGCTCCAGTTCAATGGGCCTACCAGTTTAGCCAGCGTGCCAACTTTCCTACCCCACCTGTGTCTTGATTTCATTATGTTCCAGGGAAATCACTATCTTCAGTATTTTTAAGTAGGATATAATAGTGCACTTCATGTAAATCCCATGAGCTACATTGCCTTTTCTCAACGAATGTAATTACTGTTATTGATGTGAGCGATTCATCCTAGAAATGTGTTCATTACATGAATAGTAATTACATGAAGACACCCTTTTCTTCCTAACTAAAAACCTTAAAGAACTTTTGCTTGAAATTACTTGACTAAGAATATTTAAATGTGTAGAGTTTCATCCCTGAAGAGCTTGACTTTCCATTATGTTTAGACAAAATTTAGTTTCCAGATGCGCTCTTCTGGCCCCTAAGGACCAGACATAAGTTATCCTGTTCTGTTAAGCAAGAAAAAAGAGTGTTTTCTGAGACTCTCCAGCATAAAACGGAGTCACGCTGCATGTCTCTGCATTTATGCTCATATGTAATGTGAGGCAGTTCACAGCTTGTTTCTAAAAATGTCAGCACACAGGAGCCTTACCCCTGTCCTAACCATGTTATGGTAGCTTCCATGTTAGCACCAAAGGTTAGACAGTGAATTAAAATTTCGGCTGTAAATTACTCATGATTCTGTTGCTTTCTGGCATGTGAGCCAATCAGATTTCCAATCTGTAAAGTCAGAATGACTCTACAGATACTTGCTCAGATTAATCTGGGGACTAAATAATAACAAATCAGGAATATATGGAATGGAGTTCTGAAATACATAAAATTCTGTCCAAAGATGTCACTCTTAAATTAGTTGTGAAAATGCAGAGTACTCAGAAGTATTAGAACATGTTATGAAACATCTAGACTTCCAGATTGGATCAGCAATTCTTATTTCAGACTGTTATAAAATTAGAAGAGGGGCTGGAAAATGGCGCAGCACTTAAGAACACGTTATGCTCCCACAGAGGTCTCAAGATCACACCCCAGCTCCCAAGTTTGGTGGTTCAGAAGCCCTGCAAATCCAGGGAAACTTTTGGCCTCTGTGAATACCTACACTCATATATTTAAACACAGACACACACACACACTCTCTCTCTCTCATATACACACAAATAAAAGTACATCTTTTTTAAATGATGAGACTAAAGGTTTAAATATAAAAACTATTAATGTTACAGGTGATCTTCACATTGGTTCTGGGGATCAAGTTCAGGTCATCATGTGCGCAAGGCTAGCACATAACTGCTGACAACCATCTTCACATTCATTGGTTAACTAAGACTGAGTGGCAGGAGGAGAAAACAGGAGCCTTCCTTGAGGAGCCAGTGGGCAGCCTCTATTATGGTGAGCAACTATATGGTGGGGTATAGGAGAGAGAGACACAGAGAGAAAGAGAGAGAGAGAGAGAGAGAGAGAGAGAGAGAGAGAGAGGAGTGAAGGGGAGGGGAGAGGAGAGAAGAGGAAGGGAGGGGAGGAGAGGAGAGAAGAAGAGAGGAAGGAGAGAATGGTTCGTGACCTGTGGATGGAGGCAGATGTGAAGAGGGACTGAGGTGGGTGGCCTGCTTGCCACCCAGGGCCATGGTGATATCAGGGCCTGGGCTGCTGCCAAGGGTCATGTTTGAGCCTGTGGCCCTGCCATTGCCATGGTCTTTGCTGATGTCCATGACTCCTGCTCTCACTGAAGTCAGAGCATAGGGCTGTCCAAATTTGGGTTCATCCCTGATTGGCTATAACAGTAGGGGGAACCGGTTCTGCCCCTCACTTGCTGTAGCTTTCCAGAGAAGCAGCAGGAACAGCTGACTCTGCGGGCAGGGGTGTGGGCACACTGGTCCTGAGGCTGCCAGAGTGGAAGAAGGGTCCTGCCCACCTCACCTACCATCTGGTGGCATGGGTAAGGGAAAAGACACGCCATGCCTCGTCCCTAGTCACCTGCAGCAGGCAGGAGAGCTGACCCAGACCCTCACCAGCTGCGGCACTGAGGAGAGCATCCCACCTGGGCAGCACAATGGAGCTGAACCATTGACAGGGGCATAGGTGAGCCACCCCGAGAAGGTGAGCATGGGAGATCTGACTCTGTCCCTCATCTACCATAAGGTGGCATGAGTGAGGGGAGAATGACCACCCCCTGCCCCGCTCCTCATCACCTATGGCAGGTGGGAGAGTTAGACCTAAGGTCGTGACACCCGGTGACCTGCCCCTGCCCCTCTCTGGCTGCAGTACTTGGAAGGGCAGCCCCTGCACCACCCCTGGGCAATACAGTAATGCTGGCCTCCCTGATGGTGGGGGCATAGGTGAGCCTGAACTCAGGCTTTGAGAGTGGGAGAGCTGGTCCTGCACCCCTTGTCTGTCATCTGATGGCCAGGGCCCTTGGTGGCCCCTTATCAACCGGTACAGACCAGAGGGCTGGCCCTGATCCTCACCTGGTGCAGCACCTGTGCCTTGCCTGGGCAACACAATAGAGCTGGCCCTAGTGGTGCAGGTGTGAGGAGCTTCCTGAGGACATAAGAGCAGGAGAACCGGCCCCACCCCTTGCTGATTCCCTCATTTTGTGAGCTAGCCAGAGTGGTACTAGAGAGCTCACCCTGGTGGTGAGGATGAGGGAGAGATGGCAGGCTGACCAACCCAGCAAACACCCAGGCCCAGAACCAGGGCTATGAATTGGCCCACCCCAATATCCACCCCATCTGTGATCTGATGTAGCATGTGATGGAGGCAGTCCTGGAGACCCAAAGTTTCAAGGTCTCGGTGACATAGTACAACAGGTCCTAGAGCAGTCCCGGTGAGGCCCGGTATCAATAGTGTAGCAGAAATCCGAGGTCTCAAACCAACAGAAGAATCACTGCATAGAACACTTGCAAGTAAAAATGTATGGATTAAAGGGCACACAGTGTGACTCACTGTGTCACAGCACAGCTTCTGCGATGAGAGTTTTCTTTTCTTCAATTTTATTTTGTTTTACCTTTAGGGGAAGGTTGTAAGGGAAGAGGGCAGATGGGAGGGGATGGGGAGATGAGAGGGATAGAGATTCATGATGTGAAATCTACAAGGAATCAATAAAAAGTTGAATTAGTGAGAAAAAAACAAGAAAAATAATACTGTCATAGCTGAAAGGAGGTAGTGTTTAGGTGAACATCTTACTCACTTGGGGAACTTCAGGCAACTTGAGGAGGTAGATATGAGCCTCCAGGCTGATGAAAGACCAAATGTAAGTATTTTTTTCTTCTTCTTTTGTTATTGATTTTTTTACACTCCAATCGCAGTTCCCTCTCCCTCCTCTCCCCCCACTCCCCCTACTCTCCCACACCTCCTATCTGCTCCTCCGAGAGGGTCAGGCCTCCCCTAGGTAGTCTACTAAGTCTGTCTCATCGCCTAGTTGAGGCAGGACCAAGGCACCTCTTCATCCCACATACCCCTGTGTCTAGGCTGGGCATGGTATCTCCCCACATAGAACAGTCGCCATGAAGTCAGTGTGTGCATTAGAGTTAGATCTTGGACCCACTGCCAGTGGCCTTATATATTGTCCCAGCCACACCATTGTCACCTATATTAATGGAGTCTAGTTCGGTCTTTCGCTGGTTCCCATGGGTCAGACCTGAGTCAGTGATCTCTCACTAGCTTGGGTCAGCTGATTCTGTGTCGAGCTGCTTTGTCTTGTGGACCGTGCTCTTTGCTTTACCAGAGTTCTTTATATTGCTGAGTGTGTTCTTACCTTGTTGTCTGTGCATCTCTCCCTCTAATCGTATAGGTGGAGCTTCTGCTTCAGGGGTTCACTCTTTCTCCAATTGGTATAGCTGGGGGCTGTGCTTCCTTTGACTGCGCCTTAAGGCACAAGTAGAGTAGAGCTTCCAGTCAACTTTCCTCCTCTGACGCTGCTTCTGGGTATGAGTGCACGTCCCCTTTGACGCTGCTCCACTGTGCTGAGCCCGAAGGTCCAAGCCTCCCACTGATGCTGCTCAGGGCCTGAAGTTCGAGCCTACCACTGACGCTGCCTCCAGGCTCTGATGCAGCTCCCCGTTCTGAGGCTCGTGGCTCCCCAGAAGCTGCTCAGGGCCAGAAACTTTGGTCCTTCTCCAAGACTACTTCCGGGCTGGAATCCCGGCCTTGGGTCCAAGCTCAAACCTACCTCTAACGCTGTTCCCTGATCTCCAAATGTAAGTCTTATAGCACAAGAACTCCCTTAGAATCTTTATTACTAGAGGTCTAGAAAAATAATTTTAAAAAATTAAATTCTTTCCATTGCTAAGAACAATTACAAGTTAAGGGAACCACCTTTGGTCTACTTTGTAGAGTGAGAGGAATTGTCATTCAGAAGGGCAATGAATAAAGATTTCACACAAAGGGTTCTTCAAACCTGGAAAAACACTACTCATAAGGAAGACAGATGCATCCAGGCTTAGGATATTATACCTATTGTCTTGACAACAACGTAAATGGCGATTCCTGTACTCACTTAAAAGAAAGTGGAGATTTCAGGGGTAAAATCTCCATTTTCTTTTGAGAGAAAGCATGTGAATATCTGCAAACCCATATGAATGGCATTATTGATCAAAATTGTGACTTTTTGTCAAGACATTCTACATCTGAAAATTTATCCGAGAGAGTAAACTGATCATGAATGAGCACATGCATGACTATGCATGCATTTAATATTCATGGAAACAGGTTTTTGGTAACTTGAGTTGAGAAACTACATAATCAGATTGAGGGCTGAAATCAATAAAGTAGAAACCAGGAAAACAATACAAAGAATCAATGCAACGAAGAGTTGGTTCTTTGAGAAAATCAACAAGATAGACAAACCTTTGTCCAAACTTACCAAACAGCAGAGAGTGAACATGCAAATTAACAAAATCAGAAATGAAAAGGGGGACATAACAACAGACTCTGAGGAAATCCAGAGAATCATTAGGTCATACTTTGAAAACCTGTACTCCACAAAATTCGAAAATTTAAAGGAAATGGATGACTTCCTGGATAGCTATCACTTGCCAAAACTAAATCAAGAACAGATAAGCTATTTAAATAGACCTATAACCCCTATGGAAATAGAAGCAGTCATCAAAAGTCTCCCAACCAAAAAAAGTCCAGGTCCAGATGGCCTCAGTGCAGAATTCTACCAGAAATTCAAAGAACAGCTTGTACCAATTCTTCTCAAAGTGTTCCACACAATAGAAGCAGAAGGGTCTTTGCCAAACTCTTTTTACGAGGCTTCAATAACCTTGATCCCCAAGCCACACAAAGATACAACTAAGAAAGAGAACTTCAGACCAATATCCCTCATGAACATTGATGCAAAAATACTCAATAAAATACTGGCAAATCGGATCCAAGAACACATCAAAACAATCATTCACCACGATCAAGTGGTTTCATCCCGGGGATGCAGGGATGGTTCAACATACAAAAATCCATCAACGTAATCCACCATATAAACAAGCTGAAAAACAAAAATCACATGATCATCTCACTAGATGCTGAAAAAGCCTTTGACAAAATCCAACACCCCTTCATGATAAATGTCTTGGAGAGATCTGGGATAACAGGGACATACTTAAACATAATAAAAGCTATATACAGTAAACCAACAGCCAACATCAAACTAAATGGACAGAAACTCAACGCAATTCTTCTAAAATCAGGAACAAAACAAGGCTGTCCACTCTCTCCATACCTTTTCAACATGTTACTTGAAGTTCTAGCTATTGCCATACGACAACAAAGGGGGATCAAGGGGATACAAATTGGGAAGGAAGAGGTCGAACTTTCACTGTTTGCAGACGATATGATAGTTTACATCAAAGACCCAAAGAACTCTACCAGGGAACTCTTACAGCTGATAAAAACCTTCAGCAAAGTGGCAGGCTACAAGATCAACTCAAGAAAATCAGTAGCCCTACTATATACAGATGATAAAAGGGCTGAAAGAGAAACTACATAAAAGACCATTGATAGGACATAATTTAATGGATTATGTGATTTTCAGGCAATCATAATTCAGATATCATGTGGGGTTATTTTTAAAATGCCGTAAAACAGGATATATGGCATGATATCTTTTATATTAAAATGAAGAAAACACAATGCTATGTATGCAATTGTTTTATTCTCTCTGTAAGGATTCCAGAAGGACACCAAAGAAACTCACTTAACTAGGATGGCTTGTTGAGAGAAAGTTGTGGGAGGAGAGCAAGTCTTTTCTTTCTTTTAACTTTATTGAAGCACCTGCCATTACTAATGTATGTGAAAAGTAAGGAGCTTGCAACCACTTGCAAAAAAAATTACTGTACATTTTTATATATAAAACATAATTGGGGACTGAAGCGTTGCACTCTGCCTTCTTTCTTGATTTTGAATAAAGTTAATCACTTATTAAACTATATTATTAACTTCAAAGTTCAGAATTCAATTCATATCTGCTATTATAATTATTAATATTAAAATTGATATTAATATTAGATATCCCCAGTTCCAGTCCAGTTAGCTGCTTGAAGTGCAGTAAATCTTCCTCATTACAGAAAACATCCCCATTGCATAAAATTTTAATTTTGAGCACACTTCCTCCTTTAATATCATAGTGACTAAAAACATATGGACATTTGAGGAGCACAGTGGCTGGAGCCAAGACTCCCCAGAAAAGATAACAATACCAATGAGAAGCATTTCCTTCTCTCTCTTTCTGGAATGAGGAGCCAGGGCCAAAAATGTGGATAATTTAAGGAATTTCCTCATAGACACAAGTCAGTAGACCAGGACCAAGATATGCTCTCCCTAATCTTTGGATTTTTGTGATTCACACTGCTATGACTTCAGGGACATTTCCCACCTTCTGAGATGCTACTTAAATCCCGAGATAAGTGCCCCATGTTTCTGTCCTGCTCTATTTGGAGCCCTGAAAACCAGTCAGCCAGAATCAGAACTATGATAGATAGGTGTTTGTCACAGTGCTGCTCATGCCAATTTGTTGATTTTGCCATCCAAGATAGCAGTGCTCAAACTTAGCATGGATAGTATATTTAGTACTCCTCTCATGAATCAGATTCCACCTGTTAATCTGTGGCTTGGCTACAGGGAACATTGCGTGTTGGCCAAATGTTTTTAGGTCCTTTGAATTAGATAGAAATTCCAACCATGACAACATCTACATTAGCATCTTTAAGACTGGAATAGAATGAGTGAGGTATTTATTTTCAGAGGTCATGCGAAATTATGTCAGAGATAAAAAAGAAAATGAGTTCAATTGGGTTTGAAGAAGTAAGCAGAACACGATGGAGAATGGAAACTGAAGTCAAGATCAGAAATTCTGGAAAGAGAACAGGAATAAAAAAAAAGAGGGTCCAATCATTCCTTCATCTTTCTTGTTTTGATCACATGCTGCCTACTGAACTTGATGCCCATATTGTGATTTGCACTGTAGCCTGCATCTAAATCTGTTTCTGTCCTAGACTTGACTATTTTCTAATTCACTCTTATTAGCTTAAACCTTCAGGTCTTGCAATGAAACTCACATAGGCGATAAGAAGAAAGACAGGAAGGAAAAATCCGAAGGAGTCATATAAATTTAGTCCTTGGGGTTGAAAGTAGTAGAAAATATCACCATTGTGTACGGAAGAGTCCCACACTGAGTGCCAGCTTCCTGGTCCTTTGACAGCACTGTGAGTCAAGGTTTACAACACCATCAGGCTCAAAGCTGTAATACCAAGGCCAGTTTTCAAACCCAGTTGATCTGTCCAGTCTGGAAGGACGGAACACAGTGGATGGTTATTATGTGACTACATATGACTCATGTATAAATTTACAGTTGGATGCCAAATTCACCATTAGCAGCAAAAGTTTAAGGGGGGGGGGGAAATGATCCTACATTAAGCTAAAGCTCCCTATCTTTCCTTCTCCACCGGTAGCCTTATTCCAGGTTCTCCTATCTACATAACCATTGTATCAGCTAGCTGTGACGTCCTCTTTTGTTGTTTCCAGTTTCTTCTGCATGCTTCTTTCCAACCCATCACCATACCCTGCTGATCTGGCTTCATGTAGTACTTCTTATATCAAACACTGTTTCTATTCCTCTCTATAAGGTTCTGGAAACTGTAATGATTGGCAGGACAATGTCTGCTGTCTCATGACCAGGGGGATTATTCCATGTTTCTCCTGACTTGCTTGATATCAGATATTGACAGAATTCACTTGGGGTGTTGATGCGAGGTCTTATAAAAGTCTTCCACAGACTTTCAGTGCACCCAAAGTGTAAATTTTCATAATTTCTGAACCTGTGCTTTCTTATAAACTGTATCACATTTAGAAAGATCTTGAAGTTTACACCGCACAGTAAGCACACAAAAGTGTGAGTCACCACTAACATTATGTCCTGCATCTCCTTACCAGTCAGAAAGATTTTATTAGCTACACTTTAAAAATCTTTATCATAGCAAAACAATAGATATGTGGAATTTGCTTTCCAAAGTGGTACTTTGATGGTAGCTCAGTATGAAAATGCCATGGTGGACTCTATTTCTCCTATGCTAAATAAAAATAAGAAATAATAATGCCAATAAAAATATACATTAATAGGACACTTTATTTTCTAATTCTATAGTCTACTGATTATTCATGATCCTTAGGCTCACTACTTCTGGTGATCTGTCTCCCTAATGTTCATGTCAAGCACAACACTCTTCCATAATTCTAACCACATTCCTCTCCAACTTTATACATAGCCAATGCTTTAGTCCATACACAACCATGCACCTTGTATCACTCCTTGGAAACAGCCAGTGAGTTTCTAGTTTCCTTTTCCTATTTTGCTTGTAAGTTTTAGTTATGGATTAAGATACGTTAGATATTGTTTTACTACTAGGAGACCTTCCTTGATGGAGATTGCCTGAGGTTGGACTGAGCTCACCTCCAGTGCTCGCTGAAACATTTTCACTTTTAGCTTTTTATAACTTATCAATACTCTTAACTCTGAGACCAGGACCTTGTGCAGACTGTGAGGGCAGTCACAGGGTTGATCCCAGTATCAGATAATGAGCACCCTTGGCATATATCAATGGAGAAAATGCAAAGACTAAGACAAGACACCCAGGAACCAGACTCTCCAGAGCTTTGTTGGACAGAAGAGTAGGTGCTAAGGATTCAAATGCACAGAGCTCCTCAGGTGCCCAGGACACAGATGGATCCTGCAAGACTCCTCTCGCTTCCATGTTACAGCAGGCACACCATTCTCAGCACCAGTACAGAGTTGAGGATTCAGTGGTTCCTGGAGGGGGCTTTTCTGGGATCACACAGCTATAAGGTGGCTGAGCTGAGATTCAAGTCTAACACATCTCATATCTTTGTTACAGTAAATCTGCTGTGTCCCTACAACTCAGCAACATCGATTTTGTACTCTTTCTTTGAATATCCTGGCCTCCTGTCCTTCACCAAGGTTGTCACTCCTGATTTTATATATATAATTTTTATGCAGCAAAAACCTAATTCACATTGTCTTTCAGATACAAGAACCCTGGAGTCCCAAATCCCGGGAAATCTGGATAAATCCCCAAATCTCAGGAAACCTGGACTGACTCCTTTGACTTGTTCTATTACGATTTCTCTAACGGCTGATGTAACTCAGGAGGTACACCTGTGATAGATGGAGAGATAGATTCAGGTATTTAAGTGTGACTAGAAATGTCCTCTTACTTCTATTACATGTCTGCACAAGACCCATTTTTTTTAAAGCAGCTCCCTCTTTCAGAATCAGACAGAGCATTCCTGGAGCTTAAATGACACCTTAATTGTGATGGGCAATTTAGACACACTTAGAAGTGACATCACCTGCGTGCTCAACCGTGGCTTGGAGGAAACCGCCGTTTATCAAAATGGCTTCCAAACAGCCCTGTTTTGTGTAAGCACCATCTAAGGTGCTCATCAGAGCCCTGCCTGAGTGCATTGCAGGATGTTTTTGAGAGCGGCTGCCAGGAAAAGTGTTTGCTTTGCTTTTATTTGAAGCCTGGAAATAATTTTTTCCAGTGGTGAATAGAGTCCCTTATATGCTGTGATCCTTCGGGGGTTGAGACTTTTTAATCTCAGCCTCAAGAATGCTTTGGAAGCCAACGATTAATTTCCTGATTGCTGCAGGGTAACTTAGGATTCTTTTTCCTCCCATTTTAATTTTAGCTTAAAACCAGGGCACTGCAAGCATTTGTAAACAAAGTAATCGATCAGTGGCTATCAGCAATTCTTGTGGGAGGGCAGAATAACTTGATGGATTCTGGACAATAGAAAAAAAATAGAGCGAGCAAGTTGAATCAATTAATGAACATTATTATCAGTGGAAATGGAAGTTCCCTCTGGTGCATTTGCAAGAGCACACGTATTCTTACTCCCAGGTTATGACAGGGCATGTGCAGGTGGCAACACATACCAGTTCCTCGGTTACGGCCCCCAGTTACCACTTGAGCCTTCCTGCATTGTAATTAGACTCTTTTCCTGGATTGTAGGTGGCAGAGATTTAAAATGGATTCTCGGGTTTTTTTGTTTTTTGTTTTGTTTTGTTTTTTTTTGTTTTGTTTTTTTCCAATCGCCTAAGTAGTTGAGCTGAAGAAGAATCCCTCAACTTCTTCACTCTTCTCTGTGAGAAACCAGGACTCTGGATCTAAGCGAGGAGAAGTGATTGACACCAACTGAAAGTTGATTGTGGAGCCCAGATTTATGCTCAGGCTTTAGACCCCAAGTTCAATGTCCTGTTTCCTCTGTCATATCTTTGAATGCAGACTCTACTCACCTATGACATGAGCTCCATATGTTTTCTCCTCTCTTTTCTATGCTCTTCTTTTCATTTGGGCTACTGGGTTTTGTTGTTGTTGGTTTTAGTCAAAAATAAAAGTAGCATTTATTTTTTAAATGAGCTGAGTTATTTGTACATGTCACACAGGAAGAAGTAAATAACTAGACTCCAGCTCATAGAATCACAGTAACATCTAACTCCTATTTTAATTCTATAAAATACTATATTTATCTCAGTGGAGCAGAGACTCCCTGAACCAACACGAAAGGTTTGTTGTTATTTAGATTATTTCCAGGGTTCCTCAGCATTCTCATATTTTCTAAAGACTTGACGTAATGTGCTGATGTCCTATTCATTGTTTATCTTCAATATTCTTCTCTAAACATTTTACTCTTATTCAGATACAAAGTTGTTTCTCACTCATCACTTATTTCTTCAATATCCCCTACTTACAATCTTTATTAAAATTCTGTCTAGTCTGTAAGGTGCATATTAGATGACAATATTTAATAAAGATGTGATGCTCTCCATACCTTTATCCTTGCTATAGAATTTCCCATGCTTGTTGGTTTCTGAATGACTTTGGAATCTGCCTAGTAAAGGTGACATGGACCACAAGATGAAAAAAAGGCCACATCACTCACTGAACCACTGACAGAAGGCATGTTGCACCTTCTCAGAACAACTACTTTGGGCATCATGTGAGAAATATAATTATTTTTAGCTGCTTCAGAATTTTAGGGTTTGTCTTAACTAATATAAAACAATAACCTGTAAGAGACTGTTGGGCATTTCTTTTTTTAAAGCAAGAATCTTCAACAATGTTACCTGATACACATTTGGTCCATCATCCATTTTCTTGAATAAAATTTTATTGAACTATAGTTGCACTCATTGATACCCAACCTATGGTTGTTTGCATAACACAGTAGCAGAGTTAGGAAGCTATGGCAGAAACTGTATGGGCCACACACATCTGATTCAGTTTGCTATTTGCCCTGGTACAGAAAAGACAAGAGAACTCCTGGTCTGGAATGCAAGGTCTCTGCAGATGGAGAATTGTATAACCAGTTGTGGTAGATTGAAATAGAATGGCTTCCTTAGGTTTGTGTGATTGAATACTTGGTATCCAGTTGGTGGAGTGTGGTTCATCACAGACTTTGTGTTTTAAAAAGACTCATGCATGCCATATCTAGTGTTTCTCTCTCTGCTTCCTACTTTCAGATCAAGATGTGAGCACTTGGTTAATGCCTGCCTGCCTGCTGCCATGTCATAGTAGACTCACTGCCTCTGAAACTGTAAAGCCCCGGGAAACACTCTCTTTTATAATTTGTTTCTATAATTTTTGTAGTGAATACCAAAGCAACAGAGAAGTAACTAACACAGAATTTGGTACCAGGCTGTGTGGCTACTGCAATGGCAGGACAGATTGTTCTGATTTTTGGAGGAATGTGGAAGAATTTGAGACTTTGGAGGAGGAAAGTGATTGAATGAGGTACAGCTTAGTGAGCTAGTCTATCATGAGGTTTGAAGTCAGTAGTGCTGAGAGCATTGGGGTCTTTGGCGGCCCAGCTCTTGAGGTTTCAGATGGGAGCTGCAGGAAGAGATCTTATGTACCTGTAGCACTGACCATGCCCAAAGGTGGTACATAGAATGTACAGGGGATAAAAGGGCTGGGGGTCTAAAGGACATGCGTTCTCTTTGGGTTCTGGTCGAGTCTCAGAGAGCAGCGAGCTGACCTTTGGTTCTCAGCTTTCTTGGCTTCTCATGCAAGTGACTTCTCCCTCAATAGAATATCATATGACATCCCTAGTTTGTGTAGCTTAATATTTCCACGATGGGGAGCCATAACCGGGAGAGAGACAACTCATGATATTTTGACAATGAAAGACTGCTTTGTGTCCTTGTCCTAGGACCTTGCCTGAAGCTAAGTAGAAAGGTCTTGGACTAATTCCTTTGATGAAAAGATTTCAAGACAGTTTAAACTCTGTGACACCTTGTTAGTAATCATTCTTACACAAGTCTACAATGGAAAAGAACAGGTAGAACAAAACAAAACACAGGATCTACAGTTTGAGGGTAAAAGGAGCACCAGGCTGTGTAATGTGGTAGCCATGGCATAGGCTGAAAGGGATAAAAACGATAAAAAGAAAGGCCTGATACAAAATGGAACAAAGCGAGGAATACCCTTAAGAGAACCCCCACCCAACTGAGCTCTTGTCTTGTAAAATAGAACAGTTTGAGGACTATTTATTTTCCAGAAACAGAAGCAACAGAGAAAGGTGTCTACAAATGTGGTGATTCTCTTGCTGGGGGAGTGGGAGTGGGCAAGCAGGAAGGGGTGAGCTGGAGGGGCAGGCTCCCCCACACGCAGGCATTTGAACTTGGCAATGTTGTCAAGTGGTTATGGATTTAGAGTCATGAAGGCTGCAGGAGCCAAGGTGTTGTAGAATCCCACCCCACAGAAAAGGGAAGTCAGGGGAGTCCTTGTGGAGCCATTCAGGAAGCTGTAAATATTAAATCTGGATTTCACTGGAGACCCACGATATTGGAGATGCCAGAGCCCTGAAACATCTTCCAGGGAGGGCTGCATGCAGGCATTGGAACCAGCCCAGTGGAGAGAAATGAGTTGGTAAAGCCTTTGAAGAGTGGGCCATCTAAATCCTTTGACATCCTACATGCAGCTACAGGATTAAGAATTTGCCCTGATGTGGCATATCCTTCTGTATGCTGTGAATATGCATTGCTTTTATTGCTTGGTGAATAAAGCTGTTTCAGCCAATGGGCAGGCAAATTATAGTGAGGCAGGAATTCGAAACAAAGATACACAGAGAAGGAAGGCAGGATCAGGGAGAAGCCATATATAGTTGAGAAAGGAGTAAACTGTCAGAGCATCACCAGCAAGCCACAACCTCTTGCAGACGAATAGAAATGGGTTAATTTAATTGTGAGGGCTAGTCAGTATATGCCTGAGCCATTGGCTAAACAATTATATTTAATACATTAGCCTCTGGATGATTATTTCATGAGTGGCTGCAGGGACCCAGGGAGCAGGAAAGAAACCAGTCCAGGGGGATTGTGAAGAATGCCTACAAGCATAAAAGCTTCCAACCACATTGCCCTGGATTTCAGTCTCACTGGGGTCCATGTCATGCCCCCAGTTCTCCCTTTTGGAATGGCAATGCACATTTTGTGTTACTGTATGTTGGTAATACATAATTTGCTTTCTCGTTTTATAGACGGTTATGATTAAGAGATTGCTTTGAGTGTCAGAAGAAACTTTGGAGTTCTAAATTTTTTAAGACTTGGAAAAACTGTGGGGACTTTAGAAGTTGGACAAATGTGTTTTTTCACTATGATATGTCTGTGAGGCTAAGGGGGCATGGTATGGGAGGGTGTGAATGAGAACAGTCTCCACAGGCTCCTGTGTTTGCATACTTGTTCATCAGTGAGAATTATATGGGAAGGACTAACGGTGTGGACTTGTTGAAGGGTGTATGTCACTGAGTGTGGGCTTTGAGGTTTCAAAAGACCTGTGCCACCCTGTACCCACTCACAGATCACAATGCCAGCTCTCAGTAGCTCGTGCTCCAGTGTCATGACTGCCTGTCTGCTGCCGTGTTCCCTGCCCTCTCCGCTGTGACGGTCATGGGTTCTAACCCCTTGAGACCATAAAACCCAAATATCCTCTTTCTTTTATCCGTTATATTGGTCATGGTAGCTTTATATAGCAGTAGAAAAACAATGAAGAGGCCAGTGAAGACAGCAATAGCATCAAGTTCATGCTGGGTTTTTTTTCTGTGCAAGTTAACACCTAGACGATGGCTTCAATAAGGTCTTGTATGAGTGCTTCTTATGTTGAAACAAAAGGTAGAAAGGCAAATAATACCCAGCAAACAAGCTCTAAAAATGTATTCTCTTCAGCTGATCATTTTGACTAGAGTCTGTATAGGGCACACAGGTAGCTGGATGGATGAGGGAGGGTGGAAGAGGTTGTAGAGAACGTTCTAGTGTCACATTTATTTCCAAGATTGTCTCTGGAATGAATTGTTTCCAATCGTGCTCTGGGTAAACAAACCCAGCTTCTCACAATAAAACATTCTGATTCTGTCTGGAATGTGTTTGACAGTTCAGAGCTCAGAGGTTGTTCTCATTATACAGGCACGGCTCAGCTCCCGAAAGGAGAGTTGATGCTCCTGCAAAGCGCTTAGTTCTCTTTGTGACAGTTCTTGTATTTGTATACTATTATTAATTACTATGCAAATGACGACGTGTAAATGTGAGGACAGAGAGGTACATGATAAAGGTGAGTGGCTTAAGAGATATGATACTCAGTAAAAAGAGAGTACCAGATGAAAAAAAATGATATATCCAGAAGGCTATATTCTTACTGCTTTGCAAGTGTCTTTACAGTTTTACTCTACCTTCAAGAAGCTCATATAGGAAATCAGAGGCCATATATTATGAGCGTGATTTATGCTAAAAGGACTAGGGGGAACTGTAATCAATCTGAGCTCATCTTCAAACCCAAAGCCTTGCCTGCACATCTCAACCTCAGCGAATGAAGACACATTTTAAAATTTTAAGTTAATATAAAATGTTTAAAGTGTAGATGCATCATTTTTATGAACCTCTCTTTAACTGAATCTTTTGATTAATTAACCAACTGCCGTAGCCCTATTTTTATCGACTACAAGGGCTTGCAATGAATTTCAAGATTCTTTGAAGCTACTGCTCCCTTATGAGTTCTTCTCTTACCAGGTGTTCTTTTTCTGTGTCCTGGACTCCCACCTGGGTACATATCTAATAGAATCACTTTAACCCCTTTGTGGGTAGGATCTGAAGACAGGATGCCACCTTCTAGCTGTGTTTTTCCAATACTCAGTCCGATGTCTATTGCATTTTAATCTCCTCACTTCTGAGGTGTCTAAGGGCTGGTCTTCATGCAACCCCGAATTTTGTTAGGCATAAGTGCAGCTTTCTCAGACCAAAGATTTCAGTCATCCTCACCTTTTATATTTCTCTTTCCAGTGGTTCAGGTGACCCTTTAAATGCCCCTCTCTTGGCAACAGATGCCGGTTTCACCACGTCTGGCCACCAACACTGTATCAAAGTGGTCTGAGACACTTTCCTGTCCCAGTTGGATCATTTCAATAACCTCCTAACTGTCCCTCTGCTTTCAGATTTGTCTTTTTATTGCCCTGCTCAAAAAATAACTATAAGAATCCTAGTTCTGAAATACAAGTTAGATAATATCACCCCTTTTCCCAAAGTGTTTCATAGCTCCCTGGCTTACTAAGAGCAAGAGTTGTTCAATAAATGTGTTTAAATGAATGAATGATTGCTACTATTACAACTGTAGCAGTGATTCCCATAGCAATAAGAATAATAGCCACTGTTATAACTGTAGTGTAGTTTCTGTAATTGTCAGAGAAGGGGCAATGAAGACTGTGGGAAAATAAGATGAGTGGTTTGGGTCTGAAAGATCTGTGTGACAGTCACGTGTTCACTGGCTGATTGGCAGGTAGTTCTCTGTTGCCCTGCTCATGTCAAGCACTGTGTAGAACAAGGCAAGGGAGAGGTGGCTACGTGAGATTGTGTCTAAAAGCATTTTATGTCATGTGGTGATGTTTGGATCATTTTTAATGGGATGAAAGGTGACGAGAGTCAGAGCCTCGCTCTGTGAAGGCATCTTAGCTGTTAACAAATTCAGGACCTAGTAAGTGTTGAATAGATATTTGGATGATTAAATAAATACATGAAAAAGTCACCTGGGCTTGTGCTAGGTGGAGCCTAGAGTTTATTTACCACATAAAAATTTTTGTCACTGACTCAACAGCTGATGCATGAAAGAGTTTATTTTGACTTATGATTTCAGAGGATGAGAATGCATTATGGAGGGACTTATAGCAGCAAGTGTCAGGCATGGTGACCTGAGCAGGGACAAGGCCATGGACACTTAAAGCTGACCCAATTGGTATACTTACTCCCTCAATATAGTACCATCTCCTCAAATAGTAGCTCTCTCCTCTCCCCCTCCCCCCTCTCACTGTGTGTGTGTGTGTGTGTGTGTGTGTGTGTGTGTGTGTGTGTGTGTGTGTGTGTGTGCACATGCGCGGGCATGTGCATTCGTGCAAACATGTAGGGGACCTTCTCAGTCACACCACCACAACCATGTTGCTAGCTTACTTTTGCCCACCTATCCTTACTAGATTTTAGCATGCCACATTTTTATAGGTAGAGAAATTGAATAGAAAAGATTGAAAAGAGTCACAGTTTAGTTTCATTTCAAAGTATGAAATTTGGAATAAAGACTGTCCAGTGTCCTGTTCCAATTTATATGCTCTTGGAAAGGGGTTCACTGTGTCTCTGTGGAATGGGATATTATGATAATTGCATGGACTATTATAATATAAATACTTCCTAGCATTACCCTATGTGGTAAATGATTAGTATTGTTATTGTTTTCTACATTTGTTAAAATAGTCTAGTAATATTGGAATTTAAATAGTATTTTGTCTTTACAAATCCTGTGTTAGTCTCTGTGATGTTGGATTTTGTGTGTCAATTTTAAGAATATCATTGTAGGAAATTGGTGTTTAAATCAATAAACTACAGGTAAAGTAGATACTCTCCATGATGTGCAATAAGGCCTTGTCTTATTTGTTAAAAATATGAATATAAATAAAAGACATAGGCATCCCCAGTTAGTGGGAGTTCTGTATCAGTCAGTCTTCTGGTTTCTTTTACTCAGTGATCCTCCCGAGTCTCAAGTTTGATGGCCCCCACTGCAGATTTTGGACTTTTAATTATTCAAAATAGGCAAGATTACATTACTGGATAGCTTTGACCATTTAAGGGCTTCTTTCTTGTGCTTCGCAGGTTAAGGTCCTGGGAATCTTCAAAGCCTGACTGTAACCAATTCTTAGTCTTAGTCTTTTCTACCATCCACAGAGAACACCCTGAAACCTCCCAAACTAATCTGATTAACGGTGAATGAATGCCCTTTCAGACATGCTTTCCACTAATGCAATGAGTCTTACCTGGGTTCATCCTTGTGCATTCCTGAGAATTTCTACCCTAATTGTCATCATCGAACCTACATCCAGTAACCCATGGAAGCAGATGCAGTGACCCACAGCCAAGCACTGGGCTGAGCTCCTGGAGTTGGGTTAAAGAGAGGAGGGGGGCCAAGAGCATGATTGGGAAAACCACAGAGACAGCTGACATGAGCTAGTGGGAGCTCATGGGGATTGGGAAGGGGGAAAGCCTGGGGGGGAGGAGAAGGAGTGACGGGGACTGGGGTTGGTATGTAAAATGAAAAATAAATCTTTTAAATAGAAAACAATCTTCCAAACTAGTCCCCCATTCTTGGTTTTGGAATATTCTCTTCCATCCTTTCATATAAACAAACCAATATTCATTCTTTCAGATACAAATTTGTTTTCTCCATTCTTCTCAAAGTCTTATGCATTGACCCCTTTGTATCTTCTTTCTGTGGCTTCCTATGTGGCATAGACACCTCACCTTCTTTAAGACTTCCTCCAGTTATGCTTATCCCATAAGTGACTACCTTTTCTAGACTGTGAATTCCTAGAGATCAGGGGTGCCTGTCATTTACTTTCACTGAGCACCGTGTCAGCTGAATATCATGCTTAATCTCCATAAGTGCCCACGGGTCCTTGACTAGCAGAGGGGGGATCTTGCACAGTGTTCATGGATCCATGAATAACAGGGGATATTGCACATCTGTGAGGGTTAATCCCAGTTGTCAACTTGATGAGATCTAGAATTACTGGGAGCTGGAGGCTTGTGTATGCACACAGGAGATTAGCTTTCTTACATTAACAGAGGTGGGGAGTACCTGCCCACCATGGGCAGAACCACTTCGTGGGCTGTTATCCTAGCTCACATGAAAAGGAGAAAGGAAACTGAGCAGCGGAATCTGCTACATTGACCAGTTGCCTTAAACCCCTGCTGTCTTGACTTGCTCACTATGATGGCCTGTAACCGAGGACTGTGAATCACAATAAACCCTATCTTCCTTATGTTGCTTGTGTCAGACTATTTTATCACAGCAACAGGAAAAGAAGCTAAGACAGCATGTCAGTGACCACAGGGGATGTGGCCCAGTGATTAGTGACCATCTCTAAAGGGCATTCATAGACTTTCCACACAACCTGCGGATGACATCTTGGGTTATATGTTCTGCACTCTGAAACTTGCTCCTTCAGTATTCTCCATTATCTCAGAACATGGCACCTCATGCATGCCACTGCTCAGGCAGAAAGTATCTCATGCTCTTTTATTCCTATGACTGTCACAATCTGCCTGCTTTCTGGACTGTAAATTTGTCAGCTGGGCCACCAAACTAAGTAGTTTGAAATCAGAGCACATCTTCCCAGCATTTTATGCCTGCTTCAATGCAGGCTCTTTCGACTCTGGCACACTCGTCAAACAGGACAGTCTCGAGCATGTTCTCTCTATGTCAGTTGTTTAGGAGGCACTCAATTTGGCCTAAAAACTTCAAATAGGAATCGACCAAGCCTATCTCTTTACCACCTTTTAAGGTTCCTTTTAAATCCCCTCCTAATTTGTTTTAAAAATCGCTAAACATTTGGTAACTAGCAGGTTGTGGGAGAGGGAGAGACTTAATTTCCAGTCTTATAACCACTGGAAAGCCCGCCAGTATCTGATGGTTGGCCCTAAACTGGAAGTAGCACAGATACTTCTTGTTAAACCCTGTAGGACTCTAAAGAAAAGATAAACTAGTAAATATTGGGAAATAGATTTGTAAGAAAGAAGAAAAGCAGCATGGGTGAGAGTGGGGGACACTAAACCAGAATGTATCACATATGTAACTGAAAATGTCCAGGGGAGCATTTATAAAGAATGGGGTGCCAAGGGGTATCATGCGATCTACCCTGTGAACTTCTCCACTCTGCCTATCCCCATTGCCCTTGTTCCCCCTTCTCCAGAAGGCTCCACCTGGACTCAGGCATGGTCTTCCTTGGGGCTATCACCTGTTGTTCCTCTGCTTGGGATGGTTTGCCACTAAGTTCAAAGTTACGTTCCACCTCTGTGGAGAAGACTTCCATGCTCTGCCCGTCATAGAAAGCTCACCCTTCCTGTCAGATATTTTTTTTTTGGTTTTTACGAGACAGGGTTTCTCTGTATTGTTTTGGAGGCTATCGGTCCAGCTTGGCCTCGAACTCACAGAGATCTGCCTGCCTCTGCCTCCCGAGTGCTGGGATTAAAGGCATGAGCCATCACCACCCGGCTCTGTCCAGCTCTTTAAATGAAGCTATTAATGGCCCTTAAAATGATTTGAAATGGGTTACTTACTTGTTGGTTTGCTACTAATTTCATCTTCCTAATTTTCATGATTCCTAGACTGGAAGCTTTATGAGAGTAGAGATTACAAACAAAATAAAACAGAATAAAGCCTGTCCGGTGCCTAGAGGAAGCCAGGCACAGTGATTATTGGCAGGATCAACGAATTGAAGGCACAAACAATATTTCTGTGGTTTTAATGCTATGGTTTGAGAGGCTATTTTTTCCTCTGTAAAATGTATTCAACATATTCTTGGCAAGAGAACAGAACAGAATGAGTGTAAGTCAGATGATAGATGGGAAAATGAGAAAATAAAATGGAGAAACTGTTGAGGTTCTGAATAGTGAACCTTAAGGGGAAACTTTCTTATTTTCAATATCTTTATTTCCCCGAACAGAAATAGAACATCTTCGTTTGGAAGGGAAATCCCAGCGGAACTTGAGAAACATGAAAGAGAATTGTTTTGCTGTTTTTGGATTTTTTTTGTTTTGCCTTGCATTGCTTCAGTGTATGAAAAGGGTTTTCTGTGCATTTTTATGAGGTCAGTGTTTGCAATAACATTATCCTCAGGGCGTAGGGAGAGAAGGAAACGTTGGAGAGTGGCATTGAGGAAAAAAAAAGCTCATGGTTTTCAGATCCACTCTGCTTAGTGCTTTATGCCAAGAGTGATAGGGGCTGAAGGGAACAGAATAATTGATCACTGCTCTGTTACCTATACTTTCCAATGTATTTGCTTCCATCCTTATGGAGTCGAGATATGTGACTACTACCATGTACCCATTTTGTAGATAGGGAGACTGAGACAGGCAAACGTCTTCCTCCACCAGCAGCCTGCAGGATGCTCTGCCATTCCCTGCCAGTGCACAGCCCTTCTATCTCCTCTCAGGTTCTCTGGCTGTCAATCTTTTTCCAGGTTCTCCTACCAGACTGAACAGTCTTCATGTTACCCACCGTGCTCTGAGATTCCCTCTAGCCATGCGGGTTTGGGACACACACCAGAGATCATATTTTTGACCTGTTAGTAAAGGGAGAATTTTGAGGCACTGAAGGGCACATCTCAGACCAGGCTCATCTCTGCGCATTCGAAGCTTAGCATCAAACCCCAAACATTCTTTAATTACTCTTAACAATCTCCTAAAAGTCTTTCCATATTTCTTGTGGGTTTTACCCATGATACAAACAGTTGCCCATGGCAATGAGCGGCTGATGGTCCTCTAGGAGGATTGAAGCTGGCTGTTCGTTCAGCAGAGCGCTTTACCAGTCGTAGAAACATGAGGGTGTGTAATGTGAGACTGAATCAGACTCTACGAGTTCAGGTCTGAAACTTCTAACTTAGTGCTTTCGTCACATTGGTGTGTTAACCTGCATTATTCCTGTTTCCCTCTTCTCTAAGGTGGAACTAAATAATCACATTTGCTTCATAAGTTTCTGTGTTTTTCTGTGAGCTCATGAGCAACATTAAACAAAATACCTAGACTATAATAAGCATTCAGTGAATGGCTAACGTTATTAAACCTCTTGTAAAATTCTGTGATTGACTTGCTGCATATACTATGATATAATAATAGATGCTGTTGTGGAGACTTGGGTGGTTAAGTTTCTTGTTCAAGGTCTCAGGGACAAAATAGAAAAGTGTTTGTCCCTGCATCTATTTGTCTCTATCTCTATTTTCCTGAGGTTGGGAACAGTTTTGGCCCTGAGAAAAACTTTGGTGTTACCAAGAGATATTTAAGTGTCATAATTAGGTGTTACGTCTAGCATTAAGTGAGTAGAGATGTAAGATTTTGCACACCACATGTCTTACAAGGCACAGCACAGTCATCGTTAATAATTTTTTTCTATCCAATGTCACTAATGTCCAGGTTGAGAAACCATGCTTGGGAATATGGTCAATTGGATTGATTAACCTGTGTACTATAATTACAAGATAATAGCTAATTGACCAATAAGAAAACACCTATGTGGAATACTTCAAATCCTGGCAACAAGGAATCTCTGCATACCCAGATAAACGAACTATGATAAATAGTGAACCACTCAGACTGGTCAAGGGCAGCACAATAATTTCTTACAATAGAGACATTCCCTGTAATATATATGATTCATAATCCATAGGTTACTTATGAGTGGTTGGTAGCACATTGGCAATTTTTAAGTTTTTAATTCTTTTTAGATTTATTTATTTTATGTATGTGAGTATTTTGCCTGAATATATGTACTTGCCCATGGAGGTTAGAATAGGTCATTGAGTCTCCAGGAACTGGAATTACAGATGGTTGTAAGTCACCATGTGAGTTCTGAAAATCAAACATGGGGGTCCTTGGTAAGAAGAAGTTCTCAAACCTCCAGCCCCACAATTCTGTTTTCAAATGCTGTAATTTCTGACTACAAGACTTGTTTGGGTTGACCTACTGCTTATCCTTAGCATCTGAGAAATTGTCTGGACCATGGTATATCAGAAATAAAATAACGCTGTAGAAATGCTTGGTTGAGAGGACAGACAGAATAAAGGATGCTGGAAACATAAAAACAGTCTATATCTCAGAAATATATGTGATACCTAAGTTACACTGGATAAGACTGACTGTATAAGAACAAGGTATTTAAAATGTATCATTAATTCAGTCACTCATTGACATCCTTTAATATGCTAGGTGGATCTGAGCATACTGGAAGGGTCCTGACTGTGAGATTTGGATTTGCCACTTTGGACCAAAATTATCTAACCACCCTGAAGCTCACATTTTAATATAAATCAGTGAAAGCAACTTTTACAATGAGATTGCTCAGATGATCGGTTATCGATATAGAAGATCTGGCTCAGTGGTTGAAGCACTTGCTTCAAAACTGTGAGGACCTGGGTTTTAATCTTCCACACTCTCACAAATTCCAATGCATGTGGCAGGCTACCAATAGTCCCGGCGATTGGAAAGTGGAGACAGGTGATCTCTAGAGCAAGCTGGCTAGCGAAACAAGTCAAATTGAAGAGTTCCTGATTCAACGAGAGACCTTGCTTGCCTCAGTACATACATTAGCAAACGATTGAAGATACCTGATGTTACTGTGTAGCCACCGTCCTTCACACGCACTCATAGACACATTCAGGAGCACCTGTGAACACATGTGAATATATCTAAACATGCATTCAACACACACACACACACACACACACACACACACAGTTGAGCAAATGAAGAGATGATGATGGAGTAGGGTACCATATCTAGATCCTGAAAACATTTCAAGGCTAATGAGATGGTTCAGTGGGTAAAAGTGGATAGTGGGAGAAAACTGACTGGCACTCTGGTCCCTAAGCCCTAGGGAGGGGCAGTCCATCTCCCAGACAGCACAGCAGGAGTGGGGCTTCTCCCTTCCAGAATCAGGTTTGGGTCTATTCAACCTCAAAGTGACAAAGGCCATATCATGATTAAGTCAGTTCAGCTTCCGTTCCCCCCAAGAGAACTGACTTTTGAGAAATCCTGTGACCAGCACTCTAATGTGACTGACAGGCTTGGAGAGACCTGTCCCCCAGCACCACCCCCTGCAGCACTTCCTCTCTTGACCCCTTTCCTCCCCTCCCTCTGCCATGCCATTCCAATAAACAAGCTGTCCTTGTATAGTCTCCTGGGTCATTCATATGTTGCTGCCTTACTACTAGCCTCCCAACACCCGGTTCTCCAGCTCCTGGGAACCCTGGGACCGAAGACTGACCCATATTCCACATTTGTTTTCTGACTCCTACATGCTTGCCATGACATCTGTGCACACACACACACACACACACACACACACACACACACACACACACACGTGAGTCTAAAAAAATGCATCTTCGTGTATTCATAGATGCCAATGGGTTGAATGTTTTTGCGTTTCTCCAAACTTATGTTGAAGCTTATTCCCATATGAAGGAGTGTTGTTAGTGGGTGGAGCATTTAGGTAATGATTAGGTAAGACCTTGAGATGCTCTGCTGTCATGTATTGCTTTCATTCTTTATGATAGAGTAGGTGTGGCCTGGAGATGCAGCTCGGTGGTACAAAGCTTGTCCGGCTTGTACCAGCATGATCAACATTATCATAAGAGAATCACAGAGGAGGGGATGAGGGGGTGAGGACCCACATTGTTTAAGTCTCCCACTCTCTCAAATGTAAGTGCATGTGGCAGCCAACCAACCGTCCCAGCATTTAGGAAGTAGATACAAATGATCTCTAGAGCAAGCTAGAGGGAGTAAGTTAGCACTCAGATGTAGAGAGATCACTAAAATATAAACTAATATCAATTACACAAGTTTTAAACAACATGATGACATTTTGTGAAAAACATACAAAGCATATATCCATTGCCGATGTACAGATATATAAATAGAAAAGATAAGGAAAACTCTAAAGGAATTATTATTTAAATTTGTAGGACAGGACCAGATGTATTTCCTTTCTTTCTTTCTTCCTTCCTTCTTTTCTTTCTTTTCCTTCCTTCCTTCCTTCCTTCCTTCCTTTCTTCCCTTCTTTCTTTATGGTTTCTCTTTGTGTAGCCCTGGCCATCCTGTAACTTACTCTGTATACTAGACTGGCATCAAACTCAGAAACCCACCTGCCTCTGGCTCCCAAGTGCTGGAATTAAATGTGTGTGCCACACTGCCTGGCCAGCTGTATTTTCAAGATTTTACTTTCTTAAATAATTATGAAATGAAAAATAAGTGCCACAGCACATTTTGTAAAATGAGGAAACATTTTGTAAATTGGTCATTCCAGATGGTAACTTTGAGACATGCCCTACTTTGATTCCTATACTCTACCCAAGGTGGAAGCATGTGTTTTCTTGCCTTGAATCCAGGAAGCTTACATGACCTTCATGATAAACAGAATACGACAGAGTGAATCAATGAAACTTTAAGAGCCACATCAAGCAAGACTGTGCAACTAATGATATTTCTCTACGGTCATTCTTGAAACCATCCTGAGACTATTGTGCAATGAGAGAGAGAGAGAGAGAGAGAGAGAGAGAGAGAGAGAGAGAGAGAGAGAGAGAGAGAGGAGGATAGAGAAGAAAAGGAGGAAGGGGAAAGAAATAGAGGAGAGACAAATGGAGATTTGTGACACAGTGAACCTCAGAAAACAGCTACTGCTGACAGAAATTGGAAAAATACAACTATTCCAGGACTCTGATAAGATCCAGTGCTTAGATGGGCTTTTAGTATCAAGTATGCCTGGGAATGGGAAAGAGAGATGACAGACTTTTTGTACAATATGAGAGGCAAGTCACTAAGACTGTCTGTCCCATGGTACCACAGAGCCCACTAGATAGTGTGCTTTGGGAAGTTAACCAACTAGAAATACTTCATTCTTGGGAAAGTTATCATGGATCATCAGTATATCAGGTTAAATTGAAGTGAGACTTCTTGGAAGTATATTATGCCATATTCTGTTAAAAATGGCCATTGAAATATGTGTCCAGCAATGTGACAATAAAATAGACTCTTGAGAAGGGTAAAGACATCTTGAATAATGAATTCAATACATCATCATAGAAAATCCACAGCCATAATAGTTATGAGATGGGGAGTGTCATTCTACAATCTGTGTTGATTGGAGATGCTTGGATGCAGAAAAGCCACTATTCATTCTTAACTATTCAGGAAATACAATGTAATTGCAACCCCTATCTTACTCTTCACTTTGTCTTCCCAATAAAACTTAGAAAATGTAGTCTGATAACATTTAGACATCCCTTTTTATAAACAACAAGAGTTATTTTTGTCAATGTTCAATTATTAGTTTTATAAGAAAATGGAATTGGTTACACATCTCCTCTCCTAAACAAATAAGCAAGGAACAATAACAAAACAACAACAACAACAAAACAAAGTCAATAGAGGAAGCCAAACATTATCTTCCTAAGTGTGTGATCTTCTCCATTCAATGAAGTGCTTGGTAGTATATCAGATATCAGTGCAAGATGGTTTTCCACATCAGCAAAGCAATCTTTCCTTTGAGCGCTTGACATTTGGCTCTACCTTGTGACATTTGTATAATGCTACTGTGTGATTTGATGTCATCTTCTATTGGGAATGTTTGTTTTTTACTTATCTTGCAGGAAAGAAAACATTATTTTTTTGTTCAGACTGTCTGCTCCAGCCTGACAAGAGAGCAATTGCCTCTTAGTGGCTACAATGGGTTCAGCCACCAATTACATAACACACAGTGGTTCACAGAACTGCAGATGCTCAACCTCTACAGATTTGATCATTGATGGTAAATTTGGTACATGACTGGTGATGCTTGAGTCTATGTTATATTTTTGGTGGACCTCATAGAGAAAGGTACATGTCTTATTGGAGTCATGTCTCCATATTGTTGAAAAATTCTTGGAGTTGAGAGGGAAGAGTCTTGTCTTCTAGAAACCCTGAGGTATTAGGATTTATGGTTATAAGCATATGGGTACTGGTGGGTCTGTAATAAGCCAATACCTCCTGATAAGTCTGCTTTTTCATGTCATTGTTCATTCAATGTCTTTGCATGAACTGTACTTCAACCTCAACTTATTGCTAGTGTGACTTGATGGAGGATTTTGCAGTTCTTTTGTAAAACATGTATTAGTGAGTCAACAATAAGTAAATATGAAACTATGTTTGACATACAGAATGATTATTACTAGCACTTTGATGGAGTCAAAGTGACAAACATGAACTGTATAACTGTACTTTATTGCTTAAAATCTTTAACATAAATATCTGTGGTGCCTGTTTGATAAAATTATACAAATATGGAAGGAAGGACCATGATTTCTGGTCCTAAGTACCCTTGATCAAAGCCCAAATCTACCACCTGTCCCTAATTGAACTGGATAGTAAGGACTGGAAGGTGGAGACAAGTCCTCTGAAATGTCTTTTGGATATGTCCTGGTGGTTGAAATCACAAACACACAGCAACTGTGTCTGCTGCATGTAGAAAAAGATTATGGACATCAGAGGGCAGATCAGCAAGAGTTGGGTGAGGGGTAAGAGAGAGCAGTTGGACTGTATGTGAAAAAATTGTATTCTATGCATTTATCTAATTGTCAGAACTAATTTTAAAAGAGTAATTTCTCCACAATCCAAAAGAGCCAAGTGAGAGATGAGTGTGATGAATAGTTAAGATGGTAAATCACATGTTCCACCTTCTCACTATTTAAAAACCAAGAAAACAGGCGAAGTCACCTTGCCAAAGGAAATGAATCGATATAGTGAGAAGCCTCATGAATGGCTTTTGAGTATAGTTATATAGACTGCCAAATGGCTGAGTATGGGACGTGTTCGCCTCTTCATCCTAGTTTGTTAAGAGAAGCTTTTTCTTTGAGAGGAGCCTTCCCGCCAGCCTGGTTCTAGAGCTGCATCAGTCCCAAATAAACACACAGGAGGCTATATTCATTATGAAGCTGTTGGCCTTGCTTGCCTCTTACTGGCTAGCTCTGCTTTAAGTAATTACCCCACAATTGTTAATCTAAGTATGTCTCTTACCGGAGAATAGTTCCGGGCTCCAACCCCAAGGCGGTTACATGTTGACTCTCCTGTGTTTCTCCTTCCTAGAATCCCCCTGGACTCCTAGTCCCACCTATCTAGATTCCTATTGGCTCAACAGTGCTTTATTGACAAAAGACTTCCCCAACATCTCCTCTTTCCTGTTTAAACAAAAAGAAAGGTCTTAACTTTAACATAGTCAAATTGTATATGACAGAACAGTTATCAAGTAAGAACATAGTTACAATATTTTATCAAGATTTAAAGAAAATATCATCCATCCCATCCTTGTGAGTCCAAAGTTCTATATTTAGCTCATCTTTTATCATAACTAAGGAAAACTATAACTATAACTATCTGTCTTCAACTCCATCAAAGACCACAGAAGGATAATATGTAAACACTAGGATTGACAGAGATATCTTACTGCCTGGACAGTCACCCAAAGTTCCTCTGTAATGTTGGGGCATCCATCTTCAGCCCATAGGCCACAATGTGTCTGGAACACTTCTCAGCAAAGCAGGAAATTTCAAACTGTCCATCTGCATTGGCAGTCTGTCAGTCATTTTTCTGTGTCCTGCAGAAAGTCTGGTAGACTCTTCCATGAAGCAGGAACCCTGTAAGACTGAGTTCAGCAGTCACTTTCCCGTGGGTCCTTTATGTCCAGATTATACAACAACAGTCAAGCAGTACAGGCAAGAGCAGTTTCTTGCCCAAATGGCTAATCTTGCCATGTTGAAAGCAAACTCCATAACAAGTTTCTTCGATGCCCATCTTCTTCTCAGACGTAATTGGTGCTGCCAGGAGCAGACATTTCTCATTGTCAAGAAAAACCCTAAACCATTTTAAATGTCATTTTCTGAAGGTCTTTGAAAGGTTTGAAGACTATCTATCTGTCTCAAATACATCTCTATATATCTAGAAAACCTAACTTACCTAACTATAAGTTCTATTATAAGTAACTATCTATAGTCTGTATTCAATTATGCATTACGTTGTAAAAGATCAGTATAAGCACAATACTTAATCAAGAGGAGAAATATACACATCACAAAATTGACCTTGAATTTGTATCAATAAATGAAAAACAATACCCATACCATAATTCCCCTTTTTACCATTAATAAGAGATTGGCTGTGATCATTAGCAAATTATAAACAATCCCATTTAAATGAAAACAAAGATTTATAAACAAGATGGGAATTAGGACGTCGCTCATTCCAAACTGCTTTGTGCTGGAAGGGGGCGCTGTTTATACCATGGGGATCATGACAAAACTCAGAAACCTGTGTAAGTCCATATTTTCGGAGTCTGTAAGACTGCATCATCTTAGCTGTTTCAATTGTTGGAACATCTGATCCACTGCTTCCGGGGGTCTTGGTTCATCAAACCACAGAAGCCTAGAAGGTATCCTCAGCTTTTCATTTTCTGTAGAAACATAAGTAAAATCTCTTTTCCCAAGTAACATATCCTTATACTTAAATTTTGAAGTCAAGGCATTTCCAAAAGTTAGAAGTTGGATTAATTTAGCAGCGTTTCTAATCAAGTATACTTTAGTAGCAGTTCCTTCCTGAGCAAGCAAAAAACTGAAAAACACAATAGACTACAGTATCCAGACTCTCTGTGTATTTTCCATCTTTACGTGGCTTATTTATCTATCTATTGTTATTATTACTCTATTTCTTTTACTTTTATTTATTTTTCTCTGAGACAGGGTTTCTCTTTGAAAATCTGCCTGCCTCTGCCTCTGGAGCAATTGCTACCGGCGTGCGCCACCATAGCTGGCTTCTTTATTTTCTCTCTCAATCTTACGTATATTTTTAAACACACTGTAAACCTTTAGAGGCTTTTCTTTATCCAAGTGTGACTTTACAGTAAATCTTTATGTTTTTCTAGCCACGTGTCTTATCTGTTAAAACTGCAGCAGTTTAAAACTGCCATTTTTTTTTCAAGATGGCAGGCGTAAGCGTGATTCCAGCTTACCGCCTCAGTCCATGTTGACTTCCAGCTGTACGTACACACCTTTCAATCGTTAGCAGAGTCTCTTAAAACAACCTTGTTGGTTTTTTTTTTTCCTTTTTATGCCAAGTCAGGAAGACTCCGGTAAGCCAGCCACGTGGATCTCGGCTTGTCGCTAGCAAAACAGAGCCCACCTGAGAAAATGCTGCCACCAAAAATCTGTGCTTCTCTCCATTCTTCTGTTTCTAAAATTCCTTTAAAACTTTTGTCATTCTACGTGGAAATTCAGTCCCGCTTCTGACAACCATTTTGTTAAGAGAAGCTTTTTCTTTGAGAGGAGCCTTCCCGCCAGCCTGGTTCTAGAGCTGCATCAGTCCCAAATAAACACACAGGAGGCTATATTCATTATGAAGCTGTTGGCCTTGCTTGTCTCTTACTGGCTAGCTCTGCTTTAAGTAATTACCCCATAATTGTTAATCTAAGTATGTCTCTTACTGGAGAATAGTTTCGGACTCCTACCCCATGGCGGTTACATGTTGACTCTCCTGTGTTTCTCCTTCCCAGAATCCTCCTGGACTAGTTGGCATTTGAATTCTTTTCCAGTGTTCTGTAGATACAAGGCTCTTACGTTCAGCCTTTAATCAAGTCAGCACTCTCCTATGTGAGTATCACGATTTGCTGCTTCTTGTGTCTGAAAAGTCACTTCTCAGACCCTCTCTCTCATGCCTTGTTCCTTCTTATGCTACAGACTTTTGCTAAGGGTTTGAAATTAGAAAAGCCATATGTTGGCAACTGCACTGTTAAAACCATTATCAATCATCATGTCCTATAAGAGCACATCTAGATTCATTATACTAGAAACAAATACAATAAATAAAAAAGAGACTTTGATATATAAATACTTTGCCTTCTATATGTAAACAAAACATAATTCACTTAGTTTAGCAAACATGTTAGAAGCTCTTTACATTGGGAAATAGCAATAATTTAATATAATCCCAATTTTTTTCAAGAAACAGCTGCTACTTATTGCTTAGAAAACATTTCAAGGTGGGCTGTGGTGTAGCTCAGTGTTAAAGAGCTCTCTGGCATGCTTGAGGCCCTGGCTTGATGCCCATTGCCATCTGTCTGTACCCAAATCTAAAATCCTGTGACAAGAACAAGAACTTTTTACCTGTTCTTTTCTTAAAACATTTTTGTAAATGACAAAACATAGTTAGAGGCTTTATTTAAAAATCTCTCACTGTTCATTATCAAAGTTACAAGATTTTTTGCATACCAATAGACTGACTGTAAACAGGAAATTCTCATTAAGGAAAGATAGGTTTACTGTAATTTGATCTTTTACAAAAATTACTGCAAGTTATTGATAACAGAATTTCTCTTTTACTTTCTTAGGTCTAATTCTCTTGAAAATTCAACCAATGTTTCCACTTTCTTTTTTTTCAATTTTTTTTTAATTTTAAATAGCTTGTTTTACATGTCAATCCCAGTTCCCTCTCCCTCCCCTCCTCCCGCACTTCCCCATCCCCCCAGCCTCACACCCTATTGCCAATTCCTTCCACATAGGGGATATCTAGAGTCTGTCATTTCACTCAGGGTAGGGTCCAGGCACTCCCCTAAGAGTCCAGGCTGAGAGCATCCCTCTTTGTGCTATGGGCACACGATGACTGTTTGTATTCCAGGGATAGACACTGATCCACTGCTCAGGGCCCCATAGGTTGCCCAGGCCTTCTCACTGTTCAACCATGGTCACCTCAGGAAATACCCCACTTATTTGTTAGTCAGAAATACAAACTGTGGCACGTTTCCATTTTTTCCTAGAGCAAAGGCTTCGGCTGCATTGCATTTCATGAGAGAGAAAGACACTCCAGTGGTCCTGTTGTGTCTCAGCTCAGTTTAATGATGGCAGTGTAGCAAAGCAGTGGTGGTGCCCAGTCAGACCTGCCCGGCTGCCCTATCTCTCATGGAATCTTCTTCCTCTTAGGCTTGCAGGCCGCCACGTGTCGCTTCCACTGAACCTGACTGAAGGGTGGGCGACATGCTGACTCAAGATGATTCCACCATCTAGCGAGGAGCTGCTCAGTCAATCTGTTGGCTGGGGAACAATGCTAATATAGATCTCTGGAGATCTCACTAGAGTCAGCTCACTCCTCAAGCCTATAGTGCCTCGATCTATTATGGTATCTCTCACCCTGCTCTCCTCTGTTCTTACCTCAACTCAACCTTCCTGCTCCCCTCCTCTTATCACCCTCTGTTTGTGCGCTAGCATGTGCATGCACACACACGTGTAAATATGTGTGTGTGTGTGTGTGTGATAATCACAAAACTGTGTGATATGGATTGGTATAAAATCGTTTTTAATTGCCAGCTTTTTTAACTTTAAGATTTTGAAAAGTGAAGTACATAATTTTAATAATAATGTAACTGTCAAAATAAAAATATATTATTCTTCTTTGAGATTCTTAAAATTCTTTTCAAGTGCTCACATTCACGTTTTTTGTTTTAGAGGCAAGATGAGACACATAATGGCCTCTATTTGTGCAACACTCTGGCATAGAGACTCTTTCCTTATGGCTGTCTGCAAGCACGCGTTATATTAGGAATATCCAAACCAGTGTGTGGTTTTGCATTTTGATTAGTACCAGGAACCATGCATTCTAAAGAAGGCATTTTCTATGGGCAGAGATATAAATAGAATGCAATAGTTCTTAATAAGGTCCTGAGCTATCATGACACTCACTGCATTTGTGTTCTAAGAGCCTTTCCTTTGAGAGTCATCATGGGGCTATCCAGAAACCTGGCACCAGGGAAATGCCCCTTTATCCACAAGGATGACCCCAGCTAAGACTTTAGGCATCTGTGGAAAGGTGCCTGAACTGGCCTTCCCCTGTAATCAGATTCATAACTATCTGTATTATCATCATAGAACCTTCATCCAGCAACTGATGGAGGCAGATTCAGAGATCCACAGCTAAGCACTGGGCTAAGCTCCCAGAGTCCACTTGAAGAGAGGGCCAAGAGATAATGTGAGCAAAGGGGTGAAGACCATGATAAGGAAACTCACAAAAGCAGCTGACTCTTGACTGATGGCCAGGGAACTCGCATAAGACCAGACTAGACCCTCTGAATGTGGGTGACAATAGTGTGACTTGGACAGTCTGTGGGGTCACTGGCAGTAGGACCAGGATTTATCCGTAGTACTTGAACAAGCTTCGTGGAGCTCATTCTCTTTGGAGAGATGACTGGCTCAGCCTAAATGTGGGGGGAGGGGAGGGTCTTGGTCCTGCCTCAAAGTAAGGTGCCAGAGTTGTTGGCTCCCCCTGGGAAGCCTTACCCTCTCTGAGGAGTCAATGTGGAATGTGGTGGGAAGATGTATGCAGTACAAGGAACAGGAGAGGGAGTGGGAACTGGGATTGGTATGTAAAATGTGAAAAGACAGTTTATAAAATTTTAAAAAATGATTAAAAAGAGAACCATCCCTATGAAATCATGGGTTTCAGACCACACAGTCCCACCTGCTTACTCTGGGTTAGCATAACAGCTAGGAGCAGATCATGCATGCACAGCATACCAGGTTCACTTACCTAATTTGCACACGAGGCTAGAAACAGGTTCATCATCTATCTACTCGCCATACTGGGCTGGCTTCCAAGGACATGGGCCAGTGGCCTCTGTACAGTTCTTTCTGTCTAGAGAGGAACACCGTGGTAGATCCAAGATGCAGGAAAAAGTATAAAGAAAAAAAAATGTTGTTTTGAAATGACCATAAGATGTGTTTTATGATTTTCACATTATAGGTAGATGTATGGGAAGGCTAGTTCTTGCTGCATTGAAAGGATGGAATGGTGTTAAGTAGTAAGAACAAGTAGTACCTGTATTGGTTAATGACACAAAGAAAATATGTAGTGTTTTAATCCAGACAGGCATACACAGATAACCACAGGCATATGAAGGCACACATATACACATAACACACACAGACAATATGTCGTGATACACAGATACTCAGAGACACACACATACTATACAACACACACATTGCAATGCACACATATATAGCCAACACACATATAGAGATATGTAGATACAGACACACACGTGCTACACAACACACTGAGACACATGTAGACACCCACTATGTCACATAATGGCATATAGCCCATGACACATATGCAGAGACACATATAAAACCACAGAGATACACAGACTTGCACAGACACACATCTAACCCTAACAATAAACATAAGCATAAACAGATATGTCACTACACACCACACACAGACACACAGATACTCAGGCAGACACATACATGACCAAATTGATGTGAACAATAGGATATTTATTCCTCGTGCCTTTATTCGGTCCTTTATCCAGATTTGATTGCAAGATCTGTCATTATAAGCACTTGCTTAAACTACTTTCCAGACTAGTGGTGCTAGACACGTGTCTTAGACACTACCTCCTGATGATTTTTTGCTGTAATGATACATTTCCTTAGTCAGAAAAAGTATTATTTGCCTTAGGAAGCCCCAGATACTCACTATGTCACCCCCATGATACCATCCCCTCCTCTTTCAAATGAAACCCATGTGAAACCCATTATCTTTCTGTGCTGGGCACAGGTTGACTTGTCTCGTAGAGTCAGACATTTGTGAAGAAAAATGACAACCACTGACCACTCATCTCGTCTGCTTTCCCACTCGTAAGCACCTGCGGCATCTGGGACTTTCTATCAGTAAACAGCAGGACTTAATTCTCTTCAGCCTTCTCCTCCCTGTTCTCCCGGGTGCACTTTATATGTTTCTTCCCCATTCTTTCAAAGTCTGGTACCGCCTCTCTGGTCTTCATTGTTAGCCATTGACTTCATTTTCTGGTTCTATAGTAAGAAGAAATAGAAGAACAAATTTTTTTTTTAAATCCTGAACTCTAGATGTCCCACTTGACTTCTATAGTATGTGTGTCAGTTAGAAAACCCTTAGTACAAATTACTTCAAACTGCTGCAACATTTTAAATTTAAATTTAAAACAATCTTCTTTTACATACCAATCTCAGTTCCCTCTCCCTCCTTTCCCCCCACTCCCCCCCACCATCTCCCCATCCACCCCTCATCCACTCCTCATAGAGGGTAAGGCCTCCCATGGAGGACCATCAATGTCTGTCACATTAACTGGAGCACGACCAAGCCCCTCCCCGCCAGATCTAGGCTGTAATATACTCGATAAAATACTGGCAAACCGAATCCTACTGCATCACTGTGGCACAGTGGAGCTGCATTTGTTCTAGGGCTTGGCTTGGCTCATCTCACCGGGGGTCCTTCCTGTGTCTGTTCTCCCTGGGTAGCTGCCTTCAGTAACATGTGCCTGGGTTACTTGATATCTACATGCCAGATGCCCTTCTGGCCAGCTAATCCAGGCCTGCTGACCTCGTGAGAAGAACACAAAACACAGGGTGTGTCTTCCATCTCCTGGCCACTGCCAAAAATGCTACCCACAAAGACTAGCATTATTTTTAGTGTGGATGCAGGGAAGAGGAGGTAAGAAAGCTTGACCTCACGCATGACTCAACTTGCTAATAGCCATATAATTCCTTCTTACTGCCTTTGTCAAACTAACCACCATTTCTGAACTTGATTTTCATAGCTTCTCTTAAGCACGATCCTTGACTCAGACCTGGCTCCTTTATTGGCCAAACTCAACAAGGCAGACACAGTGATTCTATTAAGTGTTAATTCACATCCATCATGCTAGTCTTTGATCAAATCTTTCCTAAAACCCTCTTACTACATTTCTTATGTCATCCCATATGGTACATCATTCTGTATGGTGCTTTTCTTTCTGGCACCATGGCTTAGTTGATATTTCTTGAAAGTTCTCAAGGCGTTTGTGTTCAGTTTGGGCTGGTATTTTTCCAGAGCGCACCAGATGACAGTGACTAGCCTAATGAAGATCTCCCAGACTGAGCTATTTAAAATAATTACTCTCTCTCACCCCTCACTTCTGCCTTATCCTGGTGTGTTTTTCTCTCCTTGTAGTGTATGGTATATGGAAGATAATTACTTAGCGTTGTTCTGCTTGGGGCTTTTGACTTTCCAGTGGTATTAAAATGATGGGCACTTACTAGAAACTGTAGATGGAAGGCTGATTCTTTGTTCCTTTTTCTGGACAGAGATGTAGTTTATGAGCTGCACTGGCAATGCAGTGCAGTAATAGTGTGCTTCAGCTTTCAGTCAGCACACCCCCAACCTGGTCACGACTGTGAACTACTTACCGAATTCTGTGAATGCTAAGGGTGATGTTTCATAGGCTAGGTAGACAAAATTCGTTTCCAGCTTACAGTATTTTCAGCGTGGGAGTGATACTACAAGCCTCTACATTTGAATGTATTTCCTTCTTTACTTTGGACTCTGACTCACATGAAGACACAATAGCATTTGTTTATTGCTTTTTCCTAGTTGGCTACCACAGAGTTTGGTAGTGGGTATGTTTCCAGATTCATTTGTAGGCCAAGTGAATGGATAGATGAATGAGGAAACAGTAGAACATTATTGTCAGTTCAATTTATGCTAGTGTTCCTTTGGGTTAATTGTGGTATATTATCACTTAGAGCTTCCCCGAAGCCAGAGACAATATATCAATACAATAGACACCCACAGAGGTGGGTTAGTTGCATATGATAGAATAAAAAAGCAAACCACAGGAGAACTCTGGGAACAACCAACATAAACTTCATATTTCACTAACCATACTCAGGAGCTACAAGTGAACATTTTGCCTCTCAATATAGGGCTCAGCCTTCCCTTTCTTGGAAGCATGATGTCTCACGGCAGATCCACCATGATCACACAGCCATGCCAGAGACAGAAGTGATAGGAAAACTCAAGCAACTGACTGAGAAGTCTGAGTCCTCCCTTTTAGCTCACCACCCTGAGGGGAAGTCACTAATTATCCTCCAAAGTAAATTTTATTCACACTCCTATGCAAGTGGCATGAGTTTGAGATGATATCTTTTGGACATGCATAAAATTAGCAGATGTTTCAAACACGTAGATCAACACATGATTCCTAGGCTCTGCAAAGCAATTAGGCAGGTAATGTCTGTGTTCTCTGAGTAATTCATTGGTCAAAAGGAACAATACCTAATTATCTATTTGGAAACCACTTTGATAATGACCCACAGAATGAGACAAAGTGAATAAGACAATATGTTCCCTAGACACTGCAGCATTTGTGGTATAAGGACTATTGGGTCAGAGGGACCCAAGTTAAAACTCTAAGTCTATAATTTACAAGCTGCATATTCTTGGACTAATTGTGCAAGTTTTTTGAACCTTTATTTTCAGTTATTTTTTCTTCTGAAAAAAGAAAAAAATGTTAGATATTTAGTATATACTCTTCACTTTTGTCCCTGACCATCCAATAACCAAAGGAAAAAGAAAATCAGTGTAAAAGTTTGTTTCTCACCATACTTGGATTACTGCTTAAAGATTTCTCAGAATACATAGGAGAGGGAATAAGAACTCTACTACTTGTTTGGAGACAGGGATAAAGCAACTGCAGAAACCAGGTAAGTGTAGTCCTCACCTCTCATCAAGGAAACTTCTCTTTACAATGGCTAGAGGCCATTATGGGAAACTGCAACAATCAAAATGCAGAGTTGTGCTGCCCATTCCCAATGGATGTATATGTAATATAATTTCAACACTTAAGGCTCAGGGAACATTACAGAAGAGTCTGTGGAAAAAGTATAAGAGCCAGAGGACTAGGAATTTGCTATGAGACTGGTTTTCCTAGTAATTTCAGAAAAGTTTCACTGGCATGAGCCTAAACATGAGCTAAACAAGGACAACAATAGCAGTGCCCAAGTGGCTGTGGCTGGGTATGGGGTAAGCAGGGGTGGTAGGAGGCCTTAACTGTAGATGCGAAAGTAGAGTCAACCAAAGGATGTTGAGAGCCTGAGAGTGGAAGACATTCCATTCCCAAGGAAGAGAATACCAACTGCTTATCCAATTCCAAATGCTCGTTCCTAAAACCCAACATACCAGTAATATACAGACGGCGTAGGTTGTATTTATGTATTGAGGAATGTAAGTATACATATGCATGTACATGAATTATATTACAACAATAATGAAAAAAGAGGACATGGATCTGAAAGAGAGCATGGAGGGTGTATGGGATGATTTGAGTGGAGGAAAGGGAAGGCAGGGATGATAGAACTATAACGAATTTTTTAAATGAACAGCAAAGCTATGGTTAGACATGGTGAAGATTTCTGAATTGTTCTAGAGAACAATGCGAATTGTGCCAAGTGAATGGAAAAGGCATCAAAGAGGAGGTTGATGTTTACATCGGGGGTTAAAGGGATGTAGAAGGAAGAAGGTAGTATCATACAAGGGAGAGGCGAACATAGTGTTTTCATATAGTTATACATACTGTCTGAACTCAAGCCTCCATAGCCCTGAAAACTATATGGAAGCTACATTGCACCATCGGCATAGAAATTCAGTTTCATAATCATATTTTTGATTTTTTTCTCTTTCTCTGCATGTTTCTAATTTAAAATTTTAGTATTTGGTTGACCAGTGAGTGCATAAATACTGTAGCAAACCATGGAAATGTTTACTCTAATGGGTTAACTCCAGACTCGACTCAGCAGTTCAGACATTTCATCCTTCAAAAGAGCTCATGAAAAAGTTCAGTCTTCAAAGAGTCACAATATAGAGACAGCTTAGGAAAGCCACAAGGAAGAAACTTGACCATACAAAACAATACTTGGCCAGTCTGAGATAAACATCTTACAAAACCACTTAGGGCAGAGGTCCAACAGAAGAAATGTTTGACCCGTATCTCACTTACTGCTTGGTAGACATGTTCCTCCTTGCTTTGAATAAGCCATGAAAATTAGGGGGCTCTCTGGAGAAATCTGGGTTGTCACATAGTAATTAACACAAATAGCAATCTGCACTTGATGGATTATGTCTGAAAAATCATTTTTGACAGAGCACATCTCCGAATCCTAGGGAAGTCATGACAAATAAGTGTTTTCTCCCTCTAATGGCTTGAATTGCAAGATATTTCAGAAACAGGATCAGCAGAATACCAATTTGCCTGACAAGAGAAAAAGAATGTGAGGCATGCTTTTCTGACGTTTTTTCCCCTTGAGATGCCAGAGATTTAACTTGGATCTGCCACTCTTTGTCTTATTAGCAGTGAGTTCCAGAAGCAGGGGTTAGTGCCCTGGGCTCTGATGTGGTTCACATTATGCAAACACAAAGCACCCTATCAACATACTCATCTTGAGAAAGTCTCTTAGACTCTATTAAAAAATCTTTTCAAAGGAATTCTTGAGCCAAGACCTGGAGTATAAGGAATGCACACACACCTTAGTTTTCTCTGAGCTTTAAATTTTTCATGTTAAAACAAAAACAGAAGTTTCTTACTGCAGAAAACAGTGATCACCTGGGGATGATGAGCACCCCCTTCCAGTGAGTTTAATACCCTCAGTTTACCAATCTGGGTTTACATCCTCACATTTCTCCAGCTGGGAAGACACCCTAGGTGAGGTGTCCTTTTGTTTAGGATCTTTAAATGACAGGTTGTACTGGGTCTGTTCAAATTGACTAAGGTCAGATGATTCAAAAGTCAATGCCAGGCTAAGATTGTTGCCAGAACTGAGTTTTTAAAAAAAAACAAAAAGAGTCCAACAGATGGCATGCATTTGAATCTTAGGAACAGGGACAATATTGAAATCTTAAGGACAGGGACAATGTTTGAGTGTCAAGAGGATTTGGAATGGAATGGGAGAGACAGGTTTGCCCAGGACAAGCATCCATTTCAAATCAAGTAATTCCAGGTCAGAAACGCATTCCTTCACATAGTAGATGTGTGATTTTTAGCAAGCCATTTAAATTTTTCTGAGTGCCAAGGCATCATTTCTCCATCTCAAATGCAAAGAAAACACTGTCAACTTGTGCTTATTCTGAGGCTTTAACAAGAAAACAGAAGGGGGATATATATGAAGGAGACAACTATTCTCATGGGATGATATCATGGATGTAACAAGAAAGACTGACGAAGATGGTGAGGTGATGATCGTAATAGGCTGAAGAAATTCAGACACCCCCCACAGTGACTGGGAGCTGGAATAAGTGTAGCTTCGATGAGAAATCATTTGGCACATGGGAATTTTAAAACAGCATTGGAAGGACACACATCAACTTAGGGACTGATATGTTGGCTGAATGGAAACTGAACATTCTTCTCTTCCCGTTGTCATACCTTCCTTCATTTGCTTAGGGAACAGAGGTGAGTATAGCAGACAGAATGCTGCTGTCTGGTGGAATGTATCTTCTAGGGAGGAAGATAATAACCATTAAAGTGTCAAATCAATACAGGAGATGTGTTTAGGGTGTGGCAAAACATTTTAAAATTATATTACAGTCCGTGTATGGGGAGAGCTGTGCTGTTTGTTCTGTTTATATCTGGAGATGCCAGAAAGTCTAGAAAGTAGAAATTTTGAACTGAGTCAGAATGATTAAGATAGAATAATCTAGTTATATAAGGTTGCATACATCAAAATTTGGCTTGTTTTTAAGTGAAAAGGAAACTGCTTAGGGCCTTAAGCAGCAGATAACATAATCTGATTAGGATTTAGAGAGATTACTCTGATCTCTGAGTGTGGGATATTAAATTCTTGGGAGGGTGTGGATAAAGGAAAACAGAAATAGCAGCTAAGGAGTCCATTGCTGAAGTCCAGAAAAGAGGAGACTGCCCTGGACCCTTGGTCATGGAGAAATATGAATTATTGAAACTGGGCTGTAGGGCCATGGGGACAGACATTCCTTGTACTTAGAATGAATCTCGAGGTCCACAACTGAACTTCAAACTCTGTTTACATTCTTTCCCTTATTGCTTACATGTAGTCTAATCATGTGCACATGTGTATATGTGTGTGTGTGTGTGTGCAGTTTTCTCTCTCAATGCTACTTTAGTTCTCATTGTAGTATGTGAATGCTAGTGTGTATGCGCTACAGAAAATGTGTGGCGCTCTCAAGGCCCTTGTTTGAGATAGGTCTTTTTGGGTTTTCGTTGTTGTATGCGCCAGGCTAGGTAGCTCACAAGCTTCAGGGCTTCCTCCCATTTCACTGTAGAAACACTGGGTTCACAGGCATGAACTACTGTTCTGTCTTACATGAGAGTTATGGCTCTAAAGCAGGTTCTCATATTTGTGTAGGGAGCGTTTTCCTAAGTAAATTATTTTCTAGGCAACCTCAACACATACTTATTTGCATCAACCCTTTTGGTCCTGTGACCTTTACTCAGGCTGGTCTTCTGTCCTGGCTGCTGTTGAAAGCATCCCAGTCTCCTTTCCCTCTACCCTAATCTGTCTTCTAACACTATAGTTAAATGTCACTGCTTTGGAAATATTTTGGCTACACAGACTAACTTACCCTTCCCATCTCATGTACACTGGTTAGGACCTAGAACTACTTGGTAAAAACAATGCAATTAGTTGGTGTTGTTTTCCAAGGGGTTTCTGTGGAGTGATCACTTGCAGGCAGTTCACGTGAATTATATGGCTTTTCTTCATAGCAACATCATGCCTTTACATAGCTATGCTGTCTCCATTTCACACACAAGTAGTCTGGATAAGACAACTCTTAAGAGATGGGCCTGGCTTTTGATCAAGGATGACTGACTCAAAGTCTTCATTTTGAACTCTTAGCCTCTCTGATAGCCTGACTGTGACCTCCATGTTGCTTAGATTATGTTGCTTATATTTGTTTTCTCTGGGGTTTGAAGCATCATTAGATTTCTAAGTATGCCTGGATTGTTTTGAAATGTTGTGATGGTAACTGAGGGTCTAGTACAGACCCTGGGTGACAAATATTTGTTAATTGTTCATTATTATTTCAAACCAAAGGCATGTTGGAATGAAACCCATGGGGCTATGACAAGATATTCCTATAATGTTGAACCTGTCCTATGCTCTTGATAGCGATTTGGGCTCATGAGACACTTAAAGGTCACAATGAGGTCATGCCAAATGGATTTTATCCTCTGTTCATATCCCCTGAGTGACATAGTCACAACACTCTACAGCAGACACTTCCTTTGGAACAACCTGGAGAATTGCTGTACAGGTTTAAAGTCAGTGACTAGGAGGGTGGATTCTTGGGCACAGAGGGACATCAAACATTCATAGGAGAAACAGAGCTGCATTCATCTTGTCCAGTGGTCAAAGCATGTTAATATGGAAGCTTTTCTCCTGACTAAGGGGCTCATTCCTGAGACATGTACGTTTGACTCTGAAAAACTACTGTGTGACAGAGCCTTCTCTTGTACACAAACAAGTAAGATATCAGTGTGCATCTCTTCACAAGGGGCAGCTGGGAATCTGGATTCTATCATTCAGAAAGCTACATGTGTATGGATGTGAATCAGGATCTTCTTTTTTTTGGGAAACTCAGACCCCTCTACTACATGTGGAGAAGACATCATCTAGAATCCCATGAATTGGTGGCCAACTGTCTAAAACACTCTCTCTCATAAAACAACCTTCCTTTGTTCCTAGCTCTTTTCAGAGTAGAGAACTTAGTCATAACACACTCAGTTGTCCTTAAGTTCATGGGAATTCTAATTTTTAACTTCAGGCAATCACTTAGAAGACAATTATTCTGGCCTGGTGTATAAATAATAACAACATTGGCCAGGGAATGCCATGAACAAATAACAGCATCAAGAAAAGTGATAACAATGAGAAGAAATCTAGGGCCTGAGAGATGACTCAGTGGATATGGATACTTGTAACATGTAGTTTTTCCCACCAGCCTGGTCCCAGAGCCTTGACAGTCCCAAATGAACACACAGAACCTTATATCAATTATGAAGCTGTTGGCCATTTGCTTGGTTTCTTATTTGGCTATCTCTGACTTAATTACTAAGCCATAACTGCTAATCTGAGTATTTTCATGTGGTATTCTTTTACCAGAGAAAGGGTCCAGACCTCTTATTCCTCTGGTGTCCTACATCATGACTGACTGTGCCTCTGTTTCCCAGAATGCTCCGGACTCCTATTCCCACCTATCTTGCTTCCCTATTGGCCAACAGTGCTTTATTTAATCAACCAGTAGGACAACATATACACAGAAGGACTTTCCCCCATCAGATACTGATGACCAAGGTTGATGATCTGAATTTCACCTGAGTTATCCATGATGCTAACCGTTTGTTTCCATCAGAGTTCTATTCCCACTGTCTACATGGAAGCAGAAATCTCATTTTTTGATTGGTTAGAATCTTCCCACTTCCAGGTCTGCTTTTCCAATCACTCTGCCTCCCACTAGAAGTGATTCATTTAGACTTGTTTCCCACGGAGAAGACAGAACATATTCAGTTTCCTGGGGCCTGGAAAAATAAAGAGATGCCCATGGGGGATTTGTTGAGTGTGAATGTCCTCTGGTATTCCTGCTCATGTCAAGGAGTTAAAAATAGAATGCAGTAAACAAACCGTATTTTCTTCATGGAAAAAATTCTTTAGCTCATTGTGTGTGTGTGTGTGTGTGTGTTTGAGGGGGGGGATCCCTGGCTATCCTGAATTCACTCTGTATACCAGTTTGACCTCAAATTCAAGAGATCTGCTTGTTTATGCTTCCCAAGTGTTGGGAATAAAGGCATGTGCCACCACTGTAGGGCTTCTATATTAGCTCTTAATGCCATAAAATTGAAATGCTATTTCATTTTACATACTATATTTTAAGTGGAATAAGAAGTTGTCATTGAACTGGTGAGGTGTATTGCCATCAAAGATATTAAAACCAAGCTATGCCTCCAGCAAGCAACTTATATCTTCTTGACAGAAACAGAAATAAGAAAGAAATTCAGAATTGTATTAATTTATCAATAGGTACAATTACAGGGTTATCAAGGTTTATTGTAAGATCTAGTCCTGGAAAGTTCACAAAGGGCTCCATGGAAGAGGTGATATTTGGCATTTAAATGGCCATTATCTATGGGACCGATGGCCACATTCATTACCAAAGAGGCAGAAAATATCACGACTCATTTATAGAACCATGAAACATGGCTAGAAAGTACACATAGAAGACAGAGGATGAGGTAGGGTAAGGAAGACGTGGGGAGAGCAACACAGAATCATCCTGTTCTGTGTCCAAAATGAAGATGCCAAGGTCCAGGTGGTCTTAGACCAGTTTCCCATCATTGATGTTGTCTTGTGAAAAGATTTGAGGTCATAAGGTCAAATACAGCAAGCACCTTCCCAGAGCCGGCGGCAGAAGAGACTCTAGTGTGCTTTCAGTCCTGCTCTGTACAGGATGGAATTGGAAATGCTGATGAGCAGGTCAGGCATATGTTTGCTGGGGTGGCATCATGGCATGGACAAAAGAAGGAGAGATTCCTGAGTCCTCTTACAAGATTCAGAAAACCAAACAATTCTAATTTAGAGACACTGAGCTTCTGGACCAGAGCCCCACTGATTCTGTCTGGGGAATTCTTGGGCAGTGCAGAGAAAAAGCACCTGGGTCTTGATTTATAGTGATGTCCATGCCAATGACCTTGTGCAATATGGCCTGCACTGCAAGGTGTGAATTAGCCCCACAGAGAGGTGAGAGTCTGCTATTGTGGCTTTCCTAGACAATGACCTTGCTCTCTCGTCCCTTCCACTGTGCCCTGTCACGGTTAAGCCACCTACATAAACTCATTTTTTTACCTGTCTGGATTTCCCAAGAACTCCACGAAGCAGAAAGAGTCATCTCCAGATAGCACACTAAGCCAGAACTTACATCAGAGAGGCAAGTGGTACTCAAATGGTTTCCCCACATGCTTCACACTCATGCGCAGATGTCACAGAAGCTTCTCCCAGTGTGAGCTGAGCTGTCACACCGACTCACAGCACAGCCGTGCCAACATTAACTCCCATTTGCAGGTAGATGTCATCACCTAAGCTGGGGTAGCTGGCTGGCCCAACATTCAATGCTGAAGAAGGAATTGTGATGCTGGAGATGCGATTTTGTGTGTGTGTGCGGAGTATCCTGCATAGACATCCTTTTGCATCACAGTAATTCAGCAGCTGATTTAGGGATCTGTAAGCAGGGACTCAGAAAAAAAAAAAAGAGAAAATTTAGTATTCAATAAGAGTGTATGGAAATTTGCGCTTAAGAAAAAAGTCTAGAATTCTAGAGAGGTATTTTTAATCCTCCCATGTATATAACTTTTCTATTCTGTGTAGTAATACAATATTTTGAATTACGTTTATCTACATAGGGATATAGCATTGTCTTTTAGGGTACAGGGCTCTTAGGAAACGCATCAGGCCTACTCTCAACCATTCTAATATCCACCAGGCCAGCTGCCTTACCTGTACCCCATTTCATTTCTACAGTTACATCAACGCCCTTTCTCCCCACACATGCCTGTGTCTTCCTTTCTTTATGAGCCCATGGGTGCATAGCTCACTCACAAGCTCTTTGTTGTTGTTGTTTTGATGTTACAAGGATACCTGTGTGTCCTTCACTTTTCTTCCCTTCTGATTCCTCCTCAGTTGACACTGCGTCTTCACTCTCCACCCCGAACACCATCCTAGTATCCATCTATGAGCCTGAAGCCTCCTGCTTCTGAGCTTTCATATATCTTCTTTGAAAATGCACTTTTCAGCTTGCACTGCCATTTTGATGGTATTGTCCTTCTCAACTGGCTAACAAGAACTCAAAAGAGGATGTATACTCGCTATCTTTATGTTACAGAACATGATAGGATATATGGAAGTGTTATATTTACAATATAAACACACACACACATACACACACACAGCAGGAAGAAAGAGAAGGAGGAATGGAACCTAACATCACAGATCACCTGCATTTAGCAAAATTACCCCAGTACCTGCCCTCTACTCAGAAGCCAGGGACCACATTTTGGCTGAGTCTTCAATAGAACATGTGTCAAGAAACAAGATCTAGGGTGAGATTTCAAACACCAAATAGGAACAAGCTGAATGCAAAGTTGAAGTAAGTTAGTAAAGCATGAGGAGACAGGCATTTGGGTTTTTTCTGTGTGATGAACAGCATCATCTCTTCAAGGGCACAGGCTGAGTCACACCCAGCATGCAAGAGAGACATGGCTGGGTTCTGGAAAGGTGCCTGATTGCTCATGTCTAGATTAGTGCTGGTGACCATATCCTATCCTGTTGCCTATGCAGATCTTGGTCCTAAGCCTAAGCAGCTGACTGTACAAAGTACACAACGGAGGATGCATGGTATCCTATAAGCCTTCCAGTCTGATTTGTAGGAATCCTCCATGCTCTCCCCCATGTAACCTTTTGTTTGCAACTTTCCTAGATACATAAATAATAAAACTACAGATTCTATTTGGCTTAAATGGAATAACTTTTTGGTTGAAAATGATGGGATTGAAAAATAACAGTTTAAATTCTGGTTTTGCTACTTTATAATGCCGTGACCTTGGGACATGCCCTTTAGCTCTTTGAATCCCCCAAAATAACAATTTTAAATATATTCTCTATTCTGTAGACTTAATCAAATTGTAAGAAGGATCAAATTACCAAGTTCAGGGCAGTTTGGTGAAGCATATGGGGCTACTCAAAGCTGAATTGTTGTTAGTATTTCTCTATTTCTTTATTTACTTTGAATATTTGTATCCACACTTTAAAAGCAACTGACTTTCAAGAATCTTAAACAGGAGAGGAAACTTTAAGCTCTACCCTGTTACAGGAGATTGTCTTCCTTGCTATCACTTACTGGCCATTGAGTCTAGTCTTCCTGTGTGTATATTATTGCTGATAATCCAAGACAACAAGCAGAGTAAACTTTTGTAGCTTTTCCTGTTGGGGAAGTCCTGTTATTTGCCTGTGCATTTGTCAATAAAGTACTGTCTGGCCAATAGAAAACCTAGATAGGAGGGACTAGGAGTCGAGGAGGATTCTGGGAAGGGGAAACACAAGAGAGTCGAGATGTAACGCCATGAGGTAGGACCCCAGAACTATTCTCTGGTAAGAGACATACTTAGATTAACAATTATGGGGTAATTACTTAAAGCAGAGCTAGCCAGTAAGAGACAAGCAAGGCCAACAGCTTCATAATGAATATAGCTTCCTGTGTGTTTATTTGGGACTCATGCGGATCTAGAAACAGGCTCGCGTGGCAGAGTCCAGGCGGCTGGTGGGGGATAAACCAAAGCGGCTAGCAAAGAAAAAGCTTCTCTTAACATTTTCCTATTTCATTGAAAAGATGAAAGCAAGATCAAGAAATATAAATTAACTCTTTCAACGTGACATATCTGTAGGATGCAAAGTTGAAAATAAGAGACAAACTCTGTCAAAGTTGGTCTCCAAAGCATTTGTTGTTGGAAAGGATCACACAAGGATGCTGTCTGTGGATGTCTGCCTGGACCACACTGTCGGCTTGTCAAAAATGATGACGGTGTTCGGATAATGTAGCAGAGTCAGTCATCCCCTGGAAAAGTTCATCATGGCTATATATAGAAACAAAGAAATTTCTTGATGATGATTTGCCTCAGAGGATGACCTAATAAGATGGGAGTTGAAAATTTCACCCTTCATCTTTCCTTGTATGTCCTTCTCACTAATATCTTTATTCATATTCACGAATCTTATTCCATTGGATACTTTTGATAAATTCTGTGAGAATTGATCCTTTCAACTCAGAGAAGTGTACAGGCCAGGAGATATTTAGCCACTTGAAGAGCATTTGTGGGCACTATGTGTGCAGGAAACTCCAGTTACTTTGTAAACACTGAATAGAAGAACAAAGGAGGTGACAGAGACCTTTAACTCAATTTTCTACCTTAGATTGCCTTCTACATTCCCAAAGCAAGATACAGAGCATATATTATAGAGGCACAGAAATATTTGTCTGATTTTACTGGCTAAAGTGACACGTTCAAGTCTGAAACAGAGTTCCAGAGAAAGAATGAAGGGGAAAGTTCTGGAGAAGGCAGGTTCTGAATCCACCCCAGGTGGACTCACACACAGGCAAGGTGCAACACACTGATCTCATCCACTCACAAGGCAAAGCTGAATGAGAATTAGAGTTGACTACCTTTGTTTCATTGATGGGGTAATGTATCTAACAGAAGTAACTGAAGAAAGGATTTACTGTGGCTCACAGTTTGAGGGTGCAGTCTATCATGGTGGAGATGTCATGACAGAAGGAGCATGAGGAGGCTTCTCACATTGTATCTGCAGCCAAGAATCAGAGAGGAATGAATTCTGGTGCTTATCTCAATTCCTGCATGGAATCAGTCTAAGACTCCAGTCTATGACATAACACTGCCCACATATGGGTAGTCTGTTCTTGCTCAGTTAAAGGTTTCTGGAAATATCTTCGATGATATGCCCAGAGATGTGTTTTCATGGCAATTCTAAATCTAGTCAAGTTGAACCTCGCTCGATATTAACCATAACAATACCTAAATGGAATACTGATTTTTTGAAGTAATCCATTATATCAGACCAATCACTAGATCTTCTAGTCTTGTGGAGACCTAACTAAAAAAACAGAATTACTTCATTTAACCCAGAGTTCAGCCTACTCCCTAAGGGACAGTCACCTTTCCCCAGTATTTCATCATAGTCCTCCATATGTTAGTCCTCTTACTAGAGCTCCAACACCCTGTCTCACACATTCTCACCTTCCCTAGTACACTCTACACTCCTTATTACAGTAATACTTTTCTTTCAATATTTCCCCTATGGTTCCTCAAAATCATGTTAGTATTTTAGGCATCTGTCCCAGCTCTTTAGCACATTACTCAGCATCTTTCCCAAGCTTATCATCTTCCCAGTGTTCCGGTATCCTTCTCAGTGTGTCCTCATCATTCCCATCGCTTCAACTTCCTTCCAGTGTTTTCATTCATTACTTCAGCATCTTTCCCAAGCTTATCATCTTCCCAGTGTTCCGGTATCCTTCTCAGTGCGTCCTCATCATTCCCGTCGCTTCAACTTCCTTCCAGTGTTTTCATTCATTACTTCAGCATCTTCCCCAAGCTTAGCATCTTCTCAGGGTTCCGGTATCCTTCTCAGTGTGTCCTCATCATTCCCGTCGCTTCAACTTCCTTCCAGTGTTTTCATACATTACTTCAGCATCTTTTCCGTTGCATCAGCATCTTTTCCCTAGCATTTTAATCAGTAATCTCTCTCCTGCTCCACCATTCTTCCTTGTGTTTATATAATCATTCCAGGTACTTAGTATGCTCTCTCTTCCCAGTGCAGTAGCAAATTCCCCATGATTGCAGCATCTCAGTTAAAAGATCTCTAAGTTCCTCAGTGTACTGACCAATACTTCACCATTCATGCTGAGTAGTTCAAAAATTCTTTCCAGTGTCTCAGAATCATCTTTGATTCATTTTATTTTGTTTTGTTATCTTTATTTTTTTTTAAAGAAAAAACAAATCTTTATTATTTAATATACATACTATAAAGGAGACATGAACTGAAATGGAGAGAAAATAGGTTTTGTGGATCTGGGGGTGTGGATCCCTTGATAGTACTTGTAGGAAGCCCTGGCTCTGATTATATCTGAGGGTACATGATAATTGGGGAAGATTTCTCTTTTATTAGCCAATGTAGGAATATAGGGAAAGTAGGAAAATGTTCCTTACAACAAGTAAAATTTGACTTTTGAAATAAAAATACTAAACAAAACATTCCCAAATGGGCACATCCCTCAGTACATTGCAGCTATATTATTATTTACTTCTTTATTTCATGATTATTTCCCAGTGAGATTTGGCCTCTTATTTCCACTACTTGACTTTCAGTTCATGGCAACAGGATACTTATCTGATTTATATTTTTATTGGCTGTATACTTAGCAGATAAAAAGAACTAAATAAATGTTAGTGTAATATGTGACATTGTTTCGTGTCTACACATATAATCACAGCAGACTAATGAGGGGTTAGCAACTCTGCAGTAAATTTGAACAGAAGTTTAACTCTTCTGTACTGAACACTGACAAAAACACAAAAAGCCAGGGTGGTGGTGTGCTATTGTGTGACTTTTGTTTGTGAGTTTGAAAACTGTCCACTCACTCTAGATAAGGCACTGATAACAGTACAGGGACACTATTCCATCCAAGGTTAGCTAGATTGGTGATGAATGAATTGTTTGGGCTCGCTTACAGGAGATCACATGTGTGAGTTGTAGCTGTACTACCTAAAAACCCACTCCATCGTGTACACAAAAGTTTGTTTATCCCTCGAATACTAACAGACATCGTGTGTCTATAACACAAAGAGGGTTGCTCTCTCTGCCTGGACTCTTAGGGAAGTGCCTGGATACTACCCTGAATGAAATGATAGACTCTAGATATCCCCTATGCGGAAGGAATTGGCAATGGGGTGGGAGGATGGGGCAGATGGTGGGGAGGGGTGCGGGAGGAGAGGAGGGAGAGGGAACTGGGATTGACATGTAAAACAAGCTATTTAAAATTTTTAAAAAATGAAAAAAAAAGTTGTAACCACAGAGCTTCCTATACAACATGCAAGGTACTACTCCAGAGAGTCTATTCCCCAGTAGTTCTGCATCAATTGTTTGCTATTTGTGCAACCCGGAGGAGAGGTCCTCTGTGTGGTAAATTTCTGTGACTCCTGAGGCTTGTAAATTTCCCAAGCTTTTTGAGTTTTATGAGCCTTCTTCCTCTTTCCAGGAGGGAATGTTTCAATTCAGAATAGATACGTACACAGCAAGAACATACAAGCAAGAGTTAAAACGACCAAGAATTCTTGGCTTTAAGATTATTTAACACCAAGAGTTTGCCTTAGATTGAGGCAAGATTTATTGATAAATACAATGTTTTAAATGCTATGTCAAAAGATTCCCACATGATATTTTCAGCTTAACAAACCTCTGAAAAAGACAGATCATTACCTCTATGTTAGGGGTTTTTTTAAAAGGTGAGACTTAGGGAGGTGACACATCTAGCCAAGGTTACAGACCTCACATTGAATTGAGTTAAGAAGGTGAATCCAGGCATTCGTTCCTGAGAAAAATCATGACTTTCAAAATGTAGATAATTATCCTATCCATTTGAGTCAGAAATATGGGTACTCAAGTGAGCGATACCAAATAAATTTTTCCATGCAAAAATGTTTTTATAGATGTGGAAGTGCTTCTCTTGTTAACATTATCAATTTGGGTTATATAAATGCATAACAATATATAATATATATATACATATTACCAGATTGATTGAAATGAGAAACCACTGACCTGTGCTCAAAAAAGATGGTTATATAGAAAAAAATGTTTTGCAATGAGACATGGGTGATTTTTAATTAGTTTCAACATTTATTAACCTGTGTGTGTGTGTGTGTGTGTGTGCATGTTCCATGACGTGTATGCACAGGTCATAGTGACACTTAGAATCTTTACCTCCTTCTTTTCACCTCTTCTGTCCCTCAGTCCAGGAGATCAATCTTCAGGCTTCGTAGCAGGCCCTTTATTTGCCAAGCTACTTCTTTGTCCCAAGACACATGTTGTCTGATACTATGCCAGAAAGTTTAAAAAAGAGCAAGGTTCATTCTCTAGCAGGTTCCATTAACTGCAGTCGTGCTGTGCTTTTGTTTGGCAAATGCAGGTCTTCTTTTCCAACACTGGAGAGCCTCCCCATGAGTCAGTTACTAGCTCAGTCTCTCTCCTCAGCCTTTTACACCTCTTTTGTTACTGCTCATCATATGCTGATTTTCTGTATGCGAGAAAGACCAGTTGCTTCAGACACATAGCTTCTCCTTGGGGTTATATAATCCACACACCGACGAAATAAGTCAGGCAAAAACAAAACAAAACAAAACAAAACAAAACAAAACAACAGAGTCAGGACAACATGATAATGGTGGAGCGAAAATGCCAGTGGCCTTGCAGGGTCGTGTGCCAGAAGTGAGACATTGATGCTCCAATGCAGGCACATCCCCTCCTTCATTCTGCTTTGGTGACCTGGGGAACTGCTTCCTTATCTGCATCAGAGGGCTGACCATATCTAATGTACAAGATGTTTGCCCTGATGACGTGAGAGCCTTCAAAAGGCCTTTGGCTCAGAGTCTGGCTCAAAGTAGGCAGTAAAAAGAATTCAGATGTTCCAGACTGTCTGTCTCCTTCTACTCCTGTGAGTAGTTGAGATACTTGTGAATGGGAAAATTGACTACAGCTGAATTTTCTTTTAATAGGAAAGTTAAAGAAGTCAAAATGCTGAACATGGATCAATAATTATAAGGCCTTGAGTGTTTTGTGCATGTGGCTAAATTTATGAACACTGATGGTCATTTGATACCCATCTACTACTGTTTATTTTGTAGTTACAATTATTTTTCCATATTTGTTAATTTAAATTAGAAACAAACTTCTTTTACATGTCAATCCCAGTTCTCTCTCTCTCCCCTCCTCCCCTGCCTCCCAGAAACCCCCTATCCCACCCCCTTTCTGCTCCCCAGTAAGGGTGAGGCCTTCCATGAGGGATCCTCAAAGTCTGTCATATCATTTGGAGCAGGGCCTAGACCCTTCCCCATGTGTCTAGGCTGAGAGAGTATCCCTGTATGTGGAGTGGGCTCCCAAAGTCCATTCATATACTAGGGATAAATACTGATCTACTACCAGAGGCCCCATAGATTTCCCAGGCTTCCTAACTAATACCCATGTTTGGGGGTCTGGAACAGTCCTATGCTGGTTTCCCAGCTATCAGTGTAGGGTCCATGAGCAACCCCTTGTTCAGGCCAGCTGTTTCTGTGGGTTTCTCCAGCCTGGTCATGACCCCTTTGCTCATCACTCCTCCCTCTCTGCAACTGGATTCCAGAGTTCAGCTCAGTGTTTAACTGTGGGTGTCTGCTTCTGCTTCCATCAGCTACTGGAAGAAGGCTCTAGGATGGCATATGGTAGTCATCAGTCTCATTATCAGAGAAGGGCTTTTAAGGTAACTTCTCAACTATTGCTTGGTTAGTTGAAGTCAATCTTGTAGTTATTTTTAAGCCATGTACTTTTTCAATGTTCAATTGAATATTTTGCTTTCTTCATTTTTTTATGCTGGCCTCATACTCTCAGTAACCTCCTATCTCAGCTGATTGAATGCTGTGGTTGATAAGTGTGTGCCCTCACACCTAGCTCAATGTACTAAGAACATATTTGGGTTTTGTTCAATTGTTTATTTACCTTTGAATGCTGGGAATAGAATCTAGGGCCTTGAACATTTGAGACACTGCTCTATAACCAACCTATATATATAGCTGTCTTCATTCTATTGATATCCTGAGACATGTAAGATGTGATATGAGAGGGATAACTTTCTATCAACTAACAGGATTCATCAGTTATTCTGACAGAAGTAACTCTGAATGCAAAAATAGAGGATGGTGACATTCAGCTCCTATTTCTTGAAGAATAGTTGTGTAACAGGTTCTGAGAATCACTAGTTATGCATTTAGTCTCAACAATAAGAACAAGGATTGCTCTAGCAGTGCAGGCTAGCCATTTCCAACCAGAGAAATTTAAAGAAAACTAGTTTGAATGTATACTGTATTTATTTCTTTAAAGTAAAACCCTTTTGTGTACAATTTACATTCCAATACCTGCACACCCTGATGTCTGTAATTTGTGTGTGGATATGTGCAAATACTCATAACCATAACACCATAATCTATATACTAAGCCTATTTGATGCATCCCAAAATTTTTTTGTGTCTTGTTTTAGTTTATTGTTTTTGTTTTCCAGAAAGAACATTCAATATTCGATCTATGGCATTAAGAAACATTTCATTTCATAACCATATTGTTAACCTTGGTAACTATATGGTATAGTGGAATTCTTAAGTTACACTCCTAGTGTAATGGGAGTATGCCATTGTCCAGTACTTGTCAATCTCTGCTGTATTCACTCCAGTCATTAAAGGTATTTCATATAACAGCAGTAAGCACTTACCACAGTCAACTACTGCTCTTTAAAGAAAAAATAAAGTAATCTTCAGAGAAGATGATGGGCATCAAAGAACCTCCATATGGAATTAGCGTTCATTTTGGCAAATTTAGCCACTGGGCAAGAAACTGCTCTTGCCTCTACTGCTAACAGAATGCTGTCCAAATTAGATAAGCAAGACACAAAAGAAGTTGGCTGACAAACTTTACCAAGGCAAGATCAAAAAATTCTCCAAAACTTGCTGCTTCACAGAAAAGTCTGTTAGATATTCTAGGCCTGTAGACCAAAGTCGGGTGCCCCAACACTACAAGGGAACCTTGGTTGACTCTCTAGCTGTTTCTATCATTTATGTAATTTTGGAAGTTGCTTGTTTTCACTTCCTGTTTATCCTTGAGTCTCTGATGAAGACTAGATAGTTGTATTGTTTTCTTTGTTACTAAAATTCAGAAACGAAACTTACAAAGGAGATGTAAAGTTTATGAAGTTGAGAGAGTAAAAGATTAAGTTGTTTATCTAAAAAGATATTTTTAGGTTGGTAATACAAATTATGATAGAAAGTGGTTTAGGTATAAAATTTTTGACTCCCCAAGATAGAGGATAATAGAGTAATTTCTCTGAATGTGCCAAATACAAATGGACAATTTGTAGCACATAATTCTTATTGTATATCATTTTGCTGTGTTAGGGTTAAAATCTTTCATTTCTATTTAGGCAAAAGAGGGAAATGTTGCAGGTATTTGATTATATTGCAGGAAAATGTGTCACTATTTTATTCTGATTGGTTTAGTAAAGAGGCAAAAGGCCACTAGCTAGGCAAGACAGGATCAGCAGGACTTCTGGGGAGAGAGAGGAGCTTGGAATGAATCTGAGGCACCTGAGAGATGACAGTGAGATATGGGAAAATATCAGACGTACAGAATGGAAGAGAGGGAAGAGGGGATGTGGCAGAATGTGAAATAAATGAAACAGGCTAACTTCAGTTATAAGAGGCAGTTGGAAACAAGCCTAAGCTAAAGGCCAAGGTTTCATAATTAATAAGAAGTCTTCATATCATTATCGGGGAAGGGGCAGTCCCAAAGAAAGGCCAATGAGAAAGATTGACTACATTTGCCCATTTAAAAATCCCTCCCTTCCTCCCTCCTTCTTCCTTTCCTTCCTTGGTCTCTTTCTCCCTCCTCCTTTCCTTTTCCCTTTTACTTTCTCTTTTCCCCTCCCTCTCTGCTCCCTCCCTCCCTCCTTCCCTCCCTGCCTCCCTCCTTCCCTTCCTGCCTCCCTCCCTGCCTCCTTCCCTTCCTTCCTCCCTCCCTCCCTCCCTCCTTCCCTTTCTTCCTTCTTTCTTTCCCTCCTTTCTTGATTAAGAATCTCCAAATTTATCTTATAATTCTGGAAATTAGATCCCATTAAATACAGGTCTTAAAACTAGTTTCTCCCATTCCATAGTCTTCATCTTCATTTTTCCAATTACTTTCTTTCCTATGAAAAGGTTAGTTAGTGTGATATAAGCCATCTGATCAGTTTAGAGATTCATTGTTTGTATTTTGGACCATATCCTATAACTCACTGTCAGACCAATGCCAGGTTTTTCTCTGCATTTACTTCTAGGTACTTTTCAAGTTTGGGCTTAACATTAAAGATTTAGTCCATCTTGAGTTGACTTTCACTTGTGGCCTAAGGCAGAGGTCCTTGTCCTTTTCATTGTACATGACTATTATTTTATAACAGCAGCATTTGCTGAAGAGACTGCCGTTTTCTTACTGGGAATTTGTGGCCTTGATGTTAAAAACAGGTAACTCTATAAAATGGGTTCATTTTGGGGCTCTCTATTGTCCTCAATTGGTTTATATGTCTGTGCTTATGACAGGACCATACTGTTTTAATTACTGTAGCTTTATACTCTATTTGAAATAAGATAATGCTAAGTCTCCAGCTTTATTCTTTCTCAAGATCTCTTTTGTTATTCTGGGTCTTTTGTGGTTCAACATGAATTTTAGAATGCTTTTTAATTTATGTAAACATTTCAATAAACTTCATCAGTGATTGATTAAAATATAAACATCTTTCAGCTTCAAATGGCCAAACTTGAGCTCAAGTGATTTAGTCAAATCTCCAGGCTGGTGTACTACTTCAGTACAGGGTTAATTTCTGAGTCCTGATGTTTTTCACCAGCGATGAGTCCACAGTCTGGTCAGAGTGACTGAATTATTTTTAAGTTTTTAGAAAGAGGATTGGCTATTACCAGGCAGTTGTGTCAGAAGTGAGGCATGATGAGGGGATTTGCCTATATTCATCTTCTGTCTACCTACTCTTATCCTCTTAAAAAAGAAGAAATAAGTAAATAAAACAGGTAGACACAAAGAGGAAGCACTACCCAAATAAGTTAGCAACTTCAAGGACAGTGTTTGTGCCTCAATTCTCTGTGAGTTTATATCTAGGAGATGAACAAGGTGGCAATCCCAGCTAACCATGGATTTTGATTTTTACTCATATTCACATCTTTTTTTTTTTTGAGAAAACGTCATGCAATAGGAACCCATAAGAGAGGGAATGAATGAACATTTGAAATCACTTTCTTTGGTAGAAGGCAGAAATCTGTCTGTCATCTACATTTCTGGAGTTTAGCCCCGTTTTGGGGCAGCTTTCTTCAGGAAAAGTGACTGCTTTTGTAGGATATTATTTTAAGGCATGTTACTTTTGTTTATGCTCTGGAACATTTGTTTAATGATGCAAAGATGTGCTTGATTAAATAAAATTCACCTGAGGTCAGGTGGCTGGGTCTGCAACTAGCTGACAGGAAGTTGTAGGGAGTGTCCAGGTGGAGAAGCATATTTAAGGAGACAGGAGAAAAAACAAGGAAAAGCAGGAGGACTTCTTGGGAGACTTGGAGAGGTGAGGTAGGTGAGCTACTTGCTATTCAGCCTCTGTGGGAAGCAGGAGTCTACCTCAACCTCCGAATCTTGATTTCTTTAGCAGGACAGAAATTTAAATGAGTTTTCTTAGTAGCTTTGAAAGAGTCGATGCCTGCGGGAGCAGAATTCCCTCATGTTTGGTTCAGCTCTTACAGCCTAGCTGCTGCTGGCAGCTGCAGAGTGGCAGTTGCTGAATAGGATAGCCATAGCTTAAAAGGCAACCATAATTAAAAAAAGAATAGCAACAGACTGCCCTATCCTGAGATGTTTTAGAGGAAAGTCTAGCTGATTTCCTTGATGATTAAATAATAACACAGTCACAGATACCAAAAGAAAATGAAGGCAAGAAAATTTCAGCTCTGGGCGCGTTGCATGTAGACTTAGGTTTCTCTTGTGAGTTAGGAAATGGGGAGCAATAGTGCAATGAGAGCCTGATGGTGGGAAGGAATGTACCCTGAAGTAAACAACAGGATTTTTTAATTCTGGAATTGTACTTTCTCATGGTTTCCTTTAATTTTGAGATTATCACTACATTATTTCCTCCTTGTCTCTTTTCCCTTCAAACTCTCCCATTTACCCCTCCTCATCTCTTTCAAATTCAAGGCCTTTTTCCCCCAATAGTTGTTGCTACACACATATATAAAAGGGAATATAGATATAGAGTTCCTAAATATAACCTTCTCAGTCAGTATAACACTGCTCGTATGTGTATTTTCAGAGCTGACCATTTCATATTGGTTAACTAATTGGTATGCTTTCCCCTAGGAAAGACTGTTTCTCCCACTCCCAGCATTTTCTACTTGGGTAGGATTGAAGTTTGGTGTTCCTTCCCCCATCCATCTTGTCACACCTGTTCTTGTTGTCCTTGCTCTGTTCATGTGTAGGCAGCCAGGCTGGTGCGATTTGGTGGGTGTAACTTCTGACAATACTAGGGGAGACAGTCTTAGAGAAAACTCCATGATCCTCTGGATCTTACAATCTTTCTGCCCCACTTATGTAATGATATCTGAGATGTAGACTTGGGTCTTGTTTTGTAGATATATTCATTGAGACTGAGCTCCACACCTCTGCATTTTGATTGGTTGTAGTTTTCAGTAATGATGTCTATTTGTTGTAAACAGAAGGTTTTTTGGTAACTGGTATGGACTACACTCACCTGTGTGTACATGTCCAAATGTTTAGAATGTACATAGAGGTTATACTTGTTTAGCTAAAGTAGGTTCTCCTCCAAGATCCATGATTTCACTAGTCCTAGGTAGCTGGCTAGGTTTCCAGGACCAGACATAATTTCCCTCTTTGTTGACTGAAAGACCTGAGTTTTTTCAGGCTTCAGCCTGAATACCCCAGTGACGTCCGGAGCTCAATAACCAAACAGTAGGATGCAAACCGCACGAGGTTTATTGTTTACATAGGCATCTGTGGGCGATTAAGCAGCCTTAGCTAACTGAACGCGCCGGGTTTTAGGACAGTTTTTCTTTTATATACATAATTTTGGCAAGCAAAGTAACAGGGGTATTGTAAAAAGCTGAGCCACTGCAGGTGCAGATCTGGGCAAGCAATAGGGGATTGTAAGAGACGCGGGCATAACTCATCCTTCCTGGAGAAACCACAAGGTCAAGATTAAACTTATCTTAACAGCCTGCCGGTGTCCTGTATCAGCATTCTGGACCAGATATTCTTTTCAATTCGACCTTGTTCCCTGTCTAGGGGACCTTGGGGAATTTTCCACTGAGGCAACCTTCTGAATCTCCAAAAAAGGGGGGGGGTGTATTGAGGTTTTTCATGACCAGGTCTTAAGTCCAATTAGAGAGCTGTTGGTTACTGCCAAGGTATGGATGTCACCGCTGTACCCTTGGGGTATTTGTGTCATGCTGGTCATTGTTGTGACTAGTAAGCATCAATCCTGGCTGATTCTCTCCTTGAGAAGCTCATGTGGCAGCTTCTAGTTGTTGATGGTCTGTGGGAGGCAGAAGACAGGAAGCAAGGAGAGCCTGAAGGTATGAATGAATGCACTTTGGAGTAAACAATAAGGCTTTTTTTTCTGAATTGAGCTTTTAAATTAGTTCCTTTTGTCCAAAACTCTAAAAGTCCAGCTTCTAAAATTTTCACTCAGGGTTCAAAAAACTACAAATAAGTGAAGGAGCCAAAATCGGTGGGAAAAAGGAATTGACTCACACACGATTGCTCCTCGACCTGCCCTTTTCTTCCTCTTTTGCCCTCTTCCTTTCTTGCTGCTCAGTTTCTCTGTTTTCTGTCTAACTCTTTGCTTCTTTGTCTCTCCCCAGTTCTTGTGGGGAAGATGTATATGCTTGCAACAGTGATTCTTTTTACAATACAATGTGAGGCTTGCATTTCTCAGGGTCAGCTAGGCAGATAAGATTTACACACAGAGCAATAAGCTAAAACTGCTAGGAGAAACTTTTAGCATCAGTTGCTTAGGGCTGTAGGTCAAACAGAGGGCCTAAGTTTCATTTGCACCAGAAACAAAATCTGGTACTGCCTTCGGGTGCTCTGGCCTCAGTGGTGGCACAGGCCTTCAGGAAAGCTTACTTTTCCCTGAGGATGAGCAAATGGGCTGATTACCTTTGTCTTTCTCTTCTCAGGGGAAACAGGAGGGAACAGTAAATCTCTCTGAGCTAAAATCTTGAGTTAATAAAACAAGAAATTTGAGAATCTTTTAGTGCAGGGTCAGTTTAGGAAATTGCTTCTCTCTCTGCCAGTGAGGTAAAGCCAGACCATGCTTATTTTTTCTATCCATCTAGGTAGCTATGAATCAACAACTTTGGGCATGTAGTAATTCTATGTCCTTGGATATCTCGGGACGTCTTATATAGGATGCTTTTGCCTGGGTCCTAAACACTGACCAAATGGCTGTCAATAAAGATAATTGCAGGAAGGCAGATCTCTGCAATTACAATGGAAAGGGGAGCAAGTTCCCCATAGCGGGAAACAGGTCTCACACAAAGCGGAGGGATTTAGTCAGTAAAGTAGGACCTGGTAATGGAGAACAGGTATTCACACATAGCTAGGAAGTGTAATCAGTAAAATTCCAAGTGCATGGGAGAAATTTGTTCCCAGGAAATGATAAGGGAGTGCTAAACTGTGGGAAGGAAATCCCAAGTGTGTTGCAGAAAGGAATAAACTGCAGGACAAATCTACAGCAAGAAACAGGCGATTTCTTCTATGAGATTATAATGCCAAGTACAACCTGCATACTGGTTTCATCCCTCAGGAGAATCTTTCATTTCTCTGAGTTATCTCAGGACAGATGGCTGTATAATTACCGTGTGATCTTGTGGCTTATAGTACCTTTGTTAAGGATAATGTAAAAAGGAGGCATTCAGGTCAGTTCCTACTGGCTCTGTGTCTGAAGTGCATGGTATTGACAGTAATGTGAACTTAACCTTCCACCTCCAGGGAACAACTAAAAGCCATAGCAACAGTTAGTAAAGTTTGGGGATCCTCTTGGAAATTCCTGATGAACAATTCAAAACAGAGCTTCCCATGCCTGGAGCTGGCAGCCCAAATGACAAAATTGTACTTAAAATGTACACAGACTTATGAGCATTGCTTTTGAACTGGTAGACAGTTAATAGTATGAGTCCTTACAGCTTTTTCAGACATCCTTACTATTATTTTTACCCTCCTTTTCCCTCCTTCTGAGTTTATCTTCCCTACCCCTCACTAACTAGACTTTCATTTCCCATCAGACCACGTGTGCCTTGATAGTCTCCCCTCTGCTGCTTCCCTCACCCCCTGCCTTGGCAATGCTCTCATTTTCTTTTCCTCTTTTTCCAACAAGGCTCTTTTTGATGGAGTTTGATGGGAGTATTAGTTGCTTTTCTTACCACTGAGACAATAATGACTAACAGAAGCAGCTTAAGTGAGGAACGAGTAACTTGAGCTGAACGTTTCAGAGCTTTGTAAATCTATCACGGCAGAGAATATATGGCAGGAGTATCAGTCTATGGCCTCAGGAGGGTGTGCCACTTTGGCAGGTCAGGAAGCAGACAGCTCAGGTCAGAATTGGAAGCACACTTGACCATTAAAGGCCAGCCTTCGCCAGTCTATATGCTAAAGGCTCCACAGCTTCCAAAATAGTACCAACATCTAGAAACCAAGGTTTTGAACATGTGAACCTGTGGGAGATATTTCCCATTTAGCTTAATATTAAAAAAATCCAACCCCAGACCTTGTCTTTCTATGCCATAACAACCAACCCCTCAGTGAATATTTGCTACATTGAATTAAATCCTAAAAGAGGGAGAGAGAGATAATAACTTGACACAGAGAAGGTGTGGTGTAGCTGCAGCAATTCTTTTCCGCTGTAATGAATGAGGAACTTGAAACTGAGATTATTAACTGAAATCTGTCAATGAGTCTCTCTGCATGACAGGAACCCATTTCTTTCTGATTCTGAAACCTAGGCATGCTGTTATACTGTAAGACCCCGAATTTATAGAAATAAAATATAAGCTTAAACAGGGAGGGCACCCCACTAGAGAACTTGGGAAGTGAACAAAGGACCCCATCCCAGGAACCGGCCATACCACAGAATGGAATGTATGGTTTAGAGACCTTAATTGCAGAAGGGCTGTAAATCCACA